>NC_138907.1:45795860-46995860 GCF_965231255.1 Vanellus vanellus | reverse complement strand
TGGTGCCTGGCTAAAACCTAATGATAGTTATTAATTCATGGGCTAATTTGGCTTCAAAAGTCTTTTGTTCTTTCCCTCTCTTTCCCACATGTCTTTTGGGATAAAATTAAAGGTCTTGGTCTTAATTCTCACATTTGCTAATGTGCTAAGCTACTTGAGGTTGTCTTGACATACTGTTCCCCAGCGTGATCAACAGAAATACCAAATTCAACAAAATCCATCTTCGGGTATATGAAGCTTTTGCCATATTTTGTGATTACAGCACTGCACCAGCAGCACAAAACAATTCAATGAAGGTTGTTGTCCAGTGGCAAAGCTGTAGAAAAGAGTGGTGGTGGTAAGGAAACTCTGGAAGACAATGAGTATTTATATTACAATGGTGTCTACAATATGCTAGAAATGTTTTCCAAGCATATAAAGACTCTATTCATTGCTGAAGAGCTTGTTCCTTAAAAGACAGCATAAGGACAAAGCACTACAAAAAGCAACAAATGGTATACAAAACAAAACGACCAACATGATGGTTGCCAAAACTGACGGGGAAGGGACTTCCTCCTCTTTCTTTTCTGCTGATTACTTGTCATTTGCTCCCTAATGTGGCATGTCCAAGATAGCTTATTTCTTGCGTGTGTCAGTGAATGCTGGAAAAGAACTTGACTGGTGACTCAGTAATGATGAGACATACTGCTTTGCAGAGACTTCAGGTGAAAAGTCTTTTAATACCAGTCATGATGAGGATGTTGTGGGATAAACTTAATACAAGGTCATAGTTTTTTGTCACCACTTAGATATGGATCTGATATGTTTATTAGAAATGCAAAAAAAAAAGGGTGAGGGGGGGGTCGGTCAATGAATAACTTTTCTGTTTTCAGTAAGTAATAATAATAGCTGCATTTATACAATGCTTTATGTTTGGAGTACTGCAGCAGTAAGGCTGTATAAGCAACCAAAAAAAGAATCTTTGAAGCCCAGGGAGAGAGGGGAATGCAGAATAACAAGATTAGAGAAGTTTAATTCACAGAACAAAATCAGCTTACCAATAAAGTTTAAATAAAAAGTAATCTTATCTTCAGATAGTTTTACTGTGAACATGAAAAAAGTCCTTGGGACTCCAGGCTAAGTTTTCATTGCTGCCAGAAAGCTGCTTGGAAGCTACGCATGCTCCTGAGGTTGGTGGTAGTGTAAGGCGTCAGTCGGACAGATGTGTTTCCATGACAGTGTCACGATTAAAATTCAGAACTCGGGGGCTTTGTAGCATTTGCTCTCTTCCCGCCAGACCACCGCACCATGTTCTTCAGCCTGACTGCTCTTACTCCACTTAAACCATTATTCACTGATTTCAACGGTGGCATTTTTCAAGCTTGCTTTTCATACTAGCAAGTGAACTGTAACAGGTTTGCAGCTTTTCCAAATAAAACCAGAGAACTGTTTGTCTGGGTTGGATTCTCTGTTAAACTCACTTCCTTTCTAATCAGGACAAACTGTACAAAGTACATCCACAAGGCTATGCAAGTGCTCCTTTGTTGAATGCACGCTCTTTTCCTGAGGTACTCAAAGGGTTAGTGTGTTTTTTTTTCATCTCCCAAATACTGCCCCTGCCCCCTGTTTCTGCAAAGGGAGGAAAGGATCACCCATGAGAGGTGACCAGGAAGGTGGCAGGGTTATTGACTGGCTCTGCTGGTGCCGACCATTATGGAGGAGTGCAGGACCACAAGCTCTGGGGTCTCGGTGATTCTCAAAATCCAGGCTTCAGCAGCCTGATACGCCAAGAGCTTGATGTTCTCCTGTTGCATTATGAAGTGGCACACAGCCCTTGGGGCAATGGAGAATTAGGCTCAGAGCCCTGAATGTAATCTGCAGTGCCTTGGCCTACCTCCCACCCCGCTTGGTGCTTGTTGATGCCATTGTAGAGTTTCCCTAAAAGTTTGCTGAAATTAAAGTAACGGAATTTGGTTGTTTGTCACTGAATATCATAATGGTGTAATGTTTAAAGGAAAAACCTTTCATTATAATCTGAGATTATAAGTGTTGGGCTAAATTACAAGGAGAAGTATTCTCAATTACTTTGTGTAAACTTGTGTTTAATATTGTGTTTAAAATTGCGGGATTCCTCCGGGCTCTTCAACTAAAATTGTTTTCACTGTCCCTGAGTCTGCCTGAGATGATATGCCTTCACTTCTCTGGGAATATAACCTATTTTTATTACATCAAAATTCTATTTAGGTTGATCCAGAGACATTTATACATATTAAAATATTTTACTACTTTAATAATTCTATTCATATTTAAAAAAAAAATGAATTACGCTAGTGAAATACAAGACAATGTCTTTTTTTTTTTTTTTAACTGAAAATGCTGCTACCAGATGTCTGTATCTGTAAAGCTATGGAAGCGCAGCAGAGCTTAGAAAATGCTCAAGATCGACTTATTCCAGTTTTGTCCTCATTTTAAACTTTGTACCATGGGAAGTTCAAAAGCTTTTTCTACATTGTTTGTGAGGTTTCTCCAGAGGGAGTATTTCTGGCTTTGGTTAGAAAAGAACTCCCTGTCTTGCTAAAGATTGACAATTACGTACATTTTTGGCCTCTAACTTAAGCAAGCCAGCAGGCCCTCAGGGTGCCTGAAGTCCAGTTATGGACAGAAAGTTACTTTTAAGAACATTTTTTAAACACTATTTGAAATCCACGCACTGATACAGCGATAAGCAGTTCTGGGGGGGGGGGGGAAAGATTCCTGTTTTATCTGTATGTGGGTCAAATTCATCTGAACTCGTCCGAAAGCTCTTCTCAATTTTGGTGCAGACAAGTCTTCCAGCATGAGAACAAGGGAGTCCAACGCAAAGAAAGTCTCTCCAGCGCTTTGTAGGGCCACAATCATAACATGAACTTTTCACTTTCCATCTGATACGTGCTTCCTGCCCCTGTGTCATCATGATTCAGCATCGTGACATGCTGAAAGATCATCAAGGTGGAAACAATGCCGAGCAGTGTTAGGATGATGTGGCCTGCCATGATTATTTTGCGCTTACCTGATTTATTGCACATCATATTTTCTTTTTCCTTGTCTTTCAGCTGCCAGGCACGTACTTCTCTCTTCTGCCAGTGCCTGGCCTTGTGTTCGGAAAAGAGCCCAGGGATGCCCTGGGTGTGGGCAAGAAGGACAGTTTGCTCTGTGCCCTTTGGTTTGGGAAGCTTGAGAGTGCCTCAGCTCATGCATTACAATATATCCTGCTATTTAATGGGTTACAGTCTCTGCTTTTTTTCCTGATTCCCTAGAAACTATTACCCAGAGCTCAAGAGAGGAACTCAAGAACTGTTCCTGAAGCCGTTAAGATGTATTTGTTAAAAGACCGGACACTTTATCTTTGGGCGAACATGAGTTTCTTTTCCCTTTCTCCAGCTGGCTAGCACAGTTTCTCATCTCTCTAAATTCTTTTTCTTATTGAGGCAGTTGTACCAGTAAGAGAGATTCTAAGAAAACAGCGAGCTTAAAACATTTGCTGCTATGAAAGGAGAAACCTGTCTCAGTAATTTAAGAGAGGAAGGAAAAGATAATAGTGAGGGAGTTTTTGAGCTGATAAGACTTGCCTAGGTGTTATTCCTCAATAAGACTTGGGGGTTTGATTTTTTTTTGATGAGGCAATTCCTCGAGAAGAATGGGGGCAGGCTTCATTTTTGTTTATTTTCCAAGTGAACAATGGTGCCTCCCCTTTTTCTTGAACAATGGGGATACAATATTATAGCTCATGTTTTGTTAATCTATCAAGATAGCACATCTGTCCTGAAGAGCTCACCTTTGCCAGGGCTGGCTACAGACACGCACACGCACACAGGCCTCATGAACCTGAACCCTGAAGAGCCATCGCAATCTAGATGGACTCAGTACAGCTCAGCACCGTGTTCTCCTGCTCTCCCCGTTCCCCCTTCTGTCAGGACAGTGCCTCTGGGCTCCCACGCACCCCTCTGATGCATATAAGGATGCAATGTCCCGTTGATCTCCTGCCGTTGCCCCCCTCAGTGTCTCCCCCATCCCACAGGCTTTGTGATGCCTTTTCTTGCATTTCCATCTTTTCCGAAGACAGAGGCTTTTACACCATGCCTGTCTGTTTGCCTCCAGTGCTCCTCTTGTGCCCTTCTGCAACGCTTTCTTCGGTTGTGCTCCATTTAAGCCACAAGCGTTGAGTTGGTGCCCACCGAAAGGGGTGGTTCTGCTCCCTCCAGCAGCATGCTCCTTAGCACCACACTTGTCAAGCCCTGTGGTGACTCAGTTCAAGAGAATAGTTTTCTGTTGGATTAACAAGTTGGATCAGCTTACCGAGTGGTTTGATGTGGTGCAAGAGAGGGTGTGGACCAGCAGGGCCAGGAGTCAGGGAGGGAAAAGCAGGACCACCCAAGTCAGAACGGTGAGCTGACTCAGTCGTGTCACGTAACTTCACCCTTATTTACTTCATATTATATAACTTGACCCATTTCTACTTTCTCCCTAACTGAGAGAGAAGCCATTCCTTTTGAAACTGTATTGAGAGAATCAGCAGATCCAAAGCGTGGGATATTCTATACCAAGCCGGGATAATGGCTAGCATCACCTGATTCTGCTAAGGATGCGGGGAGAGGTGTTTTAGGCTATTGATTCTGTGAACAGCACGCCAGGGACTCACAATTTGTAAGTTGTTGGTTTTTTTTTTTTCTTTTCAGGTTTCAGTAGTTGAAAGGTTCTGTCGATTGAAATAGTTCTTGAGATTTTAGAACTGAACAAATGCGGTATTAAAAACTGCGATATGGATGCAACCCCATTATGATGGTTTTCTGAGTCTTCTTGTTTCCTATGCTGACACGCATAACCCTCTGTGTGAATACACTTAGTCTAATACCCAAGTAAGATATTGCAGCATGTTTTGAAACACTTCCCAAGCAACTTATACCAAGGACAGATATTCACTAAACCAGGAATGCTAGTAGTAGATATTTAGTAATTTAAATTCCTGTATTAGTATGACAAATTGTTGTCTTCCCCCTGCATAATCTAAATTGACACTATTCGTTTTATCTCTTCCAATGGACATTCAGATGGCACAATGCTGTTAGTGAATCCAGTAAACGATAGCACTGGAATTGTACGCTGCAGAGCTTTTACAAAGCAGTACCTAAATATTAGTCCTGGAAAATTAAACTTACCAGGAGTTTGTGCAAGCACACAACTGAATATGAATTATTAACATCCTTGGTTTGTTCTCAGAGTGATAGTACGTGCTACAGAGCTGTAATTAGGGCTGGGTTGCATCTGAGTCTGGCTATCGTGCTGCATCGGTTTGTCACTGTTGGAATTGCTACCCCTGAACCTGTTCCTTGCTCACCCAGCTAGCTAATTAGTGACCTAGAGATAAGATGGCATTTATTGGTACTAGAAGAAATGGCCTTTCATTTTTATGCAGAAGCAAAAAACAGGTCAGCAAGCAATTTACACATTCTTCAGCCACCCACCGTGCAATGGAAGATGATACTGCTTATCTTGTCAGGAGGCGGATTTCACTTTTTTCCTCAGTGTTTTATTATGCTTACATTTTCTCTTTGGCATTATTCTCTCTTCTTTTGGTTGGGGTCTTTTTGTTGTTGTTTGTTTGTTTGTTTTTTGGGGAGGTTAACCTCAGACTGTGTCTAATGCTAGGACCACGTTCAGGAGTTTTCATTAAAAAAAAACAGATTCCTATAAAAGTGTTCCTCAGATTACAGTTTCCTCACTGTGTGATATGGATAGAGTTTGAACTGGAGGGGATAGGCAGAGAACAGGCAGAGACTCTGTCCTCACCTATTTACCAAATGGTACGCGTTGTTGAAATTTGGGTGGGAGGCAACGCTCCTCCCTTGTGCAAACACATCCTCCAATAAAAGCCATGTGCTGTGGGCAAAAATAGTTAAGGGCTTGCTGCCTTTTTTTTTTTTTTTTAAATAAACAGCAACTTATCAATGTGAGAGGCCAAACATGGCTAGCTCATATACACACAAAGGCTCGTGTGTTTGTGGATGTGCCTACTCTGTGTACCCAGCCAGGCTCCTACCTCATTTTAGCTAGGGTGACCGTTTCTCCCCTATTTTAAGAAATATTCCGTATTTCATTTGTGACATGAATAAAAGAAATGCTGAATCATATCTTTGTGGAGCAACGCTCAGCGGTGCATTTGTTAATGGAACTTTATTTTCGATTTAAAAATACCAGCCTCGAGAGGTGGAATCTTCTAAGAAAAAACTACAGCACAAAGCTAAAAACAGTTCTCCCTCTCTGTTATCTTAAGCTAGCACCGAATCGCAGACCTAGGATAAAAATCAATGGAGAATGTGGGTTCATGTTAGAGAATCTGCCTCAAGCTTCTGATTTTGCATTTGTAATCCAGATATGGACGAGGCCTGTCAGGAAGAAAACTTCTTCAAAGGTTCATAAGTGCCAATGCATAACATCAAATGCTTGCCTGGTGCGCTATATAATTTGCTGCAAAGGTTTGGTGAACGCTATATGGAGGGCAAAGCTGTGAAGCAAGGTAGCAAGCTCGTTTCCCTTTGTAAGCCTTCAAAGCGGCTAGATGGGAGCCCTTCCAGAATGCTCTCTGGAAACTTTCATCTATCCTCAGCGCTCTATAAATAGAGGAGGTCTTCATCCCCGAGGAGGTTTTGCAATGCCGCTCTGCAGAGGAGTGCCGAGCTCCCATGGAGGCAGTGGGAGGAGAATTACAGAGCGGCATGGTAGAACCGGGGAGGGGAATGGGACCTCTCCGAGTATAAGATGAGGTCTGCGGACAGGTTGAGAGGAGAATAATTAAGACGGAAGGCTCTTCCTAAAAAATGTTTGTGCAGGGAGAAAGTCCCTTAGATCCCACACAGAAACTACTGCTGGCAGAGTGGAAAATGCAGCCACAGCGACCGTCAGCTACAAATGACAAAGAACGATACCTGATATTCCCTCAATCAGTCCAGAAACACTCCTGAAGAGGAGAACTTTCACTCTCCAGAACAAAAGGAGAAATGGTTTCACTGGGATCAGTGAAAACAGCAATAAATGCTGTAAGAAGTACTATAGTTTACCACGTAGAAATTTTTGAATTGCTCTGATGGACTGTCATGAGTGAGATAATATGTGACAGAGTAAGCACAAACTTAACTCTGGAGTAAGTCCCAAGGGCAAAACACTTGGTACTTTGTTTCTAAAAAATATGTAAATATAGAAGAAAGCTAGTTGACTGCTACAGAAGCTAGAAAAATCTGTCCTAACACTCACCATTTTCTTTAACGTAGGTCCCTTGATTGTGACAACAAATTAAAAAGCATTATCTTCCAAAATTTAGCTACAGTGCATTTTCCAAGATTTATCTGCAGTTTAAATGTGGGGCAAAAATTTTGTTGGGGTCAAGCTTCATGTATTATTTTCAAAAGAAATAACTTAAAAAATGGGATTGTAAAAGGAAGATTTCAGTCTGACTTCTGATAGCTCAGCCTCATGGTAATATCAAAATCTTGGTTACTATATATTTGAAAGAGGAATACTGCATTACCTGATTGATTATTTTGAGGAAAAAATCCAAAAATATAAAAAAGGGGCTTAATTTGACTAAGCACAGTAATTTGGAGCCAACAAAGCTGATTTGGGTGACAACAATCTGTCTACAGAAGAATGAAAAATGAAAGCAAACCATTTTCACAGACTGCATGTTGAACACACTGGGTTATAGAAAAGTTATTATTTGGTCTCAAAGACCTTTGATATGCAATCTTTAAATGTTTTTCTTCCTGCCAGCAGTTTTAGAATTAAGAGATATTTTTATGTTGTTGATATAAAAGTAATATGAAAACAATAATATTGGAACACTGTGTCATTGCCCTACATGATTGTTATCCCCCTGCCTTCCTGAGAGCATCATCCAGGTACAATTTCTTTAAAGATGGAGATGTGCTTTCCATACCAGAACAGTACTTGCTTCTTTCAGTGTGCTACGGTTTTATGGTAGAGTTTTAAATTCAGAACAATCTGCTATTAGATGGTCTGGAACGTATGATACAATATGCTAATTATAAGGTAAATTACAAGAAAAAAAACCAAACCAAAACTGATGACAAATTACTTGGTCGTATGGATGGCTTTTAAGCACACCATGACAAAACACGTACAAATGGGAAGGGGTTTCAAACAGAAGCATGCATTAGCTTCCAAACACTTCACTTTGGTTTTTGATTCCAGTGAGCAAAATCGCCCTAGCCTGCTTCAACTGAATCATCTACTGCAGTCTCAAAAGCCAGAGTGGAAAGAGTTTTCTTCATGTAAACAAATCTGTTTACACACACAAAAGAAGAGCAGTCACTCCAATGTTGGGGTAATCCCTCTCAGCAGCTTCACAGGAACCTTAAGGCTGTCCTCTTGAAGTGGTGCACACCTAGCTGAGATGTGTACAGTGGTTTTCAGAATATTTTGTTAATATTTTGCTAAGTACTGAAACACGTTGTTCATAAATTGGTCTGGCTGCATGTTGTGTTGGTGTGAGAGTGCCTGAGAAGGGAGGGAGAGGCCAGAACTTGTTTCCAAGTGGTTTATTGACTATTAAACTCTTATAGCCAGATAAAAGCAGCAGCAAATAACCTGATCCACGTGTCACAACAGTGCACAGTCTCACCTTCTCCCTCCCTGCATTGTATTTCCTATCTAGGTCACTCTGCAGCTCGAGACTGTTGGTTTATCAGATAATGTTTCCACACGTTGACCCAGACGCGATGATGACAGGCACGTTTTCAGGCTGTTTATGCAAACCATCAGTGTCCCGAGCCTGCTCCTGGCACGTATTTTACCTTCCTCCTTGCTGGTTTGGTGCCTGGTACGGCTTGCCCAGCCTTACGGATGGAATTGGCTATACTGACATCTAAACAGCTTTGTAGATAAAGCCATCTTGCCGTCAGCCTGTCAAACATAAATTCCATCACTACCCTGCAACTGCTATGTAATTAAATGTTCTCCTGCTAGGCATACTCTGGTTTAACAAGTTTTATGAGTCATGGCAGCAAAGGGAAAGGAGAGTCCCCAAAAACAAGAATGGGCACAAACACCCCCTTGATAATCATCTTATTTAGAGAGAATAAGGTTCTTGCTTGTCCGGAGAAGTGAACACCGGATCTCCTCGGATCCCTTGTCAGAGTATCTCACACTGATGCTTGCTAAGGTACCCGGAGAAAGTGATTTTACAGTCCTGTATTACATAAAATCTTGTAATACAGACGCTTGCAAGGAAGTGGTTTGTTTTTTAGTGTGTGGCGTATTGGTTTGAGAGTGCTTGAGAAGGAAGGAAGAGGTCAGAACTTGCAAATTCTGTGCTCTCATAAGCTCAACCCCAAACCCATCTACACCACAGGACACGTATTACGCCCATGAGGAGAGTGTCTCTCTCTCCTTTACATCACCAGGGCCCAGCAGTCAAGATCCCAGCATCAAAAGCAGCACCAAAACAGTCTCTTCCTAGCTGCAAGCAACTCGGTGTGTGAAAATCACTGGCGCGAGAAGGCAGCTCAGCAGCACTGCTCTCTTGCCCCACCGAGGCAGGGGAACGCACACTGTGCACAGTCAGGACCATCCACACCCCTGTGGTGCTTTCACAGCTTGTTCCAGCGGGGAAGGACTCTGCCCCTGGCAGTGTGCACGGGGCGGTGTGGCTTTGCTTGCCCCCAGGTGGACCTGTAGGCTAGTTGTAGGTAACTGCCAAGGCGGGGAAGCGGCAGTCAAGGAGCACATGGGGATGAGAAAAGGTTGGGCATATCTGGAGTTCCTCCGACCGGACTCGCCCTCTCGGTGTAGCTCGCACCAAGCATGAGCTACGGAAAGCAAATGTCGGCTGCCTTCTCTTCTGGGTGCATGGGGCAAATCCCCGCAGAGGTATATAAACCAGTCTTCAAACTCCAGGTCTGCCGGCTGAAGAGATTACCACTCGCCCGGCGCTCAGGCACACACACCCCCCACCAGCTTTCCTTGACCTATTTACTAGCCATGAACTAGATTCAGGCAGACCCTGCACTTCAACTGCCTGAGCTAGCCCGGCTCGCTTCGACTCCAGAGGGCCGAGGGAAGCACGTGCAAGCAGTTTTGCTGACAAACCTGGGAGGGTAGTCGTGGTCAGCAGGAGAATGGTGACCAGCCGGGGTGGGATAGACCGGGGCATTGATCCTTCAACTGCAGCTGGAAGAAGACTTGGGTCTCCAGCCTGGTTTCAGCCATAGGGCTGCATACAAGCTATGACTGCCCAAT
The DNA here is from genome assembly GCF_965231255.1 of Vanellus vanellus. Classification (NCBI taxonomy): domain Eukaryota; kingdom Metazoa; phylum Chordata; class Aves; order Charadriiformes; family Charadriidae; genus Vanellus; species Vanellus vanellus. The sequence goes on along the minus strand of NC_138907.1, from coordinate 46,985,591 downwards.
GCAGGGCTTTGAGAAGGACCGTTCCCTCGCTTCCTCTCTCCATGCCACCCCAGGAGATGCTGCAGCTGCCCCAGCAGCCTGCCTCCTCCTCCCGTGGCTGCCCTCATCTCTCCCAGGACTGGGCACTGTGTCCTCATACAGGGGCTGGCCAAACCTTGCTGAGCACAGCAGGAATGACTGGGCTTTGTGGTGAGCCCCAGAAGGGACAAGGTTCAGCCTCTGCTGCAGCCCCTCTGCTTACCCTGTCCTTTCACCTTAAGCTCTCCACTTATCTGGGTCCCGTTGCAAATGCCGAATTAAACCCTTAATACACCTGAGCAGGGATGGAGGGTTAAATCAGATGAAAGATTAGAGTACCTGAGCTGGATATATGCTTAACTAAGGGTCCTGAGTCTAAAACTTAAGTCCCAAATGCCCCCAGGCAGCTGGCTACACCCCTGGTGGTGGCAAGACTTGCCAAACAGCTGCCCGTGCGAGCCACCGGTCCCTGTTCACAGCCAGAGCTGGTGGCTGCTGCTCTCTGGGCGGCTTGGCACCTGCCTGTTCAAGATCAGGACACCAGCCTCCTTTGGTGGGCATCCTAACACACCGGCAGGAGAAAGCAGCACGTGAAATACTTTGAAAAACCCCACAAACCTGAAGCGGGTGTCTGGCCTGCAGAAGGCAGCAGGATTCACACGCAGCCTGCTCCTCCAGGCACAGCCAGTTTCTTGCTTCTCCCCCTTTCCAGTCCTCCAAGGCAGTTTTTGAGGTAGCCACCAAAGCACATGCTTGAGGTGCTGGCAGGAGAGCAAGGCCTGTGCAAGCAAGAAACATGGTTTGTACACGAGAAGCACAGGAGGTCTGGCATACAGCTCCTTCAGTTTGTACATCCCAGTAAATATGAAAAACCAGTAAATGAAACTGTCTGCTTGTTTTGGCTCAGGTGACTGGAGAGTGAGACTAGGCAGTGTGAGTTAGGATAATTTAATTCCCATTTCTTTGTCTTTTATAAGCTGTGAAGTTCATGCTGATTCTGTCTCTCATGTGACTTTCTCAATCTTCACAGGCTTCAATTCTGATCTCTTTTTAAACCTTGATATACCCACACTATTTTTAGTCTTGCAGAGTATTTTTGGATAATATCTACAAGATACGGTCTTTTTTAGTGAACCTCACAGCCAAAACTGTGCCAGCCTCTCCTCCTCTTGTACCTTGATTGCTGCAACATCCTTTCTCTGGTTGTGAGACGCACGCATGTTTGCCCTGCCGATATTTATTCACAGAGCTGCTGCCAAAGTTGTTCTCTTCGCTCAGCGCTTTGTCACCCCCTTTGCACTGACATCCTTATCTCAGCGGGAGAAGTACTCAAGCCAACTTATACGAGCCCGTTTATATTGTGGCTGATGGTATTACTCTATACGTGCGGATGGGCTTTTTTGGACAGGCACAGTGGGTGGAGTGATTTTGCTGCGCCCCAGGCTGCCGCAGGAAGGAGAGCAGCCGGAGGCGTCCTGCTGCTGCAACATCCCCCCCGAGATGCTGTACGCCCCTCGGGGCTGGCCGCGAGGGAGCCCCGAATCCATCGAATCGCTGGCAGCGGCTGTTTGTTTCCAGCACCACCTTCCCTGGTGTCCCAAGGCCCCATCGCTGTCGCATCAAGGATATGCACCACTCCCAGGACTGGCGAGAGAGGGGCAGGAGCTCTGGGAAAGGCGGCTGCAGGGTGCCAGAATTGCCCTGCCACCCCCAGAGCAAATTCCTCCTGCCTGGCAGCCTAATTGCTGTGAGCTCCAAGTTGCCTCAGGAAACAGGTCATCCAGGGGAGGAGTCTCTAGGCCAAAGGAACTGGTTTTCATTAGCCTAATCCACAATGGGCCGCTCAGAAGCAATCTGCACATTCAGGTAGCCCAGAGCCCCTTCTTCCCTGGTAGACCTAGGTAGATTGAGCCTGCTAGGATCCTACACAGACTTTCTCCTTTGCCACCTTTCCTGCCTCTGCTGAGATGTTGTGCGAGTCATCTGGAGGTTTATTTTAAGGAACAGTATGGCACTGATCTGTAGTTTGTCTAAGCTCCATGTTCTACCTATGGAAATCTGTAAAGCTGCTCTCAACAAGCACAGATTGAGTTTCCCCTAATTTTAAACCATCAAACACAGCTGCTTGTCTTTGCTTTCAAAGCCTGTGGAGCCTATCTCCATCCTCTCCCTGATGAAATACAAGGTGAAAACCCACCTTCGAGGAGACGGTGACATCAACCTCTGCCTCATACTTAGATTTTATCCCTGCAACTTCATGCTCTCTATCACACTGCCTTCCACTTTCAGGAGATGCTCCCAGTGAACATTCGCTTTCCAAAAGCTCCTTAGACCTGTTGGCGGCCAAACTGGCAATGGCAAGGCTGATGGTGTCCCACTGCCCCATGGCCTGGCCAGGCAGTGATACCAGGCAGTGCTAATGCATTTCTAAATGGATATGTCACTAAGTGGTATCACATACAAAATGCCGCCCAATTTCTCTGCATGCTGCAAACAAGATGAACTCGGATCTTAGAAATTAAAATAGAAATATATAGGCTCTGGGTCTATGCAGATGGTTATGCATGGAGCTTAGGAAATAAAGATCCCAAGCCTGATAAAAATAATGAAAGAATTCTAGATTTTTTTGTGACTTCTGTTCTCTTACTGTCACACAGAACTCGCCTTACAGGCTAATCTAGGGCATCACTCTTTTTTTTTTTTAAGGCAGTAATTTCTTTCTTCCCCAAACCATGTTCTAACGTTAGCGTTTTACAAAATATAACAAAAGCTTAAACATTTTAGCTTGTCTGTGCTAGAAAATGGTACAGTTATAACAATGCAGAAGCAATCATCCCCACCTATTGTGCAGACAGCATAAAGACATTTTATAATAGAATAGCAATTCCCCAAAAAGAACTGAAAGAAATTTAACAGTATAAGTCATCTCTCTATCATCCAAAGTAGGGCTTTTGCCAGTATAAACTAGTTTGGTTACAAAACATCGGAGTTCTTACTGCAATTATTATACTAGGAAAACTAGTAGATCCAGATTGCCTACAAAAACATGACTGTAGCAGCCACCAACATCCTGAGGACTTGTTACACCAAAGTCAGTCCAGTTGTAACTCTTGATTTCATTGAAAGTTATTCCAAGAATGACTTTTTCCCACCGGACTGGATTTCCTCTCATAACAAGAGTGTAAAGTGCACTTCTAGTAAAATCACATATTCCAGGAAATATGTAAAAAGTAAAATATTTTTTTTTCTTACGGTTGGGGAGGGACTGCAGGGTGAAAATGAGTCACTTCTGTATTGCTACAGGAATTCTGCCACTCCACTAACTATCCAACCTCCCACCAGCCTGCTGCCCTCCTTATTTTGCAAGCTCGGGAGATTTCTGCAGCTCCAGGTGGCCTCTTTTTCCCTCCTAGATAGCACGAGCTAGGCCTCACAAGTCAACACAACAGTTAACCGGGACTTTTTTTAGCTTGATAAATATATCTGCGTGAAGGCATTGCATGGCGTGTGTGAATCCAAGCGGGGCCGAGGTGTGGGCTCGGCAGCGCGCAGCCCAGGGCTGAGGCAGCCGCGTGCCGGGCAGGAGGAACTCGCTCCCTGCCAGCACGTAAGCAGTGGAAACTTACAGCACGTCGGGCACGGCAGCGTTAATCCCTCTCAGCTACGCCACTTCCCAGCCCCATGCTTTGGTCCCCACCAGTGCTCAGGTGGCCTCGTGAAGGGCACGCTAGGTTACCTGCGAATGGACGGCTTGGGGACGTGCTGGGCAGCCGGCCCCACGCTCAGCCAGGGCTCTTCCCCCTTTGTGGGACTTATCTGAGCTCTCCTTCTATCTGCTCTGCTGTGTTGTGGCTTTTCTAAGCCTGACAGAGAAATAAAAGCATCGTCTTCTTTTCGTCAGGAGAAAAGGAGCTGCTCCTAGGCGCTGAGGCAGCAAGATGCAGGGAACGCTAACGTGAGTCAAGTTTGGCTCTCACCGTTGACAAAGTAAGCAGCTGGAATGGTGGTGGTTTTGCTACGTATTTTAGCTACACCAGAGCTTGGGAAGTTGGAATGGGAGGGTAGAAACTACTGTCCCTGCTCCCACCTCTGCTGTTTCCCCCTCCTCCAACGGCAGCAGGACAGCATAGCCAACTATCCAACTATGCTGTCTCCCTGTTCCAGCCTGGCCATTTCCATCTTCCTGCGAGCAGTGTGAGCCAGTCCCAGTCCTGGCCTTTTACCCTTGGAGTGGCAAAAGTCAGCTGTGCCGGCTCAGCTGGGGAGCCCAGAGAAATGGCTTTGGCCAGACAGACCCAACTGGGTGCCCTGAAGCGCAGCGTTCCCTGGCTCTGCTCTAGCAAGCACCAGGCATGGGCTTGGCATGTTGTGGTACCTTCATTTACGGTTAATGCCAACTCATTTTACTTCATATCGCAGCAGTCCAGGAAAGTGCATACAGTCCATGACTGGACCTCAGCTAAGAGGATGGTAACATATTAAAACTCATTTAATTCAGGCCTTGTCAATCAGACGTTTTGCACACAGCCGAGTGGTGCTCAGACAGCACAGGCAATGTTGCCTACCTATGCAGTTTCACGTGGCTCTAGCTTTGACCGTCATTGCCTCTTAGGTTTGGGGCACATTTTAGAGATGATGCTCTGTTGCCAGGGTATGTGCAGCTCCGCAGGATCAATGGCGAGGAGAGCCCACTCCACAGGCTGGCTTCTGACAGGCGTTTCACGTGTGGTCAGCTCGGACCTGACTTCGCATTGAACATGACTCAGAGCATGTCCCCTCACCGCGCTGGGCACTGTGGAGGCATGGGCATCTCTGCAAAGCAGGTGCAAACCACTGTGGAAATGGCCCTGCTCAGGTATCAGGGGCTGTGTCACCTGGGGTGTTCTACCTCCATGGAGAATCACACCTTGGGCTTCTTTTCACTCTCCTGCTTGGGTGAGGGGGAGTCTGTTTTCACATGTCAGGTTGAAAACCTCAGTGGATTAGGAGTTCCTTCATGTGCAGCTCAGCTGTTCCATCTCAGCAGCAGCCTCCAGGGGAAGGGGAGAGTGGGCAGTGAAGCACAGAGACCCTACAGCTACAGGACTCTATCTGTGTGGATGGGTTACCCTCCTTTGTCCACTTTTGTAAAATACTGCAAGGTTTGTGCATTTCAGTATCTGCTCTGCTCACGCATTACTTATTTGTTAAAAGCCTGCCGGTTATTCCCCCTCATCTGTTGCACCCAACTGCTGTTTATCCTAATTTGGCATTTGGAAAAATCTTGTCACCCAAATTACATTAGCAGAAGGTGACAGTAAGCAATGAGGAAACAAGGACAACTGCATATATTCCATGTGAGTAGATTACTTGTTCTTTTCCTGTGGAACAACTGTGGATGTTTTTCTTAAAAAAAAAACAAAACAAAACAAAACAAAAAAACAACAAACCACCAACCAACCCCTAACCCTCTGGCTAACGACCAGCTCCAGCTACACCAGCCATATCCAGCTGTACGCACGTAGCTGAGTGATGCCCCCCCAGAGCAGGGCACATTCCAGTTACTGGGCTCTTTGGGATTAACTGTCCCTTATATCAAGTTGGCTTGGACTACTGTTGCTGTTGATCGTGCAATGCAAATCTTCCTGAGAAAGACTCTCGGGCTATTGATTACAAAAGATAGCCATTTCGACAACCATTACATAACAAAATCCAAACCTTCCATGTTGCAGGCAGTTGCTGCCATAGATAGGAGCTGTTTATTGATCACAGCCAGCTATGAAAATATGCATCCTTTACACTAAACGATGCTGAATATCTAGTGTAGCAAGATGAAAGTCATCATTTATGCCACTTGGGGGAAAGAGCTCTGCCAGAACGTGGGAGGATGTACGTTATCTAACATCCTACCTAACACGTAGCGGCTGAGAGCAACGAGCAGGAGGAGAATTACAATGCTTCTGCTTCTGAAATAGTGTGCCTGAGAAGCAGAAGGGTGTGGATTTACCCCCACCTCATTTTAAGTGTCTAAATGAAGCATTGGTGTAAAGAATACAGCGGTCCTGGGCGCTCCCTCAGAGAGAGACGCAATGCAGGTTTTAGGAGGTATAAATTGCTTTCTGCAGGCACCTCCCTCTCTCTCTCGACCACAGAAGCCGCACTTCACTTCTCACCTGGGAGGAACCCATCTGCAGTGAGGGAGCAGGGTGGCAGAAACACTGCCTGAAGGGAAGATACTGGTGGTTGTTTGGGGCCACTCTTAAGAAAGGGAAGGGGGAAATCCTAAATGACTGGCTCAGGATTCCTCTGGTGGGGGGGACAGCCACAGCCAGCAGCAGTCAGTGTGTACAGCAGATCCTGTTCTCTCCAGCCCGGAGGTGCGCTCGGGAGGAAGGTTGTGCTGGGACAGTCCCTGTGTGATAAGAACCTCCTGTGATGCCAACCCCGAAGCGATGCTGATTTACACTAAGATGAAAATAGCTCTTAGAGGTTTTACACTAGTGAAAGGTCAGCCAGACTGGGACATCAGGGCCAACATATAAAGGAGCTGGCGAAATAGCAACTTTTCTCCCTATGTGCTGGAGCTCTGCTCTAAAGATAGACTCCCAAACTATTTATCAGGACAATTGTGTGCCCACTCTGCCTAGGAACAGGTTTACTTCTAAATGCTGTCACCATTGGAATAGGTTTTGAGGAGCCCTGGGCTCAGGCCAGGATTGTACTGTGCTAACAGGGAATTTAAAATATAGCCCTGTCCCATATCCCCTGCCTTCCAGGAGCTTGCTTGCAGTGTGTTCCCTGTTAACACTTTCTATGAAAACTGGCCAGATCCCCTTCTCAAAACCCATGGGGCTCCTCGGTGCCAGCAGAGCTTACCTCCACGTGAGCTGCACAGATGGACAAGCTCAGTGCACCTCCTTGATGCCAACATGTGCAAAGGAGGAAGCCAGTTTTCGCTTTCCCAGCAGACGCTGCTTTCCTGGGGGGCGGGGGGACACCCTGCAGGAACCCACTCCTTCCTCTGGCCACAGAAAGCTGCCACCAGTGGGGAGGAGGGAGAGCAGAGAGGGGGTGGCTTCAAGGAGGATTTGGAAGGGTTACGGTTCTTGCAAGGCCAGTAACACGCTGAAGAAAAAGGGTGGGTGGTTCGGTAAACCTGGCGTGGCCATCAGTGCTGAGGTGACAGAGAGCATTTTCCTGGCGGTCAGCCTTAAGCTTGGGTGGGAGAGTTGGGGGTGTGCAGCTGCATGTCAAAGCAGTGGAGGTGAAAGTGCACATGGCTATGAACACATGTAGAAAGCCAGTCCCCAGGAGATGATCGATGGCTTTGGAGGTCTGAGGTGCTCCAGGTGAGTTGAGCTCACAACTGACAGAGCTTACAGTCCTGTTGCCTGACCCATGCTCTCCTCTGCCCCTTCTTCCAAGAACCGGGCTTTGGAGTTCATAAATATGAAAGAGCGTGTCTGTGATGTGCTTTGGCACCTGGCCGTCCACCACTGCTCACGTACTGTTCTTAAAGTAGTCGGGTCCAGAAAAGATCGTGTTAAACTTTTCAAAATACACATTCCTTTCCCCCAGTGAGAAAGGTCCGCTAGGGACAAGTAGCCATAACATGGATAATCACCAGTAGCTTCGTGCCTCCCCTTCCTCCTCCTCTGCCCGTGAGCCTGCCTGCACCCTCCTGGCAACTGCACTGGCGCGCGTGTTTTGGCCAGACCTGGTGCTTGCTTTGGTACGTCCCCACAGACGCTTGTCCTGCTGCAGCCGAGATCACGGCACGCTGCAGCCCCGGGGTAGGGGCAGAGAGCAGTGAAGTGGCAGGGGCAGAAATGCCACGTGGGGGCTCAGCAACCTGCCGGCCACAGAGTCTGCTTCTTCCCTGCTGCTGTGGCGGAGGAAGCACCTGGGCTGGAGAAATGAGACATTTAGCTGCTGCCTAAGATCAAAATGAAGAGAGCCTTTTGGAAAACTGGCAAGTGTTAAGCAATGCCCGGGGCAGCTGGAGAAATAGAAGAGGATTTTGTGTTTTGTGCAGCAGTGTGAGAAAAGGGAGCGACCTTCCTCGAGGGCTGGGAGACAGAGGTTCAAAGATTTGCCTCCTAGCCTGTGCAACCAGTGAGACACCCGCTTGTTAAGATCAGACTCCAGGAACGCCGTCTCGGGACACCACCAGGAGCTGCTCTGAGGACAGGAGCGGGGACAGAGGTGGGAATTGATCCCTTGGAGCACTGAGCACTGCTGCAGGCAGCCGTGTGGTACGGGCTCTTTGGAAACTAAATACACCTCATACCGAAAATCAGCAACATTTGCTGCTGTATTCCTCTGGGAAGCCTGTTTGGTCATGCCTCTGGTAACTAGGAACTTTCCTGTAATTTCAGGACTCAGTTTGTTGATGGCCAGTTTCTACTCAAATATTTTTGGGTCAGATTGTCCTCCAAGTTGAATAGTTTGTCTTTTTTGCTCCTGTCCCCCCACAGTGTTTATGGAGAGAAATTGTAAGCTGGGTCATCCTTTGCTTTGCTGAAATACTTCCCGTGTCTTACAGGACGGGCTGTCCGTTCCCCGTAATTTTCCTGGACATCTCTTCACAGCACCTGTTCCAGTTTGATGGCTTTCTGAAAATAGAGCTAACTGGAATTGTATACCGTAGTCCTGATGAAGTTTCTCCGGTGTCTTTTTTACAATGCTATTGGCATAATTTCCACCTCAATTTGTACTACAGTGTTTGTCTGTATTCATATAATTTCATCTCTCAGGGATCTCTGCCTGTGATATCCATATTCTTGAGCACCGGCAACACCCTCCAGCTTTCTGCTGTTGACATATTTCATCACACATCAGTCATGTTTCACAACAATCCTGTTTTTTTTAATATCTAAACTGTCAGTAAAAATATTGAAAGCCCTAAGACTGGTCTTCGTGGAACCCCCTCATTCCAGCACGGCACCTTTCCAACATTACTTATCTTCTTCCCTTCAGGCAGTTCCTCACCCCTTCGCAATTTGCCTACTAATCTCCATCTTCTCCAGTTTGCCTTTTAATCACCTAAGTAGTGGCACGGAATCAAATGTTTTACTGAAGTCCGATAGGTGAGACCTACCATGCTTCCTCTGCCAAACAGATTGAGTTATCACATCTAAGAAAGATAATTGTTTAGTTTGGCATGATCTCGTTTTGAAAGACCCATCTTGCATCTTATCCTGTTTCCCAGCTACTCATTACATGCAATTTGTAATTATTCATTCCTCTAAATTTGTTCTAGAGGTCTAAATATGCAGTTGGCAGATACCTGGTGAGGAGATGTTCCATACACTTTCTTGTAAATCAGATATGGGATTTTTGTGTGACAGCTCTAAATAATACGCTATGCCTACTTGTGCTTTCATCAGCTTTTAACATGCTCTATTTTTACCTCTTAATTTATCAGTCAGGTGAGTGCTTGTTCCTAAAGGTGTAAGCAGATTCACTGACCTTATTCAAGACCTTCCGTGCAGGCTTTTTGTGTTTTCATGTATTTTATACTTCAGTTCTCAGGTGGTACACTGTGTGAATGCTTTCTGCCTTCAGGCTCTGGGGAGAACGGGTTGCAAAATTTGCAAGGCATTGCTTGGCTGACTGTAGAATATAAAATTAGGGGGAGAGCAAACCAGCCAGGGTAAATGTAGCATTTCTCCTTGGAGTCACTCAGGTTCTTTGAGAGCTGCCGCGTTGCAGGAGCAACTCAATGTCAGGGGAACGCAGGAATTTGTTTTCATCAGAGAAATGCTTTCCCTGCCAAGCTGGCAGCAGCTGTAGGGGAAGTCTTAACAGGGAAGCACTTTCATAGTCCCTGTGCTAGCAGGGGAGTCCTCCACCAGTGACCGAGTGACAGAATAGTGACCTTCACCTTCTGATCCATTTCCATCTCCTTTCTGTCATCTCCCTTTTTTTTTTTTTTTTTTTTAGGGAACTCTTGTCATTTCAGAACAACAGTAATGTTCTTCACAGTGATCTTCACAAGCTCTCCAAACATCTCTTCTTTATTCTCTGGTTACCAAGATGCTGGATGGCAGTGAACACATGTATGCCTGAGGATTTGCACATTGCAAGGGCAGAATTCACAAGGTGAGAAAAACAAGTGTTGTGTAACGCTCAGTTTTCCAGCACAGCAAAGATAAGGTTTCCTTTAATCCTCAAGTTGTTTCCCACAACCATTCTGAGGATCATCTCCACAGGCTGCTCTGCATTATGGGAGATCCTGGAGGAAGTTAATTTCTAGCTTTCGTCCTGCACCAAGCCTCCGCAGTTCATAGGCCTAACATCTGGTGAGCTTTCTACCAGTTAGCTGACCTGCGGCATTACATCCACCGTGGGGATGGGGGAGAGAGGTCCCCCGAGATCAAGCATCTAACTTAACAACCCTGGTGGGGCACAGCCCAAGATAAGAGTTAGAGGGGACGCTGATGGCCCGCCTAGTGATAGCATTTGCACTTTTGCGAGTGATCCTGGTGTTGGAGGGTGTGTTCCCTAGTCATGTGAGGAAACAGCAAAGAAAATATCTATTTGCAAAGGTGAAGGGCAGGTCAGTGAGAGGAGCACTGCAATTATTTGCTAGTGTGGGGCCCCCAATATTCTTTCCATACAGGCACTAATAAGCTGGGAAAAAATAGCCATGGCCCTGTGGTTTTAGAAATACCCCAAAACACTTACTGCCTTTTAAATTCTATTTCAAATTCCTTGCAAACAGGCTAAAATATCACTGCTATGGATATTTATGGGATGGTTAAGGCACAATAATTCATGTTTTGAAGGGTGCTGTCTACTTGTACTTGAGATACTGCTGTCATTTATCTGGTCTAATCCACTTCTCACACTGCCAGGTACATAAGGCGGATGTCTGTCATCACCAAGTGGTTCTATCCCAGACCAGTCCCTTGAAGATGTTCAAGTTGATGACTTGCAATGTTGCTGCTTTGGTCATTATTTTATTTCCTTGCGTTCCTCAGGGTCACCGTCTCTTCTTTCCTCTTCATGTTGAAACAAGGTTTGTTGAAGGATCTGGCACTCTCAAAACATGGCCAAGGTCAATCTGTTTTCTCCACTGTACTGTTTGTACAGCTGTGGGTAATCACGCAGGCTCTGAAATATCAGCATTCCTTTTGCTCTCTGGCTGCTTTATGATCACTGTCCCCCCGCAGGCATCCACACTGAAAGCACTTTGATTTCTGGGGAATAGACATGTTCTTCCAAGACTTCAACTTGTACAGGTGTATGTGTAATGTATTTTTAATAACAGTAGCTCAAAAGAGCTTACAGGGAAGCTTAACATTGATGCTGATGACTTCCATATGGGATGTATTCTTGTTATGGAAACAAAGAAAGGATTCCACCCATCTTGATATCGTATTCTCAGACCAGTGAGTAGAGACGTGGATGTCATGTATCGGTATCCTCAGAAGTCTCCTGCTCCAAGCTTACTCTAGGTTGTGTATTACACTTACATAGCCCGTGGTAAAGTTAGAAAACATTGATAAAGGCATTTAGCATTAAAAAGGCATTAGGATTAATGTTTCAGTTATTACAGTTTTCTAAACGAGTATTGATTCTCTGGGATTTGTTGATATAAATAGATTTTCCTGGAGGACAGGAAAATAAAAATTCATGCTGACTTTTTAAAGGTGAGGTTATAAATGCATATCAAAGCTTTATTAGTTTGCTCTCTGGGGCCTTTGCACTGTGACAGAACTATAAAATGTTCAGTCTGTAATGAGCACAGCTCATTATGAATTCAGTTTTCCAGGTCGGAGCTGATCACACAGCAGAGCAGTCAGGGAGAGCAGGGCCAGAACTTTGGAGACACATGGTAAAGTAACAAACTATGACCAGGTCACAGCATTGGCACGTGTATGGTAGCTTCAGTGAGGAAGTTTTCAGTCTTACCATCCTCAGCATCCTCAAGCTCATCACCCATGACACAAAATTACATTCTTAGACTGATACTTCTTGACAAAGTCTTCTCCGGCTCATTTTCAATGGACAAAGGTCTGTAGCACTACTGTACTTCATCTACTTGTCTTTAATTCTTTGTTTTGATGCAGCTCTGTATAGGAGCTGCATCAAAACCCTCCCCTGAGGCCCAGCATAAACCTTCTAGTTTCTGTGCCTGGACCAACACATCTTTATCTTTCTGCAGAGTAAGAGAAAGCTCAGGAGCCCCCTGTGGCACAGAGGCAGCGGATAAAGTCTGTTAGTGTGATGCCAAGACATTGTTCCTAGAGCACCTGGGTACAAAAAGGCAGAACTAACCCTGTATTACCGTTTAAATAACAAGGCAAAACCTGGTCAGTACCAATCACTGTGACCTTGTGGAGCAGAATAAATTTTGATGAAAGTATCAGCTAGGCGTGGAAAGGTATAGACCTATGCGGGAAGACCACCACCACACTATGAAGAAAAGGCTTCTTCAATGCATATCTGTAAACCGGTATGTCCTGCTCCTTACCTCTCGTAATACTGTTAGCATAATTAATGCCATTTTATAAGGCAAATGGCCGTTCTCTGTAACCAAGCTGGTCACGTATCTGCCCCCTTTCCCCTCCTCATCAGGCCTGTAGGGTTCTGTGCACCAGACAGATTTCTTCTCCCCCTCCCTATCAGCCTCAATATTCCTGGGTGCTGGGCCAACTACTCCCCTCCTTTCCAGGCTTGAAGGTCCCAGACAGCCAGACAACCAGGTGGTGATGACCCCACCAGAGAAGAGGGAGCATAGCAGTACACAGAGCACTGTCTATAAAATCAAGCAGTTACAAGTCCTAAGTGGGACTTGGACCACAAATGCTGCTGGCCACCAAAACCTATGATCCCCCAGTGGCCAGGGATGCCTTCACTGTTGTCTGCTTCCTCCAAGGACTGAGTGAGTGACTTGTATTCTTTTACATGTTTCGAGTCCGTATTGTGATTGTGATATTGATACCGCAAGCCAAGTATTAAGATTTGACCTGATCTGCGGGGGGTCCAGGTGATTAGGAACCGTTAGCTAACCTGTGCTACAAATGTTGTGCTATACTACTTATAAAATTGTGCTACACTGATTCCAATTATAAAAATCCTGTGCTATTCGGGACATAAAATTTTATGCTATGCTGATCATAAAATTCTGTTAAAAAACAAAGCTTTAATTGCAACTACAACTTAGCGCCATCATCATTCTGCCCAGGATCCCCTTAGAGTTAGGTGACAAAACCCCTTTCAGGTAAAATCTCTCCTGGCCCACCTGGGATTAAATCATCTAGAAGAAGTCCCATACAAATATCTGGTGCAAGTTTTGCAGCAAGGGAACCAGATTTATTTGGTATATTTACTCCAGTGTAAATGCATCAAATAGCTCAGTCTCCAGTCGAATAAAAAGCCACAGATGGCTCTTCAGCTCTGCATTGTGGAAGAGGTCTACTAAGTGGAGCAGCCAACCACAGAGAAAATGGAGTCTGACAAAGTCAAAGAAGGTCCCTGAGACCAGCAGTACCAGCAGAGTGCAAGCCCAGGGGGGCACTTCTTAATCTCCATTTTTTTCCCATAACCACCGTAGCCTCTACACATGCACCAGCCGCTAATGTTAGTGTTGCAGAAGCCAGAGGGTTTTGCATTGAAGCGTGTAGGAGGGATGGGTATTTAGTTTGTTTCTTTATCCCGCAGAACAAGGGAAGCTTCTTGGGGTTTGGAGTCTGTCACTGGGAGTGGCTAATACGAGGCGTGCACGATAGCTTATGGGAAGAAGGTTCCCTTAACCTGTCATTTCTTGTGTGGGTGTGTTTTGCCCTGGAGCAGCCTTAACTGCTTTTTAACAGAACTTTTTGGTGGGAATTGTTAGGAAAGCATTTCTCTAACTACCTGAGCCTTGCCGTGTTTTTTTGGCCCTACCTATGCCGCAAAATAAAATATTCTGTACATTGGGAATTCTCAAGACCAGATAGTCATCTCAATGGCACCCAATTTAAACAGAATTATTCCTGATTTACATTGGCATGAATGAGGGTTTTCCATATATAATGTAATATTTTGCCTCTCTCGGATGTAGACACAAACACCCTTCTCAGACTCCTTCTTATAGAGGGTTAACTGCAGATGAATCAGATGATTAACTCTTTTGCTAAGAGCCATTACCTCCAAACTGCAGCATTGCAGGGGACCAAGAGGGTGAGGGAGAATATGTATTTGGCACTGCTTATCCGGGGGTACTGAGGGATGTAGGTACTGAAGAGCATCTGAGACTCTTCAAGGTTGGTAGCACTCAGATGAGAGACTTAGGTATGTGTACAAAAAATAAAATAAAAGCAAATTCTGCTGTTAGGTGATTGGATTTACCATTTCTGATGAGAACTGGCTCCCTCACTTTTGTGACTCCCATAGCTGAAGGAAATGTTTTGGTTTTGCTTGGTTTGCAGATCTTACTCCATCAGCATCTTTTCCTAAACTACAACAAACTATAACCTTAGCCCACACCTTTTCTTTGTCCTGCCACTATGGCAGAAAAGCCCAGCATTTCATCGAGTGGGCCAAACTGAAACAGCTAGAAATAGAAAGGATCCTATCACTTCAGTTATAATTTACAAGGGGCTCAGGCACAATGAGGGACATGAGAGAGATGAGGGAGAGAGGTTAGTCTCGACACTTTGCTTCTATTGCATGAAGGGTGTTGGTTTTGATGTAGATGCAGAATAAAGATATTCTCACCTTGAATTCCTCCAAAGCAATTCTTTCATGTGGTTGTCTCAGCAGAATGAAATCTTTATGAAATAGCCAGCACATCCACCCAGACATAAGCCAGGCACTAACTGTTCATGTTTAGAAACAAACTTTCCCCATGGGTACATTATTCATAGCCAGTCACTTGCCAGTTTTCCCTTGGAAGACATAAACTAAACATTAAGAGTAAAGGCAATGCACAGTTGGATCTCACTGGTTTTTTTTCCCCAGCTGGATGTTGCAGCAAACCTGTAGCTTCTCCCTGTCCTCTTTGCCACTCACTCATTTACAAGTCAGCTAAATCGATGGTGCATTCCCAAAGTCTTCCTTCTGTTCCACTCAAAGGCTGCACCGTGGTGTATTAGCACTTGGGAGGATCCTACCACTTCCAAGACAAATCTCAAATTCAACCGGCTGAAAAACATTCGCAGCTTTCAAACATTATTCCAGGAAAAGAGGAAATCATCCTCCCCATCCATCCTGCCAAAAGACTACGGGCATCTCTGTTGCCTGAGAAACATAACAGGTTGTTGTTATAACAACTAGAGACCAGCTGACCTCCCGCTTCCTTTCGTCAACCAGCTGCAAAACTCCTCGGTCATGTAATAGTCTCAAATTGAACATCTGACCCCGGTTTATGCAATTCCCCTGTGACCGTTTCGTAAGCTTTTTGTCACTTCACTTCACTCAATTGTTTGTTGAAAGCATTCACAGTTATATTGGCTAATGTGAACATTTCACTATGACAGATAGCCCTATGGTTAAGCCCTCCATCTCCAAGGCAACCTCACAACCTTGCTCTAAGGGAACGCCATGTCATGAGATACAACGAAAACCAAAAGGATACGTGGAGATAATTCCAGCTCTAACTATCCATAGTGCTATTGCTTTAGCAGAGACTTTAGGAGACATTCCCAGGCTGGTTATTTAAACATAGGAGGGCATCGCAAAGATAGCATTTGTCTCTAAAGTTATACAAGCCATATGGGTCCATGAAGAGTACACTGTGAGCTCTGCCAGTAAACCCAGGGATCTTAAACAGTTTCCTAAGAGCTACATTGAAATGATTGAGGGCAAAAAGAGATGGTGATTTCATGTGTCTGCCAAATAGCTTGGGCCCTACCTCTGTACAGGTCCCTTACTTGAAGCTGTAGGTGTTGAAGCAGCTTTACTAGTGTGGTCCTTGATTTGGACCTGCCACCACTCTGATGTCTGCTCTTCACGGTGTTCAGCTGAGTTGGTATTAGACTTGGGCTTTTCCAGAGAGGAAAAGATTCATTCTCCACTCCCTTGTGCATCATTTCAAGGTGGTCTCTGCTGACAATGTTGCAGCAGAGCAAAAGCCTCACTGAAGAATATTGTGTAGGAGTGTTATTAAAGTAGGTCATTGCCCAAAGCGGCAGACTTCAGGGATAAAATGAATGAAGAAGTCCCTGCCTCCTACAGTGGTTGTTTTGAGTTGGTTTGCCTGCTCAGAAAGGCACAGATCATATCTGGTCCACCTACTTGTGCTCTGTCCTCACAACTGTGAGTCTTAAAAAACACTTTTTTTCCATATGAAAGGTGAGTTACCAACCTTGTCTTAGGGTCTGGAGCACATCTGTATGCAACATCTCAGTGTGACCGTAAGTCTCTGAGAAAACCTCATTGGTTTGTTGTTAGTTTGCTTGGGTTTTTTGCCCTACCCTAAATCCTTGCACCTCCTTTCTGTTACCATTTACTCCCTGAAAATGTTGCTATTCCTCCTTCACACTTGTGCAGGTGCAGGTGCCATTCTCTTCAGGCATAAAGAAAACATAACTGGAAGGGGGAAAGGTATAATTATCAGCTAGAAGAAAGGGAAAGAACTTGCAAATAACCTTTTGCCAAAGAAGTTCAATACTGCCACATTCAAATTGATTGTCTCAGAAAAACAAAACAAAACAAAACAAAAACCAAACCCCATTTCTTATTCATGACAACGTCTCAGGGAAGTCAAGCAAGCTACTGAGTATCTCTGGGCATATGCAAAGTGTCACTAAGTCCAGCAGAAATCAGTGGAAGACCAAACCTTCACTCCCCACAATTGGCTGAAAATTCTCCACTGCTGGGAAACATTCGCATGCCAGCGCTCTTTCCACTGTCTTGTGACACTGACATAACAAAAACCACTCTGCTCTTCATCCAAATAGCTGCCAAAACCAGAGAAATAGCACAGTTAAAGAAAAAGAAAATATATCTATGTGTTTCCAAAAGCAGTTTTGTACATCTTCTAAACCAAAAGGCTATGCTTAAATATGTGCAGTGACAACATGGACACAGATCATTTCATGTCCTGATTTTGCTCTACAGAAAGCAGAAAGCTCCCGTGCAGCTGGTAGGGCAGCAATCAAGCTGTTGCACAACTCAATACACAGATCAGGCCTGAGGAAGTTCTGCTGGGATCCTCTTTGTACTGTGTTTTTCAAATACGATTAACATCTGTTTTCTTCGATTAAGAAATTGGAGAGAGGTTTTATGTTGCGCTTCTAAATAATTTTGAACGCTGCACGACAGAGTCATGTGTTCTAGATATTTGGAAATACCAGGTTTTAGCAACTCCTGCTTGGCTGCCTAGAGACTGTTTAAAGCTCATTGTCAAAGCTTTACTCTTCTACTATCTGACTTAGGTGATTTATTGTCCTCCTGAATCTGTTGACAGATTCATCTGGTACTGAAATTTACTAATAGCTGTATTTGTTTATTTGTTAAACACTAAGGCCTGAGCCAGGGCTGGTGTCCCTGCTGTGTGGCTGGGCTCGGCTAATGTGGGACTCTGAAGCGTTCGCATCTCACAGCTGGGTTTATCAGGTTTCTAGTAAGGTGCAAGTTCCACCCAAAATTTTTTCCCTAGTCAGGATGTTTATAATCACTCCTGGAGGCTCTTTCCCTCTGTCAAATCGGATTGACCAATTGACCAACAGATTAAAAAATTATTAAGGGTGGGGAGGAAGGACAGACACACATGCACACCCACACACAAAGGCTGTGAGTGCTCCGCCTTTGTGCTCATATGGGCTTTGTTTCCTTGGGAATCCAGCTACTAAAAGAGGCAATAGCTGTGACAAGAAATGAAATCTAGCACCAGAGCAACAAGACTGATGATTTGCAAGCCTTTTGGTTTTGGGATTTGCAATACCCATCCTTTTTTTAAACGTGTCAGAGGAACACATCAGGATGTATATGTAGGAAGGAAAAGCATGAATAACCTAGTGGGGCAAGCAGACTTTTTGTAGCTCATCACTATAAGAACTGAAATGTCATCAAGTGCTCTCTGTGCAGGGAGATATTGACAGTGTGTGTCCATCTCCTTTGTGCCCAATCCTGTGATGTCTCCTATGAACACTCACACCAAATCCCTAGCGGGGGAAAACACTATTTTTACCAGGTCTGACAAAACATAGGACGCAAATAACCTGATTTCAGGAATTAGCAGTCCCAAATCAGGTCGGATTATCAATCCACAGTCACCTCACACCCCTCTTTCCCTGCCTGAGGCTGGAGACCTCTATTCTGCTGTGGCTACTGCCTCCCCTGTGGCACCAGCTACATCTGCCGCTTCTCGGGTTTCTTTTCCAGATATCAGGTGGCTTCACGATCGGATCATTTCGGTGTACAGTTGGTGTCTCCAGTTTCCAGGTCCTGTCTCACTGTCCGTTAGCATCCCCTCCGGCCCCCTCCACCTGGTGCACCTCCTGGCCGGGTGCTGCGGGGCCCTCTCCCCGCTGGGCGCTAAGGGCAGTACTGCCCCGCTCGGTGATGGCTACTCCGGGCTCCGATTCACCTCGCGTGGAAGGAAGGCGCCGTGGTCCTGATATGCCAGGGGAGAGCAGGGCAGTAAAGAGACCGAGAGTGGGGAGAGGGCCTGACAGGGATGGGAGGGGGGTGAGAGAAAAGGCGACATGACAGCCGCTTTCTGCGGGTCCAAGCTGAGGAAAGTCGATGCCGCCGCAGCCGCTTCCCCGCTGCCCTCTCCCCCCGCCTCCCCGGCTCAGCTGGTCGAGCAGGGCGGTGGCGGAACACGCCGGTTGTCAGCGGGGGCGGCGGACAGGTAACACCGCAGCTTCCCTGCCGGCCCCAGCTCCGCCACCCGGCCCCGCTCTGACAGCACCGCCCCCCGCCCCAGCAACTACATGTCCCATCGTGCCACGGGCGCGGGAGGCCCCAGGGCGGGGTGGCAGAAAGGCTGCCCATGGAGCCGCCTGCTCGGAAGTGCGTAGCGAACCCCGGCGCTACACCGATTTCGCGGGCACCAAGGCCCGATATCACCCTCCGCGCCGCCACAGCTCTGCACCGCGCCTCCCACCCCGCGGGCGACGGGTCGGCGCGCCCCGCCTGTGTGGCACCTCGCCGTCAGGCACTCGCGCGGGCACCCCGCCGTGGCGCCACTGGGGCGGGGGCGGCGGGCGCCACGGCAGGGCCCTGGCGGCGCGCGGGGCGGAAGCGGGTTGCCGGGGGGACGCGGCCTGGCTCGGTGGCGGTACCGGGATGAGCGGCAAGGAAGGTGACGGCGGCGGCGCGCGTACCTCTACTCCCCTTCCGCCCTAGTCTGTCCCGCCCCGGGCCGCCGCCGCGGCGGCGGCGGCGGCGGCGGCGGCGGTGGTGGTGGTGGTGGTGGTGGTTGGAGCCGGCGGCTCCCCGGTGCGCGGTGCCGCCGGAGCGAGGCGAGTACCGCCGCCCCTCGCGGCTCGGTGCCGCCTCCCCCGCCGGAGCGGGGCACCCCGACGCTGCCTGGCGCGCAGGAGTATGGGCGGGCGCCTCTCGGAGCGTGCGGCCTATGCGCCGCTCGCTGCCGCTGCCGCCGCCGCCGAGGGGCGGTCCAGCCGCAGGTGACCGGGGCCGGCGACCGTGGGGGCCCTCGGAGGCCGGTTCAGCTCCTTGAGCCGGCAGGAACGCGAAGGCGTGAGGGGCTGGGGCTGTCGGCGGCGGGGAGGGGGCGGAGGTGCGAGCCTCTGCCGGGAATCGCTGGTTACTTCGGCTGTGTCACTAAACTCTGCCCTGGCACTGAAAGGGACCATTTCTTCAGAGGCGCTGTTGCCCTGCCCTCTCGCTTGGGCTTTACAGATACTTCTGTGAATGTAGTTTTAGAAATCTTCGTCCTTGGTGGTAAAAAAGCAGTTGGTACAGCTCAAAGCCGCGCGTACGTTAGGCCTGTGAAGTGCTTGTAGCGGTCACTGGCTTTCAGTAACGCCGTGCTCGCTTTGTGGCCTGTGTGTTGTTTTAGCCTCAGCGGTCACACAGACCTCCCTTTGGCCAGAAAGCAGACCCTGCTGCAAGGAAGCTGGCTTTTTTTATTTTCCGTTTTTTAAAATTAAGGCTAAATTACTGTTATCGCAGTCAGTGGTTTCCTGATACTCCAGTTGTTGGTTATTCAGTGGAACCTCTTCTCTCTCTGTTTCTCACCCACTCCCCCTACCTTCCCCACCACTTCAGGAGGGCCTGTTTTTTCCTGTAGGTCATTATGATGTTCCCAACTTTCAGTATACTGCAGAGAGTTTAATCCTCTGCACCATTTCAAGGGTTGTATTTGTAATGTTTTCAACTGCTACAGGAAAAACAAAACCCTGAACTCATGTCCTAACAGAAGAGAAGGAAGAAATGATTTTCAGTTTCCTCTTTTAGAAAGTAACTACACCCACTTCTGGTTTTGGTTTTGGATAATAAACAATTAAACGGAAACATTTTAAAATCCAGAGTTCATCTGTAACTTTTAAGTAGCTTCCTTTTGTTCTTTTAAGGAAATTGAGAGAACTCCACATACTCAAAAAGGTATGCTTGTATGTAAGTTTGCCAAATTTTGGCCTCTGTTAGGAACACAAAGCGTACAGCTGTCACAAAAAGGAGGCGGCGAGAGGGGTTAAAATGTGAATGACACAATGAGTCAGTCCTCAGTGAAGGAAGGACGAAAGGAAGAAACAGTGCAAAGTGTAAATCAGTAATAAAACACAGTCCAAAAGAGATGCATTCTAGGTGAGGCTTTGACATGAGAAGCTAAGGAAGAAGCATGTAAAGCTAGTCGAAGGGAACAGCTATATCGGGGTGAAAAGAGAAGAAACTGGTTAATGGGCAGAGTATAAAGACCTAAGATGCTATACTGCAGGAGATAAACCCGCGTACCTGGATAATGGTAGTCTATTTATATTATGCCTTGCTTCTTTTTCTGATTACTGGAGACCCATGATATAAATAATTATAGTAATGAAAAGCTTGTGGTTTTAATGACTCCTATCAAGCTGTAGGCCTTTGCTTACACAAGGATTTCCATGCAGCCATTCCCTTACAGAAAAGAAACATAAAAGGGTGTGAAGACCTTACCAAAACCAACCAAATAAACAAAAAAACAGGACTTGGGATCCTGCCACACTCATCCATTGAAATTGGTAGGATTTTTTCTAATTTTCACTGGGAATGTGGAGGAAGAAGTAGCATGCTAATGTGAAGATGACATCAGTTGGTAATAAGGTTCATCCAGTTACCTCACTCTATCCTGTAAAATATGGCTACAGTCAGGAATGCTCTGAAGACAGCATTCTGATGCTGCTTATGCTCTGGCAAATCTACTTTATTTTTAAATATATTTTTGTGTGTGTATCTTCTATTAATAGGATCGGGTGGGTTCAGAAAACGAAAGCATGACAATTTTCCACATGGTCAAAGAAGAGAGGAAAAAGAGAATGTTAATCCATCTTCAGCTCTGATGACATCTTTTAAATGTAAGTAAGCACTTGGAAAGCCAGATTATGAAAGTGGGGTATAGAAATTGCTAGGAAATTACTCGTGTTTAGTGATGGAATAAACCAGCTTTCTCTGAGGGAGAAACTTGAAACTAGTTGGACTCATGCTTCATACGTTTAGAGCATGGTGTTTCGCTTTTTGTACAATAAAGTCCCAAGAATGGGATTTCACATAGCTCAACCTCACTCATGACTTGCTCCCTTTTTCATCCTACCTGCTGTCCCCCTCCCCACCCTGCTTGTGCTGAACCTGATGCCAAGCAAACTGCATGAGTGTTCAGCCAGGCAAAAGGTGACCGGGCCCTTTGGTGGCAGAAAATTGTAAGATCTGCAGAGGTGTATTGCAAAATATGAGCCATTGGGACAAGAGGAAGAGATGGCTACCTATGGGGACACTGAGAAGGCTTTTAGCTGTTGACCTTAGCTTTGGCACATAAATGACTAAGCTACTTTAGTGTAAATCTGGATGCATTGATTAGCGAGTTGGTAGCTGTTCATACATGCACTTTTTAAAAATAAGAGTTTAGCTAACTAATACAGACCTGTATGTAGACACTTATTTCAGCTTGAGCGCCTTTTTAAAATTAGTGTATATTTCAGTTTCTTAAAGTAAGCAAGTGTAAACTTCTCTCCAACCAAATTGTTTTCATAGGATTTTGCACACAACCAGATTTAAACTCCAGTAAATTTAGTTGAACTTTCTCATTAGCAAGTCCTAACAAGGCAAAGTTGAGTTTCAGAATGAGAATCCTTGACAGGAGGAAGGAGATGTGATACGGGGAACAGATTAATTCTTGGTGTAAAATTTTCCCCATGCGCCCTATTTTTTCTGAAGCTAAGGAGGATAAAGAAGCAACACCTGGATGGCTGTTATAGATATTCACTTCAATACCATATAATTTCCTTGCTTTCTTTAGCAGATATTTCTTTTTTTTTTTTTCTGTGTAAGTCAGCTTGCCAGGTAATTAAATTTGACCTCTGAACTTCTATATTGAATATCGTACATACACTTGCATTTGAATTGAGTAGTGTAACTGTACTTTCAACTTTAATTTTTCACCCTCAAGCATATCAGTTTATCATAAGGTTGCCCTTAATTCAAATTCAAAACAACACTTGTTTTTCTCCTTTCCCATGAGGTCCAGTCAGCAGTGTTTGGTTAAATTCAGAAAGGGTGTAAGTGACACAGTTTATTCTGCTTTTTGAAGATCCACTCTTTGTATTGCATTACTGCTTATAAGCCCCAGGCGAAGACATTGGTGGTCTTTGTGTCCATGTCCGGCACAAGTGTTAAGAAAAGGTGTGCTCCAGATGACTTACGACTGAGCAAACCACGTAAGGTGAACTGTAGTGGTACATTATTTCTATGTATGTTGCCTGAATCTAACAACTTAATGTGTAAAATTAAATAGGTATACACGTTTTGTCTCTTTTATCTCTTTGGAAAAATGTTACACTTGAATTGACATAGTTACCTGTTGGCACCAAAAATTTCTAAAAAATTAGTGAGAAATTGTCTTCTATGGTGATAATTAAAATCAAGCGGTATTCAGTTACATCTTTTTTTGCTTAATACATTTTAAATATAACAGATCAGTCATACAGAGAGTGGATAGTATCTTGGTTTGTGAGGTTAAGATTTATTGTGTCATTTTTAATGGTCTGATTCTGCACCACCAAAATCAATAGAGTCTGAGTCTTTGCTTTCAGTGATAGATTAGACGGTAAAGTGGAATATGTGGAGGAAAGGGCTGTGTGGTCTCAATGTGTTAGCCTGGAGAATCCCTCAAGTAGTAATCCTTAGCAATTGTAGACAACAGTACAGTAGGTTTTCTTACATCCTTTTAGGCTAAAGATTACCGTATTTGGCTGTGTTTTACTTCAGGTGACAACACTTCGTAGTAGTCCCTAACAGGTTTAAAATCTAACATAAAAGTCTAAAAGCCACAACTATCCAGAAGAAATCAGGGGCATTCCTAATATTGTAGAACTTCAGAATAGTGAATTTCCTGGTAGATGAAATTGGTAAATGATCATTGGAAATGTCATATATGGCATCATATGAAGGAAAGTACCAGTCACCTTCCTCAAGTTCCTGTCACTGTGATCTGAGGGAAGATTTCTTCTTGATGATAATTCAGTGGTGGACTTGACTCTCAGAATTTGGAAGAGACACACCAATCAGATGTGAAAGACTTAAAAGATCAGTAGGACCATTTGGGACCTATCTTAGAGTTTCAGAAGTGGTTTGAGGAGAAAGAATAAAATAAGAGGAACCAAGTTTTTATCAAGGTGATGAGAAATACAGTTACTTTTGTAGCTTCACCTAAAATTTACTTGCCATCAAACTGCTATGCTTTTCTAAAGGATATTCGCTTGTCAGACCATTTAAAAACGTGGCCTCTGCTCATTTTCAACATCTCCTCATACAGACACTTTAATACCTTAGACTGTTATGCAGGAAATGTGTTAGATGTTTTCTAAGTATTTATTAATACTATTCATATTATTAATCTATAAAACAATAATGGTATCTGTGACACATTCGCGTTCGACTGTGATAACCAGATACACATCCTCTCCTCTGTGTTCATTGTAGTTAGAATTTACATCAGTAAGTCAGAAATCTTATTTTAAGTAATTGATCTCACTTTGCTTTGGTACTTCTAGTTCTTAGGGGTATTAAAATACTGGACTTTTGGCCAAGTCTAGTTGGGATGTGAAACGCAGCCTTTCTTTTTACTAATTGGTGCATTTTTAACAGTGTATGTGACTTAGTCAAGTCACTTTATTTTTGTTTGTTTGTTTCATTTTAGAGACTGGTGAATCTTATTTACTAATGATTGTAGGGTTTTATTTTTTAATTTATCTTGCTGAATTTGGGTGAAATTTTAAGTCAGTTTCCTGAAAAGCAGTATTGCAGAATAGACTGTACTAGTTAAAACAGGTATTTTACCTTTAAATTGTTTGGGCTGCCTTAAAGCGTCATCAGGGTTGATGTATATTTAAATCTGATTTATAAAAAAAAAAAAAGTAGTATTAATGATGAATTTTGCAGCTCTGGCAGGTGGCAGGCAGTGGTGGCCTCCGCAGCCGTGCCCCACGCAGGAGCAGTTGCGCTACCCACCTTAGGAAAAGGCACTCTGGGGAAAAGGCTGGTGTAGCTGGGGCCCACAGGGAGTTTCTGTAGCACAGGCTCTCTGCTCTTCCCCTATGCTATATATATGTGATAACCATGCTTGTTACTGTAATGATTGACTCTGCAGCATTTCAGCTGGAGCTTGACACCAGGCATGATAAATATGAACGGCTTGTGAAGCTCAGTCGTGATATAACTATTGAAAGCAAAAGAACGATTTTTCTGCTGCACAGGTTTACCAGGTGAGTTACATTGAGCATGAAAATGTTCACAGAAACGTAGAAGCTTCCTTGCAATGTACTCTGTATTTGAGATTAATAGCTGCAATGTTCTGTTGAGAGGAATTTAATTAACTTCCCATAAACATCCTTTAGGATGGATGTGCGCTAATGAATGCACGCTGCAGTTAAGAGAATTGAAAGATGCTGGTTCAGGTTTCGCCGTTGATTTTATTGGTGTAGTAAACAGGATCAGAGTAGCAGAGTATAACTGCATATGAAAGCTTTCCAGCTTCCAGCAAGCTGAAAGAAGAGCGTGCACCCTTCCTTCAGGTTAGTTGCCTCTGCAGTTACTTCCCCATTTTGTTTTTTTGCAGCCCCACCCTAGATCATCAATGCAAAGAGGAGGTGACTTGGGTTCTATTTACTTCAATACATATTGCAATCTAAGAGGCTTTTGTGTGAAGTTTTCAGCTTCTACATGTTTTGTGTTCTCATGGGCCTTCAAGCAATCTTTGGAAGCCACAGACAAACTAGAATAACAACAGGAAAATTTGAAGCTTTGCATAGCCTATTGTATAAAATATTTACTGTATGTGTCAAACACTGGTCTTTTGTGCTATAGTTATAACAGTTCTCCCTGTTCCTTCTCCCAAATCTATTTTTTGTTACCTATCAATGCATTTCTCATGTAGTAGTAACTATTTATTGTTACCATAGTAGTAACAGTTATAAATAGGGATAATGAAGTTGCCCTCTTTTTAACTTGGTCATCTTCTGCAAAGAGGCATTGTGGTAATTCTAGTAAGTGCTACAGCCTTGACTGTAAATAGCTACTCCCACTGCAGGGGCTAGAAATGCTGGGAACTGGTAGAGGAAAGAACAACAAAAGAACTCCTCTTTACTCCAAATTTTAGATTCCTGTTTTGTAAGATATTCCTGGTTTTGTGAGAGTGGAAGCTTTCCATGCTGTATTTTTATTCCTTCTCCTTTGCTTTTTGCTGTTATTGTGGCTTTACTTTCAGAAATCTGGGGTTTTCTTAAATGTCTTCGCAAGACCAGTCTATCAGTACTTCCTTGAATAGACTATAAACTAATATACCATATAGATTATTTGTGAGTGTGTGTGGGGAAATTTTAAAGGAAATTAGATAAACTGAACTTTAAATGCCAAGCATATATTGTGGTTGTGAATCAGATATTTCAGCTGTTCCCGAATAGCATAGTCCAAAATTACTTAAAAAAAAAAAAAATCACATGTAGAAGTAAATTGGGTATTGTATTACGCAATACTGTAATGTATTGCAAAATGTTGATTTTTTTTTTTTTTAAGAGGTTGAAGTACTTCTGCAAATACTTTTTTTAAGCCTTTGCAGGTGTTTCTCATTGTTCTTACTTAAGTGATAATTTCAATTTTGCTCTGGAATAAACATCATGTTACCAGAACTGTGTTTGGCTGGTTGATTATTTATGTGGTAAGAATCTTCAGAAATTCAGAATCTGCTGAAGATATCAATGAAGGTCAAACTGTTTCTCATTCCGCTATCAGTTTTGCTTTTTCCTGAAGTTGTTGAAAATGTATTGGTTCGTAAAAGGAAATGTGTAGTATTTTGTAACTCTCTGCTCATATTCTGAGAGCTGCTCTTTCAGTTTGTGTTTTATAATTGCAGTGCTCCCAATGGGGAAGAAATACTAAATGAATCTGAAATCAAGCTAGATGCTGTCCGACGGAAGATTAAGCAGGTTGCACAAGAACTGATCGGAGAAGACATGTATCAGTTCCACAGAGCTATATCTCCAGGTAAATTATTTTAAATAAGGAAAGTATAATATTTTGCACTACAATCAGTTTCTTTTTATGTAGCAGTGGTTCCTCTTCATGCTGCAGGTCTGAATTTGTCACATTTCTATAGTTATAAATCAGGACTCAGATTAATCTTTGTTGTTAGCAAAGTTAGCTCTGGTATTAGAGATGCTATTGCCCTACAGTTGTCTTATCATTGTAGTTAAATGAAAACTTAAAAGGGAGACTACAACTGGAAAAATTTGGACCTTGACCTAAACTGAAGTTGGGATTAGTTCTAATGAATGTACTAGCTGGTCCTGTCTGACTGACAGGTGTATATGCAACACACTTGTTTACCCCACCTGAAGGGTTATAATTTCTGAGAGGAGAGTGGGAGTGACTATCTTGTGAAATGATCCCGTTTTGAGTTGATAAAGTTCATGAATTAAAATGCTTAGATTAGCATTTTCTTTCTTATAAAGACTCAGAATGTGCTTCTTCCTCTGTGTTACAAGCATTAAATCGTTTATTTCAATCACATCTTTTTCTGGTCTTCACTGTAAATAGCAGTCTTTTATAACATCCTTCAGATACTAAGTCCCAGTGCTTTCATGACTCTTGCTGTCAAATCATATTTCTTTGCTGACAATCTGAATCTTACCTAAAATTGTTATGCCTTGTTTGTGGCAACACATAAGTAAAATATGTAACTGCTTCTTTGACATCTTGCTAGTGGTAGAAAAGTGTCTTGTGTTTATCAATCTTGTTTTAAACATATTTGAATCCTCTATATCTTTCCTAGTTCAGGCAAGACTTCTTCAGCTGAGGAGAGCTGAAGATTTGCCCTGAATGATTTAATTGTTTAAAAATGTCCATAGGATTGATTTGATAAACTAGCAGCAAATACATCTTTGTAGTTTACAAGACAAACTGTGCACAGGTTAACTTGTACTTACATCTTGCACAAACTTAAGTTTGTTAAGAGTGAGACAGCTTTTAAGTGAAAGCTTAGTTTGGCAATTCTGAACCAGAGGCAGCTTGCCATGCTAGTCTTCAGTGGCTCTACTTCAATTCCACAGTGCTCTTACCTGTGGTACATTGGGTTGTTTAAATATAAGTAGTTATTCTTAGAAGAGCTACGTACAATCTGTGTGCATCTTGTTGCTATTTATAGCTTAGTACTGTAATGAGGTAATGAAAAGAAAGAGGTAATTCAAAACTCCAACACTACAGATGACCTCGAACTGGGAACAATGCTAGTCCAAGTCTATTATGAGTATCTTGACATGCTGAAAACGTGTTTGGATTTTCATTTGATGTACTGCTTATAAATTTTTGAAAGCTTCATGGAAACTTGTAAACCGTGTTTGAATAACCCATGAAGTTTGTAGTCCCGTGTGACTTGTGTAACGCTAGGTGTAGAACAAGAGCATTTGAGGTCTGCTACCTCATGAATCTTTGTGAGAACTCAGGATACAAGCTGTCAGCCTTGCCTTTGAGCAAAATTGTTACAGGGTAACCAGTTACCCTGCATCAGCTGCTTCACATGAATTGTCTTTATTTTCTTAGTATGTGGCTTTGTGTGGGTAAATTCAAAGAGGCATACCTACCTCTATTTTTACTGAGGGGCAGCTTGCCTGAAATTAGCTTGCATTCATCTCGGATGTAATAGGGTACGCCTACATAGCAGACATATGGAAACTTAACACGTGGTAACTGCTGTATGTAACCATGCCTTATAAAGCAAGTGAGCAAGCCTGACGCTACATTTCTACTTCAATATTCTCTCCTCTGAGTGAAAAGAAAATAGTAGTTTTGGTTTTTAAAAAATACATATTTTTCAACCTGAAAAGATATTTATATGAAAGATATATGAACTTAAGATGGCTGTAGCAATCTGAAAATAAAGAAATTAATGAAAAAAAAAATCTGTTCAGGTTTGCTTTTTGTATTTGGGAAATACTCATACACAGTCAGCTACGCTGATTCTCCTGCATAATCAATTTCTGACTTGCATAAAGATATCTATTAATATCAAAATGGACCAGAATAAACTCTTTAGAAAACAACTGAAAATATGCTATCAGAAACAATTCAGCATTTCTAAAACATTTTCCCAGTGTTTTAAATCTCTGCTTCTTAAAATGACTAAGGTGTATTTGTCCATTGTGGAGCGGGCCAAATTACTGTAGACCTCTCGTAGAGGAAGTTATAGGCCTGCTGCATGTGTATGATGACTCAGTGCCTCCACAGCTGCAAACCTTTTATATGTACAACAGCACATCCCTAACACTTGCATGGCACTTCTACTGGAGTGACACTGTCGTAGAATTAAAGAACTTTCTTACTACAGACTTAAGACAACTTAAGAGAATGAATCTTACTGACCTCTCTAGGTAAAAAGAAAGGAAGGCAAAGAGGTATTAGTATGCTAAATAATAAGGAGGAGGAGAAGTAGACTCTGCTGTCCATCTTTCGAGTAATCAGGTATGAAGTTTCTCAAACAAATGGCTGAACTTTGCAGTTTTGAGGCAGAACTAAAGGATAGAAATGTGCGGGCCTCCCCATTGCATTTCTGGAGCCCTCGTTTGTTGCTCTGGATTGGAGCGGGATTGTTTGGAGTTAGAACTGGGAACAGCTGTACTTTTACCTTTTCCTCTCATCAGGTGACATGAGTCAGTGGCAAGGCTGTGGAATCTCCTCAGTTGTAAAATACTGCCTGGCCCTGAGATCTCCCCATTGTTTCTGTAATTAAGTAGTTCTTGCCTTATTAAGAAGACTGTTCATAAAATCCAACTGAAATAAGTTGCCTTCATTCCATTTATGTAGGACATCCCCAGTGTCTACTTAAATTCTGGCTCTTCTACATGGTGCTCCTCTGTGAGGAGAGTTTGTCCCAGCTGGTGTCCATCACGCATGCTTTATAAGGACACATGTTAGAATATATGCGTGTGTCACTGAGAAGACACAGAATGTTTTTAGGCATTGTTTGAATGAGCTTGTGTGTATGACGAGTATGAAATGCAAACTGTAAGCCTGAGCTTTACTCTTACCTTGTTCATTAAATCTTCTGCTCTTCAGTTAGTCATTGGGATGGCAAAAAAGGAATATGCAGGCTTAAAGACTTCTAGATCTTGATTGTGCTGAATGTAGGATCGAGGAGGTGACGGAGATGTGAAGATGCCTGTCAACTGGGCTATGAAGATGAGATAGAAAACCTAGAGATATGAAGAATGAGGGGACAGTTAGATAAAGAGCAACTGTGAGAGCAAATACTTTATCCCCCCTGCCCCCCACTGTTTATGAAGAACTGTAACTTGGGAGGGAATACCAGTGATAAGTTTTATGCGTGTTGCTTTTGCTTTTAAGTGTAGTGTTCTTTAATTGTGCTTTGCTTTTTTCATAGTGGAAAAAAACTTGCGTGCCTTTTTGAAAATACATGTAGCTAGGAAAAGTGCTAGATCTTTTGTCTTTATGTATTTCCTAGAGCTGTAAGTCTTGACCTTCCTTTCACCTAGTTCTCACTTCTGATTTTGTATTTTAAAGAAATTCTGGAGAACTAGTTAAAAAGCTTTTTATGAACAAAAACATTGCCATTAAACCGCTTTTTTTTCTTCATAAAAGAATAAAGAAACGCCTGTGTCCCATATCTCAAAAGCAGCATGTCCAATTAACCTCAAACTTCCTAAAAATATTCTCCTTTGTCTTGAAACCAAACATGAAACATCCTCCTGTTCTCCACCCTACCTCTCTCAGAAGGAGTAAAAGGGATCAAAACTGGTCTTACACTGGAAACCATCATAGCAGCCTTAACTGGGGAATCATAACTGTCTGCATAATAAAGCTGCCTAATACATATTTTATTCATATAATAACTTAGCCTATAAATAGAACAGTGCTATGAGTATAATGCTTGGGAATATTGTTTGCCACTTGTAATTGTTAAATGCTTTTTTTGGGGTTACTCCAAGCAGTTGTTCTTTTGACTTGAAGATAAAACAATTCTGGCAGAGCACTAAAGGAGTTTCATGCTTTCCCTCATTAAGAATAGTGCTAATGGCACGCAGGACGTTTCCCCAAAGGACACTTGCATGAGCTCAAACACTGAGTATAGCACTAATTGAACAACAACAAAAACTGATGACTGTTTTCTACACATTTCTTAACAGTACAGATTGTCCCAGGGGATGATTAAACAAGCAAACAAAGAGATACTGAAATAATGAAGTCTTTTTTTAATGTAGAGGTCTTCATTTGTTGTTTTAGAATGTTCTGCTTTGTTGATATTTTTAAAGCTTTACTATTTGTAATATAGAATTCCTGCTCCTTTGCCCCACTTTGCAATGTATACCTTATATATCCTGTGAGGAAATGTGTACTGTATCTTTAAAATTGTTGTGAGACGCTGTGCAAGAGATGGGCTGAAAAAGATGGTATGAATTTATAAAGGGGAGGAAGAAATATTTTGGGATTTTTTATATATGTGTGTGTGTGTTTGGGTATTTTATATATATAAAAAAAACCTTTAAAATACTAAGGAAAATATCAATAGTATACAGGAAAGACCTGTACGAGCCTTAAAGATGAAAAAGGGTGTTGGCAACGTGTTGGGATTTATGCAATTATTCTAAGCATGTTTTAAATCTACTCTGCATAAATGCAAAATGTGTGTAATGCAGAGGGAAACTAGAAGTTGTGTGTTAGGTTGGCATTGTGTGGGATTGAATGGAGTACCTTTTTAACATGATTTTATTAAATGAAATCTCTAGCTATTTGAAGACTTACTAATTTTTTTTTCCCTTAACAATAAGGGCGTGTGAGAGAATTGTAAGGCTTTTGAGGTGTTAAAGTATTTTCTATAGGGCAGCTTGACTGAAAAACCTCTTGGAGTGATGGTTTTAACTATGTGTTGATATTTTTACAATGAGGTCATGAGATTCTGCTAGGAGCAAATATAGGTGTGGTATTATCTGCACAGCTGATAGCTGTACATAAGACAAAATATGGAATGAGGAACCCATAATTCTTCTGGGGCTTCTTCAGTAGGGTAGTGTAGAGCGATGATGGTAGATGCAAGTAGAGCGTTGTTGGCTGACCTTTCTGTTTGCCATATGCCTATGCTAGCAGCAGTGGTGAGTGCAGTGGTGTGCAGAGAGGAGCTCGTTAGCTCTTTATCATGTCTGCACTTGCTCTCAATGGGATTAGATGACGAGGCTGTAAAGTGTCAGCACCTTGTCAAAACTGTTGCTCTGTGACTGCTTCTGCTGATGATGATGTGGGAAATTCTGTGTAAAAGTTCAGCATTGACGCAGTCTAACACATAATTTATCTTGTGCAGGCACTATTTGTGTTCTGAGAGAATGATATAATGGACCTTATTTCTGCCTCCTGCCTTATGCCATTTAGAGTCCCTTTAGGTGTGTAATCATACTGCAACAAACTGCATTGCTGGGTTGGACAAAGTCAGTTTCTGCGTGCATGAGAAGGAAATACTTTAATTGTGCTAGAATACCGTTTTTGAACTGCAATGTGTAGGAGCACCAGACATGATGCTGTAAGAAATGCTGTGGAGATGAGTGAGGTCCATCCAAGCAGGCCAGATTTAGATGACTGATTATTTAAGTAATATTGTTTCTTTTGGCTTTGTATGAAGGATTCATGTTAGAACACATCTAAATGAACTCTCCAGGTAATGATTTCTGTGTTACCTCTTTTTTTGTTCTTAACTTTTTCATAATATGGAAAGAACATCTCATACTCAAGCTGTGCTAGCTACCATTGTATTTGTAAACACCTATGTATTTCTGAAATAATAGCAAGGTAAAGAACTATTCTGCACATCAGGAACAGAAGAAGTAGTAGGACATTTTTTCTTCTTAAGAAAGTTTAAAAACTGTAATAAAAATAGGTGGCATATTTAATCATAGGTTGGCGATACAAAGGAAAAGCTTTCTACTGCATGAGGAAGGTATCATGAATTGTAAACGTCTCACCCAGGAAAGAACTTCAATACACCTAAAGCTTGAAAGGAAGCTATCCGTGAAGGAAGCAATCAGGTTTCTGCAAGATGGTGGGAAAACAAAATAACACAGGAACAGGATGTAACTGAAGAATTAAAGTTCATCTCTTTGCTATTGTGGGTGAGAGGTAAAATGCCAGAAATGGAAACAAAGTTTCCTGATTATACTGGAAAATTAACAGGATTTGCAGTGAATAAGCTAATATTTATCAGACCTGATTTTGTTAATTTCTTTGTTTCTCTGTTTTGTTAATTTCTCTTTCTCTGATGTTCTCACATCACCAAGCGTGCCAACAAACTTTGTCAAACTGATTTTTTTTTTTTTCACCTTGCAAGTTGCTTATTTGAAAATTGATACCTTCAGCTTGTTGCATTTTACTAACCTTTGATTATTTCTGGTTCATGCCTTCTTTCTAGGTTCTTATAGGGAAAATGAAAAATCAGCAACTGCAAAGCCTTTCACTTTTTACTTTGTGCTTCAGGGTTTGTATATCCATACAAAAAAACCTTAAAACAGACCTGGGAAAATGAATGTGACCAATTCAGATGACCAAACAGGGCATGCACTATGTGAGCATTGGTTATCAGCTGATCCCTGAGTAAGCCATTGAGTTTAGCATAAGCCATAAATTCAGCAGGAGGCAGTGAGGGCAGCGTAAGTCCATAAGAGAAGCTATATGCAGTCTTTTAAAGATGTTTGCTGTGGATTGGGCCAAACAAAGATTGTCCTTTCCTAGTTCTAACTTAAGACCTAACTGTCCTAAAGTCCTGCAGTAGTATTGTGGCAAATACTGCAGTTATTTACATGACAATATGAAACTAGTGACATTATTTGTCTTTTAATTCAGTTTCATAGCTAGCAAATGGGGGAGACCTTGTGCTCTGGCTCAGGAATTATTTTCAACCCTGCAGCTGTTAACATCACTCATTCAGAGACCAGAGTTCTCCAAGCCTTTACAGGAACCGAGTGCAGGTGGAACATTAGAAAAGACCAAGAAAAAGCTATGAACCTTTTTTGTTTGTTTGCTTAAAATCACAAAGGAGAGTGTGTCATAGAGGAACGCCGTTCCAGGAAACAACTGTGTAGCACATCGTGATTAGGTTTTTGTTTTGCAGCCATGTGGTGAGAAACGGGTTGGTGAGTGGTGATGTACCTTTTTTACCATTTTTACCACCTCACCAGATCTGTATTTATGAGGATAAATGGCCACCACTGGTACTTCTGATATGCTAGTGAGTTGGGACTGTTGCATGGAAACAACATCATCTTGAGGAGAACTTTCACTGGGGTTTGAACTGAAGAAGCTGTGTTGTGTTAGGTGCTCTTCCTTCTTTGATCACTGAACATCCTGGCTTGAGTCAGAGCTTCCTTTCTTTGGTACCTTGAACACTTGCCCTGAAGGCTGTTAGTAGTGTGAAATTTGCCATCTAATGGAATGACTTTTAAAACTCTATATCAATTATTAAGGCAATTAGAAGCAGTCAAAGAGATCAGGAATACTGCTTGGCACAGGAGTAGTTTGAGAGTTTTTTTGTTTGTTTTTTTAAGAACTCATGTAGAACATTGGCTGCTACAAAAAACACCACCCTTCAGAACAAAAAACTTGGTTACAAAAGTAACCATGGTACATCCCTCAGGTCAAGTAGGAGCAAAACGAAAGCTTGTAAATTTCTCATCCACAATGAGTCATCTGCAAAAAGACTGGCATTTGTCATATGTACATGTGTTTCTAATAGCAATAAAAAAAGGCTCGATTAAACAGTTCTCTGCACTGAGAAATTAAAATATTCTTTGCAGGGGTTTGTGACTGTTTAGGGAAATAATTTAACTCTCACAGGCACCTGTGCCTATTAAATAGGGAACCTTTATTTGTTTCTGTAGTTATTGTGACAACAGACTAGTCTTAGACCTTTTCCCTAAAGTTGGTGTGTATTCAACTTTAAACAAAGTGCAAACAATATTAACCCTTCAGTATCCAAAATACATCACTTCAACACATGCAGCTAGAAGGGAACAGAACTT
Source organism: Vanellus vanellus (assembly GCF_965231255.1). Lineage (NCBI taxonomy): Eukaryota > Metazoa > Chordata > Aves > Charadriiformes > Charadriidae > Vanellus > Vanellus vanellus. Next base: position 46,950,936 of record NC_138907.1, on the reverse strand, counting down.
CTTGGTGATCATAGATGTGTCAAGTAGCAATTGACTAATTGATACAGCATTCAGGGCTTAATATGAGAGATTTGCATCAATTTAATTATTGATATAATAGTAAACCAGTTTAGACAAATCACTGCTAGATGTAATATACATTCTTTATTTATATTCTATTTGTAATCTGTTCAAGGTTACTTAAGTTTTTCTGACACATCTGGGTTTGTACTGATTACTAAAGTAATTAAAAACTGGATTGATAAAATTCAGCAGTTTGTTTATGTGGATATGGATTTATCTGTTTTTTTCTCACCAGTTCCCTTAAAAATTCAAAGACTACTTGTAACCCTACCTGTCATACTCAGCTTTTGAAGTTTTACTGAGTGAATAGAAAGAGATTTTTTTTCCCCAAAGCTTTTTTGGACGTTTGTTCTAGTGCTTTTGTTTGTATTTGTTAGTTAGTCCCATTTTATAAAATCCATCCTTAAGTGGAATTATTCTTTTAAGCCATTTTCACAACAGGATGTCCAGAGTATGCTTGTCTCTGAGGATAGCTGGCTTTATGCTCTTTTGGTGTACTGTTATGAAATTAACCTTTGACTTCATGCTCACAGTCAACAAAGCTGTTGGATTGTTTCACAGCCTTAGTTTTAGTTTAATTACTTAAGTTTTTATCACTTGTGCATGGAAAGAGACCTGTGAGTCTAAGGAATCATTGCCAAGTCTGCAGAGAACTTAAATGGATAAGACCGAGGTGTGAATTGTCAGTTTCATCTTAGAATCATAGAAACATAGAATTGTCTAGGTTGGAAGAGACCCTTGGGATCATCGAGTCCAACCATCTACCCTACTCTACAAAGTTCTCCCCTACACCATATCCCCCAACACCACATCTGAACGTCTCTTAAACACATCCAGGGATGGTGACTCAACCGCCTCCCTGGTCAGTCTATTCCAGTGCCCGACCACTCTTTCTGTGAAAAATTGTTTCCTAATGTTCAGTCTAAATCTACCCTGTTGGAGCCTAGATCCATTCCCTCTTGTTCTGTCATTAATTACCTGTGAGAAAAGACCAGTACCAACCTCTCTACAGTGTCCTTTCAAATAGTTGTAGAGAGTGATGAGGTCTCCTCTCAGTCTCCTCCCCCTCAAACTAAACAGTCCCAACTCCTTCAACCGCTCTTCATATGATTTGTTTGCTAAATCTTAATAGGCCACTGATGCAAAATGATTTAATCCGTGCATTAATACTTATAAATTTATTGCTTGTACTTGTTTCAGCTGATGTACCTTGTTAATTATTTGCTTATTTCACCATTTCTTCTCCCTTTCATTGATCAATATGCTTGTAGAAGTGGATTTTTTAAGTCTACCATCCCACCCATGTTCTGCAGAGCTTAGTAATAAGGACTCTTCAGTTTAACTTTGTTTTTTCTCTGTTTGGGATTTCCATAAGACTATCACTCAATTTTTTTCCTGGATTGTGTGTTTTTTTGGGGGGGCTTGTGTGTGTATGTTCTTTTTTTTTTTTTTTTGAAAATGAGTGTAACTTGACAGCCTAAATATGATGATAAGATAGAGCTGTGGCCACGCTGTTTTGATTTTGTAATGCATTTGCAAGTGGATAGTTTCACATGACTCGCCCTGTAAATAATGTGCCCCACCCTTCATATAGTGATCCTGGAAGAAACTTGCTGTGTGTATTTTCCTACCATCTTACTAGTGGCTGCTCTTGGCCTGTGATTCCAGTTGCACAGTTTAGGGAGGGAGCTGCGTGAGAGAACACAGGCTGTCATCTGATTGTGTCCTAACCATCAGCACAGGCTGCTCTGTGCGTGAAAACATGCAGAGAAAGAGGAAAGAAAGAGGATGAAGGGATAGAAGGAAAATGAGTTTGAGAAGAGATAGCGAGAGAAGCAGCTTATTCGAGAAGATGGCAGGTAGCATTGGCATTGATAACCTGAAGAACTGAGAGGCATGAAATCCATTTTAACCCATTTTTTAACTGTTGAACAGGTATTTAAAGCAGGAAATGAAGTAAACAAAATCTTAGGAGGATATTTTCACCTCTTGTTCTATCTTGTTTTGGGTTAAAACTTCCATGCATGCATGTATGTCTTGGGTGGAATTAGAATTTGTTTACCTGAACCTGACTTCTGCAATTAAGAAACTTCTGTTCTTTACTCGTTTTTGAAGGAGAACTATCTTTTCCTATCCCTTATGCGTTCATATGACTCTTGGATTGAGTGTTAGACGGACTTGTGTTTTTGAAGAAACCTGACTTCTTGCTAGGTTTCTTAAAGAAACTGTTTAACAGTTCTTTCTCAGAGCTTGCCTATGCAGATAAGGATACATGTCTTGAATATCAGTTGATACTGCTGTCAAAAAATGAACAAACTTTCAGGCACAAAATCTCCTCCTTTATTGGTAATATGTGCTCAGAAAATACCTCGGTGTAACTTTGTAGTTCTTATGTAGAAATAAATTTTCAAAATATAGAAGGAAGCTGTTATACTGTGTCACTGTAACTTGTTACTAGTAAAAGCAATTTATATAGAGTAAATGTAATAAAATATCAGAATACTGAAGCGTTTTGTTACCTTACGTCTGTAATTTTAAGAAGTGCTAGCAGAAATAATACAATGCTTTTCATTGGCATTTTCAGTCTGTGTACTAGAAAAAAAATTACATAAAAGGCAGTCTTACAAACTAGTTCATTACTGGCAGCTTAATCCGTAAATAAGCCAATTTTGGAATAAATCCAAAACAAGAGCATAAGGGGAAAGGTATTGTTGGATGGTGTAGTGAAATGGGATGGGGTTTTTCACCTTGGGGATTATTTGCTGAAAATAGCGGATGTCCTACCATTAAGCTAAAACATAACAAGTTTAAACATCCTTCTACCTGCACATGGAAACACCTTATTTCAAGGTCTTGGGTCATTGAAGTGTCATGTTGTAGCTACTTCTGGAAGAAGGACTTTAAAAAGAAAAAAAAAGTCCAATGTGAATTTTTTTTTTGCAAAGTACTTGTAACCAGGATTTATTACTCGTCTATTTGTAATGATAATAACTTTAAATGAGGTTTTGTAAGGCTTACTTGTAAATAGTGGGCGGTACGTTCCCTAATTGTGAAAAGCTGACAGTAAAGGACAAACCAGACTGTGTGTGCAACATTCATATGGTTAAACAGAAGGAGTGAGGAGAAGAGTGGAACTGTAGCATAAGTATGCCTATATAAAGAAAATACATAACAATAGGTGAACGGAGGAGCCAAACACTTATCCTGGAAAAGGACAAAGCACGTGTGGAGGAGTAAAGTGGAGTGAGCTGAAACTGGAAGTTATGGTTGATCGAGAAAACGGTTTAGCAAAAAGTTTGCAAGCTGATTTGATCTCTCTGAGAGCTTGAGAAAATGCCAAATTGATTCTTCATATGTGATAGTCTTCTCCACAGATAGCAGAGAGAGCTTCTCACAGATGTTGTCATACTGAGTGCTGCTGTATCTGGTAGCTTACAGCTTATCCACAGAAAAAGCCAAAATTTCGTAATGAATTATTGGCCATGTTACATCAGAGGGTAAGTCAGGAAAAGAGGGGGTCATGAAATCTACCTCTCTGCAACTTCTGAAGTTATTTATCGTAGAAGATCCCGAGTAGCTTTTATCTAGTATTGTTCTATTGCTTGTGCCCGGAATGCTTTACCTGAATTCAGTTGATTAAATTATTGCATTTAATTGGCCTTGTAGCTCCCTGCGTGCATTCTGATCTGTGAACAGCAGTGCTGAGTGTGGCTTTGGTTGCTGGATGTTTATTCTGTGTTTCCCACTGCTGCTGTACAGAAGCATAAAGGGTGCAGGCTGAATTGCCTCCACTCACCTTGCAAATACATATTTAAAAGGAGGAAATGCGGGTCCCTTATCATGCTTTTGTGATTGTAATGTGGAAGGCCTTCTACAATTGAATTTTCTGTTGAGGTTACCTCTAGATCTTCAGGGGTATTTCCACCCTCATCTGTTACTCAAATCTGTGTTCCCCTCTTTTTGATACAGACTTTCTCTTTGATCCAGATGAAGTCTAAATTTGCTTCTTCCTGCGTATCTCCAGTAGGCTGAGGTTCTGGCCCTGTAGAGGTCAGTTGAGGATTTAAAGATGATTCTAATGAAACCAGGATTCTAATTCTGGTACTCTTGGTTACCTCCACATTTTCTCACTTTAGTCACTGGCAAAACTATTGCCTAATCTTGGCCCTCTTGCAGCGTGATATGGCAGTGTCACCTCTTCGCTTCTCTTGAAGTGAAAACAACCCTTTAAAATGGCTCAGAATGGTTCTGCTGGAACCATTTCTGTCATGTTAGTCTGTTTCTTTGACATCCGCCTTTGGCGCTCTCTCCATCCATGGGTCGGATATACACGTGCATTGATTTTTGTCTTCAAAACTTTTATTAGCTTAGTCCTACCATAGCTGTTTGTTCCAGATTTGTTTCTGCTTTTTTCTACCAACACTGCCAACTTCAGCTTTCTCCTTATGAACTTTTCCCACATCCTTTCCTCAAATCTGCTCTCTGCACGTAAGGAAAAACTGACAGAACCTGTGAAATTGCTGTCTCAACATTCAAGCTTTTTTTTACATCTCACCTTTGCTGTAATGCATACATAAAATCACCATCTGCTAAGTAGGTAGCGAGAGGTAACTGTGGCAGGTGGCTGCAGATGGCATACAAATCTGGTAGAAGCTATGTTTCTTATCCCATCTTTTATTTCCTTGCCAGCACACCAACTCCTTTTGTCCCCCTGCATGCCTTGTTTTTAGCATATAAATTCTTTTGGACAGAGCTGTTGTCCAACAAGAAGAATATACTGGACATCACAGCCCTGTCTGCTTGATTTTTTTTATTTTTTTTTTTTTTTTTGTCTGGAGTGATTTGTAACAACAGATGCTTTGTCCTGAACATGAATTTCACCTAACCTGCACGTTTTAAGGAGCCTGTTCGCCAATTCCCACAAAATAGAGAATTGGGAAATTCAGTTTTAAATGAGTATCTATCTACTGTTGCTAATAAGATGAAATAAAGGAAACTTTACATATTTTTTTTTTTCATAGGTGAGCTGCCTTCCTTGCTTTTGTTTTATCTGCAGTCTTTTTCTCTGCATTTTGTCCTGTGCCTTTGTGAACTCGTGAAATAGTAATCTGCACTCTCCATAATACAAATGCCATATTTTAAAAGCTACATTATCATAGAATCATGGAATGGTTTGGGTTGGAAGGGACCTTTAAAGGTCATCTAGTCCAACCCCCCTGCAATGACATCTTCAACGAGATCAGGTTGCTCAGAGCCCTGTCCAACCTGCCCTTGAATGTTTCCAGGGATGGGGCATCTACCATTTCTCTGGGCAACTTATTCTGGTGTTTCACCACCCACATTACAAAAAATTTCTTCCTTATACCTAGTCTGAATCTTCCCTCCTTTAATTTAAAGCCATTACCCCTTGTTCTATCACTACAGGCCCTGTTAAAATGTTTGTCCCCATCTTTCTTATATGCCCCCTTAAAGTACTGAAAGGCTGCAATAAGGTCTCCTCAGAGCCTTCTCTTCTCCGAGGTGAACAATCCCAACTTTCTCAGCCTGTCCTCATAGGAGAGATGCTCCAGCCCTCTGATCATCTTCGTGGCCCTCCTCTGGACTCGCTCCAGAGGTCCATGTCTCTCCTGTGCTGAGGGCCCCAGAGCTGAATGCAGTACTCCAGGTGGGGTCTCACCAGCCCAGAGCAGAGGGGCAGAATCGCCTCCCTCGAGCTGCTGGCCATGTTTCTTTTGATGCAGCCCAGGATATGGTTGGCTTTCTGGGCTGTGAGCACACATTGCCGGCTCATGTTCAGCTTTTCATCCATCAAGTCCTTCTCCTCAGGGCTGCTCTTAATCCCTTCATCCCCCAGCCCGTATTGATACTGGGGGTTGCCCTGACCCAGGTGCTGGACCTTGCACTTGGCCCTGTTGAACCTTGTGAGGTTCACACAGGCCCACTTCTCGAGCCTGTCCAGGTCCCTCTGGACAGCATCCCGTCCCTCAGGTGTGTCAACGGCACCGCTCAGGTTGGTGGTGTCTGCAAACTTAGTGAGGGTGCGCTCCATCCCACTGTCTGCGTCATTGATGAAGGTATTAAACAGTGCTGGTCCCAGCACAGAACCCTGAGGGATATTGTGGGGAGCTGCTGTTCAATATGTTTCTGAGAGTAACGTGATGCTTTATACTGATATTACAGAAGGTTCTGAATGAAAGATGCAGTTGGAGTAAAAACTTGAAAATGTTTGTCTGCTGTGTTCTTGGTCTGGTTTTCGTACTTTAGAAGCTTTATGTTAAATTATGTTTCAATGCTTTCTAGATTATCTTAGTCTTCATTTTTTTCTACTTACCTGAAAATAGTCTCACTTAAAAGATTTTTAAAACTATAAATACTGTGGATCATTGCTGGAAAGTTTGAATCATTAGCTTAATTCTTCTCCTATTTTTGCAGGACTTCAAGAATATGTTGAGGCAGTCTCATTTCAGTATTTTATCAAAACACGATCTTTGATTAGTGTTGAAGAGATCAACAAACAACTAATATTTACACCAGAAGACAGAGAAGAAACAACAAACATGGTAAAACTTTTTCTTTTCTCATGTGACAAATACCTTTCTGGGATGGAAATGCAATGGGTAGGCTTAGTCACATTTTTGGCATCTGATTAAATAAGGCCAGTTAGTGGAATGGTATTAGATATACACGTGGGCTTTGACTCGCTTGTTCAAAACATGCTTTTTAGTCTGACAAGTAGTGAACTGAATCCGTGGGATACTAGTTTATGAATTTCACATCCGTTTTATTCAGAGCAAACTGAATTCCTTCTGGTAGGGGGGAAGATCCAGGATAGAGAAATACTAGCAAACAAATGTAGAGGGAGGATTTTTAATGGCTGAGACAGCCTGTAAGTCTGACTGGTGTATAGTGATGTAGCAAAAGTTGGGGGAGACAAACAAATCCAAGGCAGGATGAACGTCATGAATGAAATCTTACTGAACTAGGCACAGGAGGCACTGTATTCAGCTTCTGTTAAAATGCACTGCATATGTCTTAGCTTGGTCATTTGTTACTTTCCTGGAGTTGATCTTGATGCCTTCCCTCAGAGGACAAGCTTGTGTCCCATCATACCTTAGCCCTAATACTGTACCTACTGTTTCTTGACTTGCCCATACTCCTACCCTGCCCTAAATAGAACTTTTTGCATAGGGACAAACTACTGCCACCAACCACAGTAAACTGATTACAGTTTGATTGTTTACAAAAGCCAATTGTGTAGTAATGTACAGAAATGTACATGCAGTGCACATGCAATGTACAGTAATGCACAGCACTGCTGCTTTAGATGAATTCCTGAGTCTGCCTCTGTTGAAAAGATTCTACTGTGAAGCACTCTCTATTCTTTCTTCGTTCTCTTGGTAAGATATTTGTGAAGAAGCCAAGTTTTTAGCTTAAGTTCATTTGCTCTTACTGGAGGCAGACCCATTGTGGCACACTTGTTTTAACAGGTTGTGAAGTTGTTAAACCCTGCATACATGCCTACGACCAGATTTGCGAATTTGGGTGGATAGCATATTAAGGGAACAGAAAGAAACCTGCATTGCCTCCCAATTTACCAATATTTTGTCAATAAGAAGTATTAGAAACTAGGATATAGTAGCAAACTTGTAGCTTTGTGATGTTTTCTTCATGAAGTATTTTTTTAGCTATTTTAATGAGTTCATTTGCTATAAAACGGATCTGAGAATTATACCTATCAGCTTCTTCTAGAAAATATGTTTTGAAATCCAAGATACTATTACAAAAAGATATGATTTGTTTTCATAATGCAGACTCTTTTTGATTCTTGATTGCTTTGGTAGCTTTGGACTGACCATTTAGGGAAAATTTAAATCTATTAGGTTGAGATCTGTCAGCCAAAAAAAAAAAGCAGCTGCAAATAAATGTTGGTACAAAGACATGATAATTATGTTTGCAGATAGAGATGGTAGAAGCAGGCTATGTTTATCATGCTTGCTAGAGTGGAAGTCACATCTCAAGTGGAAACGATGCTTTCATGCCTTCTGGTATGCTGGAAGGAGATTAGTACTTCTGAAATCAGGCTGTGTGGAAGTGCCATGCAATTTAATTTTCTGGAATGTTTTTAATTACCAGTTATGTTAGATAAGTTAGTGTGTATTTGAACAATTATAGACTGCATTTTCATAGTTCTCTGTACTGGACTTTGTTCTGTTCTGTCCTCAGACCTCCAATTCCCATGATAAACAACCACAACCCACTTGGAGCCTGAAGGTAACACCTGTAGATTACCTGCTGGGAGTGGCTGATCTAACTGGAGAGCTGATGCGGCTGTGCATCAGCAGTGTTGGAAATGGTGACATAGACACACCTTTTGAACTGAGCCAGTTCTTACGTCAGATTTATGATGGTTTTACTTTCATTGGCAACACTGGACCTTACGAAGTATCTAAGAAGCTGTATACCTTGAAACAGAGTCTGGCAAAAGTAGAGAATGCCTGCTACACGTTAAAAGTACGGGGATCTGAAATCCCAAAGCACATGCTGGCTGATGTGTTCTCCACCAAAACGGAATTGATTGACCAAGAAGAGGGTCTTTCTTAAAATAAGGAGGCTGTCACAACTCAGAAGGGAAGAGGTTTGTGGGGTTTTGACCCTTCTCGAAGCTTTTTAGGTAGAGACATTTTTAGTTTTATCTATGAGAAGATTGTTTGCAGTGGTAATTTGTAACCAAAAATACTTTTTATGATGTGCAAGAGAACAAATATTTGACGTTGTCCTCTCGGTATGGAATTTCCTGTATTGCTCCATTGTACCTTCTTTCAGAATGACCAAAATTTCCACTGCGCTCAGGTGACTGTCACTTGTGTGAGTCACCTCAAACTGTTGTGGTTGCTGTTATCAGCTTTCAGCAAACACAGCCATGGAAAAAAAATAAAATGGTTGGGTGCTGTTATTTAGCATTATCCATAGGTTTCTTCTGACCCCTGTTTTCTGAGTATTTGGGTTCTATACTCATGTCATACCTAAAACAATGCACCTATGTATGTGTAAGTTCATCCCTTGACTTGAAACTGAGTTGGTCTCAAAGGTGCCATGCAACTTAAGTTTTCTCTGATTAATGCTTTTGAGCGTGAAACTAAAGCTAGGTCAACTTTTCACCAATTGATAACGAAGCTGATTGCACCAGGTAAATACTACTGCGCAGTCATTATTTTGGGGTTCTGTTTAAATTGAGCTCTGTTCAAGTACTGGTACTTCACAGTTTTGACATGAGCTAGAAAGTCCACAAAAAAAAAAACAACTGTGGAATGTATTGGTTTACATTTTTTGTGATACAGTTTAGTGCAGAATCTGACATCTTTCTATTTGTAGACAAAAGCAGAAGACCTACCAAGTATGTTTAACATGGATAATTTGGTGTTAGGACAAGCAGGTTTTGGCCAAAGTAAATGCAGCATGGTGTTGGAAGTCTGTTCTCCATTGTTTGTGCTGCCCTGAGGACCTCCAGTGGGGTTGAACTGGTATAAGTGAAAAAACCCAGTACCCACAAAAGCTTTAAATATCTGTGAGCAGGAACTGTATTATGTGCATGTTCCTATGGAAAGGAAATTGCAAACAGAAATAAGGCAGACATTCTGACTTCCACATTTATCTTTGAGGTGGGTATGTCACCATTGGCAAAAAATCAGGGCTTTCTGCTGGTGTCTGAAGTTATGAAAGTCTGATAATGTACATTATGCTAAAGGAAAACAGATAAAACAACATGATCTTTAGACTCCAGGAAATAGGCCTCCCAACTGCAATTGAAAATACTGCATGTTTTTTATTTCCACTTCCATATGCTGTGATACTGCCAATATTTTTCCCATGAGCATGTCCTGAGTAGCTGGGATTATCTGATATATGGATAGGAACGGGTAAATACATTTCTGTCACATTTTGCCATTGTTTCCACATAAAGCAATATGTGGTGGATTGAAAAAGGAGTGGCTTTTTTCCTATTGTTTACTACTATTTTTTACAATAAATTCTGAAAAGCAGTCACTGCCTGTACGTTGGTCCTTTTGCCTGTCGGTCCCAGCGGTAGATAACGGTGTGAGTTTCCCACTGTGCAGGACTTGACTTGGAAATTTCACTTCATTCCTATGTTCATTCTTTGACGGGGGGCACTTTCTACTCCTGAATCTCTTCTCTTTCTCCCTAACTATTCTGTGAAGTCTAAAAACTAGTTAAGATAGAAACTTCATGTCATCCTCTTAAATGCAAAGGATTCAGATGACCAAACAAATTTATCGCTGGAATAAATCTGCAACAGTACCCACATTTTTACATCTCTCCTTGTTTTTTTTCTACTTCTTTTCTGAAGGGAGGAGGAGAAAAAAAGGATAAGGATACTTATTAATAAGGAATGGTTTCGGTTGCACACACACCCCCCACCGAAATGTATGCATCTAGTATTTCTGTTGATGCAGGGAAGAGTATAGTTCTGTGTCTTTTGGCATAGCTGAATTTACTGCAAGTAATTGCATGTTGAGTGTATGTGTGTGAAGCGAAAGCAGATAGCTACTGGAGGTATTGTGTGATGTTAAACAGAGGTTTGGCTCTTGTCTGTCCTAGCAGCTATCAGCTGGAATTTAAAAATTTTCATGGCAGAGTTTGAAAAGGGATGAGATGAACTCCAGCATGTGGCAGTGCTTGGCTGAGTGACGTTCTGCCTCTAGCCGTGGAACAAGCAAACAGTGGCCACCTCTTCAGTCAAACAGCTCCTGGTTTTCTACAATCATTCATTATTTTAAAATTACAGATGTCCAAAAAGAGTACTTTTTTCTTTATAAATAGAGGTTCTTTCAAAAAATACATAATGGTTCTAATGATTTTGAGATGTAAATTTTCTGTAAGGCAAGAGAAACTTTTTAATAACAGATGTGATTTCTAAACTTAAGGTTGCCTGCCCGTAACCAAAAAGCTGTGAATAATTTCTAATAGGGAGCAAAGTGTATGTGCGGTGTATTAAAACACCAGTGCACATGGGAAATAGCTAATGGCCTGCAAACCTCCTGCTCAAGGAAATATTTTCCCCAAAAAACAATTACACTGTAGCTATTTGAAAAGTGACAGACATTTATCAGCAAAACAAGCTGCTAAACAAGCAATGGCAATTTTCCCATTTCTTATCCCATTACTCTGCGGAGCTATTGATATGCTTGGTCTATGGCCAGAACAGGACTACGTCATAGCAGATGTTTCACGAGGACAGCACTGCGTGCTAAAAAGCATCTGCCTTTCTAGAATCTCCTTTCTGAGAAATGATTTTTTCTTTACGGATTCACTTTTGTCCTGACTATTAATTTGGAGTGAGGAAAATAAACCCAAGCACATTTAGCTGTACAGAACTGCCAGAGAAGTTAAGTTATGCAAGAGAAACTTCCTGTTGACAGGACACGTATGTCTGTCTACTTAGAGTCCTGCTACTTGGATTTTCAGTGAGCTTATTGAAAATCAAAAGCAAAAAAAAATAAAATAGGACCTTTTATAATATTTAGCATATTAGGTGCCTTATGGAATTCTATGGACTGGATTCTGGCACTGCCCTCAAAGAGTCTGCAATTTAAGAGTAGCCAAAAGAGTAGCCAAGACAAACAAAAGGAAGATGGTAGAAAGCGGGGGAGATTAAGTGACGATGGGAGGACGGGATTTTTACCAGAAGACTGTGTGGTAGTAGGTTGGTTCACCGTTTCCCATTTCGGAAAAGAAACCTGTCAAAACTTCAGAAAGTCAGGAGTGTGACAGTAAAGGGTTAGTTGGGAAGGGCGAAGGCAGTGGAGAGACAAAGTGGAAGGAAGTGAGGTAGGGACAAAGGGGGGAAGAGTGGCAAGGAGTGGGACAGCATGGAGGAAGAGCAGGCTGAGCTACGGGACAGCGGGTGCACGTGTGAGTAGGGTGGGACAGGGGAGGACGTGGGACAGGAAGACAGCCCTGCAAGAAGTTGGAAACAACGCTTCAAAACCAGGTGACTCAGCTATAAAAGAGACATGGAGTAGACCGTAGGAACTGCATTTAAAATGACCACAAGGTCTGCAAAGCATCTATCTATCCTTGGGTCATAAATAAGGGGAACTTGATTTTTCGTAGCAGCTGAGAACCTGCAGGTCCTGGACTGAGCAGGGTTTGCAGGCTTCCAGCTGTGCTGTCACAAATCAACAACAAGCTCTTACGTCCCACACCACCCAACTTCCACGCGCTTTCCTTTCACTCCCGTATTGGTAGCCACAGACCTTGATGTGTGAACTACCACCATTTGCAGTTATTAAGAGACATGGTTAGATATAGTTTTTAACATAAAGAAACGCTTACGGTGACTACTGTTTCCCCCTTGTGTGCTGTTACGTGTCCGTTTCGCTGTCATGGCTGCTTCAACCCCCTCTCTGTTTCTTCCCTTTCTTTACTTATCCTTTCTTAGGCTGTACAGTTCTTTTGAGCCATTGCCCATGTCCATCCCATGGTTCGGTCCTTTCCGTGTTTAGCTGGAATCCTGGGGTAAAACATCTCCATGCAGGAAGAGAAATCGGTAGTTTCTTAGGTAGGTTTGTCTACTTTGTCTACCTCCAAATTTGGAAGCTAGTGCTCTGGCTGTAAGGGGAGAGGTCTGGAACTCGGGCACTCAGATAAGTCCTGGTGCGTATGTCCTATGGCAGCCATGGTGCTGTGTGTCAGGATGGATGGGTGGGCCGATCTCATGTTGCTTTTGCAGGTGAGCAAACATTAGTTATTCTGAGGTTTGCAATCATCGCAAGCCAAGGTAAACTGCCTACAAACATGAAAGAAGTTTCTTCTCCAGTTCTGAGGAAGGTTGTCTTTCAAAAGTACTATTTCCCACCAACTCTGCTTCTTTTTACCTGATGCCTTTGAAAGGCCTATTTTCAAATGTAGCAGAAGAAACTTGCCTACGACTTCTTCTGGAGCCAGTCGGTGCCTCCCTGAACATGGGCCAAAAGTGATACGATGGGTCCTTTCTCAGCTCCTCCCACAGGCTGGGCAGGCTGGCTCTAGCCACCCAAGGGGGCTGAACTCTGAGCTTCCGATATTGGATTTTGTTGACCAGTGACATGTGGGTTCATCCTCTTTGTTTTCCTAATGGTGTTGTTTTCATGCCATGCAGATGTTTGCTCCTCCCAAAGAAAGAAGCTGTTGTGTAGGCTCTGCTCCTCCACTGCCACAACAGGTCAGATGACTTCTTGAGCCCATCATAAACTGTTTCTCAGCCACTGATGCAGTGCAGGTTTCATGGGACATCATCTATCTTTGGGCACTTCTGCCACAGCCCTGTGCTTTCCTGCAGGCTTGCGAGTCCCTTTTAATCCAGAAGGGTCCTACAGCTTCCATTAATTCTTCCTCAAGGTCCTCTCCTCTCATGGCCCCAAGAAGAAGAGCTGACAGAACTGGCGATGCTTAAGTGGATCTGGAAATAGGCCAGGTTTTGTTAAAATGAGCTTTTGCATGCTTGGGGACAGGAACCAGATGGGTGAAGCATGCACTTGAATAGACAGCCCTGGATGTTTCAATGTCGTAAGAATATTGTTAAGCACTGGCAGTCTCATTTTAGGAGGAGAGGGATTGTTTCTCTCCTTGCAGCATCCCTCGGTAGGTATGTTTTGCTTTGCATACCTCACACCTCAAGGGGAAGATGAGGGACAGGGCTGTGAGTAAAAGCGAGTAAGATGACGCCGTGCAAGGTGATGGAGCAAATGAGCCAGGAGCCTGGAGTTCGACTGGGTTCTTTCCACTTCCAGCCCAGCTCCCACCACTGCAAACCCGAGCTCCTGCTGCCCCGGGGGCCGGCTGCCTGCTGACACCTCGTGGTGCAAACCCTTTCCTTTGCCTGCTTCCCAGACATTTTTTCCCAGCCTTTTCAGCTCAGCCTTTTCCCACGGGGGCTCCTGGTTGATATGCTGTCGAAGGAATGTTGCTTTACAGGAGCAAAGCAATCATTAGCAAAGCATTTCGATTCTTATTTCTCAATTTCAGCTCCCTGTGCAGTGTCCTACCAACTTGCAGTTACACTGGTGTTCCTAAATCACTTGGGCTCGTTTGAGAGTCTTACCTCTCTATAAACGCTTTTGTCGTCTATTAAGTGTTGGGGTAGAGTTTCCCTGGGTCCCACTTTAAAAATGTGTTGTGTGGGGAAAGAGGAGCCACGGGCATCTGTGGCGAGAGACCTGCGTTTGTGACTAAATCGTAATGCTCCTTGTAAAGAACATAAAAGGTTTAAAGCCAACCTTAACAGGGCCTGTGCTCTACAGGAACTGACCAGGAAAAGTAGGGCAGCTATAAGCTTTCAATTTATTTTAGTTACGTGCTGTACTGTCAATTCTCTGGGCCTGCCTTCTTACTAAAAAGATGTATTAGTTGTCAATTATTACAGAACCTGTATTTGTTCTGCCATCTAGTGTCCAGCTCTAGAAATACTCAAAATAAGCTTTTTTGGGGTTTTTAAGTTACAAGTTATTTGTTGTTTTCTCTTTAAGTTCTTATGAACACAATTAGTGGTGCGGTGTAAGCTTTATTTTTAGACTTAGATAGGCCTCTGATAGTAATAAATTATACTCAGCACCTTCTATTGTTTGCAAATTTGGGGAATAGCAAGGAATAGTATTACGTTTATTTTATATCTCATCATACGTGTGTACGGTGTTTTGAAGATAAATCGATAAAGTGCCATAAAAAACTTGGACTAGACGTGTTCGTGCAGACTTGTGAATTGTACAAATCTTCTTATTTAAACTAGTACATTGAAGGAGTACTAGCGCTAATAAGGATTCGTAGACTTGAGTCCTAAATTCCTTAATTTATATTATAATCGTGCTACCCATACAATGAAATGGAAGCCTTTTTTAGCAGTTGAACTCCTGGTATACGGTCAAACGCTTCTGTATGTGGGACTGTGCCTGTGTACTTCCCCGCCGTGACTGCGGTTGCCACAGAAAACGCTCAGGTAGAAAGCACAAGTGGCTTCAAACCCGCGAGACTTTGCCTCTGTCGCATAAAGGAAGCGGCTGTGCTGCACCCTGTGAACAGCGTGGGGCTGGGGCTGGTGTTTAAGCCCTGGGACGGTGCCCAGTTGATGCTAAAGGGGAGTCGGTCCCTCTCATTGTCCCGGTCCGGCAGCTCGCCCTGGCCCTGGGCTGCTCAGGGGTGCCCCGGGCCAGGAGAGAGCTGGCACACACCACAGCAGAGGGATGATGAAACACCGCAGTGGGATTTTAGAGGGGATAACACAGCCTGAGCTGCTTCTTGGATTGCCCCAGTGGAAGTGCACTGAATACCAATCACTTATCGAATTGCATCAATAGACTTAGAAATGGTGGCACTGTCACCGTGGAGACTTATTTATTCTTCTAAAGGTCATTCAAGGATAATTTAAGGGCTCTTCTCCTACAGGGCCCATTCATTACTGAGTACCTTCCGCAGGATACCCGCCCTGGGACTGAAAGCCATTGAACAGCCCAGATCTCCTGTTCTTACATCCACAGATCCTGCTTGTCCTACACCCCTCTCCAGGGTGGTGGGTGGGCACACTGGAGGCGATCGGGCAAGGCTGGTGCATCTGGGCCCGTGGCTGCAGTCATCTATTGCCACCCAGGCACTCTGCAATACAGAATTCGCCCTGTTTTATGTTACATATTGTCATGGTCATATCTGAGCATCTTTGGCTTTTCGTAGCTTAGCTGGGGGCCAGATACCCCATCCGTGTAAACTGCTTTCCGGATGACAGCCACAGGAGGAAGGAGGTACTAGTTTGTTTTAGAGCAGTTCCTTTGCCTGTGGAAGATCACAGGTTTTGGAGGGATTTCCTTCTTTTCCCACCACAGCTTAACAAAGACTGAGATTTCGTATGAACCTCTGAATGTATACGGCACGACTTGCACTGTGTATAAAGGAGGGAGAGAGCTGGAGTCCTCTCAGTCTTTTGGATAAACTCGGGTGAGAATCCAGGTGGTGACTTCGGTAAAACCACTTTGAAATCCCCAGCTCTGGTTGGGAAGTTACTGGCATCTGTCACCTGCCGAAATGTAGCAGCTACACCCTGCAGCTCTGCCTCAGGTCAAAGCTCTCCCTGAAGTCATCAGGAGCTTTGAGCTGGACTCCATGCTCCCTCCAGGCAGCAGGAAGACCCAGAGATGGGCAGCTATGAAGGTGTCTCCGCACCTCAGCAGTCCTTCCCTGACCCATCTGTGGCTCTGCTTCTTTTCTGCTTCTGGTCTGCTTTGCTTTTAGGAATCGCGTTTTGCTGTAGGATGTTACCACAGGGGTTTGCTGACGCAGCACCTGAAAACCGAATAACTGGTATATGGGTACATACCGGTATTTTTGCCTTTTATATCCTGCGCACGCACACAAAACGTACCTGTAAAGACATGGAAAAGGAGGTGAGCTGTGAGGCGAGAGAGTTTGCTCACAATGAGGTATCTGCTGTAGTAAAGGCAACAGTTGACTGAAAAAATACAGAAGAGCATTATGAGTCTGCAGAGTGACAGGATGGGGAAACAGACTGCGTGTAGGTGGATGCGAAGTGACACAGATAGGGAAAAATAATCTCTGCCTCCGCCCTTCAAGAGCAAAATGTTGGGATTTCTTCCATGAAAATATCAAGTCAATGCTTGTCAGCAAGCAAAAAAAAAACCCACAACAGTCAAACATTTGGAAGTATTAGGAAAGGACCAGAAAAAAAGACAAGGATATGCTGTATACATGCCACTATATGAATCCCTGGGGTACCTGCTTTTGAGTGTGACTCTCATCCCTCGTCTCAAAAAGGATATACCAGAACTGGAAAAGATCCAGAGAAGGGCAGAAAGGATGACCAAAGGTAGGGAATAGTTTCTGTATGAAAGGAAACTGTGGAAGTCCAGTGGGTTGGAATCCTTCAGCTTGGAAAAAATTTCTTTAGGGAGGGTATAATAGAGGTCTACAGAGTTATGTGTGCCATAAAGAGGGTGGATATGGAGCAACCGTTCACTGTCTCTGGCAAGAGAAGAATTAGATGCCATGAACTGCAGCTGGCCATAGCCAGGCTCAGAGCAAACACCAGGAGATGGTGACATGAGGAGTGGTGGAGACCTGGGGAACACCTCACCTAAGGATGCCGCGTGTGCCAAAAGCTGAAACGGGTTCAAGGGGAGGCTGGGCAAGCGCTTGGAGAGTGTGAGATCCACCACAGGAAGCCTCTGAGCCCCTTTTGGGGCCCAGGCTCCTTTCAAGTGAGTTGCTGCTTTTGCCCCTCCAGGAGCTTTGCCCCCTGCCCCACCACGGGCAGCCCCCGCAGGAGCTGAGCACAGCGGCACCAACCAGGACCGTGCAGACCCAGGGGACAACAGTCTGCGCTCTGGGCTAGCTGCTGCTGATGATCTTTTCCTCCTTCTTCCCAGGAGGGGGGTGCAGGGGGTCTCCTGGGAGGCCTGTTTGCATGGAGACATCCATGAGCATGGGGAGGGAGGATGTTGGCATAAGCTGCCACGGCCATACTTACACGGTCATGTGTTTCAGGAGAATAGAGCTTGAACAAGGTTTCCCGGGTCATCAAAGCCAAATGCTTTGTACCAGAGCCACCTGTCTTACACCTTTCACCTCAAGCTCCCCCAGCAAACTGGTTGGGTTTCTCACGTGGAGCTCAGGGCTGGGAAGAGGACAGGGTGAGGCTGGCCACAGCTCCTAAACGCAGCAGGGCACTGTGGTGGTGCCACCTCCCCCCACCATGCTTCAGGCCAAAACCCCCCTTTGCCTCTAAAAGGGACAAGTGGAGACACCATTTCAATATGATGCGGAATCGAAAACCATACTGAATATACAGCAGCTCTACATGTTACTGTAGAATATACTGGAAATAAACTCAAACATGATTTTGACCATGCACATGTTTGTTCTTATGGACACGAATGTTGGAATGCCTTCACCATATCCTGCTCAGTACTCATTGCCATCTTCGAATCTGTAATTAAGTCACCCTTCAATTATTTTCTTCACTCACTTCATAAACCTTTAAACCGGTTAGTGATTAAGTGCTGCTAAAATTCAACCTCTTGATCTACCTTAAATCATTAATAAATTTTGAATCGCTGATAAATCATAACTGTGTCAAGTATTTCCATCCGCGACAGGCATGGCCCCGAGAAGCGGTGGGGATCCAGACTACACATGGAGCATTGCGCAGAAGAGACCGCTTGGGCACCTCAACACAAAGCTACTGCTGGATGAGCTTCAGGCACAGCTCCATGATGCAAAGAGGACCATCACTGCATCCCCCAGACTTGACCTGAGCTCTCGCCTCACCACAAAACTCACACCGCTTGAGCTAACGCAGGTTTTGATGTTGATGTCCTTAAATTGTTTGTCTCTGTTTGTAACAGGCTCGTATTGATTTAGGTTAATTTGGTTACCCAAAAAAAGGGTTGTGCTGATTGCTCTAAATGGATTAAATAGTGATTTTAGTTAAACGGATGGCAGGGTTGTGTGTAGACAGGGCCTGGAGCTTTGTAAGCTAATGACTTGGCAGTAATGCAATGAGTTTTTTTAGACAGCTGAGACCAAGCTGTTGTTTTAAATATAAGACCGTAAGTGTTACTATTCTAGTAGATGGTTCCCAAACGTGATGATTTTCCACTAACTTGGGCTCCTTCTGCATCCTGGCAGATCTCTTTGCTAACTCTCACTTTTCTGATAAGAATTTGGCAAGTACTTTTACACCAAATGGATTTTGGATTAAATCCAAGTGTAAAACACGGTCAATTTCAATTTTTGGGGGCAAGATTTTCTAATTTTTGTTCACCTTCCCAGCCTGCTGAATTTTCCATATTTTTGGCAATGGAAAAAAGTTTGTCTTAATTTTTTATAAAAATTTGATAGAAGAAAAACGCAAATGAGCCCAGCTCCTGTCAACAGCAGGGACCTTTCCCCACAAGTGAGACCTGAGAGGACAACAGGTTGTCGTGGTTTGGCCCAGACAGGCCACTGAAGTGAATGACAGGTGCTTTCCCCCACCTCTTTCTCCAAGGAGAGGAGGGAGAGAGAGGAGAGACTTATGAGTTTAGAAGAAACTAATCTACTTTAATGAAATATTAATAAAATAATTTAAAAATAATGAAATATATACAATATATACAAAACCAGTATCGAGGTCCCGGGATGACTTTCGCGGCACTGGCAGGCACGGGGAAAGTCTCAGACTGGACTCAGTGATGGACAGGAACTGGATTCAAGATCTGTTCTCAGGATCGGGATCACAGGCAGACGAACAGACAGAGTCCTCCTCGGACGTCGGCCATTGAAGAAAGAGATCGACCCTTTGATCCTTCAGCTTTTATACTGAGTGTGAGGCAGATGGGATGGAATACCCTGTTGGTCAGTTTTGGGTCACTCATCCTGTCTGCCTCTCCCCACAGGTGGGACCCCACTATGCTTTTATGCTTCTGACCCTCCAATGGGGCAAACCCAAAGTTAGCTGACCTTGGCTATTATAGCAATACATACAAGCAAGTGCCTCTCCGCATAGCGTGCCTTGGCATCAACTATAAACATAGGTTTTATCACTCTCAGAGCGAACAATGTCTGTACAATACGCTGTTAATTTCAGAGAGTTCAGTTAGTTAGAAGAGACTTAGCTGCAAAGTAAAATTACTGAACAGAAAATAGGTTCTGTTTTACCTCAAACCAGCACACTAGTCCAGAAGCAGCCACTGTTTAATTTCTTCATTCAGAAAAGAGCAAGGGTGAGATTAGATGAGATTAGATTAATTAGGTCATTAAATCTTTCGTGCCCATATCATCTCAATGGGAAGAAACCACTGTATCTGCATAAAGTCTTTCCGGCCTGCCTCTGAACCAGCCAACTGAGCTTCTGCCAAGTGGATCTGCCTTCACAGGTCTTTTCTGTATAAAACTGCAAATCCCGCTTTGATTCGTCTGCTTTCTCTGTTGATATTTTAGTCTCCAGGTTGGGACTGACATTTGAAGAGACCAATGAGTCAATGAGACCAATGAGAGCTTTGGTTATCTTTGATTTGCAAGAAAGCCTATTGAGATACTGAATAAGCCTTAGCTCAGAAAACAACAGTCCAGCAGGTAAACTGTGATCTGTTCCTGTCTTAGGCAAGTTTATGGAACCAGAATCAGAAACTTGGTGACAAGAATGAGAGAAGACTTCATGCCTCAGAGGACAGAGAGAAAAGGAGGAAGGAAAAGCTCAGGGCTACCAACAGGACAGTGATTGGAGACCAAGAATCTGAATTACCTAGAGTATGTGGTAACCCAGTGTGCACTAAGACGAATTTTTGGCGAAGAGGTTTCTATGCTACTAGTGTATGTCAGATCCTGGACTGCTTTCTGCATTTCTGGATCCTGGAAATTGGATCCCAATAATCTGGAGCACATGCAGAGGTGAAGCTGTGGGAGAGGGACAAGACAGAGATCGCCAAATCAGGGGTTAGAGCATTTCTGGAGGAGCCGAGTTACCCAGAAGGAGTAACAAACTGATTCCTCTGCCTAAAACATAGGCCAAAAAGATGAAGGAAAGAAGCACTGTAAAAGCAAGTGAGTTGCACGCGACCCAAATGCCACAGCTTCCTGGGGGTGGTGGTCAGTAATGGAGAGGGAAGCACAGTCCCACCACCATAAAGTTGCAGTCTGCTTGTAACCCTTTGGCAACAAGCACTGTGGAAGCCGTCCCCATCTTCACTGACCCCCTGCCCAGAGCGAGCTGCCGGTGGACGAATGCCCTTTCTCCCCTCCTTCTAACCTGCAGCGTGTCCTCAGCTGTTCGTGCAACCCCTGGGGCTGCGACTGCTCTCATCGCTCTCGCATTCATCCCCAGTGCCCGTGACCAGGGTGTATCAGCATCACAGGAGCACTGGCACATTGTCCTCGTGCAAAGCAAAGGGAGCCGATGCTCCACTACGCACTTGGGATACGGATACAGGAACACTGTGGCAATGCAGGGCCCTGGATCCGCATGGCTCCCAGAGGTCCGGTCATTCCCATTCATCACCCGGGGTGCAATATCCAGCACCCATAAAGCAAACCTCCAGCAGAAGCCAGGAGCTCTTCCCCATCTTGTATCCAGCTCTACAGCCCCTGGGCCTTGCTCAGGGGCTGATCATTGAGACTTCTTATCCACAGAGCACGGAGTCCAGGGGCTCAGGGGCAGAGATATTTGCCGAATAATAATTACAATATCGTCTTCTCACCTTGAACACCTGAAACGTGGGCGGACAAATCTTAACCAAACTGACCCGACACAGAGCTGATGGGACAGCTAGACTGGGAATGAGGCCATTTATCCCCTCCTCCCGTTTGCCATGAGGTGGTGTCTAAGAGCTCCTTCTGGACAGCTTCAAAGCTGTTCCAGGCTCACAGGCAGAAAACTGCTGCCCATGAGGGATGCCCTGCCCTGGAACACAGCTCTCCCTGGGCTATGAGTCATAAAATAAACTCTCGGATCAGAGCGGCTGGCTTTACTAAAAAAGACTACAGAGCTCACAATGAGTAAAAGAATATCCTACAAAACCCTTCTTCAGACTTCCCCAAGCCTCTTCCATGAAACAATTAGTGGATGCTCTTGTTTTGAACTCTGTGACTCACTCCTGTAATTCAGTTGTGGCCTGTGATCACCGAGTCGCTTAATGCGACACGGGGAAATAGGCAATTGTGAGAATTTCCTCTCTCCCTCCCTCAGCCTCTCATTGTAGCTCTGCGGCACGTTATACTGCAGCGCCATGCGACCGCAGTCTGGATGCTCGTGTCCCAGATGTGCCGGCTCACCCTCCAGGCAACACTTCCTCACAGTATTAAATGGCGATCAGGAAGGTTTCTCAAAGAGAAAACACATCTCACTGTGCTTTATAGTACTTCGTAATCCAGCTGCAAGTGCAGTCCTTTTATCAATGGTCTTAATAGTTACGTTGTGGCTTGGCTCTGCTACAGTTTTATTTCTAATTTGGTATCTTCTCTGTGTGTGCATGTATGTGTGTGTTTGTAAAACCTCCATTAAAGATAATAGACTATTAAAGCAATTACAGCGGATAATGTCTCCCATATTCTTTTCTATTAACCATATTTAGCTTTGCCAGTCAGCAGTATATTTACTGTTATGAACTAGTAAGTGATTTTTAATCACTGGCGTTGCATAACATTTGTGTAACTTTCCAAGTACGCGATGGATACAAAAGACATTAAACAATTAAACCAGAAGTGTTTCCAGAGATTCCTAGCACCCACAGAATGTGTTTGGAGGCTTCTCTGTGCTTACCTTGCCTTGGTCATGCTGTGATCATTTTGGCGGCAGAGCAAGGAAAAATCCCTCAATAATTTGCCAACTTTTTCACATCTAAAAGAAAATGAAAACAGAAAATGGAAAAATTCCTCCAGCTGGCACCAGAAGCCTTGCCCTGTGTCCATTAAACAGTGCTGTATGTTTGTCATGAGGAAAAGACTCTTTCATTCTCTGGTTGCTGCCTCCCAAGTGCTAAATTTCTGCTGTTAACAGGAATGGCAGAAGGGGCTGTGGCAGGAGTGGCTCGGACAGAACAAGCTGCAGTGTCCTTCACGCAGGTCTCCCTCCGCCCCCAGGGGTGGCTGAGCCAGTGACTCCTGTGGCCGCAGGCAGCAGCTACTCCTCCTGTCAGGGTTTGGGGACGAGGGCTTCTCCACATGATACTCAGACTTCTCGCTTGTCTGCTTCTGACTTCCTTCTGCTCGATCTCTTCTCTCAGACGGTTTTCCCCCCTTAGTCTCTTTGTTATTCCTCTTTGGTGGTTGCTTTCCCTTTTACCACTCATCTTCATTTCTTTCCATTTCTCCCCCTTTTCCTCTTTTAGCTTCCCTGTTTCTCTTGTTTTTCCCTCTTGCTTTCTGCCGAACCATACGTACTACTTTCTCCCTTTTCAATCGTTTCCACAAGGGCTGAATCACAGCAGCTCTGTTTGCATGGCCATTTGTATGGCCCTGAGTCATCTTCCACAGCTTGGGGCACTCAGCTGAGGAAGGTGATCTTCCTGGGCTCCCTCTGTAGTCACTGGGGAGACACAGGAGCCTCCAGAAGGTGACTCAGTTTTTAAGGGTGTTGAAAGACCTTATGAAGACTGATCTGCTGCCATGCTTTGTCTGCAAGACAGACGAACATCCTAACTTACAAGCTTTGAATCTAGTTATTTAGTACAAGTCCTGCTTTTGCATAGTCTTTTGGCACATGTCAGATGGATGGGGAGCACAAATCAGAGCATCTTCCCTCTAAGCAACATTGCTCTCCCAGGTGCCAGACTTCTGCCCGCAGCCTGATGGTCAGCACAAGCCGCGCTTGCGGTGCAGCAGCAGACTTGCCGACAGGCCCTTGCAACAACTTTCAGCCACCCCAAAGTCCCATCTCTCTGCTACAGACAAAGCATTTGGTCCGACTTCAACAAGCCAAGCGAGCATTTTTGCTCCGGTTCCTTTTTTTTTGCTCTAAATATAAATATCACGTCAGGAATAAGGAAATAAAAGTGAAAAGGGAAGCAAGACTTTCATTCTCTCCCGACCATTTAAAAGCAGGTGTGTGCACAGTTTCCACAGCTTTCATTTTGCCAGGAGAATGTCTCCCAGGGGCTAGCTTTAACATTTTGAATGGACCCATGTTTAGCCTTTTCAACAGCAAATCACACAGGAACTATAAACTGCAAATGCAGCCTTATCTCCATCCAGACATTTGTTCCCAAAGAGATCTTTCCAGTTCTCTGTGATCAGACCAAGAAAATACAGGTGACATTATAACAACCCTCCCAGAGTTTCTCCATAGGCATGCTCTATTGTATACTGAGATTGCTGACAGGCTGTCATAAGCTAAAGGTCTGTTTTCTACATAGAAATCTGGTCCTATGGTCTGCCTGCGAGATTTGTCAATGGCTTTCCTAGGATTTCACCCCCAGGCTGGATCACAGCTTTTATTCCTTGCTGATCCAGGAATGCAAAAATCTGTCAGTCGCATGCCCCCTCCCCTTCCCGGTGCACCTCTGCCCTCCCTTCCCTTTTAAACAGCTGTGGGCACAGGAGGGACAGACAACCATGAAGGCCCCTTGTCCCCAGGGCAGGCTCTGTAGGACACTGTTTCCCACACTTATCTCTTCTCTGCAGATCACTGGCGGAGGGAAAATTGGGTCCATGTCCACATGTTCTTTGGCCCACATAGCTCTTGGGAGTATTTTTGGTTAATTTTTATTACTGGCCACAGGACATGACGTAACAGAAAAGTGTAATTCCTTGGCCTTGTGTCTGACCAAGGTGGCTGTTGTGGCGGTGGCTGCTATAGCTCACTCTCTGCCCCCCACCGCCTTTCTGTGTGCAGCTGACCTGGTGGCTTTGATAATCAAATTTTTATTAGCCTGTTAAGTAAAATTCTGGCACTGAGCCACTGGCAAGTTGTAAACCTAGCCAAATAATTGGAATAATAATTCACTCATATTGAATGTCATCCATTTAAAGGTGGTGCTTATTTCCTGAATGGAAATGAATCTCTTCGAAGGATTTGGTTTAGATTAGTTCACTGCATGGTTTACTTCAGCTCTATAATTTTACCACTGATACGTAAAGTAGGTTCATAAATAGAGCAACAGAGCCTTGGCTGTGCTAGGAGATAGTGCTATGCACTAATGTAAATTATAAATGTAGAGTTAGAAAACCTAACAAGCCCAGCTGGCAAACTTCCATGTATTATCTCACAATAATTGCTTCCAGCCAGTAGACATTTTTTGTACGGCAGAAGACGGGTTATTTATATTATATATTTAGCCTAAAACT
This sequence comes from Vanellus vanellus, assembly GCF_965231255.1. Classification (NCBI taxonomy): domain Eukaryota; kingdom Metazoa; phylum Chordata; class Aves; order Charadriiformes; family Charadriidae; genus Vanellus; species Vanellus vanellus. The sequence goes on along the minus strand of NC_138907.1, from coordinate 46,926,054 downwards.
GTAATAACATCCTCTGGCAAAGGTATTATCTGATGGTGTCTGAAATGGAACCAGCTTTCCTCTTTCCAGGCATTAACAAATGAAAATCTTTGTGTCATCTCATGGCATTTCCTGAATTGGAGAATAAAATGAGGAGGATTTTCTAATTCATATAGTTTATTTCTTAAAAAGTAAATCTATTTTTGACAACCAGGTTTCCCGGAATTGTTACGTGTGGTTTGTGTCACCGACCAGAGAAATATTTCCCTTATGATTCTAATCAGGCAGAAACAACAGTGCCACTAGCAGGACTGGCTCTTGGCTTAGCACAGTCAGAAAAATACCTGTGAACAAGTAAAGCGCGTGAAGGTCACAGAAGAGAGTATGTTTTTTCCTGTTGCCACAGAAATGCCTGGATACCTGCTAGGTTGCCCATCCGCACATTCTCAGGCAAGCACCGCAGTAGTGAGCAAGACTTATGAGGGATTGTTTTAGAAATCTTAGGTAGAGACAAATCTTAGTGACAGGCGAGGCTCACTGCTCAATGTAGCTGTTCCATCTGCTGGTGACGACAAAGAATGAGAAAGCAGGAGGATGGTACTTGGGATTTATGAAGATATCTCAGGTGCTTTCCAGGCCTTTGGTAACTTGGGAGGATGTCATGAATATTAAGAAACTGGTTGGCCTGAGTTGCCTGCTCCCTCCCCGGTCACAAGTCTTGGCCAAGGAAGTCTCTGTCAGTGTTTGGATTAGGTGACTTTTGGATGCCGGCACAATCCCAGGTCAGGCGGTGCTAGTGATGGGCTCCATCTCAATAAGGGATACTAGCCTCAGGGAACTCTAGGCAGGTCAGCTTAACCTTTGCCCTGGCCAAAGTCACTAAAAATTATTTAATTACTGGTAAAGGACCAAATCAGTTGTGAACTGAAGATGCTGATGTAGGGAGGTATTAACAAAAACAAGCCTTGTCAGGCCTGGGGCTCCGTATTTGTTGCTGATGAGGGCACAAGTTTGGTGGATATGGACCATCATAAGTGTCAGAGTTTTCTGTCAGTTATTTGAATAAATATCACACAACAGCCTGATTTTTTGAAAAAACAAAAGGTAGAACTATGCAAGATCAAAATATTCAATGGTATGAGACCTGGTGGATTGAAAAGGTACAGTTGACCAAGGGGAACTGTTAAGGAACGGGAGTTACTGTAGTGAAGTCTGCATGGAGCAGTATAAGACTTATTGCTTTTCAACATTTTTATTGAGATCTGAGAGTAAACATAACATTTCTGCTAAGAAGTCAGGTGGTGCAAACACTGACCAGGTGGCAAATAATGAACAGAGGTCACCTAGAGTGGCCAGGATTGCTCAGTAGAGAGCCCATCCAGGCAAGTGATGTCTTAGTACAGTCCTAAGATAGCTCACTAAATTAGATATCTAAAAAGCAGGAGTAGAGGCTGTACTCCCAGGAGGTGAGTTTCAGAGGGTAAGCAGTGACTCTGAAATACTTTAGAGAGGTCAGAACAGAGAAGCAACTCAGTAGGAGGTCCCAGCATGATGGGAGAAAAGGTGTTGGCTCTCTTTGGATACACAATTGGTGAGAAGTCGGTAGGGATAAAAAACCCCACATGAAACCACTGCTGGAATACGTATCCTGCTGGAGCACTCCCACTGAAAAAGAGCACAGAAAAAAATTCTGCCGGCACATCAAAGAGCCACAGAAATAAATAAAGAACTGAAAAAAAGAAAAAAAAAAAGCCTTTCATCAGCTGCTGTAGAGTTCACTTTATTTAGTTTATCAGCCTTCATCACCTAGGGTATAAGCACTTATATTGGGGTAAAACCCCAAGGTGAGATTCAATCACCTAACCACAGTCACCAACAGCGCGTTAGACGCTGGACTTGTGACTCCTCCTTTGGGCAAAGGGAAGGATGAAACAAACTCTCGGGGCCCCGCTCAGTCCTGTGTCCCAGAGCCTGCTGGATGTGCCACAAGCTCAGAGTTAGGCACAGAGTGCACTCGCTGCACTGAGCCCTTCAGCCTTCCCATGTCAGCGAGTTCCCCCCGCTGCTCTGCAAGCTCTGCAGGTAACACAAGAGTGGCTTTAACAGAGCAGCAAAAATCCTCTGCAATTACTGCTAACACAGCCACACGCAATCAGAGGATAACCTGCAGTTCCTGATGTAAACACCAAGGACAGCCTCAGCACAGACCTATGTGGATCAAGTTGGATTTGAAGCCAGACCCCGACCTCCAGCTGCAGACCCAATCCCCGGACTGCAGTCCTGCTCTGGCACCCCTTGGGTTTCTGGCATGCAGTTCCCTGTCTGGCAAGGAACGTTCTTTACATGTTTGCACTTTTCATCTCTTGTATTTGTGCTTAATACGTCATTTAAATGCTCCTATGCGTATAAGGTATATTGGCATGAAAATGGGAAAAACAAATGTGGCAGTCGCTCATTGCCAAGGCCAACAAGTTCGGATGCCCTGCGTGGCTGGGCACGTCAGCAGCTCTGAGGGGCCCCATGCAACCCGGGACACGCACCGTGTTGACCAGCTGTGGGCAAATCACAGGATCATTCCTCAGCCAGCATTTTCCCCTGCATCACAGCACCGGCAGCTCAGCTGATAGCGCTTGATGCAGTCAGCCAGGGACGGGCAGGAGTGTGGGAAAGCCAGCAAGAACCGCCGTGTCCCAGTGCTGCAGGGTGGGACAAGCTGTTGCCACAGCTCCGTGAAGGTGTGAGATGTCTGTGAGGGACTCTGTGCCAGAGTCACTGTGACTGCCCAGACCCCAGGCATGCTCTTCTATATGATCCCCTCAATCCGCACAGGAAAATGTGTGTATACGATGATCATCCTACGGGTAAGAAATGTTAAAGGGGTAAAGTCTAATAACATGAATGCTACAGCCAAATAATAAGTTCAAATCCAAACACACACATGCTGTGAAAAACAACATAATAGACAGTTCAACAGAAAACAATTCAATATCAAGGTGTAAAAAGATAAATGCAGGAATGGGTGTTTACTTAGTGGCTGTACTGTAATGCTTAAATCCCCATTTCTGACAAGCGGTAGATACTGAAGACTGTGAGACAAATAAATTTGGGGCAACTGGGCACCTGGGGGGGTTAGTACAGTAAAAAGGGTAGTTGCTGAGAAAAATATGCTTATTCTGCTTTTTAAACCACCAGTGGTCCTGCTTGCATTTCTCACAGTTTTGTTCTTAGTTGGTCTACTGCCTTAAAATTATGGCTGGTCTACACTACTATGAGTGAAGGTCCCTAAAATCCATTTTTAAAGCCTGGAGAACCACGATATGAATCCTCAGCTTGTTTACTAGTGATCAGGTGTCTCTAGGGAAACTGATTCTTTTCTTGACCTAATTTAAGATAACAGAAAGGCATTCAGTCAAAATAAACATCCAAAGGCTTAACTCTTTTGATTTGTATATCCACTGGATTAGGATTTCAAATATTTTTGAGTTATCTATAATACATGATTCTTAATCCCATAAATATTTTGAACTGAGTGGTAATGAGCTATCGGCTTTACTCTTGTTTTGAAGTCTACCCTGACACTCATTGAGTCACTGTCTCTGGAACAGGATCAGCAAATGATGCCAGCAAAGTCAACCAGCTGCTCCATTACAGCTGAACAAAAGAGAAAGATATACAGAAGAACAAAAAAGAAGATTCTGGAAAGTGAAAGGTATTCACCTGTAACAACAATCACATTAAAGTCTCCTCAGTTTCCTTCAGATTTGTATGAGTTTGTTTCAAAAAGTTTTTTAATTTTTTTTTAACAAAATCCTGGCTTAGCTGAAGTCTCTAGGAGTTCTGCGGTTTAATAACTGGGACAGGGACTTTTACCTCTTGCATTAAGCACTCCGATTTATTTTATTTGCTTATTTATTATGAAGATTCCCTTTATGCTAATCACATCACACAGCACGTTTCCAGAGTTATTGTAAGCACCCACAGAGTTAATTAAAGCACAATCAAATTTAGAACATCTCATTTTGGAGAAGGCATGATCATATATCCAAGCTAAGCACTGATTAAAGCTGTGCAACAAAAATTTGCTTCAGTTCTGTGGATGAGCCAAAATAAATGTACTTAAAAGTTCTTTGCAGATTAACCCAAAAGTGCCCTTACTTTTACTCTTTTTTGATGGAAAATGATCCTTTGGGCATGAACTTTACCACTGAAAGTGAAATGAGTTCTTCTGGCCTTGGACATTTAAAGTGAAAATGAAGGAAAAGTGGAAGAAAGTGTTAGTCTTCCCCGCAAAAGACACTACTGAGAAGAAAGAAAAGGCGGTGAGATGAGCCATGAGGGTGTGCAGGTGAAAAGGAAGCAGCTCAGAGGTTGTGGCTCCATCAGGACGAGGCAATGGAAAAGTATCAGCCAGGGAGCCACAGCCAACCCCTGAGTTGAGCTGCCCTCTCCCAGCCTCCTGGCCAGCTATGGTTATCGTCATCCCTTGCCATGAGTCTTCTGGTGTGATATGGCAGCTTGGCTGGGTGCTCTACCTCCCCAGGAGCACAGCCTCCATCTCCCTCTGGTCTGTGCCAGCACATGCTGCTGCTCTGCCCTAACCACCCCCTCTTGGCCTCCCACCTCATTGCAGCTTCCCTGGACCATGCTGAAGACATGCTTCAAAAAGTGTCATGTAAATGTTTTTTAATGTGAAGAAGAGATGATGAGAAGAACAGCTTTGAGAAAATCCATATTGGAACATGAGGACATGAGCATGATGGTTATTTACTCTCCCGCTCTGTGGTAGATGCTACAGTGCCACATGTGAGCCTAGCTTAAAAAGACCAAGGTGGTTTGATCCTGGTGAGATCAAAATCAAGAAGTTTAACACATCTGAGCTTTCCTCATTTTTATGCTAGGCAAAACCTTTTTTTTTTTTTTTTCCTGAATTTGACTTGAATTTGCATGTAGACTTGGCTTCCCTTCAGCGGCATGTTTTGGTGAATACGTTATTTACTACTGAAATAGAAAAAGTCTCTGGTGTAGCAGTGATGGGGTAGGGAGTAAAAAACAAAGATGAATGCAAGAAGAAGAAAAGCAGAGTTTGCAGCTGAGCTATGAGACGAACCAGAGGTCATAAGGGACAGAGCTACAGGAAATCTGTTCATGGTGGCAGCAGGTGCAGGGGGAGCTCTCATACACTGATGTCAATTGGAAGTGAAGGTACCACACAAAGAAGCAGCCATGTGTAGACAATGAGACGTAAAGAGTTGGGGAGGAGGAATGGAAAACAGAAGGGTCAATTCTGAGCTGGCATGAGGGCTCAGGAAGTCATTTGAGAAGGAAAGAGGCAGCAGCACTGCCTTCAGTACACAGGAGGGATTGTTAAAATTTGGTGGGATTTCTGATGCAGCATGTAATGCTGTAGTTTCACAGTCACTTTCAACTGGATAAAGGCTTTTGGTGGGAAAAAGAAAAAAAAGTTTAAATCCACATCTGTTCCCAGTTTACTGTAGAGCCAGAGAACCTCTCTTGCCAGCACAAAGCAGGCAGTAGTGTGGGGGAAGGGAAGGAAGGCACAACTGGAGAAGAAGTAGTGGAGGGAGCAGGCAGGACCATTTCTTTTGGCAGCTGCGCCTATATATACCATTATAATGAAAACTGGAAATTAAGAAATAGCAAAACACTCCAGCTCCCTCCTGTCTAATCTAAGATAGAAGATAGCCATGTGGTATCTGCTGTTAGGGGTGCTCTTCTGTGTAATGTCTTACACCATCCACCTCACTCTAAACGCCTAAGTACTGCCCAAAAGCGCATTAGGGCAAATTCTAGATTTTTTTGTAAGCTCCTGATGTCTAACCATGCCATTGGGATCAGAAAGGCGCAATTCAAACAGCACTAAAACCCAAGACTACTGTTCTCGCCTACTAGTATTTGCTTCAGAAGTCTACCTGCTTTCTGCAGCTTTTTCTCCAGGTATGCTTGAAGTTCTCTGTAGAAACTCTCTGCCATCTCCCTCCAACTCCTTTCCAATGGTCTGACAATTGAACAAGGATGATTGTCCAAAAGCAGCTTTTCTCTTGATAAAGGAACAGATTGTCATGTTCAATATTACACACACACACACATTCACACATACTGCTGATTATCTACCAAGGTAATGAATTACAGTCTGCTGAGTATTCTGTTGTGGTGGGACTTTTTTGTTAAATATACACATTGATGTGAATACACATCAGGTAAGGCAAAGTCACCTGAAGCAGAAGGATTGAAGTTTGGGATAAACTATAACTCAGAGCAAATGCAAAGAACCCATTTACAGGTTTTCTTTCTGAGTACAGATCATGCTGGGCTTCTTTTGAGTATTAGTTTGGAGAATAGTTACCTTTTGGTAGCTTTGGACTGATTAGTGTCTCTAAACCTCTTGTTCAACATATAAGCACTCGAGGCAAGTCTGCTGATGGTGCCGAGTTATTTGAGGCAGCGAGAACAAGGGCTGGCTGCAAAGAGCTGCAGAAGGACCTTATGAGGCTGAATGACTGGACAATCAAACAACAGATGAAATTCGCTGTGTATAAATTGAATCAGCGCCTACTGGTAAGAGCAACCCTAGCCTCTCATAGAAGATGGAAAGCTCTGAGATGATCACCACCACTGAGAAGGAAACTGTGGGGTTAGTTACATATCAGAAAATACCAGCTAAATGTGTGGCAGCGGTCAGAACAAATGAATAAAATGTTACAGACTATTGGTAAAGAACACAACAGGGAACATGAAGATGCCACCGCTGCAGAAATCCGTAGCTAATCCGCACCTTTACTTAGTCCCCTCTTCCCAAAAAGCAGAAATAGAAAAGATTTAGAGAGGGGAAAAAAAAAAAATCAAAGGTTTGGAGCAGCTTCTGCACAAGGCCAGTCTAAGTAGCTTAGCGCTGCGCAGTTTGGAAAAGAGATCACATGATGTGATAACACATACGGAAATCATCAGAGGCACAGACACGGCGGGAAAAAATATCTGTTTCTTCAAGTATAAAAATCTGGCAGATCTCAAAGTCAGCTGGCCATGGCCAGGCTCAGAGCAAGCACCAGGAGCTGGTGCCTTGCGCAGTGGCTGGAGACTTGGGGAAGCCCTCACCCGTGGATGCTGCGTGTGCCAAAAGCTGAAGTGGGCTCAAGGGGAGACTGGGCAAGCACTTGGAGAGCGTGAGATCCACCGCGGGTTACTGACTGGACAAACGGAACTGGGCTGAGGAAGCCCCTGAGCTGACACGGGGCAGAGGGTGGGAGAGTCCAAAGGGGAAGCGCTGTGTGTGCTGCCTTGTTCCTGCCCTTGCTGGGGCTCGAGTCGGAGGCAAGGCTGCGCGAGACGGGCCCTTTGTCTGCTCCACCACAGCTGCCCTTTGATAACAGATTTCTCTGTGACTGATGGGAGCTACCACTGACATGGTCTGAATCAGACGCGCCGCAGCAGGGCTGGAGGAAGAAGGAGAAGGACATGTGGCTATTTTTGGCACACGAGGCACAGCTGCTCGCTGTCTTCTCTCACAAGCCAGGAAGGGCACAGACTGGAACATGAGGTCAAAACTCCCTTAGTGTGTCCTGTACGTCTTAATAAATGGGCTGAAACCTGGGAAAATCAGTAAGCTGATGTCAGTTGTTAGATAAACCTGGTCTCTTTTTTTTAGCAACTTTTCTGAATGTTATGAAAACTTCCCCGTCCATGGGATGGTATTTTTAACTTAGAAAAGCATTTGCTGTACCCGAGAGGGCAAAAGGATTTTTGAAGACTAGGATGGACGGAGGTCATCTTGAAAAATGCTGATGCCCTGTACATGGCTAATATATTGGATATGATGATCCATGATTGAAGCAGGTACTACTTTATCAACGTTGATACAAAGCTGTAGTCAGTGGACAGTCACAAGCTTATGTAAAGCTCCTAATTATGGAAATAAATTAGAGAAATTATAGAAATAAAACTGTCATTAGAGAAATGCTAGAGATAGCATAAAATACTAGGTAATGCATGTGGTAACTAGGGAGGAGAAGATACATGGGAAATCCTGGGGCTCTAGAATTATCTACAGGACAAAACAGGACAGGGGATTTTAGTAGAAGTTCATGTTGTTGCAATGATAGTTGCTTGAATGAAGTTCAAGGGGACAGAGTCAGAAAAATTACAGTGATCTTGGAAAATGGACTTGAAATGGTTTGCTGTACATTGTTGTGGGTTAACCCGGTAGGCAGCCGAGCCCCACACAGCCGCTGGCTCACTCCCCCCCAGTGGGATGGGGTAAAAATGAGAAAACTCATGGGTTGAGATAAAGACAGTTCAACAGGGAAAGCAAAAGCTGTGTGTGAAAGCAAAGCAAAATAAGGAATTCTTTCACTACTTCCCATTGGCAGGCGGTTGTTTAGCCATTTGCAGGCAGGCAGGCCTTCATCACGCGTAATGGTTACTTGAGAAGACAAACACTATAACTTTGAATGACCCCCCTTTCTCCTTCTTTTACCTGACCTTTACTGCTGTGCGATGTCATACAGTCTGGGATATCTCTCTGGTCAGTTGGGTTCAGCTGTCCTGGCTCTGTCTTCTGAACTGTCCTGGCTCAGACTTCTTCTGAACCCCCAGCCTAATCTTCCGGGCAGAAAAGGCCCCAAATCTGTGGAAGCACTGCTCAGCAGTAACTAAAACATCTCTGTGCTATCAACGCTGTTTTGGCCACAAATCCAAAACACGGCACCACATGAGCTGCTATGAAGAAAATCGCCTCTATCCCAGCCAAAACCCATACATATATATAAATGGTAGCACCTTGCAACAAAATGAAAAAGCTCTGTGTTTCCCATCAAGAGATGCGAAGATGTACAAAAGTAATAAAAATACATACAGAGCAGAGATTGATTCCACATTTAAGCTAGAGGATGCCAATGAATACCGTACTATTTAATTGTATGCACACCTTGCTGAATTCAGCAACTATCTGACACACAAAGCAATGCCAGGGAAGGGCCCGTGAACAGTCACCATCACGGCTGTAAGACCCAAGCAACGCACAGTATGGCTACGTTTGAAAATGTATCGTTCCCCCAGCAGTGTGTTTGGTATATATACTTTTACTATAGCCATATCCCCATGGCGCTGGGACCACAGGTCCCCAGGATGGGCGGGCGGGAGGCCACATGCCTCTGCGTGTGTGGCAGAGGCGTCTTTTTCTGGTGTGCTGGTCCCTTCAGGCTGAAAGGATGCAGATGGGGAGCAAGATGGCAGTCACCTTGTCTTCCCTCCTAACCTAATTCCGGCGTCCTGCAGGCCTGGGGGAACAGAGGCCTGACCACCTCACACAACCGTACGGGCAGGGACCTGCCTTGACATGAAGGATGTATTTCGTAAGAAGGCAAAGGAAGGCAGAAAAAAATCAATATGTGCCTTAGTGGCTATTGGAAATGGTAAAGGGGCTGCAGGTATGGGTGTTTACTGTATGTAAATGATACCAAATGAATCATTGTTTGTAATAGGACTTTGGGAGGTATGGGACTTTAAAGGCACCTGTTATACTTAAAAAAAAAAAGAAAAGAAAAGAAAATGTACCCTTTTTCCTACTGGGCAATATCAAAATACCTGCAAGGATTTTGAGTTTCATCTATAAAAATAAGCTTTATAATCAAATTACGTATGTATTCATTTGGACACTTTGTTCTGTATAAAAAAAGAAATTCGGAAAAGTAGTAATATGTGATTAAGTTTGGAACATACATCATCTAGTAGTAAAAACATACTTTTATTTAGCTCTAGAGTGATAGAACTAACTACTGGTAGATCCTACCAGAAGGGATCATCTATGCTTTCCTGTACATAGTTTCTTTTTGCTGTAGATACCACTTACATTTTTAGAAAAATCAAAGCCTGAGAAGTATTCAGCCATGCATATCTGTACTTAAAGAGGTCTACAGGAAAGCTGGGGAGGGACTGTTCATCAGGGAATGTAGCAATAGGATGAGAGGTACCAGTTTTAAACTGGAAGAGGGGAGATTTAGATTAGATATTAGGAAGAAATTTTTCACTGTGAGAGTGGTAAGACACTGGGACAGGTTGCCCGGGGAAGCTGTGGATGCCCCATCCCTGGAGGTGTTCAAGGCCAGGCTGGATGGGGCTTTGAGCAGCCTGGTCTGGTGGGAGGTGTCCCTGCCTATGGCAGGGGGGGTGGAACTCGATGATCTTCAATGTCCCTTCCAACCTAAACCATTCTGTGATTCTATGACTTTTGCTCTGTGGGCCTGTGCGGGCCTCCAAGCCGCGCTGAGGGCAGCCCTGACAGCACCGCTCCTCCCGCCCCACCGCCAACACCCTCCAACGCCGGGGCCCGCCCGCGGCCCTCTTCCTTTCCCCGGGGCGGCGGAGCTGCCTGCGGCCCGCCCCCGGCTGGGAGTGGCCGGCGCCGCCGCCGCTTTCCGCTCCGGTGAGGAGTGGAAGGCTGAAACGCGGGGGGGGGTGTGAATGGGGGGGCAACGGGGATGTGGCGGCCGCAGCCCCGGCCGGGCGGTACCGGGGGGGAGGCGGCGAGCTCAGGTGAGCGGGGGCGGCCTGAGGGGGAGGGAGGGCGGGCCGGGCCGGCGGCCTGAGCGGGGGGAGAGGGAGGGGGGTAACGGCGGGTTCACCCGCCGTTACCCCCCTCCCTCTCCCCCTGCTCAGGCCGCCGGCCCGGCGGGGCAGGTGCCCGGCCGGAGAGCTGGAAGAGGAGCGAGGCGCGGAGCGAAGCCCGGGAACGCGTAGCGGGCGTCGGGGTGCGAGGCAGAGCCCTCACGGGGCCGGGGCCGGCGGGGCTTCTCCCGGCTGGAGGGGCCGGGCGGCTGGGCTGGACCGCTGCCTTCGGGCGGGGAGGGACGGCAGCTGTTGACGCGGGGACCAGTGTTGAATACGGACGGGGGAGTTCAGGGCTTTTGGGTGGAAAAAAAAATACGGGTCTTTTCATTTCGCAGTCTGAAAGTCCTGGGGGTTTCGATTACTTTATTTATTTATTTATTTATTTTTAAGCCCCTAGTGATGTTAGCATTTATTTCACAGTAAATGTAGTCTAGGAAACCGTGTAACAACATTGAAATAACATCATTATTATTTTTTTTAAACTCAAAAAATCCTCGAATTTCACCTCTGCCAGTGTGGAAGCAGTTATATTGATACAAAGTTGTATAATATTTCCCCTCCCCCCAAAAATAACCAACTGCAAAGAGGGAAGTAACGGTACTCTTAGAAAAGTCACCCATGTAATATCTCTAAACTAGGTTTAAAGGAAGAAAAAGGAAACCGACATCTTAATGGAGAAGCTGTATGTATATACTTTTATGAATAACTGAGTTTTAAAAGACTGTGACCTCTCGTACGGATGAGCTGCCCTCCTTCTCCTCCCTCGGAGCAGCAGCCATCAGCCGGCCCGACCTAGGGATGCCCACATTGCCGACCATGGTGCTGGTGAAAGGCTGAAGCTGTGGGAAAATTCGGGGGGGGGGGGGGGGGGGGGGGCAGGGGGAAACCCACTTCACCTTTCCCAGGAGAGCTGGGGAAGATGGGCGTGTTGCTCACCAGGTGAGTCCGCTGCCTTTTGGGTTGTTTGGGATATGCGGTTCTCTGAGCTCCGTTAGCCTTTCTGCAAACACTTCAGTTGTCCTGGCCAATGTTTCAATAGAAAACAGCTCATTCACGTTTTGGTAATCCACGCTAATCTTTGTGTGCAAGTGCTTGAGTAACTTTTTGCTGTGCTTCTGAATAGTGATTTAAGAGCTCTGCAGCGAAGTGCTTTTATAATAACGGCTTTTGCAAAATATGCTGTGGAACATATACCAGCACGCGTTACTGGTAATTAAAAGTAAATGAGAGTTTTCAAAGAAATGAACAAAGTACACACATTATCTCTGGTTTTGCCCTTTTGTATTTGTTCATTTACTTGCTAATTTGCAATTGGCCTTACAGTAACTCATGAAAATGGGAGTAGTTCTACTTTATTAAACTTTTCTTGTTGGTTAAGTACTAAGTCCCTTTAGTTATGTTGTATGGGTATTTGCCCATCTCATTGCTGAAGTTGAAGTTGTTGTTCTTTCTGGGAAGGCGTTGAGAGTGGTTTTCCAGTTGAAGCTACATTAGATTTTTACTATTGATAGGGCTTTCAGGCACTTATGAAACTGAAAAGTAGGGATGTTTAAAATAAATATTTGTTTTGAAAAGAAAAAAGCAAAGTTTAGGGTTTTGTGGTTACTTTAAATGTTGTGGTCATGGTGGGTTGAGGGAATGTAAACGAATCCCCAGCTGCTTATGAACAGTGTTTTGTACGCTTGAGATTAAGACTGTGCCCAACTATGTCTTTTTTTCTTACTTCCCAGTGCTTATACTGTCAAAGTTATCAATTTTCTGTATAGTTCTTTGAGATTGGGCAGTGAAAATAACCTGTTCTCATACACAACACTGATGATTACAGTGCAGCAGTGTAGACCTCTAAAGTGCGTTTAGAGGCAAGTATTGTATTGCTGCTGGCTTCCTCCCTCTTTAAATTTAGATAAATCAGCCTTTGTTCTCTTCAGTAAAGTGAAGTCAAAAGTTTGGGCCTAAGCTGCTGCTGCTGGAATTGTAGTGGGGCCGTGTAAGCGAAGAGGATTTATGAGCACCAGGATAAATTAATTGTGACGAATGGGAAGACAGAAAGCACTGCAAACAATGTTTTGTACGCACAAAAGCGAAAACCCTAAAGGTTAATTCTGACTTTGTTCACAAATTAGGCACACTCGGTTAGGCTTTTTTTGCTCACCATAACTTGGGCCTCCGACAGCTACTGAACCACCTGACCTTTCAAATGAGATTTACTGGAGTGTGTAACACCTCCTGAACGCTCTTTGGGAGTTATGATTTTTTTCATTTTAGCATTGGGTTTCCTTGAGCAAATCTTCTTTCTAATTGAGCTGCAGACGGGCTGCGGCCTTTTCTGGTTTCAGCCATAATGCATATTAGTGACTCCTGTGGAAAGCAGTTTTCTTACCTCCTTTAGAGTACTGGTGAACTAGAGTACTCAAAGGTGAACAGAAAGGAACCTGCGGAGTTGCCATAGCGATTTCCAAGTTCATCTTTAGCATCTTGTGTCTTTTTCCAGCGAGCAGCCTGTTCATGCTGTGTCACTTAGATTAGGATTGAGCCTGGGGTATGTTGTAATACTATTCAATATTCTTGAAGGAAAACTGCAGCAAAACCCTTATGTATTTGGGATGAATGTGCCCTTTGTAAATCAGCAGTCTCACAAGGAAAAACTTGGCGCTCTGGCACTGAACAAAGGCTACTGTGCCTATGTTAAGCGTGGTAGTATCCTTATTTGGAGGTGTTTACTTAATTCTGTGTAATGTTAACTATTTAACGCTCCATTGAATTTTCTTTTTTTGTTGTAGCTTATAGGCACACATTACATTAACTGCTCACCTGAAAAATGCTTTCAGGGAGAAATGTTTCTTCATCAAGCCTTCTAGCTACTGCTGCCCTGGAAGCTGAGATCTGCTATTGACATACTTTGTTTGTTAAACATGAGTTTTCTGTATGGAAATTGAATTAGCTATTGACGTGGAGTTACTTCCCTATTTACTGATGCCGAGAATGTAAAGTGGCTTAATGACTAATCTGAAGTCTGCAGGCAGAGGAGTGAGATCATGTGCTTCCCCCAAGTGGGGTTTCTTTGTTCGGTGCGATTCCTTTGGGCCATGAAGAATTTGGATTCTGCCTCCCCCTTGTACGTACTGTACAATGCTGCGCTCTCTTTTTCAGACCCTCCTTCATCTTATAGCCCTGCTTCCTTCCATCACATCTTTTATTATCTCTGTGTGATAAATTACTAATTGGGACCCTGCTGTCTAATGAGTATGATCAGTGGCACTTTCTATTCTTTCTCACCCCTTCCTCTCTTGCTGCCTTACAAATAGGTGTGTTAGTTGTGTGATCCTGGTGTCAGAGTAAAATGTCTAGTTACTCAGCTCTTTTTGCCTTCTGTCAATATGTTTATTTGTAACGAGCTTAAAAAAAAATATCAGATTTTTACCTTGAAAAGTAAATATTTACTACATAAACAGCTGTGTACTCAGAAGTAGGGATGGAAAGTGGAAAATGTATTTTCTTAGTAGTGCTTAGCTAGCTCCCTTTGTTTTGAAGGTGTATGCATTACCTGCATTTATAGATAGATCAAACAGAACCCGAGTCAGAACTGCAAGTGCAACAGTAATTTGCTAAACACAGTGTATGTATGCTCAGATGATAAAATCTCCTGGGAAAAGAGCTGCGTGGGAGAAATGGCTGCTTGAAATGAAGAGCAAAATGAATGAGATGTGCATGAACTTTCCCCGTTCTCTGCAGTGGCAGAAGAGTTGGTTGTTTGGAGGGGTTTAGCGGACTCTAGTTGAAAGGTTTCTTTTGCTGGACTGAGAGGTCAGTGGGGCAGGAAATCGTTACAGAGGAAAATCTCTTGCTAGAGTGACTTTGAGGCAACCTATGGAGCGAAAAGTCAAGAGGTTGACACTGTTGTAAAGCTGAGTAAGAATGTGAGGGTTAGTATCTGTGAGAGCGGCAGGAACTGGGAGTTGATATCATTAGATTTTCTGAATTGTTTTGCAGGTCTCCAGATCTGTGTAAAGTGAGGCACGCGGCATTGGTGTAGCTTTTCAAGACCTTGCTAAATTCTGCATAATAATAATTATAATGGAAAATTAGAACCAAATGATAGCAGTGTTTTCAATATGCCTGTAGATAATGAAGTTTGACAATAGCTTCATGACTTTGCTGATTGATGGAGTGAGCAGAGTAGTCCCTAGCTCAGCTCCTCTATCTGGCAGTGCTTTGAGTTTAAATGGGCAGACAGGCCTTTGGGTCTGAAAAGATGTTTTGAGTGTTGAAGGTAACAATTCTTAGGGTCTTTTTGTTTTGTTTTTGGAAGCCATAAAGTCTCCAGAGAGCTTGGGAATTGGAAGGACAGTTTTTCCCTGCTAGTAAGCTGCTTTCTTGCTGTTTTAGTGGGATACTGAAAGTATTTTGTTTCCCATCTTTAATGGTATGATGGTAAGCTTCCTTTCCACTGACATATCATCTTAGCTTTATGGATTATCACTCCTGTAGATATACAGGCACCTGGAATTGTGCTGGTGGAGACTACTTGCAAGGTCAAATGCTTATAGCTGCAGGTTTTTTCCTTATGTCACCGCTATATAATTCTTGTGGTCTGGTTGCTCTCCCCCCCGCTGCCTCCACCCCTCCCCTCCCCGCCATGATTTACTTCAGGGAAGCACCCTGAGGTTCCAAGAAAGGAACATCACCAAGCCTGTTCAAGGTGGCAAATCCAGGCAGCCTCAGCCCTGTAAAATATCTGACTTTTTGTTGTGAGGGCTAAGCTGATCCTATCAGGAAGGGCTTAATTTCCCCTATTGTTGGAGAGCATGGCTTTGGGAACAAGAGCTTTCCCTTCTCTGTTAGGGTTTTGGCCCGGGATGGATACTGAGGCAGGGACGAGGTTGAATTTCATGCGCTGGGCTAAGGTCCAGGTGCTTCCTGTTGCTGATGGCCCATGGAGACCCAGGTGATGGAGGAGGAATGGGCAGCACAGCTGTTTGCTGGGGTTTGGCTGTTCCTGTTATTGAGCAGTGCATTAACCTGTCAGTATTTGCACTAATAGCTCAGGCTGTGATCAAGGGAGCTGAGCTGTGGGTGTGTTGCATTCCCAGCTCTACTCTTGAAGAGCGATAGGCACACCAGTCTCGGGAGAGTGGGACAGACAGCTGCTGAGGTTGGTAGTGTTTTACATTGCTGTAGTAAGATTTCCTTAATTTTAACATCTTTGTGGTTGCTATCACAACAGTGGGAGTGACGTGGAAGGGGTGCTGACATCTGTGCATCAGCAGTGGTGTGGAGTCTCAGGGGCAGGAGATGCTCCCAGACAACCTAGATGGTCCCAGACTAAGCTGCCACTGTAGTGAGGTAGCGCTGTTTTGGCAGGGCACTGTGCTCAAACTTTGCTCCCGTCCTGCCAGAGCCCTTGTTTAGGAGAGCAGTACATTTTTATTTGCTTAGAGCAGTGACAATCTTGAGAGACCCTCCTAGAAATTGTGTGAGAAGGGCCTGGTCGCTGTTGCCTGAAGTGTAGCACCAGTGCAGCTGTTCCTCGTGCAGTTTTGCTCCCAAACTAGTTAATGATCAGCAGGTATTGCGTTTCCCCTTTCCCTGGGAAACCTGAATGTGGTCATGGTGAGACAGCTGCTGTAGTGTTCTCATGCTTGTTGTCCACCAGGGCCTTGTACAGACTTGGCCACGAGAAGGGCTGCTCCAGTTAATGGTTCCCTCTGAGCGGTACGAGTGCTGGCTGGCTGCTTCCTGTGAGAATGAAGACGGGGGGGAAATCCTGCTTTGTCAGGGGGTCTCGGCTTGCTGTAAAGGAAGAAAAGACCAACTCCTGCTGCTTCCTTTGTATGCAGTGAGCACTAGTAGTAGGGTATTTATTCTTTTATCAGATTGAGAATTTTCCTGCTATGGCCCCAGCTTTTGCCAATGACGGTGTTTTCCATGGGATCATCTGCTCCAGGGTCAATTTAGGAAAACATTTCATGTTAGCTGAGGAAATATTCTCTGCCTGCCTTGGGTATAGTTATGATGCTTACTTTTTCGGAGGTTCATTTGTTACCATCTTTTTCTGTATGAGGCAGGACTGGAACTAATAACCAGTGTTGCCATTTTGGGAAGAACAATCCATAGGACTTCTGATCGCCCTTTGTGAAATCTGCTGGCTTGCCCTATTCTGGTTCAGGGCCTTCTGTTTATCCTGTAGAACACAGCTAGTAAGTAAGGTTTTTTCATCTTTGCTGAGTTGACTAGGCTGTGTATTATTGATCCCACTTACTTTCTGAATTATTTTGGTATTGTTTCAAAAGAATTTAACTTTGTTATAACTGGTGATAACTGTGTAGCAACATTTTTGCTGTGTTTCTGGTGAGCTTGGTGTGGCACTGAATTTCTTGGTGAAGGTCTGGACCTTTTTAATGGATCTGGACACACACATTTCTTATGTTACTGCTTTCTGCGCTGCCGAGTCTTACTGAAACTCTGTGTGCTTTCTCTAGGAATTAAGTTGGAAGCCTAGGCGTTAAGTGTGGCCATAGCAAGTTTAGAGTGGCTGTGATTTTAGTATTGAAGGCCCAGTATAACTGTTCAGTGTAAGCCATATGAAAAGTACATGGGGTTGCTGTCTGTCTTCCAGATCTTTTCTTAGGAGCAGTTGTTCTACATATTAGCTGTCTAAAAGTGATCTTTGATGACTTGAAAATCATGATATGAAATGAGAGAAGTTTTTAAAAGAAGGATTACAATGCAGGAAGCTAAGTAGGGAATAATAATAATAGTAATAAAAACCCAAATGCACCAGGTAAAGACAACACAGATGACAGCTTAGGGTTGTTCCAAGGAACTCTCTGTAGCAGCCTGTGTACATATTTTAACACCAGCATGGCAAAGTAGTGGAATAAGAAAGAGATCAGCCCCAGAAATTCCTTGAATTCTAAATAAAACCAAGAAAGAGAAGAGGAGATACAGAAATACTGTATTTGTGCATTCAGTTATATAGAACATATACATCTGTGGCATGGTTATGGCTGCCTGATACAGCTGTGTAGCAGAGTAGTCAGGCTTGCCTCTTTCCATGCCCACGTTATAATTAGACCTCACGGACTGGATACGGTAGAGGCAGTATTCCCTGGGCTGAGGGAGTCTTCCTCCTTCCTTTGCCAGGGAATTTGTGCGAGAGGCAGGTTTTATTGCAGCTATTTAGAGGTGATGTTGTCTGTGTGTGTGTGTCTGTAATGCTCCTGGCACCATTTAAGGGATTATGTTTTTGAAAAGCAAGTGTCTTCAGACAGTTACAGTCTAGCAGATGTCTCTGTCTTGTCTTCCAGTTGGCAAGCAGCCTAGGAAAAGGTATCAAAATAATTTTTAATATAGCAAACTGAATAATGCCTTGAGAGAAATGCTCTCCGATGTTTGTACAGCCAATAAAAAAAGCCTTGGTAATAAACATTTTGTGATATAACTGCAGTAGATCAAAGTGACATTTAAGTGATGCTCATGAGCATCATTTAATCACCAGCTGACTACTAAATGTCTGCTGCTGTGGAACAACAGGAGTTCCTATATTATTATGTCTTACTGTGTCTGTCTTGCTTAAGGCACTGACCATCATTGAACCTTGTGATTTCTGTGTACGTGGATCCTGAATGCTTAAATGCTGGCTAAGAACCTATTTATTTCAAGTACCGAACTTTATTCTTAATTTTGTTAATAGAAAGTCGGCTGGTTCCAGCTTCTAGGATGTGATGAAACTATTGTTTACTAACTTCCTTGTGATTCACTTGTGGAATTAAATTGGATAAATTGTTTTCCTGCAAAGTTGGATGCATCTTCACAGATGAAACTCTTGAACTTTTGTTGTGAGTATAGGTAACCAGTGGAATACTGCAAATCCTGGGACTTATATTTAAAGCTTAGATGTGTGATAGGGTCGTTGGGGTTGGAGGGCACCTCAGGAGGTCTCTGGTCCCAGCTCAAAGCAGGGCTGACTGACGTTGGACCAGGTTGCTCAGGGTTTTATCTTGTTTCGTTTTGACAATCTCAAAGGACTGCATGCCCTCTCTGGGCAGCCTGCTCCACTGCTTGGCTGCTCAGGGTGAAAAAGTTTTTCTTTGTATCCAGTCTGAATCTCTCTTGTTTTAAGTTATGTCCATCTCTTTTTTTTTTATTTTATTTTTTTTCTCTCCTCCCCCCTGTGCACTGCTATGTATGGATTGCTCTTGTATTCGTTATTGGTATGTTGTTGCTAGTAGAGGGTAATCAGATGCCATTTATAACATTTTCAAAAGTTTTAGAGTAGCTCACTCTGCATTCTTTTATTTACTTTTCTTTCTATGGCACTGTATTTGCTGAAATTTACTCTTGCTGCAAATATATCTTTAGACCCAAAGAGGGCATTCTAACCTTAAAGATGTCCTTAATTCTGTCTTCATGGCTTTCTCTGGTACAGAAGTCCTGGCTTATGACTCAGACTTTAAGGTAATTTAAGTTTAAGATATTTCATATGTTTTTGTTCAGTGAAGCACTGTGACACTTACTGTACAGAAATGAAAATCCATGTGTCTTCTCAGTATCTGTCACAGTTTTATTGGCACCTCTTTGTTTTTGTAAGGCTGTTCATGCAAGATGTTCCAGCTCTCTAGGGGCTGGAGGGAGAGGATGCTTTTTAGGTTGTGAAGCTTTTGCAAGTCCCTTCAAGATCCTGTGAGTTTTCCTTTTCCTAGTCAGCAGAGAATTTAAGGCTTCCACCTTAAAGCTAGCACTTTTTTACTCAGGAATTAAAGGAGTTCATCAATGAACTTCTGTCTATGGACTATCCCAGTGGACTTACTTGACAGATATTTTATAAATATACTTTCCTGTATCAAATCTGCAGATTAGTATAGACTTGTTTAGATTTGGAGTACAAAAGCGTAAGCAGGCTCAAGTCCTATTGTGGATAATGAGGAGTCATCTCAATATGATGTTTGCTTCAAAGTTAAACCTGAAGCTTCTGATGAAACTTCGCTGTACGGAGTGCTACACAGAATAGCATTATTGGCAGGATTTGTCTCAGGGAGACCCGTGACTCCAAGGTTTAATAGTTTTGAGAATATTAAGATAAAATTCAATCTACATATGCTTTTTAAAATCTCCAGTCTTTTCAATGAAGACAGGAGTTCTAATGGTACGAAGCCTTAGATATATTCTTATAGTGAAAATTCTTCCCCCCCCCCAAGCTGTGTTTTGGGTGTCCTGTGTAAGTCCTTAGTTCTGTTTTGGGCGTGCTTTGTGTCTTGGGTACGTCATGTAGCTTCTCACATGGTCTGTTTAAACCACAAGCTAATGCATCAGATTACTGTTATACCTCAGGACTGATGAGATCAAATGCCTCTGAAAACACTTTGCTTTTATTGAAAGGAAGCTACAGCAATTCTCTCTGCTACTTTTTAATAACAATACTCGTCAGGAGTACTATTCATAAACCTCAAAGAAACAGGGGAAGAAATCCCCTGCTGCTACGACACTGATACTCCCCAGAGGCCTGTCCCATACAACTGAAAGGGATAGGCAAATGCGAGTTACCTTGCAGAAAGCACTGCAAATTCTACATTCTGAATTCATGTTTTGTAAAGCAAGTAATAAATGTGTTAAAAAAACAGTATTGGAAATAATGAGTTAATGATCTATGTTTGTTCTGGAAAACGATCTGAATGATACTCAAAGTTTTTCTCTGCCAAGCTTCTTGCTGCTGAAGCAGATCTTTTCAGGTGTGCACGTTTAACGCCATATGGTACAATCACCACCTTTTTTTATCCATTTAAAATGCTAAGCTGAATCCAGAATATGTTGACCTGAAAAACTGTTTCATTGGCTTATTCAAGACTATCTTCTTTTTATATAGAGAATATTTTTGAAAGGTCAGTCTGATTTTTGTGTTTACTTCTCATTATTTTTTAACTTGAAGTATTTTGCTTAAGACTTTGTTTCACTAAAATACCACATGGTCCTTGGCATGCAAAGAAACACCTGCAAGCTATCTCACGAAAGGGTACAATTTTTTCTGAAGATTAATACTATGCTTTAATTTACTTGGGTAATAAGAGCAGACAGGTAAGGTTCAGCAAAAGGTGGCAGATCCTATGGCCATGTACTTAGGTAGAAATACTTATGTCACATGCTATTTGTAACTCACTTAAGTAAGTTAAAAAAAGCTTTGGCAAAAACTTGCTTTTGTTGAGCATTATAGGCATATGTTAATAAGTGTAACCTGTATTATTAGCTAATATATGTTAGCCCAGGGAGACTGTCAGAGTAAATTGTGTCAGGTAATTGTCTTGATTTCCTAGGTGTGAATAGCAGTGATTTACAGTCACCGGGGAAAAAAGCTCTTACAAGAGTGTTTTTCATTGAGGTGATCTCAAGGGGCTGAATGGAGCCAGTGTGCCTTTAGATTGGGGTTTGGTTTAGATGCTCATACAAACTATGTGTGTGCTGTGAGAGAAGTAACAGGAGCCCTGAGAACTGTCTGAAGTCCTGGTAGCCAAAAGGCTCAGCACCTGGAGACAAGCAATGAAATTAGTGGGTACAGCTGAAGTAGGGTTGGGCTCCTTTTAAATGCACCTGGAGAAGCCTAGAAAGTTCTGAGCCCTGCTGATGGGGAGTGTGAAGCAGGAAGGCTCCCCACCTGGGAAGGGATGGGGGGCAGTCTGAGGGGACCAGGGAGCTGGAGGGCCTGGAAGCTCATGCAAGGAGGATTTTTGGAGGTAAGTTGAGGCGTGCTTGTTTGCTCTTGTGAGGGGAATGTTGTTAGGGGATTGCGGGAGGCTTGTGCTTGTTGGGGTTGTGACAAAAAGGTTAAGCCAAAAAGGACTAAAGAGGTGGTATTGAGGAGTGATATTGGGGAAGACAGCATCTGTGGCTTTGAATGTTGTTTGGGACCTTTGTGGATGGTTATCACTCTGGACTGTGTAGCATTAAGTGTGACCAGTGCAGAGTTTGGTCAAAGGTCCAGAGCAGCAATTGGAAAGATTTCTGGTTCAGCTGTCTTTTTCACTTACTTGAAGAGAAATGAGCAATTGTTTTTTGAAAACTAATTGGGGACCAAGAAGAGAAGTTGGTGGAAAAGAAGGCAGGGTTTGATAGGAGCAGTGGAAAGCATGTGCAGCATTGTTATTGGCAGAGTTAGGATGGAGACAAAAATGAATGAATGACAATCAAAGTAGATCTGTCAGTGTTGATGGTGTCTTCCCTCAGCATGGGGTCTGGCTGGCTGCTGCTTGATTGATTATATCCCCTGATCCTTGTCTGTCCCTAGTGGGCATGGCTTTCAAATCCCCGTGAAGACAGGGCTTTGGTCCTGTTGAGTCTTTAGTCTCCAGCCATGGTGCGAGGTGCATGGGGTAACTCTCAACTCCTGCATGGAGTTGAGTAGGCAGTCGCTCAGATCCGGAGTGACAACACACACAAGTAGTCTGGTCATGGAGGCAGTGTTCCTGCAATACCTGGTGATGCGCATAGGAAGTAGCATGTTTAGCCTCTAATGCCAGGGCTCTTATTTGGGGAGGTATGAACCGCTAGCAGTCTAGCGCTGGTGAGTGCCCTCTTTGAGTGTTCTCCAGCCCTTTCTTGAGGTCTTATCCTCTGTATCGATTGCCATTGTCACTCTTCCTGGCACATCTGCTAAATTCTGTAATTCAATGCAGTTAACTTCTAGAGAGAAACTGTATTCTTTCCTGGAATGTTAATTTTTTGTTGGTGGTTGGGTTTTTTTTTTTTAGATATCTAACTTGCTCTAGACAGAGTGACTTCTGTCCCACTTTGTTTAGAAGGAGCTGTGATATCTGCTGGATAGAGGTGTTTGCCTGTTGTTAAGTATTCTGCTACAGTTTCAGCAATATATGCTATAATACTTCTTCCATAGCTTGTTCATAAAATAATCTCAGAATTTCACCCGAACCATCTACTTTCTTCCTCTGTGCTAGAGGAAAGGGATATAGGTGATGTCTTCATTTTTGTGAAGGCAGCAATGTGCCCTTGTGGCCAATGGTCTCCTGGGGTGCATTAAAAAGACTGTGGCCAGCAGGACAAGGGAGGTCATCCTTCCCCTCTACTCTGCCCTGGTGAGGCCGCATCTGGAGTTCTGCATCTAGTTCTGTGCCCCCCGGTTCAAGAAGGACAGGGAACTACTGGAGAGAGTCCAGCAGAGAGCTACAAAGATGATGAAGGGAATGGAGCACTTCTCTTGTGAGGAAAGGCTGAGATACCTGGGTCTTTTTAGCCTGGGGAAGAGAAGACTGATAGGAGATCTTATCTATGCTTATAAATATCTAAAGAGTGGGTGTCAAGAGGATGGGGCCAGACTTCTCAGTGGTGCCCAGCGACAGGACAAGGGGAAACAGACACGAGCTGGAACACAGGAAATTCCATCTCAACGTGAGGAAAAACTTTACTTTGAGGGTGACGGAGCACTGGAACAGGCTGCCCAGAGAAGCTGTGGAGTCTTCTTTTCTGGAGATATTCAAAACCTGCCTGGATGCATTCCTGTCCAACCTGCTGTAGGTGAGCGTGCTTTGGCAGAGGGGTTGGACTAGATGATCTCTGAACATCCCTTCCAGCCCCTACCATTCTGTGTGACTGTGTTCTCAGGCCCAATAAAACAAACTTCCAACTTCTGTTTTGTCTGTCTACAGCCTTGGTAAGGGTTGTAAAGGTTGAGACATAGTCTCATTGAAGGTCTCAAAAGGCGTATCATATGCATCTTTTCTGCTTACCAGTGTAGGTCTCTAAGGGAACTGCACTCGGCTTTGCTGGAGGCACAAAGGTTGATCCCTTGCAGGCTATGACATCTACAGACTGATGATGCTGGGGAAATATGCTGGCCTTTAGGAAGGACTTGTATTAACTGAAGTTGTCTGTGCAGCTGTTGAGGATAGGGGAGCAGTGCTGCAGCCTGTGCCTCCTGGGTCAGCTGAGAATGTTCATCTCGCCACTCAGAGTGGCGATTTATTGTCAGTCAGCAAAAGCACAGTCCACACAATCGCCACTGCAAAGAGCAGAGAATACCCAAGTACAGAAATTTCGTGGGAGCATAAAGAGTTGCAGGGGTTCCCCCCTTTTAGGGGAGTGGGTGAGGGACCAGCACTGCTCGTTTGCCTGCCTCCTTGCTGCCGGCGGGCTCTGTGTCTCATGCATTGCCGTAACTGCAGTTTTTGTACATGCCTGGCTTTTGCAGTATCTTGGTATTTAAGCTGCATCCTGAAGTGCTGTGCTTTCTGTGGGAAGTTATTGCTCGTCTTTCCTGATATCTGGAGCTCCATTCCATCTCCATTGTTGTCTGGGCAGTATTGACATCGCATCCTGACAGCCCAACTGGGGCTGTAAGGTAAACTTCCTTCAACAGGCAAAGGAGGAGCATTTGTCCTGGGACTTTGATATTAAATTGTAAAGCTAAAAGCATTCTGACTCCTCACCCTTGGCAATATAGGAACTGCCACGTTGTTTTATTTTCATTATATGTGATCACTACTGAGCTGTTAAGAGAAAATTACTTTCTATTTCAGTAAACTCAATTCTAGTTTCAGACTGACTGTGCATCAGATGCTTAATTTGGAACCCACTCTCTTGGTGAAATTAAAAATTCAAATCTCCAAGCTGGAGCACTCAAACTGTGCTTGAATTAGAAATTGACTGCTGTCAGTGTGCTCTCACACTTCACTTTCTTTTTTTAATTATTTTTTTTATTCCTCCCTCCCGATGAGTTTTATATTAGAGTCTTTCTGTAGATGATCTGACTGAGCAGAAGTAGTGGGAATCCACACTGTCATTCTGTAGACAGAGTGATGAAAGAGAAGTGTGGTGTGTTAAATAGACCATTCTTGATAAGAACTGCTGTGTACTACTTTCATAATTACATGCATGTTTTGTGAAATGATTTTATGGGATATGACTGCAAGCCCATTAAGCGTTGTTTGAAAATTAATTTAGGACCTAACCAAACTTCACAGTTTCTATGCCAAATCCTTGTTCCCCGATTTTTGTGTAATATTTAAAGCTGTTTTCAGATCTTGACTGTAAGAACCAGAGCTTTTTCTCCACTTGAGACATTTGCATGGACTGCCTCTACAGACTTCTGTACTGAAAGTGGAAATGAGGTTTGTGTGTGTGTGTGTTTGTTTTTTTTTTTTTTCCCAGGAAGAAAAATGTCAATGAACCTTAAAAAAAAAAAAAAAGCTCCTGAAACAAGCTTTGGTTCTCTTTGAGTGTTCTGTAGGCTTGCAACTTCTCTGTCCTCCTGCCTCCTTGGAAAGTGGATAAACGATTCTCAATTATTTAACTATAAGTTAAAAGCAATTATACTGATGGGTGTAAAACAGATTGGGGTGGATACTTGTGGGGAAGTTGTCTTCTGTTATTGATAGTGCTGAATGCACACAGTGCTGGTACTGGCTTGTGTGCTCCCCAGGGTGCTTGGTTGTCCATTGGTGGTCCACAGGCTGTATTGCAGAGATGAGTACAGGGTAAGCGGTGGCTAGGGAGGCTGAGAGGTAACTTGTGTTAGGTGGTTGATTATGTGAGTTTGGCAGTTCCAGCTATCCTAGGCTGATAGCAGTGGGTTGGGTGGAATATATGAGTGAGCTATATAAGGAGGTTTGGAGATTCCTTGGGCTGAGGCCTGTCAACCAGAGATGAATTCTGAATGTGACATGTAATAACAGCTGGAGAATAAGATGTGTTAGGAGTGTCTGTAACAGGAATGCAATTTTCTGCAACAGCCAAGCCTTGGGTCTCGGTGTCCCAGCCATAGGGTGTTGATTAGTTATCAAATAGGCCTTCACAGTGCAACTGCATGCTTTCACAGGCTGGGTAGTTGTTGTATTTTTAAAAAGGTCAGAAAGGCATATTTCTGTTCTTTTTGTCCCATCAAGGTGTTTAGGGCCTGATTCAGCAAGGCGCTTGGCTGAGAAAAAAGCCTGCCTGTGCGCATAGTCAATGCACTGCTGAATACTGATGGATGCAGACATGTTTTAAAGCGTTAGCAGGATTGAACGCAATTATAATGTGTAATTAAGGAAAGTGGTGCTTCCCTTATTCCCCCTGACTAAATAGGTGATTGTTCCTGACCTGGGAAGTGTTTTTGTTATTTTTCCAACTTTTAGTAGATTTTTTTTTCCTTAATGTTAAAGCAAAACCAGGTTTAAAACACCTTTTTTTTTGGGGGGGGTGGGGAGGAGTTGATGGGTGTATTGAAACTGGTGTCAGCTAATGTGATTCTTACTCTAGAGAGAGCTGCTGCAACTTTATGGAATGGCATAAAATGAGTTGTTACATTTGAGCCACTTACCTCCTTTATGCAATGACATACACATCATGAGATTGTGCCAATAAAAATATGATTATAAACACTGACTAAGGAAGCCCACTGACTTCTAAAATGCACAGCTCTGAAGTGGTGTTGTGTGTTTGGTTTTGTTGTGTGGTTTTTGTTTTTGTTTTTTTTTTTTTTTTTATTTAAATGAAGAATAGAAACTAGCATGCATTTAACGACTTCACAAAATATTTCCAAGATGTGACTTCTTGGAAATTCAATAATTGAATAGCTGAACCCAGCCTGCAATCTTAGCACAGGAATCCTTGGTGAGGAAATAATTGGTAAATGGTACCAAATATAACATAGCTCAGCCATTGCTTTTGTCTTCTATAGATACACTTTATAAAATGCTAGATAAATCAAAGTATAGTTAAAAAGGAAATAGGAAAATAATAGGAAAAAGCTGAATGAGACCTTTGCATTTTAAGAGTTATAAAAATCCGTATTCAAAAGTAACTTTCTTGGAAAGCTCACTTGTGTAAAGAGACAGGGCTGGTTTGTTTCAACATAGGCTGCATTGAGATCGGTGCCATCTTACTTTGAATATTTTGTGGTGTCTTTGAAATTCAGCAAATGAGTCAAAATGTAACTTATTAGAAATCTGCAACATTTTACATATTTTAATGATGTAGGAACTGAACAGTGATGGTTATTGTAGTGTTAGATTGATTAATCCCTGAGAATGGTTCATTTTTGTTGATGATAGGTTAAACTTTTGTGTGTGTCTCGGTAAATAATAAATATTTTCATCTCACTTACTTTGTTTGTGTACAGTTTAATGCAGGTGTTTAAGGCTTCCTTGACAGAAGCAGCACTACAGAAATTGCTGGGAGCAGTGCTTTGATAGCTTGCTTTGAATATGACCAAGTATCTTTTCTTCCACACCGCAGTTACTACCCACGAATGCTCTGAAGGTGAATTTGTTATTCTAATAAAAATTAACTGTGTGTAATATAGGTGTATTCAGATAGTTGAGCTCTCTTTAAAACTGCATGTATAATTTCTCAGTTATTTTCAGGGAGAACTTAATGAGCTTGGAAGCATACTGCATTGTGTGTTTAAAGCAGAGGCGGGGAGATACTCACTTCAGAGTTTCTGCACTGATCTATAAAATCCTAGTGGACTTTACAAAAATGTGAGGTAGTTATGCCTGTCCATCCACAGATGCTACTAGAGCATTTGTCGAAAACCTGAACTGCCACTTTTATGGCTGAAAACAAAGACTGATTAACTAAAATACATTAAAAGACTATTCTACTGTCCTTTAGCATCAGGTTGGGTATAAGAGAATGTGCTCTTTATCAGTGGGAAATGCTCTTTGGTTTTACCTCTCACTCTTTGATCTTACTTGTGCAACTAAGACATGAACTGCATTGCTGGTCATGCCTTGTTTTAGAGCACTGGACTTTTTTTTTTTTTTCTTTCTTTCTCTCTCCCCTCCCCACCCCCTGCCATGCTCTGGGTCTGAGCTGTTATCCTTTATGAAACATTGGCCATGAGGAAAGATTGTTATGGTGAAGAGATGTTATAATGAAGTTCTTTCTGAGCTTTCATAATTTGGATTTGAAGGAATTTGCACATAATCTGACATTAGAATATATGTTGCAGCTTCTTCTAGGATTGTAACTTACATATTTTTTAAAGTTGATTTGTAATATTACAATTGAAAGGCCCTTCTTCCATTTGTGATTTTTTCTAAGTGCACGTCTCATACAATGCATGACATACTAATGTAATGTTTTTAATTACCTTCAGTTGTTTCACAGTGTTCCAAAGTACCATTTTGATAGTCCTGTAGTTAATTGCCACGGACTTATCAGTTATTTGATGTGCTTGAAACTGAGGGATTTAGAAGAAAAATGAGGCCTGTCTTTTTTAACATGCTAGCTGAATTGTTTCCGTGTAGTTTCTATATCTGATGTGCAGACAAAGCAAGCTGTGGTTGCAAGGCCATGTGGAAAAAACAATCTTTGTAACTAAATTTCGTGTATGTGATAAACAACTGAAATCATGGAATCATAGAATGGTTTAGGTTAGACAGGACCTTGAAGATCATCTAGTTCCAACCCCCCTGCCATGGACAGGGACACCTCCCACTAGACCAGGTTGCTCAGAGCCCCACCCAGCCTGGCCTTGAACACTTCCAGGGATGGGGCATCCCCAGCTGCTCTGGGCTACCTGTTCCAGTGCCTCACCATCCTCACAGTGAAAAATTTCTTCCTAATATCTGATCTAAATCTCCCCTCTTCCAGTTTGAAGCCATTTCCCCTCATCCTGTCACTACATGCCCTTGTAAAAAGTCTGTCTCCAACTTTCTTGTAGGTGCCCTTCAGGTACTGGAAAGCTGCTATAAGTTTTCCCTGGAGTTCTCTCCAGGCTTAACGACCCCATCTCTCTCAGCCTGTCTTCATAGGAGAAATGGTTCTAAACTTCAGAGAAGAGACGTGACAGAAGGGTAAACAGTGCACAAACAGTATACCTGGCTGGATTTTGCGATGGCTGAGGGCACTGTGACTGCTCTCTAGCTGGGGGACGGGTCTGGCTGCGGCCACATCTCCCCTTCCTTTCCTTTGGGGAAAGCATGTGTATTGGTGCTGAGGTGCTAGCCCCAGCTCTCTATTGGTCCACTACTGCTCTGCCTTGTGCTCAAGTGCAGGTATACTGGAGCGAAGGACCTGCAGCCCTCTCCTGGTAGCATCCTGTGAATGGCTTGTGTCTTGGACTACAATCTTGGGTATCATTTGGGCAGTGGTGCCACTCTGGTGGCCAGCTGAGGGACTTTTGCTGCTGGACTTGCCAGGAGACAGACCTGGAGCCCATAAAGGAGCTGAAAGGTAAACCTGTCTAGAGGGTTAGCTGCAGACGTAGGGAGTAGTGCAGAGGTGCGCAGTTCTTGCGTGTACTAGTTCAGGATACTAGAATTGTACCACTTCAACCCAAGTGATTTTTAGAATTGCATTTAGTTCACTTAGTGCAAATATCTAGCACTGGCAAATTTAAACTTTACTTACATTAGCTTAGTTTAAATTTGGTGTTTAAAGAGCTGTAATTATCTGTCTGCTTTAAAAATTCATAGTGATTTAGTGAGATCAATTTTAAACTGATTTTAATTAAACCAAAGAACCTTTTCCATTTTTACAGACAAAGCCTGTGACTAGCCTTTGTAAATGGCAATAAAGTATGTCCAGTTTTAGAATGACTTTTTTTCTGCATGACTGATTTCTTCTGCTGAAGGCAAATTTAGACTGTTATTTTGTATATAAACTAAAAGAACTAAATTCTAAAGAATATTTTGTTCAATTTTTGTTCCCTTACTCCAAGAGCAGTTCCTATTTCTTAAGACTTCTATTACATTACTCCCAATACAGCATTTCACTGTCTTTTTACAGTAGACAGGCTGATGGACTCCATGACCTTTTTTATTTCTGATTTCTGTGATGCTTTTTCCTCTGACAAAAGAGAACGTAAGAGACAGCCGGGGTATTCTAATTTATGGTGATAGGAAGCAGAATACAGAATTTTAACTGCAGTGCCATGGTGAGATGGGCCACTATTCTAGTCTGTGGGAAATGTATAAATTGCTTTTGTTGAAGGTTATTTGGAGAGAGTGTAGTGAATGTTGGGGAAAGTCTCCTGGGAAGTTTCAGGTCTAATGCTTACATTTTTGTATAGGATGTCATTGTAGTGAGGTGTGTATAAGATGTGTGCTAGGAGTTGCTGTGTTGTTTAGATTATTAACTTCTACATTGAGATGCGCACATAAAGGGTTGTCATTAGAGATGGATAGTAAATATGCAAAGAATTTTTTTTTTTTTTCCGAAACTTGTGTTTTTGAAAGAGTTCTGTGTGGGTGAGGAGGATATTTCTAACACCTGAGATTCTGGCAATTGATTCTGTTTCAGTGAGTAGAGGGCAACTAATCGAGGGCATAATTCAGCTAGTCACTAGAGCCCTTAGAAGGGTGATTCTGGCAAATAGGCCCAGTCAATATATATTTGTGTTAGAAAATGGATGGTGGTGCAGAGCTTGTCTTCCCATTGATTGTGTGCAGGACAGAAGAATGGAATACCTTTTGACTAGCAGTAAATCCATAAGAAACTGAAAGTTGTCACCATGTAATCTTGTAAATCGACACATAACTTTTCTGTACATTTATATTAAAAAAAAAAAACCAAAACAAAAAAACCAACAAACACAAGATACCACGTTCTGATCTCCCCCTTTTAATGTTCTGTGTGGGTTTTATCTTGGTTCTTTCTATTCTGCTCTGCAAGCAGGAAATTTATCTTTTAATCTGTGTAAGGTGTATGTGTGGAAATGGAGCAGGGGGCCCTTTTTAAATGATATTAATATTACAGTAATGCTAGCAAGCATATGGTAGCATTAGTTTTCTAGGACTGATGATCCTGCATGCAAAACTTTGTCCAAAATGTGAAGTTAAAGGAAATAGGTAGTACAGTAAATCTAAATGAAAATGTATAAAATATCTCATTAGGCTGACAGATATGCAGCCATTGAGCATCACAGGGTTTTGCATTTGTTCTGGAAGCAGAATCTGAAACACTTGCTTGTATTAATAAAGCAAGGATATGAACACAAGAAACTGGACATGAGCAACAACAGATTATGTGCAAAATTTCTTTGTGAGTATGGTTCTCATCTTTTTTTATGCATATTTAGCCCTATCCTAGATGTGCTTGTAGGTCTGAAAATACCTCTGGATCGGAGAGACTCAAACAAGGTCTGTGTTTTAGTGTACTGCTAAGTGAATCGAGAATGAAAGAGTGCAGAGCATTGCTATGAACAGGGAAGATGATGTGGTTCATCTTACCCAGGTTTGTGTCCTGATGGATGTGATGGTGTTAGTGAGTTCACTTAAAAGCAGGTGCAAACTCTTTAGAAAGTGAATGAATACACACAGTGTTCTCTGGTAACAACTTTTCTCCTCTATCTGCAGGTTTGGTCAGTGTCTTTTGTTTTGTTGAAATGGAAACTGATGCGCTGTTTGACATTCCTGAACCAATTATTTTCAGATGTTACAATCTGTTAAGCCTATAAAACTGCAGAAACACTCTAATGACTTTTTTTTTTTTTTTTTTCCCCTCCCTCAGATAGTCAGGAGCAGTTAATGCCTTCAGGCTCGCTTCGTAAAAAGAAACTGGCAAAAAGACCTGGATACATGAGACCAGAAGCTCAGTGGCAGATAGAGTTTCAGTCTCTAGGTGCCTGCAAACCATTCAACCCAGAAGAGCTCAAACATGGCAGGCAGCATTGTGGAGACTTTGAGAACTGCCCTCTATGCAGACAATACAAAAATAACTTTGAATTTTTACACTGTAGTTCAGTTGCAGATAGTGCTGTAGTTCCCACTAGTGGGGTAACAGTGTTGGCCACTACTGGAAATATGCCAGGGAGCTGCAAAAATCTTTCATGTTGCAAGAGTGCACGGTCAGAAAACACAGTGTTACCGGTTCGCCCTGCTGCAGCAACAAGCAAAGATGTTTCTGCTCTATGCTGTACATGGCAGAAGAGCCATGGTGCTAAAGTGAGTGAGCCCCAAAACATGTACGCTTTGGATCAGACAGAAGTGAATAACAACTGTGAATATCAAAACAGAGATGTTGTTTCTCGTTCTGTTGGTACACATGATAGCTTTAGTTCAAGTTTCAGCTTCATACAGCTTTCCCTGAACTCATTCTCTGGAGTAAGTGATGCTGAAAGCAAGTCAGCTGTCAAGGAAGCCGAGTACGTTCTGCATCCCAGCACCACAGGAAATCTGCAGAAGCCGGAGGAGACAGAGCAGACTTGTGAGCACTCACGATCCTTGAATTGCTTCTCCAGGCGCAGAGAGGATTTGAAGTATGAAAATGAGACCACAGCAAATGAGAAACACGACTGTGAGACTGTCTCTCTCTCGGATACAGATGCAACTCTTTCATATTCTACAGATTCCTCGGATGCAGCATCTGCTGGCTCTTCTGTCACTTCAGGCTATGAGAGTAGTTTTACTGTTAGTGACCATAACTGGGATACTTTGATGAAAAAATATGAACCAGTGCTACAGGACTGCTTGCTTGGCAACCGCAATACATTAAAGGTTAGTTATCTGACTTCCTCTTTGATTCCTCCTCTTTGCCCCCAAAACATTTGTGTTTATGGTGCCAAAGTCAAAGTTGATGTAGGATTTGGGATATTAGTGGCTTTTGTGACATCTGTTCAGAGGTTTACAATAGCAGTCTGCATGATAAAAGTGAGAGAACCAGTTTCCTTTTCTTCTTGGTTCTTTAAAAAAAAGGTGATGTTGCAGTACCCGATTCCTATGTTCTACTGAAACTGTAGTCCTCTTATTTCTAAGCTGTCACACATCAGTTTCTGAATTCAACAAATACCATTTTCTTTCACAGGTGGCTGTTTTGCCTGCAGTTTGGAATATATGTAGTACAAAATTTGGGGGTGGTAAGAACTCTTTTCTTGAAGAACAGTGATTTAACAACACTAAACTTTGTAACTGGAAATGTAAGTTTAGC
Source organism: Vanellus vanellus (assembly GCF_965231255.1). Lineage (NCBI taxonomy): Eukaryota > Metazoa > Chordata > Aves > Charadriiformes > Charadriidae > Vanellus > Vanellus vanellus. The sequence continues at coordinate 46,893,597 of NC_138907.1, read as the reverse complement.
CAAAGGTTTCTTGGAGTGAAGCGCCTGTATGAGAGTAGTCTGTAATCTAATAGATGGGTACTCTTCCTGCGCAAACAAAAATGGGGATAAAGTCCCTGCTCTAACTCAAACTGGAAATTGAGTCTTTTTTTTTTTTTTTTCCTTCAACCCCAGAGGAGTACTGGGATGTTGAGTCTGGAGTCTTTCTTTTTGCACATGCATATACCCATGTGAATACCTGCCACATATGCAGGCAGTCTTGTTCAGTGTGTTCTTTGTGGGAGAGGGGTGGGGAAACCTTCGGAAGGATCAGTTATGTTTTGTTATACAGTTTTTGGGATGGTGGAGTGGGCATCAGAGGAAAACCACTCTGAGCTTACCTGCAGTAAGGAATCAAATATGGGCTTTATTGTGCATGCAGGAAGCAGTATGCAGAGGTTAATGTGGACATGATCGATTTCAGAAATTTGTTCAAGATGCACTAAGTGGGCAGTGGTTTTTTTTTTGGCATGGTGGTATTTTTTTGGTGGCGTGTTTTTAGTTTTTTTTTTTTTTAGTGTCTTACTAGTGCCTTAAGTTTCTGGGATGGCTTTCAGAAATCCAGGTTCTTGTGACTTCTCAGCTCAGACATACTTGCTGAGATGCATTGCTATTGTCTTTAGGCCTAATGAAACAACCTGCTCTGGGGAGGCTTTGCACAACCCTGCTGTCTGGGTAAGACAGAAAATCAAGAAACTTTTATTTTTGCTTTACTCTCCATGATATCTGACCTGGGCTTCTGATGCTCTCTAATACCTACTTTTCATAGAGGATGCATGTAGGAGTCAAACTAGGTTCTCTTATTTACAAACTTCACACACATTGACAGGGAGCAGTTTCTTTGGCTTCATGCCTGGAAAGACAATGTGCTCATAGTCTGGGGCAGTTTGGAAAATTAATTTGCTGCAAATTTGGGATTATATAACATAATCAAAATTGGAAATTATTTTTTCTGTCTTCTTGGTATGCTTTATTTGATAGGCACAAAAGAAACATTGCTATCTTTAATTTCTGTATTCATTAATTCATTCAATGGAGAACTGGGGATTTATGCCTTCAGATGTCTTTGCCCTTGGTTAGCCAGTTGTGTATGTTTAATTTGAAACACCTTCCTATCGTCATGATAACAAGCAAGTCTTGGACTTTTCAGAAAAAAACAAAGGCAACTGTAGTCAAGAAAAGGAAACAAGATTAAAGTTGTTAAAACTATGCTTTTTCTGTACTTTTTTTTTAAAAAAAAGGTGAACGTCACATGGTACAGATACAGGACGTGCCATGCCGAAGCAGCTCTTTGATTAATTGAGCTCCAAACATCTTACCAGCCTACAAATAGAAAACACTTTACTGTGACAGCATCAGTCAATTTGCTGTGGGCATGCCTGGGCTGTTGTACCCAAGCAGTCTTCAAGTGACCTGCTGCTGTGAGCACATGATGGGATAAACACTGCAAACAGCAACAAAGCTCTACTCCCGGTACAGATGGTTGTTATGTATCGTATATATGAAAAAAGTGTCATTTGTACCATTCCTACGGGAGGCTTCTTTAAAACTCTGTCAAAAGTATGGCGTAAAATACAGCTTCTCCCTTCAATATGTTATGTATTCCTCATCAGCTTCAGAGAAAAAAGATTGGACATTCAGGATGTGAAAAACAAAATAAAATAAAGCCTTGAGAGAAGGGATATGTATATAATGTTGTTTTTTGTTTGCTTTTGTTTTTCCTCTAGGGTATCCTATAGCCTATTATTAATCAAGCATTTTTTTATTCTCTTCTGTCTTTATTTTTATAGTTCTTTTCTGACTATTCCACTTTCACATACTATATTTAGAAGGGATACCATGAATTTAAGTGCCTTCCCTAATTTGTGTGTTGATTTTTGTAGTCATGATAACTAAATTTTTCTATTAAGTTGCTAACTGGCTGTACCTATTTTTCTCTGTGCAATTTAGAGTTTAAATATAGGGATTTAAATATGAAAGAGTTTCAGGGAGGAACGAAATCTTTTGTGAATGCAGAATGTCCTAAATATGGATTTTCTTGTCTTGGAAAATGCTTTCCCAAGTACTTTCGGGCTTTGGGCTATGAGAATGAATATATGCTACTGCTTTTTCCAGGCTTACCTTTTTCAGTGCTGACGGTGGTACAGGTTATGTATAAATTTAATAAGAAGAAAATACTTTTCAGTCTTTTAACTGTAGCCATGTTAGGCTGTGGCTGGCATGGCAATGAGGAGAGGGCTTGCCTACCTTTTAACCAAATTCTCCTAACAGTGAAAACTTTTAATTGCTTTTGAATGCACACATGGTCTTATGAATTTTTAGTAAATTCAGAACCTTGATCCAGGCCCTTCACGTTAACAAAGAGAAGCAGTAACTTATTTGAAAAAAAGCTTTATTTGTGGTAAGAGTTTCTTTTCAGTGGAAAGGGCACTCTGTGATACAGATGTGTTTGGTGTTTTGCTTTCTTTTCCCATCTAGCATTTGTGATGTGAACGTTTCTGAAAATGCAAACACCAACGTTATGTAGATGAGCCTAAATTCTATTTTAATGAAACTTCATTGGCTGCATGTGAACACAATTTACTGTGCCATAACATGAGTATACTTGTTCCAAAATATTCATGCTGTATTTATTTTTTTACTTACGGAAGAAAATGTGGTTTGCATATGGAAATTCTGGATTTGTTCTGTGCAAAACTCATAGGCAAAAAAATGTTAGAATGGGCTGAAGAACACACTGCTGAGACCATATGATCAGGAGTAGATGTCATGCTGACAGAATCCTCTAATAATCCTCACTTTGATTTTTTCAAAGGGTGAAAAATATATAATCATATGATCTCTTTTTCTTTTCAAGAAATATTGTTTGTTATTCTCTGTATGTGTTTGGACTAAAGCCATGCTTGGCTCAAGTAGCTGCAGTTCAACTGATTTCCAAATAGGTCTGTCCACTTAACAAGTGTTGGGCTTAACTCTCAAAATTGGGCTGATGTAGTACTCTATTAAATTAATATTGTGTAGAGGTTAATAGTCTAAATAGTTTTAAATGCAACTTCTTCATAATGAACCTTTTTCTCTTTGCATAGATAAAATCCTTGATCTTACGGCTTCAGAGGCTTCAGGAAAAAGCAATAGAGGAAGATGACTATGATAGAGGTGAGTTGCTCCTCCCTGTCCCCCCACTGGATCATGCTGCTTTTTTCCTTTTTTTCCTTCTCTGTCCTTTCTCTATTAACTTAATTTTATATTTGCTACATAGCAATGGTTAGCTGTGGTAGAGTGGTTCAATGAACTGTATTGTTTATTCTGTTGTATGGCAGGAAACAAAGAAAGAAGTGGGTCAGCAGCAGGTAGCAACAGTTTTTATCTTCTTGAGCCACATCGCCATGTGGTAAGGTTGAAATCCGAATAGCCACCATCTGGATCAGGTGTTTTGAAGCAGCATGACTTTAAAAAAAAATGCAGGAATGAATGAAAGCTTTGAAAGGAGAAAGGACAGGCACTGGCTGCTGACGGAGTGTGATTTGTTGCTTGCCACATTTAGTCATGACACTACAGCAGGGCTCAAACACAGAAATGAGGTCAGTAGCTATTATAAAAGTGAATGATACTGTCTGGTGGGATTAACTTGATGTCCACTGAGTTGAATCAAAACCAGCTAGAGAATATGGTGGTGATACAGCTGCTGGCAAACGTCTGTATTTGAATAGTGCTTTTCCTTTCAAATGCCTCGGCACTTCTGATAAGCTCTGTGTGTGCGTGTATTAATAATTAGAGTATCTATTAACACACGTCTTGGGTTTCTTACTGTTTCCTGTTATGGTAGTCTGTGTTCAGGTGCTCATATTTTGATAGTCTTGAAGTTCTAGATTAAATTCTTCCTGCTAGATCTATCTTCAGTTGGGAAGCCCTGCAAATGTTTCAGTAAAATCTGCATGAGTATACTTCAGAGAATAAAGCTGGGAAAAGATAGTTCCTTTTGTGCCACTTCTTTATTCTCAGCTTAGGGGCTGGGGAGTGGTCAGACTTGTGGTTTGCCTTTCAAAATTAATGTGTGAAGCTTTGCAGTTGTACTATGGCTCTGTTTCCCTGCTCCCAAAGGTGTTCCCCCAGTTGATTACGATGTGGTTTAATAATATCTAGGGTGTAGGTGTGTAGCCCCTTTGCGAGAGCGGTTCTGTTGGCCTCTTAAAGGCTCGCCTATATGTAGGAGAAAAGTCTGCTACTTGCACAAGTCATTCTTTTAGTGTTGCATCTCCCAATGGGGGAAAACTTTAGGCATGTTAAAAGCTGAGGATGTTGTAGATATTTATGGATTTAATCTCTGTCAAACAGACAATATTGATATGTATGCTTTACATGTATAACACTTGTAACTCTTCTTCAAGTGTCTGTGGGTTGAGTTCTCAGTTGGAGACTTCCTGACAGCTGTGTACTCAGTGTGTGTGGTTCCCACAGATTCCAGTTGGGATTTTCTGTTCAGTCAGCCACTCTTACAGCAGTATTTTAATATATCAGGTATGACATCTGCATGTGATGCCACGTAGTCGTTGACCACAGTGGAAAATGATGACTAGTCTACTCTTGCACAGAAAGCTCTTGTGTAGTTTTCCTGGGTGCTAGTCTTGTATCTTCAAAACAGGACCATCTTTCTGTTGACCGTAGTTTTAGCAATTACCCTTTTCAGTTTCCACTGTAGTTATTGGGCAGACAGCACAGAGGGTGGTTCGCAGAGTCTTGCATTGATTCTTCTCAGGAAAATAGTCTGGCTGAAATGTGATTTCACCAGGTACAAGCAGAAAGCATTTGTCCTCGTATGGGACTAGATACTGAGGTGCTTGAGACCCTTTGCTTTCGCTTCCTCCATTCCTTTGATAACTGGAACTCCATCTTCATACAAACATTCTTGGAAAATGCCACACTCCGTGCATGCACATGACCGTGCATCCTTAATTTTATCAATAACTAATTTTTGAGTCCTTGACCCACTTTCTGTCATGCTGGTCTTTTTTTCTCTTCTAATACAACTGTCAGTTGGGTTGTTTTTTTGTGACTACTTTTCATTATTTTCGTGATATCTGAACTGGCTTCCTTAGTTTTTTTGGAAAGACTCACATGGAGAAGGTGCAGTGCTGCAAGAAGAATTAGGGCTGTGACCTTCCCTCCTCCTCTTGTAGTGGCAAGCTTTCCACCTTTGCTTTTAGAGATACGTCGGTGCTCCTGGTGGAGAACAAAGTCTTGCCTGGTGTGAAGCAAAGTTTGAAAGCTTATTAAAGCTTACAGATTGGCCCAGTACCAATTTCTGTTTAAGTGAAATCTGTAATTAGCCTTCTTTAAAGGGATCTTACTGCCAAATATTGCTAGCAGGGAATGGAATTGCTAAATGTGCAGAGCTGTGATGTGGAGCATAAATGGAAATATGTTATCAGGGAGTGGGGGAAACCAATGTGGTGTATGCAGAGGGCTGAGGACATTTTAACTATAATGCTAAAAAGGAAATTACTGTCCCTGTAATTGGGGGACCTCTTTGAGTATAGAGCGAGTCCTCTGTTAAGAGCAGAACTGTTTTGAACTGGAGTTTGTGGTAGTGTTGTGTGTGGTGGTAGCATGGGTCTTGCTGATTTAGGAGTGCGGCAGGGGAAGGGGAGGTCTAGTATGATGTGGGTAGCTGTGAAATGCCCTGTATGTGGAAGCGGTGAGTAGAGGGGAAGGAGAGCAGGTGGAGGCGGGTTGCAGGTGACTATAACCTCAAATGGAAAACTAAACTTCAATAAATACCTTATCATGTGTAACTATATTATCGCTTCAGTGGTAGAGCTTCTTTTCCAGCTTCAACCACAGACAAGAACTCAAGAGATTTTCTGACTTTGGCTCTCTGAGAGCCTTCTAATCCTGCAGGAGAGGGGGTCTTGTTTTTTAACAGCAGTTCATTGGGAACGAGATGTGTTAGCACTTAAGACTCCTCAAAGTGCTCAGGACTGGTTTCTACTGTCTGACACAGCAAACTTGGCAACTTAAGGAAAGGCAAGCATCTACTGTCTGACGTTGCTGCTTTCCCACTCTCCAGAGCTTTCTGAAAGCTCCCATAGTTTATAGTAACTTCTGAAACTGAAGTGTAAGTAAAGTGGTGCCCATACAGGGAGGGGAAAGTGAAGCACTGTGTTTTCGTTGTGGAATCAACTAGGGAATGGCACAGAAATAAAGGCAAGTTTTTCCCACTACAAAGCCATGAACAAATACCTTGTTGCAAACAGGTCAGGAATAAAGATATATTTTTTTGTTCCCCTTTGCAGAAACACAGAACAGATGCTTGCTGCTTGGACCTGTTAGAAAGCATGTGTGTATCCCAGATGTATGTTAATGAATTGGCATTTATTTCCTGTACAGGTGATGATTTTTTTTTTTTTTTTTTAAGGGATATTTGGAACCACAACCCTCCGTTGTTGTTTAGGGAAGAAGTGAGTGCTGGTTTCTTCATAGTTTTTTCCTTTGTTCAGATGAATCTATTGCTCTGTCATCATCTTCTCCTCAAGCCTGGGAGGTGCACAGCAGAAATGGCTTTTGCCATTGTTTGTTTCTGTCCTGTTTTTTCTTAAAGGCCTGCCTTGAGATGCTTAAGGTGTTGGTGTAGAGGGTCTTCAATCATTCGTTCAAGCAACTACAGTTTCTTCCTATACTTTCTGGCAGTGCATGTGTATAGGGGGGATGTATGTTTGTTCTGAGAGCATCAGGGGGTGCTGCTTGGGGCAGAGGCCACCCTCCCGTCTGTGTCTGTGCTCATCTGCTAGAGGTCACTGAGCACGGTGCTGCAAGACCTGCAGGGTACTCTCTCTTCATACTGTAGCAACCATGGGTTGTTTCAAATGCAGGTGTTTCTCAGCTGTGACATGCATATTCAATGAGACAAATCTCCTTCTCAGTCCTGTTTTAATTTTAAATAGGGACTGTTAGGGTGTTACATGTTTTATTGCTTGTCCTGTGTTTGTAGGTGGTGAAATATCAGGAAGGAGCTTATTTTTTCTGTATTTACTTGTGGTCTCCTCTTGATGGCCACATTACTGTATATTTTCAAAGCAGGTACAGTACCATGGGAATATGATAAAAGTGTTTTGCCTTGTGTAGCATATAGTAAAAATTGGCCTGTTCTCCAAGGATCACTTGGAGTGTTGTCATGGCTCATTATTCATGATGGAGCTTGACAGCTCCAAGGTTAAACACACTGCTGAACACAGGAGGCAAAAAAAAAAAAAGCAGCATATTTTTGTGTCTGTGGGAGTTGTGCCTGCAGTGGAAGCAAGTGTATTTTACTCAGTACAATGCTCAAATATTTCAAAACCCTTTTCCTGTTCTTTGCTTCTTGAACTCCTCAGCCTTGCCTGGTGCAAGGGGCAGATGGATTGGTAACTAAGTGTCAGGACTGAGTCTTGCTGCTGAACTCCACTGCTGGTTCACATGCCCTCTTGTTACGCAGAAATAAGTTTCTGCAGGACTCCTGATTTTTTTTATTTTTTTTTTTTTTTAATTCTTATGTGCAGGAATGTGAGCGTGGGGTTTCACTGGTTGCAACTGGTAGGGAATGGCAACTTCCCTATGCAATCAGATTATATTAAGAGTTAGGGTCCTCCAGTGAAGACCTTTGATTAGATCAGAGCAACTCCTCATCAGTCCAACATGGTAGCTAGAATATAGAAACATATATGCTTATCGTGGCAAAACCTATCCTATCTTGGCAATGAAAATTCGTGCTGTAGATGCATTTAAAATTGTGTGACCCTTCAGTTATTTTGGTTGAGGTCTCAAAGCTTAAGCTATATGAATTAGTGAGCTACCATGGGCTTGTGCACTGTGTGCTCTGCAGAAAAATAGTGTTTGTATGTTGTTTTCTTTTTATTTATCTTGGCTTGTGCTCTTTGAGACCTCTTCATATGTATTGTCCTTTCCATGTCTCCAGGATCTGCAGGGCATCGAGGACAAAACCCTATGCTGTGTAGGAGTTGAGGAATCTCATTTCACACATTTTCCATTGATTGCAAGTGTAGGAAGGGAAAGGAAAGACTTCGTAGCGGTTAGCCTCCCTTACATTTACACTGAAAGAGGTGCTGTTGCTCACTTGAGCTAGCTATTTGTTTTGAGGCGACTTCAGAGAGGAAAAAATGGTGGAGTATAGTGTTAAGTAACGTCTGGGTTGAAAATGTCATTTGTTAAATGGTATTCAGAGGGAGGTCTTGGCCACTTTTTATGGTTGTACTTACAAATACTGAATTATGCAATAACCCCAAACTCCTGGTGAGGTGTATAATTGCTTGTCTTTCCAAATTTCTTTTTACAGTTTAAAGTGCTATTTCTAGTCATAGCTCTTAAATATTTGAACCAATTTGATCTTCAGGCAGGTAGGGGGTGTGTTTTGATTTTATTTTTTTCTTTTATGTTCTTTTTTTTTTTCTGGAAGACATATTTACAGGTGAGGGTTGGATAGAATCCCTGCTTTACTGTACTTCTATTATTTTGAGCTAAAATGCTTGCTTGACAGATGGCTGTTAGGACACAGAAACGAAGGCAAATTAGCTTCTTTCTGAGGAAGGACAGTGAATTTGAGAGAGAAGCTGTATCTGGAAATAACTCCCAAAGAACATGCTACTTTGGATTGTACTTTTTTTCAGGATGGTGTGTACCCGTGGAAGTAAAATCCTTAAACTTAGCTGTATATGGAGTGAAGCCCTATATCTGAGGCTACTGATTAAATTGAAGGCGTTGGATGCTGGGAGGGGTACAGCTTCTGTGACACAGAAGACTTACTGGGAGGTTGCAGACTGTTGAGTTGGAAATGGGTTTGGGGTGGATGGGACAAACAGGGCTTTCTGTTGTGCTATACTGTCAGAGCCTTGTTTGGACATAAGCTTGTAGAAGCTTCCTGAAATCTGTGGGTAAGTCTTTTTGGGTTTCATTTTTATAACTTCCCAGTAAAGCTATTAAGAGGTTGGGGTGAAGAACTTGTACAAATTCTCAAAACTGAATCTTCTTTGCATGGATCTTGTTTATCCTGTCTTTCTCTGACAAACTCAAATAATGTCCACGAAAGGGTTTGGGTGGTTAAGGAAGGTATGTACTTATGTGAAGTATAAATTAGGCTTAATTTTCCTTCCAACAAAACAGAAGCAGCACAAGCCTTGCAAGTCTTTCAGCTTGCCTGGGTTTCTCTGTTTAAGACGACAGTCTGAAATGAAAAGATAAGACTTTTTTTTTGTCCATATCCATTTATTGTTTCTAGCTGAAACTGTGGACCAAGATGCTGTCATTCAAATGCTTGGTCTTGGCTTCTATCTACTAGCAGCAGTAACGCCATCACCATTTCTTTTTATGCAGTCTGTGGCAGGCTTATCCAGTTGCTATTGATTTTTATTTTTTTTTTTTTTAATCGCGTAACTGGGACAGGAGTTCAGCTAGTCACAATTTAAAGGTCTGAAACTCCTTATCTTACTGCCATGTAGACAGCTGCAAAACAGACTTTTTTCTTTTTTGGTAAATACTAAAACAATATAGTAATGGCCGATGTTGACAAGAGGCAGGTCTGATATATATTTTTGGGTACTTTCACTTCTGTTTTATTATGTGTGTAGCACATGCATCTTCAGCAACTTCTTGAAACATTTTTTATGTGAACCCTCATTTTGGCCTAGTTGTTCAGTTTCCATCATGTCAGAGTGCATCTTTGAGGTCCATCAGGACCTTGCTGTTGGTCTGCTTGTGCCCACACATTGAAAATAAAGATGCAAAAGACCTGACTCTAATTCCTTAGCTAATATTGGAGAGGAAGCTGCTGTAGTCATGCAATATCTCACTTAGACTGTGCAGCCTAAATATTTTTAGGAAGCGGTAGTATTTTGTGGGATTTTACTATGCTCTCTTATTTTAATCTTGGCCAGCGTGAAGAGGTTCAGCTACATCTTGTGTTTCTGGAAGCTGTGTGACAAAAAGAAAATTGCTGAAGTTTTGGCATACCATGTGCTTGGAAGCTTTCTATACTCCCGGCCATCTGCTGTCTAAAACTGACACCGCAGGCTACCCCTCCTATGATAGTTGGGCTCTGCTTCTCAGTCCGTGATGCAGCCAAGCTGTTCCCAGACAGCCTGGCTAGTCTTTTACAAACAAACAAGCAATGAAAAAGTCTGAACAAAATAAGCAATTATGGATAATTTAAGAACCTACTTGCTGAATTGCAGTTTGAAGTATAGAGCTCTGATGGGTGTAACTTGGGAGAAGTGTTGATGTGCTATCTGGACAGTACCCACTGAGTGAGTGACACGGCTCTCCTGCTACCCAGCCCATCTGCTTACTTTGCACTTGCAAAATCATGCAGCCCAATTTTATATTCAGGACAGACTTATCTTTTCCTTTCTCTTTAGAAATATTAGCTCCAGATAAGAAAATTGTCTTTCATTTGCAATGTGACTACTGGAGATGGTAAGACTATTAATTCAATGGAAAAACTAGAAATTGATTTTGCTGCCCTTGTCTTACACTTAGGATATAAAAATTTTAAGGGAGTGGGGGGACACCTGCTCTTTTTAATTATTGTCTGCTTAATAAATGATTGGACGTGGACAGAAACTTCTAGATGGCATAGTAATGCAGCTTCTGTGTAATAGGGGATTTAAAAGACACTGAATGACTGTGACTACTATTTGAAAGCAAACATGAAAGTCTTCCAGTGTGAGTCCTCTGTGGGGAACTGATAATGCTCCTTGCTGATTGCTGGGTGGTATCTGGTCAAATTCCTTAATAGGATGCTTTTATTGGAGACCTCTGCAGACCTTCCATCGCTTGTCAAACTCCTCTGCAAAGTGGGATTGCCTTAAGTCAATTAACTTCTCCTTTCTCCTGAGGTTTTCCCTCCTGTCCTCCCTGTCCACATGCCCAGACCCAGCTGCCCATGCATGAGTATGTTCATAATACTGTAGGCATGTCTGCTCTCTCTGATGCTTCCCTGCACTGCCTTCGGTATGTACAAGCTTTTGTGTGTTTCTTTCTTATCTTTAGCCCGTGGAAGGTAAAAGTAGTAAAAAGTGCTGTTTTATGGATGTCTTTAGTCCTTTTAGGACAGTGACAGGGTTGTAGCAAGAAGCGTTAATCAAAAAGGTGAAGAGGGTAAATTTAAAATTCCTAGCACTCTTGCACAATAATGTGCTTTGGACAAAGAGTTACTGGTCCGAAGGAAATGCTGACAGTGGGAGCATCCACGCTGATGCCAGGTCATGTGAGTTTTAAATGTCTGCTATTGATACCGTTCTACCAGTCCAGTACTAGTCAGGATTCCTGGTAGGTGTTGATTTGAGGAGTGGGAAGCAATTGGGACGTATCCATGCTTGCTGAGATTTTTAAAGCATGAAAAAGTAAATGAAGTTAATGAGTTGGATTGGTTTGATGTAAGGCAAAGTTGAACAAAAAGCAAAATGGTGCTGTATATCAGAAGCATAATTCAGACATGATAGTGGGACCAAATACAAAGTTGTACAGCCTCTTCAATTGCAGAATGTACTACTCACCTGACTTATTTGTGGGTGTTAATTCATGCACACCTCTGGCGTGCCTCTGTTTGTTTCCCTGCTAGTGACATTTCACTGAAGAAGTAGCATCTTGGAGAAAAGACTATAATGTTTGGGTTGCTAGAAGCTGTCCATGATTAGCTCAAATTCTTAAGGAACCGTCTCAGTAGGGGTGAAGAGCAAAACCAGACTGGGTTTGTATGTGCTATGGCACCATACAAAGCATCTGTTTCATTGCACCCAAGTGTCAGGAATAGTGTTGTAGCCTAGAGCACCTGGGATAATGGTCTCAAGAAGAGACATGGCAGATAGAGATGCAGAAAGAGAACCATCAGTGTCATCGGATGGAGAAGATACTTGCCTTCTGGAATGGATTGCTGTTCTGAGAGTTATGTCCTGCTGCAGCTGTGAGACTGCGTGCCTGCCCACCATTGCCCTTTTCTGTCCTTCACCCTTAATTGGCATTATTCTGAATCATTTCAGAAAGGTCATGAAAATGTAACCATTTGGAAGTAGGCAACAAGAACACTTTGAGTGTTCTTCACTCTCAGGTGAAGCAGTTGAGAGCTTGGGAATGGTAATCCTTTCCAAAAAGCCAGCATTTCTTTAAGCTGACTATACTGATGTTCCCACTGTGTGTCTCTATCGTCCACATAATGTATACGGTCCCTGTGAACTTGAAGCGTGTGTATTTAAGTCCCTGCATGCATTCTCCCCTCCACTACATCAGTTCTTAGGGAAAAAGGGTTGCTTTGCTTGTCTGCTCACCATAGCCACTTGTGAGACTGTTGGCGGCTTCTGGAGCAGGATAGGAAATGATTGCTGATGGAATGCTTTAAAATAATGAAGAGAAATGGCAGAGGCAGTAGGCTTTTGCGCTACAACATAAACCACATGTGGTTTCTTCTGAGTAACCATTCAAACCATTGGTCTGTCAATGCAGAGTCTTCTCAGTCTATATTTGTTGGCTATGGTACTGCCTTGAGCGGTTTGATCATGCTTTGGTTGGGCCAGGCATTGAGCAAATCTGGGGTAGATTTGAGCCCTCATTAGAAAAGAGGGAAGGTGGAGTCTAGGTGACAGCTATAGGTCTGTGGGCATGCATGCACTGGAGGAGATGGCAGGATTTGAGCATCTTTTAGGGTTATGGAAGGAGAGGAAATTCTTTAGCCAGGAAGCATGGTTTAACATTAAGTTTAAATCTATGGATGGAGTGAAGTCTTATATGTAGCTCAGCAGTGGATGGAGGTCACAACTTATTTCTATCTCTAAATGAGGTCTAAATTATGAGGAGACATCACAGCTAGGCTTCAGGAAGAGAAGGGATCAAGTTGAGTTGTAGGAAATAATCAGTACAGTTGGATTTTGTGGAAGCAAAGAAGAGCTCAGGAAACTTTAAGACTGCAATGAATCAGGCCCACATAAACATGATATACAAGACTTCCTATTTGTTATAGCTCAAATAACTGAGGGTGTAGTTCTGCCCCCCAAATTACATTCAAATATTTAACCAAATAAAGTGTTGGACTTTTTTTCCCATGTTTTGACCTTCATCTGCTCAGTCTCAAGGGTATGGGTGACTCCTAGTACTGGCAAATAATCTGGTGTTGTAGTGGAATGACTTGAGGCTGATGTTCTGCACTGGGCTGAAGCTGTGCTCTTTTCAGTATGAATCCTGAGCGACAGCAAGAACTTTCTCAGTGGGAGTCATCTGAAATTAAATGACTCTTTATGATGAGCATATAGGAATATAGAGAGAAGGGGTTCCTGCTGTATGCCATAATGTAGTGCAAAGGCTGCTCATGGGGTTTATTGCTGAAAAAAACCTCGGCTATCAAATACCACTCAAGGGGAACCACTTAATCCTTAATTTGAGCAATAGTCAAACTGGTGAGCTGGAAGCAGAAAGCTCAGTAGCGCATTAGTAATTCAACAGATGTCTTGTGTTTACAGGTTTAAGAAAGTAGCTCTGGTGACTTAAGGGTGCTACACTGATTCTCACCTTCTCTAGATGTGTACAAGGAGTATCTGCTGTTCTATATTCATAGACCAAATGTCATGCTTTGTTGCCCAAGTTCATCAAGAATCTGCTGTCCTGTCCTTTCAAAGAATAAACAAAAGGAATAAAACAAAAAAGCTGTGCGCTTAAAAGAGCTGAGCAGTAATTAAAATCAAACCCAAATTCATATTGAAATGCAGGGGGTGTTGATTTGAAATATTTTAATTATGACCTTTCCTTGCTGGAGACAACGCTTGTGAGCAAGAGCTGAAATCGCCTCAGTCACAGGTAGGCTTCAACAGCTGGTTATCCTGGTGCCATCTAACTAATAACAAGAATGAAAATAGTGAGGAGTTCTGAACAAAGAGGTTCCAGTCATGCTGTGTCACCTGCCTTGCAGGACCTAGGGCAATAAGGGTCAAAATGTATGAGTAATTTTTTTTTTAATAAAATTCTTAAATTTTTTCATAATATTGTATAAAATGACAAGATCTTCAAGGGAAAGAAACGCTGAAGATGCTGAGGAGGAGAAACAATGAGAAATATTTGGGGGGGAGGGGGGGAAATCTGAAGTAGAATTATTCCAGAATTACAATTAATTCTGTTTCAGAGCACTGTGCCTCTAGAAGCACTGCTACTAGAATAGTTTTCTGATAATAATTGTTCTGCTATCACAAGTCTGTTCATGTCTTACTGTATATAAGTCTTCTGAGTTTTGTGCAGTTTTATATTTCCCATCTTAGGTGCTTTTTTTTCAACATGTAACTCCCAGGACTTGTAACAAGGAATACACAGGATCTGGTAGGATGCTGTTATTTCATTTAAATGACTCTTACACTTCTTCTTTTGGACATTTTTCAAAAACAATCATGCAGTTCCAAATAAGGAGGAGGAGGGAAATCTGGCAGAGGAGCAAATGATCTTCATTCCCCACGCCATGCACTCTATTTGTGCTATTATCAAATGTCTTACTTTTTTCATGTATGGCCACTTTGCTTGTTGGTTGAACCTGCCTGTTACTGCATACAAGGGGTGTATCTCCCTTCCCTCCTCCTGCTTTCAAAATACTTAGGCTCTGCTTGCCTATAGGTGTTGTATTGACGGACCCATTCAGTCGGAATATTTGGGGGCAGCCTTACATGCTCAGCAAAACTACTTCTTGTGGGGGGGAGAGGAAAAAAGCCCTTTCCTTTTAAATCAAGCAAGGCTGCATGTCTGTGTGTGGATGGCTAATGCCTCCTCTGTGTAAACAGATGGGAGTTACTCAGAAACAGTGTGGGCAGCAAAGCAGCTGAGCTGTATTTGACTTACATTCTTATCTTGTAGCACATTTATTTGTTGAATGCATGAAAAAAAAATATTCCTTATGTCAAAAAATGTGAAACGAAGCTTTTGTGGGTTGTTGAAGTGTCCTCTGAAATGCTGCTTTTGCTCAGATTGGGGGGGGGGGGAGGGGGGAGGGGAATTAATTTCCTATCCAAGCCAGAGCTCAGTTATGTGATGGCTACAGGAGGCGTGGGTTGTGTAAGGGCTGGAGTCATTTGGGGGGATAACGCAGCAGGCCTGGTTCTGCTGGACAAGAATCCCCTGGCTTGTAACTTTAAGGAAGCAAACTTGGATGTTGACTTCAAGCCTGTGGAGGTTTTCTTGTACTTCCATGTATGCTTCTATAGGGACTGTGCTATTAGTGGTGTCAGCCCTATTTCCTGGCCTCCCTTGTGTGTGAGCAGCAGCATCGTGTCTCCTGCCTCTCTGGAGTTAGAGGCCAAGTCTGCCTCACATGCTATGCCTGCTTTGATTTGTCTAGAAACCCCTTTTACACTGCTTTAATTTTATAGGGTATAATTGCTTCATAGAAACTTCCTTGTGAAGTGCCTTTAATTGTTCAGATTGAATGCTGTTAAGAGCAACTAATAACGAACTGAATGGTTGCCTACAAAATCAATTTTTATTTCAGAAGTTAGGAGGGATGGAAAATTAGTTCTTCAAAGAAGCTTACCCTCCTTGCTCCTAAAAGCTTTCCCAGCTCTGCCTTTCCTAAGAGGCAGCTTTTCCTCTATTTCTGTTAGAAAAGTGAACTTTTGTGCTCCCAATTCCTCACTCCAGGGTTCAGCGTGCTGCCTGGCCTTCTCTGCAATTACCCAAGTTATTTCTTTCTGTAACAGATGTGGGCAGGTCAGTGGCTTGTGTACCTTCCCCACTGCTGGAGCAGGGATCCTAAAAACTGGGGTGTACTTAGTTAAGATAGATGTGGGTTTTTTCATTTCTTTCATGTAAGGCAGATGTCTGTGGGGTTCATGTTTCTTTGTCTGTAGGAAAATCTAAAGAGTTGTTCTTCGGATGGTTGGTTGTCCAGGTGTGTATAGTTGATGCCTGTTAGTTCTAAGGAACATCTTCTTTCTCATGCTTTTTTATATGATTTTAATTTCTTTTCCCCAATCCATTACAAAGATATGTTGTATGTCTGCCTAAAATTACCAAAGTCCATTTTTAATATTCAAGATTTATCTGTTATGTCATGCAGCAGTACACATTGTTCCTAATATCTCCAATGTCTACCTAAAAGAAATACTGCTAAATGTTGCCTGCGGTGTAGAACTTGTTGAAGTACCCTTGGGAAAGCAAAGAAAGCATTTATACAGCCTTGGTAGGTAACCAGGAAGGGTACCTATACCAACGTACACTGGGCAATCTTTGGAAAAATCAAGGAACCTGTGTGAAATACTGGATTTCTTTCCAGTTCTTATCTGCAGGCCAATTGACTCTTGACAGTTGGAGGTCTTTTTTGAAGTGATATATAGCGCACAAACCTATCATCTCAGCTTCCAAGCTAGTAGACAGAAGATACTAGGGCCAGCTAAAGGTCACAAAAAATACCCATCACCCCTTGTGTGTAAAAGGGTTTAAAGCAACAACCCAAATCAACTTGCAGAAGAGAGATACAGAGAGGCTGGATCTTCCTTGATGTTAATATTCTGCTCAGCTAAGATTAACTAACTGCCAATGATTTCTTTTGAAGGTTAAGATGAAGCTGTGGCAAGGCTTATTTCTAGTCAGAGAATGTTCTTCTTAGGAGTTCAAGGTAAGGTCAAAAAGTTGAATGATTGATCACTGCCAGCTCTCATGAAATTCATGGCTGTTCTGCTTTCTGCTATTGGTGAGGAGGCCAATTTGGCCTTGAATATCTGTTTGAGAAACATCCTGTCGATTTGGGATATGTTTAGCAGTATTGTGATGTGTTCAGTCCCATACTGCCTGTGCATGGCCGTTGTGCAGGTGATGCTCTTGCTGTGCTTGTTTTTAATCAATATTTAAATGGCTTCCTCGTTTCTTATTGCTCAGCTGCTTCCAAGCATAGGCAGCTGCTTGCTACTGAAATCTGTGGGAATGGCCATAATTAAAAAGGGAGTGTTAATTACCAGGGTAACTGCAGTGGGAAATATGGATCTGTCAGAACTGCTGTCCCCACATGGATTCTTTTACTCTGGGGTTTTGCACTTAGTCATTCAGAAATATGCTGCTTGGGGTTCCTTTCGGGCAAATGGGCTAACAAATGGCTATTTCTTTACTGCTTTAACTTTGGCCATGAGGACTTGCCAGGGCTCCTGCTGTGCAAATTCAGCCCCAGTAGATGATGTCTGAAAAACTGAAAATCTTCATTTTTAAAACATGGGAATTGTGCATGAAGAAGAGCGAATCCTGCATGCACACGTTGATATGACCGTAAAGCAAGAAGCTTGCTTTCCCAAGTCTCCTGCTCTGGTGTCCACTCTTCACATGACCTCATTTTGCAACGTTAGGACATCTCCTAGCAGTAATTTTTCTACCCTCCACTTTGTGTTTTAGGAAGGGGCTTGGCAAGCGTCTTTTGCCCCCTCCCCTGAGTTACAGCTTCTTCCTCTCCTGTGCCCTTCTTATGTATTTATTTAGCCAACAGGCTTTGTTAGCCTGTGCTGCTGCTGTTCCTGTTTGTCACCTGGTGAGCAGGGCTTGAATTTGCTCCTCCCCTGCTAACTGTGGTACTCTGGGGGTGGTGGTGGTGGATATTATCAGCCTGCTGCTGTGCTGTATTTCTGTGGTTGTAACTGGGCTCTAGGCTCCAAGCTGATGCAAAATAGTCACTGCTGCCTCCCAGTAATCTGAGGTCAAGATTAGGAACGTGATGACAAGGTACATCTTCCTTGTCCCTTTCTCTCAATGAGTTAATTTTCACCAGACTGGAAAGCTGTTGACCTTTTCTTAGCAGGTGGTCTTTCCCTGCATTCCTTTATTTGCCGCAACCCCCAGGAGCCTGAGGAACATCAGTGCATGTATGAAAGAAGCTGGAGGTCAAGCTGCTGTGCTCTTTAGTACGGGAGGGAGCCTCATATGGCATATCTACTTGCATCAAAATTAGATGCTGGTGGTTTG
This sequence comes from Vanellus vanellus, assembly GCF_965231255.1. Classification (NCBI taxonomy): domain Eukaryota; kingdom Metazoa; phylum Chordata; class Aves; order Charadriiformes; family Charadriidae; genus Vanellus; species Vanellus vanellus. The sequence goes on along the minus strand of NC_138907.1, from coordinate 46,875,627 downwards.
AATCTGTGCCCTCTGGAAACTAGTAGAAATTTGGGTGGTGACGATGTGTGTTTGTGTTTTGTTTTTCTGCTGCCTGTCAATGGTTTGGGTCAGATTCTGCAAGGCCATCCTCAGCTCCTAATGAAGTTCTCTGTCCCTTCACGAGGCTTCAGGCTTCTATGGCTGATCACAGGATAAGAATTCTGGTAAGAGGCCGGGTTAAACTTAGCCTTTGCTGTCCTGGTCTGTTGGGAGCGAGAGAACAGGATTGTACTTCTGGCTTGCTCTTTGCTTGTATCTTTTATCTTTGGTCTTGTCAGAGCTTCCCATTTTGGGAGAACAGTGGGATTTTTTTTTTTTCTTTTTAAAAATGCAGATATTTACATTGAATCATACACTTCTTGCTTTCTCTTTTTCCCAAGAGATTAAATGTCTGGCCTCAAATACTCTACTTCCTTGCTGCTTTCTGTTATTTCCCAGCCTGACCTCTTGCCTTGGAGCGTGTTCCTTGAAACCTCTCTGCCCACTGCCTGCAGTTGTCGTCTTCTGTGCTTTATGCCATATTTGCTACTGCAGCTGGCACCATTTGCGCCGCCTTAATCATTTGCATCACTGTTTCTTCCTTTCCTTCCTCCTTCTCTTTTCCTATTAGTCCTGTGCAGTCACTCTGCCCCCAGTATCTCCAGGAAATTCCCAGGATACCTTTAGTATTGGGAGTGGAACACCTGTATTGAGCTATCACGGGACATCTCTGCCGACCTTGCTCCTGAAGCTCACACGTCATTTTGTTTCTTCCTTTCCAAGTCACTGCCTGAACCTAAAGCTGTTGGTGGTCTGATTGCTTCCGTAGTCCTGATATAACTGCAAGCATACTGGCAGCCTGCAGGTCTGGGGTTCAGCTGGAATCACCCCTTGCTCAAACCACATTGGGCGACCTTCATGCTCTGCCCTGAGAGCCTCGTGGTGAACCACCAGCAAGATTTTAATCCCGTTTCAATCCTTTTTGCCAGAATTTGAAGAAATCTGTACTTGTTTCACAGTTAGGGCTCATTGTTAATGGATTTAGGTAAATAAGCCAAAGTGGTGTTTATATGTGAGGAAAATAAAGTCAAGCTGGGAAAGGAGAAGATACAGTGCTAGAGGTAGTCTTAATATCTAAATATCTTAATCCTCTCCTTAGAAAATAAGTAATTTAAAGAGTCAAGTACAGTACAAGGACAAATGATGGCTTGTTTGGTTCCCAAAGGAGATATGTAAAATTGGGTGGAGTGACCAGGAATATCCAAATTGCATGAGAGATTTTTGCTGATTATAAAAGATTTTATTTCTAACTTTTTGGGATTTTTATGTTAATTCTCTTGTCCAATAACACTGGAGGAAGAAGGTGACTATAAATTAGAATGATGATAGTGCAAGTTTTGCAGCGTCAGGGAGAACTTCTGTAGCATTTGTTTGAAAAAACAAAAAAGGCTTTTGATCATCAGTGAAGCTCAGTAACAAGGATATAAAGTAGGAGACAAGGTAGTTGTACAGAGGGAAATATTCTGTAAGAGTTTTCTGAAAGAATAACATTCAGACTTTTACTTTCTTTGAAACTTTATGCAAATACTTTGCTGCATTTTTATTATACTCTTTCATGTATTTGACACGTTGCCTATTGTACCTGATTGCACCTTCTGCTTAACTGTTAAAAAACATATTTCTGGAAAAGGTTTTGGAAACACAGCACAATGGAATTTTGTTTGAGGGTTTATTTCTTAACGTTCATCATAGCATAATTGCATTAAGCATAAGGGATGGCAGCCCGGTAATTTGTGGAGCCTGCTGAAGAGGTCTGTAGGATTTCCTGGCACCAGAAGGGTATGCAGTGTTCCAGAGGCTGGCAGACTCTGTAGTCTGCCCCTGTAGGCCTTTATCTTCATCCTTTGAAATGTCAAAACATCCAGTTGTCATTCCTGCAGGCAGGATCCTGTGCCGGATGGACCTGAGTCTGATCTAGTCTGGCAATCCTTGTCACTTCAACACTGTTTTTTTCTTCTGCTGGTGTAATAAGTACATATATCAAAACATGGGCATATGTGTTGCTGCTGGATTGTGCTTGGAAAGGTATAGGGTATTGTCTGTAAACTTTTCGTTCTAGTCCTTTCTTAAAAAAAAAAAAAGTCAAACATTTCTCTTCTGCACCTTAGGCTCATATAAGCGCTCCAGCTTGCAAATAGGCTGCGCACCTGAGAATCCCCCACTGATTTCAGTGGTTATCAGATTCTTTATATTTATATTATGGATTTTTGAGCTTTCACCTCTTCAGGTAGGAGACAGCTGGCCAAGGGCAAATTTTATTTACACAGTAATGCTTCTATTTAATGAAGTTTCCAAGTAAACATAAATAACATTCTCTAGAATGGGGGGTATATTGTATTGTGTTAAGGTAGTTACAGTTAAAGCATCCACGTCTCAAAGGGCATTTGTCAAACACAGTGCTTTGTTAACCTAGAAGTAAAAGGCTTCAATAATGGAAAGGAAAAATCATTCTGAACATCTAGAAAACAACGATTTTTGAGACTAATTTTGTTTTCTTCTGGATGTGCTTTACTGCAGCTGCTTGCAACCTAACATTGTGATGCTGCCATCATTAATAGTGCGTGTCACTGAAGAAACCATTATGGCTTCCTAAGACCTTGATAGTGTTGTTATTGAGTGTCTTTGAATAACTAGTTGAATTTGACACAGTTGGGATATGTGCCAGAGGGTAAACCAAACACCACTCCCATTCTTGCATGTGGCAGCTGAAGTGGCACTGGAGAGGTCTGTGAAGAATGCCACCTCATCCCTTGGCCAGCTTCCAGCCTCCCCTTCCCTGTGGAAGTGAAAACCTATGAAAGGACTTATATGTTACTGTGCTATACCAGATTATTTTTTTTAATGGAGCAATAGTGCTTTGAAAGTGAGGTCTGTGGCTTCAGATATCTGTACTGTATTTCTTCCAGTACTTACTGATAAGATGGCCTGATTCGGTTATTAATGTTGCTGATGTTATAATTTCCATTAGCCTCATTCTGGAGACATTCAGGTAGTTAATGTTTATTCTGTTTCTCAGGGACAGAGTTGCAGCCCTCTCTGCTGAACTTTTTGTTTCTTTAACAAAACATAATTTCTTCTTGATTTAATCTAAAGCTTGCTTAGGATGCACACAGTTTTTCGTTACGTTCAGCTGGCATCTGGGAAATCTAGTAAGACCTAAGCAGCTTTGCAGCTAATCCAGAAGCCCAGTGCTTACGATCAGAGCACTGATTGCACACTATGGTGAGAAAGGTCCTTGGGTTTTTTTTGCTTTTAGACTTCTGTGCGTAAAATATTTCTACTACTCTTCCCAGTAACTGCAAAATTTCTTCCAAACTTGTCTTGATGGAACAGGATCTGAATCTTATGCACTATTGTTCAGTTTTTAATCTTTTGTTAATAATGGAAACTGAGAGGACACAGAGTTGTGTATGAATTACTCTTGCATTGATGTAGTGAGACAAGGTGAACCCGAACATCTTCCTCCCCATCTCTTCCATCATTGCACAACACAACCCAGGCTTCCTTGGGTGACGAGGGTCATGTGTCTGTGTAAGGCAGGTTGTTGCTCACTTAACCTTAAGATTTCAGCTCCAGCGTTAAAGTGGCCTAATGTTAACTTCTGTATTTTTATACATTAATTTTACATTTTACAACACACTGTGGTGTTCCAAACGATAGAGTGATACTTTTTGGAGACGCAGAAAAAAGTTTTGAGGAGAAAGATAGGAATATCCTTATATAGGAATAGGAAGCTAAAAGAAAAAAACAAAACAAAAAAAAACACAAACAAACCAACCAAAAAACAAAACAACCAACCAAACTGCAACAGATTCCCTTTTGTGTTTTTTTGTGGTTTTTTTTTTTTTGATGGCTTGTTTGTTTATTTTAAACTACATGATCATATTTGCTCTTTGCTGTTTTAACTGTAGGCTACTTACTTCAGTCTGCTTCAGATGAGCTGTCCATAAAATGGGTATATCATCACTCGCCATACTACAGTCCTTGGAGTTTTAATTAATGACTGTAAAGTCCAGTGAGCTCCTATCATGAGTGGAGCTTCAGAGTTGTAAGGTGTTACTAGCAATAAATGCTGACATTTTCCTTTTCATGTTTTCATGGAAAAGTTGTCCTCATGTAACTTAATGTATTATAATTGATGTACTTGTGAAAGCTACAGAGCCTGTAGGTTAAGCTGTTCTCATTAGACTGTATAGGCTGCATGAAAATGACAGTACTGTTGGTTTGTCATGTCTTGGAAAAAATGAAGGACTTGAACTGCTTTTTTTTCCCTCTATCATGTAGATTACAACAAAGTTACTTTCTCTAGTAGCAATTATTGAATGGAGTGACCTTTACCAGTTTATGACATTGATGTAGTGGAAGGGACGTTTTTCCACTTGACCTTTATGCAATGTGTTGGCTTGTCCTGTAGCACCAAATGAGTTGCAATTGACAGATTTGATGGAACACTAACTTGACAGGAGCTTATTGTTTGGAAGATGTATGTTGAAATCTGGAGCCTCTAGTAAATAACATGATAAGTTATTTGCATATCTTCCATCACTAAGGAGCAACTTGCTTAGAAATGACTGCTGCCTAAACTGCAATTTGAACACTGATTAACTGAGATTCTAGCAAAACAGTCATCGAATAGTGGTATTTTAGAGTAAAATCTATTGCTTTAACTCTTTTTCCTCTTTTTTGTTCTGTAACCAAATAACAATGGTTTTCTGTATTTTAACCTTGCTTCTTAACACCTCTGTCTGTAAAAGGAAGAGGAATAAAAGTCAGATAAACAGTTTTCAGTATATGACAAGGAAGAAATGTCTCCCAAGAGGATGGGAGGGTGTGTGTGTGTATATATATATATGTGTGTGTGTGTGAAGGTGGATATCATAGAATACCCAGTTGGAAGGGACCTTGAGGATCATCTGGTCCAACCTTTCCTGGCAAAAGCACAGTCTAGCAAGATGGCGCAGCACCTTTTCCAGGTGAATCTTAAAAGTGCCCAATATTGGGGAACCCACCACTTCCCTGGGGAGATTATTCCAATGACTGATCGTTCTCATTGTGAAAAATTTTCCACACGTGTCCAATCTCTCCAGGAATATCTTGTATCCATTACCCAATGTCTTTTCCATGTGGCTCCTGGTAAAAAGAGAGTCTGTCTTCTTTGTAGCTACCCTTTAAATACTGGAACATGGTGATAAGGTCTCCCCTAAGCCTTCTTTTCTCAAGGCTGAACAACCCCAATTCTCTCAGCCTTTCCTCATGTGGCAGGCTTCCCAGTCCTTTGATCACCTTTGTGGCCCTTCTCTGGACCCTATCTACCCTGTCCATGTCTTTTTTGCATAGCGGGGATATATTTTTATGTATATGAGTAGCTTCTTTGGTTATTTATTAATATATTAAATAATGGTCAGATATAATTCTGGGAAGAGAGCAGATCTGGTTGTGGGGAGGAACGGGGAGCTATGAGCACACGCTAGGGTGAGGGTGGGTATTGTAAAGAGAACTGCCCCACTGCTCCAGCTGGGAAGCACAGAGTTCAGCTGCTCCTCAGATCTCTTGAAATAAAGCAGGGACAGGATTGTGCTTTTTGAGGAGAAATTTAAAAGCAAAGAACTTCTGTCAGTTATGTCGGGTGTCTTTTTATAATCCAGCATCTCTTTCTGCCCTGGTTGAAGGTTCTGATACTTCCTGTAAATAAAATAATTCCGCTTACAAGATGGATAAGACGAAGTTGTAGCGGAAGCCAGGATCTATCTGAGACTATTCAAGCAATGAATTATTATGGCTTTTTAAAACTATTGAGCAGCAGGATTGATAAAAGAGCAGCAAATACCATCTGTCTGATCTACATATTTTACCACAGTTCTTCTCAAGCTGTCCAGTTGAGGTAAAGTAAAAAGGAGCTGAATGGGTGTGGGAGGGGAAAGCAGCTCAGCTCGCATTTGCAGGAGGTACTTGGGGGGGGGAGGGAGTGTTTGTAGAGATTGCTGTTTAGACACATTAATGTAATCCTTACCTGTTATTTCAAAGACAATCTGCTCAAACAATTTCAATAAAAGGGGATGCTGCTGGGCAGACTCAAGGTGGGAGGCTGGATAGAAATGTTTATTGTGCTATGGTGAAACAGGTGGTGTGGGTGTACTGGCATAGAGTGAAATTCATAGCAAGATTCACTACTGTTCCAATACTATTTAACTAACTCATGAAGAAAGTAGAGATTAGTTATTGTGAAGTTGTATGCTAATAAAAACATTTCTTGCAGTGTTTTCATTTGTCGTTAATGCATGCTACAGAAGATAGTAGGCTTTAATGCCTTTATTTTATGTGCTTGCAGGAGATATGTAGAAAGCTCAGCTGTGGGGCTGGAAGCAGAACCCGTGTCTGGTGAGCTGCAATTCTGGGGTCTACAACAGGATCAAATTTGAAAGATGTCCTGTCTTTTGTATGCGGGTTCATATTAAAATGGGAAATCCCTTATCCTTTCTAGAGCACCTGCTTTTCTTAACCCCTTCTGGAGAGCACGGCAATAGCCAAACCTCTCTGCCGAAGCTTGCTTTCTAGCAGGTGCTCCTGCCCTTGCATCCACAGGCCAAGTCCCATCAGAGACCCACTCTGCTCCTCTTTCCCCTTCCCACCTGGCTGTCAGTCAACACAGATACTGATCTGGCAGCTTTAATTTCCAGCCTGAGGAGGCTCTGATAAGCAGGTGGAGAAGCTGCTGGAGGCAGTGAAACTTCATGGGCTCAGGCTGGAAGAAGACAGTGAACCTGTATTTAAAACTTTCAAGTCTTGTAGCTTGAAGCATGGAATCCAGCCTTGGGATTGCTGTGCTCCACTCAGGTTGGATATGTGAGAGGCTCTTCTGTGGATTTGCATGCTGGAGGAGGTCAGGCTTCTTTGCAGTAGCTGTTGTTGGGTCGGCTCTGCTGTTCCTGTGTGAATGCAATACAGATGGGCCTCTTCATTGCATTTGATAGTAGGTGGGATGTTGTCTCATTCATAACTGCTTTGCTGAAGGGGGACCAAAGTAGAGTTAAAGGGCTGTGGAACTTGACTCTCTTGGTGGTCTCCCCACTGGCCTCTGCCGACATCCTCCTGTGCGTCTTTGCCCGCTGCCCTGTGTGCTTGAGGGGTAATTCTTATTCATGAAACACTTCTAGGAGCTCTGTGCTGGGACAGTGGAGACAGCTGCAGAGCCAGGATGAAAAGAATATCATAAATGTGAAAAAAGTAAAGTGTGTGTGAAAGGAAGGTCGGGAAACGATTATTTAAAAAAAATAATAAAAAGACGCCGGGATCCCTTTTGTTCAAATAGGAAGGAGAGGCTGGGCTTTATCTGCTTTTGAAATTAGAAAATTAAGAGGCGATTCCAGGAGGTAATAATCTTTTATGGGGAACAGAGTCCTGTAACAGAACAAAAGGGCACTAACCTTTAAGAAAAGGTCAAATTATGAAAGGGATAATACAAGGTTTCTTATGCAAGAAGCAGTTCAGATTGTGTAATTATAGCAATCCTTTTATCTGAATATCTCACACAGGTGTTAATTAAGCCTAATGAGGCCCCTATGGAGCAATTGTTACTATCTACATTTTTACAGACTCAGAGGACCTAGAAGCTGAAAGAAATGGGGTTATTGGTCTGAGATCCTGTAGTGCAGCACTGTAGAATCAGAGCTCATGAGACAACACGCACAGTGTGACTTGGAGCCACCTGGCACAGCCATGGGCAGAACCCTTTCCATGAAACCGTGCAGTTTATTCCTTTTGTGCCCCCCCCCCCCCCCCCCCGAGAATGTATAAAAAGAAACTGTGGACTAAGAAAAGTTACTCTTTCTAGATGGTCTGTCTTAGTTAAGCTTGTAACTACTTTTTTTTTTTTATTTTTTTTTTATTGCTGTGCTTAAGAATTGCAGGTTCCTGTGATATTTTGGTTAGCGTTCAGTGTTTTGAGACCCTTATGGGAACCAGCAGTAAGGAAAACATACCTATGTTGGTGAGGTGGTGTACGTTAATTCCTTTCATGTATTCATGTCAGTCTTTCCAATGCCGAGCAGACAAATAGATTGTTTTGTGAGCTCCCTACAGGGAAATCAAGCAATTCTTAATTGTTGTTTTTCTTCCTATAATACTCTTGAGCTGTTGATGACTCCACAAGAAATACTGTGAAAGTATTGGTGGATGGATGAGGGTGGGGAAAAAGAGAATTTTGAGATACTCTTACAATGCTTGCTTTGTAGGATGCTGGACTTCTGAGTGAGTCATCTAAGCTTTTCGTCTGTTTCTGACCATAGCCCGCACAGTGTGGGTGGTTGCCTGCCTTGTATTTAGTTGTTTTATTCTTTTTCTCTGGTCGTGGAATTTGGGCAGCTCTGAGACCAAGCTTGTCAAAATTGCCACCTTCATCGTGTCTGGAAGGCTCCACAAAGGGTTGAATGTGCATTGACTCTGCCATCATACGTTGGTATAGATCTGTTCTAGAGAGGTGGTGCCCCTGCTTGCCAGCTCTGTTTGCACCCTATTGTCCTACCGTACAGACTGGATCATTTATAAATGACTGTTGCAGTGGGGATCTCAGTGTTTCAAGGCTTTGTTCTTCACATGCAGAACATGCAGCTACTGTTTCAAGGGAAGTGTGTTACATCTGCTCATCGTCTGTAACAGACTTTTACAGGCCATGAATGGGGAAATAGCTCGGCAAACTAAAGTAATTTTTAGAATAAGAACCTGCTGGCATGGGTGTCTTTTGAGGTTTTAGGTGGGTCTAAATGTCTAACTATAGTTGTCACTGTGCAAGATTATTTAAATTGTTTTGTATTCACCCCTGTATGCTTTTGTACTAAAAGCAGTCTTGGCAAAGCAATGTTGAAGATGGTAGTTAGGAAACAGACTAAGTATTTGTATATGTAAGCCAAATAAACTGCCTGTGTAAGTCAAATACTAAAAGCTTTATTTTGTCCAGGTTTGTGTCTCTGTGCCCCTCCAAAAGTTAACTTTATTCTAATCTTTGATCACAGTCTGGAGTGCAGTGGGGGAAAGGGGAGTCTATGTAAATCTGGCAGTGTATTTCAAAGTCTAGAGGAAATCTAGGAGGAACCCAAATCACCATCAGGAAAGGGGACTGAAGAAGCAGATGCTAGCCGAGGTGTGGAGGATGTGGGAAGGGAAGAAGACGAAGGGGCAGAAACAGTGGGGAGAAAGTGGAGTGTAAGGGTGCCTGTGAGTTGCCAAGGAGAGGGAATTAGCTAGTGAGGCCAAGTTCAAAGGCAAGGGCAGGAAATAAGTTGTGTGATATTAACAGTCAGCAACTATTCTGTGTTTAAATTATGTCCTTTGCCATTGAATTCAGATTCCTTGAGCGGGTGGAAATTATTGGATATGACTAAATATTAAGGGTAAAAAAAAAAATTTACGATGTAAAACACTGGACCAGGTCGCTCAGAGAGGTTGTAGATGCCCCGTCCCTGGAAACATTCAAGGTCGGGTTGGATGGGGCTCTGAGCAACCTTACCTAGTTGAGGATGTCCCTGCTCATTGGAGGGGGTTGGACTTGATGACCTTTAAAGGTCCCTTCCAAACCAAACTCTTCTATGATTCTTGGACATTTTAAAATTTGTGAATTGATTTTTGACTTACAGCAGGCAAACTAGCCTGAGAACAAATTGCAAATGTTGTAAACAATTCTCTCTTATTGCTTGCTTTCTTAGAATAGGGCCTTTTTCGGATGAAGTACAACAGTGTAACTTCTGGGTGCTAGAACAGTGATGCATAGTGGAAATTTGAAAAATAGCTAGGCTGAACTAAGCTAGCATCTTTAGTAGTTTTTAAACAGTTTTTGGTTTCGCATTGACTGATCCAGAGTGCTTGGGAAGGGTGTCAGCTTAATTTGAGGGTAAAGTTTTAATTCTTGAAAAACATTGGGTCTAAGGAAGGAACAATGAAAAAAGAAATTAGATTTATATGTTTGAGATTATGTAGACTACTAAATATGAGAGTGGAGACCTGGAATATGAGAAAACGTTGGGCATTATTGTGGGAACTCATGAATGGGAATGCAGGGAGCAAGAGAGGAAGAAAAAAGATTGTCTTTAAACAAAAGCAAAATTCTGGCATCCAGGTACATGTCTGTAATGAATGGATGTACTGTTTTCAGCTCAGTTACCACAAAGACTTCCTTTATCTTCTCTCTCCCCTTTTGTTTCTAGAGCAACCCTTGAAGTTTCCTTGTTGAGTTCCCTGCTGCAGTTTTCAGAGCAATTCATTGGGATTGTGTGCACATTATTTATATTCTCCTTATAGTTCTGTGTGTAACATCCATTCTATAAGAAAGAATATTTGATACCTTTTCCTCAGTGTGCCTTGCCACAGTACGAATATAACGTTGAATTACATTTTGGTTTTGGTGGTGCTGATCTGTAGCTGGTGGCTTAAGCAGAACTACAAGCCGGTTTCTTCACTTATTATAGTCCTTGGGGAACGTTGCACAATTTAATATACACCACACTTTAAAATCTGTGCTTCTTTCTTTCAGACTTCCACTTAAAGCAACTCTACGCCTACTCGTTTGTGTTCCTTAGCCTAGACTTTGTGCTGCTTTGTTGTGCATTTTTATAGCATGGCTTTTAAAAATATGAAGATAAACCTTTGCAGAGCTCTTCTTATATTATCTATACTAGTTCTGGACTTCTATCACAAAAAAAAAATCTTTCAAACGGTATGTTTTAGGATGGTATTCTCAATATATTCAGATTAGGCAATAACAAAGGAGAGTTTTTGTTGTTTGACAGCTAGAACAAAGCATGTTAGATTCACAATAAGTGCTTAAATAGAGCCTGGTACAAAAAAATCCCAACATAATCTGACTGTGTCTGTAGTCATAAAATCTGTGATATAAAAGCCCAAATATAGTCCATCAGACTTTTATATTTCTTGTATTTAGAAATTGCTTTATAAAAATGACTGATATCTCACAATATAATGCAATTAGTTGTAGAGTATTACATTATTTCACTGTTAATTGACTGGCCTGTCTTCTAATCAACCCATGGCATTTATTCAGAGGTGGTGAAGAAAGGCAGATGTTGGCTTAGAGATTCCTGGAGCAGGAAAAGGGACATAGTGAACTGGGATTGAATCGTCCACATTAATGCATAGCTGACAGTTGTTCATGTATGTGAATTGTGCTTATTGGAAACCTTTACCAAAGCTCTTCCTCCGCCATCTCCAATAAAAGAAGGAGCTGTACTGCAAGCTAAGGAGCTCTGCATTGATTTCTGCTAGCTTCCTTGTCTTGAGGAAACTTTTTAAGAGTAGAATTTAATTCATGATAGGCGTCGATGCCTTTGTGCTGCATAGCCTTACTTTTTTGAAAATGCAGATTCAGCCTGGAATCAGCGATATGGGTTTTTCTTTATTTCTATACAATTTCATATGTAGTGACAGTACTGTCAGCACTGCTTACACAATAATGTTGATATCGCATAAAGTGCACTAGTAATCAGCTTGAGTTTTTTCCTTTAATGTATCTTTCGATGTTACTGTAAATTATTTTTATTGTAAAGTCATATTGGAAACGTAGGCATCTCAGTGGTTTCATCTGAAACTCGATGTTTATGAAAGACTATGAAAAGCAAACAGGCAACAGTGCACTGTTTATTTTGTATTGTGAATTGACTAAACCAGAAATGATGTCTCCAAAAAATGCCTACACATTGAAACTCTGGTGTTTGAAGGAATTTGTAAATGCAGCAAACCTGAAGATAAGGACTATATGGGATAGACACTGTATGGAATTGTACCATTATTTTAGTGCAATTACAAAGATAAGGAATTGCCACATACAGAAAACTGCCTGGTATTTCAGCAACTGTTATGCATGTTAGGCACTTCCAAAATTTTCTAAATGATGGAATAATTACATTTTTTTGAAGTGGCTAGTTTGTGCTGTAATGTAAAATACTTATGAAGCTCTTACTATTAAAAACTTTGCTATTAAAAGTACTATAAAAACTTCATGTTTTTGAGAAGTGTCAAGTTAAGAGCAGTGGGGATTAAGCTGCTTCTGGTACACTGAAATTATTGTACGTAATTTCACCCATATTGCATGTCTGATGCTTTGTCATCTTCATTTGTCTTGTTGGCTGTCATTTATTTTGTTACTTGTAAATTTATTGGAGCAGGATTTTTTTTTTTTTTTGCTGTTGTCTGAGCCTAGTATGATTGGAGCCTCCTCTGTGAGATGGTAGTGGCAACTAGTAACTACTTTGCTTGCAGGATAGTCGTGTTATAGGAAATTGTAATGTAGGTTTGTCCAAATAGTCCTGATGTGCCTTAAACTCAGCCCAGAAAGAACAGCTGTGAGGATAGTTCAGCCTACATCGTTGCCAGGTGATAATGAGAAAGAAACACGGGAAAGCAAAATTTTTCTAACGCTGGCCAAATAAGTTAAGAGATTAATCACCCAAGTCAGGACTCAGACATTTCCTGCTGGACTCTCGCCCTCCTCCTTTCCCGGAGGTGTGCTGTGCTGGAAGAACCTTTCTGGCTTTGTGGCTTCTTGCTAATCTTTCTGCTGATGTTTGAAAGTAACTGTACTTACACCCTCACAAGACCCACTAAGTCCTACAGCTTGGGCCCATAAATCACCACTCTATTTAACTAAGAGACAGAGAACGTTACAGATCTGAGTGGCGGTCTGTCAGTGGTGGTGTTGCTATGGATGTTCTACAAAACAGGGGCACCGGTCAAAATTTGTGCTGAAATTCAACACTAGGCTTGCACCTGTGTCCTTCTGGGAAGAAGTTTCATACACAGCATAGACTTTTCAGTGTTAAGGTGTAAATTGTTGGTGGGAAACTTGGTGTTGTGCTTTGGGGGAAGCATCAGTGAAACTTAAGAGAATTTAGCTTTTTGCTCAGAGCCTGAATGAATGCTTTTAAATTCAATGTGATTTAGAGGAGAAAAAATCAATATCTGCCAATGTGTCAAGCTGCTTTTTATAAGAACTATAACAGCTGAAATGTGTTTGTTCTTGTATTTTTTTAAAGCTTTTAGACTTCCCAACTCTGCTGCAATACTGACGTTCGGTACATTAGATTCTGAAATGTAATATATGCTTTAAGGATGCAGCAATTTCCTGGCTTGTAACTGGTATGGACTGATGGGGGGAAATGCAGGGCTTGCTGAGAGGCAGAGCAGCCTCTTGCTTGAGCAGCCCTTGTAAGAAATCTTTCAGACCCTGTTCTCTGCTTCTCTCCTAGGGACTATTTCGAGTGCCAGGTTTCCATCCCTTTCCTCCTCCACCTGATGTATGTATACTGGTCTCATTGCTAGGAAAGAAAAAGGAGCGGAGAGATGGTAGACAGCTGATGTTGCCTGCAGCAGGGGAAGCCTGTGGCATCAAATGTGTGACACCAGGTCATCCCTGTGCATTTTGGCTATTCTGATGCCTTGAGTCTGGCTGGGAATGCAGGAGACCTACTCTCTTGTACTCTTCAGGTTACTAGTCTTTTAACTTTAAATTGGAGGCAAATATTGATCTAGCATCTCGGTAGGGTAAAGCAGGAATTAGAAGGGTTTGTCACCTGTACTAAGAGTGCCAAATAACTGAGGACTACACACAAAACAAAGAACTATGGAGTTCTAGTACTCTCTAAAGATTTTGGCCCTCATGCTTTGAGGCGATTTCTGCAGCAGTTGCTTCTGACTCCAAAGGATGTTCAGCAGCCAGGAGTTTGATTTGCTCAGCTGTTCCTCAAGCTAGTCTTGATAGTTCAGGAGCACAGCTGGAGTGGTGGATTTCACAAAGTTGCCTTTTTGGTTGGAATGGAAAAAATTAAGTGGTGGGTAAGTGCGGTAATTTCATTTGCGTTTTGCTCTAGCAACCATTATGTTCCAGTCTTTTATGAACTGAGCACAAACATTTTGCTGTGGTACCCAGCCCTGTCTGGAAAGCTTTAGCTGCTTCTTACTGGCCTTTCCAGGAGCTACTTTTTCCACTGACTGCTGGAAGTATTCCAAGGACCCTGGCCCAAAGATCATTTTAGTTCAGATTAGGTGTGCGAGACTTTGAAGGGAATCTCCCAGTTGTCCCATTTACTGTACTTTGCTTTGCATTGTAGAGCAGTCTTGGACTGCATGGATTGGTTTTCTTTCAGGTGGAAGAAAGTCTGAAGATGTGCTCTAGAGGTATACCTGAGAGGGTCCAACTGCTAACTGGCCTTTGGTCCATGGGACTACACTAAACCTAGTCTGAAGAAAGACCCCCTGAACTGCAGATGTTGATTGCTCTGTCCTGAACTGTTTTGCTCTGCAGATGTGCTCCTGACAGTCCACATAGTTGGAAGGGTAGGCATAGCTCTGGGGTACAGCTGCTGCTCTGGTCCCTCTAACAGGCACTTCCAGTGTCTGTGCCTAGTCCCATGCCTTCTTGGAGCCAGCCTTGCCTGGGTGTCCATTTTTACTCTGCACTGGGTTTATTTTGCAGGGCTGAATGGAGGGTAGAAAAGATTTTGCTCTGTACCAGTGACCAGACAGCACATGGTAGGGGCTAGCTCTTCAACTATCCAAATGTAATCTGAAGCTCCCTTTTATGCATATCTGGTGTGTTAGGAGTTGCAAGGAATATCTTCTGCTGTGTATCTGTTTGGTACTGTTAAATGGTTAGTTATTTCAGTCTTAAATTTAAAAGCACATGCATACTCCAGTGGCTTGTAACGCCTTAATTCCTGATCACAGTTTGTCTTTACATGTCATATATGTTCTGCAAGTAATTTTGCAGGAGGCCAATGCTAGGAATTGGGCTGTAGACACCTTGCTTACTAGTCTGTTCTCCAGCTGGATTTCAGTCACGTATTCAAGCTCTGCATTAGACTCCTCACTTTCTAGCCTTTGTAGTGTTGCTATGTAAGTCTCTCTGTCCTGGAAAATGAGTGATGCAATTTGAACATGATGATGCCTAAGTTATTAATGTGCAGGGAAAGTGAAGAAGGAATATTTTTTTATTTATTTATTTACAGTAAAAAAACCCAAACAAACAAAAAAAAGAAAGGAAATAGCTGATAAGATCATCAGACATTAGGTTTAAAATTACCAAATGGGGTATGTACTTATGTAATTCATAATTCCATTTAGAAATTCTCTGTCACAGTATATTTTGGGGGACCAAAAGCATAGATAGCCTGTGAAAAGAGAAGTTTCTGGTGGATAGATGTCCACCTGTTGGTGATTCCACAACCACCGCCCTCCCCACCACCACCACCACCACCCCCCCCCCCCCCCCAAACAGTGAGGTAATCTAAGAGTAGTGTCTTGCTCAGGAGGTCTTCAGCTGACAAACATTAGAGGTTCAGGAGCAGTATCAAAGTAAAGGGGCACTTTGCACCCTGGTTCTTATGTCTCTCTAAAGGCCTGCTACGGTGTGCGGTTGGAGGCGGACTGCTAGAAGAGGGATCTTTGGATCTGAACCCCGGACTTCTTTAGTTCTTACAAAATAGGTAACAATATTTTTGATGCTGAGCATACAAAAGCACTTCAGTCATCTCGGAAGCTTTAAGTTCTTAACAAAGTGAATGCTGGGGAGATTACCTGGCTCTGGAAGTGTATCTAGCAGGTAAGAAAAAGATGTTAGGGCTGCAATGTGTGTTATACGCATGTAAACCCTGCATAAATCCTGGTTTATGTCCTTCAGATTTTTGGGGGATGTGAGGGAGAGAGGGAGGGGGTTGTTTACAGGATTGTGGGGCAGGATCGAATGGATTTGTCTAGTTGAACTAGCTGAAGAAACACTTCCTTAATGTCCAGCAATTTGTAGAATAGCACGATTGATTGTCTTCCCACCTATCAGCAAAGAACAGACATAAATTAAATAAATATATGCAGTATGTAGCAAATGAGGTTCTACCCTTACTGTGATGATTTTCTTAAATGTTTTTTAAATGATGATAAATAGTTCTGATAAAGTGAGCCTTCTCTTCAAGGGAATAGAACCAATATCAGAATATGTAAAAAGTAGAGAGGTAGCCAGATGTTCTCATATGGTCAATTTAAAATTATGGAAATTGCTTCCTTTGCTCAAAGCTATTACAAAATATGATCTTTGGAGACAATGAGGTTCTCTGACTGCTGTCTGTTTAATTGAGAACAGCAGTTAGTCAGCATCTTCCAAGCCTGTACCCTGGGTTGGCTTTAAATTGAGTGGGATGTCTGAAGTGCACCAGGCAGTAATGGATTGGGATGGAGGGTAATTTAAGGGTTGACTTTTGCTGCTTGCACTGAAGTAGAAGCTTCATCTAGGGTATTCATAGGACTGCTGCAAGGCAGCAAGCTAGCAATGGAATACAGTGAAATAAAAGGCTGGTAAAAAGAATTAAGTCTTATTGCAAATGCTTGTCTGTAAAACAGTATGTGTTGAACACATTAAAGTTCCCTCATTTAAGTACCTCAACAAACAGGAGGATTGCTTTTTGCATGTAAGCTGTGTGTTAAATGACTTATTTTGAGGTGAAGTATGGGACAGAGGAACGAAGTATTAAGCCTTTGTGTGTGATGGAGGTATCTGAGTGCATGTGGTTTCTTTTGGTGTCTCAGTCCATCGGTGAGCTCTGGGACCCTGTGAAGGTCTTTTCTGTGTTGAAATAATGTGCTTAAAAGACTGGAATTAAGGTAAAAGAAAGTGGTGTCCTTGAATCTGACAGCTTATGAGCGGGAAACGCCTTCTGTGTCTGCTTCTTGTCTGGAAAGTCCTAGAAAATATGGTGGGAAGGGATCCTGGGAGAACACATTTGATCTTTCTGGCCTTAACCTTAAAAACTATGCCAGAACTAGAGTTGTTTATCTGACCTGAAAACCAACACTGGTGGAGATTTACTGGCTATCCCAAGCAGTCAGTACTTTACTGTCTCTAATGTTTTTCCTCATCTCCTTTGCTGCAACTCAGGTTTGTTACTGAGGACTCAAGTTCTGCGGAAAAGTGAAGAGAATTGTATCACTGCTTTCTTTTCAGTTTCGTGGCGTGTAACAGTACTGGAAGCTACTGCCCTCAGTCCTTATCTTCACTAGACGGAGGAACCCTGCTTATTGCCGCCTTTTTCATGTCCTATTTGCTAGACTTGTGATCATTTCCATTATTTCTGCTAGATCCAGATCTCTTGAGTTGCAGCAGTGAAAACTGGACTGAGATAAGCCTTATTTGCATGGTTCCCTGCTCCACAGCTGGCACTGAGGTGCTTTGGTCTCTCCATGCACTGAAGACATCAGCTAGGTCAAAATGAGGGGTCTCTTTTCCAGGAGAGGAGCCTAAAAGCTGAGTGCTGCAGTGTTCAGTGTGGTGGTGGTGGAGTCTCTTGAGACATAATCCCTAACCACAATGCTGAAAGGGTAAACCATCATTTAGTGCTGAGATGTAACGAGAAAATATGGCCAGCAATAGTACTTATAAAATGCCAGTGAAACAAATTATTTAGAAACGTCTGTTAGTAGAAACTAATTGAATTCTGTGTAGACTGGAATATATAAAGCAGGATGCAGCCAAGAATTAATGAGAAAGAAAAAATGAATTGGCATGTGGATCCCCTCATCTGTTTTCCTTCTCAAAATAGCCTGTTTCTAGGGCCAGGATGGGTAGGAGTAGAATGATGGAACAACTGGACACACAAATACAGTGTGAGCATAATTATGTTGAAGAACAATGACAACATTGTTGAATGGCTGTAGAGGGTTGCCACAACTCCCACTGGAGTAACCCAGGAAGGCCAGTGGGGAATTGTTTGAGTAAAAAGAGGTGTTCCCGTGTGTTTTGGCATTCAGCGGTCATTTGTCACAATTCAACCCTTACTTTTCTGTTTGTAACAGTGATATTTTTGATGGCCGTGCTTGACATTCCATGCAAAATGCAAATGTTGATATATTTTTTTTCTGGCCAAAGTATGGGCTCAGAAGTCTCATCTGGGCCCAAATTCCAGTTTCCTTGTGGTGATAGGGATAGGATGAATCTGTTGAGCTGTGGTCCCTGAGAAACACAGCACAGATGTGGTTCACCTCCACTTCTGAAAAGGTGTTTCTCCTTTGTAGGAAGAGTATGCACACATGTACGTGTGGTTGTTGGGGCAAGGTCTCCCCCCTGCAGTAACTTGGGTGGTCCTCATTTCAGCCTGGAGCCTTCTGGTGGCATTTTGCAACCTAAAAACGACAAGAGTTTAACTGCCCTGGAATGGTCTTCTGGGAGAAGATCTCATTAGTATGTTCCATGTCTTTATTCCACCCCAGCAGCACAGAAGCAGAAGGGAGATCAATGCTAACGATAGATTATTGTAAAAAATGGATCATTTTACTAAACCAGCAAATGTAAACAACCCTGCTTCTTAAAATCCCTTTGAGGATAAAGAAAATAAGGAGTGAAAAGCCCGCATAGGTGGCTGTTATTCTGATAGTAACATGTTGTATTGAAAATGTTAGAAGAGAAGGAATGCTAATGACACAAAATTGTAGACAGTGAGGTCATGAGGAAAGTACTGAACTGTAAAGGTTTTCCATTTGTGGGATAGCTCAAAACTCTCTGATTTGACTAATGTATTATCAAAGGTGTTCTGGCTTGGACCAGCCAGGCTTGTTATCTGTCAGGTATGTAATTTTGGTAGTAGGCTGGCACTATAGAGAATATATGTACCAGAAATAATAACGTGTAATTGGAACTATGTTCCTTTTGTTTTCTAGACAGGGACAGAAAACAAATGAGAACTAACATATAGAGAAGTGTTTAAGAAAGTTACAGAGTTATGGTAGAGTCAAAGCAACTCTAAAGGACCACTGTTATTTCTATTTAAAGTTGAAAGTAAATCTTTTTGTTGGATGATAAAATAAGCATAATTCAGGTGAGCCTGGAATGAGACAGTTGCTTAATTGCTATAATTGCACGTGCATTTTCTGCTGGAATATATTGCTGAGGTATCATATGCAATTCTTCAGTTATTGACCTAATAATAGTGCAATTTTTTTTTTAAAATGTCAGACTTTAATTGTGTAACTGCCATCTAAGATTGTTTTAAAACTGGAGTGGTGAAGAGTAGGAGTTTTCTTAGAATTGAATTCAGAGCTGTTACTCTAAGAAAAGAGCACAGATGATAACTGAGCCAATTCTTTGGAGCCTTACCAAATTAAAACTCTGTGAAAGTGCTGCGAAGGCTGCGGTTTTGTCCTTGTCATAGAAGAAAGTAGCTTAGCATCCTGGTTATCTGATGTTTTCTATTGTAGTCTTAGTAATTCATCCTTGAGCAAACCAGACTGATATATTTTATCAAAAGGTGAAGAACTGTCTGTGAGGTGAATTTTACTTTTTGTCAATTGACCTTTTTTCTTCTTCAGATGAAATGGAACCTTTTTGTCACAGTTAAGTAACTTTTCTTTTTAATTTAATTTTTAGCTGATAAATTTAGACGAAAACTGGAAGAACTGGAGAAAGAGAAAAATTCCTTAAAATTTCAGCTTCCTTCAAGGCATCCTTCGCTTAGCAGTTTTTTGGATAGGTTTGTTACCCAAGTTCAAGCAGCATTGCGCTGGGCTGCTGATCATCGGTAAGTTTGTTGGTTCCTTATTATATAAAATGACGCTTCTGTTTGTCTCAAAATGTGGAGTACAATTTATGAATAATCTCAATTCAGAGTTCTAGCATATCAATGTGGAGCTTTTTTATGAAAATCCCTCCCATCACCCCCCTTTTTCTTTCTACAATTCTTTCAGAATTGCCCCAAAAAACATTGATCATGATGAACTGGTGAATTAAATGGAACTTTTCTCACGGATGTTGAGTGGGAGTGGGACCGAATCCTTGACATAGCAGCTTGAGCATACAACAGCAAGGCAGCCTGAGCAGTGGTTCCCTGTGGAGTTAATTCTGATGGTCCTTTTCAGGCAATGAAAGAATATTTAAATATAAAGTAAAAACAGATTCTTTTTTGATATGAATAGATCTTTTGGAACTTCCTTTTATGCATCACTTGTTAGGTGGCTGTAATGTGCTCAGCACTGTACGAAGTCACAAAAATAAATTCTCAGCTTTCTCTTGAAGGGATAACAACTTCAAAGGTTTGGGGGAATACGAGATTTGTTGGATGACCCAAGGGAGGTAGTTAGCTTAGGAAGAAAAAGTTGTCTCAATTTCTAGGTCTGTCTTCAGCTGTGCTACTGGTTACTGTTGTTGGAAAGAGGATTCTTGATAGACATTGGAAGCTATTCTCAAGTGCAATGAAAGAAGAAAAACCTTTTGTTTTCTGGCAGCTTGTACATATAAAGGCTGCAGTGTGCTAGTCAATACATTTGTGTGGAATTTTTGGTAGACGTGAAAATTAGATAAAATCAGTACACATAATAGGATTTTACTGCAAAATTTGAGAATTTTAAGGGTATTTTTGGTCTCTATATTATTTAGTAATGAGGCAGGTTTAAAACAAGCTGCACTCCCTTAGAGCTGTTTCCTTCTACCTTCTGAGGCTCTAAGGAGCTGTTTTACCATTCCTTAAAGATTAGGATACAACATTCTGCATTTTGTCATTAAGACACGTTCGATCTATGCATTAATTTGTAATAATGATTTTGACTTCAGAGGTGGTGTTGTCTTCGGCGTCAAAGAAATTGAGTTACTAAAGCATCCTATAAATACAGTCTGCTTATTTTTTTTTTTCCTATATAATGCGTGTATATATATTTATGTATAAAATATATACATTTATAAAAGTGTTCCTGTTCTTCAGATTATTATATCTGTAACTCTTCTCTTTGCACAGGTCTGAGAGCAGTGCCGTTCTTCAGGGTCAGATGAATATCCTCTTCGGTTTTCTGTCTTGTGCACACTCCTTTCTTTGAGCTTGAGTTTGACTGTTGTTGTGACACCCTTTCTTTTTCTCGACTGATTCTTGCAGCCTTTCACACTGCTGTCTGTGGTCTGACTCTCTTGTTGATGTGGAAAGTATACCCTTTATCTTCAGTCAGGGTGTTTACAATTTTTCTATTCCAACAGTATTTTTAAATAGTACAGGGTGGAAAACATGGCCACTTCTTCAAGGAAACTGTGTAGGCTTCAGTTTTTATTCTCGTTTTGAATTGGAACAAAACCAGTATACCCAAGGTTTCTTTTTTTCGCCTGGAAAGTTAAAAAGATGATCAGACTAGCACCAGAAGACCAGATCATTGCAATTTTACTGTAGTTAAACCAATCTCGTCTTTTTGCAAATAAAGAACTCTTAAAATGAAGTGTGTATGGCAGGTTATTTAGTCAATATATGAGACTGAAATTCATGCCCTTGTTTTGTTTTACTTGATTAAATTATGGGGCGAGTTTTTAGGCGAATGCTTTCGATGTTGATACAGGATATTGGGGGCAGGTGGTAGGAGCCAGGTTTGGTTATGTTTAGCTTTGGAACAACGCTGCTGTTCGTGCAATAACCCGGGTTTGGTGAGATCAGAGGGATCTTGTTTCTGTTTCCTCAGGACAAAGTAGGCAGGTGTACATGGGATTTCCAGGGAGGTTCTGAGAATAACCTATGTTTATCGTAGAACGCTTCCTAAATTTTGACCGGACACTTGGAAATTTCTATTGCATACAGCACTTGGAAAGATGCAGCTCTTCCTAAAAGAAAGCAGCTTCTGAGCTGCTGGGAAGTGTGGCTGGTTGGAGCAACAGTAGTCTGTAATGGTTTTAAGGCACATACATAGTGATGGCCTAGAACCTCACAGTGTGGGTGTCTCTTGGATCTATTTTGTTATTACAGAAATACAGTTATACTGTAATTATGTCTATTTTGTTTAAGTATTAATGACATTTATTTTAGTGCCAGGTTTTGTTTTGCTCTTTCAGTACATTCTTCAGCCCATAGAGAGGGAGTAAAGCATGCATATTTTCTGGTGGTCCTGCAGAAGAGACAGGAACCTCTTGTTTACACACTTGTTAAACAGCTGTGCATGGAGATCATAATTGTGTGATTAATCATGCTTAAACCATAGTTGTGATGCATGTTGTGTATGTGGCATGGGTCTATTTGCTTTGCAAGATTACAATGGGAAATCATGCTTCGAAAACATTCTTTGTTTGAGACAGTATTTTTTTAAACAAGATACTGAAATACATCTGTACCCTTTATGTGGAAATGCACACACTTGTCTCTGGAGATGGACATAGAAATGCAATTGGCTTTGCATGTTCCTGCGTAAGAGCATGTGTGCTTGCAAGACAAAATAGGTTTGCGTTGTTTGCAGGTGTATTTTGAGAGGCTGATTATAGATGTGACACTTAATGTGATGTACTGATTACCTTGGGGTCCAATCATGCAAAGATTTACAGTTGAGGGTTGTACCGACCACTGTGAGGTATCCCACTGACTGTGATTTTGAAAGAACTTGCTGTGCAAGAGAGAAGTAAAATTTTGGCATCGTGGAGCAAACACTCCAGATGATCTCTAATGTAGTCTCCAAAAGCTGACAGAAGCTGCAAAAATGGCTTTGGCAAGTTTCTAAACTTCTGTCTAAGAGAGTTTTCTCTGTATTGATAGAAATTACATGCCTTAGTTTTGTCTCATTCAAGGCAGTGATGGATAAATTTCTGAAATATGAAGAAGCTGGGGGAAGCCTGAAGCTATACAAGTTTTCCTTTTTCCTCCTTCAGCTTGTTGTAAAAACAGTGTAAATGTTTGAAATAATAAAGGAAGATATGCCAAGGAAAAACCTCTTGTTCTCTAACTGTATTTGTTTAACATGTAATTGTTTTGGTGATGGGGTGTTATGACTGTGAAGGTAACATATAGCATTCTGATCTATTTAATCTTTGAGAAGTTTATACTTGATGATAATGCTAATTTTTAGCTTTTGTCACTTTTTTCAAAGGGTTAGAGTTGAAGAAACCCAGCTTTGGCATGAAAACGAACATAAACTTTTGAAATCCACTTACAAGGAGAGGATGCAGGTTTCGGCCACAAAACGACACCGACTTTTTCAAGAAAAGAAATGGTTACAGGTAACAGGAATGCAAAGTTGTCTATAAGAACCAGTGCTGTGTGGGGAAAAGCTTGTAAGCTGTTTCACAGAATTAAATAAATTTATTGTAATAGTGACTTTGCTTCTGTGCAGCAATTAGAGCCTTGGCTGTAGTCCAGTTGATAATCTAAGTGATGATTGGAGATGGCAGCCACAGGAGTTGTGTTAATCTCATTATGGAGAAGCAGAACTGGAAGGCTTGGTGGCTTGTGTGCGTGCTTTAACTTTCCTCATTATCTTTTTAAGTGTGCTCTTTGTGTTCTAATTTGCTATTTTAATATTTCACTGATCTTCAGAAGTTTTTATTCGAAGACAAAAAGTTTTGAAGAAAGCAATCTTTCATCCATTTCTGGTTAGAATTGACTATAAATACATGATTTACCAGCTTTTGTTCCTGAAAGATGATTGATACATTTCATAAGGATGAAAGAATCATCATGGAGCAGTCAGCATTTGCCAACAATAACTTTGCACTGACACGTGATGTCACAGCGTGGTAATTTGGCAAATGGAATGTTTTTAAGATGGCTTCTGTCCAATTTTAAGTCTGCAAGCCTTTTAAGCAAAATTTAGCGCTCTCTCTTTCTCTCTCTTTTCATTGTCCTTCAAAAATCTTAGTTTACTGTCTAGTACAAGTCTTTGCTTCACCTCCTTTTAAACCTTGGCGGTCACACTCGACAATGCGACAATCTTGCAGAGCTAGTAGGTCTAGTTTTCTTTTTTTCCTATGGTCTTGTCTTGAAATCTCATTATTTTTGATACTTTTCTTCCTTTGGTGGATGTGATAGTATAATCATCTGTATGTATACACATAAATATATACATAAAACCCAGGAAGAAATGGAGAAAAACATCTTAGATGACCATTGCAAAATGTTACTTAAATGAAGAAATGTATTTTTCATCCCAGTCATCACCTTTTGTATTGTTTGGATTTCTTTCATCAACATATAAGAGGAGATATAGTCTAGTTTGACATTATCAGTGTCCAGAAAACTATTTCTGGTAATCTAGACATCCAGCCAGCCACCTCAAGATACTCAACTGAAAACTGCTGCACTTAAGACTCCATGCTAGCTCATGTTTTTATACTTGCTCCCAGGTGAATCTTTATTCCTATGTAGTTATACTAGGGACAAATTAGCCACATTGTTGTACAGGCATGCTATTTACGATCAAAATTATCACAAATTCCAGGTTCTGGAGAAGGCTGACCTGTGATGTTTGGTGGCTCCCAGCATCCCTTAAGGATTGCTTTTGCCAAAAATCTCACATGATCTGAAATAGTCATTATTATTTTTTATTTTTTTCTCAGCCCTACTTTACTTTCCTTGTCCTTCTGCCCTCTTCTGTTGGTTCTGCATTTGCCTTCAGGGATTTGAGAGACTGTGACAGTATCTAAAATTTACATATTAATGCTTCCACTGCAATCTGTACTTCATGGAAAACACCAGCCCATAAGTGAAGCTGGAGGTTTACAATCAGTACTGATTAGCTGATGTGTTAGAAATCTCAGTTTAAATTCAAATCCACAAAGTAAAACTCCAACTTATGTCTAGTGAGCTGAATAACATCTGCTGCTCCATGCTGAGACTTTAAGTCCTTTTTATCTGTCCCTGGAGGCTGACCAAGAGCACATTAAAAGCTTCTTGGCTTTTCTGGAAAAGAACACAGGAGAACTCCAGTTTACTGACTAAAACTTCCATTCTCCCAAGAATGCCTGTGAACTATTCCTGAGCAGAACAGCTTTCTCTCTGTGAATGCAGATTGTGTGCTTCTGGTATCTATTTATGTTGTAAAAACATTTCGGTACTAAAAGTGTGTTTGTAAAACCAAATTCTGTTCATCTTCCTTTTTGTTCCCATGTAGGCTGCTTATTGCAGTGATTGCAATTACTACTTTTTCACAGAATATGAAGGTCTTTGTATTAAGTAGGGCCTATTAAGATTTCTGGCAGCATTCCCAAACCAGTAACACAGAGACAGAATTGTCCTTTGTGCACACTAAAAGCCTAATTTGAGACTGAAAGAAACAAAACTGATGGTTTTGGCACGCTGACCTTTCTGTCCTTGACAAATGCCTGTGGGTTGAAACGTGGGCCACTCTGTTCTCTTGTCGCGAAATCTAAAACCAAAAAAGGAGGAAAATAATTGATAAATCTAGTGCACAGCACTAATATAAGTTGAAATTTTTGAGACAGTCAACCTTTTAACATGCAAGGGCCATTTCTTCTTGTTTAAAGTGATACTCGGGGAGCTTGTTGAACTGCGGCAAAGCTGAAAGTGTTTGTTGACAAAATGAGCATTACTGAACTAAACTTCACTTAACATTCTTTTAGTGTTTTCAAGGTAATGTAAGATTTCAAAGTGAAGCACTCAAAAAGCAAAGAAATGCCAAAGTCAGTTTTCTGTGCATCGTATGTCTGTTTTATAAGTCTTTAATTATGAGTGTGCCTTTTTTCCTGCATCCCTGCCTCATACGTTGCTGAAGATGGAAAGTGCTTGTTCAGATATTCAGAATGGCATTTTATCTTCATTACTCAGTATTTGGCCCCAGAACCCTTTTACTGCACGTGACTCAACCCCTCTTTTGGATTCAGATTTACTAATATGTGAATGGGCTTGTTTTACAGTATTAATCAACATGGCATCTCAGCGATTCAAAATCAGTTTTATCTCCATAACATCGCTTTGGGTGAAGAGATATTCTTATTGCCATTTTACAGATAGAGACCAAAGAAGCGAATTGCCATTAAAAAGCTATATGGTAATTTCTAATGTCAGTTTTGTAATGCCTAGTTATTTACCTGAAAAAGTTGTGGGTTTTGTGGGTTTTTTTGAGTGTGGGGTTTTTTGGGTTTTTTTTTTTTTTTTTTTCATTTTTAGCAAGACGAAATATGGTCAGAGCATGGAATTAAGAGCTGTGTTTTCTGTTGAGAGTCTGTAGATAGCACTTCAGAGACCACACTTGTTGGTTGTATGGCAAATGGTGAACATTCAATCAGTGGCTGTGTGTTGAGATAATAGTTTAAGTGGCTTGGAAAGTTTCACAGAGACTATAACAAATGTAGGAATAGAATAAAATTCTCCAGTATGGCATTCAACTACTTTGATAGCAAATAGTCCTCCTTTTATTTTTTTTTTTAACTCACTTTTTAAATTCTGGGACAATGAGTCAAGGGCCATATATCAAATAACTTTATTAACTCAGCAAACCAGACTCCTTCATGAAATGCTCCGTCTTCGGGTGCAAGCTATTTGTTGGGTTTTCAAGGAAAAATTAGAATGTGTTCTTGCAAAGAATGTCAGTATCGTAATGCATAGGGTTTGAACTTCTGGCAAGATGAGTACAACTGAGATTGAAGCTCTGGTAATTTTAAGTCAAGGGAGAGATTTTGTGCTTTTAATTAAAATGAAATATTAATAATAAAAAGGACCGGCCAGTCAGTGGGTCACTACTTGCATCCTGTGTCTGACGTTGGATTGGAAGTCTGGCGGAACCATTGCAGGGATATTCTGCAGGAGGACAGATAGACGGTTGATCACTTTAGCTGCCAGTCTGCAGCAAGATTCTGTCGTTGTGGTCGAACTGAGATTCTGGGTTTTTTTGGGAAGTTTTTAACTTGGGAAATACCTGTCTATTTTAAAGGTAAAAGGTGGCTGGCTGTTGGTGTTGGAAGAGGAAACTGAAATTTGGTGTTGAAATAGAGGTGGGGTGTTTCAGACTGTGGAAGCACTAGAGTTTATAAATACAATGAATTTTTGTCTGTCTATAAAAGAATGTCTTCTCATCTAATGTTGTGCTAAACTGGATGAACTTAATTCATGCTACTTCTAAGACTTGTACTGCATTTTTCTAGGGGCAGAGGGGTTTCTTTAATAGTGTTCATAATAAACTCAGGTTTCTGTTCTATGCAGAAAGAAATTGAAGACCTCCGAGCAAGACTGGCTGTATTAGAAGCAAAAGATCAACAGCTAAGAAGAGAAATTGAAGAACAAGATAGGCTTATTCAGGCACAGGACTGTGAACTTACTGCTTTACTTGGCTGCGTTTCTTTGAGAGAACTACAGGAAATAAGCAAGGCTGTGGATGACACTTTAGCATCTTCCTATCAGATTCCATTCAGTCTGGATCTTCCAGGGGCAATAAAGAGGTATTTAAATTTCATTATGCCATCAGTGATGTAGAGTCTTGCATCTTACCAATGTACTGTTCATTTGGCTGTCAGTTGTCTTCTTCGTAATTGTGCCAGCTAATTAGCTGGATTCACACACTTTAAAGTTTTCTAAGAACAGATGTTGAAGTTCTAATATTAATATACTTCATCAGGAAGGAAGACTGTAATTATTTGAAGGTCTTGCACTTAATTTTTTTTTTTTTTTATGGTAAAGAGCCACCTACAGAAAGCATATGTATCCATCAACTGTTACTATCTATCATCAGTTTAAACTATTTCTTGTTAACTAGTGGAATTTTTTTCCCCAGCTTGGTAATGCAGTAATTGCAACATGTTTCTCGCAGCCTAAAAGTCTGTACTAGGCAATATCCAAATAAATATTAGAGATGCTTCTTGCTTCAGTGAACTTCCAATCATAATCATGTCCGATGTGATGAGTGTTAGGTTCAGACAGTGGACTTGAGTTAGTGTGGGAAGGGATACAGCATGAAGACTTCCAGGACGCCTACAGTTAAATGCACAGCGTATGGTTCTTTTAAATGGAAAAGTAGCTAGTCTAACCTTTTGGAAATAACTTTGTCTTTATTTACAAAAGCAATAGAAGTGCTTCAGGGCCTAAACTGTACTGGCTGTCGGTGGAACGTTGGTGATGGAACTTTGAAAGCGTTAATGCTGCTGTGTCACCAGGACAAAATAAAATTCCTGTTTATCCTAACTTGCATTTCTTAAGAAATAACTATGTTGCTTGCATGTTGTCCTGTTTTTTTTCCTCCATGTTTATTGGGTTTAGTTTGGTTATATTAACATTCATGAGAAATCGCTGCTTATGTGTGCTAATTTATACAGATTTTCTTTTAAAGTCAGCAGAACATTTTGTAGAGGACATATTCCTCTTTTTTTTTTGAGGTTTGCTTAAAATTTTAAATTAGGTTGTGGGAAATAGTTTATTGAATTAACTTTAGTTTGTTTTAATAGTATCTTACACCTGTGTTGCTGAGACTGAGAAATAAAAGGTTTCAAGGGATCTGTCTGAGAACCTGTGCTTTGATTTGAGTTTTCTCTTAGTTTTGGATTTGCTTACAAAAGAATATTCTGATTTCTTTTTTTCTCTCACATTACTGATGCAGTATTTGAGTTGCACTTAACTCTTTGGGAGATTATTTAAACATGAGTTAAATTAGGACTGGTTCGGGAGGAACTTACGCAGAATTCCTCACTCACTGGTGCCATGAATAACTCAGTCACTTGAAGGAATACAGGCATTCATTATTTGAAGTGGGTTCAGAACTTTAATGAAGACTTAGAATTAATTTATTTCCTTTCTATTCATTTTTAAAAGACACCTTGAATGGAACTTTTCTGTTTTAGTTTTGTTTGTTGATCAACTTGGTGTTATCCGGGCCAATGATCAGGTGCTTCTGTTCCCTTTACCATAGGTGGAGTTCCCCTGTTGCACATGGGGACAGGTAAATGCTTCTCCTTCCCAACTTAAAAGCGAAGTGAGCTGGTAGGAATGTGTCACAGCTTGGCTGATGCAGCCTTTCAAAGAAGCAAGATATCACTTGCTGCCTATTCAGCAGCTTCTCTCCTCTCTCTCCTCTGTGGCGCTCTCTGAATTAAAAGCACCTTGTAGGTGTTTCCTTTACATGATGTAGCTTTGTGGTCTTCGTGGTTTTACACAAGGTGTACAAACACCTTGTAGGTGTTTTCTTTACATGATGTGGCTTTGTGGTCTGGTAAATCCCATTCAAAATCTGCCTAAGTGTTGTATATGCTGTGCCTGCTGCTGTATTGAAAAATGCACAAACCGCCTTGGGAGCACAGACGGAGATCTCCAGTCCAGTGGTGTGACTTGACTTTATCATGTGGCCCCTTCCTTGCCTTTGGTTCTCAAATCTCTTCCCCCAAACCACTTGCTACTTTAGGTGGCTGAAAGCATTCCAGAGCTGCGCTTGTGTAATGGTCAGCAGGCACATTTCTCACATGGGCTCTCTGTCACTTCTTGTTTTCAGGGCAGGCTATATATCCAGAAGGGCTTGAGGGGAAGACTATGTTCCTATGATGGTTGCAGTTAATTAACAGTGAGAGTTAGGCTCACTGTTGAACTGAACAAAGTGATGGGTGTCTTCCTTTTAAAGCTGTGCAGTGCATCATACCTCAAGCACAGTGATCTTATGTCTGCATCCAGTTGTCTTCTGTTCTCTCTTTCTGTGAGATGCAAAAGCAGCAAGCAGATAGTAAGACATCTGGTGTGGATACACTACTTCCTGTGTGCCGATGGGCATCCCCTACATTGTCATACAATCATAGAATAATTTAAGAGGTCATCTTGTCAAACCCCTGCTCAAAGCAGGGCCACAGTTTCCAAGTGAGATCAGGTCACTCAGAGTTCCATCTGTCTGAGTCTTGCGTATCTCCAAGGATGGAGATTTTGCAGCCTTGCTAGGCATCCTGCATTTCACCAGTCTTGCTGTGAGCTTTTTTTGTCTCGTATCTAGCCAGAATTTCCCTTGTTGCAACTTGTACTGATTTAGGATAAGGCAATACTTCTTCTGAAAGGCAACTGTATATTAGGTAACAGGTTAAAATACTTGACAAAGCCAGTTCGGCATATTAGTTGTTAAATATCAAGACTTTGGAATTTAAGTGAAAGAGATTTTTCTGGAAATGTACACTTTATTTTATGAATCATTGCAGAGGAAAAAAAAAAATAATTGTCTTCTAAAGTCTTGTAAAGTTAGGGCTATCTGTGTGAGAAATAAAGCTATTACTCATGTACGTATACTGAAGATCAGTGCTTATTAGAAAGTCATTCAGTATTGATGGGCTATAAATTACAAGCTCCTGGGTATTGGGTTGCAAGATACTATGTATGTATTCTAAAAGCATTGTTCTAGTCAGTGAAGTAGTGCTATAATGTGCTTTTGCATAATTATTTGTTGAGTACATGAATTGCACTGAGCACTGCAATAACACAGGGCTGATGTGAAGCATCTCTTAAGACAATCTGTGCTATAATGAATCATATTGAGTGGCTTGCAGCTCACTACAAAATACAAATTGTTTTACTTTTCTTGATCTAAATGCTATTAAATAGCAACTTATTAAAGCAAACTTCAGGGAATGTAAGAGAACATCTGAAATGAAGAGTAATTGCCCAGATAGAAGTGTGCAGAAGCAGGAGAGCAAGCCAATGTAACATTGGGCTGAGCATTGTTTCCAAGCTTATTTTTCCTGTCAAACGTTGTTATATTCAGGAAGGTTAATAATGCTTTGTTTTGTCTTGTTTATATTCGGTACCTGGTGGATGTTTTGAAAACAAAAAGCCTTTGTCAGCATGCTTTCAGTTTGAAGAACTGAGAAATGTTAGGCATGTTACTCTGGGATCTTTCTTGGGGGCTGTTGGAAGTCAAGGTTAAAACCTGGCTGGTTACTGTGCAGACATATACATTAGCTTGTGTTTTGATGGGGACTCTCGTGGAGGTTGAGACCAGAATGTGATTGTTTTGCTCATCCAGACAGGCCTAATTGCCCTTAGTAAATTGAAGGGTGTAATCGGTATTATAAACCAAGGAAATTGCAGTGCAGAAGCACAGTTCGCTTGCGTGGGGTTGCGTGGAGGTGTGTTTAAAAGGTGGGAGCAGCTAATGTTGTGTGCACCGACACATGTCTGTGTTTTAACTAAAGACGACATACTGAAATCAGAGGGAAATAGGTCTGAGTCTTTCAGCGTGAAGTACTTTCTCCTGGAGATTGCAAAAGGTAGCAAAATGTATCATTTTGGTATCCTGTACTGAAGAGGACATAATTTCAGAAATAAATGTTTTTAACTAACATGGCTTGAATCTTCTAACTATAAAATAAGACCATGTTAATTATTTGACTTGTTCTTTTCAGTACCTGTTGTTTCCTTTTTTTGTTTCTTTTCATTTCACAATGAAAACTGAGGAAGTCTGTTATACTTCTGTTCATATTTAGTTTCACTTAGCACTTTCTTTTTTTGGTTTTATCCGTATCTATAGATACATGTGACTGTACAACATGTCATCCTTAAATAAGTTGCACAGTTCCATCTGGACTATTGTCTGTGCACTGAATGCTGGTTGAAAGAAAGAAATTAAATTAACTATCTTTCAAAATATTTGAATACTCCACCTCTTCTTCCACCCTTCCCATGGAACCATTTTTAATTAGTAGAAATTTGTTCCACAGTGGGTGTAGGGGGATATTCTGAAGATAGAGAAATTCTCTATTCTGTATATTAGTTATTACAGTACAGTCATGGCCAGTGGCACAAGGAACTGAACTTGAAGTTTTATGCAACCAGTTCACCCTGCTTTAGTGATGCCTGGAGCTTATCTGACAAAGATTAATTCAAAGTGAAATACAAATGCTCAGGGGGTTGAAAACCTTATTAGTTGGAATATACTCAAAGCATTCGGCAACTTCAGTTGAGGCCAAAGCCTGATAAAACCAAGAAAAAAGGTGGTGGTGTGTTTTGTTGTTTTTTTTTTTTTTTTTTAAGAGAAGGTGGTTTACTTGGGAAAATTTGGCAAAAAAGACTTACACAGTTTCACATATTAACTTAGAAAAAGTGCCGTTCAGAATGGGTTGTCATCTGCTGTCATTAGGAGAGACTGCTTTGTACACATTTTATTGTTCTTCAAAGTGTATGTCCACATGAAATATCTAGTCAAATTAGAGGCTAGCAAGCTATGTGAAATTACTGAACTCTGAATGCAGTCATGTTTATTCACATCAGCCTTTCAACAAAAATCGTAGAAGAAGCAAAACAAATTGCACCTTATTGCTTTCAAAAAGATAGCTGTTGTTTGCTGGATAACTTGCAGTCTCTCCAGGAAAGTCCTTTTTAAATATGTGGTTCGAGGTTTTTCCTTGGCTATTTCTGTGAAAATGCATACATATCAAAAATATCCTCTGGGAATAGAATGGTAGCACATATACAAAGAGCAGAGGGATGAAATAGCTTTATAGCATGAAAAAGTTTCTGTGACAGTGCACAGGCTGTTAATGTTTCTGACTGTTTGCTGGGCCTGCGTGTGGGAGAGCAGACAATGGAATTGTCTTTTTAATGCCAGATTCTCTGAGTCTTTGCTTCTGGGTTCACTTACTGGGTTTTTGTGTTGTTTGGAGCTTTCTTGCCTGCACTTTTTCCTGATTTCACAACCTTAGTAGTGCTAAACTACAGTTGGTAGGTAGTTTAGAGGTAAAACAATCTAAACTTTTTTTTTTTTTTTAAATCTTCCTGAATATTTTTCAGGAGAGACTCCTGTGCTGTGTTATGAGTCGGACCATGAAGACCCCGAATTTTAGGAGACCTCTAAGCATATTGCATCATTTTATGTAACTTCTTCTGGCCTCATGTACTGCTGGGGAAGTTTTAGCTGGTCCTCAGACTGGGTATACATGAAGCTATTTTCAGCAAGTCACTGTTGCTTTCACCTTCTCAAGCACAACTTAATTAGATTTTTGGGTCTTACACTTGATGGATGATTTTCCCATGCTGCATCCTCGTGTGTCTTCCCTGGGAGGATGTCTGTAATCCTGTGGTGCTCTCTTGGCAGAAAGGCTTTCAGCCCTTCTGACCAGACTTTCTGCCCCCTGCTGTCAGTTGTCACTACCCGATAGCCACTTGCCTTGACACAGTTATGTTTCACCAATGATGGTGTAAGCGTGTGGGCGTGTGTATATATGTGTCTGATCTGTGTAAGGTTCTTGCTCCTGTGCTGTGTGAGAGGATAAAGCTCCTGGGCTCCTTCCTCTTTTTATGGCAATCTTTCTTCTTTTTCCCCTTCTTAAAAATCTCTCTCTCTCACACCCATACCACATTATCTGTCCACATGGTATTGTTGTAAAATATCAAAAGTTCAGGGAAAGGATGTTGTTGAAAAGGAATGCAAATAAGTAAAATAGGTAAGTGAGAGAAGAGAGCTTTTCCCCTTTGTTTCCCCTCTTATAAATATGCGTGATGAAATGAGCATCTCGAGCTGTCAGATGCGCAGACAAACCAGGTAAATTGTGTAGAGGCTACTATAGCTAGGGTTCCATCACCAAATAGTAGGAGTGAAGAAGAGAGAGCTCTCGGGCACCTCACTAGTTCAGTTATTTTAGCTTTGTGGGTCTGCAGGAATAGAAAAACAGTGTTTGAATATGAAATACACCACGTGAAGAAGTGCTGCACAGCCCAGAAACTGCTCTCCCTGTTGTTCACTTCTGTCCCAGTCGTAAGCTCTGGGCATGGGAGTCTTCAAAGATTCTGACAGCTGCTGTTGCCTCCCAGGCCTGTTTGTGTTGACTTCATTTCAGTGATGATTCATCTTCCATGACACAAGGACAACGCACAGGTCACTTTGAGTAGTTGCTTTACTGCCTTGACTCAGGGCCCTTTCATGCTGCTCTGATTTTTTTTTTTTTTTTTTTTTTTTTTTTTTTTTAAAGCTTAACACAGAGTTTTAAAACTGTTCTCTCTGGTCTCTGTCTATGCTATGCGAGATGAACCAAAACACAATTATGGTGTTCTTAAAATATTCCAATACCGCTGTTGCTACTATAGCAAGGCATAATGAAGATGTTATGGTGCCCAGTTTTTTTAATTGTAGTTTTTATTTAATGATCCGTTTTATTCTGTGCTGCAGCTTCACAAAACCTGCAGCAGTGGGCTTGCAGCAGAGGATCAGAGCCAGAGAGGATGTTCCTCAGCACCTGGGGAGGACTCTGCCCTGGAAATTCCTCAGACCTTCTGCCCTCAGAGCAACTGGCTGCACAGCGATCTTCCTCTTCCACAAGGAGCTTTTTGAGGGAAACTCCTAATTTTGTGTCAAATGTCATAACCCAACCCGAGCTTTGATAATAGGATTTTCTTATTTTCAGCTAGTCCCATGTCTGGGTTTGTGTTTGGAGGAAGCCATCATCTTGGCTTTCTCAAAGAAGTTGGCTGCAGGCTTTTGTGAGAGGTTAAGACAAGTCACAGGTGAGAGAAGAGGTCTGCCTCTTCCTTTGTTATCTGACTGATTAGGAGGCTCAACTTTCTTTTTGTAGATAGATAGATAAGTGCTTTCCTCTCCATTTTTTTCTACCTCGGATTAATTTTATTCCTTTGTTCTCTGCCTAGGATTGAAGGATAGACTCCTTGGGCAAGTGGCTTTGTTTTGGACTTCTGGGTTTTTTTTGTGTCTCGCTTGTGGAAGCAACTCTAGAAGGAACTCTACTGAAAGCCTGGCATGCCATACAATGTCTGTGCTTCAGCACATGAAGTGAATTTGCTTCTGGCAAAGGTGCAAACAAAAGTCACCGGACAAGAGCTATCAGTGTTTGAAATTGTGGCAGAGGACTTCTTGGTCGAGTTGCCTGTGTCTGAGCTGAGTCCTTTTTTCTGTGGCTCAGCAGTTCATATTGACTAGGATCCCACCGGGTCCAGTGGGGACCCCTGTTGTAGGGAGGTAAAAGGGCTTCTGTGAAGTCTGCTCCCGCACTGTAGGCACTGGTCTTCCTTGGGAAGAACAGGAGGGGTTGGAAACATAGTAAGGAAAGGAGAAAGCAAGTCTTCCAACATAGAGGACAGAGGATCTGCTAGCAACCTGAAGTATTTTGGAGCAATCTTAGAGGCGGTTTTTTGTCCTTCCTAGCAGCGTTATAGAAGGAAAAAGTCCCAGCAGAAAGATGAGTACCAACTGCTTGAGTACCCATGTGTGCAGTGTAATGAGGAATCTGTTTTTTCCTGCTGAGCATCTGGTTCCCCCTGCTTGTTCTGAGCAGCGTCCAGTGCGATGTAGCAGCCTATGAAGTCCAGGTCACATATGTGCTGATTCCTCTGGGTGTGCGTACAATGGGATTTATTTCTCTTTAGGAAAAAATGACCGGCTGTTCCAATCAACACATGATACTGAATTCGTTTGTATATAAGGAGAAATAGCTAACAACAATATCCAGGGACAGACCCTTTCAGTCAGTGAAGTACAATGGATGTTATTCTTAGGAGAATAATTGCAGCTGCTGTGAGCAAGCTCTAGTTTTTGTGCGCTCCAGACAGATGTAGCAGAAAAATGGGGATCCCTCGACACATCAGAAAATCTGGGGAAAATGTTTGGATGTGATGAACTGCTGCTGCAGATAGCTGTTTGAATTGTGCCTTTGTTTTCAGTCTGATGCTCCTGTTTCAGGTAGCAGCTGTAGCAATGACCGCTCTGCGACAGCAGCTGACAGAATTCTGAGTGGTGGAAAATACAGCACCATGCAAATGGTTGGTTGAAAGAGATGGCCAGTTCAGCTGTCTGAATGGTATCTTGTAGGACCAGAAGATTTCTCAATATATGGCAATGAAAATTCAGCTTGGAATCATCGTTAAAGAAGCCAGCAGCATCTTCAAGTGACTGTGAACTTGGTTGTTTCAGTTGGAGTGATTTTTATCGAAAAAAAGCTACCATACTATGCAGACTGAGGTGCTGCTTCAGTCCTCCTATTGTGAGCATTAAAAAAATAATCTTATTAATCGTTCTTACAGAAAATTGTGAAGTGTCATCTAATGCCCTGATTTTTCTGCAAGCCACCCATAACTGAGGCTAGTGTCTGGTAGCACTGCAGGAAATAAGGGTCATCTCAGTTTAGAGTTCTTGTGCATGTAAGAGCTTCTGGCCAGGATGAGGAGTTGTTATAGCCCCCTTCATATAGGTATAAGTCTTTGAGACTCGACAGAGACAAGTGCAGTCACCCAGCAACCCATGAGTCAATGGGAAGCCTTATTGGTAAGCTGACGTTATACGAAGACATTGGGGAAAGTGCACTTCTGGTTCTGCCTCTTGATAAATTCCAAGTGGGGGATCCCACGTATTGAAGTAATCCTTGACATAAAGCAACAATGCAGAAAGACTGCTCTGCCAGTGATAGCCAGAAGAAGAGCAAATTGCTGGAGCAAAATCGTCTCTCGGGTGGTTCAGAGCTAGGTGCGTAATTTTGGGTTCTCATTCATATTCCTCGGAGAAATCTGTAGATTGAAACGTGCAGAATGTTCAATGCTCCTGTACTTTAAAATACATCTCTTGATAATTTTTGTCTCAGATCAGATTAATTTTTGAGGTTGGAAGCTTTCCAAGGTGACACTTTGCATTTTACTTCTAATTCAGGTGACTAGTCCTTGCAACTGCCACAAATTTCATTTTCAGTATGAATTAAACACAACTTTTCTCTCCGTCTATTTAGTGTCAAAGTCCACGTCTCAAGAGCACTGACAAGTTTAAATAGAGAAATTGGATTTCCACCACATCAGTTCAGCAGAAATTGTTGTGTTTTTATCATTGTTTAACCAGCTCTGTCATCTTGTAGGAGTTTTCTGTGGGCTGCGTTATCTAAGGAAAAATCAAAGTTTGTTTGGAAAACCCTGACTTATGTTTAAAGCATGATTTTGCTTCCTAACACAGAGATACGCTGCTGTGAAAATTTCATTGTTTAAAGCCTCGTGGATCATTGCATGAAGATGAAAAGGAACTTATGTGCCAGACTGAAAAATTGCTTTCCTGGTGTGGTAATAGCCAGGTATGTAGCCCAGCGAGGCTTATGAACAGATCACATAGAATAGAAAACTTGTTATCCAGTGTCTTCCTTGATTAGGTAGAATTGAACTTTGTGGGGGAGACTTTAAAAAGAAAAAAAAAATAGTGCTGTTTCACTTCAGTGCATTTAATGCAGTCTGGCTCTGAACATTCTTAATGGAGCAGAAGTGTAGGACCAGTGACACACTTACAGGTTTTGTCCTACTAAACTGCACATGGAATCTGTAATAATGGATCTGTTGATTTTACTCAAGAAAACTTTGGGTACAAGTACGTTTTCTTATTTTTCTTTCGGTTCTAGCTGTACGTGTCTAGCTTAAAGCTGCCTTTTGTTAAGTATAGTTTTGTTCAAAAGCTTTTTTTTTCTGACTTGCCTTCAAAGCTTTCTGAGATATGCACATCAAAGGAACCGTAAAAGTACAAGAAAGTTATTGATTGTTTGATTTGATTTTTGTGTTGTGGATTTCTTCCTTAAAGGCCCAATGAAGTCCCTAGACTTGAGATTTTTTTGTTGGATTTTTGTTGGATTTTTGCCTTGATGTAGACTGTAGCAGAGGTTTACCCCAAACGTTCCCTGAGTAGCACTTCTGATTTCTTTTGCAAAGGACTGGACAAAGGCTTTTTTGGAAGGTCAGCTTCTGTTTGCTGTTAAAAGCAAGATTACAAATGTAGGACTTGATTTATATATTTTCATCTTCCAAGAGAGTACAGCTTCTTGTGACTTCAGAGAAGGAATCATTTTAGAAGACTTAAAGTTGGAAAAGTCATGCTCTTTGCAGACTGTGACTGTTTGAATGAGGTTATCCTTTACAGGTACTCTCGTTATTCTGGGCCAAATTCAGACTTACTCTAAACTGTTTAAATTTGCTGATAGTCAAGAAAATACTTGTGGTGGGTTGACCCTGGCTGGATGCCAGATGCCCACCAAAGCTGCTCTATTACTCCCCCTCCTCAACTGGAGAGGGGAGAGAAAATATAACGGAAGGCTCGTGGGTTGAGGTAAGGACAGAGAGAGATAACTCACCAGTTACCATCACAGGCAAAACAGGCTTGACTTGGGGAAATTAATTTATTAGCAATCCAATCAGAGTAGAGTAATGAGAAATAAAACCACATCTTAAAAAAACCCTTCCCTCCACTCCTCCCTTCTTCCCAGGCTCAACTTCACTCCCAAATTCTCTACCTCCTCCCCTCAACCAGTGCAGGGGTATGGGGAATGGGGGTTGTGGTCAGTTCATCACATGTTGTCTCTGCCACTCCTTCCTCAGCAGGGGGAGAACTCCTCACACTCTTCCCCTGCTCCAGCGTGGGGTCCCTCCCATAAGAGGTAGTCCTCCACAAACTTCTCCAACATAGGTCCTTCCCGCAGGCTGCAGTTCTTCATGAACTACTCCACCGTGGGTCTGTTTCACAGGGTGCAGTCCTTCAGGCACAAATTGCCCCAGCATGGGTCCCCCACAGGGTCACAAGTCCTGCCAGCAAACCTGGTCCAGCATGGGCTCCTCTGTCCACTGGTCCACAGGTCCTGCCAGGACCCTGCTCCAGTGCGAGCTTCCCATGGTGTCACAGCCTTCTTCGGGAATTTACCTGCTCCAGCATGGGGTCCTCCATGCGATGCAGGTGGATATCTGCTCCACCATTAACCTCCAGGAGCTGCAGGGGGCCAGCCTGCCTCACCATGGTCTTCACCAGGGGAATGTCTGCTCTGATGCCTGGAACACCTTCTGCCCTTCCTTCACTGACCTTGGTGTCTGCAGAGTTGTGGCTGTCACATATTCTTTCTCCAGCTGCAGTTGTGCAGGTGTGGTTTGTTTGTTTTTGTTTTTTTTTTTTTTTCCCTTCTTAAATATGTTATCATGGAGGCACTACCACCATTGCTGACTGGCTCGGCCTTGGCCAGTGGTGGGTCTGTCTTGGAGCCGGCTGGCATTGGATCTATTGGACATTGAGAAGCTGCTAGAAACTTCCCCTCAGAAGCCGCCCCTGTAGTCCTCGTCCCCCCCCCCCCCTCGTCCCCCCCCAAATCTTGTTGTGCAAAGTCAATATCCTTTAGTTATAATTTTATCTAGGAGGGAATGCACATTCATATGAATTGAGGATTCAGCCCATCGTGCTCTCTCACATGCATACCATCTGAGCGTAGACTTCTAAGCTGTTACTCTTGAATTAAAAATTCAAGTATGAGGAATTTTAAATTTTTCTGACTTGTGCTTAGTTTTAAAGAAATGAAAGTGCTTTTTGCTTACGCACTGTATTGTGGTGTAGAGATAGGGAGTGAAATAACAGGATCTGGAATAATCTTTTGGGTGACAGTAACGCAAGGAAGAATATTTGCTGTTAAAGGGCATCCTTTTGTCTTCGGGCAGAGATCAGAGATGGCTGCTTAGTTTCTGTATGAAAATAAGAATTTCCAGTACAGAACTTACTTAGTTTGCACTGGTACCATGTGTGTGGCGTGTTCTATTGTGCAGTTATGCAAACTGCATTCTGACTACATTTTTTTGGGTCACTGTTTATATATTTTGTCATTAATACAGGAACTGTTTCTGTTTAAGCAATATGTATATTTATATATTTTGAATGCGGAGAACAGCATGACTTACCTTTTGCCCATTTTCATTCTTTGAATTTTTTCTTAGGAAGCAAAACATAAATACACAATAGCCTGGTATGCGAAGGGAAGTATACTAGCAAAGTGGAAGGAAAGACATTCAGAAACATGCCTTCCTTTAGTAGAAAGCCTTTCTTCCCAGTATTGTGCTACTCAGCC
This sequence comes from Vanellus vanellus, assembly GCF_965231255.1. NCBI lineage: Eukaryota > Metazoa > Chordata > Aves > Charadriiformes > Charadriidae > Vanellus > Vanellus vanellus. The sequence continues at coordinate 46,836,044 of NC_138907.1, read as the reverse complement.
TTCCTCTGAACAAAGCCACTTCCATAGTATCTGCAGTTCCTGCATGTAAATCGTAACTTCTCGGAATGTTCTTTAAAAGGCTTTTTAAACATTATCTGTTATATCATGACATTTAATGTCCTCTGCAGTCATGTGGGAAGCCTGTGATAGCGAGGAATGTGTCAACCAGACCACTCGATTTGCAGTCTTTCTTCTGTCCCCTATTGCATTGAATGGGCTTTCTTCATTTTGCCAGCACACCATTCCTGATTACGAACATTGTCACCTCAGCAGTCTCCAACTGTGTAATTACAATTCAACATACTCAGTACCTATATTTCTTTAAGGTCCCTAAAATGAGGTGTTTAAAAGGCACTGGCTTGCTTGAACTATTTGGATCTTAACATTTTTCCCATAGTCTGTTATTACACGCCAAGTCAGCCTCAGCTCCTGAATACGCGGCATTCCCACGTCCTCCTGCAGTCCTCCAGATGAAGTCCATGTTTTGCCGAAGTATTATTTCCTTCATCATCCAGAAAGGGTAATTCCTCAGCTCCTGCTTTCCTGTTCTGGTCTAGTGCGTATACAATTGAGGCCCTAGGATGGAGTAAGTCTCCATTCTGTTTCTTTTTTTCTCTCCTCATTATGGATCCTATCGTGTGTAAATCCAGTGCAAGCTATTTAAATGATAGGCCTATATGACCATCTACATGAATGAAGAAATTAGACATGATGCATAGATTGCTGTCAGTTCTGCAAGTGTTAAAAACCTTTCTTTTCTTGCTTTTAGTCAGTTAAATTTGCATTAATTGAATTCCTGTCTTATTCTAGTCCTTCTGTCAGCTGGGTCAAGAACTTTGCTTTCTCTGTGATGGAGTTAGCTTATATTGAATTTAAGAAGTAAATTCTAAATGGTCCTTATAATAGATTGCAGAGACTGTGAGGACAAGCAGTCAAATTCTTGATTAGCTGTTCTGCCAGAGAAGAATAGCAATGAGTCAAAACTATGGATGTCTTCCCAGGCAAGAATTTAGTGTTATTCCAAGGAGCTCTTTTTTAAAGCCATTTTGCCTGGTAGTAATAAGTAAAGCAACTTTTAAGCAGACAGAATACCTCTCTTAAAATGAAATATGATGCTCCAGGGTGGTGGTAAAAGAAAATAGTATTTCTGGTTCAAGTCACACGTAACAGATCACGGCTGTTAAAGCCCTTTGTCGGTAGAATGAATCAGTATTGACTGCCTGGTTTCTCTTGCGGGTCATTAGCTTGTCAGTTAATTGGAAAGCTTGTGAGGGCCTTTTCCCTGATGGTGTTTTGTGGTAGAAGAAAACAACCCAGGAATAAACTTAGTTAAAAGCTGTTTGTAGTTGGTAACTATGGCTGCTTTGTACAGTGTTTGGATTGCTGTGTGTGAATTGTATAATGGGCTGATCTCTAAAAGGGATAGGGGATTCCTATGGTATCAACTCTGAAGGCTAACAAGGATTCAAAATGGGATACTACTGTGAAATTCATACCATAAATAATACAAATACGCTTGTAAGAGTCTGCATGAATGCTGTAACTGTAACAAAAGGATTCTTTAGATTTAAGTCTGTGGTTAATGTGGCTATCACTAGCTCGAGTCAAAATGATGATTTACTAATGTTAATGTTTATTGATATGCCTCAGATTGATATAAAAGTCTCTTAAAACTATAGTTCTGCTGTCGTTGAAAAGGCAGTCCACAGTTCCTTATTTATTTTCCAGTGACTTGATAGATGCGCATAAAAAAAGAAATCTGGGTATGAAGAGGGTGGTTTTTCCCACTCAGCACCTGGACCTGAAAGTCTGCATGGGCTTGTGCATCCTTGTTAGCAGTATGGGCTCTACAACTGGGCCTTAGTTTGTAATGCTGTGTTGGATGTATGATTCAAACAGAAATTAAAAATTGATCTCTATTCCTGTTAGCTGTCTGAGTTCTGCAGAGGAGTGAAATGTTGTATGAACCTGGGGGGCCTTTCTGTGCAAAAAAAGTAAGCAGGTAAGAGGAGAAGAACATGGAAGAGATTTGTTAAATAGAGGTGCCATCTTTATGCTGTTGTTCTTCTGGCTATAACTGCACTTTACATTTTATTATGGCCTGGGTCTTTAGAGTTGAATTTTATAAGGCAGTTTCAGAACAATTGGGCCAGTCACCCATTATTCATTCAATTACCCACTGCAGCCTTGCTGCTCCCTGTTGACATCTGTACACAAAGCCCAGCTCTTTTTTACATAACCTGACCAGCTCAGAAGCTGCTTGTGGGAGATGCTGAAAGTCATTGGGAGCTCCAGAGCCTGAGAAAAGAAATGGCTAAATAGATCATTCCCTCTGGCATGCCCAGAGGCAGGCAGGAAGCTGATAATGGCATCGTTGCACATGTAATATTTCGTGTTTTGCCCATATATTGCTGTAAAAAAAAAAAAAAAAAGGAGAAATTGGAGACTGCTATGTGGGAAATGTTGTTAAACCTCTTTTATGTAGCTTGGCAGCTGTATTTCTGTTTGTTGCCTTACACAGGCATTGATTTACACTGTCATGAGCTGTTTCTGAGGGGTCTGCCTTGTCTGGGGCTGGAGGGGGACCCCCGTGTGCTGTGGTGGTAATAAGGGGACCGGCCTTGCTGGGCTGTAGATGGAAAAGGTGTACGTTCCATGAAGCAGAGCGTTCGGGAAAGCAATGCAAATAGCTGTCTCATTAATGCAATTAAATGATACGCTGGACAGCTGAATTCTGCCTCTGAGGCCATCTCACTCCCATGTGCAGCTGGGCGCGGTGGTCCAGTCAGCCTTTCCGTAGGTGGTCAGTAACTGACTGCAAGTGCATCTTCACGTGCTTTGGGGTTCAGACTTACATAAATGATGGATCTTGAAACAGGACTTAGTAAGTGCTGTGCTTGGAATGTACGGAGGAGCAAGTTCTTAAAAGAAAACTGAACTGCATAGAGGCAGGCAGCAGGGACTGTGTGCCTGTCAAAATGGGCACTCAGTCTCAATGGGCTTTCTGAATAAGCGACTTGTGTTTCTTCCACCTGTGACATGAATACAATTCTGCCTTATCTTGTGAGAGTGTCTTTGAAATAAATCCAGTGATGTTTCTGAAATGTTTGGATACTCCAGTGCTGAACACTAAAGAAAAGCTCAGAAATAAATTGATAGTTCTTTATTCGGGAAGAACAGCAGTGCTAGGTTGTGAAAGAAGTACAATTTTTACAATGCAGCTAAAAGGAAGAATTGAGATGCTGCTGATGGGGAGTGCTGACTGTCATGTACACTGAATTGTGATAAAGTAATTGAACGTTATATAAAAGTGTACGCCTGCAAAGCAGGAGAGAGGGGAGTGTTAATGTTGCAAAACTAATCTCTATGCTAACTCCTAATGTTCGATTTGACTTGGATTTTTGAACTTTATGTTAAAAATGTAACTTGTGAGTTTATTTACAAGCACCAAAGGCACAGGTTTACGTTAGGTTTGGCAATGTCAAAGTAGTAAACCTACCTATTTTCATACGTGGCAGAAAACCTTGATTTTGTTCATATAAGCATGGACGATGCCTCAATTTCAGTCCACTGTTGGATCAATTTGGTACAAATATTTTGTAGGTTTTTGAAACCCAACAAACTAAGTAGTGATATTTCATATAAAATGAAGTGAGAGCAAGTGACTGCAGTTAAACTTTTCATAGCAGACTTGGAAACTGGATTATAAGAGGATAGTTAACTGCAAACTCTTTGTGTCAGAAACACCTTTGTGTTAGGTGTTTGGATGGTAGCCGAGCAAAGCACCAGTCCTGGACACTGCTGGGAACTTCTAAGATATTATAGTTACACAAATAATCATAATTGTGTTTCAGATGGTAAGTAAAATACATATAAGCTCATTAATTAAGAACTGTAAAGCTGGTGTACAAACCATTTTGCAAGCAAGCAGGATTAAGTGGGTAGCAATTGGGTGGAAAAATGTTGGTTAGTAACTAGCAACACTGAAACCAAATATACTGATTTTATCGTGGTATTGGCTATTTTGTGTTAGTACGAGTCATCTTAAAGCCTATGTGCTTCCATATGAAAATGTGTCTTGTGTAGCAGACTGTAATGAGCAGAGAAGGTCAACTTTATTTTATTTTATTTTAATCCCTTCTAGCCTTCAGGAAAAAGAACAATTGTTCGGCATGTCCATTAAAGAAACTACTGCCAAAGTAAGTACACATCAGTTTTCAGTTATTTAGAACATTTAGAGAAGCAGATAATAGCTTGCATCTTAATAAATTGTCTGTGTTTTAGAAAGTTGGTTTTGTGTTGTTTCTTCTAAACAGATTTTTCATGTAAATATTTTTAAATACACACTCTGGAGAAAAAAAAGCCAACTTTTATATTTGGACAGGCCACAGAGATTATGCTTAAGGAAGCCGATGAAGTCATCTATTGTTTCTCGGCTTATGTTTACTAGTGATCAGTCGTCTTGCTGGTCTCCATTTAGGAACAGACTCCTCAGCTTCATGAAATGAAAGTGTACTCTGGTCACAGCTGAATGTTTTCACTCTTAATACAGTCTCCTACTTTCCTAGCCTGATTAGTTTTGTTGGTGTGAAGGAAGACCATAAATGAAGTACCTCTCTTCCCCACACATTCACTAATAATAAACTAGCAATCTACTTCTCGTCCCCCTTTAAAAATACAAAGAAAAGTGATGTGGCATATTTCGCATACCTTTTGTTTCTAACCAGAGTTGTTAATACTTTTCCTTTAATTTTCTTACTTCTCATTGCCTCCTTCCAAGAAAGAGAATACTGAAGTGTTTATTTCGGAGTGACTCAGTGAGCCACAGACCATCTTTGCTCCAGGAGTGCTCTAGAAAAAAAGGCCCATTTATTGTAGCTAATTCATATACATCTATATGGAACAGGCACTGGAAAATATTTCTGGCTGTTGATCAGTGATGAATTTATACTCTGAAATAAGTTTATTTTTCATGTTTTTTCTCTAATAGCACTCACCAAAGTTAGTGAAAATTTTATCCTTTATAATCTATTCTTCCTAATCATCTTGACCAACACTTTTAACATGCACTGGTTTTGGTCTTTAAAAAGTCCATTTAAAGATTACATCTCAATAACCCTTCCTGCTTCTCTTCTGCTTTATTTTGAGCTCATTCTCCTCTATTCCTTGCTTATGCACAGATCTTGGGGAAAAACTAGTATAGACCATTATATCATGATGCTCTCCCCTGTATTTTTTAAATTACTATGAATAAAGTATGAAGGAGAAGTGCGCAGTTGACCCACAGCTCATCTACTGAAATTATTGATGCGTTCAGTACCTCAGAGTGATGTGTTGTTTCAAGCTATCTGCAAGCTAAAACATAAGTTACAGATTTTGCCTTCTCCCCTAAAATTGTGTGCCTCTTGAAGTTTTATTTTACAACTGAAGTATCTAGATACTTTTTCAATAAGAGCTGAAACATTGGGTCACAACTGAGAAGTCTGCGAGGCAGAATTCTGCAGCCTGTTTCTTTAAATATTCAATAGATAAAATACTATTTTAATTTCACCCCATTCCTATGTGATGGCTTTTATGTATTAGAGAAGATAAATAGGAAGCATGTAATGAGACTGCTCCAAATCATTTAATATTTTATTTATTCAGATTGTCTCATCCTATTATTTTCTTCTCATGCTGAGTAGAGCTGGTCTTTTAAACCTTTTCATTGTGTGGGGAAAACACTACTTCGTCAAAGGTCTTTTCTTTCCCCCTGTGCTGCTAATATTTATACGGCCTTTTCTGCCTCATCTGTGTTTTCAGCTGTGGCTGCAAAAGCTAAGATTTGCCTCCTAATGAAGGGAACAATCTCCCTTATCTACCACCTTCCTTCAGAAATTGATATCTGTTTTTGCTAATGGCAAGATTGTGCTGTACGGGAGATCCAGGTGGACTGTCTTTTTCAGGCAGTGTAAAGAGAATTTCTCTCTCTCTCTCTGTTGTAGAGAAATGTGGAGGTTACTCAAAATTTATTTTTCCTTGAGATGGTGGGAGGAAGAGTAAATTTCAATGCTTTATTCAGTGTCCTTGTCCCTCTTTGTGCCACTTTAGATTAACATCGTATGCTGGAAGGATGGAAGAGGATGAAATGGGCAAATTTGCTTTTGATATTTTGATGCTTTTCATCTTGATTCCGCATATCTTTGCTAACCAGCATCCTACTGGTTTCAGATAGACTGCTTTCTTGAGTAGTGTGTATGTGTCTGAACACAGATTTTAAGGTGTATACCTAAACAAGAGTATCTTTATTTTTTTTTATTGGAGGTCTGCTTTAAAAAAAACAAAAAACAAACAAAAAAACCAAACAAAAAAAACAACAAACAAAAAAACCAAACAAAAAAAACAACAAACCAACCACTGAAGAGGATTTTTAAATAGATACAGTAATACTTGGCTGTATAGAACTTCCCTGAAACTGAAAGGGAATTTTTTTTTTAGACTTGGAGCTGGTTGGTCCATGGTCAGCAGCAGAGCTGGTCACTGAGAACAGGGAAAGGGCATTGCTGGGGCCACAGGCACAGGCGCTTGCAAACAGACTGGGTAGGGAACTCCCGCGTTCCCTGGGAGCAAAGGAGGACGCTGGCTTTGTGAGCGTTCATCATCTTTGTTAGATAAGAAATAACCTTTCCTCAGTGGCTGAATAAGCTACTATAATGAATAATGGCAGCTGCTATTAAGATAAAATAATTAGAAAAAATGAAAAGAACTGGAGCTTGTAGAGGAGAACTGATGTAATGTAGAAGCAGTGCGATTAGTTTAGAGAACGTTATATTGTTTTGTCTCTCCTGGTTGCTCATTTAGTTTTGTCGAACTATGCCATATGATAGCTCTGAAGATTAATGTTGTTCATTTATCTACAGAGCACACGTGACATAGATGCAAGCAGAGGCTTGGTAACGTACTTATCTCACATTCCAGAAGAATCATCTCTGTGAGCCAGAGGAACTTCTTTTCAGCCTCTGGTCCCTGCATTTGCGTCCATTAATGAAGAGTGCCAGCAAGCTTGGTTCTGACAGTAGTGCTTATAAAGTGGACAGGGTTTACTAGGAACTGATTAAACCTCCCAGCTTATTTTGCATAATTGCCAAACAGCTGTCTACTGGTAATGACTTTAAGTTACTACCAGCATGGGATATATTCATGCAGTTTTCCTGGAGCTGAAAGGTTCCCCATCTAATTGCAATTCACTGAGCCATTCAGTACCCCTAAAGAGAGAGTGCTGCTTAGAAAGAAGTCATTAAAAACTTTCAGATTTATTTTGGACATGCGAGACAGAAATGGCCTTTGGGTTCTTTGGGCACGTTTATTCACCTCTGACAGGTTTGGGTCTTTTAAAACATTTTAAGTGAATTAATAGGCAAGTCACTTAGAAGGGGGTACTGAAACAAAGTGAAATATGTGGGAATTGAAAAATTATAATAGGTGCAGAAGTGATGAGATATATGTGCTTCTAAATTAATAGGAAGACTCCAAAGTCTTTAGATAGTAACATTTACTGCTTGGAGGAGAGTTCTGTTGACTCAAGAAAAAATATTACTCATTTATGTTTAACAGATGCTGTCAACTAAAGCAAGAGGTTATTATCCATTTAAAGGGATTTACAGTTAGTGTCATATCTGAATTATTATACTTTAATTGTACAAACAGATAAGCCATTAGAGCTGTAAGGCTTTTGCTCTTAAAAGCAAAGTGATAGCTGTGCTTCTGTATACACTTGTTTTTAAGGGGGGTGGGGTGGGGGGGGGAAGACAAGGAGGGCAGAGAAACTTTGCTCTGGAGATTTCATTTCACATGTCATCTCTTCACAACTGGCCTGTGCCTCCCTTGTCTATTGCTTTACCCTTGGTTCCAATGAATGCAATGTTTTCTCCAGTGTCAGCTACAATTTTAAGTAAGTGTTTGATGTCTGCCTTCAGAACAAAAGATTTGCCTTAGCTCGATGGGGGATTTTTCTGTTTGTTCATTTCACTTCCTTTACAAATGATGCAATATGGAGTAAGAACCAACATTTTTAAATATGTGGGAGTTGTATGAATTGCGTATGCTGTATAAGGTCCTTCTGAGGTGGTAATATACACTTAAATGTAAAGTACAGAAACAGTTGAACTTCCTTTCTTTTTTTCTCCTGTCTCTCCTTGCTTTTAATACCAGTCCTGATTCATTGCTGAAGGAACTTCCAGTTAAAAAGATAGAGAGAGAGGAAAAGTTAGAAACCTAAACCCCAGTCAGCTGTGTCTCCTGATTGTGAAACGAAGTGCAGCATTGAGCTCATACAGCCTTATTTATTGCCTGTGCAGAGAATTAACGGTGGCTGCTTTACCTTTTTTTCAGTTAAGACGTGCAGCATGGTATATTTTGTATAAAAATCACTGTACCTTCTGTGTTATGATATCTTAAACTCCAAACGTTGGCTTATTTGTGCTGCACTCCACTGTTAATGCTGAAATTGCACAGAATGTGTAAGATGGCCTTTCTTCTACGTGCAGCCTCAGTATCTAGTAGTGAAACACGTTCTCTCTCCTGCAGATAGCTAATACTAATACCATTCCCTATTTTTATAATAGAATATGTGGCAAAGACTGGAAATTTTGTTTCATGTTGGGCATTTCTGTAAAGACATCACTTTTTATTAAGCTTCTTCACCTTGCTGTAGGATGTTATGCCATGTCTGTAAACCAAGAACACTTGAAACCCTGTTTAAATTGCCTCATACTTTTACATGAATGAATTTTATATCATGGCTGTCTGCCTCAATCTAGGTTTGTACGAGTCAGAAACTCTGCAGTACGTTGAGGAGGAAAGTGAGCGATATTGAGACTCAACTCCCAGCTCTACTTGAAGCTAAAATGCTGGCTGTTTCAGGTAAGTTTTAAGTGACGAGAGGACTAACATTGAGTGGTGTGTCAGAGCAGTTGTTGACCTTTTCTTGGCTGAGACTTCTTAGAAGTCATTGATGTACACTTATCTAGATCATTTGAAGTCGTGGCAAGTGCAGGAGAACAGGGCTGTGTCATGTCAAGTACTTTAAGCTCCTCTCCGTGGTTGGGAACTACTGGTGAAGCAGATGCTGTGTGGTAGGCAGTAAATGTGCAAAGAATGTGATATTTTTCTGTAGCTGAAATTGATAAATAATTATCAATAGCTGTTGCTGGGCCTTACAAGTTATAGCCTGGAGCTCTCTAGTTAAGACTGTAAGTTTACAACAAAGGTGTAATAATTACAAGCGTGGCTTTAAATGACACTTTAAAACGGAATACAATAATTGGCAGCTTCTGCTGTTCAGATCATTAAACAACTAATGTTGGTAGCAAAAGAGCAATTTGGTCCTTGGAGCACTCGTGCATGTTATTTGCCACCCGTAAAACGTTGAAATGTGATTACAGAGCCTGATACATAACAGCTTTACATGCCACTTACTTGGGATTGCTGCACTGTTCAAGGAAAAAAGGCAAAGCACAGTTCTGTCTCCTAAGTGGGTTTTCTAATTCAGCAAATTGTTTGCAGATGTGTAAGTAAGTGTCTCTTTGCTGGACACCTGCCTCAGAGAGGAAACGGAATAGGAGGGAATGTAGCCTTGGGCACAAGGAATTTTCCAGTCTTATGCCAAGTAAAGAAAGGCTAGAGGGTTTTTAATACATGTCAAGGCGACGTGTTGTAGCTATCTGTTGGTGATTTGCCTTCTCAGTTACATACAAGGATGTAGTACTGGCACACATGGATTATTTTAAAATGAAAACTTGCTCAGCGTCTCATGGTTTGTTTGCCAGAAGTGGATAATGTCAGGCTTAAGCAAAATCGTAAAGGAAATTAAGGACCAGATCTTGTATTGCTGCTGAGCATGCTCAATTTCCTTGCTTCTCGTAACACCTTTTCAAAATGGAAACCCTCTCTGTTTCTCTGTGTCCACCTGTGAGAGGTAAGCTGAGCGATCGCCCTTCTCTGCCTGTGGGCTGTTGGAATGTAGGTAATTTTCTTGCTTTCAGAAATGGGGTCAAAGTTTTCCCCAGCCATTTGATGACTTCCTTGAGAACAAAATAGCCCATAAACTGGATGTGCAACTGCTTTGTGCTGCCAGCAGGAAGCAGTTGGCCAGAAAAGTTGTACCTCAGTCTGGCACTTTGAGAGAGTAAATGACAACTTGAAGACTATTTCCAAAACATTCCTAACAATATTTTATACTTGTTAGCTCTTAAAAGAGGCTGCTTGTTTCGGGAATTGAATTCGGAAGACAATTTAATGCTGATGTTTCTAGAAACCATTTTCACAGTACTGTGACTATGATTGCCTTTCTACACTCTTTAAGAAGTATCAGTGCTGTTTCTTAGTACTGATAAATAGCGTTGTTTCTTTTTTTTATTCTTACTCTGAAAAACTCTTACTTCAGGGAATTTTAATGACTCTGAATGGTGCAATCCTAAGGTGTTACTAAAGCAAAATTCTGGAGGGAACTGGTTGAAAATCAAGGATGAAAGGTAGCTTGGTGACAGTGGATATTGTAATTTCTTTACCTCATTGTAAGAAATGCATATGTATAGTTGATGTGATGGGACTTGTTTATGTTAAATGCAGAGGATACAGGGGAAACATAGGTATCAAAAAATTAGCTCTCTGAAGACCTGAAAGTGTTTAAAAAAAAAAAAAAAAAAAATTCAGTCTTAGAGTTTGAAGTGATAAAATCAGAAAAGTCAGGATGCAGAATGAATTGCAGCCAGCAGAAAAACAAGTCAGGAAGAAAAGATTTGGTAAATGCAGAAGAGGAAAGTGGAAGGAGGAGCTTTTTTTTTTTTTTTTTTTTTTACTTAAGAACAGTGAGCAGTGTACAATTTAGAGAAGCCTAAAGTATTCGGTTTCTGTGTATTCTTGTTTTAGGCATAAATTAATTACACCTCTTAAATAAGGCACAGTTAAGAAGTAGGTCTTAACCTTTTAAATACTGGCTAAGGTTTAAGCAAGATACTGTATGTATATATCCCCTGATCTATCAGGCAGCTAACAGAATGTTAATCAACAGCCTGGGTATATTAAATAACTAGGAGGTGGGAGAATCTTCGATTTGGTAATATGCAATTATTTAAGGACAGCCTTGGAATAGCATGAAATTCAGAGGGAATTATAGTATATATAAATATGCAGTAAGAATAAAGCTTAGTGGTTGTAGTTAGAGGTTTTCATTTAGTCTGGAAGCGTCAGGCAGGGATAAATGTCTGTTATTTCTGATTTTTTTACCGTAGCAGTTAGATCGCTCATTCAAGCAATTTCCTCGAACAGCAGTACTAATGGATACTGAGAACAACTGTTTTTCTCTAAACAGATGTTGCATTGTTTTTGTTTAACGTAGCATTTTCCTTCAGGAAGCAAAGTTAAGTGATTTTGGAACAGTGTCAAAGCAAAAAGTAACGGAATCCATTTGTACACATCTGGGTTCATGTATCCCAAAAGTTAAGTTAGGTGATCTTATGAATATAGTTATTAAGTGATGCATTAGTTTCAGGGCTTACATGTGATGACTTAATGATGTGATGACTTGGAAAGCATGATATATGCTTCAGCCTTTAATGGCTACCTTGATAGCTTCAGACAACATTCATCTTCGATGTGAACTGTACTTTCTATTGCAAGCACGTTGATTTACAGTATTGGTGCATTTGTACCAGAAAATGTAAGAATATAGCTGATCTTGTTTTGAGAGTAAAGTACCGCAATAAATACAATGTAAGCATAACAATTTTATTAGTCCTTAGGTCTTAAGACTGTGTAATAAATGATACTGTAAAGACATAAGAGACAATGCTACATATGTAAATGTCTCTCCTCCCTACTATTTCTTCCTTGGAAGAAGTGTAAAATTAAAAATGGAGGAGAAAGAAAGAAGATCTGGGAATCTTTGGATTATTGAAGGTCATTGAATAAATACAGTAGACTAATTAAATCCCAGTGAGATATCACATGGAAAAAAAAGAAAGAAGCCTGTACTTAAATGTTCTAGAGGTATTTCTACCAACAGTTATCATTCAGATCCTTTATATCAACAACTCCCTTACCTTCTGATTGGCATTTGCCTGTTATGATAAATAAGTTGCAGTTAATACTCCTGAGATGCTAGTTCAGAATTTTTCTCCAAACATAATTAGTAGAATCTTATTACGTTGTTCACGGTTTTTAAGTCAGTAGCTTTAGCTAATCGTAGCTAACAAGTACCCTGATTGCATGAGATGTTACTGTTGACATACACATTTGTAAATACTTATCGATGAAATCTTATGGTTTAGCATCTAGTAGATTTGGGTTTTTTGTTAAAACACTTTAATGTCAGTGCTTGGAAACCTGCATGTGATTATTATAGCAGTTGCTTCTTACAGTAGTTCTTAACATGCTTATAAATATTTTGTCATCAGTTATGGGAAGAACGTGGCAGTACATGATACTCTGTTCTTTCTCTTAGCATTGTGTGTTTATTTACAATGAATTTTTAGGGGGGGGATTGCAAATCAAATAATCTTCAGACAGTAAGAAAATTCAAATAGTAAGATATGTAAGCAAGTGTAACTCTAAAAATATGGAAAATTTTTTTCCTACTTTAGGTTGTTTTGCAGGAGAGCAAATCATGTGTGAGAAACAGTGTGTTTCTCATTTTTTTCCTTAGAAAATAATTTGGGAATAGGAGGGAAGATGTAAACTGAAATAAATTTTCATCACTGTTTTGTCTGTTTCTGATATTTGAATAAAAGAGGTTGGTTGATATATTTTAGTGTCTTCATATACCCTATATGATTTTTTTTTTTTCTCTTGAGAATGCGTAATAGTCCGGGACTAGATAGCCAGACAGTGGCTAGCAGGGAGCTAAGCAGATGTGAATGAAAAACTGAATTCATTATGTAGTTATCTGAGATGCATGTCATTAACTTTTCTTATGTATTTGCAAGTACAAATTACATCCACGGAAGTTAGAATCATGTGACTTGTAAGTACTTAAAAAATAAAAATATGTTCTTAAAACTGTCTATACCAATAAGAGATCTTGTGTCATCATCCTATAATTAGCACTACCTTGATTTCATTAAATACCTACAAGTGGGAGCTGACTGGAAATACTCTTGTGGGATTTCCAGCAGTACAACAAAAAGGTTTTGTGGTTTTTTTTTTTTTTTTTTTTTCCCCTTATGTTAATGTAGAAGTGTAGTTTATAAATAGCAGGACATAAATACTAGATAGCATATTTTCACAAAACTTAATGCCAGGACTGTTGTCTCTTTACCTGCTCTTTGATGCTCTTTTAGCAAGTTCTGCAGGCTCAGAAAGCAACTGTAACAAAAAAAGCCCCCAGCCTTCCAACTTTGGTGCTAAGCCATTCCAGTTGGGAATCGGTATGTCAGAGAGGGGACAGAGCAGTCAGACTGGAAGATGCCAGTGCAGGCTGAAGGATGTTTTCAGCCATACATCTGTGTGTTTTGGTAACATGGATGTCTTGTTTTTGTGCCTGTGATTTCATGTCTGTCATTTCATGCAGAAATATGTATCGGCATAAAGTTCTCGACATGATGTTGAGATCTTCCCCAGACATTCTACATACTTGTACTTTGTCTTTCACTGGAAGGTGATGGTGGTCCTGGTTTTTTTTTTTTTGGTTTTTTTTTTTTTTTAATCTTTCCTGTTTCTGAGAACTGTTGTTTGATATCAGTTGGAGAACTCGGCTAGTCTTAGAGGGAAAAATGCCAATGCCTCTTTGTGCTTTTTCACAAAGGCTTAGTGTTTTCATAAATTGGAGTTTGATAGAGACCTGTATCTTGTCAGATGACATAGATGGTTCCTGACTTTCAGATTCTTGCTTTCAGCAGTGCTCTGGGTTGATGGCTCTGAGGCATGTTGAGATTAATTCTTCTTCATGCCTGTATCTCAATGTCTGGCTCCAGCATACACAGCTATATATTGGGGTGTCTTCCCACAATGGTCACTTTATGTTCCATGGAATAAAATTTACTACCGTGTGTTGCTGTAAGTGATGCACTTTTTGGCAAGCCTGTTAAGTAATTTACAAAATATGCCAGTGACCCTCCTAATCCAACTCCCAAACAGGCATGCAGACTGACTGCTATGCTGTTTGTCTTTTTATCTCATTTCCAAAGGAGACTGCTGGATGTTACTGGCTTTCAGTGAACTTCAAGGATAATTTGCTGTAGCTGAAGTTCCAGCATGATATGTGACCAGACAGCAGAAAATCATCGCCTCCGTTGCAGAAGTCAGGCAGTCATGTAACAACTTACTGTTCTTCTCCCCTGTTACCTAAGCTGTTATCCTTGGAGGGGGAGAGAGGGTCGAGTAAGCTCTTTGGCTGTTCCTTTTCTGGGGTTTTGTGGTCAAAGGAGGAATGTTAGGTGAGGAGAGCTGTGAAGGAAAGGCACTCTCACCCCATGGAAAAGCTCTGCTGTGATCTGGTGGGGACGAGGGAAAACCCCTGTGCAGTCTGTGGAAGGGGGCAGAGGTGTCCCTCTTTCCACTGACTGTCAGGGGAGCCAAGGTGACAAACCTGTGAACCTCAGTGCATGCACTTTTGGTGCCTAAATGTAGGTGGCATGAATATTTCTCTCCCCAATCTTTCTCTGGTTGGTAAAAAGGAGGGTGATGATTTCATGAAGCCCTCACGATCATGGAGATCAGGTCTGGGTGTTTTCCCTACTCTCAGCATGTCCCTTCCTCTCCACTAGTAGCGGTAGTGAGTGGTGCAAAGGCATAAGAGAAGGGAGATGTGAAAGAACCAGAGATTGAAAGGCATGAGCTGAGTGGGAGCTATGAGGGAGGGCAAAGTGATTATGTAGGGAAGCCTGTGTGCACACACGTCTGTGCTATTGGGTGACCCTTGAGCCTTGGAGTCACTTTCAGTTGGGCATCCTTTACCATGTTGAAAGAGAATTATATGAGACTTGCAACAACCATTTATTGGTTAACACACGTAGTAAATTGCTGAGGCTAATATGCTCCTGGGCTATACTTGTTATCCCCAGCGCAGGCACTTGAGAGCATCTGGTGGCTCAGCATTCACCAGTAGCTATCGCTCCTTGGAATAGATTGTGTCTCAGTATTGCTGAATTGCCATCTTCCAAACCTCTGCCTTTTTCTTCAGGGTTTTGGTGCCTTTTCTCATTGATAACTTTCACTCGAGCCTTTGAGTTGTTATTGCTGATTAAAATCTTATCGTTGTTGGGGTTTTGTTGTCCCCCCCCCCTTTTTTTTTTCTTTTAATTCCTGCATTGCTCTGTGGTGACTGATTCAGTCTGGGCACACGGCGCTTCCTGTGGCAGAGAATTCCTCTTCCAAATGTATGTGTCTGGGGTCTCTTGCCTGCTTCTATATGGATTTTCTTACTTTACCTTTCAGGATCACATCAATCATTCAGTTGCACTATGTTTCATAAAAGTGTTGGCATGTGTTATTGCTTAAAAGCAAGAATTGTGATTCAAATATGCTGGAATTCTGTAAAATATTTCAGAAGATAGTAGGCTGTCCCCCATTTGCTATTTGTTTTTTCAGTGGTGCAAACACACTGGCAGTGCTTCAAAAATCTTACATTTCATAGAATGATTTAGGTTGGAAGGGACCTTGAAGATCATCGAGTTCCAACCCCCCTGCCATGGGCAGGGACACCTCCCACTGGACCAGGCTGCTCAAAGCCCCATCCAGCCTGGCCTTAAACACCTCCAGGGATGGTGCATCCCCAGCTTCCCCAGGCAACCTGTCCCAGTGTCTTACCACTCTCACAGTGAAAAATTTCTTCCTAATATCTAATCTAAATCTACCCTCTTCCAGTTTAAAACTGGTACCTCTCATCCTATTGCTACGTTCCCTGATGAACAGTCCCTCCCCAGCTTTCCTGTAGACCCCTTTAAGTACAGATATGCATGGCTAAATACTTTTCAGGCTTTGATTTTTCTAAAAATGTAGGCGGTATCTACAGCAAAAAGAAACTGTGTACAGGAAAGCATAGATGATCCCTTCTGGTAGGATCTACCAGTAGTTAGTTCTATCACTCTAGAGCTACATAAAAGTATGTTTTTACTACTAGATGATGTATGTTCCAAACTTAATCACATATTACTACTTTTCCGAATTTCTTTTTTTATACAGAACAAAGTACCCAAATGAATACATGCGTAATTTGATTATAAAGCTTATAGATGAAACTTTATTCCAGTGCCTCACCACCCGCAGTGAAAAATGCTTCCTGATAGCTATCTAAATTTCCCCTTTTCCACTTTGAAGCCATTACCCCTTGTCCTATCGCTACATGCCCTTGTAAAAAGTCCCTCTCCAGCTTTATTGTAGGCCCTCTTCAGATACTGGAAGGCTGCAATAAGGTTTCCCTGAAGCCTTCTCTTCTCCAGGCTGAACAACCCCAACTGTCTCAGCCTGCCTTCATAGGAGGGGTGCTCCAGCCCTCTGATCATCTTTGTGGCCCTCCTCTGGACCTGCGCCAACAGGTCCATGACCTTATGCTGAGGACTCCAAAACTGGACACAGAACTCCAGGTGGGGTCTCACCAGAGTGGAGTAGAGGGCCTGAATCACCTCCCTCGACCTGCTGGCCACACTTCTTTTGATGCAGCCCAGGGTACAGTTGGCCTTCTGGGCTGCAAGTGTGCATTGCTGGCTCATGTTCTGACACATTTTTAGCTTTTTCTCTTTTCTTTGTGTGAAGCTGAATGATATTTATTTTCTTCAATTTTTGTTTCTGGTGTTGGAGTCGGTTTGTATTCTCATTAATCACAGAGTGGAGGATTTTCAGCCTTGAGTTGCACTGCCATTGGTAAATACCATGGTGGCAAATGCCCTAAGCTAAACTAAATTTTCACTTTCTTATGTATTATTAAAGGTAGTGCTAGTCTTTGAAAAATTAGCCTATAGATAATGATAAATAATGACCAATCTACTCTTTCTTACATTTAAGCCATTGTCCAGTATGTATGCTTTACTGTTATGCAAAAATTGCTCCTTTGCTTGTACCACAATAAACATAGTTTCTGTAGGGATGGGACGTACCTCTCTCCTTCAGGTATGAATAATGGAAGCTATGAGCGTTTCAAACCATATTTTTAGTCAATTTGTTGCTGGCAAATGGTATCAAAATAATGGTTTGTTACTTTGAGGCTACTAGATGGGCAACAATCTACCCAATATAGGAAAATCTGACAGTGAGCTTTTATAATGGACATGAGTTCGTGGCATGTAACTATGTATAGAGAAAATATACTTAATATGCAGAGCACTATTTAGCTGTAGTATACAGCCATACAAGTAAAATTCTGGGAAGAGAGGAAAATAAGGTAAATATACTATTTATTTTTACAGTGAGTAAAAGCAACTATGTTGTTCCTGGGGATGTGTTGTTTTTTTTTTTTTTTTTTAATTTTATTTTATTTTTCCAGTTGGGGTGGTTTTGCTTGATTTGGTTAGTATTTTTGGCCTTCACATCGAGCCGTCAGAACTTACCTGATGTCCCTGTCTGTAGAGAGTGGGGGATGAAGGATGCATGTGAGGAGAGCGCCCTAGAGGGCAGGATTATGGAGGAATTTTAAACTGGATTTTTGTTGCTGTCTCTTGAAGATAACGGTGAGGTTCAGCCCCTCAAAGTGAAGTGTATAGACTCGGCTCCTTATGACAGCATACTGCAAGCATGTTATTCAACCTGTTCAGAGCATTGGATACTTTGAATTAGCTGGAAAGTCAAAATATGACTTTCTAGTGTTGTAGAAGTGTAATTAGTTCAGCCAAGTTCATGTGAAATGATTTCAGATTTTGTTATCATCCCAACTGTACTCCACATGGTTATTCCTCCCCTTCTCCTCCCCCCCATTTTGTCCAAGCACTGTTGATTCCATGTATTTATTGAAATTGAAATTGAATAGATTTAAGATTCTGATAGAGCAGCAGACTTTCTAGCCTGGATGTTTATAAACAGATTTCTCAATTTGTGGGTTCCCCCATTTGGTGTGCCAGTTTGCGCCCAGTATGTTTATATGAACATGTATGCAGTGGCTAAAACTGCGCGTTGCTAGTAAGCATCACTGCGAGGCAGGAGGAAGGATGGGAAAAGTGGCATTTCGCCCTTCAGTCCCCTTCATAGAATCCCTGTCTCGTGTCTTGGTTTAGATCAGAAGCTCAGCTTTGGTCTTAGACTATTAATTCTGCAGTTTTGTTGTCTGTACAGATTTTCTGAGTGAGCAGTCCTATTAACTTCAGTGATTTTTTTTGAGTTTCCTGGAAAGACTTAGGACTGACTTTATTTATCTAATGTCACCCAGCTAGAACTCTCCCAGTGGTATGGCTAAAAAAACATAGCTCTGAGTGGTTGACAAAGTAACAGTTATTATGTTTACTTAGGCAAAATAATTATTTTATCATAAAAAAAAGGAATTTTAACATTTTCAGGATATTAGCAGAATAAAATATTTTGACACATGTCTTCAGAATGTTTCTACAGCATCCAATGTGACTTTGTCTCTTAATAAACAAAACCCCCAGGAGGGCATGTTTTTTAATGCTGGCAGCTAGAGATTATATATTAGTTTTTAAATTAACCTTCTTACGGCATTTAGAAAGCAGTTATTTTGGTTGCTGTGATTGAGGTCACTGATGGCACTTGTGGTGCATGCGTTTGTAAGCTCTTCTGACTTTTCACTGCAGAATTCCAGATATTTCTGCTGTCAGGGGGACCTGCACCAGGCAGTTTTGGCTTTTGGGTATATATATCTGATGCCATTTCCTCATAGCCTCAGTTTGATATAAACTTCCCTTCTGGGAATTAAGATCCATTCAATATGTATAAAACTTTCATGTGTAATATCATACCTTTTTCCTTGCTGTCTTCTGAAATCTAAGAGCAGGCTCCAGACTCTAATGAAGAATCTCTTGCCTTCATGTTTTATTAAGGCTCTTGTGCGTTGATGCTTCAGATGAGTTCAGGTGAAGTAAAGGTGCACTGTTTAATTTTCAGTCTTCTTGCTTTAGAAGCTTCTGAATATCTGCCATTTTTCCAGTGATTTTGTCTTGCCTATCTTGCTGCTGTGTTTTGACCATTTGGAAACATGTGACGGATTAAGATAAAATTTGTGCTGCCATTTCACAATAAATGCATTATCAAGCCGTAAGATCCTAGTATTTGTAAAGCATATTTATAGTTATTTAATTGTGTAATTCTTTGTAAGCTAGAACTGGCAAATGGGGTTTTAGCTGAGAATTAGAAATAGGGGAGTTTTGAACTCTTAAACAAAAAAGGTCAGCTTTAAGCAAAGAAAAGGGTTGGACTGAAACTACCATAGCCTTAGGATTAAATAAAAAAAATATAATCCACCAAACAAGGCTATCATAGTTAAAATGTTCAATCGTTAAACGTGATTTACTTGATACAGTCTCTTCCAAACTTTTCAAAAGTGCAGTCTCCTTTTAGCACGCCTGTCCTCATGTGGCCACTTGAGTTTGCAGCAGCATCTTTCCTCCAGGAGGATGGTTATAATTATTTGCTGGAAGTGCTTACGTTCATTCTTATGCTGTGGAGGAATGGATCTGCTCTCAGCAGCTGGCAGTGCTTTGCCGTCTTCCAACCAGTGTAAATACCCATGTCCCATTCTTGCTCCCCTGTCCTGAAGGAAATGAACAGCACCCAAACCATTCCTGTGGAAGACTGTGACTAACGCTTTTGAGATACTGGGTAAAAAGGATTAAGGATACTGTGATGTGGATTTGATGTTCTGGATTATGTCTTAATTTTCTAAAATAAATTTTTAATTGATCTGTTGTGTATAAGCAATAGTTTATTATATTTCTGAAAAATAAGCTGAGACACCTTTATAGCTGAATAATGCTGTTAGTATTATAAAGTTATTTCAGGAGTCTCAAGTCATTGCACATACTTCAGAAGCTGATGAGACGTCTTATGTGTGACTGGATGTGCCTTACATTAATATTTGCTTCAAGGCTAAATATTCTAAGTGCATTTACTTACTAGATGCCTTTACTTATTAGATCATACCACAAAATTTTGGCTAAGTTATGATGATGATAGAGTTTAGATCTTGTGCTAGAGATCTGTTGTCTTGTATTTGGCAAGTCTAGATGGAAATTATTTTTGTCAAGTATTCATTAGATTGCAGCGGCTTTTTTGCAGGTTTTTGTGGGTTTTTTCTTCTCTCCTCCCTCCCCCCCCCCCCCCCCCCCCCCCCCTTCGCCCCTAGCCAAGCAGCTGAATCATTGAAAAGACACAGGTACAGCTGTGTAAATGTATCATTATAATGGTTACTCTATTGCTGTGTCAAAGTCATTTAATAGCTGAGCATCTCACTGTTATCGTGAATTTATACTTAAGACTTCTCTGTGAGGTAAGGAAACGTTCCTCTCCAGGTTCTTATAAAAATAGTTTTCAGAAAGGTTAAGTGAGCATTTGTTAGTAGGCTACACTGTAAACCAGTTGGGAATTGAACTTTTGACTCTGTATCCCTTTCCAAAGGAGCCAAATGTTTTTAAAAACTCCAGAGCAGCGTGAGCTGGTGATACTGAGGTATTCTGCCCGTCTCTGAGGTTTTATACTTCAAGGAGAGCCAGAAGCAGAGAGTTTTGACTTCTAAATTTGTTCTCTCAGAAGAACATCTCTTGATGGTCTTTGCACAGGGTACATGCCATTTAAGAAATGCAACCTCTCATTTATAAACAACCTGCCGGTGCTTGTTGTGAACAATGGCATAGTGCTGCTTTGTTCAAGGAGGAAGTACTTCAGGGTCTAGCAGATTGATAGCATCTGTTTAAAAAGTATTGTAAGTTGAGGTGTTCACCAAAACAAGAAGATGGTCTGACAGGTCACACCACAATAATCAATGAATTACAGTATGACACTGTCTGAAGTGTGGACCTTAGGAAAAGGTTTTCTCCAAAAATGTAAATTGTATCAATAATTGAAAAAAAAAAAAAAAAAAAACCAAAACGAAACCCAAAAAACTATTTCTGTGTGTATAAGGTTAAATGTGTTACAATTATGATTCTTTTTGTGGTATGTTAATTAAATGGATGATTGCAAAGCAGTTTCTTACCCCCGCACCCCCCCAAATTGGTCTTTCAGTTGCTGTTGGGCGATATAGTTGCTTAATTTCCCGTTTGCTGTGTAATTTACTGATGTTGCAAGTGTCTGCTTCATTTTCTCTTTCCTCCCTCTCCCCCCTGCCCCCCACAAAACATGCAGGAAGTAATTTCGGTACTGCGAAGGATCTGACAGAAGAAATAAGATCACTAACATCTGAGAAGGAGGGGCTGGAAGGACTTCTCAATGAACTGCTGGTTCTGAGTGCTCGAAATGTTCGAAAATTGGAGAGAATTAAAGATGATTACACCAGACTGAAACAAGAACTTGAACAAGGAGAGGCTGCCTTTGGTAAGTAGTTCACAGGCTGTCGCAGCTTTTGCTCAGTCACGAGAGCCTGAAAGTCTACTGGGTTTGACGAACCATCCTGCGTTTCACAAAATGCACTGATTTTTCTGAGGGAAGTTTGGCCAGGGCCTAGATAAGCAATATGCTGAATATGCTCTCCGCTGTTTCCACTGGAAGGTGGACTGAGGGGGAGCAGGGATATCCCAGCAATATACAACCTTTGGAGATCTGTCTTAGCCCAATTCTCAAAAACTTTCTTTTCTAAGCCCATTTTTGTGATGATGATGATGATACTGTGCATTGATTCACATACAGAGAAACAATAGAAGCATATTTAGTATATGTAACTAAATATTTAGTATTAATAACATATTTGGTGACGAGTCTGAACGTATGAGGTGCAAGGGATTCCTGGTTCTGAAGGCGAGGGTTCTCTCTGTAAATTTATGCTTGAGGGGGGAGTTAAACAGCTTGCCAAACACAGCTCACACACAACTATAAACAGCGTGCTTGGGTTGTAGTGTCACAGTGGAATTGGGGAAGTTCTGTGCAATCACTGGGAAAGCTATTGACAACCAAATAGCAAAGTCATTCTTAGACTTGGCTTATCCTTTTGTCTGCTGTACCCTCTCCTGAAGCTAAGCAGATAAAGTGGCCTTGCTGCTTGATTAAATGAAAGGCTGAATAACATTTAATTGACTACAAATGTACAGTTACTATAGTTACCTCTAAACAGCTAAGTATAATTCCGAGAGCTACTTTAAAGCTCTAGGCGTTTGAAATGTCTTTCCCTTTTCAGGATCTTATGAGCAGTAGGTTGGTTGAAGAGAGGAAAGTGCCTCTGTTTTAAAAGTATATGAAGTTTCTCACAGGCAAGTGGATAGGCAAGAGGTATTTTAAAACCAAAAAGTGTTGTCGGCAGTGGAATACGTCTATTTTAAAGATGCATGGAGGAATATATATGCGCACACACACACACAGTCTACTAGATACGAACTTTCTTGGAAAACTAGATGGTTAAAAATTTAAAAAATGATTCCTCAAACTAGTGCATTGTTACCTAAGCGGTGTGATTTAACCCCACATCAGGCAATACTTCCTCATTGCTTGGATTTGCCAAGTGAGTTGAAGGGGCTTCTGACCTTGCAATCTGTCCATTTTGTTGCTCCTTTGTTTCTAGGACAATTAAATTTCCTATAATACACATGCACTTCTCATTTGTATTTTTCTTCAGCAGGGTTTTAAACAAAACCTGTGCAAGACTTGCTGAAGCAACAGAATTGTTTGCAGTTCATAGATTCTTTTTTTTTCCCCCTTTGCATTTATGTAGCTGTAATGAGGTGTTGTCTTGGTCTGACCTCTCCTGTCCTACAATTTGTGACAATAAATTGCAAAACGCTGGATGTTTACTATGTGCATTGTTCTTTTAATTTGTTGTGATTCTGTAGGCATAAGGAGAAATTTATCCATGTGTAAAATAAAACTCTATCAACCCCTACTTGTCAGAGATAGATAATTGAAGTCTGAGATCTTCCCTTTTCCTCGTCCCTGCCTCCTTGCATGTAATCTCCACCATTTTCTCCTTTAACAAATGGAAGCTCACTTAGGTTTGAGAACAGTAGCATGAGTTTGATACCAACACATTTAATTGAATAAAAGCCTTCTGATGCGCTCTGGAAAATAGTAAACAGATTGTATCTTAAAGATGGCATCCACTTTTACGAACCAGTTCTTATTTTGTACAGGACTTTCATGTTTGAGGAATAAAGCGTAAACGATTGGAATGTGATTTTTGTTACCATTTGGTTTTGCTGCTGTTCAAAAGAACTGGAGAGAATTGCGTTGGCTTTGTATGCACCGTGAAAGGTGCGATTTGTGTCGGGGTGGCTGAGCTGACTTGCTGCACGGCCACAGGCTTTGTGGTTCATTTAAGCCAGTAAAATCCATGTTGCTGCTGAGATGAGCGGTTTTGCCTTTTCCTCCTCTTCCTGCCCCATCCCATACGCCAGCTCACTGCTGACCAGAAGCCCGACGTGAGCAGGGCGTTAGCACACCCATGAGACCCACCAGCACGTGGTGGGATTGCTGGCATTGGCATAAGGGACACGGCAGGGGTGTGGGGCTTGTGATGGGGAATGTGTTGACCCACTCCTGTTGGTGATGCTGTGATTTTGGGAGAGTATAGTCTGGCAGGAAAATGGCTCCTAAAACACTTCTGCTGCTTCAGCATGAGCTCAGCTGCTCTGTGCTGTGGGTTAAATTCGTGTGAGTGGTTGGTCCCATTGCTCGGTGCAGCCCCTTCCTGGTTAGTTTGACTTTTCCCTCTGTAGCTATGAGCCAGGGAGAGGAATCCTTTCTCCATCTAACTCTACTAACTGAGGATGTTACTGTCCTCCAGCTTTTTTACTGTCTGCCTGCCCAGAGTTTATTAGGGAGCCAAATTAGCCATGCTCACTTGAACAGCAAAAATGATCTGGGCTAGGCTGGCTGGTCCGTGTCCAGGTGTGCAGCAGGGATGTACCTGCGATTCCTCCTTGCGGCACAGTTGTGCTACGCTTTGGCTCAACCCTATGAAATAGGTGTCCATCTATAAACTAAACATAGGTTACTGAAAGTAACGTAGAGAAAGAGGTCCCTTAGTCATCTTGTCTTTGAATGTTTATTCTAGTTTAAGTAAGTTAGTGGATTTATATGCCTTTCAGTGTAGAAAGGAGATGCTTCATTTTTCTCCAGGAAAGGTAATCAAATTGACTGGAACTTTTGTCTCCTCTCATTCTTGCTTTCATGTTGTTTCCAGGGAATAATCTTCTTTCTCTGCATCAGGAGCCCTCCCTCTTTTTTTGATACAGCGCCTTTAAACCTTCTGCGCAGGTATTCCCACACATAGCTATTTCTACATCATCTGGCACTTGAACTGTTATCTTTTGTGCCTGTGAACTTCCCAAAAACTTATTTTGATTTTTTTTTTTAACTGAAGATATAATACCACTTTGTCTAGAAAACATTAAACAAAGAAATTGAAATGCTAAAATATGTGTGTATGTTTGTCTTTCTCTTGTGTATAAATTGATCATCCATTTTTTTTACTTCATTAATAACTGTTGATTTCTCACAGTAATGCAGATATAAGGAAGCAGACGTCAAGGGAAGAGACTTAATCACACAATAATCAGAGCTGGAATTTTAAATAGGACACATCATTAGCATGTTAATGAATTTTCTCACTTTGTGCCAGCTGCCCAAGTATAAAAGATATTGCAGATGTAGTGCAAAAATCAGGCTTGGCTTACTGTGTGCTGAGAGCTGTCAGTGCTCTCTGTGAAGGAGATTTGACAAAAATCCCTTCATATTTTTAGAGATGCTCAAAAATATGTTTTTTCCATTCGGTAATAGAAGCATCAACAAGTAATGCTATTTATTAGCATTTTTAGGAGGAATAGTACTAATTTTCCCTTTATTCTAAGGGCATCAGAACACTTCTATAAGGGATCAAGTGTTATTGCCATTCTACAGATAGGAAAGCCAGGGACACAGAGGTCATGTAATTTTACCTGAAATGATGGTGAAACTGAGTTTCCTGATTGGTCTAACATCAGTCACGATTGAATTAATCACTTGCAATAAACAGATTTGAAATCAAGTGATGCTCTGTGTGAGCTTTACATTCTTCTAGGCTGCAGGTATTTCTGTAGCCGAAGACATAGTGGTTCTGGGAAAATCACTGAAGGTCTTGTGCTTTACTGTTGAGCAGATCTGCCTTATAAAATTAGAAGTTTCTGTTATGGCAAGGAAGAGAACTGCTTTGCAGCCCAAAACAACCAAAACCCTGTTCCAGACAAGTGAAGCTTAATTACTTGCCTGTCTGCCAAACTGCTGGGTTGTGCTTGTAAATCCTGGCTTGGGTTGATTGGCATTTGTAACCCAGGGCTGGAAATGAAACCTACCCTCTTGTCTCGATTTCCTCATTACCAGTATTGATGGGCAGGTTTTCCTGCCTCGTTTGCTGAATTCCTTTTCTGGCTGTACTCAGCCATTTTCTGCCCCTATTACACTTTTGGGAAAGCATCTCCTGGTAAATAATGTATGTATGCACAAAACTGGGGGGGGGGGGGGGCTGTATTTCACGATCTGATTGCTAGGTTGTGCTCACCAAGTGATCTTAAGTAGAATTTCTACACTGAATTAATTTCTAGAGGAAATATAAAATAAAGGCTATCATGCACATCAAAATAGCTTTTTAACCCTCTTTTAAAAACTACTGTTTGGAGGCCGATACTTCGGTCTCTACTGCTCAACTCTAATTGACATCATTGAGTTTTACTGTCTTAAAAATTGCTTGTGTCAGTCCTAAAGCGCTTACCAGCCTGCTTGTAGAGTGAAGCTTTCTGGAATTGAACAGATATATTTATTAAATAATGAATTAGATGTTACAGAGGGGTTTCTTAGGAAGCTGGAGTTTTCTTTCACACTCAGTATTTCTTTCTCTTGTTCAATGCGCACACTCTGCACACTTGGGCAGAATATCTCGTAGCTTTTTGTCCTCTGACAGAAGAGAATCCTATCCAAGTCAATTCTATATTTAATTTGATTTTTTTTTAAATTATGTTTTTGGTTTAGCTACTTAAGAATAAAATGTGTTCAGAATGTACTTTGAAGAATAACAAAAATTCTCCTACTCTTTTTACAGTCATTGTTCAAAAAGCTGCATGTTTGGCCGTTATGGAGGATGCAATTAATTAGTCTAAAGCTTAATATCATGTGGACAGCAAAAAGCACTAGTTGTGCTGCTTAAAGTAATACTGGCTTTGCATACTGGAATATTGATGAAAAGCAGGTTCTGTGCTTCATATACAATTGTATAGGATGTGATTTACCAAACTGTTAACGGCCATTTACTGCAAAGCACTTTACGCTCTTTCAAAGACATGTTTTTATTCTGACAGATTCAACACTGAAAGCCTTGTAATAGAAGCACATGCAACATGCTTCCCACTGGGAAACCTTTCTTCTTTTTAAAGTTTTAAATATTTGCTTTTAGTAATAACCGTTATACAAAAGCTTCTCTATCTTTCTTCATAACTGATTTTTGTCGTGCTTTTTGAAAATGTCTAAAGATTGAGCTTTATACTGCTTTTAATTATTTCAAAAATACCAACTCAGTATCTGCCTATGACAAGAGAAAAATGATTCCACGTTATGCTTTACTGATTTTTTTTTTTTTGTGTGTGTGTGTGGTGGTTTTAATTTCTTCCCTCAGTGCTGTTTTTTCTGCACCAAATAGGCTTTCCATATTGTTTCCACAGTTCATCCTGTGTTTGAGTGATTATCTTGTTCTAAACTGAAAAGCTGGACCTTTTGATAGGTTCTGTTTAAATAAATCATTAAAGGAGAACCACATAGTGTGTAACAGATGGGCTTCCTTGAGGAAGGAGCTGCACTGAGTCTCATTGTGTGTCCACTTCTAATTTGTGCAAGGTCATTACGTTCTGCATGTCATACGTATATGGAATGCTTGTTGTCATTCAAGCGAGTGGTGAAACGGAACGACCTATTGCTTATGTCTGTGGCCATCTCTAAAGAGCGATCTTGTCAGATTTAGCCAGCGTTCACTCTACTGAGCTTTCGCAGGAAGCATAAACCCCTCAGTGGTGATGCAGGAACAGGACTGACACTGCAGCTGGTAGCATCCTTTATTCTGAGCTGACATTCGGCTGATGCTCCGAAGTAGCGCTCTGCAGCCTTCTGTCAGGCAGCATGGAAAAGCCAGGTCAACGTAAGAAAAGAAAAGGAAAAAACAACAATAAAATCCCCAAGATGCTTAACCTTGCAGAGCTCCTTTTGTGTTGTCATGGCCAAATATGGCATGAGTAATTGCACTCTGCTCATCAGTATTCTCGCTGCTGTTTCGTTTGAAAAATTGGTATTTCTGCATTTGCTTGGACTTGTACTGTTATGCATATTGCGTGCTTGTCTACTTTTCATAGATTGTGAGCGTGATTCTCATTTTCTTGGGTCATTTTTAAAGCACTTGGGTTCTTTCAGATTAAGTATATCCATATACATCTTTTGGTCTTATAATTCTATAATGTTAGTCACTGCATTTTGAATTGTTACCCAGCTTTTGAGGACCTAATTCACATTGATGGTTTTAATTCTGTGTCATCCTTCCACAAAATCTTTATAAAATAAGTAAAAAACCCCAATTTTTTTACTAACATCTGTTTAAATATTATTTAATCGTAAGTAGTTGAGGGTTTCTTATGTAATTGCCTTTTTTTCATAAATATTATCTGTAGAATTTAGTAACATATAAAGAGTAAGTTCTGCTAAGCATTTCCTATAGCTAAAACGGTAATACATTTTTATTTTAGACATCGATTTTTGTCAGGATTGAAAAGACTGGAAACCAGTCTGTTTTAGCGTAATTAAGTTTGCCATATGTCTTGAGTCACTTGTAATTGTGTTTCTTATAATGGCGATTATAAAGGTCATCTTGTCTGATGTTGTTCATTTAAATATGTAAAATACTTTATGATTTTTCACTTGAAGGATAGAGATTTAGTTTGTATAAATGCAATGGAGGTATTAAATTTAATCTGGCCATTCTGTATAATTAGATGCAAATATCTGTAATGCAGAAAATATGAAATGTGTGTTCAGGCAACTTGAACTGACACAGCAGCTTGGTTCAAAGCCCACTGATATCTGTGGGGGTCTTTTGATCAGGCCATTTCTCTGTTGATGCTCAAAGGTGAGCTTCTCTTCTATCTCTTTCTTTTGAGATCTGATGGTATGAACTTTACTGAAATGCTTTATATACCTATGTAGTACTCTTTCTTTGTAGAGAGCAGTATGACCTAATTACATACAGAATAATAACTCCTGAAATGACCCGGTACTGGTTTTCCAGTCATAGAGGTGGTTATGTACGAGGTACAAGAAGTAGAGCTTGGTCTGAAGATTTATGCTGCTTCCTCTTTTCAGGGAAAATGATGATCTTGTCTTTAACTACAATAAGCAGTAAGGACATCAAGGTTTCTTAAGTTGTAGTGCAACAGAAATACAGAGTGGCTCTGTTGGAATCATGGAAATGCAATCCGATGGTAAAAAGTGTTACTGACCAGCCTTCTGCTGTGATGAGAGATGGGCAACCTCAACCCTGTCATGCAACACATGCTTTTATGTGCTGGTGTACATACAAACAAACAAGCAAACAAGCAGGAAGTTTGACAGAACAAGAGGGAATGGATCCAGGCTCCAACAGGGTAGATTTAGACTGAACATTAGGAAACAATTTTTCACAGAAAGAGTGGTCGGGCATTGGAATAGACTGAGCAGGGAGGCAGCTGAGTCACCATCCCTGGATGTGTTTGAGACGTTTAGATGTGGTGTTGGGGGATATGGTGTAGGGGAGAACTTTGTAGACTAGGGTAGATGGTTGGACTCGATGATCCCAAGGGTCTCTTCCAACCTAGACAATTCTATGATTCTGATAATATGTCAGGCAACTTGTTCCTTTACATCTGAAATGCTATTGCCAGCCGTGTACACAGTGCATTAAATTCTGGGGGGTGTGTAATATCAAATTATTCCTGGCTTTCCATCTCTGCTCTGGGTTTTTGCATTACTCCACTTTTTAGCTCAGCTGCTTCAACTGATTGATTTGCAACAGGATAAATGTGAAGCAACGCAGATGAGTGAATTTGGATTAAATTTGGAAGTATATACCACCAATTTTCATCATTCTTCATCAGATTCTAATTCTGCAGCTGCATCTTCTGAGATACTGGGCTCAGATTGAACTTCCACAATTTTTTTTTTTTTTTTAATGACCGTAGTTAGTTTCAGAAGGAATGAGATGCTAAGATGACAGAAAGCTAGGATTAAAAAAGAAAGAAAAAATAAAGTGCCTTTTGCTCATTGGACAGATGTAACATGTTCCTGTATGCAATTCTAATTACCTTAGCACAACACTAGCCCTCGTTATGACAAGCAAACACTCTCTAAGGTTTGCCACTCCTTCTGGAGTTTGAGCAGGTAGTACGGTCATGCTACTGTACTTTGTTTTATTTCACGGTGAAGCTCTTTTTTTCCTGATGGTGTACATCTGCCATTTCTAGATCTTGCATTAAGAGAATTCCAGTTTTGGCCGAAAGATAAGGTTGTGTGTCTCTGGAACGGCTTAGAGGCAGGCAGAAAGGTGGAACCTGTCTGAGGGTAGTGGGGTGCTCAGGAGAGAACCAAGAAAACTGCCGACATATGTAATTATACTTAGCAGATAGGATCCAATTACTTTTCAAAGAAAGATAAATACTGCTTTCCTTGTCTCACAGATGAGGTAACTTAAGTAATCAGTTTTGTGGTTCTGTTCATTTTGCCGTTTCTTCTAGGTACTGCCTGTATGTATGTGGTCAGGACCTGTTGGGTGGGATTACAGCATGTATTTGACAACTTGATCCTGAACTATTAACAAGTCGGAAGTATGAAAACAGAGTTTAGTCTCTTAAAAACCTGAAGTTTTATTGAAAAAAGTCAGTAAACAGTTGGCCTAGCATTCGCAGGTTTCTTTAAGTTATATTAATTTCAGTTTTGATTCTTGATGTCATACAGCAGGGTTTTCTTTGATTTCTTGGGGTTTTTTTGAGATTGTTCAAGTTATGTTAACACGACATGATATTTTCAGGTCGCAAAAATGGGCAAAGGACTTTTTGGAATGCTTTGCCTCATTTACTTTCTTTTGAGGATGCACATAGAGATGGATAGGATATTTAAGGAATAGTGTCAGTTTGTTTTCAAGTAGCACTTTAGTGTAACCAACCAGGCAGTTATTCTTCCAAAAATTCAAGCTTTCTGCAGATTGAAGATAAAAATAGTACAGCATTTTACATTCAGTAATGTTTTGGACTTTATTTAATTTTTTTAGCTGTAAGCAAGAAAATGTTGGTTTGGGTCATCTGGGATCACTGATGTAAAATTCGTATCCTAGAAAAGGGTTATACTGCAGCAGAACCGGAGTGATGTTTAACTTTACAGGTATTTTTTCAGATTTATATGTATTTTAATTCAAAATCTTAACACATTACTGCATTTCCACTCAAAAGTTTTCATTCAAGAGTTTTGGCAGTGTTCTCGGGTTACAGTGTGCAAGTTCAATTCTATGCTTGCATAAATGCGTGCAATTTGTAAAGAATTATACCTCCTTGCGTTGATGGTAAATTCCACCTCAGCGACTGAATGAAAAGTCGGATGATTTTCTGAGACATTATGTTTCATCTTTGCTTTGATATTGACTGGCAATATTCAAATACAGCATCTAGGAGTATGAACATCTAAGCAAAAGAAACCCCTGGGATACCATTCCACTCTGGAATACAAGATGTGCCTCATGAAGTACAGGATTTTTTTTTCCAGTTTTTGTTCCTGTTGATTGTCAGGTGCAGAGTAGCTAGATCTTTCTGCCTCCTTCTTTCTTGTTGCTGGATTAAGGTTTCCTTTGAGGTATTTGCAAATACAGTAGTAAAGATACGAGATAAATGAAGGTTTCTGTAATTAAGATATTGTAAAATAGGGGCGTTATCATCCTCAACTGACTTTTCACTTAGTCACTTCGTTCCTTTTAAGTATATAGTTACTATCTGCTGTATAGTTTGTTACTTGCATCACCACAGGGTTCCAAGCATACTGCGGACTTTATACCCACAGATATGCAGAAGTATAACCAAATCTGGAGTAATGGAAAATATTTATCAAAAGATGAGGTAGGTATAATATCTGATGCTAAAAACACAATAAAAACACTGAAACTGTAAGCTCCTCTAGACAGCTGGGTTTTGTCCCCAAAATTATTTTAATGCTGCATGCATTATCCTAAAAAAGGCTTTACAATAGAAAACCTCCTCCAATTCACACCTTTTACCGGGATACAAAAGCAGAAATACAGAGAGTTTAAATGGAAGAAAGAGAGATTACTTGTTCTGAATATGATTCCCCAGAGAAAATGTATTTACAGTTCCTGGGTTTTTTCTCTAAGCTTTTTGTCTTTTTCTGTACTTCCATTAAATCCTAACTGATTACTCTGAGGCAATGGAAATCTTATTATTTAGAGCAGAGTTAAGTACCTTGGATCTCTTGTTCAGGAATTGAAAATTTGCATCCAAGAATTTTCTTCCTGCCTCTGCCTTGGAGACACAAACTGGAGTAAAAGGCAGAAAACCAAGGAATTGCTAATGCCTGGTGTTAGGAGCTGGAACTCTCTATCCTTCAGTTTGATTTCTTTTCTCACTGGAGCAGGAACAGAGTTTGCTCATGTTTTAGTTGATTTGTGCCACTGTTTCCTTTTATGAGGAGTAAAGGTAACAAGTGTTTCTGTTAAATTATGTTGTGAGGTCCGTGGTCCACAGACTCAATACTTAAGCACAGGAGAGCGTAGTAGCAGGCTATAATATAAGACCAGGGATTTTGTCACCTATAATGTGCAGCAGGAGCTAGCGATGACTATTATTTCTGGTTACCTGCCAGATTTCAACTGATAGGCTGGGATCACGTAAGAAATACATCAAACTCTATATTTGTAAGACTACTCTTTTTTTGTTGTTGTGTTCGAATGCTGTTATACGAAAATATGGTAATAGTAGGCAGAATATAATTAAAACTTTGAATCATGCTAACTGAAAAGAAGATTCAGTCATCATATTTGTGGAAGATGTGTTTGGTTTGATGTGTGTGTTGAAGGCGTGGGTAAAGATAAACAGGCAGTGTTTGCCAAGCTGCATAAGATTAAACAGTTCATTACCTGTTGGAATTATCAGCTGGAAGACACATTGCGTAATTTGGACCACAACCTTTATGTGCTTTTGGCTGGATTATAGCTCTTATCTAGTGAGGTGCATTGAAATATAATTAACAATGGGAGCTGGAAATGGCAGGCTGAAACTATGTGTATTTTTGTGCAGATAGACAATCCTATATCTAGATCAGAAGTCATAGTAACATATTCTTTACTAATTTTTTTCACAGTTCCTGTATTCTGAAACACTGTACAGAGAAAAATTATCTGTGCTCCATGCCAGAGAAAAACAAATAGGCACCAGCTGTGTCTCCTGTGGGCTTGACTTTAAGAACCTTTGGAAAATGTTAAATCCTGCAGAAAAGTGTGAATTGCAGATCTCTTGTATTCTTGATTTTGCGTCTTTTGTTTGAGAGAGAATTTTGAAAATACATGGAGGCAGAAATCCTGATTCGTTGGTATCAGTAAGAGGTTTACCTCCAGTTTCAGCAGAGTTCAGGGTTTCACCTCTGGCATTCTTCTGTATTGAAACTGCATTGTCCATTTCTGATCTGAGCAGCTTGGACGCAGGTCCTCTTATTTTGATGGAAGTGCTGTCCACATAAAAAAGAGCAGAACTTGATCAGAATTCTTTTAACTAGAAAATCCTTCAGTTTTATCACTAACTGATGCATTTTGCAGTTGGTAGACCTCACCTGTTAGACAAGAAACATATTTTATTTTGTAGTTTTTAAGCTAAAAGCTCATTACTTTGATTTTAGTCTAGTGAACTTATAGCCCTTTGATTTCTGCAATGAATTTTTTATTTTAGGATAGTGTTTGTTGTTAGGAGAAAAGTAATTTTCTTTACAAGTCAGAGCATTTCCAATGTGGCATTTCCAACAGAATCAGCTGTAGCATTCATTCTTGTTACTGCAATTAATTTTATTGCAGTGTAAAAGAACGACCTGAATGAAATGCATTGCTGTCATATTTTCAGGTTTCCAATATGCAGTCTTGTAGGTATGTAAATATTCTTAATTCTTATCTAGCAATCAAAATTAAAATTTACACATCCCAGCAGAAAAATGTGAAACCCTGGTATGTTTATTCCTTCTATTCAGTACCTGGGAAAAGAGCTGTGTAAGTACCAGTGTAACGTGCCATCACTTGTCAGCTCATGAAGTGGTCAGCCATGTTCTCCGATGGCAGGATATTATTGTAGGGGGAGAGATGTCATTTAAATAAGCCTTAGACACTGACTGAATTAACCAATGTTGTATTGTCCTTTTTAGCACCTTGGATGGAATTACAAAGGCATAGGTGTGAAAATTTGTTAGCTTAGCTCTTTTTTCTCTGCACGCTTTCTGTTTACATGCTAAATAATGACAGTTTTGGGAAAACTTAAAAATAACAACGGTCTAGAGAGGGACACAGCTATTCCTGCAACTTTCTGCTGCTGAGCATAGCTTTTGACATTTTCTGTGTGTACTTGGCTTAGTCTTTCACCAGCCCAAAAAAGCATGGATGGTGTGTCAGTGAAGCCTGAAGATGCTTCATGAGCAGATTGGCCAATAGTCAAAAAGATTTTGCCTGCACCCTGTCTGCAGTATGGCTTATGGACCAGAGGAAATGGAAAAATTGAGCCATGTATCTGAATAGTTTTTGCCAATGAGCCCGGGTAAAACCAGTTGCAGGTATGAGCCCTCTTTGTACTGCCATGATAGGCAGCCTGAGACAGGAGTGTGCCTATGTTCAGGTAGTTAAGAGCGTTCTCTGTTGCCTGGAGTGTGTCTTGAGTGAAATGTGAGCGTATTTGCGCTGATCACAGAATTGGTTTGGACAGCAGTTGAAAGAAAAAAAAGAAATCTTAGATTGTCATTTGAACTAGTCTTTCTCATTTTTTATCAAAAAAACCACTTTTTTTTTTGTATCACGAGTAGCTGTTTCCCTAATGTTGACAAAAGATAGAACTTGCAATGTTTTTAATGTTTGTTTCATATCTTTTGAAATGTCACAGACGACACTCGATGGAATGAAGTCTGTACTTTCAAAAATTCAAGATAATTTGTAGAGCAGTCGTGGGGGATAAAGGGTTGGGAGACAGACCTAGTCATGGAAGGCTCGGGGTGCTTAGTGCGTCTTCTCAGCCTAACGCACAGAAGTTCTGAGATCATGTGATGGCAGTCTGCAGCTGCCTGCTCAGAGACCAGAACTTTATAGTGGAAAGATCATTATGGTGATAGACAAAAGCAGAAGCGATCGCTTCTAATGGCTAGCGATTAAAGCTTGACAACTTTGGATTAAAAAATGAGTCATTCACCTTCTAACTGACAGGGCAATTAGCTTTTGCCAGAGTTCAGCCGAGATTGTTGTAAATTCCCAGTAACTCTTAGGGATTTTTATACCTAGTTCCAGCTGGAATGAATTCAGAGAAAGCTTACTGTCTGCGTTTTGCAGATGACCAGGATCAGTGAATGCAGTCATCTCTGCTAGACTTGTGATCTGGAACTGTTGTTTTATCAATATATAATGATAAATATAGAAGCTATTCCTATTTTGGCATTTTTTTAGATGAATGAAGCCCAATACAGAGTGTTGTTAACCTTTACTGTTAGTTTTACAATTCACTGGATTCTGCAGTAACTCCTGGTTCTCTTCCTTCCCTCTCTTTTCCTTTCATTTTTAATTTACTACTTTTTTCAATCTCTGCTAGTGTTATTTTTGTGTCCAGCTTACATTATATGAAATTGTTTTCTTACAGTTCAATAATTCGTTGAAGTTCAGTTCATCTGAGCTCCTAATCATGTGGAGAACAATTTCACACCTTTTCCAAGGCAGTGCAGAATTCACCAAGACCACTCTCTCTACCCGATTTATTTATTCTTAAAAGAAGCTGCCATGTCCAAGTCTTCTCTGACTTGGCACAGTATGTAGGTGTCATCTCATTCTTATGCTGCTTGCGCTTTGCCTCTCATGGTGACCCCTGCTGAGGTTACTTATGTAGCATATGAGTGGATTGGTTAGGGA
Organism: Vanellus vanellus; assembly: GCF_965231255.1. NCBI lineage: Eukaryota > Metazoa > Chordata > Aves > Charadriiformes > Charadriidae > Vanellus > Vanellus vanellus. The sequence continues at coordinate 46,800,805 of NC_138907.1, read as the reverse complement.
AATGGAGACTGCAGAAAAACACAGAATACTCTAAAAGCATAGAGCGTTTTACAAGCTGTCGGCCTGACCTTGAAAACCAATATTTGCTGGTCTAAATGGAAAATGTATTCACAGTTTTACAGGATAAAGTACCAGGGCACCAGGATCTTTTCATGTGTTAGAATACTTCGTCACAGCTCTGAAATGCTGAACTGCAGCTATGAACCATCAGGCTATACATTTATTAGTTAGTTCGGCTTCTGTAGCGTCCCCCTAGGTAAAGTACCAGACGTCCTTGTATGCCTTTCAAAAAAATATGAAGAAGTAAGAAAAACTGTATCTCTTAAAACTCTCTTGGGTTTTGGCAGTTGTTTTGAAAGTTCTGAACACCCAGAGTCTGTCATCTTTGGCATGCCTGTGTTTATTTTATACCCTCTTTCTAGCATTTAAGTGTCCTGTGAAGTATGTACTTTAATACTCCTCTGTCTGATAAATGCCATGCATCTCTACAACAGAAAAAAAGTTTTAACCTCTAAAATCTGGGCATTAAGTTATTTACAACTCCCCCCCCCCCCCCCCCCCTTAATTGTTCTTCCTACTTTTGTTATATGTTTGCTTTCATTGTAAGCCTTCATCTTCCTAAGTCCAGTCCATGTATGTGCAAAATAATTTCATTTAATTTATTATGCTGTTCTCATATCAAATAGTTTTTCTGATGCAAATGGTTCCTGAAGTAAGCTGCATGGACAGACTTTGCTGTTAATTTCTTTTTCTATTATGTAAATTACTTTTGTTGTTGTCTTTTTCCCCAGTTTAACCAAGCTTTCCACATTTGATGCTCAACATTACTTCTTTTCAAAAGAATACTGCAGGCTGGTTCCTTGTTTCAATCCACATGTAGCAAACCTGAGTTACAGAAAGGCTCTTCATTCTACTTGCATGATTTGTGGGCTTGGTGGGTAGATGGTTGCTCTAAAACTTGCCAATACCTGCTGACAAGCGTTTTTCTAGCCTACAAGTTTAGGGGAAGAGAGTAAGCCAAATGGGAAGCTATTTCTGCTTCTTGCTTCTGTGTTGTACATACCACCTTTTTCCTATCGTAAGAAACTTCTTTAGGCTGTATTTTACACTTTGTGCAGTGTAAACCAGCAGGGACTAATCGGCAGTGTTTCACTCCCCCCTCCCAGCAGCAACATGTCTCAAATTCTGAAAAGAGGAGGAGACTCATCTCTGTTTAGTTAAGTGTTGCTTTATACTGCCAGGTCCTTTTCCTGTCCCGGAACAGGTGGGTGCTGTGATGAAATGCCTTCACTCAGAATACTGCTCTCCATTGCTATAAGGTGATTCTCTCTTGTGAACGATAACCAGGCTAGAGACAACACTGTGCCGTTCTCAGGTGAACATACACTGGCGTACCGTTTCCTTATCACAAACTTGCTATTTTTCTTACCCTGCCCTGTTCGATGTGGTGCTTAAAGGGTTTGAGGCTGGGTAACCCTGGCTTAGTTGTGCCATCGCACATCACAAATGTGTGTTTCCTTCAGCAGTGTTTTCCAGGTTCCCATCTGTTCTTTCAGTTCCCTGTTTGAAAAAGGACCATGCTGAGCTGTGATGAAGTACTAAGCTCTCGAGGCAGAGTGTGATGATCCCTCAGAGGAGTATTTCTCCGATGTTAAGCATCAGGGAGCCTGAAATGTCTTGGCTTTGGAATTATTCTTTCTTTCTTTTGGTCTTTATTTCCTCCGAGGTGCTTTGCTACTGAACAGTAGAACTGGTGATAAACTTGTATACCCAAGATATTTCTGGAAATTACATTAGCTCTAAAGTTTAAAAAGGCAAAAAGATTAATTTTCTAGAAACAGCCTACCTAAAATGATTGTTTAATGAAGAATTCTGCTTCAGTATATAGAGTGTTTTTCAAGGAATAGCTTGAGTCTGAGTATTGTGAGCTTTTAATGATATAAAATAGGTAAAAAGCGTAATAATAGAAGAGTTGCTGTCCAAGAATAACTCTGTAATAAAAGGGTAGGATAAGTTATCTGACTGTCTAACAGTCAAAGGTCACAAGCACTGGCGAAACTCATTTAGCTTTTGTTCCCCATTCCCGCTGTAGGTGATTGCTTTCTCCACACATTATTTTTGTTATTTTGGCACACTATGTGTGAGTGACAGCAAGCTCTTTAACTCTTTCCATCTTCAGCAACCAGCCCCGCCTTTGTGAAATGACAGTCTGTCTGTAGGTTTTGATAAGGCATTCTTTAAAAGAAAGCTTAATCTGCCATCATTTATTTTATTAGATTGAAATACGTTCTTACTGCCCCCTTTGCTGAGAGTTATTGCTTCAACAGTCACAGGCAAATCTGATTGACTGTAAACAGTTATAACAGCAGAGTAGATATGTGGGCCGTAAATTGGTCGGAAAATGGGACCAATTTGCTAGCAGAGAGAAAGTAACATTACGTTAAGTGTTGTAGCGTTCACTGGAGTCTTGTATCATCAGCTCTGCCAGCTTAACTGTGCGTTGCGAGAAGCCTTATGCCAGTTCTTGTTGTGCCACTTTGTGCCTGCGTTATTGGAGAAAGCGCTTCCCTGCCTGGCGGGGTATGGTCCCGGCCCAGCTCAGTTGTAACTGCTTGTAAATCAGCTGCGATGAAGAAGAAAAAGTGAAAGGGCTGTTCCTCTGTTGTCCTGAGGGGGCAGCTGTGATTTAGATACTGCATATAATTTATTTTTCATTTTGTCTAATGAAGTGGAAAATTGGGGGGGGGGGGGGGGCGGAACTTCAATGGAAGAATTTAAGCGGGGGCAGGGAGAAGGCACAAGAACCGAGGATACATTTGAAGAGAAGGTGTTGTAGATTGGAAGAAGCTCTTGATTTAGTAATGCATGAAATGTTTCCTTCAGCCAAAAGTAAAGCTTAATTCTCCTCCACATGCAAACCTCCAGAATCAGGTGAACTCATTCCCCCCCCCCCCCCCCCTTTCCTTAAAGAAGAGGTAGGAGATCAGTGGCCCAATGGTTAGGGCTATCTTAGTGTGCAATATCTGATTCAGTTTCTTCGGTGTCTAGGACTTGAATCCATCTCTCTGGCTGCCCTGACGCACAGGACAGGGCCAAGGCTGGAGGGGGTGGTGGGCCCCCAAGAGTTGAATGTGCTCTGGAGGAGGGACTGTGCTATCACCTCTGTGTGCTGACTACCGTACTAGAGCTTTCTCCTTTTAGGAGTTGAAAAACTCATCCTGCTTTATCATTCGTTGCTTTTCCTAGTGCAAACTGTCTCTGGAGCCATGGGAAGTTGTAATTATGCAATTTGTATGATTTATTGCTTGCACTCAACAGTCACTTTGCACTGCTGTTTCCATTACTTCTGAATTGGCTCCATGTAAAAGTTTGATGTGTTTACAAATACCACATAAATATAATTACAGGTAGCGTAACATTATTGGCCAGTCTCATTTGGTAAAGGATTAATTTCAATAGAAAGGATTTTCAAGAATGATTTAATTTAGAAAAGAGCCTCATGTTCACTAGATTTTGTTTGGTGTGTGGGTCGAAGGGTCACTATTTTCGTACGTGAGAGATGCCTCACTGCAGGGTTTTGCACTGGGAGAGGCAAGCTCTGCACTCATTAAGGCGGCAAATGTCAAATTTTACGTGTTGTGTGTGTGTTTTTTTGTTTTTTTGTTTTTTTTAACATTATGCATTTTCCACATAATACGCTTTACGCTGCCTCCGAATGTTCCTTTTGACCTTGGTGAAAGGCTGTAATTAATCTGCTATTAAAGTAATGATAGCCTTCCAGAGGCCGGCAGCCGCCGCCCCGGCCGCCAGGAGAGGGCGGTGCTGCCGCGGGAGAGGCGCCGCGCGGTTGCGAGTGGGCTGTGGGGTGTTAGGGGGGGTGTGTTGGGGGGGACCCCCTCCCTCTCTCCCGCCGGAGACCCTCCGCAGCAGCCTCCCGCAGAATCCTGCCCTCAGCTTCGGGATCCCCAGCCTCCCGCCCAGCAAAAGGCAGGCTGGAATAAGATAATTTGTTATGGCTGCAGTATTTCTCGTTAGCCAGGCGTCCTCTTAAAACCTGATTTCAGATTGTCATTCTTGGGCTTGAATTGCATTTTGCTCTGTCTGGGTTCCTCTTGAACGCACACCTTGCTGTAATATTCCAGATGGCTGTCGTCTCAACAATAGATAAGAATTAAGAATGGTAATGGGGGATATTTTATTTAAATCCACTTCTTTATCTTGCATTACTTATTCACATTCTATTATACCCTGGTGCTGTATTCAAAACACTTGAGGATTTAACAAGGGGAAAAATAACCATTTAAAATTTAGGATATTATGTCTGCATCTTTCCTGATGGTAAATTTTTAAAGCAATAGTGCAGTATGGAAGAGCTGGATCAGTTTCACGTGGAGGAAGATGCCTCACAAACTCAAAATCCTGTTCAAGTTGCACTTATAGGAGAAGATTTTGTTCCAAAAGAGGAAAAGACCAACTTAGATAATGGGGTGGGAGTGTGTCACAAACAGGTATGCTCACAGACCTTATGTGTGCTGCTAAATTGGTAAGACTGAGCTGAACCTTGTTAGTCACACCAATAATAGACTCTCTTAAAATTATCACAGGAGCACAGGGAGAGGATGCCACACATGTATTTCATGCTACTTCTGCTGCTGCATAATGGAATAATGATATTCTGCATTTCCTATATACCTATTCAAAACCATAGTAGTGAGAAGCGTGAAGCTTTTTTTCTTTTAGATGCTGAATGGAAAAGCGCGTGGTACAGGCTGTGTAATAGGTAGAAGCAGTGAGAAGACTTTTCTGTGAAAACTTTTTTGATTTATTGGAGCATCACAGAATGTTTTGCTGAGACTTTTGACTAAAACTTCCTCAAGCAAAGGATGAAAAACAGATGGTAAATACAGTGATCTGGGAAATGGGATATCCATGTACAGATCCATGCGTGGCTTGATTCAGATCGATCTTGGATACTGATTTCTTTGCAGAATGAGGTGGTGGAGGAGTAGGGAGGACATGCTGTGCCTCTCGCCGCCTTTGTCTCTGCACCAGATTTCCTGGGGTGGATGGATCCATCTTCTCGCTTGTAAACAGACACTGAGGTTTAATATTTCTTGAGACGGTGACCAGATGAGTCTGGGCATTGTCTGACCTAACCACAAAATACAAGAATGCTGCTTCAAAACTGAATTATTATCCCTAGCCAGTGCTGGTGATGCTGCAACATGTAATGAAGTAAAATTTTACAACGCTTGTATAGTAATGAGTGAGTGAGATGCATAAAGTGCTTTTTCATAGAGGGGACGAATCTCCTCAAATGTTGTCAGTACAGGGAGGAAAGAAGCGGGTGCATTGACACTGCTGTAGATTTGTTTCTGTGTAACCACTGTGTGCATAAAATTAGCCTTCTGTCCATGATAATTTTTACTGACAGAAGTGGAAGCACCATTTTCCTTTGTCGCTTGTGGGATTTGAGCTTTCTAAGAGAGTTTATTTGGTTCATAACAACCGTGCTTAGTTTCAGAAGGACAACCGAACGTGCTTCAAGTAATCGCTGTTGAAAGGCAGGCCCTTCTGTGTCTTGATTTCCATCTTCAGGATGGGTCTGCTCATGGCAGATTTCTGGTAGTATAGATAAAATGAGTTGTTGGTCACTGTCCACTTTCCTACAGCTACAGCTCAACCTGTTGTGGTATTTTACTCCTTGATGGGATTTGCACATGAGAACTAGCGCTGCATTATCAGCATGGTACTTGAATTCTTTCTTAGGCTTGTTCCCTGAAAGTCAAGATTTAGGTTCATTGGAGTAGTGAAATGGAATTGGGGGGATGATGTAACTGTGAGTACTAATGCTCATGTGGCGTGCATGTACACTGACTTCAGACTGTCAGATTGACCATCTTTGTAATCTTTTAAGATGATGTATGTTGTTAATGATTTTAATAGCCCTCAAGTGTCCATCTCTGGACTATTTGCCTTAATACAAACTTTTGATTTTAAGATCTGTGTTATAAATGCAATTCTAGTTTTCATGAGTGTTATTGCTCACCTGTATCTTGATATGCACATGCAACATACCATGCTGATATAGTGTCAGACTTACTATGTTGGTAAGAGTTAATGTGACAATGTGACAACTCAGTGACAATGTGTGGGGACTGAGGCAAAAGAAGGGTTAAATGTGGTAGAACTAATAGGGAGAAATAAGCAGCTGCAGCACTGTTTTGGCAGATGATGAAGTTGTGTGAAGCTACTCCCTAGATAAGGAGGTGCTGCTCACAGGGAAGAGAGATTCCTTTTTTGGGGGGAACATGATCTTTTAGAGTACGTGATGGTGTAAATAAGTAAAGTAGAAAATTACTGGCCTTGGTAGAAAAGTATATAAAGATTAGCACGCTTGCTTAATAAAGCGGATTTCGATTTCGATCCTGCATATTGGAGTCCGTGCATTTCAATTTGCCACAACAGTGTGCTAGGATGAAAAAATATCTGGATTTGTATCAACAGGGAACCTAAAATTATCAGTATTTTGCCAAACATATAAAATATGTGTTGGGGAAAACCTTCCTTTTTGATACAATTACTCTCTTGTAAAAGACACAAACCGCTGATTGTTGCTAATAAATCTAGTGTAGCGTGTTCCTTAGCACAGTAGTGGATATATAGAAGGAAACAACCCGTAACAAAAATATGGATTCTTTTTACTTAGCATGCACTACCTCCGTGGTTTTGGAGCTCAACAAAATTGCAGGATGCGCATGTGTAGCTAAAAGCCTCATCAGACTGATCGAAGCATTTATAAAACACTCCTGATCAATGGAGTGAAGACAATGTGAAATATGTTTTAGGGGGAGATATTATTATCTGTGCGAATCAATACAAATGTTGCAGGCGAATTACTGTTTCAGAATATGATTTATGTTGAGTTATGCAGCCGTTTTCCTTTCAGTGCTAGTGTTTAGCCATTTGTTTAGTAATAAAAGGAAAACATGAGTTTCCTAGTTGACCTTACTGAGATGGTCTTTTTCCCCTCCCTCTCTCCCTCCCTCCCTCTCTCTCTTTATTAATTCTATTTTTTGGAAGATGGGAAAACCTGCCGTTGGAATTACAGTTGGATTGCATTGCTCTCTGGACTTCTCTCTTGTTTTTCTTTGGAGAAGAACACCTGGTATAAGATGAAATGTGGACAGTTTTAATGAAGTCAGGCTTCTGAAGCCCTTTATGCACAATTAAAATGACAACTAAGGAAAGAATGAGAATAGCTCTTGAAAGTTGTCATCACCACCCAACTATCCTGAAAGAGAATTTCGAAATGGTGGCCAGGATCTAGAGCCTCTGTGTTTTTTGAACTCAAAGCCTTGCAGTCAGCAATTTCTCTTCCCATGAGTTTTTGTGACGTGTCATGAGTTATTTAAGTGTCTCTTACAAAGCCCTTCTCATTAAGCCTTTTTCTTTCGAGTTTTGAGTATGGCTCTTTGTCTTCCACCCAGAAAGCTTAGCTAGGTTGAAAGAAATTAATTTAGGTGATTGTTCTTAAAGGGGCGCTGTAAGTGTACTCATTTGATGTGTGTGCACGAATGCAGTTAATCTAGTGCATCCAAAATGCTTACCCTGCTGTGCCCTAGTGTCTCCAATTCACACTGGAACTGAACAAGGGTAGGAATATCAAGTCAAATTCGTGTTGTTATGTGTGGTTACTGGCAAAGCATGCCTCCGCATCCCTGCCTGTATATATAGTTTTGTCTGTTCGGAGTGCAATTATTGATGCAGCACTATCATGCAAAACTGGTTTTTGGTTGGGTTTGGGGTTTTGGGAGGGTTTAGTTTTTTTTTTTTCTTTCTTTTTTTTTTTTTTTTTTTTTTTTTTCCAGAACCTAATTCTACAGGTTTGGCTGTTTCTAACTTGCCTTTCCCAAGGGAAACAGGTGCTTCAGCAGGGGGTTTCTGTGGGTGTGCTTGGACCTGTGGCAAACAGCAAGATATCTACCAGGATCATAAAAACCAGAATTTGTCCTTTCATATCTCAATTTTGAATGTGCTGTGAGCACAGCTGAAAACAATTTGTGACGATCAGTTTAGGGAAAAAAATCAACCCTCAATTACAGTGTGACCCCTCTGAAACACTTGGCTATGGAGATGATGGGAACTTCTAGTGTCTAGGTGAAATGAGGGAGTTGAGTACGAATGGGATAGAAATGTTAGAGGGTGGTGCAAAAAGAGGTTGGTAGTCTCCTGTGAAAACCCGTGCTAAGCAGGTTACTGTGTTACAGTCCTGGTTTCAGCTGGGTTTGATTCCTCAGGCCCACGATGCACAGAAAATTTCCTGTGGGAGCTGTTGTGAAGACAGCGCTCTTTCATAGTTTGCCCAAGTGGTTAGTTTTGTGTAAAGATTTATAAAAGTCATTCCAAGAGTTTTGTTACTGCTTTTGCTGTCAAATATGGATGAGATTAAAGCTGTGAAACTATTTACAGAGATCTCTGGAATTCAGAATATAATTAAACTTCTCCTCTTGAAAGATTTTATGACAAAAATGCTGTTGGGGAGGAGTTTATGGAGTGTCCAGAGCTTGTGCCTGGTAACTAATGTGTCTTATAAACTATCTTAGCATGTAATGTAATATGTGCCTACAAGAGATTAAATTGTAAAGTTATAGTCGAGTTAAAAATGATGGTTTGATCTTCATGATAAGTTTGAAGGGCTGCAAAATCTTGTGGAAAATGCTTGTTAGTATTCATTGGTTTTGCCCATAGGCCTCCATTGAAACATTAAGTAATTTTTGGCTTTTTGTCACTTTAATCGTGAAGGTGGTGTGATAGCTCAGAACTTGGAAGGGCTAAATTGTGTGCAGAGGGTCTCTGGGCCTGTCAAAACAGGAGTGTTAGTAGTGGTTTTCCAGGCACTGCGTGGGGCTCATTGGCTTTCGTCTGTCTCTGAATTGTCTTCTAGTTTTCGCAAGAACACGTATGTACTAACAGTGGAACGGATAGCAGCTCTTTTTTCCATGGTGCTCATCACTGCATCCTTCTACCATGAGTTGGTTTTGATTTAGATTCCCTCGAGGTAAAATGGAGTTCATGTTAAATGCAGCTGTTGCACGTTGGTTTTCTGACAGTTCCAGTGTGGTGGGAGCAGGGCTCTCCTTTGAGCTCCAAACCAGAGAGCCCCGAGCAACGTTCAGTTTCCTTGTTTAATTCTAAATGTCATTAACTGAAAGCAACAAAATAATATTGGCCTTTATTCGGAGAACTCTTCAGTTGTATGTTGTCTGTAGTATGTAATAACTTAGGCAATTGCTGCCACTTCCCTTTTCCTTCACCCATTTTCCCTCCCTGCATTTTTTTTTTGTCCCCTCTTTCCCCTGATAATCAAGTCATTCAGACACTGATGATCCTCTTTGGGTCTCTAGCTAGTTTTAAAGAAAGAACAAAAAATTGCTTTGGGAATCTTGCAAGGATAGGCTTTCCAATGCAATCCCAATCTCAGATTTGTTTGATGGGTTTTGTTGCAGTTATGCCTTTGCTTGTTATTGTGGTAGCGGTATGCTGAAAGTTTTTTGTTTCAGTGAAATTGGCATATATTTAAGGCACTCTCAAAAGGTATTTTAAAAAGCTAGGAAAAGAACCCCACCCCCCCAAAATATAACAGCAATTAGGTAAATATTTAAAATCATGTTGGAAGAGTGGCTTTAAATTTCCTTTTTAGTCTAAATTATTTAGAAGATCAGCTACTCTGTAGCTTTGTGAGTGGTTGCTACCACAAATGTCTAAATCAGTTGCAGGACAACATGAAAGGTTCAGTCAGGTTTGACAAAACTGAATGTAAGGTTAGAAGTTTTTCATGTTCATCTGGGTTTCTATTTTTTTTCTGGCAGCCACGTAACCACCACAGATGGGATTTCTAGCTAATATTGGACAAATAACATTAAAAATCTTAAAATCACTTGAGATGACAAAAATTCTCCTATCCTTCTTTATTTAGAGCTTGTTTCTCACCAGTATCACAAAATCTATCTGTCATTATGGTTGGTTTTGCCTCTGACTTTTAGGAGTTCCAGAAAATGTATCTGCCTGCAAGTGCTACTTGAGAAGCTGAGGCGGTGAAGCTGGCAGCAAGCTAGCCTGGGATACTGTCATGTGTCTTGAGAGTCCCTCTTCCCTTGGCTTGTCCGATGGAGTATATTATCCCAAGTGCTGAAGTCCCATTGACTCGGACGAGAATTTAGGCTGTTTAAGGACATAAGTGATTATAAAAACAAGATTTACATCTTATTTTCTATGTATTGCTTCCAATATCTTTTCAGACTTTTTTTTTTTAAACTTGGATCATTAATTGTTTAATGAAAAGAGTAAAAAATGTATTTTTCCATCTCAGTAAAGTCTTGCAATTTTTTTTTTTAAAGTGTAGTTCCCATCATAAATGAAAATTTGATGGGAAAAATAATTTTCTATGAACAGCAAAATTCCCAAGTTTTCCATCAAAACCTGGGATTCATTTCATTGAGTATTAAGGATTACAAAACTAAGCCAGAGAAATACTATTTTCTGAGTGTGTATTTTAAATTGTTCTAACTAATGTTATCCTTGGAAAGAGAAGCTCCAGTGCAAATCTTTCTGAAGTTAGCAACTCTGTAAATGAACAGTGTTTGAAGGCTGTGGCAAATGAGGTAGGAGTGTTCATCTCCCTTGCTGTACTACTATAATGTAAATTACTGAATATCCATTTTGTGTACAGGGAGCAGTACACAACAGATGCTTCATATGCTTAACGAGGATAATTTAAAAAACAAAGCATCTCTGTAAAACCTGTCCCTTCCTTGGCCATCAGTATTTCATTTGGCACTGGCTTCTTGGAAGAAAGTTCATCTAAAAGCAGCATAGGCAGCATCTCTGCCCAAAAACAAATGTTCAAGATGATAGAGAGTAGAGTTGTTAGAGGTGTATGATTCCAAGATGGAATTTATAACCATGAGGAGTCTGTAATATATGTGGATAAAACATCAAATATTAAAAGGAGTTTGTCAGAGGAGTATCCAGGTGTGCCATGCAGGCTGCCAGCAATAACTTGCTCCCACTGATCTTATAAATAGTCTGTGGCTTGTTATGTTTTAATTCAGAACACCTTAAAGGGCAACATATCAATATATAACTATGTATATCCCTATATGCTCTTTCGAAAATTAACTTTGGCAGATACTGAAGTGGGGAGCGGACTTGTTGGCTCCTCAGACAGGACCTGCTTCCACAAGAGTTTCGCATGAGCCAAAGTAGCATCAATAATGTGAGCTCTGGATGAAACATTTGCTTGGGAAACAGACGAGTACGCTGATACAGATTGTTTTAAATGTACCCCTAGTGATGCATTGTTGTTATTTGAGAAGTGATGCCTGACTGTGCTTTTAAAGATGGTATCATGATCCATACAAATTGTCTGTATGTGTCTTTGAAAGGGGGTCTCAATATTTAGTCTCAATATTTGTTTTCTTCCTTTTCTAAATAATTTGTATCCTCTTTGTCACTGTTTCCTGCCAATTTCTGTACCTATCCAGATAGTAGATTTTTTTGAGTGTTCCGAGTCATTTTCTGCGTTTGTAAAGTTCTTTTTCTTCCTGAAGAAGTAGGAGTTATTCTTCTACTGGAACGTATGCGAAGGCTCCCAGCTCCATTACTAATGTAAGGGTTCATCCCTTGAAAATAACACTGCAGTGTGTGCTAGCGCAGACTTCTTCCCTCCCTTGGAACTGGCTATTATTTGTTGGGCGCTGTCAACACACTCGGCGCTGTGTAATATAAAGAAAGAGGAGGATGGGATTTCTGCCCCAAAGGGTTTGCAGTCTGTTAGATGCACAAAACAGATTAGATAATGCTAAATATGGCACCGGTCAGATGCACAGATTAGTCTGAAAATGCCACAGATCTTTTTAATATAACTTCCTCCTTTGATGGATGTAGTCTGTGTTTTAATGAAAGTACAAAAATACTCTTGGCTTCCCTGAAGACTTTACAAAAGCTACATTCGAATAACTGACAGGTAGGATCTATCATGCCAAGCTTAAGCTTATTGCTAAGCCAAAATATCTGATAAAGATGGTTTGCCTACTGGCAAAGAATTAATTGGATTTCATATTTTGAGTCCTTTCTTTCGCTCCATCATTATTATCATGGAGTTACAGGAGGTAGAGATACAAAAGACCTATTAAGTCATCCAGGCGGTAGACTTCTCAAAGCCTGCCTTCTATCACCCTTCTTTTTTTTTTCTTGAGGCTCAGACCTTTCTTAATTTCATCATGTTATTCCTAATTGTATCTAGGTTTTGCCAGCCTAAATAATTCATTTCCTTATTGGCGTACATATCCTTCAAATATTTACAGGCTGTTACTGTGTCCCCCAGAAAGTTGTTCCTTAGCCAACCTTTACGCAGTTAACTTTTAATGTCTTGATGTAATCAATCTCTTAAATCTCCACTTATCATTTTTCTTGCTTCTCTAATAACTCTCTCTAATGTGTTATCTTTCTGGTAATGAGGTGTCCAGAGCCGAATGCAATATTTCATACGTGCCTGTGCCAGAGCTCTGCGGAGGGGGGGGACTTTCAGCTCTCTGCTTCAGCAATTGATGTCTCTCCAAATGTGGACAAAACCCCTTGAGCTTTATTGTGCTATATTGTGTAGCAAACAGGAGACCAATTGATTCAGATGACAATGGCTTTGTATCATTTCAGGTGATAAAGCGACATTATGTATGTGTTTCCATGCAAGTGTCAATGGGATCGTCTAGATTTTTATCTCCTCAGGAGTGAACTATATTCACAGAAAAGATTTGTTTCTTTTATCCCCTCTTTATAAGGTAGACAGTTAAAAGCTGAACAGGCAAGTGAAGTTAAAATAACGCGGAGGTGATCGGCAGTGCCCTGCTGCTCATCTCTCCTTTGAACATCTGCTGGCACCCTCGGGGGGTGGTGGTGGTGGGGATAGGAGTGATTTCTGCTGACTCATTATGGTTTATTAACACCAAATTGAATATATTGGCAGTGGAGATGTCCCTGGGGAAATGGCAGCTAGAAGAACCGGTGCGCTGTCGGCGTGCCTTATTTGCTTGTGATTAAAAATAAATAAATCCTCACAGTGGAAAGGGTGGGGGCAGGGTTGCAACCAGGATAGGAGGCCTTGGGAAGGATAAAGGAGGATGAGTGCTCTTGCAGTAAACCCTCATTATGTTGAGGTGCGTTGAGGGAATTGCAGCTGTGGTTCACATCCTCTGTGTAGCAGAAGATCCGGGGCGATGGGGAGGGAGAAGAGGCCGGGGAGGTGCAGCCTGTCCTGGTGGCGCGCTCCTTGCTGGTGCCCCCCACAGCCCCGGGGCAGCCGCAGACCCCCAACAAATAAATCAGGGTGAGTTTAGAACCGAAGGTGGAAACAAAGGGTCTGAAATTGGGTTTGGTATTATGATTAAGGCAGGAATGAACTAAGCTTGCTATGATGTGTTAAATGCATTTTTTGTATTTAGCTTCTCGTGCACAGAAGTTAGAATTTTAACAGGAAAGTGCAGCCACTGATCTGAAAGGGAGTTTGGACTCCGGGCGCCTGGGATCCCGGTTTGTTTGAAACAGTGAACTTTTGACAGCACCTTATCTTTCTTGCCTCTCCTGCAGGAGTTGCGAGATCATTTTCTTCTCTTTCAGTTTATTTGACTGATTCAGTTTAGCGGCTGGTTTATTGCACAGCGAGGAACTGACTGAATTAAACTAGTAACAAAGTTGTTTTCCTTCTTCCAATCTGGAAGTAAAAGCTATGCGTGGACAAACAAGGCTGCAGTCTTAGAAGGATTTAGGACCCGGAACTGGTTGTGTCTACTCCCTAATTTGAGGCAATGTTTCCTTTTGATCAATTTTAAATACAGTTTTGGATTTCATATGTACACAAGTCATTGAAAGTAATTTATTTAGTGCATTAATACCATTTGCAGTGTTATTTTATACCTTTTAAAAAGGACTGACTTTTCATTCAAGATGAGTTTGGTATAAATCTATTAAAATCACTATGGAAACTTAGCTTACTATTTTCTAATAAAATAAATATGAAGTTAATGAAGATACTACTCTGGTAGGTTATAACTGCTTAAATAGTGTTTATGCCATGTGCTCTCAGAACATACAGTGTATATTCTGGCATACAGCATGATTTGGTTGCGGATGAACATGTTTTAATGATTGCTATCCAAAGAGAATCACGTCTTTTGAAGATTAGCTAGAAAGTAGAAGTGTGGATTAACACTGATTTAAAGCCAGGCTTTGTTCTGTTTATAATCCAAGATTAAAACTGTCCCAGAGAACAACATGGTAGTTTCGCTTACTCTCCAGTTGCATATTTGATGCAGTGGGATTTGTACCTTTGGTCCCTGTGTTCCTGTGCATGGCCTGTCGTCTTGGTGCACTGGCAGGATAAATTGCTCTTGTACCGTTCACTTCAGCACACAAGTGTTGGTGGAGAATCCCTGCACTGGTAAGCCGTGGTCCTTGCTAGCACTGCTTTGGGGTAGTTTGTTCCCAGTGCCTGGGTTAGTATCCCAGTATTTGGGGTAGTGGTTCTTCAGTGTTTAGTACTCTCCCTCGAGTACCTAGTTGGAGGCAGATCCTGGTTTTGGGCAGAAGGCATGGTAGAAAGATCCTGGTGTTTTATTTCCCCCTAATTTGGAGCAAGCCTGGATCTCCTGATAATACCAAAAGAAATTAAGCCTCTCAGCTGTACCTAGTTCTTTTTTTGTTGTAGGGGATCATAATCTGCCATAGATGAGTAGGCATGTATTGTTCCCAACCTTCTGGCATGTTGAGGACAGCAGAGAGAAACAAAGGGCAAAACCACTTGCCTCATTACAGTCTAAAGTTTTAATGTATTCCTTGGCTTTTCAGTCAGCCTAGCATACACAGAATATAAAAACAATGTATTGAAGCAATATACACAATCATCAGCCTTGAACTGCAAAGCATCTTTTACTTCCATGCTTTATTCAGTGTATCTTACTGGGGAATACATTGATATGTGCTAAGGGAAAAGGAGTCTGAATGGAATTAACCAACGAAGAATGAATGCTTTGCAAGCAACATAGCATCATTCTTCCAAGTTTCTGAAGGATTTTTAAAGCACAAATTAATTAGTCTCCCAGCCCCTCTGAGATAAAGATCCTTTTACGTGGGGCTGAGGTGAGGAGAAACTGTAATATCATTTAGTCTGACTTCCCCTTGTTGTCTGCCAAGGCAAATGCTCTCTTACTATCTCTCACAGACAACCTAATGTGGTGTTTCCTGCTGGTCTTTAATAAGTTATTGAGGACTTGATCTGAAAGAACTGGATGTTGCAGTCACTGGCTTCCAGATGCTAGACCTTCCAATGTGTCGTGCAGCATGCTGTCATGCATATGGGCATCTTATACAGTGCTTGGGGAGGATGACTGGCCTTGGACAGGCATCTGCAGCAACTGCTTGGAGCTAGCCAGTAAGAAAGGCTAAGGAGAGAGCTGAGTCCTCAGCCCCATGTTCCTCCAGATCCTTAGGTATTTAGCCCAGACCTTCAGGGAAATGTTTCATAGAATCATAGAATGGTTTGGGTCGGAAGGGACCTTGAAGATCGAGTTCCAACCCCACTGCCGTGGGCAGGGACACCTCCCACTAGACCAGGTTGCTCAAGACTCTATCCAGCCTGGCCTTGAACACCTCCAAGGATGGGGCCTCCAGAATTTCTGTGCAACCTGTTCCAGTGCCTTACTGCCCTCACAGTGAAAAAATTCTTCCTAATGTTTAATCTGAACCTGCCCTCTTCCAGTTTAAAACCATTTCCCCTTGACCTATTGCTACATGCCCTAGTAAAAAGTCCTTCCCCAGCTCTCCTGTAGACCCCCTTTAGGTACTGGAAGGCCACTATAGGGCCTCCCAGAGCCTTCTGTTCTCCAGGATGAACAACCCCAACTGTGTCAGCCTCTCCTCATAGGAGAGGTGCTCCAGCCCTCGGTTCATCTTTGTGGCCCTCCTCTGGACCTGCTCCAACAGGTTTCTTTCCATTTGAGTTCATGGCCTGCAGCCCTCTCCTGAAGACAGAACAAAGGGATTTCTTTTTGTTTTTTTCATTTTTTTTCCCCCCAAACCCCTAAGCAAAGCTGTTTGTCCTTTAAAGTATAAGCAGCATTTCATTTCTCTTATCATCTGGAGTGGTGGAGACTGACAGATGTCACTTTGTTGGAGAATATCAAGACTGCCAGAGAAGGAAAGGGAGCCTCGGTTTACTGCCAGTCGTCTTTGTCTCTAACCAAGAGGAGAGACAGTAGTATTTCCTGGTGATGTCTTTTTCCTCTCTAGTGGGTGGTTAATATTTTGTCTAGACTGATATGAGATAGGCACTGAGCATCGTGCTCTTGCTAAAACAGGGATACTAAACCCGGTAGGCTTTAGCTGAGGGTGGAACTTAGTGAAGTCAGAGGCATGTTGAGTGGTTTAGACTGCCAAGGATGATGTATTCTGTGTCCTCAGAGAGCTTGTGGCATAGGTTACATTTTTAGTAGAGATGAAAATGTGTGAAATGAGTCCTTTACTTTTTTGATATGGACTGACTCCTCTTGGCTAGAAAGACCTAACAGTGTATGGTGTCAAATCCCTTGCATAGAAGGCTTTCTGCAAGGTTTCAGTGCTACAGGTTTCCTAAGTCCTTAATTACTTCCAGTTTAACATTTAGATGTTTTTAAAACATCAAATAAATAGTTAGAAACAAAAAATAATAACATAGGGAATATACTTGCAAAAACTTAGTTTCCACTAGGCTTTTTCTTGAAAATATTTTTCAAGTTTGTTTTTTAAAGTAAAGCCTTTGCCCATTAATCTCTACTGAAACATCATCAAAACTTACAGTACAAAGGACTGGTAAATTACTTTTGAATCTATTCCATTCTTGCTGACTGTGAGTCAGCACTGTCTCTCATTTTTGCTAAGATAGCATTGTCTTTCTTATGTGACTACTGTAACACCCCATCTACAAATTGCTGCAGAAATTATGGAATAAATTAAAATTATGATGTAGGAAAACATCCCCTGTAAAGAGGACACTTTTAACATAAGACGCAGGACTTCGATATCAGGATATACTGTACAAGACTTGTCTTTAACTCTCTTGGGAATTAAAGTTACTGTATTCTCAATAAGAACAGTTAAATTACATGGCAAAAAAAATTAGCTGTATTGTTGGAGGTAGGGAGAGAAAGGAGGTTTATCTTAACCACAGCCACATTTCCTGTCCTGAGGAGTGTTTTGTTCTGGTTAGGGATGTCTTATAAAAGCATGTCTTAGTGACTGAGCAAAGAAGTCATGGCTTTCAAAAGGTCCAGTATGATTTGGAAGCTGAAGTCACATACGCTAAACAATTTTTGGTACTTCATCTTTGGATGTTAGTGGAGGTTAGAGTCCCTAATACCTGTATCATTTAAAATAAGAATACAGCATCCTGTGGAGAATCTTAAACTTTGTTTTCATTCCTTTAATTGCTATGTTTCGCTCCTACCCCTTTGAATAACTTTTTTAAGCACACTGTTGTTGGAATGACTTTGAAGCTCCTTTCCAGTACCAGTCCCTTCTCTCCCTGCTTTCCCGTTTGTTCCTCTGGGCAAGAAGACAGTTCTTATAATTACAACATGGGGACTTTTGGGATTTGGGATAATTACAACATCACTTTTCAGGATGATGACAACTGATATTTCAGGAACTTTCCAAGTCTGAAAAGGTTGCTAGTATTGTATCAAAAATCAGCATCTAATTATTTTTTTTCCTTCCTCCTTTATTATTGTACCATTTGAATTGTCACATAATGATTTTGTAGTGTTCCAGAAGAGGCAAATTGTGTAATTTTTTTTGGTTTTGATAACTTAAATGAGATTTGTGGCAAAATAGGTCTTATGTTTCTGTTGAAGTTTTCTGATCCCTACTGCTTATTCCCTTGCTAAATTACAGTCTAATACTGAAGAGTGGTGTGGTGGAAATATCAATACCATTATAAGTGAAGGATTGTAACTTCACAGGGTTAATGACCAATTACAGTCAGTTAATTCCATAAGAAATTAAAAATCAGGACTTGCAAAATAATCTCTTAAAAGAGTAGCCGTCATGATCTGTAGGAGACTGTTTGTTTCTAAACAGATCAAGCTTCCTGTTAAACATTGAAGTCTAACATTAGATTTTATGGAAGAGGGATTCATACTTGAATTTTTTTGCCTGCTTTTTTTCCCCCACCTATAACTTGAGGACTTGTGCTGCTGGTTTTAACTACTCAGTATGTGGCTTAGGGAAGTGTGTTCAGATCAATCACTTCTGAGGAGAAGCAATCATAGAATCATAGAATGGTTTAGGTTGGAAAGGACCTTGAAGATCATTGAGTTCCAACCCCCCTGCCATAGGCAGAGACACCTCTCACTAGACCCGGTTGCCCAAGGCCACGTCCAGCCTGGCCTTAAACATCTCCAGGGATGGGGCCTCAACAACCTCTCTGGGTAACCTGTTCCAGTGCCTTACCACCCTCAAAGTGAAAAACTTCTTCCTAATGTTTAATCTGAACCTGCCCTCTTCCAATTTAAAGCCATCCCCCCTTGTCCTATCGCTACATGCCCTAGTAAAAAGTCCTTCCCCAGCTCTCCTGTAGGCCCTCTTTAGGTACTGGAAGGCTGCAATAAGATCTCCCCGGAGCCTTCTCTTCTCCAGGCTGAACAATCCCACCTCTTTCAGCATCTCCTCATAGGAGAGGTGCTCTATCCCTCGGATCATCCTCATGGCTCTCTGGACACGCTCCAGCAGGTCCATGTCTTTCTTATGATGGGGAAACAATGTCAGGGTGGTCTCAGTGAAGTGTTTTTTCCACATCTGATAGGTCTTTTACTGTTATAGTAGTTGGGCAATCAAGCGACTTCTGACACGTTGGCGACTCAAAATGGATGTATCAATTATCTTCTCATGCTTTACATTTAATGGTCAGATCGGCCTTTCCACTGCAATTTTAGTTTGGTTTTAGTGTACCCTTTTTAGTCGTCGTTCTAGATGGCATATTTCAGATGAAGTTGCTTTTTTCAATCTCTTTGGGGAAATTAGAGGAGGAGAAGATTAGAATTGAATTGTTAATGCAGAAACATGCTTCGCTAAGTTACTAAGACAACTACTTTTGGGATGCTTATTGCTGCAGCATGTATGGATATAATCATATTCATCACGTACCAAGCAATTTTTTGTAGATCCTCCCTCCTTTTTTCCACAAAAGAAAAAAAAAAAGAATATCTGTTTGTATGTATAAATATCTTGTTTTTCCTTTGGAATGCTTTATTTCCATTCTGAATTCTGTCACTCTGTCACACAGCAGTGGTAGGATTTTTTTGCTTTCCCTCCCTTGTTGCATAGTTTGGCATAGATGGGTTGTGACTTTTCTTCAGTGAACAAGTACAGGCCACTTCTTCCACGCAAAAGGCGCTGAATGAGTCATCCTGCTTTCCTCCCTCTTCTTTTTTTTCCCCTAGTCTTCAGCATATTTGTATTGCCTGAAAAACAGCCTTGCTGTGAAGTTTTGGAGAAGTTCATTATATAATCTCCAAGCTTGGGTTGCCGTCAGCATTCTGCAGTGAACTTGCCACGGTTGCTTTTATTCTTCTCCAGTTTGCTGTGATAATGGTTTCTGGTACCTTTTGTGATATCTTCTTCATTTATCTGGAACAACAAAAGGGATCGTGACAGATGAAGCTGCTGCAGGGGTTCAAACTATGTCGTAGGTGAAAGCCCATCATCGTATTTGCCTGCCATGGTGACAGTGAAGTAACACTGTTTGTTTGTTTGTTTGTTTGTTTTAACCTTTTGGTGATTCCCTTATGTTAAGGGGAAATTTCCCTGCTCCTCTCCTGGGAAATTGTTGTGTGCAGCTCCAGGGTGAAAACTTTTTATTCATTTGATTACATTGATTAGTTAAGCAGAATTCGTGTCCACAGCAGGAATCTGTTTTTCATCTTTGTTGTTCATCACTGTCAATTTTGCCTAATTAAAATCCTCTCTATTTTTAAAGACTGTATCAAGTCATCAATTTTGCTATGAACATTTGTTTAAATGACCCACTCCTTATTTACCTCTGAGATTTAATTATTGGTGCATACAATAATGTTCATAGTCAGTAATAACCTAAAAAAATAATGAAACTTGGAGCTTCTCCAGACTTGAGCAGCATCAAAGCACCTGAGTGCTTTTTATACTTTTGAGATATTTCTGCAGTTTCCTTTTGTGCTTAAATATGTTGGAAGTACTTCCTGTTCCTTTGGGCTAGTACGTAATTCTTGCCACCGTAAATTGAGGCACGGTGTTCCAGTATTGCATTTCATCCTGTCAGTCCTGCATCCTGGTTGCTTTCCTCACCTAAGCATCTGTGCCCCCGAGAGAAGTAACTATCACGGTTGCTGATGTTGCCCTCTTTGAAGCTGTCTACCCTCTTGCCCTAACCCTCAGTTGCCTTACTATCTTCAGAACTTTTCCACATCCCATTAAAAAAAAGTAAAATAGTAGTCTGACACTCCAGTGTCTGAAGAGTAATTCATTTTTACATGACTTTTAATATTTTTGGTAAAATGTGTGAGCAGAGTGGGAATTACTTGGAAGATGATGCAGGCTGTTTTTTTTCAAATAAGGAATTTTTTCAGTGTTTTTTTTGAAAAAACAAACAAACAAAAAAAAACCACAAAAAAAAACCCACCAAAAAAACAAAAACAAAAACAAAAACGAAAACACAACAGTGACTATAATGTAAAGCACGATTAATAACAAATTAAGCATGAAAGAATCCTGTGCACCAGCACAAAAGCTTTGTGATGAATATAATGTTCATATTGCAGCATTATCCCCTAGTTCATGGTAATTATTAGATTTCAAAGTATCTGAAAGAGAAGATGGAGCAACTGTGTTTCTAATGAATCTGTAATGAGTTCTAAGGCTGGGTAACCATGCGGAGTTGAGGGATTTGCATAATAATTATTATAACTGGACTAAAACTATAGACCTATAGAGGTGTTTTCTAGAAGAAATGAGAATTGTCTTAGAATTTAGTGAAAATTCAGTTTTTGAAGCTTGGCTAGCGATACCACAACTGTAACTAAGGGAAAAGAACTATAAGGAAGAAGTAGTGATGGCACTTCACTAATGCATATATAAAAGTGTGCCTGAAAGCAATGTATTTGATGGGCTGTGTAATTACAAAGAAATAAATTTTAATCTTATAGTAATTGTATCTCCTTCAGCCAATATTAGGATTCAGAAGAACTGAGTAACTGAAAGTGTAGGTAAAAAAAAAAACTCCCTAGCACCTTTTTTTTAGGGTTTTTTTTTTTTTTCTTTTTTTTTAGAATGAAGATCGCCAATAAAGGAGAGAGAGTGTTTCCTTTCAGTTGCAGGAGAAAGGTCTTTGCTTAGCTCTGAGGTGTTGCATGCTAATGTTGGTGGGTTTCTTTGTTTTGTTCAATTTTACTTTCTACTTAGATTCTTATACAGGGAATGATCCAAAGCTGCATTTATTGATTTTCTGTAACACAGAAGGAGCACGCAATTTGTATCTTGACAGGGACTAGAGGATTTTGAGAGCTCTAAAACAGTGAACTGGAAATTCTGATCTTCTTATGATTCTGGCTTTGAGTTTATGTTTCAAAAATACAGCTGTACAGTTTTCCAGGCAGCCAATGTTTTGCAACAAAGTGACTTCATTTCTATGTTGCCTGTATTGGTTTATTCCATCTTTGATTCTGTCAGGAAGCATTTTTTAGATTGTAAAGGTCCATCATTTTCTTGCTGGTATTAAAGGGCAGCATTAAAATGAACCGTGTTTCATCTCCATGTGTTATGATTCGAGAACACTCGGTACACAGTATTATGCTTGTGATTGAAAGCACTGTGCTGGCCTAATCATTTGCAATCACAACTATGACTGCAAAAATAAAGCTCTTGTTTTTCTTCTCTTTGGTTTTCTTTCTCCGTCAGGTGGTTGGTTTATGCTGCTTGGCCTCATCTCACAGCTGGGTTGGTTCTCTTTCTGTCAGGGTACTTTCTGCTCTGGTTTTCCCCTAATGCTTGCTACTCATAAACTCACAAATTTTCTATGAATTCACTGATCTGACTACATGTCTCCAGAAAATGCTCTGATGCTATCTCCTGATGTTGCCCCATTTGCATGTGTCTGCATTTTTCTGGTGTGACCCCAGGTGAATTTGTTGGATGTGAAGTGCTCTGACAGTACAGTCAGTTCCGGGAAAAGTTGATAGATGGTGAGGGGTTCACCTTCACCCCAAAAATCTGCCTTGATCTTTACAGCTCAGTTGTAGGCCTCTCTTACAGGGTGAGCACCTCGTGAAGGGGTGGTTGGACAGATGGTAGGAGTAGGTCAACCATTACCCATATGTCCCAGAAAGTGTTCTTTGGTCTCGGGTTTGTTCTAATCTTGGGGAAGAGTGGCTGGAAAGGTGCCTGGCCGAAAAGGACCTGGAAGTGTTGGTCAACAGCTGGCTGAATATGAGCCAGCAGTGTGCCCAGGTGGCCAAGGCGGCCAACAGCATCCTGGCTTGTATCGGAAACAGTGTGGCCAGCAGGATGAGGGAAGTGATCATCCTCCTGTACTCAGCACTGGTGAGACCACACCTCAAGTACTGTGTTCAGTTTTTGTGCCCCTCACTACAAGAAAGACATTGAGGTGCTGGAGCGTGTCCAGAGAAGGGCAGTGAAGCTGGTGAGGGGTCTGCAGCACAAGTCTTATGAGGACTGGCTGAGGGAACTGGGGGTGTTTAGCCTGCAGAAAAGGAGGCTGAGGGGGAGAGCTTATCACTCTCTACAGCTACCTGAAAGGAGGTTGTAGTGAGGTGGGGGTCGGTCTCTTCTCCTAAGTAACAAGTGATAGGATGAGAGGAAACGGCCTCAAGTTGTACTGGGGAGGTTTAAATTGGGTATTGGGAAAAATTTCTTCACTGAAAAGGTTGTCAAGCACTGGAACAGGCTGCCCAGGGAAGTGGTTGAGTTACCATCCCTGGAGGTATTTAAAGATGTGTAGATGTGGTCCTTAGGGACACGGTGGAATGGGCAGTGCTAGGTTAATGGTTGGACTCAATGATCTTAAAGGTTCCTTCCAACCTAAATATTTCCAATATCAGTGTTGGCCAAAAAAAAAAAAAAAAAAAAAAAAAAGGGAAATCCAGAGAGATCCCGCTGTGGGATGGTGGATGTTGCCCAGCAGTGCAGTGCAGGGGCAATCACTGACATTTTATAAAAACCTATGCAAAGTCAGGTGATTCCTCACCAGGTGTAGCAGGTATTGTCAGATTTCATTCACTTTCTTTTGCCTTCCAGAGGTATGTAAGTCAGACCACTCCTTTTCTTTTTCTTCTGTCCTAGATGTGAATGTACCATGAAGATCCAATAGTCTTATGCTGGTGACAAATTGGGGACAGCAGCTACTGATAGTGCTCAGGACAGTTTGCGTGTCTGAGGTCAGCAAAAGCAACCAGCTCACTTCAGCCTCTGGTCGCAGGCTAATTAAATAAATAGTTCATCTCTGTGAGAGATGTATGCTCTCCTTCACGCTGTCATCTTGTCATGCTTAGTCTGTTACAAAGATACAAATTTCATTTTCTGACCCTCATCTCCAGCCAGAAATCCTCAGGTTGAACAGGATCAAAGTTGCATATGGAGTCAGAAAGGACACGGGTTAGCTCTGTGCTTGTCCCAGTCTCATGGCTCTAAGACTATAAAGAAGGAGTTGTCATTTCCTTAAAACCTGAAATCTTTAAAGTGATATCTGTGGATTTATGAAGTTTCTTTTTTGGAAGCTCTTTCTGTGTTCCAAGTCTGGAGCAGCCTGAGTCCAGACAAGATGATTTAAGATCACAAAAATATTTAATTCGGATTGATGTACCTTTACTATGGAGTTAAAATGATCTATTAATGGTGTCCAGAACAGTGAAAGACTTGAAAAAGGTTGTAAATCAGATTTTCTCTTCCTAGTCTTTTCTTGAGGAATAATCTGGCTGCTTTGAAGTAGCCTTGCTTTTGAATCCTTACCATGATATTATTTGTGTGTGTCTCTACTCCAAAACCATTTTTTTTGTCTTTAAATGTGGTCTTTAACACACTGTTATCAAATACTCCTTGCTTAAGTGCAACTTAAGAATATTTTGAGATGGAGTTGGATATGTTTTCTATGAGTAAATGGTAGTGGTTTTAAACCGTCCATCATAGTTTTCCATTTATCTCAATTGAAAACAAGCAAGAGATTAGCAAGCAATGATTTTTGTCCCTAATTCCCATACCAAAGCTGTTTGTGTTAACTAGATAAAAAGCATTCTGAAGCAATATGTGCAAAGGCTTGTTTATTAGCAAGATAGTTATCCTCACTTGACCTGAATTTTTTTCTTTTTGTGCTTTTTCCGGATGCTTCTATGGTATTTAAATGGAAAAATATTTTATATTTGAACTGCACTAGCATAATTTTATCTTCATGTTTTGTGTTTTATTGCTTAATTTATAAAAGAACTGTGAGAAGTAAAGGTACTGTTAATAAAATAGCGCTGTTCTTTCAAAAAACCCCAGAATAATGCTATTGAGAATCCTTCAGTTTTAACTTTCATCTGAGAACAGTCTTATTCAGTAAACTGTGACTTCCTACTTCTTAAAATTATTATAAACATAATCCATTTGTGCTTACTTGTATTAGTGTAGCATTAAGTGTATTTCACAAGAAAACTATTGTTATAGCTCTGCTATCTCATTTGAGCCCATTCTGTGTATTCCAGTTGAGCCTCAGAACCACTACATTTTGTATTTGACTTCCCCTTCCATATGGGTTGTCATTAAGAGGAGTTCAACCCTTTGACCCCTTGATCTATCCTTGTTACGTCTTCTTGTGCCAGTTACCTACTGTGAACTATGAATGCTCATCAGGAGTTGAAGCAGTAGGCTTCCAGACTCTGTCTTGGGGTTTTGTGCAGGTGGACAAAGGAGCTGTGATTGAGGCAAAGAGATTTCTGATGCTTTTTTCCAGTGGCAGTAATGTGAGCACTATCTATTTGAACTCTTTGATTCAATCTGCAATGCCTCACCCCATCGGTAATTTGTTCCGACATTCTCTGTGTCAAATCTGATATGATCTTCATGGAAAAGATGAGAGAGTCTTTTTAAATCCTGGCATGAAAAGACCGTGTTTCTTTAGAAATTCAGAGTTTTGCTCCTTGTTCCTAACAACAATTTAAATAGGGTGCTGCCTTTAATTGCCGTTAATTTTTGTGCAGTATGCATAAAATGATGTTTTGGGGCTATTTTGAACCAGAGCTTTAGTGACATCACTCAATACTATGGGAAGTTTTTGAAATCAAAATCTGTTATTATTGGAGAAAATGTTTAATCGCTTAAGAAGAGCAATTAAAAAGGGATCTTGGAGTTGTACTTTTGCTCCCCAAGGGCTGGAAGTGCTGAGAGGTGCTGATCTCAGCAGATGACCAGAAAAAGGATTCAAAGCGGAACACTGTCAGTGAGAGAATTAGTAACTAAACTTACTGAAAATGAATATCAGGGTGAGTAGTAGGATAGGTGATTCTTTTTCTTTCTTCACTTCTCCAAATGTGCATGTGCCTTCTCTGGAAGGAGAGGGCATTCTGTCTCTTATGAGGAATGTCGCACTTAAAGACCTAGAAGTGCTTGAAACTTGTATCTCAAACTTGGTTTGTGGTTGTTTTCTGGTTTGGTTTTTTTTTTTTTTTAGTTTGTTTTGTTTTGTTTTTGTTAAAGATTTTTGGTATTTTTTTATATAAGTCATTTGTGAAGATGCTTCTGCGAAGGTGGGTCCCCTCTGCTCTTTGTGTTTTGTATTGCATTGATTCTTGAGGACATTCTGGTTTTCTTTTTACCTCTTTGTTACACTGATAATTCAATAAATATTTCAACTTAGCTAAAGCCAATCAGAACAGAAATAAGTTTTTCAAGGGTTTTTTTGAGGGATCTCTTTTTTTTTTTTTTTTTTTACTAGTTCTACTAGAAAGTCTGAAAACATTGTGCTTGGGGGGGAAGAATTTCCATTAAAATTATAAAAGGAAATGTGAAAAATGATAGCAATAGGAAGAAATACAAACAAAAGCGCTGAATTGAAAAATCACGTGGCTTGTGCTTGGATCGGGTGTTCCCTATTATGTCCTATGGCAAATAACTTGACTGTGAGTTGTGCTGATGCAGCACTACAAACAGCTGTTCACACTGACATCGGCCTTTGTATGTGTTGACCATTTAAGTATGTGAGGGGATAGTAGTGTTGAGCTGGAAGCATATTAAGTACTGCAGCGAGAGCAGGATTTTTCTACAGTTATTTTATATCAGATGTTCTTTCAAAGACGCAAAGACCTTAACGTCCATGCAGAACAAACAGGGAAGTTTGTTTTGTGCCAGGGGATCTTCCCATTTCTGTTTTGGTCTTCCACCAGTTATCTATCAGATTCAAAATGAAGCACCCTGGTACCTCCTTGCCCCTCCCTCTGCAGCAGTTCCTGTGCTATGATGTGCCTTGACGTGCCTCCTTCCCCAAAGGCTGCCTTCCCTACCAGCCCATCTTAGCTGCAAATGGTCTGTATGGCATTTCTGGGTTAAGGTGAATGCTGACACTAATGCTATAGGAACATAGACAGTTAATGCAGATACTTGATGCTGTTACTGCAGATAGATGAGACACCTTTGTTAACAGTCTTTTGAAGAAAGGTGAATGGAAGTGGACAAAAAAAAAAAGGCAGGTAAGAAGCAGAGCCCCGCTGAGAGGATGAGAGGAGTTAGAGTTTGTTTCTGTGGTACGTACCAGCTGTTTAACTTTTTGCTCTGACCTGTGCAAGTTACACATTCCCTTTGAGGAGAGTTTGAGGGCCCCCTTGGTAGGCATTGTCAATGACAGTCGGTAGTCAGATCTGCTGCCTAGGGTGCCCTGCCCTCCACAAACTGCATCTTTCAGGTCTCTTTTGGGGACAGGTGGTGTATCCCTATGCAGGAGGCTGGAAAGCAATCTCCCCTGTACACTGACTATTTCTGGTTTCGAGAATATCCCCGCTGAGCTTCTGAATCATTCTGGTCCTTCAGGTGACGCAATGATCCAGCCCATCACCTGTGGTGAAATGTGCATTGGCAGGATGCAGCGTATCCTCTTTTACAGCTCGGGGGTGGGACTTTGTTTTCACCTCAGTAATGCTTTCAGAAATGAAGCTCCAGAAATAGCCATATTTTTGGTTATGTGTTCAATAGACTTAGGCTGCGGGTCTGTTGAAGCAGCATGCAGTTTGGAGCAACAAACTGACCATAGGACGCTTTGATTCGGCCGCTTTCTCTGCCTCATATTCTCGCAGCTGATGTTCACACAGTACTCATGTCTTTCTGGGTCTGGTCATGTAATTGTGAAACGGTGAAACAGTTCCCCTCAGTGTGAAGAACATCACTTAGTTTTCGGGATTCAGCAGTGAATGGTGTTCATTTAAAGGGAGGGTGCTGAGCAGTTCCTTGCCACAGGAACTTCCTCGTAGAGGAGGTAACATGCAGCCATCATCTGGAGGCTGCTCGGTAGGGATCATCCGATCCTGGGCAGAAGCCTGAGAGCTGCTGTCTTTTTGCCAAGAGATAATTCCCAAAGGGATCTTCTATTAACTATCTTGACCAGTCCAGAAGACATTTCATCTGCTCACTGTTTTAGGCAAAAATGAGAATCCTCACTTTGTTTCAGCAGTTGCAGTGGACAAAGCACAGTTAAATAGAAGCTGAGATTTGCCCTTAAATACAGTCCAGACGTACAAGCTGTCACTTCACTCTGAAGCTCCTTGATCTGTAATAGTTGTGGTTCCCATCAGTTAGAATTCCCATCGTGGTAGCCAAAGTACTTTTGCTGCCTCCGTGCTTTTTGTAAGAAGTTTTTTCCTGAAATAGGCCTTTTTGAACAGTGAAGGATTTATTTTTTTTTTTTTTTTCTCCTCTGCTGTCCATCTGGTCTCTTCCTCCACATCTGGAATGCCATGATTACCCAATCCACAGCACCAGAGATAATTTAAGAGTCTTAAAAAACCAGCAGAAGTTTGTGGAAAGGATTTATAGCCTCTTAGGGTGCCTGTATATTTTTGCTCTGTCTAAAGAATCTTTGCATTACTGTGTTGTTTCTAAGGATGAAATTGCCCTGAGGGAAAACTGAAGACCATCATAAAAATGTACTTGAGAGTACTGTTCCTTTCCTAGAAATCACTGTAAATAAAAGATGCACTATAGGTAAACACTGAAACTGCAGTCTGTTTCTTGGACAGTTTAGCTCAAAACAACAAATATTCTTCAAGTAATTGACAAAGTAGGATAAGGACTTTTATTTTTGTTACAGATGGAATGAGTTGTATCTATGTTGTATTTCCCATGCCCCAGTAGAAAGCAGATTACATTAACACCTTTCAGAACTGATAAAGTCTCAAAACAGTACAAATCAAATACAAGAAATCCATTGTCATTTAATGCCTTTGTTGCTAATTTCTTAGCTAAGGAGATCAGGAGATAAAAGGTTAATCAAAGATGATTCCTTCTAGACTACAAGGTGATTTTTTTACGGCAGGGTGACAGGAGCCGTTACGCACGGGTTTCTTTCTGTTCTCCTTCGTTCTGTCTGCCTCTCCGCTCCTCCTCGCACCGTGCAAGCTCGGCAGGTCCGTCCTGCCATCTGAATCTGGGTAAGTCAGTACATGCCTGGCTGCCTGCAGGAGAAGGCTGGCATGCCCGAGGAGCTCAGGGCAGTGGGCAGTGGGTCAGAAGGTGGCACTGTTCACTCTCTGTAGGGCTCGAGTCCCGCCAGGGTGCTCCGAGCTGGAGACCATCCCCTGGCGTCTGCTGCGTAGTGTGCTCCTGGTCCTGAACCTTCGGGAACGAGAAATTCCTGTTTTCCAAGTAGAAAATGGATGACTACAGTGGTAACTGAAGGCAAGATTGAAAAAGTTTTGAGGAGAGCTCCTCAAAACCATAAAGAGTGGATTTTAAGAAATCGTTAAGAAGCCCAGGAGAAAGAGGGGGTAACTTCAGGCAGTAGAATTGTTCATTTTCTGAAATGACCATACCTGGCCCCGTGTTGTCTATTTGACCACTTCAGCTGGCCAAGAACTCTTCCAGATCATCTGATTTGGTGGGAGAACAAGTGTTTAAAACTCTGTTAAAAAAAAATTATGAAAACATCAATATGTTAATGCTTTTCAAAGAGTCATAGCTGTCCAAATGTAACTTCCCACAAGAATGTATTTTGAGCAAAGATGCAATGCCAGGAATCAAAGTTAAGCAGCTGTATTTTCCTTTGCTGACATGTTCCACTTGCAGTTTTGGTGAAGTAGTGCTTGCTTCCTGCTGCCAATTGCTGTGTTGTACCCTGTTTAAGTATCTTCTGGGGAAGACCAAGGAGAATGAAGCTATTTAAAAAAAAAAAAAAAAAAAAAGTTGAGGTTCTCTGGGATAATTTGAAATGAATCATCATTAAGCAATTCTGCCTCACAACTTTTTAGAAAGTGGGCATTTAATTGCTACTACTGAAATGCGTTTTCTTAGGGAATAGTTCCCCTCTGGACATCTCCTTTTAATTTGGGTAATTTAGTTTTAAAAAGTATTGAAAATTGGAATAATGCACAATTCAGAATAATTGTTGCACCACTCATTAGGGAAGTGATAGCAGACTGACAGTCTCATGTGAAACACAGAGAAAGCAGAGAGAAGCTTTTTTGCCTTCAGAGCGTGCCCTGACCCTGAGTGGATGCATCTTGAAGAAGAGTCTGAGACAAATTCCCATACGTTTGTTCATCTGTATATGTTAAAGAGAAACTTCTAACTGATGTTTTTGTGGGGATATAGGAACAAAGAATGACAGAAAATCCCATCTCCCCCCCCCCCCCCCAAATATTTGGCAGTCTATGTGCCTCTGTAATGGATATTAAAAAGTGGTGGAAGAAACATTAGCAATCAAGAACCTGATGGAAAAGAACAGCAAATTGAAATGAACAGTGTAATTGAAATAAGGATAGAAAATAACTCGTGAGTTGATTTTACAAAATTTGGGGAATTCCAATTCTGCTGAATAGTCCTTTAAAGACAGAATTTTCTTCACAGTAGATCCTGTTGAGTCTTGCAGTAATATGTTGCTTTCCTGCCTCTGCAAATTCATTTGTGCTTGTAATCTAATCTTTCTAAGGCTAATCCAAGCCTTTCTGTGCTACTAAATAAGTAGATAGAATAAGCAGCCTGTTGATTTGTGTTACTCTACCTGGTTTCAGAAGCACTTATTATACCAAATAGCTTTTACTTTGCTGGGTACTTTAGCTCATCTGGCTGTGCTGTTGAGTTTTCATGCAATAGTAAGCATCTTGTAGTGCTTTCTTTCTGAAATACGCCTTTTGTTTGTATTCTGACAATATATTAATTTTCTTTCAATTTACATATGTTTTCTGATTTTTTTGTGTATTACCATTTTCCATATAAAGCATTTTTTGCCCGGCTGAGTATTCATAAATCCTTGACAGCTGTTTATAATTCACTAAAAGCCTATTTTCTGTTTCACACATCATACATTGCAGGTAAGGTGGAATCTGTTATGCATTTGCGTGCTGTTTTCTCCCCAAAAGCATGGCCAGTGTCTCTTACAGGCAAATCTTTTCATTCTCACCACTTCATCCACCAGGAGGTTACAACGATTTAGCTAGTCATGTTCATCGGCCTGAAAGCATTTTGCAGAGGCACTTGACTCAAACATCCAAACTTATTTTCCAGTATCTCTTTTTTTTATACCTTTCTACCCTATTCTGCATGTATCACTGTCATTTCTTCCAGGGCTTGTCAGAAGCTTTGGTGAGTTCAGCTGCTATAGATCCATTAGGCAGTTACCAAACAGGTTCTTATGTGGTACAGAGAAAGGAATTATAAATATTAATGATCAAATTCTCCTCTGTCATAGCTATATCCATGTCAGTTTATGAGGAATGACCATTTTTACGCAGTTTACTACGAAACATGTCCATTGAATTATTTCTTTTGTATAACCTGAAATCCCATAATTTGGGTTAAGATTACATAAATTGTAATATAATGTATTATGAGTTAGCATTTACAGAATGAACAGCTTTGTAAGACCATTGTTTACCTAAATTTCAGAAGCTAACCACAAAATGATCCGAGGAATGAATCTTAAGATGATCTTTGGCTGGGCAGAGGTATAGCCCAAATACTGTGCTGACTTGATGGCTTGATAAAACTAACCTTGAACTGACTAGAGCGTTTAGACCAATCAACTGACTTGACCAAAACAATATCCTTTGGCCTTTTAGTTTAATGTGACATCCTTTGGCTTCATCAGAGGTGTCGTCCTGAGGTAGAACTTCATTAGGATACCCTTTCTCCTGTTGTGTATATATATGTTTCTGTTCTAGCAGTTTGATCCAAAGATGCTGTATGTCATCTCTGAGGTTCATTAAGTTCATTAACTACTTCCATAGTTGTCTGTGTGTGTGTGTGTATGTGTGTATATAGTGTGTGTATATATATGTGTGCTGTTTGCCTAAAAGGTAAGTAGTCCTACAGTACTTGTTACTGGGAGCTCCCTGCCTTAATTTGTTGTAGACCTTCTCTCATCATTATTAAACTGTGATTTTCTGGTCTGTGGCTCTGGACTTGGTTGTGCTGAGTTTATCTCTGTGGTAGAAGCTAACTAGCTTTTCTGTGTTAGTTGTGTTTTCACGTAAGCAATATATTTTATGTTAAATTCCCAGATCCTCCGAGTCTTCCTCATACTCATCTGTTCTTTTAATTTGGATGGGGAAGAAAGTGTGTCTATGGGATTCTGATGATTTCTGCACCTCCTGCAGGTTAATTTTGTGCCCTCTTTAGAACAGGCCAATAAGGCTTATCAGGCATTGAGGTCACTGGCATCAGACCACACTGCTGTGAGCTGAGGCCGCCTGGTCTCTCCCAGAAGCAAAACCAGACTTCTTTTGAGAGGCACTTAGCCCAAGAAGGGAGAGGATTTCCTTGAATCTTAATCATACCCCTTATGTTTTCACCCAAACTAATGTACTTTAGAGCTGTGCTAATTGACCTGAAGTTCTGGTTTTCAATTCGTGGTAGTAACCCTCAGAGCGAATTTACACAACGTGCTTTGAACTGAACTTGGTAATGCAAATATAATGTCCTATTAGCAAACTATGAATGGTTTCTGCTGGGATTTGTACAATGATTCTGAGCTCATTATTACTGTCATTCAATACTGTAGATGAGTAGAGGAAAAATAATTAAACAAAATAGTACTTTAAATCCCAAAAGGAATGTAAAATCAACAAAGTTGAAAACCCAGAAGTCTGAACTTGTGTTTAATATATACACTCTGTGGAAAGAGAGGGGGAAGCATGGGTATGTGTTAAACACTCAGCATAGCTGCCCAACCTAATTGGATGGAAAAATTGATACCCAGTGAATCATGTACTTCCCCCAAATGATTACGTATTTCTCCAAATTTAAGACTGATAATGTTATGTGGAAAATGGTGTAAGAAGTATTTTCTTCTAATCCTCCTTTAAATATAAGTCATCTTCTAAAAGTGTTGCTTGGGGATTTAGCTGTGTGACTCTTACTGATATCACTGGAGGTTTCATGGCTAAAAAGCATAAACAGCACTTTGAAAAAGCCTCTTGCAATCCAACACTGTGGAAGCATTGCTGTGTGAGCATTTCTCGTTTCTACAACTTGACCTGGTGGAAGCAGCAAAATTTATGGGAGACCTTAAAGTTCAGAAAACTGTTGCACATTCCTCAACTTTGCATAAACATACAGGCTGGTAGAAGGCCACTTCTATTAGACTGTGAGCATGTTGGTCTAACCTTTAAAATTTAATTGCGGGGGCTGGGGGGGGGAAACCACTCTAATTATTCAACTGACATGTCAGTCAGTCAAGCAAAGAGGCGGCAGCTCAGTTGAAAAAATGTGCAGTCTGGTGCTCTGTAGCACTTGGCTCTACTCAGACCTGAACAGAATGCCCTAGAAAGTGGGCTGTGATGCTCATCAGCTGCAGACCAGCTCAGACTCAACAGAGTTCCCCTTGGGCTCAGTTCTTCCAGCAGTTACTTTTCAACCCGCTCTCGTTATGACTTTTTTTTTTTTTTCCTATTTGACTCCATCCACTTCTCTTTCTGGCACTACTCCAGTCTGTTCCTGGGCAGACTGTCTCTCTTATGCTGTTAACTGCCCAATAATTAGACCAGATACCTGAGCAGGAAACCCAAGGCATCCTCTCTATGGTCAGGCTGTGGGACTGGTGGAAAATTTCATTCCCTGGGCATCACAGCTAAAATTTGGTGTGGTCTGGCTGGTGGCTTGCAGACAATTCCATCTGCCTGGCCACCTTTTCCATGAAGGAGTGATGAGAAATGGGTGGATGTTGTCTGGAGAGCTGATTAATTCCTCCTAAGAGTGGCCAGAAGAAGTAAGAGTTATTGCTGCACCTTAATGAGAAGAGAAGGTTGAGAGATGAGGCATAAAATCCTAATTTTGTGCATTTTGGAGCAGCCTTATATTACTGCTGGTGCTGTTGCTATGGGGTTTTGGGTCATCCTGAAGATTTGAAGCCTTTACTTTTACCAGAGTTGGACTTGTAGCTCATGTCTTCAAAACTTAAGAAATTAAAACTTTCCAGGTGCCACTCGAAACATAATTTGGGTTGTGAAGATTAGATGAAGCATGTAAATTCATACCTAAAGAACATTTGGTATTAGAAAATGTTAAATTAAGCTACTGTAGAAAGAGTCTACATTGGCCGTTGGGAAGTTATTTCAACATCACCAGAACGACCAGTAAAGTGTCCACAAACTACCGACTTGGGAGTCCTTATTAGATTGTGCTAAAAGTTTTCTTTTCTGGCAGTAACTTAATCACTGCAAGTTTGGTGTGGGGAGCAAAAGCAGGTAAAAAAAAAAACAGGTAAAACTTCCCTGGGGTAATGGGAAAGAGCAAAGCTGACAAGAACTGAAAAAGAGGAATTTCAAAGGTAGAGGAGTGGAAAGTAAAAAGAAGAATGGAGGAGAAAATGAGACGCAAACAATGTAGGCTTAGGAGTCATGGAGGGAGATAGCTAGGGTAATATGCCAGACAAAATGTAACAGAAAAAGAAAATAATAATCAAAAGTCAAGAAGAAGTGTCAGTTCTA
Source organism: Vanellus vanellus (assembly GCF_965231255.1). Classification (NCBI taxonomy): domain Eukaryota; kingdom Metazoa; phylum Chordata; class Aves; order Charadriiformes; family Charadriidae; genus Vanellus; species Vanellus vanellus. The sequence goes on along the minus strand of NC_138907.1, from coordinate 46,766,567 downwards.
CCAGAAATGGTTATTTTCAGTGAAGGAAAAAAAAAGTCACTGCACTAAAGCATTACTCTGCTTTGAAGATTGAATCCACTCATTCTACTTAGAATATAGCAATGCTGAGACTCCATGTGAAGGGCAAGGTCTTTAATTCCCTTCTTTTATGGGAATTACTCAAACAGAGGTCTCGAGTTTAATTCAAATAAAAGATTTTCTATTGATGCTGAAACTGTCTACTTCAATCTAGAAAGAAATTTTGAACTAGTAATAAGGCTGCTTTTTTGATCATCTCTCTAAGCAAAGTATGAATTAAATCTCTCTTTTTGGAAAAATAAAGGTTACAGGGAGCTCAAATATTTTATAGTTATCTAGATAAGGGGAAAATGCATGTCTGGCTCTGGTGACAGAAGAGGGTATCAAGGGAAAAAATATGAAATAGAGTAGCATAGGTGAAACTTACATGGTCATCTGCAATGTAGTAAGTTTTTTGTCTTCCAATGGAATGTTGTTGGAATCCCGTGTTGTGCAGTTGGAAGTGATTTGTGCAACTCATTTATAAAATGTAATTTATCATCTTATTGGAAGTTTTATGTCTTCACTGGGACCACCTTAACTTAGAGATATTAAAGCTGTTGCTTTCAAGAGCTCTACTGTAGTACAGTTTTGCACTAGAAAGTTAATAAGAAAGCTAAAAAAGATTTTATAGTGTAAGCAATATTTTTAAGTCAGCCAATTAAATTAATGATCCTGCGTTGAAAGCAGTTCAGAAAAAGTCTGCACACGCAACAGTGCACGCTTGTGTGTGACTCTGCCCTTTTGGGTGCTCAGGATTAGTATGAGCACTTGTAGCTACAAGAATGTATGTGCACTATCTGTTTGGCTCAGCGGCTGTAATTTTCCCAATTATATTTTGTAAATCTGCTCTAGCTTTGCATGTTAGTAGCAGAGAAGCTTTTATGGCTTCACTGCATGTTCATCGTCAAAAGCATGATGTTTACATTGATATGTCAAGTGCAACCAAATATTATCAATGGGTTTAATGGAAGTCATAATCAGTTGTGTGCAGGTTGCATAATCATAAAATCATAGGATAATTTGGGTTGGAAGGGACCTTTACAGGTCATCTAGTCCAACCCCTCTGCAATGAGCAGGATCAGGTTCCACTGGATCAGGTTGCTCAGAGCACCACCCAACCTGACCTTGAGAGTTTCCAGGGATGGGGCATCTACCACTTCTCTGGGGAACCTGTTCCAGTGTTTCACTACCCTTGTTGTAAAAAAATTGTCCTTATGTCTAGTCTGAATCTTGCCTCCTTTAATTTAAAGCCATTACCCCTTGTCCTATTGCAAAAGGTTTGTCCTCATCTTTCTTGTAGGCCCCTTTTAAGTTCTGAAAGGTGGTAATAAGGTCTCCCCTGAGTCTTCTCTTCTCCAGGCTGAACAACCCCAACTGTCTCAGCCTGTCCTCATAGGAAAGGTGCTCCAGCCCTCTGGTCATCTCTGTGTCCTTCCTCTGGACCTCTCCAACAGGTCCATGTCCTTCTTATGTCAGGGGCTCCAGAGCTGGATGCAGTACTCCAGGTGGGTTCTCGTGGGAGCGGAATAGAGGGGCAGAATCACCTCCCTCAACCTGCTGACCACAGTTCTTTTGATGCAGCCCAGCATACTTGGCTTTCTGGGCTGCTAGCTCATATTGCCAGCTCACGTCCCGCTTTTCATCCACCAGTACCCCGAAGTCCTTCTCGGCAGGGCTGCTCTCAATCCCTTCTCCCCCAGCCTGCATCAGTACTGGGGGTTGCCCCGACCCAGGTGCAGGGCCCTGCACTTGGACTTGTGGAACCTCATGAGGTTCACATGGGCCCACTTCTCGAGCTTGTCCAGAGATAATGCTAGGAGGAAGAGGGGGCCAGGGCAAAGGTTATTAGGGATTAAGGGAAGTGATATATTATGGCTGTCTACTTTACTCCTTGTACCTGGCACGGCTACAGACAAGCTCTGCCCAGACTCTCTGCTGGGCAGCTTCATGTTTTTTCTTGTTTAGAAGCCCTGTAATTGCATTGCAGAAAAGATGCCTGGTATAGCCAACAGCAGTCAAGTAGTTTAGAAAGGATTTCTGAAAACTGCAGTGTATCGGACTATGTGGGACACTTCGCTTCTCTGTATCACTGCTCATTGTCAGCTATTTTTCAAAAAAGAAATCTCTGCTTCTCTGTAGTTTGAAGACCTGTTCTAGATTCTTGGAGAGAACAGCAGTGCAAAAACACACGTTAGTGCTATTTGTAGTTATCATTTGTAAGCGTTGGTACAGGAAGTTGCTGCTTTATTTGATGTCATTTCAAGGTTGTTAAAAAATAGCTTGCAATGCTGAATATTCCTCTTTCTCATCGCTATTGCAATTTGTATTACTTCTAACCTTCACTATATACCTTTGAGCCCCACTTTGCTTTCTTTAAAATAATCTCAAGAACTGATGTATTGGCAGCCATTTGTTCTACTGGAGTGAAGATATGTGTTTGTCATTTTCCTTTGTCAGTGGCTTTTTTTTTTTAACACTTTTTTTTCCTTTTTTGTTGCTTTTCAAAGCTTTTGTGCTTGTACTCTGCTCTCCCTTTCATCTCTTTTAGTAGCCAGATTCTATGGCAGCATTTGGGAGCAAATTCCAATTTCTTTTTTTTCGGCTGTGCTGCAGTGCTGTGGTTTTGTTCCATAAAGAATTGTTGAGCACAAACATCTTCTGCATTAAATAATTATATTTGTTGAAGTACAAAATGTATTTTATCGTCTGGCTGAGGCCTGTCTCTCCGTAGGAGCCTGGGTTCTTGCTAATTTGTATAGCTTGACTAGCCAACATGTTGAGCTAGAGAAAAGAGAATTAGCATTATTAAGACTAGCATGAAATTTTGCGGAGTTCTTTTGGAAAAAAAATTTTGGAGGGGTTAGAGGGTCTCAAAGAAATCTTTGACCATCTTTCCTTTGTGACCTTAAATTAAAAAGCCAAAGCAGGTTACTAATTTAATATTTGCAATTCAGGGACTAAAATATCAGGTGTAATACTGAATACTTGAAAGTTCAGCAGAACAGCCCCTGTGGGAGAACTTAAAACAGCTAATGTGAATTTTAGAAGCCACGATGTTGTTGAATGGCTCTGACATAGGTCTGGTTGCCTACGGACCCACTGGCTATTAGCCATAAGGTATCCTGTTAAGCCAAACATTGTCTTATAATTTGTCTCCTCAGACAAAAATGTTTGAACTATTCCTTCTTTTCGTAATATAGGTATTAGCTGTTGACAGTTATTGTCATGGAGCTTAGCTCCTGCGTAAAGCCGAATTGCTTCTCTTGGATAGCTGTATAAATGGCTGATTCTGGGTCTTTTTGTTTTATCTAACAGTGTTAAAATAAATCTTACTTTCAGGAAAAACTTGTGGCTCTTCAAGTCACAAGTTTGAACTCTTTTGCTGCCTGTGCATATCTCGAGTCTGGTTGCCTTGTTAGCTTGCGGTAATGGTTCCCAGATGATGTCTTGTGACTGCTGACAATCCACAGAGGGCAGGCTGGACGCATGGTTCTCCTTGATGTTCAGGTGTTGCTTTGTGAAGAGAAATGAGAAAAAAGAAAATGTTTTGTTTTGGGGGGGTCTGAACAGATGGGCAGCAGAGAACCGAAGTAATAAGTTGTGAACATACAGAGAGAAAAACCAGGTAAGAGAAAACGTGAAGAAAATGTCGGCAGATTTCTCTCTCTCCCCCTGCCCTCGCGTTCATTTCTCCCCAGTTGCTCAGTGAAGAATGGAAGAGAAATAGGAATGGAAAGTGAAAGGAAAATTTCCTCATGGTTTTTAGAAAGAATATGATACTTTCAATACTAAGGTGCATTGATAAATGGTTGTAAAATGATCTAGGTAAACAGTCACTTGGGTGGCTGCAGAGAAGCTAGCAAAACATTTAGGAGGGTCCTATCTGTGTGACGGAATGGGAGAGTAAACTCAACCCTCACCTTGCCTGTAGGAGAATTCAGGAGCCTCCTGCCCCAAGGATGTTCTCAATGTGGGTAGGATAGTTCAGTTGGATCTCCAGTATTGATTCAGAAATGGTGCTGTGCAGTCACTCTGGAGCTAAAAAATGCACATGGTTTCATGTCTCAACTCATTTTAAATAAAGTAAAACCTGTCTGCAATGAAGAAAACCTTTCTGGGGAAGCTGGCTTCATTGTCAGCAGTGCAAAGCAGAGAGATAGTTTGGGTTTGGGATTTCCCAGCTGTGAGAACGATTGCCATCTGGTGCCAAGCGCATGAAGAAGCAGGAATGGTTTCCTCCAGATCTGCAGCCAATTTAAAGCACCATTTAGTGCCCCCCAAACACAACATTCGTAGCTTTTGAGTCATGTGTGGAAAAGTAACCAAGCCTTTGATGGAGGTCTGCGCCTGGCCAGTAGAGATGGTACATGCAGGAGAGAAGGTTAAGTGAGAAGGCCTGGAGTCTACTCCAGACCCGTGGCTGGACCGGTGGGTAGTCTTGCCCTAATCGCTTTATAACCCCTCCCTACACTTTATATAGCCTCTTAAAGTATCAAGGCAGATCTGTTTTTATGTAACTCCAGTGCTCTGGTCTCTGCTAGGCCAACATTTCACCTACAGCCCCTTTAATTTAGAAGCAATATGCTTGCTTTGATACTGCACAATAAAACAATTCATAAAATTTCAGTGGATTTTTTTTTTTAAAGGTAGATTATTTACTGAAAGTGCTTAGAAAGTAAATTGCTTCCCCCCCAGCCCCCTCCATCTCCCACATGTAGCACGGGAGGAACTGCGGCATGTCTCACGTGCCAGGATTTTACAGAAATCTGAAAGAAGCTTAGAAAACCTGGGAAAGTATGGTAATTTCCTTCAATTTGGGCAATTTAATCATCACAGAACTTGAAGCGTCACCTCTCACTTGAGATGAGAAGAAGGCTCAGGAGGTAAATTCTGGGAATGTCTGTTTTTCAAATGTGCCTTTTTATGCAGGGTGGTTCCCCCCCAACTCCTTTTCTGCCTTGCAAACCTTTTGTACCATGTCCAGAGAGAGAATCGTAAGTTGTCAAAGGCAGAGCTGCTGGCACCTCCTGTTATTTCTCTTTATAAAAATCTAGTTTTCTGGGTTTTGTTTCTTTGTCAAACTTTGGTTCACGCTGAGATTTTCTATGCTTTGTATCTGCCCTGACATCTACCTTGAGGGCAGGACATGGCTTCTGTTAAAATCAGTAATTTCTATATACTATATATGTTTAGCTGTAATTTTCTACATCAAAGGCAAGGTATCACTTGACTCATTGCAGACTCAAATTCGTTGTTGCACCAAGGCCTACAAATTAAGCCAGCTATAAATAAGTTGGGGGCCTTGTAGGCAGAGAGACAAGCAGATGGAGCATGTTCATTGCCTGCTTCTGCTATGTGTAAAACACTGCCATCTCTCCAAATGAGCTGGTACTTGGCCTTCCTGGGGTCTCCTAAAGAGAGAAAGCTGATTGTCTTGGGTGTTGCAGTGTCCACCCACTCCCAGCATGTCTAGAGGTTAGACTGTACTGTTCCTCCTGCTCAGGATGTACCCATGTGTTTGAGAGAAAGTTAACGGTAGACCTTCTGTATCAACAACCCCGAAAGGAACTTCCTGAGGAAGATGAACTGTTCACTCTGTACTTTTCCTCTTTTCCTGGTTCAGTGCAGCGTAAGTGGGAAAAGGCTATGCTGTCCTGTGTTATGCCAATTTTCTGTTTCTTTATTACTCTTCATATATTTTTATTAATTCTCATATTTTTACAAAGACTGAGGGTATCAATTGGCAGTATGCTATAAGATTTTAAATGTAAGAGTGAGCAAAATATTTTAAGACAGCGATGCTCAAGCTAGAACCTTTAATTTTTTGTTTCTATATATCAGAAGAGTTGCCCTACAGTGTCAGAGTAGTTGACCTTCTAGTGCTGGAGAGGCAACTGAATCTGATGGTGGAAACCTTCATATGGACAAGAGGCAACATACTGCATCCCTCTGAGAGCCATGAAAGCAGCGGAGTGGCATTTGACAATAGATCCCTGAAAACCTCCTGTCCTCTTGTGGGATGGGATTATAACACCAACATTACCAAATCACCCAGCAGTTGCTGCAGACTCTCTTCCATCCAGAACGACTGAGGCTGCCTGGGAGTCCCATATAGTGCAGCCTTGCTGCATTCACACAACTCGGACCCAGCAGAACTGCTATGCTCGAACCACCTGCTGGTGGCACGGCTTTGCATTTGTGTGGCAGACCAGTATTCTATTCTCCAGGCCAGCTGTTTTCAGAAGGAGGAAAAAAAACTTGTGGTTCTGTTATGGAATCATCTCCAATTAGGCAGATAGTATCTTCAACTCCATCAAGTAAGACTGGGTTATGTCTTTAAATGTATGGCTCTAATTTCATAGGTGTTCAGTACCAATTTTTATCTTTCCGGTTCACCTTTATGTAGTCTTCCTATTCACAGAATAGCTAATCCGTTTAGACTCCCCTGAATTTTAGCCATCTCATCTCTGGTGGCAGTAATTTCCCCAGGCTAATTTTGTGCTGTTCTGCAGTAATATTTAGGGGATCGGCACATTCCTTAGAATAAAGCACAATTGATGCAAGAGACAGGTAGTAACTACGTATCTCAGTATTTACTTCATTACTGGAAGACAGTTGGTGAACCAGAATAGAATTTGGTTGACTGACTTGACCCAGAAAGTTAGCTTTCTTGGAGTATTTGCACATCTTTATCGAGCCACCTATTTTCTTCTCTTTAATGCTGGTCTTTTCTGTTCTTTTTACTTGAGTTCCCTGGGAATAATTCAGTGGAGAGAGGCAGTTGTTCTTTACGCAGAGCTTGTTCTTTGGGTTTTTCCACTGTCTGTCTACAAGATGCAAAATTTCTTATCATTTTGTAATCCAAAATCTTGTTACTGGGGCTTGATAAATCATCTTGACATGTAGTTGAGCAGCTGCGATGTCATCTCTGAAATTTCACTGGCTTTTCAATTTAACCTTTCAATATATCAAAGCCTTTCCACAGTTTTTCAGACCACAGCTTCACACATTAATGCAGCATATCTTCCATGACAGAAAAGATCAGATATTTTTAACTAATCATGTTCTACTTTTGGTTTTCTCTTAGCATTAGTAATAATTTCTACATTTAAAAAATAAAATGCTGATAGGACAAACAATCCGTCAACCTTGTTCGTGCCCAGCTCTGCCCTCAGAGTTTAACCCAGATGGATCAATGCATGTCCTTGCAGTTACTTCCGTTTTTATATCGTTCTTAAGAGCTAAGACTCATCCTAGATCCTTAAGTTGGCCAAAAAACTCATTGAAGCCAGTGGGAGTTTCGCTTTACCTGACTAATAAAGTATTTGAGAAGGAATGTAATGCTTTTGGATCGGAGAGGCTAAGTGTATAGGTTTCAGGTTTGTTGTGCAGGTAGGTAGTGTCTGGCAGTTCTTTTCATGCTGGGTCTAGATCTGCTAGCAATCATTGTGGCTGTTCCAACCTTTATTTTTGTGTCAAAATGTGTGTCACTATTCACCCACCCCCACCCCAAAAAAAATAAAAAAGGAAAGAAAAAAAAAAGGGGAAAAAGATTGAAAAAGAAATAATGCCTTTTAGATGAAAGGCAAAAAAAAATAACTTTGGGCTTTGTATCTCTGGGACTCAAGACATAGATCACTAGTCTGGTAGAGAACTATAGACCTGTAGACCAGCACTTAAAAATTGCTGTGATACTGGCTGCCAATTTTTTGAGGGTCCCAATGCAATTTTTATTCTTCTGAGATGCCAAACATTCTTCTGGTGTGCCAACCATCCACATCCAGAGCTTCCATATGGACACTGGGTTCAAGGTGTCTCCAGTCAGATAATCAGTTTTAGAAAGTTTTTGAAAATATTGATCCTAGAATGCAAAGCACATGTCATGGTCCAGAGGTCTTTGTAAGCTCAATTTGTGAGGACCGAGACTGAAGGATAAAAATGATGATACACCTTCGTGTGCAGGCTCAAACAATATTTGTAAGGAAGAGAAATAGCATTATCCCAGTGGGGCTGCTTTCAGATGAGAAACAACGCGTGATGTTATTTTAAAAGAACTCTGTGTAGGTTGATTGTTGGAAAAGATTTATGCAGCTTCTAAAATGGCAGCCTTACACTCTGTAACAACTAGAAGGCCACCACAGGAGCTCACTGCTGCCCCTCAGGTCCATCTGACCAGGACTGATTCCAAAATTAGACTTTGTTTGCTGCTGTAAGCAGGAAGAAAAGTATATGTAAAATAAGAGAAAGAAATGCTGAATCACTTTTCTTCAATTAAGGCTTCACAAGAAATGTCTATTTTTAATATTAGCAAAAACCCTGGTGTCTGATCTTCCATGAGTATTTATACTTTTTTATTTTAATAACTCCCCTCAAGGCCAATATGAGCTAAGCATGTAAATCCTCAGAGAACTGATGAAAAAAATCAAGCCCATTCACTTAAATGTAAAAATAAACCATTTGGCATGTTTATGCAGAAAAGAATCTCATAAATTATTATTACTTTTTTTTTCCTCTGTCATCTAGTACTTTCTTAGCTAGATTGAAGGCCCGCACAGCTTCCTGTTTGCATTTTTTGCTTTGAAGTGATGGTGAATAGATTCATTAAATTAGAACAAAAAACATCTGCTAATTTGTTGCTTGTCTTCTGTTTGAAATGGATGATCTAAAAGGCTGAAAGTATTTGTGTAGTTGTGAAGTGCTGCTTGCAGTTTGTTACGAGGGAAGTAACCTCCGTTGGATTTTTAAGCAGTATTTTCCTTTCAGCAAAATCTCCAGGTCACAGCTCTTCCAAATACACGCAGAAGGTGGCAAGGAGACAAAGCTAGTCTGGGTAGCTTTCTCTTTCGGCAGCAAAGTTTGCATTTCTTTTAATGTAGTTAAAACATTTGACAGGAGAGAATAGGGTTTAGTGATGTGAGGTGATTTCCAAATGAGTGTTAGCTTTGTACTGACCTACTTTTGACTAGTGGTGTATTCTTGTCCATTACTTTTTGTCATTGAATAATGCTGATATATTAAGCTGTGTGCTTCAAGGGCATTGTAAAATTGCATGTAGGGGCAGGACTGAACTGTGAAAGTGCGAATTACTCTATCAGATCATACCCAATTAAAAAGTGACAAGCACAGCAGGAGAAATTGAAAGCAAGGTTTATCTTTCATGTAACATAAGAAGTCACTATATCGGTTAGAAACAAAGTGAGTGTGAAACAGATTCTCCACCTCTTCTCATCCCTCTCCAAAAATTAATAATATCTGCTGACTTCATTATCCAAAAGAATAAGCCCCTGAGTTGTAACAGCTCGCGTTGAAGGATATTATGACAATGGCAAGAGAAGGGGAAGTACGGCCGCCATACACCTTTAAGCGATCTGCTATCAAAGCACGCGCTGAGGTCAGCACATTGGGGATTGACAGATGGGGAGTTTGGAAAAAGTGGTGGTAGTCTATACAAAACTGTAGCGTGTCATTAAAGGAAGACTTGCAGTCTTGCTGGCTCTCTGCAGTTCCACAGGAAGCGTAGGAATAAAAGCATGGTAAGGAAACTGGGAACTTCTACTGAGCCCTGTAGTTGTTATAAAACTCCTACGAGCTAAGGAAACATTTAATTCCAGTGCCATTGCAAAAATCCTTAATAACCTTTTCCGTAACATTCACCAGCACTCATCTAATGGTGAGATGTGTCTGTGAATGTATAAACGAATGCATGGCACTTAAAGGGTGGACTTGGCAGTGCTAAGTTAACAGTTGGACTTGATGATCTTAAAGGTCTTTTCCAACCCAAGTGATTCCGTGATTCTATGGATATCTTCTTGAGCCAGTAGGATTCTGGATGTTGTGTTGCAGAACCTGTTGTGGCGGTGAACCTGGATTAAAGATATTATGGATGTTGTGGTTCTTTCCGGAGTACTAGTGTTATGGTGGAGTTTGTCTTTCTTGTTTGTTGTGGATTTGTTGTGTTTTGTTTTGGTTTTTTTTTTAGTGGTGGTTTGGTTAGGTTGGTTTTTTTTTTGTGGGGGGGGGAGGGGGGCTAGGGGTGGTGGTGTTGGTTTTTGTTTTTTCTTTTTTCCTGATCCAATAAACTATCTCCATAAAATAAACAACCCACCCCCCTGAAAAAGTAAATCAACCTTGCAATATGTGTCATGTATTTTCTATTGGGATGCAGACTGCTTCAGTGATGTGACTGCTGTGTGACGAGGTGAACACCACCTTCTGCAGACAGTCAATGTTACATTGACCCTGATGCTTGCTGCTAATGGTGCTACCCAAGTGGTTTCAGGTAGTGAACTCCTGTGTGTGTGCGCAAACACAAATTTAGTGCAGCTGATTTGGTTAATGCCAAGTTTTTAGATTAGGCTTTAGTGTGTGATGTTCTACTTTGTGGAAAAAACAAACAAACAAACAAATAAAAACCACCCAAAAAATAAAAGGGGAAAGTGAGAAATATGTGTAAGCTGTGCTTGGAGGCATTGTATTGTAGGGAAGATAGGGGGAGATGGATGGGTAAATTCACAGGGTACCTGATCCATGTAGCAAGCTTTGCCCATAGAAACAGTGAAGCTCTCTGGAATGCATCTTCATGTAAAATATATGTTTAATTGACGTACAGTGAGTTAAGAGTTTAAAAGTGAGTATCGTGTAGTTACTGAGCAAAATTGGTCCTGCCTTACCTCAAACCAGGACAGTGAGCCACTGCTTAACAGTCCTGCTAGACTTGGAGTTGGCAAGCAGCTGTTAGGGACCAGGAAAAAAGGTTACCAAAATGTGAAAATTATTATCCTCTAAAAGCCTCCGTTTTCATCGAGGGGATTTACCTTTTATATCATTTGTACCCATGATGGAGTATTGAGGGTCATCCAAAAGAAGGGCTTTATTATTGTGTGTTATGGTGAGTAGTTTATTGGAGTTTCTTCTGAGTGAAGAAGTTGTAGGGACTCGTATGCAGGCAATATCTAGGTTTGGTTTTGTGTTTGTTCTTTTTTGGGGTCAAGAGAAAACTTCTACAAACTGTGCCTTTGTTAGTCTCACTGTTCTTCTGGCTTATGCCTTAATTACTAGATATATTAGTGTAATAGAGATACAATAGACTTTCAAGAAAAAGACGACACCCACACTGTAATTTGAGTGTAGAAAAGATAAATGTAATTCTCATTTCTAACTGATATATGTAAAATTTGTGGGTAAGAGATGAGATATTTAAAAAAAAACAAAAACAAAAACAAAAAAAAAAACAAAAACAAAAAAAAAAACAAAAAACAAAAAAAAACTGTACGGTTGTACTATTACCTAACTGTGACTTTTATTTTGCAGTGACCAGTGTAAAAGAAAATGCTGAAAAGTACATGGAGGTGCTGGAGGATAAACTACATAGGTAAGGATGATATCATGGAAACCTTTGAAAGTTTAAAAATGCTTGTTAATGCAGCATTGACGTGCATAAAAGTGTTCGGGAATGTTTTGGAACTTGCATTAGAATAATAGTAAAAATAGTTCAAAGTTGGAAATCCCGTAAGTGTAAAGACCTCTGTTCATGGCTATGTTCAGCAGCTTTGCCACTGGCCTGTCAATGGATGCAGGTAAAAGAAAGAATCGCTGTGTTCTGTAGTGCACAGGACTGCGCCGGAGCGGCGTTGGTATGGCCAGAGAAGAGGGAGCATGAGTGCAGCTGGTGCGCATCGCTCCAGCTCTGCCTGCAGGTGCTGTGCTCTGTGGTGTGAGCTCTTGAACACCCAGAAGCCCTGAAGTGTCGGGGATGTGACGGCTGGTTGAAAAATTCCCCACTCTGTTGCTATGCAAAACGCAACCCTGAGCAGAGCCAAGGGATCCCTTACCAGAATTCTGGGCATCTTTAACAAGTACTGACTCTTTATATAACAGTTTTGAAAGATTGCCATTTGGGGGGATTGTGGAAAGCAAATAGAAACCAAGACAACAATGGGGGTATTTTAAGAACTGAATTCTAATGCAGAATTTACTTATTTTTAGGCCTTTTTTTCCCCAAACAAATGCTAGCATTTATATTTCCCTCCCTTGCTGTGTGCAGGGGGCTCTAGATCACTCTCAAGTTTTAGGCTTACTTAAAGTATGGCTGGTAAATGTTGCTCTGCTGTTGTAATGGGATCTTCTATTACAGTGGACTTTGCCTTGCGTGGGTGTATTTATATTGGAAAAAGATTTCATAGGAAGTAATTAGAGTTTGTGTCTTGATAAAATGCAACCCGCCAAATTAGCGCCACTTCCTTTTCTGTTACTGAGCAGGTCTAATTAATAAACTTGCTGCCCTCATTATTTTTTGTTGTATTGATAAAGAAGAGGGTTCTAGATCTTTAGATTTGCTCATTCATACTTTTGACTACAGCAGTATTTATTTTGCATAACTCTTAACTTTAAAAGTAATTTAGAGAGCTAAGTGAAAAATGAGGGAAACAGACCTCAAAGATCAAGCTGTGTGTCTGTTTCCTGCCTACCCCCACTTTAATAACATTTATACTCCATATACTCCAATCCATGTGAGAGACAAGTCTTAAGAACTTTCTGTGGGCTGTCTTTTTGAAAACCATACTCTTTATTAAAAAATAAAATATAAAGTATAACAGCACGTATTGATGCTTCTAGGCTGTATGGATTTAACTGACATATCAGGCTCCCAGAAAGAAGTAAATTTCTATTTAACAATTAAATACTTGAAGAATCTGTATAGACTTTTTTCTCTTTCCAAGAATTTATGAGATAGAATTTGCAGTTATGGTTTGATTTTATTTATTTATGCCTTTTTTGTATAATTTTTGGGTTGTCTGCCTGGACTTCTCTGCATCACTATCTTAAATTGCAACACATTTTTATATGTCTTGATAGGTGTTGTTAATGAGTTTGCAGCATGCTTTTTTCCCCTCTTCCTGCTATTTGTAGGAGAAATTTCCACGCTGAACTGCTGGTATTCAGCCTGTTCCTGTGGGGAGTATCGTTTCAAGGGAGGGATTAAAAGTTAAATCCTCCTATTTGAACTGCTTTATATTTTGGAAGCTTTTTTTAATGAACAGTAGTCGACCATTTCAAATTTCCCGTAGCAGATTTAAGAGTTGTTGAATATTGTAATATATTTTGCTGCTCTTGTATGCAAGGGTTGCCTTCCTCAGTACTACGTAGACCTGGGCCTGTTTTGGTCTAGGTTCTCTATTGCAACCAGGCTACAGGCTTCAAAGTTGTGCTATTGAGATGAGTGTTCTTCTCAGCCTTTGCTGAGGACACGAATATATGAAGTCCAAGTATATCATTGCAGCCGTACTGGTACATTTAACATGTACTTCAGAGCTTGCCATCAGCTTCTCTGCCTCTAACAGACTGTTGTGGTGTTCCCAAGCTTCTAAAATTTCCCTTCCTGCCCTTAAGAAGAAAAAAAAAAAAAAACAACCCAAAAAAAAACCAACAAGAAAACCCTCTAAAACTCACCAAATAAACCCAAGAAAAAACCTCCCCCAAAAACCCGCAAAGTGCTGGCCAAGTCCCCAGATGGCAAAGATTCAGTCCTGAACCAGTGACAGTTTTTCAATATGTACAAATGGTATTATTCTAAAAATAGTTTACACCAAGTAATTAAGGGCTAAGAATTTCTTTTAATATTGGTGGGAAGAGAAAAATCTCTAATGTTTTTACCAGAAAGAAGTCTCTAAGATACTATATTTTTGAAATATTTTCATATTTATGCTAATAAAGTGGTTATAGCTACTTGTTTTTTAAAGGTTATTTGGGCTTTAAGTAATTACCTACACCTGCTTCACAGTTTGAGTAATTAAAAAAAGTAAGCAAGAGCCCAAGAGGCAGCTTTGCCCCCCTCCCCCCATTCCCCCTTAGAGAAGCAACTTGAGAGACTGTTTCTCTTTCTTTTGGTCTTCATATAGATGCTCAGATTACTCCTTTATATATATCATAACCTAAAGAAAGACTCTCTAAGGAAAATGTAAAGAATAAGTTTTAGGTTTACATTGTAGACAGAGGTAGAATTTGCATCTGGCTCACAGTTGCACTTTTTTGGATGCTTTTGAAAGCAATAGAGGATCAAGTCTGTGCAGCATGAATTCAAATAAGCTTGTAGAGTTTTTCTCCAGACGAAACATATCATTTTGCTAGGTAATGTTTCAAACAGAAATAACCTAGATTCAAAAGCCTTCAATATAAGATATAGCTCCAAAATAAGGTAGAACTGTTAGAAATTTATTTTTGACCACTTTTATACTAGAAGAGAATTAATGAAGCAAACTCAGACCAAAACAACTGTGATGAAATGAAGATTAAAGTTCAAAAAGTATCAATTTTATCAGTTAAAGTTTTTTCCCTGGTCTCCTTTTCTCTTTTTTTTTTTTTTTTTTTTTCTTAAGAAAAGTTTGGAATATATTCCTCTTGCAATTTTTTCTTTTGTTTTGTTTTGTTTTTTTTTTTTTTTTGTGGGGGGTGGAACCTGGCTTATTCAGTATTTCTGGTTTTGTTTTGTTGTTTTTATTTTTTTTTAAGCAAATGCAGTACTTTTGACTGCAGCCTACAGAATGAATCTGTTCTCAAGTAGCTTAATAACAAGTTAATCTGTTTGATTAAAAACAGTACTCTTTTAATAGCCTTGCATCTGCAGAAAAAAAGGGGAAATACGCATTGACAAAAAAAAAGGAAATACGTTCAGTAGCTAATAATTTCACCCCAAAGAAGACTAACAACCCATTAAGTATACAGATTACTTGACATTGTTTTTTCCTTTTAAAATATAGCTTGTATTCTGAGTAGTGGATTGACAGTTGTAGAGGACAGTATCCTTCAAGAAAAAAATAAATAAATAGCATGTTTAGTAATCCTGCAGGTTGTCTCTTTTCCAGTCACCAATATACATCAAGCCACTCCTAGAGTTTATACATTAAATCACTAGCTGGTCTTTCGCGAATGTTAAATACCATTGCCATCACTTCCATGGTAGACCTTTTGTTAGTAAACAGGAGATGTGCAAAAGTGGTCAGAGTTAGGATAATGAAACTGTGTTCAGTGAAGACATCTTTCTATATGAAATTCTGAAGTTTTGCTTAGGTAACTTCAGCTCATCACTTGAGCCATTTAAGAGAAGTTTACCATAGCTGTCTTATCTAGCTCACTGAGTCAGCTGAGCATCTTCTTGTGGGACCTTTGTTCTTCCACAGAAAGTGTATTTCTTCATCTCACTTCTTTCCACTCTAAGTGAAGGCTCTGCTGGGGTTTTATGTCATTACCATAACTGAAGTGAGCTTCAACAATCCAGCTCTTTCAAGAACCACCAAGTTCTGCCGTAAGTTGAAGCGAGTCCAGAGGAGGGCCAAGATGATCAGAGGGCTGGAGCACCTCTCCTATGAAGGCAGGCTGAGAGAGTTGGGGTTGTGTTCAGCCTGGAGAAGGCTCCAGGGAGGCCTTATAGCGGCCTTCCAGTACCTAAAGGGGGCCTACAGGAGAGCTGGGGACAACCCTTTATCAGGGAGTGTAGTGGTAGGATGAGGCGTAATGGTTTTAAACTGAAAGAGAGTAGATTTAGATCAGATATTAAGAAGAAATTCTGTACTGTCAGGGTGGTGAAACACTGGCTGAGGTTGCCCAGAGAAGCTGTGGATGCCCCATCCCTGGAGGTGCCCAAGACCAGGTTGGATGGGGCTTTGAACAACCTGGTCTAGTGGAAGGGGGGTTGGAACTAGATGATCTTTAAGGTCCCTTCCAACTCTAACCATTCTATGAAGTGAGCTTAAGTCATGTAAATGGTTGAGGGTTGTGAATTGAGCCCAGGAAAGAGTCCTATAAAGCCATAAGAGATGAAGATTTGTGTTGGGATTTTGTGCTTAAATGCCGTCTCCTAAATCAATACTTAAATAAAAGTGGCCAGATTTTGCAAAATGTGTTGGGTATGAATAAACACCTTTGAAATCAGTGGAGATGGAGAGAGAGTACCAAGTTATGTTTGTTTAGTTACTTAGATGTGGGAATCCAAGTCTAGGCCTGAGGTTTGTAAATTTCACTTGTTTTTGAAGATACCAAAAAAATCATCTGCCTTTTAAATGGGTAAAAAACCTTAGATAGGTATTTCAGCATGAAAGGTCATAATCTTCTGAGTTATTTTTTAGCTCTTGCCTATCTCAATGAAAGTCATGTGACATGAGCAATTGTGTATCTGTCACATTTTACACGCATCATGTATCTCATTAAATCTCTGTTCTAGCTTCAGTCTCTTTCCTTTCCAGTGCAAAGGTGGTTGGGAGAATGCATGTGCATAAAAAGATTGATCTGTGTGAGAACTGCATTTGATAGCTGGAGAAACGAAAACAAATGTGTGGAACAAGGTGAAATTTAAAAAAAAAAAAAATATTTATCTTTCAGACCATTGCCCTTGTAGACGCTAGTAAATGTTTCACAGCAAATACAGTTATCTTATAAAGTGCTGTGCAAAAACAGGAGTTCGGTTACATCACTGAAACATGCAGTAAAAGGCTTTGCTTCTTTCAGCTCAGTCTTACCTTTGGAGACACTACTGTGCTATTCTTGCATTAGTAGAGGGAAATAAGCCATTTTATTAAAAACAAAATAACTTTTTTTATTACTTTTCTATACTTTTTCTTTCTAAATATTTTTTTATACCAAAGAAAACTAAGATTAAATTAATGGTGCAAATCAGCTTCATGAGATTTAGGATGAAATAACAATGCTTTTAGTTTTTAAGCGTCCATCTGCTAGACATCCATGGAAACATATTTGGAATACATTGCCCTTGTGAAACTTATTAGAAACTGATAATCTGTGAAAGTTTGCAATCTTAAGCAGATGGAGTGAATGTGGTGGAATTGTTATAAGAAAGCGTCATCTGAAGATTTCTTTTTTGTAGGCTGTGAATGATTTGACATTTGCCCTCAGAACTGGGTTTTTTGGCATACCAAATATTTCTTGAGTAGCAGTGCATGTTAACATAAAAGTTATGCCTGAACCGTAGCCTGAGCAATTCATGATAGATATGATATGCAATGAAGGAGCATCTTGCAAGTGAAGGGGGAGAAGGCAGAGAGCAAATGAAATGTCAAGAGAAACCAAAGATCTTGGGACCATTGTTCATCCTTCTGCACGCACTCAGAATGTAAGAGCCAGACCTGTCACAGAGCATTGAACCCCGAGGCAGCAGAAACCCCAGAAGGAGCTGCCTTCATCGCTAATTAAACAATTAGACATTTAAACGTTTCTCAAGAGTATAATGATTTTCTGCAGTGAGATGAGGTCCCTGCGTCCAACTGGAGCTTTTTAGCCTCCTGCACCCACCCAGAACCCTGTTTGTAGTCTGACACTGCTGTTGAAGAGCAGCCTGTGGTATCCAAGTCTACCAGTACAAGCTCGCGAGTGTGAAGCATTTGAATGACAAAGCCCCTCTGTGTCCATCTACAGACTCTTGTCCTCTGTAAGGGTAAGATTTCATCTTGGGCAGTTAGTGTCCTGTATGTCATTGTGTCGAAGCCCTGGTGTCTGCCAGAGGAGAGCTGCTGTGCTGAGGCTGCTGAGTAAGGCTTTCCAAAAGCTTTTCCCTCTTGTACAGGCAGCAGCGCAGGCATGCTTGGGGATGCCAGATGGCCTGCGGTAATTCTGTGTAACCTGTGACCCGTCTCAGTCGTGCTGAGGGCTGTTTCAGCTGCTGGGAGTGTATGAGTGCACAGATAGGACTGAAATGCCATCCTTGCCTATCTCCCCCAAGATACCGTGTTTTCTACTGCGCTTCCAAGAGAGCTCACAGCCCCCGTCCCTTGCTGGATAACGATCTGATCTTCTTTTGCTTACCAGCAGTTCTGCTGCAGGAGTGTTAAATGCAGGTTAGACAAAATACGAGATCCTTCTAGGGACTCATTTAGTCCCTTTCTTCTTCCCAGCTGGTCTAAGTCATACACAGCTGTGAGAACATTAGCTCCGAAATTGTGAGCAGCAGACACTTTATATGCGGTGATGCATTCCTTTATATCTCATGGCCCACATGGTGATGGCTTCTAAATCCCTTATCATAACTGCCTCAGGCTGGAAACAATTTTTTTGTACCAGCCGATGTAAAGATGACATTTCTTCAGCTGAGGGAATTTAATATGATTGTACTGTTCTCCAGGCCTCAAAAAGATTATGCTGTGACTTCCATTCATCACAAAAATGGGGCGCTTTAGTTGCTTTTTCTAATTCCCAGATAGCAATCGTGAAATTATTTTGGGGGAATAATGTTGGTTCAGAATAACTGGTGACAATTACACAAAGGTGTTTTATTGAGCTATTTTCTGGGCTATTCTGCAAGAACGGGGAAATGAATAAATATGCCTACTAGTAAGATGTAATATCAATGACTGTGCTTTGCCATTGTTGAATGATACAGCACCTGGTAACTTTGCAAACGTATGCAACACCTCTCTTCTATAATTGATTCTTTTTTGCTATTTGTCTTGGTTCATTTTCTGTTCAGCAATGTTTGCTTTCATGTTAACGGTGGCTTTTTTTCCAACTCATGGATGCACAGTGCCGGAAATGTAGTGGAGTCTTACCCTGGTCTCAGGTGTGCTCATCTGCATGGCTCCTTGTTCACTGAGGTGTGAAGGGGACTATGTGTGTTTAGGGCAACTTGCATTTACTAAAGAAGCAGAAGTCAAGCCCAAGGTGTGTTTTACCTGATCTCATAAATCTATGACTACTTTTTTTTTTTTTTTTTAAGGTTTCAATCTAATGGCACTTGACTACTTCAGAACAAATGTACTGCAACCTGATTGCTCAGGCTGCTAGTGTATGCACGCATTCTGCATTGGAAGTTTGTAGTTTTCTTTTGCAGGCAGTATTTTCGATGTATTTGAACGTGTCATCTTCACTGAGGTGCATCCCTTCAGACAAGTCCGACGTCCTGAGGGTCCCGTGCCAGAAGAGGATAATTCAGGATTAATTGCCACCACATTATGTTCCAGTTTGCTTGGAAATGAACAGTCTTAAAACAGTTATTCTGTTCCCTTGTTATTCATCCTGTTAGTTCACATACCAAGTATGTTGGATCTCCTTTATAACATACAGAAATGTTTTTGGGAGCAGAGCTGGGTATGAATGCTTTAAATAGCATGGCTCACAGGAGGGACAACGTTTCATACTGCTGATGGTCTTAAAACTGGTCTAAGATGGTCTTAGAGCATGTCAAAAGGGCTGAGTGTCCTTGTGGATGCATAGCGCTCTCTCTTATCCGGTTATGACTTCTCTACTGTTCCTGTCTGTGCGGGATATTTTTTTTTTTTTTTTAATATAACATTGACTATACAGGGGTAGTTTCCTAAAATGTGTTGTTTGCCCGTGACTTCAAGCTGTTTATGAGTGATCCTTATCTCCCTGAAAAAGCGCCCTTGGATGTCAGTGTAATCACTTGCGTTGCCTGCCAGTGCAACAAAGGGCTGCAGGACTAGGTCTGGTACGGTTATCTTAAATAATGAAAATTGGGAACATGGCTAGAAGTTGATGCCACTGAAAGTGAATATGGTAAATAACTTAGCAGATTCACAAAACTGGAAGAAATTGTTGTATGCTATTGTGACATCTGGAAGCATTCTGTCTCAATTGTAATTTGCTGTTCTTTATAGTAAAACTCTCTTTTTGAACATATTGTGTAGTTTTACCATACTGATGGGTAAAGCTTCCCAAAAAGCTTTCAGCCACCACTGCCAACAAAAAACTTGTCTGGGTTCAGTAGTGTTGAAAAAGCAATGCACATGGGGATGGGCAAAGACTTTACTTTGGAGAATCAATTCTCCTTGTTGTTAACAATACGTTCGCTTTGTTGCCATTACTTTATCTTTCAGTCTATGTGAGAGACACTGTCATGAAAACAGTATTATTGGTTCTTAAAGGCTTATGTTTTCCTGATATTCCTTTCCAGCCTGAAAACAGCAACTTATGCCATAGCACTTACTTTGCTATGGAAAGGTTATGATATCAGGAATTGAAGGATTATCACTTCAGCTGTGTAGCTGGTAACAAGAACATAGGAACTTGTTAACAAAAATGGCATTTTAAATAGATTTCTATAGCAGAGGGGAAAATTGGCAAAACCGCATGTACATGCAGAGTTGCTCCCACAGAATATTCAGAAACAGTGTTCAAGTTTTTTGCTATCACACCAATCTTTTGGTTCACTTGCCTGAAATATTAATGCATAAAAGGAGCTGTGAATAATGAAAAGCAAACTGCTAAGTGTGCTAGTTAATAAATTACAGGTGATTTTTTTTTTTTTTTTGGTTGCTGTATTGGCCAAGCCTTATTTGGGAGATACATGCTCTTTTTCTAGTAGTTTTGAAAACATAATTTTCACAATGGTGAATCCAATTAACAAAGAAGAAAAACTCAAGTGTCCTTTCTTACTCTATTTCTTTCTTTCCCTCAGCTTTAAATGTTTGTGTGCTGCGGTTCTTTAATTGCTCTAGCTTGAAGTTAGCATTCTTAGAGAGGGGGCTTTCTGATTCTCCTCCTGGTCTTTCCTTTGTTGTGGCTTCTCTGTCTCCCTTCCACTTGTCTTATTTCCACTTTGTAAATTTTATTCTTACCTTCTTTCTTTTGTTTCCAACTTTATTCCTACATACATATATGTACATACACAAAAATATGAATGCTGTATATATGTATGTATATATATGTATGTAGGAATGTATCTCCTCTCTATGTCCTCATGGGGGGGTGGGGGGGTGGTGGTGTTGCATTTAGTGGGACCACTTATTGCCGTGACTACGGGCCTGACAGCGGATGCGTGAACAGCCTGTCAGCTGTAGATCCAGCTGTGTTCAAAAGAAGCGGTCAGGTGCAGGAATAGCACGGTTTATTTTTATGCAGCATATACAGATTCTTTGAGACTGCTGGTGATAAACGCAGTAAACTGCAGAATAGCTATATAGCTTTAAAGATATGATTGTAATCACAAGCTTGATTTCCTGGGTAAGCACTCGGTGTGGCCAAGGTGGCAAATCTCACTGAAAGGGGGCGCCCCTTTTGGGGGTGAGGAGGAAAAAACCTGTTGATCTGTCCCTACGATTTGGTGTTAAATTCTCATCTCTCCATTAGGTACGACAAAGCGAGTGGGTGGGACTGTGGTCAAGCTATCATTCCTTGTCTCCCAACAGGGAGAAAGTTGGACAGTAGGAATATAAGAAAGCACTTGATTCACAGAAAACCTGTTCTCACCTTTGAAACACAGCAGGTTATTTTTCAAGATATCTTCAACTGCATGACCACACTGCAGGTTCTCATTAAATGTTCTTACTGTCTTCACAATCACTTGCAATATATTTGAAAATGTCTGCAATGCCCCGACAGAGTATAGTATCTTGGAAGCTCTTAGTAAATTTAAATAATCTCACAAGAAATTTGATGTTATTGCTTCACGGAAATGGATTAGCCTCAATTCTGGAGGGTCTGGAGGAAAGGGGAGAATATTTGCTGTTCCTTGTGTTTCTGGATGTGGAAAGCGTAGCTAATGCCCACAGGAGGTGGAAACTGAAATCATCTCTCTGGAAGTGCAGCGGATAGTTTGTAATCATGTCTCTGCAGCATAATGCACGTTTCATCTTCAGGGTGATCTGATGCCATGTCCTAGTGGAGATCCTTTGATAGACAAATGCATGTCTTGTGCCAGGATGCAACTCTTAGTCCCCAAGCTGTAACTTGTGGCTTTCAGCACTGGCAGAAGTAGTATTTATACCCATCTATAGATTAAATGCACGTTGCACAAGCAGTAAAAATGGAGGAGGACAAAGAACGCAATCTGTTTCTTCCACTAAGTGCGAAACTATTAAAAAACAACCCCCCAAACCATTATTGTTTCTGTCTGTGGCCTCCACAAGATGGAACTCACCGTGTCTTATCTATTGGGTCTGCAGTGGTAAAACGAATGCTTGCTGCAAGGCGAGGAGGACCGTGTTTTTAATTCTTGAGGACCCATCTGCTGGCTGAACGTGTGGAGGGAGATTTTTTGCAGAAAGCAAGGGATGTGATGGGGAGGCTTTGGGGTCCAGCAGTTGTCTGGGGGAAGGGGACATTACACAAAATTTACTTTCCACTTTAAGTCCTAGTAGAGAGTTAGTATTGCATCCACGTATGTTTGGTATACGTTGTGCCCTGAATATCTTTTAATGACTGTTTGGCTTCTATATGAGGCAGTAAGAAGTGAAGAAGGGTACAAGAATGACAAGCTTAGCAATTGTTGTCTTTTCTTCTTTCTTTTGGCGTTTTGCCTGTTCAGGGATTTTTGGGTCACAAATATTGATTTATTTTTTCCATTTTTAATTGGGAGGTGGGGGAACTGTGGCACATGACTGCACTGTTTTCTGAGAAACAGGGAAAGCTTTCTTCTTTTTAAATCTAATCTCAGCATGGAAAATAGATCTTTTTAGAAAAAAAAAAATGAGGTCAGGTTTGGGGCCAGTTTCCAATGTCTCTTAAAGCTTTAGAAAAAGCAAAGCACGTGGTCACACAGCCTTTAGTTAACTATCTGTCCATATTAATTCAGGTTTTATCCAGGCTAGGGCTTTTTCAAAGTTACTGAATTAACTTCAGTAGATAGTGTGCAGCATTGGCAAAGAGAAGGTGACAGGGGATTTTGCCGCTTGTGCACGGAAAAGCTTGCCTGCTTCCCCCCTTCCCCTCCAGGCTTTTTGTCTTCCATTCATTTCATATTCAGCGTAGCAAAAATCATCAGAGGGCAAGACTGGGTCTCCCCTTCTAAAAGCAGAAAGTATTGCCCTTGCTTAAAAAGAAAATGTAATGAAAGTTCACAGCCTCTCTAGCTGATTAGAAATTGTGTGTTTTGTTAGGCTCTTTTCTTATTCTGGACGTCTTTTGTTTTTTCTTCCCCCACACTGCATTGTTCTGGTGCTGGTCAGTCATGCCCACAAAGCTAGAGTTTGACACTTTGGTGAAACTCATTAATGTCATGGTGGTCCTTTCTACTGCTAACTCTTGCCTCATCAAGAATAAGTAATTCTGCATCACTTTGCTGCTTTGGTGTGATGAGATTTTCCTATTTTGGAGCAGAAGTAATGTTTCCTTTGTATTTTTTTTTCCAATCAATTGTGCTCTTCCCTGTTTTCTCATCTCTTTCTATTGAATTATCATAGAATGGTTTGGGTCGGAAGGGAACTTTAAAGGTCATCTAGTCCAACCCCTCTGCAATGAGCAGGGACATCGTCAACTAGATCAGGTTGCTCAGAGCCTCGTCCAACCTGACCTTGAATGTGTCCAGGGATAAATTACATTAATTTTATTAAGAGTTTGAAATTTATATGCATCCGTTTTTTTGTTTGTTAATCAGTGATATTTGTGAATGCGGAGAGGATCCCATTTTGTGAATGGCAAATGTCTAACGTGACAGACATCAATCACACTGGCTTCCTCTTCCCTGAGAGTAGGCTGTGTGGTTTTTTGACCTGGAAGCCTATACAATTTTTCTTGTAGATATCTATGCTAATGTACATTTGCATTAACGAAGGCAAGGTTGGTACAAAGAGCTTTGGTGATTTGCTTTTAGTAGCTTTCCCTTTCCTATGCAAAAATTCTTTGACTGTGAGAGTTTTCTAGCTCACAGCTCCATTGTGCTTCAGAAAGAGTATTCAGCCACTGACCTCATCCTGGGATTTTCAGAGAAGGTCCAAGACCATCAACATGAGGATGCATTTGCAGGTGCGATAGCTGCTGAGGAGTTACTTTTGGATGCTCTGTTGAGCTAAAGGGTAGTGGCTTCATCATCCCATCCAAATAATTGAGAAAATGTGCACCAGGAGGTGCTAGCGTAATTTGCAGATGTTTTGTAAGAGCATAGTGTCAGGTGAGAGGCACTCTAGAAACTAGGGACTGAGTTTTTAAAATTGATAAAAAGATATCTGCTTAAGCAGAAACTGTTTCCTGTAATTTCATGGGACTTTTCCCAGTCTTTTATTTTCACTGAGAAAAAGGTGAGTGCATCGTGGCTGTAAACTCTTCAAAGTGCTTCACTTTTCCCGTCAGTGTCACCTGCACCTTGCCCTGCACTATTGTGCTGCTGTTTTCTCTGGGAGCTGATTTCATGCAAACCTCAACTGATCTTAGTTGTGGGGATATGACTACATGAGGGGAGGGATGTGCAAAGCTGTTTGTTACCTCTGTGTCTGTGGCATTAAGCTTTTGCTATCTTGCCCAGTCCCCGTGGTGGTTGCATGTGGGTGAATATACATGGGGAGAAAGACCTTCTGAACTTGGCAAGAAAATTGTTCAGAGGTGAATGTCTATTTTCCTACTGCTACTGTTCTTGAGTGCATCCCTGAAGACAAGACTTGAAATCAGTTTGTGCGTTTCTCAGAAGCTTTGTCATCTCTCTTGAGCGGGATTGCTATCAACAGTGGTAATGGGTGTAGAGCAATCAAGGAAGGTGAGGGTGGACGGCTGACATCATCTGCATGCTGTCTAGCAGTGCTGCTAAATCCTCCTGTCCTGCGTTTGGACGATACATTGCACAAAGTCCTGACTGGCCAAGTATATACAAGCATCACAAAATTAAAGAAGTAGAAAATAAATAAAGTATCACCACCTGCATAGCATAAGCATGAAGATGTAGGATAGCTTTATCCTGCATGCAACTGGGACAGTCTTTCCCTCTAGCATTTGGAGCATAAAGCACTTATTGCTGGGAATGTACTCTGCCAGTTTGGGAAGACACGCAGGCCCCAGCAATTTAAAGTGTGCTGTCAGCAGCAGCACCGGTTTGTTGTGGCTAACAGAGTCCAAGCAGGGAGGATCTGTAGACCCTGCCCTTTCTCTCTTGCTCTGTTTGAGCCAGAACAGGATTTGGCTCCTGACCTTGTTTGACCCTGCAGCTACAGCGGGTGATATTGTGCCCTCGGACGTTTCAGAGGAACTCCGTAAGCACGCGGCTATTGACATCAGTATTTGGCCAACACTCTCATTTTTCCAGGTGTGCCTTCCTGGTTACAAAGGTTGAATTTCAAGGTACATTCCCACAGGATGACACTGTGTCATCTCTCCCAACTGTATCTCTTCTAAAAGGGCATTTCTTTGTCCTGTTGTTTTTAATTGTTATGTACGCTTAATTCCTGCTCAGTCAGTACACAGGATGATTCACATTCCCAAATTCACTTGACACTGAAAGTCTAAATCTGTTATCCTTTCAGAGAGGGGTATGTATTATAAGCTATTGAATTTTATATCAGAGATCAGAGGTGAATAAAAATGATAGGAGAATTGTAAATTCCTTCTGTGTGCTTCCTAACACTTGTGGTCAGAGACTGTAATAAACAGTAAGAGATCAGGCTCATTATTCTAATTGCTTTGTGATAAGAACACATTCTTCTCTTGGTATAAATAGCCATTGCTGCTATTGCAGCAGTGCGGATTTGTAGCAGCTGAGAATGTGGTCTCAATGCAAACGCTGTGTTTTCTTCCTGTGGCATACTTTCGGAAACAAGTGTGCTTTCTTGGATTAGAATGGGTTGCGACTTTGAAAGCCGCTAAATTGCTCCAGTTTCAGTGGAAGTCGCTGGAATCCTTTGTAGGGTTCATGCTCATGACAACGTTGAGGCTCGTGCAGCAGGTCAACTGTTTGAACCGAGCTTGGATGAATACATAGATCCTGAGATGTATGCGTTCCAAAATCAGGGCCTAATTCATGCCTCTCCTTTAAATCTGATTTGGGATCAAATATTAAATAGTGCAGAAAAAATATCTAATTCCAGCAATTCCCATTCAGTCAGAAAAAACCCATCCCAACTGTTTAGTGACATTGTGGGGCTTTGCTGTTATTGCAGGATCCAAAGGCAAGCGGGATGCAGACTGAGTTATCGGAGTTAGTACCAAACTTGAAGCTGCTTTATCAGATTATGGATGAGGTGAATGATAAACTAGGGTTGAGAAGCGGCCTTTATGTGGACTGCTTAATAAGAATTCCCTGGTAGCTTTCTCCTCATCTGTCAAACTTAAGTTTTTTACTCTTAGAATAGATTGTTTGTAATAGATGTTTCAGTGGAGGCAGGGGTAGAGGACCATTACTCTATTCCATTTTTTAAAGAGAAATAAATAGCCCTGAAAGGAGGTAGTAAATTTTTACATTATAGATTAGGTAATATAGTAAAAATAAACTGTACAGTAAATGTAGGGACAAAATTTGAGTAGTAAATTCTTACTGCAAGGTGCCTTCCCTCTTCCATTGTAAATTACTTAATTTCCTGCGTTCGACGTGTCAGTCCCATTCCCGCATCCACCTTGCACTAAGAATCAAAGTGAAAACCATCAGCTGCAGCACTCTATCATTTTGTGTTTCCAGTGGAGATAATTTAAGTATAACGCAGTGACATTGAATATTGATAGAAAGATGACAGGCTGTGATTAAAGTTTTGTGCTGGGTAAAATAAATGGCTGGAGGATTGAAGAGAGAATGACAAAAATATTGTTTGGTATTGTGTGGTATCTTGTTTTTTAATAACACTAATCAAATGTCCATTATTGGTTTTAAGCACCAGAAAAATTGTTCTTCCTCCTTGTTTTGAGCAGGCCTTTCAGAAAAGAAAAAGCAGATATAAAATATGTACAGTTCACAGAAAATACAAGGTGGTAGTTCTGTCCTTAAGATGCTGATATCATTTTTTTTTTTTTTTTTCTATTGGCAAGGGAAAGATGTCATTATTCTTAGCAGATTGTTTTCAGATTTCAGTTTAGCTTCTAATCCTTCAGTATCCTGGAAGCAGTAGGTAATATTATACTGAGTGGAAGAATTTTGGGATAATGAGTGTAGCTCATAGGCTTAGGGGTTTTTTTAAACATTTGGCAGAAAATGCTATCAGATATTTATATTTTTCTGTTTACTGAGACCACTGTGAGTGGGCATGTTTTTTTACATGAATATTATTTCTTATTTGTTGTTATTAGCCTCTTGCTATGAAAAAATCTGAATGCCTTAGTGGGAAGGAATTTTTGAAAAATGTTTTATGAGGTCAGTTCAGGTTAACAGCATTTGAAAGGTCTGAGAAAATTCCTTAGGAATCTTAGAATCCATCTTAATAGAATGCGTTTTCCATTTTTTCTTAATTATACAATTTATAGAATTAGTGGTGTAACCTCATTATGCATATGTACAAAATGCCCAAAAGTTATTTAAGATATTAATGTGAGAATTTAATGAATCTTCAAGTGACAAATATTTTGATGCGTTACAGATAATTTAGATTTTCTTTGTGTGTGTGTGCAGAGTGAAATTTATGGGAGGTGTGCAAGTTATGCCTAGTTCATCACTTTGTTAACGTACAGTTATTGCTGTAAAACACAATGCGAAAATTTCCTTCATATATATACGTCTTCACATACATACATTCACCTTCATGTACTGTGAAGTCCTTCACATGAGGGTAAACTAACACAATTGAAATTGTTTGCAAATAGACTGTTATAAACATAATGTGTAATTTAGATGTTCTCAGTTAGTTTAAGCCTGTGCTGCACTATAGAATTTTCTGTGCACGATCTTTCATAGGATCTCCATCTACACACCTGGAGCTATCACAAGTAATAAAATGGTAGTGTTACTTGCTAGATAACAGCACGGGGTGGGGGGACGATAGAGGCAGGGAAGGAAACAGTTCCCTTTTCAGCTGAAAAGAGTATAAAGACCTGTGGAGGTTGTCCTTGTGGCCAGACCTGCAGAAATACGCTGTTCCTGGTGTGAAAGTTCAGACAGGGGCAAGGAGAGATGTGAAAGCAGCAAGGTCCATGCAGCAGGCAGCAGCAGTCTGAAGGAGGTTGTGTAGCGTTTGAGTAGTTGCATTCCAGCATGGCATTTTGTAACACTTCGGTTCCATTCTGTAAGTGGTTTTTTTTGTTTGCTTGTGGTTTTTTTTATGGGCCTAGGGTGTCTACAGTGTTAAATATCTCAGATGAGCAGGTGTCTGCTCATATTTGGGTTTCTCCACTAGGACTTGTCTGAAATTTGGCAGAAAGGGTCAAGGAGGGGATTTAACTGTTGCTCCTCTTTTTGCTTACAAAGCCAAAAAGCGATAGCTCCTAACCCCAACATAAGTTAAAAAACCGTGGTAGGTGTTCTCTAGCAATATCATAGAGGTTAGATCACTCAACAAAGACACAGGAGACCTGGCTCCAGTTACTCTGCCTGCTGCACCTCCAGGTATCCTCCCTTGCGACATCCCTGAGTAGCAGAGAGGAGGATGCCATAGCCACCACAATGAGGGCTGGGCTGGGCTGGTCACCTGTTTCCTCAAATCTGTCCCTTTCTGCACATTTGCCTCTGCTACTGGGATGCTGTAGAAAGCAAAGCACCTGCTGTCACCCATTCTTCCAGTTGTGCGAAAGTAGCATCCACATCTCTGTGCTGCACTGTCACGTCCTGTCTGGATGTGGTGGATGTCTTTTGGATAGGACTGTTGTGCAAAGGACTTGTCTGTGGCTTCTAAGGTTTAGATGTTAGAAAAGTCAGCCCAGAGCAAAATATTTAGGGGTCAAAAATGTTAAGAGTCTAGAAGTTATATGGGGATTGTGAGTATTGCTTTCTTGGGCTCTTGTGGTTCTGTATTCTCCGGTAGGTCAAACATCACATTTAAAGAGGGTGAGCTACTTGCTGTTTTCTAGACATTATTGTATGTTTTATAAGGGAGAAGGCAAGGTCAGAGAAGAAAATTGTGCCCGATAAAAGTACCGCAAGATTCAGACTTTGCTTAGGAGTTCTAGCTTGTCTCCATGGTAGATGTTAGAGCAGGTTGTCATCTGACAAGGGAGTGTAGAGTCTCCTGACCTTCTAGGAATGATTCTTGTTTTTACATGAAGTGCAATAATAGTGCTGAACAGCAAACAAGTGTTTTCAGTGAGCTTTGAAATAAGGGAGTAGAAAGAATGTCTCATGCACTGGGGCCAACCACATGATCAGAACAATATGAAGTCAATTCATGAGATGATTGCTTCTTGAGGAGATTGGAGAGAAGAGACACAATGCAAGGAATCGAATTATGAAATTGAGGTTGTATGAAGGGGTTTATAGGATTAGGGAGACTTCACAAGAACTAAAAAACAAAAGGTTTTGATTTCAGATCTTTAGAAAGGGTAACCTTCTAGTGTGCAGGTCAAGGAAAAAAAAATATATTTTGCTGTTCGGGCAGAGTGCAGATTTTCTTTGTCTCATTTCCTGCACCTTCTTTCTTCTTTTATGTTCATCAGCTGAAAGCTGTGATCTGACAAGCCCTAGCTATACCTTTTGCCTTATCAGTCTGTCCTTGCACACCAGCCAGATGGAGAAAACAGGGTTATGTGCCTCCCTCTCCTAAGAGCCTCATGTGACTCACCAATAGGAACATTGTAGTCCTTGGTTTGTTCAAAAGATTCGTTGTAGGCATCTTAAAATCATAGAATAGAATCATAGAATGGTTTAGGTTGGAAGAGACCTTACAGATCATCTAGTTCCAACCCCCCTGCCATGGGCAGGGACACCTCCCACCAGACCAGGTTGCTCAAAGCCCCGTCCGGCCTGGCCTTGAACACCTCCAGGGATGGGGCCTCCAGAACTTCCCTGGGCAACCTGTTCCAGTGCCTCAGCACCATATAACAGCTAAGGTTAAAGATTAAGAACAGATCAGGCTGGAACCCCTTTTTTTTTTTTTTTTTTTTTTTATGAAGGACAGAAGCAAAACATATTCCTGAACTTGTAAATATTTGTTAAATATAAGAAGGGGTATTAATGCATGACCATGAATGAATATGATAAACCAAATCAGAGGGGTGGATTTCTGCTAACAGTAAAGCAATACGGTTGTCTGCCTTCCTCTAAGTATTATTGTTACTTCACACTTTCTTTTGCTTGCTTCCTATGTTCACTCCATGGCTGTTGCCTTAAGAAAAGGCAACAAAGACATAACTAAATGTAGAGTAGGAAGAGCTAGTTTATTCCCTGTGGTGCAAAATATAAATAGAAGTGACCAAAATACAGAGAAAATTTCCCTAGTTTGTACAATAGATCAACAAAGAATGGGGATATAGAGCAAAGTCTTTTGATTCGCGTTGCCATTTTCTGCAAGCCTCAAAATTTCCAATCATTTTCATTGTTGTAATGAAAATCCCTGTTGTTTCTGCCAGACTATTTTTGTTGCATTTCATTTGCTCTCTTGCCAGAGAAAAATGCCTTTAGGGTCAGTGAATGCAGCGTTAATGTGTGTGCCAGGTACTCAGAAAAGGTAAGTACGTGCTTTCCTGAATTTGCATCTTAGCGTGGCCCACCTCTTAGAAGTTGTCCAGAGCATTAGCTCTTAGTTCAGTCTCCCATCATAAGTTAGCTTTTGTTTATGCAGTTTCTAAACAGGTGTCTTTCTATGTAGCCTTTTAGCTTCAGTCTCACTCCCTTGGCTTTCAAGATGTGGCTTCTTACAGGGATTTCCCTTAAAATAAGCAACATCTTCTATCAACTCACAGTGTTGACCCCAGGGTGTTATAAACCGGTTTTAACAATTCACCCACCAACGGGCATTCCTAAAAACTAGAGTTGATGAGATTTACAAGTAGTGACATCCCCCTGTGTTGATTCCGATTTTCTTTTGAGGAGATTTTGGGGGACTTTGTTTTGTTTTGTTTAAATAGGGTTTAATATAAAATCCTTTGGCTATTTTTACGCAGGCATGTTTTCATTTAAGCTATAATGTTCAGGAACTGAATGTGCCTTTTATATGTCTGCAGAGCCCTCAATAGGAAAGTCATGTTCTCGTAGTTCCAGCTAGCACTATAAATAGCTTTAGAATAATGTTGTGCAGAGAGCCACATAGACAGCCCCCATTGATATCTCTGGGAATCTTGTGAAAAGGCAGAGAAGCAATGTTCTTTGGACTTCAAGGAAGAGAGAGAGGATCCTTGCTGGATATGATTCTCAACTTGAATTTCACCCAATATTATGTGTAGATTGAAGATACCTGCTAGTTTCCTTGTACCCTCCAGTCTCCGGTGTTGTTTCCTAGAAAACTACTTGAGCCTTGGTAAAGGTATCTGCAATTACAATTTCAATTGCCGCTTTATCAAGAGAACTCAAGGATAAACCTCTCTGTTCCACATTCATTTCCTCCTGTCCATAAATAGTTCTGTTTCTCTGACAGCTCTTTCATCATCATCAACTTGACCTAATCCAGAATTCTCCCTGCTGCGTCCTTTTGTGTTGCTGTGGATGTCTCAGCCATTCTTCAAGTCAGGTTAGGCCTGCTTTTATAGATTCTTCTGCATAGTATCCTTGAGATAAGACCTGTCCCAGCTATCCATCCAGCTAAAAAATTACTTGGGTTGAGTCTTGGGTCTCATTTCAGCATCCATTTCTCTGACCGTGACTTGACAAAAGCAGTCTTGCCCTACTCTCATCCGTTCACAGTGCTGTTGCCACTGCAATGACTGTTCTTTCTCTTTTTTCTTTTTTTTTTTTTAATTTTAATTCTGTGTTTCTGATCATTTAACTTTTTTCTTTTCTCCATTGGTTCCCTCTGTCCTGTCACATCAAACATAACTACTAACCTTCAATGTCAAGGCTTCTCACAACCTTTTACCACCTACTCAGTCTCTCAGTCTTTTTTTGGGTTGTTTTGTTTTGTTTTTTTTTTTTTTACATCAAGACCTATTTCCATCTACAGATGTTAAACCACATTTGTATCTATCACTTGCCCGTTATGGTTTTATACTAGCATCTTTTGCCTTTCTCACCTGATTCCTTGATGGACAGATGGAGATCTTAGATATCCACTGAGCTGTTTCATTGGTCTCCTGCAAGTCCTTAGAATTCTCATTCACTGTGATACCTCAGTGTGCTTGACAGTGATTAGACTAATTAGTTACTGATGTAACTAATTAAACTGTTGTACTGTAACTAATGTGCCATGTTCAGTCCACTGTTGTCTCAGTGTTTCTTTGAACATCCTCATCTGTTCCTATCCTAGCTCTTGTTGCTTGTTGTAAACTTAATAGTCTTTCTCAGAAAAGGACCATCATCATAATCTGTTTGGTGCTTGTACAAAGCCTGACAATTTGGACTTATGAGCATTATGGCACTTGGAAGTTCACAATCAGTAGGTGATTAAGGTGTGCTCTGTTGTTGGTGGGTCTATATAAATGGCTGGGTCTATATAAATGGATTTGTTGTGGATTCAGTGGTGCTCCTGGCACCTCCATTGAACTTGCCGCATATATCAATTTGATAGTAACGTACAGACAGGTGTATAACACCTAGAGGTTGATACATCATAAAATATATATAAGTATAGGAATAATATAAAATCTGATCCAATCTCGAGCCATCATTTTAAAAAGTTGCATACCTGAAAAACCTCACTGTGTTCAGTTCAGGTATCCACACACTTTTAGCTTCATGGGCACTGCAAATGCACTTTCAGCGTGGGTTGAACATGAATAAATCAAACTCTGAAATTCAATTGAGCTTGATTTTACACCTGATGTGGAAGCTGAAGATTTCTGCGTGCTGGGGACAACATAATTTCTAGTAATTGTTTGGTATGTGTTTCTGTGTCAGCTATTTGTAGCTTTCAAATAATTCTGATTTTAAAAGTGTGTTTGAAAAATGCTTCTAAGCACTGAATTTCAAAATACAGGCTAAAAGATGCAGAGTCCTTGGGTTTAGGTATGTTCAGAATAGCCAAGTATACGTACATTCACTGATTTCAGCTGAAAAGTTAAGCATAACATCTTAGTATCTTAGTTCAAGATGTATCAGAGTTTTACAGATACAATGACAAAACATAGATGTCCTTAAAATAAAAGCAAGCTATTAGCAGTATGTTCAGTAATTGCTGGTTACTAAAATGGGTGTAAAACTTAGATGCAATCAAAAGCGTTGACCGATGAGCTGAGTCATGACCAATAATGGCAGCTCAGGCACCATTACACTGTATTTTTATATATGCTATTCATCTTCTTCACTGTGAATACCACATACATCACTATCTCTGCCCTAGTTTTGTCAATAGAGCTCTTCATTAAATTGAATAGCCAAAACAAGCTATCCACTGGAAATTATGAGTTAGGTCTCTAGTGTATTTTCTGAGCCTTTAATAATAAGCCATATATAGCTGCAAACGTTTTTAAAAAGCAAGTAAATGGGCTTATGTATGTCTTCAGGGAAATGTTTTGACTGTGTAACCATGATGATGTGACTGACAAGTAGAGAAACAGTGGGGGTTATTTTATTTTTCTGGCTTGGTAGGTGAAATGCTACCTGGAAGGAACACAGAAGTGTAATCCAGTGAAGATTTTTTTCCCCTTTCTAATTAGTGATACTCTGAGCTCCTTGGGGGAGACCAATTTGTGGACCTCATGCTGCGTACTGCCTTCGATAAACATATATACTGACTCTAAGCACAGATCAAGTAGCTCAGCTTCTGGAGCTTAATTTTACTCTCAGTCTGAAAATATTGCTGGGTGAATTTTACAGCTTGGCATCTTGTAGAGTTTGTAGAGTTAAACACATACCTTTGTTAGATTAATGAATTCATTGTGAGCAGTGCAGCTCCTTTATCCTTCATTCAGAATAAAAGATAAGCTGGTATTTAATTTAGTCAGAAAAGTTAAAATGAAATAGTTATTTTCCTCCTTTTAGTCACTTATAATTGCTTGCTATTATACAGCAAATGATATAATTTGAAAAGCACTGTGAAAAAAAAATATTGCAGTTATTAGATATTAGCATTCAAATCTGTCTGGAAGTGTCTATTGCCATGGGAATCAGTGCTTCTGAGTCCCATCCCAGGCTCTGTCCCTGATCTGCTATATTTTAGCAGGCAACCTAATCTTTTGGTTCCTAAGAGACAACATGTATTAAATGGAGATGTGACCCCATCAGGGAACGGTGTGATGTTAGTGTTCAGTGTTTTGTTCTGAAAAACTGTCTATGCCTAGAATTCCCATTTACTGCATGTGAAAATACCTATTGGACGCATCTCAGGAGCAGTATTTGTAATGTACATAGACATCTGTGAGAGATGATAAATGGATTAAAAGTATGAAGAAGTTTGGTATTTTGAATTTCCTAATACTTGTGTTTTTTCTTTGGTGGGATAACAAAGTAAAAAAAAAAAAAAAAAAACACAAACAAAAAAACAACAACAACCAAAAAAAAAAAAAAACAAACAAAAAGCCCAAACCCAAAGCACATTAGTGAGAAATAAGGACAACACTCAAAAGTGTAAGACTGAAGGAAAGGAAGAGTGTTGTAGTTTAATCTAATTTGATTCACCAGAGTTGAAGCAAGCACATTTCAGTCTAACAAGAAATTTAGAGTTCCTATTTTCCAAAAGTTAGACCTGATTTAATACAGTAAATCCTGTGATTGCTCATACATGATCTTCTACGTGAAATCCAGGAAAACTGCATGACTGCTTTTAGCATGACAGGCCTATATATCCGATAGCATGAAGGAAGTCCTGATTGTGATCACAAGGCCCCTGGACTTGTGTCCGATCAGGAGAAGGTCACGTGCAGCCAGTGTACGCTGTACAGTTGGAAGCAACATCTTAGCAACAAAGCGGTTTTTTATGGCATCGGCTTTGTAATAGGGCCATAATTTTCCTGCTTTTCAGTTTGAAATAGCTTGTATAATCTCTGTGGAAGTATTTGAGCTGCTGTTGTTTTTTTGTTGTTTTTATTTTCCTTTCTAATAATAAGCTGTCACCCCAAAAGTTACTTGAAATAGCAACTATTCTCCCTGAACTCCAGTTTTATTTTCTTTTGGCTTTTATTTCAGCTGCGGGAGCCAGCTGCTCCAGAGAGTGTGGGAAGCTGACTTGGAGGCCTGTCAGCTGTTGATCCGAGGGTTTCAGCTGAAAGAAACCAGTTGCTGTGGTTTTGAGGAAGAGGAGAACCAAATGGATGAGATGGCGATGACTGCTGATGGCCCATCTGATTCTGAAAAAAGAAAAGAAGGTCACTTTCCGAAGGGCGCAGAGTGGGGCAGTGTTCCCTGTCCCAAACACAGTGAGCTAAAAAAGGTATCTGAAATATTCTACAGCTGCATTTCAAGCAATACTGCCGGTTTTCCTTTTGAGAGGAGGAGTTGAATCCGGGTAACAGGTCAGCAGGGCAGGTTAAGTATGAACTTAACATCTGGCCTCCAGTCTGGGACATGAATAAAATAGCTTATTAGCTTCTCAGAAGCCCTTCAACCCTTTATCCTTTCACCATCAGTCTTCTTAAAATGTGGAAATTATTCAGGCAGTGAATGCAGAATGTACATCAGGATTTAAAGGAAAAACGATTAAGTATTTAACACAAATTATCAGCTGTTCCTCATCTCACTGACAAGTTTCACTCTGAGTTAGTTCTGCTGACTTGTTAGCCGGGACCTATGTTAGCTGAAATGGGGAGAAAGGAAGTTTTCCTCCCCTAGTGAAATGATCAAAGGTTTCCTAGGTCAGATGCTGGTAGGCTTCCAGCATCCAACAAATATTAAAAGGAGGAAAAAATCATGAGGCTTAAAGGGTTTGACAAATTTCTTTTAAGTTTTTGTGTCCTGCTCTGGAATACCATCCTTGCTTAAAAATGAACAGCTACCTAATAATCTTTTAACTGCACCGCCAAGGTAAACAAGCTGTTAAAAAGCTTCATCACTCAACTTGCACCACTGTGACAAAAACACCCTCCAACAGGAGTTGTTAGTCTTATTACCTTGGAATTTGGTTGACAGAAATTAAAAGTGTGCGTAATTGCACTTGATGTTAAAAGCCATTGAACTGCTGGTTACATTGAAAGCTGATGCCTAATTTTGCATTTATACTGGCTGAGACTTAGTGGAAAGCAGGCCCTTGCCTTACTGTAAAATCTCCTCTTGTTAGTAAAATTCTGGTTTTAAGTTGGTCTTCAATAATACTTGCGGCCTTTTCCTAGGGAAAATGGTTTATGGACTGACTCCACATAGAGAGTATTTGGAAATGGTCAGCTGTGGCTTTGATTTTATTTTATTTTTTTTTTTTTTTTTTTTACTTTTGCCCCCTCCCATAGCATTCCTGATGAGTCTGCTGAAGTAATGTGAGCAGTTCTGTTGGTTATGGAAAGTTGTGCTCCCCTTTCTAAAGCGCAGATGAGAAGCTCTGGAGGGTTTGGAGTTTTTGTGACTGTTTCTGTAGCACTTGAGATTTGTGCTGTAGATCATTGTCTATTTCACCACTGCAAGTACAGATCATTTCCCTGGAAATCACTGTTGCTGTCCTAGAATGACATCTAGGCAACTGAAGTGTGGTGACTTCTGGTTCTGGAGAGAGGTGCAGGATTCAGAGGGACAGTTTGCCCATAGGTTAACTGGAAGAGGAAAGCGTATTTGCTATGATTCCATTGAGCTGCTCCTTTTGAACTTGCTTTTTGATAATTTCCTCTTTGTCTTTATCAACCATAGAGTGAACTTATGGAGGCTATCCCCTTAACTTCAGCTCTTCGTGTAGGCGCTTAAACTTTGCAGTATAAATGCCTTTGCATGGGATCTGGCCTATCCTGGTACCCTGAATAAACTCCATTTTCAGAACGCGCCAAAATCCATTCAGAAGCTGATGTGCAAATGTAAATGTGAAAATGCCCATCAGTGATGGACCTGTGGAAGTATTCCTGCATCTGTTCTGACAACACTCCTAGGACTGACACACCTGAAAAAAAAAGAAGCAGTTTTGTTAATATAAGAATGTTAATTTGTTTTCAGGCTTTTAGGAGTTGAGCAACGCAGCAGTATTTCATCACAGCTTACTGAACTCGCCTTCCTTAGTTTCGGGGCTGCCTGCAGCTTTGACCATTGGAGGCAAAGCTATGCATCAGTGATGGCTGCAACCCATTGCAACCGTAAAAAAACCCCAACGTATAGACTGTGTTCTAGGTTCCGGAATTAGGGTTGGTCAGCTTGCTTGTATACTTTTAGGAGCTAGGATGGTTTCCTTGTTGTGGCATATAGGTGTTTTACCCAAAGTAGTATGCTTTAGGTAGTGAAGCTGGTAGGATTTCAGTAGAAGTGACAGGCGGTATCTAAACTTTTAGAGAAGAGCTATAGCATAACATTCCCTAACATCTAGTAATTCATCACAAGGCAGAATATAAAAAAACAAACAAAAACCCTCACACATTACCTACAAATCAGGCTAACTTCCAATTTTTGATGTGTTGAAGTAGAAGAGAGAATGTGTCTTGATTTGTAAATGGACATAGTTGAATCATAGAATGGTTTAGGTTGGAAAGGACCTTGAAGATCATCGAGTTCCAACCCCCCTGCCATAGGCAGGGACACCTCCCACTAGACCAGGTTGCCCAAGGCCACATCCAGCCTGGCCTTAAGCACTTCCAGAGATGAAAGACAAACCACTTCTGTAGCATTTAAGTGCGCTGTTATGTGGTATTGTATTTAAAAAAAAAAAAAAAAATCACATTTGTGGCAAAAAAAAAAGTGGCGTGGCTTTTAGTCTCTAAATTTAGCCGTTCGTGTGACTTACATGGAAAATCCTACCCATTGTCCATTAGCAGTGAACCTTTTTCTAGCCATTTATCACCAAGTGGGGATACCTAATAGAAAAGCATGTATTTATCAAAATACTTATATTGAAATTATTTAACAAGGCTGTGGTGTCCCTGTGAGAGGAGCAGCTTGATGTGGTTGCCATGTTTCTAGAATGACTGTTCTTGGGAATTTCTAAAGAGAACTGTTGGTCGCTGAGGCAAAAGGAGAGTGGCGTTCTTTGTATTGAGAAGTTACTAAATTACTTGCCTCAAAACAGTATAGCAAAGGATAATAATACTATACGTGCGTATACACTTTGGAAGGTACCTTTCATTCCCAGGTGATTGATTTACTTTATGGTGAAATGCTACAAGTAAAGTTCTCCAGTTATTTATCATGTCGTATCTGGCTAAGTATTACTGTGGAGTGGATATTGGTTTTGCTGATGTATACAATAAATGCAATTTTCTTGCATATAACTGTATCTTACTCTATAGGTTTCATTAGAAAACAAAGAAACAAATAAGAAACATAATAATAAGAAAGAAAAGCAAAATAGATGAATGGAAAGAACCCTTCGCTTACATCCTCAGATACTGCTTTGCAGAGGGGCTGTTTTTCATTTTTAATTAAATATCCTCCCTAGATCATAAAATGTGACATGTTCTGGTATAAAATACGTAAGGTATAAGTTCTTTGAAAGTTCAGATATTTTACTGTCATGTGTGAGCACAGGTTTATTAACTGTCAACAGTTACTTTATAGTCTTCATAACTGTGTTTTCTAAGACAGTACAGATTTTTTTCCCAGTTTGTTTATGTGGTAGACTGTGGCATCCCAAAATAATCCGATAAATCAGGTTTCCTTTATAACACTATTAAACAGGGAAGACAATCACATGCTTTGGCAGCTCAGCTTGTCGAAACATCATTACTAATTTTTTGGTCAAAACTAAATAAAGTGAGGCCAGCACAAATTATCCTGTGGAAAACACCGAGTTACTTAAAAATTAAGATGTACTCTCAATTATGGATAATTCATTAGATTATAGTATATAAATATAGGCAATATTACTAGCCTCAGTCACATCAAAGTCAGCTTCTTGTCTAATGTATTTGAGATAGATTTTTGAATTTTTATATAAGCGTCTACTCTCCAGCTGGTAGCTATCTTGATGAAATTAGGATGTCCCATCATTGCAGTTCTAGTTTGTC
Organism: Vanellus vanellus; assembly: GCF_965231255.1. Classification (NCBI taxonomy): domain Eukaryota; kingdom Metazoa; phylum Chordata; class Aves; order Charadriiformes; family Charadriidae; genus Vanellus; species Vanellus vanellus. The sequence continues at coordinate 46,727,783 of NC_138907.1, read as the reverse complement.
TTTTTGTGACTAATTGGGCTTGATTTTCTCTCAAGTCTCTGAGGAAGTAAAGATAGGCTCTAGTTTTCATCCCAGAAATTTCCATACTGTTAAACTGACTGCAAATTCTTTTGCCCAGGTGACATGTGAGTGAGGTGGAAGCTGCTATGATCGTTATTACAGAGATAGATACAAATCTGGGTGATTTCTAAAATAGACAGTAACATTTCCTTTCTCTTCAGTCATTAATGCCTGCTTGTTCCGCTCCTTATGATATCTGGCTTTGTTTTTTGCTTGTTGATAGTGTATGTGTAAGCAAAACCTTTTTATAACACCAGAAATGCCGTTGATAACCAAGAGAGATGTGTGTGTGCTGGGACCTCCCTAACACCAAGCGTCTTGATGAACATGAGTTTGTGTGCACCTGCAGGCTTGAGTTCCTGACCTATCCTTTTTTCTTCTCCTTCTGCTATCTGGCATGCTGTGCAGTGCTCCCTCTTAATCACTATGAAGGAAAGAAACACCTACTAGATTTCAAGAAAATTGAGGTGATTAAAGTTACAAGGTAAAAACTAAAATTCAGTAGTGTTACCTTTTGTAAGTCAGCATTTTTGGTAGCTACCCCATCAGAATTCTTTGTAGATAATTTCTCACTTTTTCACCATAAATAAGCAGAGAGCGGGGGTAAGAGTAAGGCCTGCTGTCTTTCCCTCACCTCTGCATACTTCAGTTTTGCCATCTGGGATGATGTTTCAGGGTCTTTTGTAGAGCGCTCTGGTGTTGGGAAGATGTTCTATAATTGCAAAGCCTTCATTTGATTCACTTTCTTAAAGATAAGGAATGTTCTAAGTGATACTAAGTGGACAATCATGAAAAAATAATCATTAATATTTAATGCGGTGTCTGTCATTAAAAAGAAGTCATCATAGGATATGACACAACATTTTTCAGAATTTAGCGATAGCAAGCACCAAAAAAGCCTCTGTCAGCAGGCTGTAACTCATTACCATACGTTGAGATAGCCTGTGGTCCAGGAGGCAAATGTGCAATGTGTAAAGGACAAAGCCTTTAGAAAGCTAAATAAACTGTGCATTCATTTGAGTTTTAATTAAATGTTGTATTTGTAGAGCTTCAAAAAAAATTTGAAAACTTTTAAATTTAATCTTCGTTTTAAATGTCAGCGTTAAGCATCAGTGAAAGTCAGTGTTTGAGTGGTTTTTGTATTAATCCAAGCTGGAAAGCGTTTTCGTAGCAACAGGCAGCTGGCTTGTACGCAAGGGTCAGATCATCATGGTTGTGCAGGAAGATGCCCCTTAGCTGAGTGTGATACTGTTGTGTAATATCTACGGGTAAAAATGCTAGAGATTGTAGCATCTCAGTAAGCTTAATGCTTACGTGCATTTTGCAGTAAAAATATCATCAGAAAATTAGTATTACAGGTAAAAGAAATTTAAGCAACCTCTTTGCAGGTAGATTACTCAAAACAGTACTCAGTAATAATAATGATTTTAATGGCAGAGTAAGGATTTTGCACTTTATTATATATATATGTACATACCTGCAATACTAAGTATTGCCCTACCAAAGCAATATCCTTATCTCAGTTTATTTAAAGATTATCAATACTGTTATGTGTGATAAGTATTAATGACTTTCCAATAATGTTAATATCAAATTTCTTTGCTCCTCAGCCAATCAATGAAATGTTGGCTAATTTCTTATAGACTTTACAGACGAAGGAAGTTTTTAAGGAGGAACTGACTATAATTGGCACGTGTTACCAATACAAAACATCAGTGGGGTCTCTTGTTTCTCCTGCCCAAAATCCCTTCCAGGGTTTGTGCCAAAAAATAGTTCTGTAGTCTCTTGAACGGTTTATAGATCCATAAGAGCTTGATAGAAAAGTTTGTTTCAATCTATAGTTAGTCCTTCAGTTTTATAGGCAGTATTCCTTGTGGTTTTTAATTGGGAAGCCAAAGGCAGGCTTTAATAAAATGTATTCAAATTTAGCTTTAAATTTGGGTGGCTGCCACTGCTCCGTTATAAATGCAATTGAAGTGTTTCATGCATATGAAGCAAAATGATGTAATTGTTCAGCTTATATAACTTTTTAATGTGCTATATGGTTTTTATAAGTTCCATTCAAATCTTACTGTTTATATAGCATGTATCTACCGTATACTTAATAATTTATCTCTAACAGGTTATGGAAGACATTTCATTTGGAGCAGAGGGTCATTTATCTGAGGTAAGTGTTTTCTAGGCAGTATAAAGTGGTGATACTGTACAGACTTCTCTGGGTCTCAATTAGAACTAATGACACTTGTTTTTATAGTATTACCTTTGGGTAAAAATTGCTAGAGAGTGTGTGGGCACTTAGAAAAGCAGCACAGGCACAACTAGAGTGAGCCTGTTCTTTTTTTTTCCATTGGGGATAGTGTAAAATTGCTGTGTATTTCAGGGAGCTTATAGTTAAATCCTGTGCTAGTGTTTTTAATATGTAACAACAGGATGAATATGTTGGGGAAGTGTAGGACCAATAACACGTAGCCAACCTCACTGTAGCACTGGAATGATGCTTAGGAATGGAACAAAATCATGATGCTTGTTCCTTGTGTACCACTAAAAATACCTTTGCATTTACTTTTGAAGTATAAAAGCATATTGCAGCAGAGTACAGGGCAATAGGAATTTCATCTCACTAAAAATACTAAATGTTTGTCATTTTACACTATTTTCATAAATAAAAAGATGTCAGATCCTAGTCAATGTATTTAAGAAAGTTTACGATAATTGACTAACATGAGATGCATTTCCTGTGAGAGTGAGGAGAAAAATCTGCTGACATACAAAAATCTGTCTACATGCAAACTAAGAGTTGAGGTAATATATACGTAAGGAGAGTTATGCTGGTTCTAAGAGCTGTACTGATTCAATCTGGTTCATTTTTATATTGGTATGCCTTGGGTTGCAACTTCCGTATTAAGGAAATTTAGTATCCAAGCATTGTGTCCAGCCAGCAAATTAATGACACGGGTAAGTAACCCCCAGTTCACCTTCCATAACAGCATACATGCCACCTGTCAAGTACAAGTGACGAGTGCTCAGCCAAGCAAATATTAAATAAATAAATCAATTACACTGCAACTATAACTATTCAGATGAGGCATTTCTTTGGATTCCCACCAATGAATCCAAAGACTGTGTAGCAGCTGGAATGCTCCAGGAAAGATTATCTAACTGCAAGACCAAACTCAGATTGTTGACCTTGTGTACGAGGAGACTGTGACATGAGAGCATGCCCAGGACGGACCGCTTGGCTGGGTGTGAGTTCAGCATAAATAAAAACGGGAAGCCTTGAAGGTGAACTTTGCAGAAAATGCAAATAGTTTTTCTCATCAGTGAACTTTGCTGTGAATTCAAGCAAAACTATACAGGTGCTTGTGTCCACAGATGACACGAAACAGGGACGTGTAGTCCCACAGGATAGAGGTAGCAAAAAGCCTTACTGCCAGCAGGGCACATTGGTAGCGATGGCTGCCAAGACAGCAAAATATTTGCTGGAAACTAAAAATTGCATATGGTCTGGACTGAAGCAAATGAGAGTACAACTGCGTGCTTGTGTCCAGTAGTGACCTGCACTGAAAGCTGTAGTACAGCCCAGCCCATGACTGAAGAAGTTGTTCTTTTGCTTAAAAGGAGATGCGCTCAGAGTATGTGAGTGTGATGTGTGTGCTGGGTTTGCAAATGCACCAGAGCTCACGGGCATAGAGGGCTGCCACTGTAGAAGTATTCACGAAGAGCTTAATATCTTAAGAGTCCTCGCAAGCAGAGGAACTTTGACCTTTTGAAGTTTTGAGGAGAAAAATAAAGCATAAGGAGACTAGAGAGCAATGATACAAATAAAGGAAGTGGAATTTTGCTAGAAAGCCAGGCTCTACCACACTGCCACAGCTGGATTGATGTTGACTTGTAGACAGCTCTATAAAAGCTCTATGAAACTGTCAGCACCCTGTACCATGTCAAGGCTTTGCCTAAATGTTCCTTTGATGCTGTGGTCCCCTAATCCACTCTTGTCAGTCTCCACGCTGCCTGCAGGAGAGCACCCTGTTAGTCACTCGCTCCAGATTTTTGGATCTTAGTGACTCGGGAGCAGAGATGGGAGTGAACAATACTAGGAACCACCTATAAACGATACCCAGCTGTGCTGACTCCTGGCACAGCAGGGCGTGGACACTAGAAAACAGTTGGATGCTTTTGTTTCTCTTCCAAGTCCTGGCCCACTGTGAATTTTTATTGGTAAGTCAGTAAATAGCCTCATCCTCCCGCAGCAGGAACTGGAATTGTCCCAGTTTATTAAATGAGCCAGCGAAGTAGTCTGCACTGATTTTTAGGAAGTCTGCACTCAGGGAAGATCTTCAGTCTAGTAAAGATGAGAATGGGGAGACTGCCATCACCCGGACCTCAGCGGGGTACTGGAAGTCAGTGAAAAGCTCTATTTCTGCGTAGATGCTTTTCCAAGGACCCTCCTCCATAGCTGTAATGGAAGATACATGAGGGGAGGAATTGCCAATATCAGGCTGCAGTTTTGATGAGTCATTTAACGTTCCCATGTGGTGGTGTATCCCTGCAGAGGAGGGAAGGGGATCAGTGCAAGCAAAGGGTATGTGGGAAAAGCATGTGATGATGGGGAGGAGGTAGGTCACAGTTGCAAAACAGCTGTCTGGAAAGCTTTATGCCTGAATTGTTGCATATGAGAAACTGAGGAGTGTGTTGTAATGCTGCAGTCCTCTAAATATAAATAAACAGGCTGATGGAACCAACTAGCAGTCTGTAAGCGGAAGGTGATAAGGGCAAAAGTAATTGGGAAGCAACCTGGATCCATCTTCTGAGAAAAGACGGGTACTCACCTCCATGAAAGAAAAAATTCACCTAAACAAAATCAAGGAAGCAACAGGTGAGTTTCAGTGGGACATACTCTGTAGGATTCAGCAGCAGCAGATGATCTTTGGCACCCTCCAGAAGACATCATATTTCTAGTACAGCACCATCTTCTTTTGGTGCAGAAAAGATCAAACACAGAAAGAGGCTACGTACCTACGTCAGGAACTCTTCAGTGGCCCAAAAGAATATTGAAAGGGAAAGGACAAAAATGTTCCTAAGGATGAGCCTGAGAGGGTACTGCACGGTGTGAGAGTGAGCCAGCAAGACCACTGACCACACTAAGCTACTGTAAGCAAAAGACATGCCAAGTGGCAAGGGAGTTCAGGGATAAGCTGTATGTAAGGAGTAGGTGAAAGAAAGGTTTTGTGTCTTCTAGTAAGAAAGGTGAATAAGAAAATAATGAAAAGATAGCAGAAGGCAGAAAATTTTTTGTCTTCCTTATTATCTTTGCTTTTGGTCTTTCTAAAAATGATAAACGGTGTCAATATATGTAGTGCTCTCAGTATTCACTACGGGTATCAAGAGACGAACACAGTAAAGGGTCCTAAGGCAAGTGAGATGTACTCAAGTCAGGCTAGACTGATGAAATTTCTTCTGAGTGCACAGGAGCCAAGAAAAACAATCTCCAAACCATTAACAGGCTGCTTTGAAAACTCCTGGAGGAAGCTTGAAGTCCCAGGGGATCAGTAAAAGGCAGACTTGGTATTTGCCTTTAAAAAGGAGGTAGGCCAGGAGTTTATGTGCCAGTCAACATAATTGCAAATGGGATTAGAATTCCTAGTTCTCTTGATAGATTGAAAGAATAGCCCCAAATCAATAAGATGGGATATGTTAAAAGACAGGTGCAAATTACATTTGAGGAAGTAAAAAAGTTGGATTTATGTATACAGATGGTAAACAGCAGCTAAGATGACAATACTGCAGAAGCAGAATCTAGGGTTATAGTGGACTACAAATAGAGTGGGATTCATTACCTTCATCCTGTTGCAAGAAAGGGCAAATGTCATTTGCAGCCTCATTAATGGGAATGTCAGTTGTAAGACAGAAATAATTACTGTGCTTAGCTGAGAATGTCAAAGCCTCCAGAGGACTATGGCACTGGTCTGAGCACCTCACTCTGTAGAAGATAGGGACACACCGAAGAAAAGAAGGAAAAGAAAAGAAGGAAAAGAATAGAAAGAAAAGGTTTAGAAATCCTGATCGGCGTGAAAGTTGAAGTCTTCAATCACATTAAAAATATTGATGAAGACGACAACGATTGGTTATTATTATGTGCTATGTAAGGGTAAAATGAAGTGTAACTGTCTTGGTTCGTAGCAAGGGAAGTTTGGATTAGGAAAACTTGCTCACTGCAAAGGCAGTTTCATCCTGGAACAGGCTCTACCCTGCAACCAGAGCCACAAAATCCTTGTCAGCTGCTAAGAGTCATGTAGACAGACTCCTGCTGAGGACAGTCACAGTGGGCTTGATCTCGCTGCAAGTCACAGAGTGGGCTTTGGTGGTCCCTGGTTGCTTCCTGGTCAGCCTTGCCATGATGCTGGGATGGTGTTGGTCATAAGAAACATGCATTATTTTCAGAGTTAGAGATTAGGCAGTTCTCTGTGGCCACTTTGCCCTCCTCATCTACAACACCGGCCCAGGGTAGTGCAACACAGGGCAGGATATCTGGGACAGTAAGCAGGGACAAAGCTTCCTCCGCTTTGGACACTTTGTGGCTGTGTAGCTCATTATCTGAGGGCATGTGCACTTAGCCTGCATGTGACTGAAGCATCTGCTCAAGCAGGACAAACATATGGGTGGTTGCCTTTTGTTTCTAGAAATTAGTTAAGGGATGTCCTGGCCTGACTTTGTGGAGTTTCAAGTGCTCACAGTTTCTGTTAACTTCTGCAAGGGGCGAGAAGTGCATGCAGCACTTCTCCCAACAATAAGTCACTGTTCTAAACATTGTGGCATAACACGAAGTGTCTGTCTGCCAGGGCAACTTTTCATAGTTGTTGTTTTGAATTATTTTAAATATTATAGGAGAGAGAGGATTTAGTACAGGTGAAAGAAATCTGGCTTTGATGTTCTGCAGAAAGTCTGAGGCTTTTATTTTACGTATCTTATTGGGGTTATGATATTGCTAGTTTGAAGTAAGGCAACTCCTTTTTTCAAAGTTCCTCTGTAGCAGGAATGAATTTTAAGGTTATAGTAGAATAGAATAAACTATTTCAGTTGGAAGGCACCTACAACCATCATCTAGTCCAACTGCCTGATCAATTCAGGGCTGACATAGTTAAAGAATGTTGTAAAGGGCATTGTCCAAATGCCTCTTAAACACTGATGGGCTTGGGGCATTGACCACCTCTCTAGGAAGCCTGTTCCAGTGTTTGACCACCCTCTTTGTAAAGAACTGCTTCCTAGTATCCAATCTAAACATCCCCTGGTGCAGCTTTGAACCATTCCCTCGTGACCTATCACTGGATACCAAGGAAAAGAGATTAGCACCTCAATATATATATATATCTGTATCTATCTGGGAATCCTGCTTCTCAGTATGACCACCAGAGACTCTAATAGAGACTCTAATCCCTAGTAGAGTTAGATTAACCTAGCTGCTAGAGTACCAATTCTTCTATATAAAATTGCTGACCTAGATCCAAGAGAGCATGGAAGGTGTTTGCACTGGAAAAGCTAATCAAACATTTTCCTTGAGCGATGCTAGCAAGGAACTGTTGCTCATAGATGACTAAAATGACTTGTAAAAGAGTAAATTGAAAGGCGGAAGACTAAAGTGGAAACCATTCCCTCTGCTCTTAATTCAGTGTGCTGATGCTCCAGCTGTGCATCATCTGGAACATTGTTCTTCCTGTTTCTGACATCAGACTTGCATCTCTGTGAGAGAATAAGAATTTCTACTTTGTGTGAGAAGGCAGAAGAATTTCTTCAGTTACCACCATAAGAAATAACGAAACACACCCACATTTGTGCTGTTTTCACCTGCTTAAGGATTTAGGGGAAAAAAATAAAAATCCCAACCAGCTGCATCTGCTGTTCACAGAAAAATCCATAAAGCAATATTGTATCTCAGCTCTTTTCTGACTCCTGCAATCTAGCTGTTTCCTAAAAGTGCTGTTAGTGCAAAAATAACCAAAGAACTCTTAAGACTTACAGTAGCTTGTAGCATTGACATAACCTACAAGCTTGGATGGGTTGTGTTTTATTAACATGTTGAGCTGGAGGCAGAGTCCACTCCCCTCTCAGAGATATTGCTGATCAGTGTAAAGTGCCACTTTCCAACCAGGAGCTGTTCTGAATAGTTTGTGTGTCACTGACAGCGGTTTCCCTGCCTACATAGACAAATGTCAAATAAAAATGTTACCAGTGACGTTACTAGGCATGAAAGGCACTGAGAGAAATCTTTCCTATCTACTTCTCTGGCTTACCGAATGTTTTTCCAACGAGGGCCTGGGGGCAGAAGCTGTGGAATCGGTTGAATATTTGAAATTATTCTTGTATGTTTTTGAGAGCAGTATATATTTTTCCATTTCATTTATAACTCTTCTTGATGTTAAACTAAAGTCAGAGTTCTCTGCATGACCACATCTTTTCAATCCAAAGTAAGAAAGGCCATGAAAGAAATACATGTTCTGGAAAATCATAATCTACATGATCCTCCTGCATTTTTCACATGACACCTGCAAGTAAGTTCCTGAGAGAAGATGCTTGTCTAAACTATGGAGGAACTTCTCATTTCAACTAAAAAGGCAGCTGTGTCATGTAGGTACAAAAATAGTTTATCCATACACTATTACTGCTGTATTAAAGAGTAATTAAGCTGCAAAATACCTATTAGGAGCTTAGTAGAATATAGACCCTAATTTACGGAGCTATTTTAGTTCCACTGCAGCACAGCCATAGCCATACAGTTACGATTAAGTTTGTTTCAAGTCTTTAAAGACCTACACCAGTTTGATCTGATTTTTACTCATTCAGACTTCCCTGCCTTCCCATATTGTTGTCACAATTCTGCATTGAGCACATTTTCATAGTATTCATTGTTCACTTAATTTCCAAAGTAAACAGGATCTTTGTTACACTCGTAGACGATTCATTATGTACTCAAAATGTGATTGTTCAGGAAGAATACACTATAGTTTTTTACATGAGATAGAATGGACATTTTACTTTAACTGAGAATTTAAGTATTCAGTTCACAAAGGAATTAAAGCTGGTGAGTTAAAAATTATAGTCTCTTATTTCTAAGCGCATTTAGTGTGAGACCAGTGAACCAATAAAGTCCTTGTCTGGAATTTCAGCGGGGTAGACACTACTGGCAAAAGCTTGGAACCCCAAAACACAGGTTAGTACCGATGCAAAGCACTGTGAGGTGCCTTTGCCTCCAGAACGAGCGTTCACCTGACATCCTAGGGTCTTGGGGGCTTGTTTGTTGGGTTCCTTCCTTCCATCCTTCCTGGGACCTTTCTTAACGTGGCTGTAAAGTTTTATTTAAAAAGGAAAAGAAAAAGTCAAACGTGAGATCATATTAGTAACAATACACTGATAAGTATAGTCATCTAGCTATGCTGCGACTGTAGATTTCAGGCTGTGGTTTTATCTCGGGTTTTCAGGATATATGCACATTAGAGCTAGGCCACACTTGCAATTTGGACCTTATTTTGCCAACCGGGTATCTAAATGCTGTCTCCTGTTGCCAGCATCTTTCAGCCCGCTTGAAGTTCAGTGAGGGGGTAGGTCTAAAAGGCCCATTTTGCCCCATACATTCATTGACGTGGTGAACAGGGAAAAATTTTCCACTCTGGGTCTTCCTAGCAGGACTAGACAAATCCAGCCAGTGTGCTTATTGTTTAGAATAGCTGCTCAGTGAACTCCTTGTATTTGCGCATACAAGACGGGAACCGTGAGGGCAGTTTTGAAGTGGAGGAAACGGATCTTCTCTTACAGCAACTAATGATAGTGCTAATTGGGTGACCAGTTACCTGGATAAACATTCCTGCCATCAACAATACCCTAAAAAATAAAGGGATACCCTACTGTAATGTGCATCTTTATAATGCTTTTTATGTTTAAATATACTTAGTGGCACAGGTATCCGTGAGTGTACCGTAACATGTACTTTTTTTATTTGCTCTCTGTGGTAACTGATGATTTCAAATCAGGACTGCTAGTGTCATCCTTCTTGACAGCGTGAATGTGATCCAAAATCTCATATAGTGGTAGTTCTTGATAAAAGCGGTGACTGGATCAGACTAAAGTATTCAGTATAGTGGTTATATAAGAGCAAGAATCTGGTTTTGATGTGTCACTATAAAAGACCTGTTCTTCAGGAGATCTACAGGACTAATTCATTTTGTTGGAGTACAGAGTCTGTAGAAAGTCTGGTTTGAAAAATTCACTTATGCTGACAGACAAAAGCCATAATACTTAGGGGTTTGTGTATTAATTAAAAGCTGTTCTTCCTAAATGAACTAGTCAATAATAGTATAGCACTGAGCATTTTTTGTCTTGTTTTTCCTGTTCATCATCTTGAGATAGTGGTTATGCGAAGACCTGATTTTCTTATGTGTAATTAACTGTTAGAGAAAAATTGGTGTTCAGAGGTGGAGCTTTCTCTAGATGGTCATCATTTTAGATGTATTTTCAGAGTGCGAGGTTTTTATAATTTATTGACTTTTGTAGCCTGAGACCTAAGTTCTTTTAGACAACTGTCATCTGTTCTTGCATGAGTGTCACAGAATGATTCCCTGAAAGCATTCTAATGATATAAATTGCCTGGGTTATCCCACTCCCTAAAAGCATATGGAGTCCTGCTGCTATACTGAATAACAATTTATCAGCTGGATGGGAGACTTGTTCCTCATCTTCTGTGCGTGGTCATGAGACAAGGACATTCCTAGTTGCTGTAGGGAGAAATGTGTACCTTCTCCTCCCCTGTGCTCATTTGAAGAACAATGGTTCATTGTTACGTCTATAAATTCTGCCGAGTGCTGCTGTAGATTCTCCTGTTTGGTAACGACGCTGAAGATGGCTGCTCAGGCCTCGTGCGCAGAGCCAGGGACTCAGCCAGCTGGTTCTCACATTGCGCTTCTCTGTGTCTACGCTGTGGGTGTTTGCAGCGTAACCCCTCTTAACCAGCTCGCTCATCCAGGGTTCGAGCTGCAGCTGGTTGTCTACCCGTGCGATCTGCTGGATAGCCCTGTCTGGCAGAAGACCTAGGAAGGCAGGAAGGTCAAAGCTCTCCGCTGTAACAGGGGACGTGCCAGCAAGCAGAGCTCTTCTGACATTTGACTCTGCGTATGCGCTGTGTGACGCAAAGTAAGGATAGCACAGAAGCGAGGTCTGGTAAATCTGTTTACCAAAAATCAGATTGTTTCACAATGGGCAGTGTTCCAACAAGTATTAGCGCGATTTCTTTGGAAGGTCTTTGGTTGAAGGCTTCATTTCTCTTACGCAACCACCGATGGCTGCTATTATAGCAACAGATCAGTGCAAAGAACTCCAAATGCTTTGTGAAAGGAGAAGAACTTTCTGAAGATTGTATATGGCCACATGTGCAGCTGGCTTTATGGATGAGTGCATAGACTAGGTCTAGAGGAAAATCCAATTTTCTGGATTCCAGCTGATTAATGACTCCAGTTTTTTCAACATGGCTCCAGAAGAATTTCATCTTGGCACCATAATCTTTTCCTTACCGATAACCCCTGTCATTCACTGTAAACAGCACTTTGATGCCCTGGGAGGGAGAGGAGAGGCTTGTCTCAGTGCTACACAAATTGGTTGATGGGTTTTGTTTCCTCTCCCCCTCTCATATTTGCTGCTTTTTGGGGGGTTGTTTCTTAATGTACTCAATACAAAATATAAAAGATACAAATTACCCTTGTGCAGTGTATCTGAAAGCAGACAAAGTTATGGGAAGGACTTTGCAACTAATTTAAAATACTCGGTTTAAAATACAAAAAAGTGTTTGTATAAGTTCTAAGTATTAGTATCTAAGCATTGTTTTTTGAAAATTTAGTCTTGTTTCATGATAACGCACTAAAAAAATATAGTTTCATCTTGTAATCTGTAAGGCTTTGATGTGTTTTCTCTGATCAGTTGAGCAAAGTCCCTAAGTATTCTAGCCAGATTTTTCCTCAAAAGAGTAAGTACATTTTGTGTTTATAAGAGATACCGAAAGTGATGCTGCTTGAAATCTTTAAATGGTCTAAAAGCGTAAATCATATTTACATGAAAAACTTGAAATTTAGGAACCTAAATGGTGTAGTCAGCATGAGATTTCCCTCCCCTGCTGTGGTGAGACAACAGGGAAGAGGGAGAACAGTTCAGTCTTCACACCCCTTTAATCCTCTGCTGAAAATGAGATCGTGACTTTTTTTCTGCTGGGAAATAGACTGAGACCACAAGCTCATTCCATTTCATATACATCACCAAATTATTATATAGTAACAACTTTCTGTCCCTCTAATGGGAATTTGCTTTCAGGCAGCGTCTTGGCACTGTAAAGTATCATATCCCCTTGCTAATATTTTATTTTTCCCCTTAATTTGATGCAAATTTGATGTAGAAACAGCATCAAACATGCTTTCTTTTCTTTTTCAACTTCCTGTAGGAGTTCTTCATTTTTTCTGCAGAGCTGGGAGAAAAATGTGAAGCAATAAGTGAGAAATTGGTGCATCTGGAAGAGCAACTGCAGACTTCCTCCTGCAGAACTGATGAAGGAGTTATTCATATCCTTTTTGATATAGCTATAGATATGGATAAAGCTATGTAAGTATGTATGTGAAATACTTGCCTTTCAGATTCATATGGAGTACTAGTTCTTAATGCAGATTAAATACATCAAGAAGGGGAGAATTGATTGTTTTGCTGAAGTGGGCGTTCTTGCTGTAGCAAGTTTTCCTACAGTGCATTTTCACTGTGGTCTGATCCAGCTTTAATTGATTTAAACAGAAGCTAGTTCTTTAAATTGAGATTAAGCGCTGAAAAGCCTTTACTCTACTGTTAAAATCCTTTTGTTTGTAATGCTCGTATAAGTAAAAACGTAGGGCATCAAAAGCTGCATGGATACAAGCATCCATGCACCTGCATTTCCCAACATGATTTCGCTAAATTAAATGCTGCATCATTGACACAGACTCTGTATATTGTCACAGATAGTTTGGCTTTTTTTCCTTTATAAAAAAATGGGCAGCAGATGCATCATGTGGCATCCTATGCAATTTAATCTGCCTCTGACACTCCAGTGCAAGTAACCAGATGAGATGTTGTCTTATAAAGCACCCTGATCTCTTTCTGTGCTTCATCTGTCATTCAGTGTCTGACTGAAGATTGCTTAACCTTTATGAGGCATTTGTTAGGCCTACATCTGTGAACGTTTTTCAGAATTTAAGAGCACAGAGTATTGTTTCATTTGTAACATCCATAGTAAAACTTATCGCAAAAGAGATTTTGTCTTTCTAAGAACGGGGAAAGAGAAGAAGAATCAGTGAGGCTCGGGAAGATGAGAATACTTAGCTGGTTAGGTTTTAGTGGAGAAGAGGTGGCAGGCAATGGCATAATGAAGAAAAATGAATACATTCAAGTTGGACAGATTAGCAGAGGAGCCCTTACAGACACCTGAAGCTGAGCTGAGATGATGAAGGTGAGTGGAGATGAAGGATTCGGTTCCTTCTAAGCTGAGGCAGGTAGTACTGCAGGAGAGAGTTCAGAGAAAGGATAATAAATAGTGTGTGGAAATACCACTGTGTTTTAGATAATTGGGCACCTATTGCCAGCTCATTGCAAAATTCCTATTCTAGCAACTTGGTTTCTTTAAAGTTATCAGAATGATAAATTTAAGGGGGAGGCAGGCAGGGAAGGTGCTGGAGGGCTTTGCATCTGAGAGGAGCAGTCCAGTCACTAATTTGTTACTACTTCAAATCTTTCTTTTCTAAGTGTTTCACTGTACAGAAAGATTATTTTCCTGTGTTTACCACGGGCCAGATTGCAATATTCTTTTAATTGTATTTACAGCATGCGTGCGCGGCTGCAGTTGTGTTTCCCCAATGCTGTTTGTGAGCATTCTTCTTGGAGCTATATGGATGTGTGTGCCCTGTGTGTGTGCAGAGCATCTACTTCTTTCCTCCCTTACCTCTATTTGCTCTCAACTGAGAGCTTTTCTCGTTGACCCTAATAGAAGAACACCGAGGGTTGGAGTTAAGGGTTCTTTGCAGTGGACTTAAGTTCATATTCAAACCAAACAGTCAGGTTTGACCATAGTTACAGTTTACTAGGTAAGGTGAAATAAGCTGAAAAAGTGCCTTTTTGATTCCTGATGAAAATATGCTACGAGTATGTAAAATAGTAGAATTTGTAATTTCTGTGGACCATACGTATTTCTTTGTAGCTGTTGAAACTGCAAGAGTTAGTTGAAAAAATAAAATCTAATCATTGAAAGTTTGAGAAGAGTTGTAGATTAGTCTAGTTCTAAGCCGTAGTTATTTGATATAGATCTGATCTCCTCTATCAGTGAAGTTCAGCTCACGTTATCTAAATACAGAAGTGTACACTGTGTGATGTCCTGGTCCTCTTAGCAAGACCATCAGTCACAAAATAAGAAACCATGTTTAAAACATGTTTAAAACATAGGGGCATACAGAGAAGCAGTTCAGCAATTCAACTACCCCTCATTAACATTCCGTTGCTATCTCAGAGGTAGTCCGGATCAATGTGCATAAAATGTTACCATCTGGTACATGTAATCGCTGTGCTATACTTCAAAAAGGAATGAGAAAAATATCTACCACAGTGCTACAGACCTGTAGATTGGTTTTTTTAAATAAAAACTGCTCAGTGCCTGTAAAATAAACTTTCACTCATTCATAACTTGCCTATATGGCAGGAACTAGCACTGAGATTGGTTCCAATAATTAGCTTCAATAGAAGAATTTATGATTACTAGGTGGAGCTGTTGTTTGCATGGCAGTTTATTTGGTTTTAAATAAAACAATTACTTATCCCAAATATGGGACAATTACGCAGTCTTCATGAAAAATCTGTAGAACTCTGAGAGCAGGAGCTTAAAGATCTGAAATCGTAATCAAAGCTGGATAAGTTTTTCAAACTCTTGTTCACCAGTTATTTTCGCCCTTTCCCTCATCCCCCCAAAAACTGCCTTACGCATGAATATTACAAACTATTAGGTCAAAAATCTGACTGGGGGCTACACTGATGTAAATTAGTCCTGTCGTCTGATTATTAAAAGACTTTTAAAGACTCCACTGAGAAAGATAAATTCCTGATGCTCTCAAGCCATTTGCCAATGTTTAGTGTGTGTCATAGCTTTGATTAATAATTAAGTTTGTATTAGAAGAAAAATCCCAGATGTCATTGTTTTTCATTCTACGTTTCGATGGCATGGAACACTGAAATCAACCATGCTGCTCGTAATTGCCGGCACGACCTGAACAAAGGAGAAATCCAGTGATATTTCTTGGTCCTCAGTATAGGCACAGACGCGCTTTTTCTCATTTATTATTGGAGCCTTTCACAGCAAATATTAAACTGTAATTTTGTATAAAAAGCGTCAAACAATGCGGGGGGGAAGAGCTCCTCTGTAGCACTATGACATATTTGCTAAATTCTATGTAGTATAACCAAATAAACCCACAAAACATTCAATTACGGTTAATCATTGGCGAGTGTATGAAAACAGTCCACATCATTAATTGGAAAAACCAAAGGACGAGAGGTGACTCATTCTGGTGTCTACAGAGCTGATGAGAGGTGTTACTTTCCTGACAGTAAAGGCCTGGAATTCCTAGTAAAATTAAATGGAGCCTATATTGCAATTTCACAGTCATTTTTGTTCTTAATTAGCAGTTACGTTTTGATAGACAATTTGAATGCATGTAATTGTTCCTCCTGGTGAAAATGCTTTTCTTGGAAGAAAACCTGGCTGGACTATTATTATAAAAGCAATCTCCATTCCTTGCCCTAAAACGAGCGTTTTAAACAGTTATTTTGAATAAAGAATTTTGTGCCTAAATGTTCATTAGGTCACTTTGCTAACCCTTTGCCTTCATCATACAGCAGGCTGTCATACAAGTCTTACTTTACACCAGCGTATGTTTTCAACAGACTCAGGAGCGTAGAATTTGGCCCCTGAAGGTACCTCACTGTGGAATCTCACTCTGGTGAACCTGTGAGAAATTTTGGGATCCCGTAAGAGTGAAAGGTGGCAATGATGTCCTCTTTGATTTTATTCTGGGTAACAGGGGGGTGAGCCCTTTCCAATGTGCATCACGATGAGACCGTGGTTCCACTTCTATAGTTCATGCCATGATGGAGGTAGATCAGTGAATTTCCACCCCTGTGCTGCAGCTTCTTTGCCTTCCTTTTTCTGCTGGAACAAGTGATTTGGAGACAGCTGATATCCAGACCCCTGAAGTGATCAATTTTTCAAAATGTTGCAGTCATTCTGTTGGGTTTTTTTGTTTATTCGTTTTTGGGGAGAGTGTTTTGGTTTTTATGTGGGAGGGATAGTATGTTATTTTGTAGAAACACATTTGTGGGTGTGAAGGAGGGAGAGGGCAATGGAGGGGGGAAACGGGAAACTTCTAGTCTGGTTTCAGTACCATGAGCGCCCCTGTATTTTGTAAGGAGAAGTAAATGATAGACTTCCAAAGGCCATTTTGCTCTCTTGCTGTGAGAACACGCAGGGCTCGTATAGGATCAGTAGGGACTTGCTTAATGTCTTTCCTTCATTCCCAATAGTTCACTTTTAAAAGGCCTAAATCCAGGTCATTCCAAATAAATACTGAATTGTCTTGCCTCTTTGCTGGTCCTTTGGCAGTAGCACACACAATCACAGAATTGTTTAGTTGGAGGTGACCTCTTGAGGTCATCAGGTCAAGCAGGGTCACCAAGAGCAGGTTTTGAGTATCTCCAAGAATGGAGACTGCACAACCTCTCCATGCAACATGTTCCAGTGTTTGACCACCCTCACAGTAAAAAAACCTGTTTTCTTGTGTTTGGATTCAATTTCCTATTTTGGAATTTTTGCCTGTTGCTTCCTTTCTGTCAGTGGGCACGAGTGAGAAGAGTCTGGCTCCTGCTTGTTATTCGCACCATTCAGCGATGTACACACATTGGTAAGATTCCCCTGAGCCTTCTCTTCTGCAGGTTGAACAGTCCCAGCTCTCTCAGCATGTCCTCATGTGACAGATGCTCCAGTCCATTAAACTAGTCCTGTTCTGGACTTGCTCCAGTAAGTCTTCCTTGTACTGTGGAGCCCAGAACTCGACCCTGCACTCCAGATGGGACCTCACCAGTGCTGAGCAGAGTGGAAGGATCAGCTCCCTCCACCTGCTGGCAATGCTTTTTGTAATCCAGCCCAGGAGGCTGTTGGCCACCTTTGCCACAAGACAGATTGCTGGCTCATGTTCATCTTGCTGTCCACCATAACCTCAAGGTCCTTCTCTGCAGAGCTACTTTCCAGCTGGCTGCCCCCCTGTCTGTACTGGTGCCTGGGGTTAGGAGAGACACGTGCAGTGATGTAGTGGGACATCTATCTGAGCTTTTGTCTCCAGCCACTGTAATGTTCAGCTTTCAGAAACAAGCAGAATAGTTAAACAGGTTAAAAAAAAAAAAAAAAAAAAAAAAACACACAACAAAAAAACCCAAACAAACAAAAAAAAACCCAGAAAAACAGCCCTCTTTCTGATTATTTCTGTTCTTCGAGTCTTAATTTCCTCTTCAGAAGTCCAAAATTGGTATTATTCTCCAAATTCCCATAGGCCCTTGCCTCAGTCCAGTGGTAGTCCTTGGCTGTCCTTCTAAGGCCTTTTGTCTTACAAGGCCTCTTTGTTTTTAATCTTTCCAATGGGAAGGCACCTGGTTTGTAATATCTAGATTTTGTTTTTTCAAAAAAAATTAAGTAAGTTTGCAGTAATTAGTTCTGCTTTTTATCTCCTTGTAAATCATGGACTGTCATGATGCCCAAGTTTTTTAAAGAGAGCAAGTCAAATAGGTGAAAACCTCCCACCAAGACGTCAGAGCTGCAGAATTGTCGCAGAATATGGATAGTGTTTTTGTGAAGCTGTTCCCAAGTACTTTTAATTTACTGCTTATGAGACATTGGAGAAATATTGCCAGTTTTTCACAGGAAGGCAGCAGGACCAGAAAGTGTTCCTAGTTAAAATTTATTTTGGTGTCTGCCTTTGATACTGGCTCAATATTTGCAGCACTGGGTAGAGAATTTAAGCATGAAGGACACATTTGCCTGTGGATCTATGCAAAACTAAGTTTTTTGCATTTTTAAAATGGGTGAAGCTGGTTATCCAGAAATAAGCTCTGTATATGGATAGAGATTCCATGCTCAAGCCCTATTCCATATATTTTGCCTAGCCATGAAGGCTCATTTGACAGCTACTGGTCTACAGCTGCTTGTGGTATTATTCATGAGGTTATTGAGACTTGCTGTAGGTAGACTATGTAGTCATCTTTCTTGTTGCTCCATCTTTCCATTGGTTGAGTTTCTTTCCCCGTTTCCTTCATTTTCCTCTATCCTTCAAGATTTCTGATCCACTGGCAGCAAAACATTTCTATTTTGCTTTTTCTCTCTATCTGAAAAGAATTTTGTAATTGCTTGGGATATTACAAATAACAGCATGTAGTCAGAGACTGTGCATCAGAAGTAATTAAATTTCAGAGACTTCACGGTGTTCGTAAACTGAAGAATTTCTCTTATACCAGTTGGGTTTTCAGCAGAGCATCATGATTAAATGGCACAGTGGTGGACAGTCCAGGACTGCTTATAAGAGGATAATAATGTTTCTTACTTCAGAGAGGATGCAAAGCATAATTAATTTGTCCTTGTACAGTGCTTTGAGATCCTAGGATAGGAGAGGTTTTGCTTGTACTTTTTACTTTTAAGCAGAGACAGAATCCCTTTATGTTAATAGAGCTGTCCAGAAATTAGAAGTATGCATGAACACTCCTGGGGAATGTATTAAGAGGAAAACATCACAGTAAATGTATGTATATACACAAAGATGAAATTTTTAGGGATTGATAACAGAATGAAAAGCAGCCAAAAAGCTTTTCAAAGGCATAACTGCGGCTGTCTGAAATAGCAGTGATTTGTATAGCTTTCCCATGGTCTTCTCTAGTCTCAATTTTTCAAAAGTAGCACCTCACTTTTTACAGTCACATAACCTGAAGGTGTCTTTTTTTCTTGGCATTGCATTGACATTGGGATTGAGTAAAACAATGTTTCATAATGGATGAGCTCTGTATAGGATAAAGCCTGTCCTTGTGCGTTACCCTTCCTGTGCGTTGTATTTTTGAAATTGAGTGGTTTTGGTGTCCGGCTGCTTCATTTCCCTTGAATTGAATTTCTGGGTCTCTCAGAGATTGTTTGATGACTTAGTGCTAGAGATGAACTTATTTCTCTCTCTCTTGACCCGTTTGGGTTAGACTTTTGAGCTTCTTGCCCTCCAGCCATGTCTGTACAGGAGGCCTGAGTGTGAGTGGGGTGGGCTCTAGGGCTTGTTCGCATAGATTTGGTTGTTGGTTTAGAGCTTCAGCAGGCTCTGACTTGGCTCATGCTTGCTTTGCTGTCCATGTAGTGTAAGCTATGGAAGAGAAGATAAGGTTGGTTGTCTCATTGAGCTGTACCCAGTCCTTCAGCAAAAAGACCGATGTATTGATGGTACAAACTGCGCTTATTCCCAGGAGAGACTAGTCATCAGAACAAAAAGCTCTACTGCCTGGGAAGCCCAGCCACTTTAAAACTTGTGCATGTCTCAGCACTTAGGAATATCTCCGTGCATGTCCTACCTTCATCTGCCAGTTTGCTGACTGCTGCACCCCTCGTCTTCCCTCTGTTTTGGAGCTGGGGAAAGAGGGCAGTGAAAGGTCGTTTAAGAGGCAGAGCCATCAGCCATCATTTTCTTCCTGAGTGTCTTGCAGGGAACCTGAACTAGACAATGGCAAATAAAATGTGGAAAACTCTCCTTTCTTAAGAAAATTAAATATTTTTATTGAATTATCAGATGCATTTTGGGTGGCCTTTTTCCTTTTAACACATGACAGCGTGACCTCGCTACTGCTAATCTCTGTGCTTGTTCAAAGCATTCACTGCGGAGCCTTGTATTGCTTTATATTTGTGTTTTCTGTGCTATAATTATACTGATAATTCAGCTAAGATTAAAGGCTTCTGGAGTTAAGTAGAGCAGAAACACTTTCTCTACTGTAACCTTATGTTGCTACTTGCCCAGATTCCCACCCGGCCTTGCATAGCGCACATTGCCGAGCTCACTAATGCCACACAAGCTGTGGTCACTGGGCTTGTCTTGGACTTCTCCCGCTGCCCTGTTGCCTTCACCAGGGGTCTGATCCACCCAGGTCTGCGTCTCTGGCTTAAAGCTCCACCCTCCATCCAACAGGGAACTCGTGGCTCGTGCTGCTGCCTCCATGGTACGATTTCTCCATCTCCTTCCTTCCCGTGAGAACAGTATCCAAGCAGTATCCCCCATCCCCTCCCTTTTTCAAAGTGCTGAATACTACTACTTGAGGACTTCAGTTTGCCTGGATTTTTTTTTTTTTTTAAAAAAGCAAGTGTGAGAAATGTATTAATATTTAATCCAAACAATTTGGAAGAACTTGAAGCTACAATTAGATAGCCATGGCCATCTGTTGTGAGCAGCATAACAAGAATTTATTTAATAACTTGGAAAGAGAAAAGGGACTGCCAATCACCTATAGATTTATTCCTTAATAAAGCTTGCACAGTCTCTGCAGAGGGAGATCCAGGTGGTGAAGGAGACACTCCAGACCGTGCTGGTACAGCTTCAGCCAGCCAGGGAGGCAGGAGAAGAAAAGGCTGGAGACTTCCTCTGTGACAGCTGGTGTCCAGGAAAACAAGACTTGAAGGAATAATGAGCAGAAAGAGCTGGTAGGATGACATTAATTCACAAAGGGCTGCTTTTAGTAACTGAATACTGTTTCACCAAGCCTCAGGGATCTCTTTGCTCCCTGCATAACTAATAACTAAATCAATTATGGAGAAACAGAGCCTGGAGGTCTATCATCAGAAGTATTCTACACAGCCTCACATGTTTTGGCACAGATTGGGAAACAGCTTTCAGAGCAGAGCATCCCCTGTAAATGTGTAGATTACAAATTGATACATTTCAAGTGAGTCTGCAGAGTTGCCTTTAATGTCAGTGAAATGTTCTCCTTGAAGACTCACAAACAGTATCTGTCTTCCTTACCCATGGATTTTTTTTCCCTGATTTAAAAATGTGGCGTTAAAGCTGGAACATCTAGTATTTCTTGAAAAAAAGCTGTAAGAATAAGAGCTTCCCCCCGCGCCCCCCCTTTGCCTTAAACAGCTTTCTTACACTGAATGTATTTTCACATTCCTGCTAACAGTTAAATCAATAGGATGAAATTCAAGCTAATCAAGTTCTTCCAACTGAAATTTGGACCTCAGTTACTCAGTGGTATTGAGTACAATGGAGGTAACTAACAGCAGCCCCTATAGCAGTAGTCTAACTCTTTTCATTTAGGTATTAATATAAACTTGCTTTAGTATTACAGGGATTGTAAAGCACAAAAAAATTACTGTGGTGGTGATTTGTATTCCTTATATTTAAATATTGTATGAACAATAAGTCATTTAAATCTCCTTGTAAAGTTTATTATTGCTATTATATTACTCTGATCTTCCTTATAAACTTCAGAAGAAATGCAGATTTTTTTGCAATAGACACATGTGTATATATACACATACTTAAACATGTATTTTTATAAGAAATAGAAACAATGTTCAACTGAAGCCAACTAGTATATATACCAGAGTATCTCTGATGTCAAAAAATTTTGCTTCTGCCATTTGTTGCAGAGGGAGAATTTAAAAAAAAAAATCTTTTTTTTTTAAGCCAGTAGATGAAGCAACTCAGTACTGTACTTTTAGATACTATTTTTCTGACATTTTTTAGAATTATTTTGTTTCTGCTATTTCGATTACTCATTCTATAGCCACATTGTGAAGGTTTTTGCAAAGTCTGAAGGTCATTGGACTACTAGCCCACTCAGATTGTCTTCATTTTCTTTGTGTGTTTTAATACTAGTTGAAACTTCTACCTCAATGTGAACTAAATACGAAGGGAGGAAAAAAAAAAAGTGCCAGGCAGCTGAGACGTACAAAGGGTTCTAATTGCATCCAGGAGTATACAGTTGTCAAACCAGGGGAGCAGAGCTCAGGTGGTTTCTGTAGTCATCAGGTCCTCACGGTGGAATTACAACCCTGTAAATCAGAATGCGGTTGACTTACCTTGTTGTATGATACGTGGGTCAGCATCCACGTTGTGGTAAAGACTTATGGATCTTTACCTTGCATGGACTCTGCTACTCTGTTCCCATCCCCAGTCTCAAAGGGAGCTCTCTTGCTCTTCTGCTGTGCTCTGTTTGACAAGTTTCTTTCTCCAGGCTTTGCTGGACAGTCCCTGTTCCACACTTACCTCCTCATAGTAGATTTGGCACTTTTTCAAAACTCCCCCAGGCAGATGATGAAGGCATTCGGTCCCAGCTCGAGGCAGCACCCCGTGGCACTGACATTCAGCCCATGCGCAGGAGGGGCTGCCCTGGGAAACCCTGGCTGGGCACGCACAGCCTGGCTGCCTGGGGGTGACTGTCAGCCAGAAAGCACTCACGGAAACCCACGTGAGTTCAGGTAAAGAGAAAAGAAAGCACACTGACATGGCACATCTCTCCTACAGCTGTTTCCTTAAGGCCAGCAGGAGCTGCTCGTGGGTTAACGCCACAGAGGGCCTGGGTGCTGAATTTCCAGCAATGAGCGTTTTTACAGGACGAGGAGGACACCCCAGAGATGATGGCCAGTACACTGAGGTTGCAAAACCCCCTGTCTTCCACACACTGAGGGGTGTGTGGGGTTCTGTTCTTTGAATAGGTACTGCCTGTAATGTAAATAGTTGGTGGGCGCTGTGTGTGCCCTAGAGCCAGCATCAGCCGCAGCTGAAGCATGAAGGCTTCCTCCTTGCAGCAGCAAGGGCTTAACAACAGGGGCAGTAACCAACCGTCACAGGGGCAGGAGAGCAGCACCCTCAGTCTCACTAGCAAGATTTCTTGAAGGCATTCCCATGCAATTTAAAAACCTGCATGGTCTTCGTGTTTCAGAGCTTCAGAGAACTGCTGCATTTTAATAAAAATTCAACTTATACAACCATTCTAATAAAGACACTGAGCTCCTGAGGAGAAGGGAAACTGAATCAGTCATCATTCATGTCATATTTGTATCTGTTAACATATATTTTATACATTATGTGGACTACTACTACTTTAATTTATTATTCCATTAACTTCACTGTTTGTTGTGGGAAGTTAGAGCCAGTAATCATTCCTTTTCTCAGACGTGCTGAATAATAAACATACTAAAAAAAAAAAAGTATAGTATGCAATGTATCATCTGCCTTTTATCTGTGGACGGAAAACTTTCAAATAAAGAGAAGTATGTTTTTAACTAGCCCAGTGTCTGTTTGCATTCTGTGCAGTGCAGAAGATTTTATAAGTTTCATCCTGGGGCAGGGAGGACTAATGGGGAGGGGAGGAGAGGGAAGAAGAAACCATGTGTGTGACTATTACTGTGCTGTCAACAGCAGTGATTCCTCTGCTTGGGAAATTCTGTGATGCCTTCTGGAAACAGTCTAAAAACACATTCAAGACTAGCGTCTCACAGCAAGATGTAGCTATTTTCAGTGTGAAAGGGAGAGAAATAAGCTCAGGTTTTACCTGTCTCTATAGCTTGAGTCCTGGCTTCACTCAGCCAGCCTTGCTGTGCAACCGATTCCTTCCTGCCTGCCTTCCCTTAGTTCCTCACCCATGCAAAAGCGTCAACAGAAGGCAAGTATGACTGTGCAGTGGCTACGGAACTATCTGAGGTCAAAGTCATGCTCTCAGACACCCTTATTGCCACGATGAGAGGTAGGAGAGTGCCTGTTGTGTCCAAAACACAAACAGTTTTACATATGCTTGCTAGGACTCTGTCACCTCCAGGTGGACTGGTCTCCCATCACCTGCAAACAATGAATCTCACCAGAAATAAGCCCCTTCCCTGCCTGGTACACATGCTCTCCCTTTCTGAGACACCAGCCCTTAAACATTTGACTACCTAGAGAGGCATATAGGCTTTGTGTACAGAAACCTCTGCCACAGCAATGGAATTACGGAATCGTTTCAGTTGGAAAATACCTTTAAGATCATTGAGTCCAACTAACTGTTAACTTAGTACTGCCAAGTCCACCACTAAACCATGTCCCTAAGCTCCGTATCTACCTGTCTTTCAAATACCGCCAGGGATGGTGGCTCAACCACTTCCCTGGGCAGCCCGTTCCAGTGCTTGACAACCCTTTCAGTGAAGAAATTTGTCCCAATATGCAATTTAAACCTCCCCGGTGCAACTTGAGGCTGTTTCCTCTTACCCTATCACTTGTTACTTGGGAGAAGAGACCGACCCCCACCTCACTACAACCTCCTTTCAGGTAGCTGTAGAGAGCAATAAGGTCTCCCCTCAGCCTCCTTTTCTCCAGGCTAAACACCCCAGTTCCCTCAGCTGCTCCTCGTAAGACTCGTGCTCCAGCCCCCTCACCAGCTTCGTTGCCCTTCCAAAGCACATGCAATGGACTGCTGGAGGAGAGCTGCAAGATGAGGATGCAGATCACCATGAGCAGTCCATTGCATGTGCTCTGGAGAATGAGAAGTTGGTTGGGTTTCATACACCCCCCCCATCCCTCCAGTGTACAAACGTATTCTCAAGGGACTAAAGAAGCAAGCAAGGAGGGGACACAGCACCCCAACCAGTGTTTAGCTCCAGCCTAATATTTCTTTTTGCAATCAGTTAGCTAATCTGTTCTTTCTAAAGCGTGACAGCTCAGGCTTTTGCTTTTGCTATAATTTCTTGTTAAATCAAGATAGGCACATCTTTTCTAGAGCACCGGAGAAGGCAATTCAATAATGGGTCCCAGATAGGCAGAAGTGCTGGAGAGAGCTCCAGGGCGAGATTAGAATAATCCTCATGTATCCTCTTACTTTGCTATCCTATTAAAAATGAGACTGAGACCAAGAGATTTTTTTAGTCTCAGAGATTAACATGCTACAAAGAAGCTCTGAAATATTATGCACATGTGGATATTTTTCTGCACCGTTGAGGAAGATAATACAAATTTCTAGAGAGATATTAAAAAAAAAAAAAAAAGGGCCTGTAAATATAGGAGATTCTTTCTGAACCTGAAAGGCAGCCAAGCCAACAGCCACAGTAAAGCATTTCTCTCAAATTTCTAATGAAGGCTTAAATATGAGGCCTGGGAAAGGAACATCTGGGGTTGCGTGAGTAAGGAAATGTCCGAATTCTTCACATGCACGGTATTCAGTCAGTCTCTCCTTGTTTTCTTGTCTGGAAGAGCAGTGTCTTAGGGATGGGGGTGTTGGGGCATTGTCAAAGACGCTCGCAAAGTCAATACATCACTAGGCTATTTGTTCTTATAATCACCTGCAAAGTTGAACAAATAGTTTATAAGCAGCTGTACAGGAATACTAAGTAGAGAAAGAGAATATTAAAATAATCAGAGTCACAGCTAGGAGACACATGATAGATCTCACTGGAGAAGTGGAACATTAAGAGACCTTTCCACAGTGACAATCTGGTTCACGAGGGGGAAGAAAACAAGCTCAAGTTTATTAATTTTCTGGCAATGAGACTACGAAACACCAAAAGGAAGCCCCTCTGGGTTTTCTTGCCAAGTAGGCGCAAGATGTTAAACGTATCAGCTCAATCCCAAAACCCAGAGCTTTGTGCCCACTCTCAAGCTTCCCTGTAGGAGCAGCCCCAGTGCAAGACTGGGGAGCGGCAGCCTGGAGCCAGGCACAGCTCTGCATGCTGGAGCTCCTCCAGGACTGTGCTGGCGGTCTGTGTCACAGAGACTGGGTTAGACATACCAGGGCCAACCTGTTCCACTCCTTGGGTGCTGAAGTGGTGATAGGGTCACATCCATCTTACTATTTCTGTGCTCTTTCAGAAACTTAAAAATTTTCTTTTCCTCTTGTTTTTGCTTTAAAGCATATTTTCAGGAAGTTCCTCATGCATCCTCCATGACATGAAATTTAAAAGGACCAGGATCGTTTAATTTCTTCTGGCTTAAACAATGAGACCTATTTGTTCTCAGCTATTGTCTGATGAGTTTGGATCACAGCCTACTTTTTTCGCTTTCAATAACATGAGATCCTGGAGCAGCAGCTGACTGGTTGACAAGGACATTTCCACCACTTAAACGAGCAACGCTGAAGAGCAGAAACATGGCATTGCCATCCGCACACGCCACTGACAAGACTTTACAAGTGCTGCCAACTCCGCTGCCTCCGTAAAGTAAAAACAGACAAGGTTTCAGGAAAAGAGATACAAGAATGGTTGGAGATTAGGAAAAACTAACATCCTTACAACAGAAGACCAGCAAAGCTCAATACGAATAACTTCGCCAACTAAACACCAAAGGTGACCCTCTCATGTGCTTTAGTAATTCCATGGAGAAAGATTTCCAATGCTTACTGACTGTTTCATCTAGCAGAATCCTCCACAACAGAAAAATAAGACATTTCTAGCAAGGACAGTAATTGACCATTAGAACAAGAAACTCTGTCTCTCAAAGTTAAAGCAAGTTTGGGATTTCCGCCCCCCCCCCCCCCCCCAAAATTGTGAAAAAAGCCCTCCTGCATCCCAGATGTAACACACTTGATTCAGAAAACACCACGACACAGGTTTGTACAACCTGCACGATACGTGTGGCACCGAGGAATAGTCACAGTGCTTTACCTTAAAATATAGGCATTTTCCTTACTGGCTTTAAAAAAAAAAAAAAAAAAAAGACGACATAGAAAGAAGAAATGCAGAAATGCTTTGATAAACTGTTGTTTAGCTGCAGAGGCCGGGGAGGACAGGGCAGCTGGGTGTCTGCAAGTTGGAAAAGCCTATTCACCTACTCTCTGATCTTGACCTTAGCTTAGAAGGGCAAGTGAAACCAAACGTTAAGGAAGGGCTTATTGTAATTCTTTCCTGGGACGACAGGACTGAAGTTATTACAAAATGCTGCAGAGCCTGACTAGGCAGGAGCCTAGGGTTTCCAGCCAAATCTCCTCCGTCCCAGGGGCAGGCAGGTTAAACTGGGCTGGGAGCACATTTCACGGTGCAGCACCAGGAGGACGGGGTTGATGCCGGCACCGGACTGGGTGGCCAGAGAGCCGAGGCAGCGCCGCAGCGCTCGTGCTGAGCTCCAGCCTAAGAGGCAGCACAGCTGTTTGCACCACTGCACAACATCCTCTGCAACAGAGGAAAACCCAAAGAAACCCAACCAGCACTGCAGCCATCAGGCACTGCTTGTCTCGGCTCACGGCGCTGGCATCTGATCAACCTATTGCCGCTTGTTTTCATTAAATGAGAAGGGAAAGGTGAAAAGAGCACCCTGCCTCTCACAGCCATACGTGATTTGTCATTGCTAATTTTCTATAATGAGCTGTAGCAAGTGAAGCCAGTCGCTCTCCATTAATCCTGACGGGGAAACATTTCTTCTTTGTCTTCCCATCAAGTGCCCCAAATTCTTTGAATGAGTACGTGCTACAGCTGTACCAAATCCCCAACTCTCCTTGAAAGTTCTCCCTAGCATCATGGGCAGAAGGCAGCAACACACAGCAGCTCTTCCAGCACAGTAGTACCCCCTGGTTAGGACACGGGAACAGTAAGGCATCGCCAGCTTTATTTCCTTCTTACTACTGTGTGTGTTTTTTATTATCCTGAATTGGAAATGTAATATTGATTGGGTCTGCTTAAATGTCAATGCTTAATAATCCTATTGAAATAAAGAAGATCTTCTGTAGTGGAAAAAAAAAAATGAAGCAGCAATGTTGTCTCCTGCAAGATAAATAAATCACTAGGCCTGGTTAATGTCTCCTCTTCTGCAGCCTTAGTTCTCAGGCTTTAGAAAGTTCTTCCCACAAGATGTATTGAGGCCAGGGGGGCAATCATTCAGGTGTTTCTTTATTCACTTTCCCTATAAATTGGTAACAGAGCCTGCTTATCTTTCACAAAAGATATTGGTGAGCTTCAAGTTTTGCCTCTAAAACTGTTAATGGTTACTGGACCATTTATTATGGGAGGTGATATTTAGCTAGGAGTTGAGTCAATAGGAGAAAATAATCCCAGGTCCTGTGTACGGACAGTCCTCTATAGCGACGTAAGCAAAGTGGCTGATGTTTCATGCTCAGGAGCTCCCAGGGTGCTTATCTTTCTCTCCAGCCAGTCCAGCCCTGGCTAGAGACTGAGGCAGACACATGTACTCCACATTCGTCCCTTTAACACCTTTAACATATGGCTTATGCGTGTCCTAAATGGTGCACAGATTTGAGAAAAAAAAAAGGGGGGGGGGAGAAGCAAAATTCATACTGGAGTTCAAGGATTTTTCCCCCCAGCGCTAGTCATCTTCTCATTTCAGCTCTCTTCTTTGATCTCTCTGCACAGCACCCTGCCTCTGCCGTGGGCTGGCACCTCAGCTCTGAGACACGGGTGGTTGTGGCAGCCCTCACCCCTGCACTCCGCGCACGTGCCTGGGCACACGCATGCCTCCTCGCACACACGGTCGGTCCAAAATTAATAACCAGAGCCCAGATGCTTCACCCTGACTCCTTTGGGTCCAAGCCTGCTGAGAGCCTGGTGCTCGGGGGAGGCAGGCAGGCAGGCATGCCCGTCAGCGATTAAGGATCCCTGGGGGTCAGCTCAGAGAAAGCTGTTTTCAGCCGAGTCTCGCGTACATCTGCCTCTTCAGAGGTTGAGGCCGGCCTGGCACAGAGCAGAGCCGTTTGTCTCTATTCACACGCCCAAAGCACCTACAAATCTCCCTATCGCTGCAAAAAACGCTGACAAAACACCACCAGATAGGCAAGAAAGGTTAGTTCTGCGGATTGAAGCAGGTGGCAGAAGGTACATTTGGGCAGGCAGGGGCTTGCCCTGGTGGTTCCCCCGGAGGAGGAAGAGCTGCGTGATCCTGTCGGCATCGCACAGACCTGAGCTACCAAGCTCAGGCTCTCACAGGGGCTTATCAGCTGCAGTAACATGTTCACACACACCTTCTTTCCCGTCTTTGCGAAGCCAAAGCAAACTTATCTGCTTGGAAATACAACAAGAACAAATTCAAGAGTCAAGGGAGGTTTGATTCTCCACCTGACCCTACCAAAACTCAGCTGTGTGTTCCCGGGCTTCCTGCACCTCGCTGTACCAGGCTCAGCAAGAGTTAACGTATCAGTCCTGCGCGGTTCCCGTGTAGCTCAGTCATTAGTTGTGAAGGACTTCAGAGAAACAGGAGAGAGGAAACCTTTCATAGTTGATAGGCAACTCCAACCTATCTCAAATATTTCGTAGTGTTGCTCAGCGCTGTCCTCGCTAAAGGGAGATGAAAGGGCAGAGGTCCCTGTCCCTCAGGGCCTTTAAGCACATCAGTGATTTTGAGAATGTAAACCCAAGTCCCTCGTAAATTTTACCAACGTCCTTACTATAAAAACATTGCATACCGGATGGCAAGGCTGTCCCTGCTGAGCTTTCTAGTCAGTCTTTCTTCACTAACACTAGGATGAAATCCATGTGCCTCTTTATTCTTGGCAATCACACCTCCTGACCAGTCTGTGGGAACCCCCTCTGCAAGGATGCACTGTGCACCTGACACAGTTCATCAGGCCCTTTATTTTGGGTCTGCATCTCTTCTGACTTGGGGCACCAGTTTAATTTTGAAAATGCCTATAGCGCTTCAAGGAAGTTTGAGGCAAAAGAAAAAGCATCATGATCATCTATAGTTAGGCAGGGATTTGTGTAACCCCTTGGTTGATGAAGAGGAATGATGCTCACAAGACATCCTCCCTGAAGCATGTGCTGTAGGAAAAAAAAAAAAAAAAAAAAAAACCAAAAACAGGCTCTGTGTGACCACACAAACTGCAAAGTTCAGTACCCCTTAGAGGTCAAATCTTCCTTATGACTTGGTGACAAGATTTCAACCATGTCTCTTGTAAATCTCTCTCAGTAGGTCATTGAACGCCGCTAAATTCTCACCCAGAGGGAACAAGTTGCCCCAGCAGCAGCCTCAAGTACAACATCAAATGCCAGTACTTCAACCACCAGCCACTGGCCAAGAGGTTATGGTGTTAGCATCATCTCACCAAGAGGTGAAACAACGTCCCCCGTGCTATTTTTAGGTAGCAGTTTTACTACAGCTCACATGGAGGAACAACATTGCTCTGGACCAGATCTTGAGCAGGGAGGGACCCGGATTGAGTTTCAGCAGGCACTACTCAACACGGGTGATTCCAGCAGGCAGCTCCACTTCCCACAGCCTCAGCTGCTTCCTAAAAGCCTGGTGCTGATTTTCAGCTTCTCTTTCCACCTGCTGATGCCCTCTGGGGACCCTGCCTCCTTCTTCAGGGTTTGTCCTTGCAGAAATCCAGCCTCTCTAGCAGGGGATGGCTGTCAAAGGGAAAGCTCCGCCTACACCTCAGTACACACGTTCCCACCCCACCCTCTCCCAGACTAAATGTCGAGTCTTGAACCAAAACCCACCTGCCCTCCCAGGCCTGGTAGGCAATCTGACAGTTTTCAAACATAAATAAGAAAAAAAAAAAAAAGCCCAGAAAGCAAATTTCCCTGCTTTGTTGAGTCTCAGATCTGCCAAGTGTTCCCTGCCACTTTTAATCACAAGTCAAAGTAATCCTTTAAGAGGTTTTGCTGGAGGGAACATTACAGCGTGCAGGATCACGTAGAGTTCTCCAAGGAGAGTCACAAAGTGATATCAGGAGAAAAACTGAGGCAAGAGGCATGCCACTGACATGGCTCCCGAATTCTGCTCTTAAAATATTAGGAAAACCTGAGATTCGACACTTATTCACACAGGATGCTTGTAACGGCAGCCAGTGAGTGCATTTCGTTTCTGAATTGCATCTTTACAAGCAGCACTGACCCAAACATAAAATTTAAGCACAAGGAACAATTCACTGCCCCTTTTGAAGTCACAGCCGAGCTGCTTAAGAAAAGGCTGACCTGTGGCGACAAGGTAAAGAGCTCCGACGTCTGCAGCCACATCCCTACAGCATCTGAACTCCGCTAGGGCTCCTCGTGTGTCTCTCCCCTTTGAAACTGGTATAAGACAGTCCTCTCAGTTCATCTGTTTCTTGCTCATAAAATAACAGAAATGACGACATTTCTCACTGAAACTTCGCACCAGAAGGTAGACATTGAAAAGTAAAGTACAAGCCTGGCTCCTCCAGCTCAGAGACAGATGTGAAGCTTTCAGAGGATGATGGGAACTTGCTCTTCTTGCAATAAACAGAAAACAGACTCAGGCCAGACACCGCAGAATCTCTACAAATTACCTATGAGCCTGACATTTTTCATCCAGTGAAGTAGGAGATGCGAGGCAGGTCCCTTCAAAGGCACAGTTTCGCATACCTTATTTCATTGTTCCCTCTGTGTAAGGGCTTGTAAGGCCTCCGAGCCCATCATGCATTTCAAGGTGGCAGCACTGCCACCATTGGATTCTCTCAGGAAAATACTACCTCGCTTAGATTTTTTTCTTATTTCATCTCTCATCCAAAAAGTGTTGGGAACATCTCACCCCAGCTGAAACAAAGTCCCCTGTGCAAAAGTTGTGGGAGTCATTCTAATGTAATGATGCTGCACAACCGTTTTAACAAGGAAAATGAAAGCTGTAGTCTTCATTTTTAGCCACAATAAGGGAATAGAATGTAAGTCAGCAAAACTGAAGATCATTTGAGAAGAACAAGGTATTTATTTTTACAAAACAAGACCTGTCTTTAGCCTAATTAAATATTGACAGCCACAAAGGGGTATGGACCCATCTTCTCAGCATCCCTGTCATGACAGAGGTGGTTACATATCCATACATAACGTCTGCCTACATTGGTCCACAGCATGAGTCACTAGCATCGCTATGTCAACAGCAAGACAGTGCAGAAGGTGGTGTGTCCCCCATTCCTTGTGTTATGTGGATTAATAATAATAAAACCACCACCGCTGCCCCCCCCCCCAAAAAAAAACCCAACACAATCAAAACACAACAACCCAGCCTTCTTAGTGAAAAGAGGAGGTAAGGTGACTTGAGGAGTTCAACCACCATCTCCTCACACACCTGGGGTTCGCAGGAGTATTATTCATGCCAGACTATTTTGTGTGGAACAAATTTTGTGCTTTATGTCAAACCAAGGACAGTAACTTCTTTCTCCCTCACAGGATTTACAGTCTTGCAAACGCAGCATAAAATAGCCAAACAGCCTCCTTCACCCAGGTTCATGGACCAAGACATAAAGACCCGTGTCTAAGTGTGGAGCTAATCCAAAGAAACAAGGACCCCCCCCCACCATTTGCCTGGTCTGCACAGGGAGCTCCTGCTAAGAGGGTTTCCTCCATCTACTGCTCCTTTCCATTCTGCACCCCACATTAGAGATACCTTTCTCACTCCCTGCACATCCTCAAGCCTGGTCGATAAAATGACTAAAGTCAACTTTCTAAGCAGCAGCCCACTCCAAGGCAGCAAAGAACCCCTCTGTGCCACCCACTCAGGGGCAGGAGGAAGGAGCTCACCATTCCCACCACTGGTTCTCATCAGCTTCACACTGAGAGGGGAGGGATTATCCCACCGCTGACCCACCGAAACCAAGAGAAGTGAATGCAGAGATCAGCAAACATCAGCGCACAGACAGATGTACCATGTTTCATGCAGCAGTCAGGACACGTATTATCTAGATGAAGGCACAATATCCCCAGTCAATCTGAAGGGTCGTTCCCTCCTTCCCCACCTCTCAGCCCTTTGGTACTACTCATTCCTACCTGCACATACAAGACCCCACTTTCATCATGATATGGGCTAATTAACCAATTCTGACACAGTACTTAGCTGGTAAAAGTAGGTCTACATTTTCTTATTTAACACATAAATGCTGTGGTTCTTGCACCAGGGAAGCTGCAGGCAGTGGCCAGGCACATTGTTGGATGGCCGTGCCACCTGCTGCACTGTGACTCACCGCGTTGGTACTGCTCCACCATGCTGAAGAGCTGCTGTGCACATGGTGCCGGGGTGCTCTGTGTCAGGAGACGCAAGGGGACATGGCAGGACCGAGGGAAAGTCCATACCTGCCTCAATACACTCCACCAGTGTACCCCAGACATGTTATTGAGCCAAATCACACTTTAACACATCAGTCACGTATGTATCGTATGAGAGCTGTGGTATCTGTGTCAGATGATGTTTAACCAGTTTAAAAGTAGCTTTGTGAGAGTCACAGAGCCTATGAGCCTGTTTTGACTCAGTAGCTGTGTCACAGGTGGCGGTGCCAAATAGTCTGTAGACAGCTCCATCGAGCCCCACAGAACCAGAGAACGGGATGTGCATCCCCAGGAGTGCTGGCAAAGCAGCGTTTCACAGGCCATTTTGAACCACAGATATCAGTTTACTCTGCAAATGCTACCGAGTTTTAAATATCAAATGCTCTCCGTGAACATGATATTTCTCCTCACTTTCCCCCCACTCCCCACCCTCAGGGCCATATTGCCTTCCTCTCTATTTCCAGCTCACAGGCTTCTTAATGAAGTTTCAGTACTTGTCTTAACTCTCTGGTCAACGGTGGATGGATAATATTGAGGAACAGACGATATCTTCTGCCCAGTGCAAATGCACTGTGTGACTTAAACTGAGGGAATGTTTTATTTTGGGAAGGTACTTCTAAACTTTGTCAGGATAGAGAATATTGACTGTCTTGGAGCAAACCAGGACCAGAAGAGCAGTATCCATCCGTCAGTCCACACACACCGAATTAGGAAGCGTGGCTGTTAGGAAGCCATCAATCACTGGAGAAGTCTAGCCATGGTTCTGCTAAGCCAAGCAGGGCAGGGTTGTTTGCCTGCGCCTGTGCTGAGTGTCTGATATCTGTCTCTCCCCTCCTCTCACACGCCCCACCAGAGGTCTTGTATCCCAGTTCCGCTGAAACGAATGGCAGTTTATAACAGCTAGTGTCTGGGACAAAATCTGGCCATGCTCTGGATCGGCTCCTGTCTTTTGGCCTGACAAAGGACCTCTGGGAGCCTGGGGAGGGTACTGAGGGCCCATCCACGTTTCTGGAGGAACACATGAAGCTTGCTGAGAGAAACCCCATTATTAGCCACAATGAAAATGCCTCCATCTCCTAGCAGATGGCAGCATCACATGCCGAAGCGTTTTTTTAAAGTGCTGTACATGCCAGGAAGCAGTCACGTCAGGTTAGCAGTTCACAAGCACACTGGAGTTCAGAAATTCATTTACTGCTGTTCCAATGCTTCCCAAATGGCACTTGCAAGACCTGCTGCCCCTCCGTGACTATATTGCTATTTCCCTGTCTCTGGTAGCTGGAAGATACATTTTTTTTGCATTTTTTTGCCCCCCAACTTGGATTCCTACAAACACATAACTTTTCAGAAAGACTCTGCAGAGTGAGTTACTCCACAGCACAGCTCATCTCCCCTGCCTAGTTTTTTGCATCTTTAAAGAAAACATATCGAATAGATCCAGGGTCCAACAAGCCGTGGTTGCAGAACTCACAGGAACGTGACCTCCACAGGTTGGCTTCAGTCCACATTAGTAATGCAAACTCTGTAACACAAGACATAGTCCAGGCAAATATTGAGCTGATGTTATCAGCTGATGTTATCTCACTGCTGTTCCCCAGTTAAGCATGAAGTGTTCGATACTACAGGTGTTAGATGTTCACATCACAAGCCCCTCCAGCATCCTCAGTTTCAGGAGGTATAGATGATGCTCAACAGCTTAGTGGAAGCATCATTTGCTTTGACCCATGCCCTGATCCCTTGAGGTTGATGATTTTTAAATTTATCTTTCAGTCCCATTTAATAACACGTAAGGTGTTCCAATTTGGCCACAACCTCCTTTGAGTATAGGTTGCAGGTGAATATTTAAGTAGTCACATTCCTCGATAGTCTCTGTAGTTTTTAAAGAGCATATGAAATAGTGTTGCCTCTGTCCCAGCAGAGCCATTATCAAATTATGTCAGATAAAACATTTTTAAAAGGGTCAGGGGTAGCCGAGCAATCGCCAAAGCTAAGGGGGAGAGCTAAGATTCAAACAGCTGCCAGGGAGCAGCCTGAGCCCAGCCATCCCCTGCGGACACCGGGACCCTGAAATTGCAGCATTAAGCCAGAGAATGAGAAACATTAGAAGTCAAACAGACGAAGCTGGGGTGAATTTATTCTCAAAAGTGAGCAATGTAAACAGCGATCTGTGATTTTAAGATTGTTTGGCATTTGCATAACTAACACCACCGTAAGAAAATAAGAACATGCAAGTAAATTCCTCAATTATATTTAAATAAATCCCCAATTATGCTGTCCCTTAAGGCAAGTTTAAAGGGTGGTGAGGTTTTCCTGCCTCCTAAACGTACAATTGAGGCTACACTCCCAAAAAGACAGAGAAAAATTGTTGTTATCAACCAGAACCCAAACTGTCGGAGGGCAGCAGCACCTTACTAGAAAGGTCCTACTGGGGTTAATGAGAAAAGCCACAAGACACGTACTAGCACATCACAAAGCAGCGTCTGATAACTCTGTGTTTCTCTAGCCCAACATGGCCAGGTCCCATGGGTTACAAATTTGTGGATTAGTATAATCCATACAAATGTAATTACAGATCTTTATGGCTCTTAGCAAGCTCTGCATACCGGCCACGTGCAGAACTACAAGTACTTCTCTAATCTCATTTTCTGACTTCCCCCCCCCCCGCAAAAGCACATCTCCAAGTCCTCCTTTATCCAGACTGATGTTTGATGCTTTTGATCTGTCGGGACTGAAGACTATATGCTGCCCAGCACAGAAGCTTATTTTTCTTACCTCTTCCTCCACACCCCCTTTAATCTGTATGGCCACAAGAAAACATTCAGGGCAGACGTCAGGCGACGAGATCTGTGACACCAGTCAGATTTTAACTACAGGCCTGTCCCAGCCTTAGCACAGACACCGTGCTCCTCTCAGGCTAAGTGCCATGCATGGATATACCCAAAGACCTGAACTTTGGGACTGCTACTCTAACAGAAGTAGTTGTAGCTGCCCATGCCAGCAGGCTGCACAGGGCGGGAGGAGCGCCTCTTTGCCCTGCCCTCCCATCCCAAACGCTTCATGCAAGGGCTGGCTCAAGGCAACGCAAACATGAGAGCACGGGCACAGAAGAACCAGCATCCCCCTCCTCTTCTACTGTCAGGGAGGAAAGGGGCTGCTTTTCCAGAAGGAATGGATCTCTCTAGAGGACACTATCATCTGAAATACCTTCCAGTGGCCAGTCCAAGACCCAGGCAAGCCTGTGCTACACCTTCCTCTGGCCCTACATGCATCTAGTTTCGGTAGCTAAAACTCCTGTGGGGTTTTCAGGTGCCATAGCTAACCCAGGATCTTCCTTGTAGGACCTGCAACTTGTTCCTAGAACAAGCACATGGGACTCCACCATCCTTGTATTTTCTCCACCAAATCTGTTTCTAGTCCCTCCACTTGAGCCCTGGCCTGAAATTCGGGTAATCCCAGTACTGGAGAGGAAGATGAGACTTCAGTGTGCTCTGTCACACCAATGCAGGAGGGAGCGCGTTGTTCAAATTGGCAGCTCGCCCTGGCTCCGGTGCCGAGTGACTCTGGGAAGGCAAAGGAGAAAGGCAAGCTCCAAGGGCCATTCAGCATCTCTTTGACCCCCTGGCTCTGCAGGAAGCCTACAGCAGCCACTCAGGTAACAAGGTACCACGCACTGGTTTGCCCCAGAGGCTGCTTCAGGAACAGGCAATTAACGAAGAGCAGTGAAGGGAAGCTTCTGCCCTGTCACCCATATCGCTCTCCCAGACGTGTGCGTGTGGGTTTAAATGCTGGCGAAGGATGCCCTTACTGACAGCCCCAGGTCTCGGTGCTCCCAGAGCAGATGGGGAGCAAGTCCAGCTCCCTCTCGCAGAGCCAACACGCTCCATCCCCACGCTGCAGGGACAGCTTTGAGGGGCACAGGCAGAGCTCGCTTTCTCTGACCTATTATGTTAATGGCCCCCGCAATGGAGACAGACAAGAACTATGCCAGTTAATAGCAATTCTAATGAGGGAGAGAAACAATCCTTTTTCCAGTTGAGGTCGATAACAAGGCTCCCATGGGTACCTATGGGAAGTGGATTAGGACTGTTACAGGAAATTAAGATGTATGCAGAAGAGTGTCGAAGGAACCCTGGAGAGGAATTTTGAAACTCTTGTAGCCTGATGAGAAATGATTCACTTATTTTCCCAGATGTATTTTAGGAGAAGAGGCAGAGTTCCACGTACAGAAGAAACACCATGCATTCACTGGAAATAGGTAAGCCACAAATGTTATTTGCTTGGCTCTAAAGCTCTTCCCAATACTCCAGTAGGTGTAATTGTAGATAGTGTTCCCACCTTCCCCTCCAGCTAATAAACACCTCACTTCCAGTGAGCTTCACCTGAAATAAAGGTCTGGGACCCAGTAACAACGGGCCTTATTCCCTACCAGTTTGTCCAGTGCAGAGTGTTTCTTTAGCACAGATTCGCTTTTTCTGAACAAACAGCATTTTCTGCAGGCGGAAACGTCCTAGCTTGTTGAAATGAAGACATTCTCCCCCAGCTCAGCTGGGGAGAGTTAACCCCTTCCCACTCTCTACTGGCCTCCCCCATCTGGAGTCGGGGCTTCACTTCTCACTTGATA
This sequence comes from Vanellus vanellus, assembly GCF_965231255.1. NCBI lineage: Eukaryota > Metazoa > Chordata > Aves > Charadriiformes > Charadriidae > Vanellus > Vanellus vanellus. The sequence goes on along the minus strand of NC_138907.1, from coordinate 46,690,035 downwards.
AATTGTATCTCCATCAAGCCTCAATGGCTATTAAAGCCAATTCAGAGCCAGCCTGACTTCTCCACTGCTTTCAGTCCAGTCAGCAGCCCAGGCAGCGTGCCCGTCTCGGGGCCGCCCTCTCCCAGCCCCTGCGCTCAGGGCCTGCTCGCCCTCCCTTCGCACGCAGATGGCCGGCTGCCATGCCAATTAGCACCAGTTCTGATTTTGCTTCCTGATGTGAACACGTGCATTTGGGACAGAAACCAAACAGCCTGCCGTACTTCACTGAGCAGCCAGGTCCCAAGCAGCTGACGCCACATTATCAGCGAGGACCACATCCGAGCGCTGGCTCATTAGTTACCAGTCCTCCGAGCCATTCTGTGCAAACCAAACAGAAAACGCCCCTGGTCTCTGAAGAGCTGGTCCTTTTCCAGTTCAGGACTCACCTCCGTTCACCGTCTTCCAACACCTGCAACGTGTTTGCTTTCCCCTTTGAGGCAGGGCTTTGCTCTTTTGAAAAGCAGGTGTTGGACGCCAGTTTTCCAGGTAGCTGCGTCAGGACAGCCATCTAGCTCCATTTAAGCCAGAATAGTGTAGTTTTTCCCCATGATGACGAGCTCAAAACTTCTACCTGACAGTGCATTGAAACAGGTAGCATTTATAGACCCCAGGAGCGCCAGAGAGTACACTGATAGTCTGGGCTGCTACCGCCTCCCAAATTCTGCATGAACAACAACAACAGAAAACCACGGTCCAAAGCTCACTCAGACAGCAGTATTTCAGGTGAAAAAGCAGAACCTCCTTTGTCCTGTATCACACAGTTCCTTACCCTCTGGCACCTCAGACTGCCAAATGTAACGACATGACCAGGGGCCTGGAGTAAAGGCCCTCCTTATCTTCTATTCATGGAAGCGGGACAGCACAGACAAAATAGAAAAGAAGGGGAAAGGCACTTCCCCCCTCCAAACAACAGTAAAAACCTGTGATTAGATTTTCTCAGGATCTCAGACTCTAGCAAGATGTAGCTATCCCTTAAACGGACAATAGCTACATTTCTCCTGCATTGTCTCCTTCTGTTTGGCTTCAAGGAGCCAAAGAGGCTGCGCCAGTTTTCCAAGGAGAGGAATGCTTGGGCTTCCCACCAATTTCTGTGGGAGCTGCAGGTGCTATGGCCTGTGAAGATCAGGAACCTTCAGGTCCGGTGCTTACGTACGTACTTTGAGTCAAGTTTGTTCAATTTACTGAAAGCCTGTATTGAGGCTCAGGAGGGGAACAAAATGCCTGTAGGGCAGAAAAAAGGCTTGGCAGTCCCAGGAAGAGCCACCCCCCAGAAAGGCTGGGAAAGAGAGGGGTCGTGCAGACTACAAGCTCCTTTTTTTTTTTTGACCATCCAGTGTTACATTGAAAACACCTTCATTTTTAAGGACTATTTCATAGAGGATACTCAATGAATTAGTGAAGGCAAAATCCTGCAAGCGTCTGCAACCTTTTAATCTGACTTTGAGTCCCTTCAGATTGAATTTCCAGGTATTGTTGCACTTGCATGTGGCACCTGGAAAAGAACTTCAATTACAAGCTTTTGTTCCGTCTCAAAAGTCATCTCCTATATTTTCTCTTTTATTGTAGTTGCAGTGAAAAGGGATCCTTTTGAGCTTTTTTGAAACACTGACATCAAAGCCCATCTAAGATTAGCAAAGTACATGCTTGCTATACAACTTTAAGGACTCCAGCAAGATTCTCCATTATTTAGCTGATATATTCAGGTCTCAAACACTGAGTAGTCTGTCCTACTCCTATAGACATCAGGGGCAGATAGACGGGAGGGAGCAGAAAGGTTGTAGGGGACACCAAATTCTTTACCACACAGAATAGTAGTAGGTTTCAAATGAGAGCTCCCATCCATCCCAAACGTACACAGCAAACGCAGCTGGCAAGGGAAAAAAAAATGTACATTTGTGGCATGCAGGTCAGAGGCAATATGGCCCTCTCCCCCTTCTTCCATTGGCTCAGTTGCAGATTGAGCATCTGCAACAAATTAATTTCCCTTGGTGCGTTGCAGCCCCCTTGGCTGCACAGCGACCACGCGCTCAGCATCTGCTGCCTTTCCTCACAAGTTCGTGGCACGCTTTCAGCCGGTCGTCACAGCGCCTACAACTGCAGGCTTTCAAAGGCTTTTACAACTGGCTACAAGATGGATCTTCAAACCCAAAGTCAAGACAAGACCAATACGTTAATTTTCATACAATGTCCAGATGATAAATTGAACCTGACTCTTCTTAAAAGAAGAGTTAGGTACAAAACTTCAAAGAACCCACATCCCTTCTAAAGCATTATACCTTCCTAAGGAGGCTGGATGGTTAAGTCCCTACTGTGAAGCATTGTTTTATTGAACATACATCCCTCTACCACTTCAATCTCAAGGTAGGATGTAAACAATTTGAATGTACTACATGTTTTTGCTGCTGTAAAGCAGCAGCTATGAGTAACGAAGGAGCGACAGTTTTGAAATTGCACACTAGAAAACCACCAAAAGCATTGTTGTATAAAGGTCGGAATTCTTTTTCCCCTCTCAAAAAAAAAAAATAAAAGAAAAGAAAAAGAGCACCTTACAGCACAAATTTTGGAGAGAGCGTCAACCTTTGAAGATCCTTTCACATGCAAGGTGCAAAGCTCAGATGAATCTGATGTAAACAGGGAGAGGGAATAAGATCTATAAACATAGGACCGCCAGAGACTGAGGTGAGTTACAGCAAGGCAACCAGAGATGACTTTTCTTTGCCTAAATTCCCACTTTTTAAAGCTTCTTGCTGCAGACAGGCCCTTTCTCCTTTGTTACCACCTCTTGTTTGGTTTCCTTTGTCAGAGGAACACTCAAGGACACCCTGCAAACATGCTCCAGCTAGGAAATAACTCATCCAACACTACATGCCAGAGGGACGGGATTTCCCTTTCCAGGAGAGGGGACACTCTTCTGCACATTGCTGTGCCATCATCACTGGGAGATGGCTGGAGAGTCATGAAGGCAGAAAAGCAGCTAGTGAAGGACAGGGAAGGAGGAGCAAAAACTAAAGCCAGCGCATTCACTTGCCGGAGGGGCATGCTGGCATGCAGCAGCCCTCTGGAGACCAGGGCTGTGAGCTCAAACCCATGGGCAGGAGGAACTGCCTCTTACACCTGGCCTCGCACCCAGCCAACTGATGTTCTTGGTCATTATACCAGCTGGCCTTGATAAACCCACCTGTTAAGACACCCTTGTTGTCCTGTCCCCCCAGCTGGGTGGGGGCACAGACCTCAGCACGCCAGCCCCAAGCTGCCGTGGCAGGCTGTGGGACACAGCTTTCCCTCCACTTCTGTCCACAGGTTCAGATTTCACCATCGGGAACTGCTGCTCTGGAGCATCACAATTTGCTCAAGGTTGTGGTTACAGGACCCCAATAGGATTTATGCTTTTTTTCATTTACTTTAGCCTGAAATAAATGAAGAAGTCTGGACAGTGAAGTCCCACCATTAAACAAAAGGTCTGGGATATCCATCATTGGTAGCGCTTAGGGACATGGTTTAGTGGTGGTTTTGGCAGTATTAGGTTGATGGTTGGACTCTGATCTTAAAGGTCCCTTCCAACCTAGATAATTCTATGATTCTATGATTCTAACAAACCCGATAATCACGCTGCTCCTTTAGCACATGCAGAGTCTCACAGTTAGAAAACTCTGCTTTCCAAATGCTTCCTCCACACACTCGCCCTTCCTGGCTGTTTCTCCAGCACAATCTTGCATAACCTGGGACTTCCTTCTTGCCCAGTACTTCACAGTGCAGCATAGGTGGAAAACTTAGCTAGACAAAGAGGAGAGAGGCTTCATCCTCTTTTGCCAGAGCCAGCAGGCCAAGAGGTAACCCTGTGCAGATGTTTGTGCTTTTATGACTGCAGAGGACCATGCGGTGAACACTTAAGAGCAAACAACCAACCACCAAAACCCAAGACCAAAATATACACCACCAGTAGTATCACCATTTACAAGGTACATGCATGTGACAATTTACACAGAATGAGAGAGGCAGCAGATAACATTTTGAGTTTCACTGGTAATACAGATGCAAATTGGCCTACCTTTAATGGCTTTCATTTGCCATCTAATACTTCAGCTTAGATCAGCAAAGACTCCAACTTCTCCTTTTAATAACATTTATTGTGTTCTATATTCATCTTTGCTGTGCGTTGGGAATTGCTATCTGGGGGAAAGCTAGCAGGGTTAATCTTCAAGTGGGGGAAATAAATAAATTCAACAACAAACCCATATTTCCTTGGGGCAATGCTGTGAGCAACAGGACTTTCTATTAAGGAGGATCTCCACAGCTAAGCACTGAGGCACAGGATTTGTTTGCAGGTTTATAGGATGCACCATCTGCTTGAACAAACCTGCACACATGAATATCTACAATGATGTTTCCTACTTGACTGGAGCAATCCAGCAAGGACCAGAGCACACCCTGTCCAGCCAGTGCTGCCGTAGGCTGACCCCACAGTGGCGCAGGAGCATCAAGCAGCAAAACAGCATGTTGAAAAGCTACCAAGGTGGCTGGGACAGAGGCAACAACATGGTCCAAGTCCCAGGTCATCCTGACTCCTCCTCATTACTCATTGGCCTTCTGGAGAGTTTTCTGCTTTGCTGGTACTTGCTACCGTCACCCAGAGGCAAGAGCCAAGTTCCTATTGTCTTTGAGGGTGTTGATGGCTTTGTCCTCTCCACTGACAAGAGCACCTAGGTACAGGCTCCTATAAATTGCTTTGATGAACCTGGATGAGGGAATTGGTGTTGACAGAATAAGAGCCATTGGCCAAAGCAAAGTTCAGCTCAGACTGAGGCTGAGCTGCCTTTCAAGCCTGGTTAACCACAAATATGAACGACAAAGCCTTCCCTTCCTATGCTGCGCACCTTCTGCCTTCCCCTGGGTCCTGTGAGAGTAGGGGGCGGATGGAGATGAGAAACAATCTTTGACTAGTTCTAGACTTGAGCAAGAGCCAGAAAATACTGGAAACAGATGGTTTTAAGGGGAAATGTTTCCTTCCTATAAGTTTCCCAACCGCCCAGAGACACTGCCTACCTGAAATACCATCTGAACTAATGGAATATTGCTGGGCAGGAAATATTTTTCCTATCCTATGAAAAGAAACCTTCCCTTTTGTATCCCTCCTGAGGAAATCGTGCTTTGTCAGTCTTCTCGCTCAAGGAAAGGAAAGCAAAACAAAACAACAAAACCCCCCCAGCAATTAAGAAGCTACCAGTGCTTCCCACCATAGCTAGTAGACAAGCAATTGTGTGCTTCCTTGGAGTACAGGAGAATCAAGTTCACATTCTTGATCTCCCCAAATCAGACAAACTTCAGTCTTGCTCTTTCTGCACCCCTGATAATCACATGGGTCTCTAAGCTGTTGATACTTCACTGACAGCATTTTCAGGAATTTTGGACAACCTGAAACACCCTGCAGGATGGCAACCTGCCTGGAGCCCGACATGTGCTATTGAGTTGGGACAGTGCATCTCTTGCAAGTAACTCAAGAGCCATGGAAACTGCCAAAACAAAACCCCAAAAGCCTTCTGTGGTGGTTACAAGACAATTCCTGTTTGCTTGTAAACCATGTCCTGAGTAACAGAGTGTGAGAGATCACCAGACCTAAGCAAAATATCTTGTATGTCATGGGGAAATAACTTCTCATAGACAGGTAAGAAAGTGCCCCAGCCTGTTATTCCCACTGTGTTTCAGTCCAAATGTATTCATGTCGCTTATGAAACTTGAGAGGGAGTTTCACACCACACAAATTCAGACATTCTTCCACCTCATGCCTGGCTTCGTAAGCTGAAACGAGTGAACTCCGCAGGCAGGACAAAACCAGTTTGGCAGCTTTGCATAGGGAAATGGTTGTATTGACAGGCAGGAGCTTTTGAAACAGCAGAGGCGGACAACCAAGGTGTACGGCTCCTATTATAACCAAGGTGTTTTGGAAAGACTTCTGAAACGGCTGACTTAGAAGAATAGTGCTGGAAATTTTTTGTCATATTGCTTTGTAGTTATACAGGAAATCTGATAAGGCAGAACTTTACTTCCATATACGCTTTTCCCCCCTCTCCTTTACTCACACAAAGGGAATGCCAGGAATATCCTGGAGCAAGGACTTCTGTAGGTTGTCCCATATAATGCTTAAGTAGTTGCCACTTTTGCCTTAGACCCTTGCCTTATATTCTGAAGAACAGCAAAGAGGACAACAGTGCATACTTCAAAGCATATAATGCTTTGAAGTACAAACAGGTTAACATCTACAGGAAGAGAAAGAAATGCCTTAGTGTTATGGATAACTTCAACCTGTTCTTGGGATCTGGTTATTGGTTTAAGAAGGAAAAAAAAATAAAATCTATTCTCAGTGTCTTTAACCACCTTGTGAAGCGTAAAGGCCTTTTATACAGAAGTTGTCATACAGGCAATTATAAGAGGCAATAGATTTGACCTACACATCAGAAACAACAGATTTGTTTGTCCTGATTTAGAGTGAATCAGATTAGTGCCAACATACCACATCAAGAACTCAAAGTACATGCTATCTTTTCCATCTCAAAACTGAAATAAACTTGCACATGCACACATGGAAAGGATCTTTCATAAAACTTACATAGACCCAACTAAGAGTGCATCAGAAACAAACCCAAATATTAGTTCATCCATATGCTTTATAATGAATGTATAAATCAGGTTGTCACAGATCTCTATTATCTCTACTTTAAAAAAGAAAAAAAGGTGACATAGTGTGACTTTTGATGGGGGATATCTATCTACAGAGCTTATTTTTGACTTGTAATGCTAATGTGGCTGTAGTTAAAGGCATTTCTGAGTAAAACTAGAATAACTCTTGATAAAATCTTAAAGATCCTAATTTGCATAAGCTCAGCTGAGAAAAAACATTTTTAAATGGGCAAGCTGAGGGTTGTTTTTTCTGCCATCATAAAAGAGGTTGGAAAAACAGATTGTATTTTTATTATCTGTTCACAGGGCCATTTACTAGAGCTCATTAAAGTGTGAGTGCCCATGATAACAGGATTGAGCCTTGACTTCTTTCCCTCCGCCAATTCATGCTACGTGGAAAGTCTTTGTGCCCATTTCAAACTAGGGAGAAAAAAAAAAAAAAGATATCCATGGGTTTAAAGAAAAAAAAAATCATTGACCCACAGACTTAGAGTAAAAGTTTCCAGAGGTTCTAAAACCTAACAAATTCAATTAAGTCAAAGTCACAGATGCTCAACTTCCCTGAAAACTAATGTCTTTAACAGAATACCTAGAAGATAATCTGGTTTTGTAAACCCAGGTCAGATACCCCTCTGATCAGCCTTCCTCTTCACCATTTGCATGGCTGTGGCAGTCTGACACCAGAAAGTTCCATACTTGGGCTCCTTGAGACTCAGGCTTCATCACCAAATGCTCACCTGTTGCCCATCACCATTACTGAAAGACCGGAGAGCCCAACACCCCTTCCTGCCCATCCCAACCTACCATGACTGTAGCACAAGTTTCCTTCACAAGCCAACCAGTAACAATAGTCTCTTTAGAGGTTTTTATTTTTAAGATCGGTTTATCTTTTTCCCCTTACCCTCTATCTCAGTAGGCTAATTCTTTTGTTCAGGGCTTGTAGAGCATGGTCTTGTTAAAGGCTGCGGCAGATGGTGAAGATGCGTTACGGGAACGACAGCAAAGACAGCGGGATGTGCACAAGATCAACACGAAGGAGCACTGAATAGCAGCGATACTGAACTGTGGCATCATTTATCATTGTAGAAGGCAAGACATAAGGTTATCTCAAGGGATTAATTGTTTGAAATCCCACTAGGCCCTTCCAATCATTGCCCTGCAGTTTCAGCTATTGAGCAATTCCATTCCCTGTCCTTCAACCTGGCTGGTTTGGTATTGGGGAGGGGGAGGTTCTTCATTGCCCATATAGTTCTTCATACAGTGAAACGAGCAGTCTTACGCAGCACTAAGAGATGAGGAAGTAAGTGCTCTTAAAACTAGGAAAAAATGGCAGGAAACAAACTTGTCTACATAAAGCCACAGGGTAAAAATCAGGGGCCGAGGAGGAACGAGGAGTTACCCTGGCCCTCGAGCACCGCGAATTCCTCTGGACGATGCTTACCCCCACTCGCAGAAAGACCGAACAAAAGCAGTTTTCCTTTCAATGCCAATCAGCTCCTTTACCAGGCACTCTTAAATCTAACTTTGTCCCCTGATTGCTGCAATTCTGCCACATTAAAGCGATTCTCTGAAGTAACTCTGATTTATTCACAATACTGTTATTTAGCAGCCAGAGCATCAGAGCAATATGGTTATGTTTTGATTTCAATTCAATTACCAACAGAGTAGAAGCCACAGCACAAAGCCGAGATATGCACAGCACAGCTGTGGCAGCGGTCACACACTGACACCTCCGTGCCTCCCCTTCCCCAAATTAAAGCCTTTCTGGAAATATTCCTCCGTGGCATGGCCCTGGGCCAGTGGGGGGGTGGCTCACAGGATTTATGTGGGCAGACCCCAGGTACGAGAGGGCAGTTTTGCTTTCTGAGAAACGGATTGAGACCCCTCCTCACCAACAGGGACAAAGCTGGATTCTGGAAGCAGCACCAGGTGGAGAGACCATAGGAGCTGGGGTTTGAGGAAAGGAAAATGCCACGTCCCAGGAGGACACAAGCTTTTCACATGAAACAGATCTAAAAGCTGAGATTAAAAACCAGTTCAAAAGGAGCAGTTCTCTTTTCAGAGGAAAAAGGAGAAGTCATCCCAGGCCAAAGCAAAAACAATTCTTCCCACAGACCAATTTCAGCATGGCTGGGACTAGTCCCTCTGAGCAAAGGGGATGGGTGCCCAGAACTCAGCAGGGTCAAGAAAAGCCTGACCACGAAAGATAACTCTCATATTTAACTCTACTGCAAACTTCAAACATCAGAGCACCAGAGCTACAACGTGCAAAGATACAATTACCTCCTCTGAAAGCAACACTTTTCAAAGGGCCCTGCCAATCAGGCAACTAAAGGGTTGCTCAGATACTATTAAAAGGGACACAGATTCTTTTTGCAGTCAACTCTTACAGTGCTCCATTCTGCTAATTGCAGCCAAGCTGCTGCATAGAGGCTTAACGGGTAGAAATCAACACTCACCAGTAAGTTTTAGCAGACATCTACGAAGCTCAGTCCACAAAACTGCTTCTGTCACTCTCAGCACCGACTGTAAGCACAGTTTCCCAACAATTCACCATCAGCCACCCAAACGTGATCAGGACCCACCTCACTGCTCAGCAGGACTGCTCTCCTTGCTCTAGGTTATGTGGTCAAAGGGCTCTTGCCGAGGCACCTCATCATTAGCCGCAGGTGGTGAGCAGCCATCACAGGCTCCAGTGCTTGCAAGTCATTACATTAATTGCAGCTTGGGCTACCTCACTAGCAAATTTGATTACCTCCTTCAGGTGGCCTAAATGAGTAGAAATGCCCTCACCCCCCTGCACTGGGAACAAAACCAAAAAAACCCCAAACCTTCTAGAAAGAGGACAACAGTAGCAGCCCAGGTTAATAGCTTAGTTTCCCACTCTACCAAAAGTCTTGGTGCTTGTCTTAATCCCCCCCGCCCCCCTTTTTTTTTTCAATGCCTTGACCAAGGAGTCAAATCTGCATGTCCCAGATACCGGTTTTTACCCAGAGTTGAAGGAGCTCTTTGTTTTGGGAAGGTCTGTCTTTTACCTGGAGAAATGAGCTGCTTTTAAGTAGAGCCTACTAATGTGACAAAGCTGTAGCACCAAGGGCTTCACCAGCGCTCCTTGGGGAAGTGGCTGCATTTCTTCACAACCTCCCTGGAAGCTGTGTCAGCTCTAATGGCTGCTCCGGAGCCACTTCTGCAGTGCCGGGAGGCTGCTGTGGGCTCCAGAGAGCCATCCCCTCTCTCCTCCTTTTCTCCCCTGTGCCTGGGAAAGGCCTTTTTACTGTAGTGCAGAAAACTGCAGCCCTAGCTAGGGCGATACCTTGGGCTTTGTCACCCTCAATTCAAAAGTAACACTGCTGAAATAAAAGCATCCTGCCCCGCCACCCTTTGGAGACAGAAATGAGGCCAAAGCCATTAATTAATTCCTGTTCTGGGGTCTCTGGGAGTTCTCGGGAGCTCAGCATCCTGCTCTCAGGGGCCATCCCCAGCCAGCTCCCTGCTGGTTTACAGCTTATGATTTACAGGAGCAGTGGAAATCTCAGAGTAAACACAATTGTTTTATTTTGCATCTAGGTTTCTGTGTGTCTCATGCTCCATGTAACAAAATGCAGTGATTTTTAAAGGGTTGAAGGGTGTTTTCTCAGAGCAGCACTTTATAAACCAGCTAATTATTTAAAGTAAATTCAACTATGGAGCCACAGAAATTCCCCTTACTAAATTTTTGGACTTCTGAATTGCCATCCAGAGGAGCTGCCCAGCTGGGGGGGAGGAGGGGGGCAAGGGATCAAATTCAGATTGGAGGCCTCAACTGGGAAGACTAAAGTTAGGTGAGAGGAATCCCAACCAAGACGCTGCAACAGCTGCTGGGAGTATTTGTGGAGCAGCCACTGAATGAAATATAACACGAGGTTTTTAATGGGGTACACTGCTGGTTTTAGAAGCTAAGCTTTCCAGCCCTCTTCCTGTTTTGGAATTCATTTAACTGCTGGAGATGTGGGATGTACTTGGGTTCACCACCTCAAAGGAAAATGGGTGCCTAAATCCCAATGATTTCAGTAGGAGCTGAGATCTTGCAAGTGTGGGGCTTTGCAACCTGTTTAATTTCTCTCTCCAGTGACTGGTTAGTCTGTACAGGTAAATAAATGTGAGATTTAAATCTTTACCTAAGTGAAAAATTGGTAGACTCCATTATTTTTTTCAAGCAGGATTCACTGAAATTTGGGAAAAAAATAAATCCTCTTCTGTGAGGTGTGGATCTGCTGGTGGATGGAAGGAGATGTTGCTCCCTACATTGACAACCCTGCTTGAGCGGACTGGTCCGGACGGTGGGACCCTCCTCTGGCACCCTGCAGCTAACCTGGCTGTGGCCAGCTCTACTGGGTCCCTTTTGGGGGCTGATACTGTCAAACTTCGTGTAAAATTTGTAGATGTTTTTCCTATTCTACCCTTTTCTGCCCAACCGCGCTTACCACTATTGCTGGATAGCAGCCATAAGTAAAGTAACAAATTATGCTATCTGTGAGCCCTGAAATGAGCTACTGTTAGCAGTCATCCTACACATCCTGTTACTGCATTGACATCTAAGTGGTTTGTATTCTGATTTTTTTTTTTTTCTGTTTTATTCCCCCTTATGCATTCAGCCAAACAGGGAAATGGCAGATAATTGACCAAATAGTTTTCTGCAGACTATTTCTGTGTGCGGTGAAAATGGGCTGTGCATAGCCCCTAGACACTAGATGGGTTGCTGACACTGTTATACTCGTATTTGGGAGGCACCTGAGCTATTGTAGCTACATTTGCTTACTCTGAACACTGTAATGTTCTCATGGGAGCCATGCTAGACAGAATTGTCATCTACTGGATGGCATTTCTTGTAATATGACAGTTTACTTCTACACTTGATACCCACTGGGGTAGGGTGAAGGTTTTTTTTAATTAGTATTTTTTAGAAATTAAGAAGAGGAAAAAAAAAGATCTTTTAAACTACCCTTGAAAGATCCTTAATATTTCCTAGGTGGTTATTTTGGTTGAATTTTCTTATTTCAAGTGACAAGAAAAAAAAAAAAAAAGAAACACAGAAAAAAAAGATTAGGCATGTCAAATTTGTGACAGCAGGTTAAGAGAGACCCCGAGCTGATAATTTAACTTGCAAAATCAGACAATATTGAGCTGTGAGGTGAAAAAAAATCACAAAAATGGTAATTCCCTGAAATTCCCTGAAATGTTACCATTATTCATCACTGGCATGAAACCAATGAATAAGTTAATGGGGTAGGAAGCAGTGGTTAGACAGTAACTTATCTTAGTAGACCACCGAGTGTCCACCAGATATTTGGGTAAACCAGCCACCTATCAGGCATGGTGTTATGACACCAATTGCTGGATGTAGCTCTGCACAGGTGGCTGCAGTGTTCTGCTTATAACGAAACACAACATGACGTAACATCTTTATGTATTTCCCGCATTACACCAGACCGAGCATGGCATGGTGGTGGCCCTCGTTTCCCAGTGCTTCCTACCAGGAGACGATGCAGGCACAGGATGGCAGAACCTGAGTCATCTTTAAATGCAAATGGTAAAACAACAGCTACAGAAAGAGACGCTGGGTTGTAAACCATGACAAGTTGCACTCAGAAAGGAGCCCAGCTGGAGTTCAAATAAGACATGACTGCAGATTTGAAAAGACCTTTTTTCTGGAAAACAGCTTGATCTTGCCTGAAAACGAATAGGAGACTGCAGAAATTTCTGTAAACAAAAGGCTGAATCTGGCTGTGAGCAAAGTGATTAAACAACAGCTTTAAGGTTCAGTGACAAATGTCTCAGTGGCATCTGAAGGTGTTTGAGGGGCCTGATACTCCTTGTTTTACAGAGTGCCAAGGAGAGAAGAAATGCCGTAAAAAAAGCACTGGAAATCCACTGTGTGTGAGAGCCAAACCGGGCTCATTCTGATGCTTTGGGAAAAATCCTTAGGCTTGTGCTCACCCTCAGCCACCAACTTTGCTTCCAAGGGAGGGTCCTATTTTAAGTTCCTTGAAGCAGTCAAGCAGTTACGCAGCTTGCTGTGTGCCAGAGCGTGCTGGAGGCTGTGGTGCCACGCACAGGGGCAAGACGGGCTGGAGACTCAGCTGACCTGTCTCAAGCCACCAAACCTGTGGTCTTCAGGCTCTTCTTGTTAATTTTTGAGAATTCTGTGAGTTCTGTGGAAATCTTCTGGCCTTCAGCTGCTGGAGCAGGGAGCAGTGCTAGAAGCAGGCAGGTAGAGAATGGAAAAGGCAGAAAAGAAATTATTTATTTCCCTCTAAAATAAAGAACTGGCTGATTTTGGCTAAACTAAGAACACACATACACACAGGCACTTACATATGGTTGTCACTGGCATAAGACAAAATATATGAAAAAATATCTCAAAAGTAGTTGAGCTTTTGTAACTAGCTAAATTAAGAGAGTTGGACTAAAACTTGATTTTAAAGTGGATACTAGACAGGCATGATATAATACGGTCTACTTTTTGATACTTAAAAATTTTTACAATTTTTCTAAGCCATGAATTCCTCCAAAAATGTCTTGCCCTACTTGGGCATGGACATTGTGAGGTTGGATTCTCCCGCTGCATCTCTCCAGATAAGGACAGCATTTCGGGGCTGAGCGTCTGGCTGAGTGCAGGGAGCACTTCAATGAAGCAGCTAAAGCATCTGCCTCTGGGCATCACAACTCAGTAATGCTCAATTGACATAAAAGCCTGTAGGGTCCAAGGTTGGTGGGTGTGATGTAGGACACACCTTATATTGTTCTGGGACATGAGAAACAGAAAAACTGGTTCCTCAGTCTCCACCCTGAAAGGTCAATGGCAGAGCTGTGAGTCACTGCCGTGATAGGAAGAGCTGCTGACATTGGCTTCTCGGGACAGAGACTTGTCCTCTCCGTGGCGACTGGTATCACAGTCTTGGCAGGAGTAAAAGGAGGTTTCTGTCAGTCTCTTACAAGCCTCAGCTGCTGGGGCAGCAGGGCATCGCTCAGCCTTCAGCACAGGCTGCAAAGTAGTCCAGCTGCCCACCAGGGGTTTGGTCACTATGGCACATTTTGAAGAACAGAAAAATGCACCTTTAGAGAAAGCCCTGCTTTGAAAACCCCATCCTCATGTCTCCCTGGACAGATCTATCCCTTTGGTTTTCAGTGGAGCAGAGCTGATGGTGATTGGCTCGGTGATGGTGGGATGGAGGGCTACGCTTGGGCCGCCCACCGTGCCTCAGATAGACTGCACATGGGATGAAGTATTTGTGAGGCTTCTTCTTCCCTGGGGCTTTGGCAGACGGGGAGTATCAAGGCCTTGCCATTGCTGTAAGCCCCTTTTATAAACAGTGTTGAATGCTCTTGTTTGCTATTTTTAACGATGCCACTTGTTCAGGTGCATTTACAATTTAAGGTCCCCAGCACAGGCTCTTCCCTGTTGCCCTCTGGATGGAGCTTGGCACCATGGGTTTCCATCCAGGGCTGCGGCTGCAGGTGTTGAAGCCACGCAGACTGTAACACCTGTAAGACGTGTTGGCGTGATGAGCGTCTGCCCGTTAATACAACACGCCTTTGTACCTGGATGACGTTGAATCAAATCCTTGATACACTTAAAGGGTGACTGGGATATCCCTGTTTATAGTCGCTTAATTGTTTTGCATGACTTAGAACAGCAACTGCAACAAGCACAAACGAGCAAACCATGACAAGGGATGCTTCCTACCAGCTCCAGGCAGTGTCTATGATCTTTCCCCAGTACATGTTTATTTTGAAGGGGAAATGAAGCATCTAGGTCAGGGTATGCTTTCAGTGGGCAGGGTTAGTAAAGGAAAGCCTTGTAATATGCTGCTAGTGACATGCTAGGCAGAAATGACAGTAAGCTCATGGAAATATATGGAAATTCGACATCCCGCATCTCCGTCCCCCTCCACTCCCACCCTCTGGTATGTATGACTTTGAATCTGCTTTCGAGAGCCCCTGCGCAGCAGGGGCTGTCCATCCATCTGGCAAGGTTACAAACACATTTCAGCGCTGTCTACAACATGCCTGATGTAACCTCCTTTCTATAGCCTCTGCCCCCCTCCTCGCAATCTTTGTTTGATGCGGAGGAATGAAGCCCTGCAAAGCAAAACCAATGAACCGTGGAGAATCGCAGGGCCCAAACAGCCAGATCCCAGGAGGGGAGAAAGAGGTGGGGGGAAGCACAAAAGGAAGAAAGGGGAAAGGAGGTGGAAGAAAGACCTGAAAAATACAAAGAAGATCTTACAAAGGAAGGGTGGGGGAAAGAGGATAAGGAGAGTGCCAGCGGAGATGGGCTGCGCCCTCGCTACGGGGGTTTAACACTCGGTTATTACTTGCTTTGCAGCTATGTTACATCTGTCAAAATCTCAGATTCTGCCTGTCGAGGTATGTACATTATGCTCACTCATGGCAGCAGTGAGCCTGTCGCCAGTTTCCCCTCTCCTCTCCGCGGCTGTTAAGGAGGGAGAAAGCCTTTGTTTCTTTGTCAATCGTGATTTTTTTCTACCGGGAGACTTTCCCTAGCCAGGTCATGGAGTGGGCCCCCGCTATAGAAACTAGGCACAACCATATTGCAGGTGGTGGTGGTTATGGCAGTTGGGACGAGACGTTGAAGTTCCCGTGTTAATCAAGAATTGCATTTACTTATTTAGCTAAGAGCTAAAGTGTTAATTTAGTTGTTCGGTGATTTATTTTGGTTTCTTTATGACGCAGGGGCAAACTATTATGTACACATTAATCAGAAGTTCTATGGCCCATGACTTAAGGACATTTTATTACAAATTAGCTAAGAATAAAATGGGAACAGTCAAATCTCTCTCTGATATGACTCTGTGGAATAGCTGTTTATATGTTGAGAGCCAGTGCGCTGAATACAAAATATGTGAGTCAGAAGCGTTTAAGACCGAAACAGACTCTTGGTTTTGTTTCTGTAAGAAAGAAATTTAAATTGTCCTGATAATTTATGGGGGAAGTCTAGGCCTTCCTAGCTTGATGCTTTTGAATGAGAGCATAAACAGGGGAAGCTTTCCTGAAGACTCTGCAGAGGGAAAATTTACCCTCAGGAAACACAGAGTTTCCCCAGCGATTTATTGAGGGGCGGTGGGACACTGGGACACTGGCGAAGGGCTGATCTCCAGAAGGCCAGCTTCTGCTCCTGAGTGCCACTTGCAGGTACTGTTGAAATGCGAGTGCCAGTCTAGGAGGTCCTACACCTGTAGTAGGGGAACCAAACGTGTTAGCAACTAATACAGGAGCACCTTTCCACTTTTCCATCTCAGTTTTTGTCAAGAGCACGTCACACTGACTCAGCCTCACCAAAAATATGCCCTTCAAAAATAAAATATTCCCCTGTGCCCCAGCTTCCGAGTCGGTGGAGCTTCCTGACACGAGACCTCATGTGGGCCACCCACAGCTTTCTACCAACTTCAAAAAAGAAATTCATTTCTCTGACCTTCCCTATTCATACGTTGCACTGCTTGTACTAAAAATGGAGCACCTAAAAAGGCAGGGAGAAGGGTTGTATGGCTACTGCTTTTGCTTTTATTTAGAGCTTCAAAGGCAGTTTGGAAAGAAAGGCATGGGCTGCAAAGCTCCCGGCCAGGTCTGCAACCTTGAGGAAGCTGAGAGTTCAGCTGGAGGGAGCGGAGCCGTCTCTCTTGGTAACAGCTCAGGATCAGGCCCCAGGCTTCTGCCTTTCAAAGGGAGCTAACGCAGAAAACATTCTGCATCAGTTTTGCAGGTTTTTTTTCCCCTTCTTTCTGACAGGAATCAAAGCTGAGTTTTGGTCATTCTCTGCTGAAGCACACAGGTTCCTGCAAAGTCAAAACCTGCTTACATAACTCTAGAGGAAGATCATGTAGCTGCTTGCAGCCTTTTATATCTATTAAACTTAATCAAGTTTGCCAGGCAACAAATAAAAGATGGGATCACTCGTGTGCCATATTACTCCACTTAAAGGCCTTTTAACAATTTGCTATTGTTTGAAAAAAATTGCATGTCATCTGTATTAGTCACACTCTTCCTCCCAGGAACATAACCCTAATTACTGTTACTAGGTTTGCGTACCTAATGTGTTTGGTCCCACCTATTCTGCTTGTGAACCTGTTATTTTCAATCACTGCCTTAAAAAAGAAGTACTTCATTATTACAACTGTGTTGCTTCTTCACTAAATGCCATGATATTTATTTTCCTCTGGTCTGGAAGGACGAGCAGAGTGTTTCGACTGCTTTGTTTGGCATGGTAGCATCCCTGCGTTTCTCTGTTATTCACAAACTATAAATATAAATGGTTCAAAATAGAAAAAATAAAAAAAAAAAGTGATGCTGGATCATTCTCTTTTTGGCTGGCTGAAACTGAAACTCTCACTCTTGGAATGAGAGCTTGGGAAGGAGCACGCTGGCACATGCCCAACTGCAGCAGCTACATGGTCCAGTGTGGTGCTCAGAAATAACCCCACTCACCTGCAACTGTGGGGGCTTCTCATATGTGCCTCACCATGGTCCCCCTTGGCTCCTGGGAAGCTACTTGATAAAGAAGTGGCACCATGATTCCTGCTGCAGAATGTACAGTAAGAGGCTGTTTTTCTCTCCCAGTCTGCACCATACCACGGTCACGATGACCAGCTTCTTCACCTCACTGCTGCGCTTCATTTTGTTTACTTCCTGATTGCAATATCGTCACTTTAGTGTGTGGCCTGAGCACACAGGACAATCTTTCCCCCTGACTTGACTTTTTTTATATTGGGTTTTCAGCTTTTGTTGACTCTGTCTATGATGACTATTTTGAAAGATATTTGTACTGCTGCCATGTTGGCTGGGTCTTCACTTTTCCTTTTTCTGTGCTTCATAGGAACTGTGCAAACAGATGCCACAAAGGCTAGTTAGCTGACCATCCCATGCTGTATAGAGACACAATGGCTGGAGAAGATCACAAATTCTCAGACACAACTACTTTTTTTTTTTTTTTCTGAAATTATCCTGATTTACAGTGTTCCAATTAGAATTTCTTACCTCAGTTGCATAGCAGAGATTTCCCACCTACCGGTCCATTTCTTTCTCCCTGCTGTGAGACAGATGCAACTTTCTGAAGAAATTTCATGTCCAAATACTAAAGGTCACAGGAGAAAAGGATCTAGAGAGAAATGTTAGCTTTTCCATAAGACAATGTTTTGGATCGATTGTTGCTTTGTCCCCAAAGATATCAACTTTGGACTTCATTTTCCATCAGCACTCATTGCAGCTTAAAGCCCGTTACAGTGTCATTAATAAGAAGAATTTCTTTAGGAGATTAGATCATTTAACATGGAATTCAGCAATACCGGTACTTTTAACCTCATTCCAACCCAAAGGTGATAAATACCTAACTGTGCTCAACACAGGCATTGTTGTCTGAAGTCTCATTATTTTCAAGTGAGTCCTGCTGAGTGAGGCTGAATATGTGCTGCTTTTGTGCTGAAAATTTCCAAAATGCCAGTCATTACAAGGAAAAGCAGCACTGAAAGGCGTTATTAAGATTGCCAAATTACGCCCTCAAAAATTAGGTAGTTAGGAACGCATCGTGTCTGAAATCACTGTGCCCCCATCTCTTTTCTTATCGTGGAGCCTATTGCAGTGACTCGACGTGGTGGATTGTGCTCCCTTGATGGGCAGATATTCAATATTTTCTGTTTCAAATGCAGCTTTCTGCAAATGAAACCTACTTTTCTGCTCATTATACGAACCCTTCTCAGAAAGCTGGGCGTTTCCTCACCTGGCTGTCTGCCAGGTGAGCACTACAGTCTTTGAACCCATCTCAAATGTTGGTCCAACAATTCCCAAGCTGCTTTTCCCAGTACAGCCTTCCTGGCGAGCCCCGTGACACCCCTCTTCCTTCTCTCCGTGCCCGAGACAGCGCGGCATCCTCTGCCGTGCTGCTTCCAGCTCTGCGGCCAGGCTCCTGCCCTTGTGGTGCATCCCACGGGCCACCCACCTGCATCCCTGTGGGCTGATTCACACCTTGGGACCTGCTGAATTTGTGCGTGACTTTGCACCGCAGCAGCACTATGAGGGGTGGAGGCTGTCTGATCCCTGTTTCACAGCTGAGGTATGACAAGGGTAAGGACAAAAGGCAGCATTGATTTCAGCACCTTGTTTGAAGCTATGAGGGTGTGCTGATGATTTGGGCATATTTGGCAATTTACATCACTAAACACACCTACTAGCATTGTCCGTTGTCAGCCTCTGCATCTGGGAGAGCTCCAGCGTCTCAAGTCAGGCACCAAAAAATAGAAAAAGAAAAACGGTATCAGTGATGCCAAATTTGGTTTAAGTGGAGTGTCAGGCATGACACAGGATCTTTTTGATGATTGTTAGGACAGAATTGGATTTTTCAGAGCAGCAATCAGTTGCTTCAACCTTGAGATAAGCTTTTAATTCCCTGTACTTCAATGCCTAATTCACCCTGTACCTCTGGATTTCTGCAGCAGATGAGGCTGCTTTCTCTTCCCCAGTCTTCCCCTCTCCATCAAATCCACTTTCCATCCCACCCCATCTCACCCCATCCCACCCCATCTCACCCCATGCCATGCCATGCCATGCCATGCCATCCCATGCCATCCCATGCCATCCCATGCCATCCCATGCCATCCCATCCCATCCCATCCCATCCCATCCCATCCCATCCCATCCCATCCCATCCCATCCCATCCCAATTTCTGCTCCATGGGTTTCTCCTTATGCTGATGCCTTTGCCCAGGCTGGTCCTTTTCTCCCAGTCCCAGTATCCGCTCTCCTCAGGTCCTGGCAAGCCTTACTCCTTCTTCTTGGTGCCCTTGTCTCATCTGTGGGGCTATTCCACCCCTCCCCAGCTCTGTTCCAGTTCCCCTTGCCAGACCCATTTTTGTTTGGTGCCAGCTTTCCCTTCCTCCTCCTCTTCCTCTCCCTGTCTTGCCCACTCCATTCCCCAGATCCTCTCCTCAGGCAGCATCCCACAAGGGGATGGGGGGAGCAGCCGTCACACCAGCCAATTCCCACGATAAAGGCAGTGTGGGATGAGCCTGTCCGTGACACGCTGGGGTGGGATGACACCCTTCGCTTAGCACGGTCCGCTGGCTTCAGCATCCAAAGTATTGCAGTGGGCCCAGGGCAGGACAAAGGTAGCTCCCTGCTGCTGTTAGCACCTTAATAGTCAAACTAAACTAGCTAACTAATTAAAATGGTTACATGTACAGAAATACAAGCTGTTTCCTGCCATACGCTGTGAGAACTCAAAGGGTAATTCAGTAATAGTAAAAGTTGTCTGTGGTAAATGTGTTGCAAACTGACAGCTTATCAGAAGTGCAAGGGAAGGTGCAAGCATGTAGTCTAAAATACTTGTTCATTTTTAAGATGTGGCCATTTGTTGCTTTTTTCCTTCTAGTTATTTTCCTAGTCAGAGATATTTTATCAATGATAAAACAAGAGCAGAAAGCAGAAAAAAATATGTGAGGTGATAAAAACGACAATATACAGGACTTAGTATTTCCAATTACTTGAAAAATCTGCTCAAAGTGATGAGCTACAAATAAACACATCTATGTGAATAAAGACCACTTTTGTCCCCCAGCAAACTGGTGCTGCACCACGCAAGCACTCCTCTTCTTAATAAAGCAAAGGCTTCAGAGTACAGAGCTCCCTGCAAGACTGTTTTCCTGCTGAGTACCAGCCATGGATCACTTGCTGCAGCAGGACTGCAGGACTCTGCCCAAAGCATCCTGGTGGACAGTCCTGAGCCAGTCAAGACTTTGGTGAGCTCTGATGCAAGCTGTTGCCAAGACACCTGCCTGCCTTCTGATGTTCAAAATTCAGTGATGCGTCTACTGAAGGGTCGCTTGGGCTAAGAAAGATGGCGTGAACTGAGATATTGTAAAGGCAGACACATATTCTCTTCTGATGAAGGAATTATCTCCAAGAAAGGGTAATTAATCAAATGATGGGGAATTGTAAGGAGTTAAGCCACTATGACTGTTTATTATATGAACAATAATCATTGCCATGAGTCATTACAAAGCCTGTTGAAACACTTTGAATAAGCAAAGTGTGCACTGAGTAACTGATAGACCAGACCCTAATGTGTCCTCTGAAAGAAGCTGTGTCTGGCCTAGGAGGCCAGAAAATGACCACAGATGAAGACACATGCATCGTTTCTCAGGTTCCCCTCCTGTGGTTACACCTGGCCAGCGACAGAGCAAAGCTCCTTTCCCAACCCAGGACTGGGGCGGTATCAGTGACAATAATACCACTGCCTTGGCAACTCTGAAGTCATACCTCTTGTCCACAGGAGCACAGTGTGATCAATAACTTGCCCTCGTCTCTTCAGTCCATAACACCAAAGGCAGGTGAGTCTTTAGATATTTGTGAAGATTAGAGCTGCAGTGCTACAAACTTTGTTCTGTCGTAGGTGCATTCGGGGTAGTGAAAGCAAGTCAGTTAATGGTTCAAAGTCAATAATCACAAGTTAAAGTGCATTAAACTCCTATGCAGATGTCCTCATCTGGGAATAAATTCATCCTCTAAAGAGGATTACATTGCAGTGAAAATACAATACACATCTGAATGAGTCTACTCACCTGAGGATTCATGGCACTCTACACCCTGTAATTTAGGCGCATTAACATAACACATTGAGTTGAATCACTTTGTAGTCGTTGACTGTGTCCCATGTTTACATGGTCATGGTGTGCTCTGTGTGTACCTGTGCGCTCTGTGCTCCACTTCTGTCTCTTTTGAAAGGAGCTCTTCAGAGTCAATGCCAGAACTCGCTTTCACCATGTGCATCTACACTGCCTACCACTGACTCTGTGTAGCCCCATGACAATACATGCGCTGACCCTATTTGATATTAGTAATTTTGGGAAACAGGTCAGAAAGTGTCTCGTATGGTATCCAGCACACATTTTGTATACAGCATTTCCAAGCATAAGGATTGGAGTTAAGGCCGAGTTTGGTGCCTGTGAGATGGCACGAGTGCTGCGTAATGACAGGTAGAACAGACACCCATCCACGCTAGCTCCAAAACCAGAAGCCCTATTGTCATGTCATTACACTATCACTATCGCTATAGCTGATTAGTTCTGCTGACAGGCAAGACTAATTACCTTAGGTGCAGCCCTATTATCTTCCAGCTTTACATCCGTAGGAAATCAAACTAACATTTGTTATTTCTAATAGCCTGCAGCCCGTGTCATAAGGTGGCCTGAGACCAGTCAATGATAGCCTGGGATTCCTGGCACCGTGCTCATGTGTGAAATAGAGGTAAACCCAAGACCCCCCCAAGAATTCCCTAGTGGTCAGCAGCAACACTTTCTCTTGATCAGAGTCTGGGTGCCATCTTTTGTAGCGTTCCCAGTGACATAATTTCAACCCGATGGACAAACCCAAGACTCTTATGTGACTTTTTGTTCTGGCAGTTCCCTTAGACATGATCAAATTTTTTTTTCCTGGTGATCTATTGATCTAATGTACTGCGGTTTCATTGATATTCCCATATTAATTCCACTGTTGTCTGGCATCACAGAAACTTTTGCTTGCTCATGCAGCGTAAATTAGCTTCAGCTCAATTAACCTCTTGACATATGTTGTTTTTTTTCCAAATTCTCTTCAGACCTGCTATTTTCCTTCAGACCGTAAGCACTCGGCTCCTTTGGTGAACACTTCTCTGCATTGCAACACCGTGCTGTTTCAGTAGTGGCTACTATGACACAAGGGCACAAAGCCACTTCACAGTACGGTTTTCTGAGGAAGGCAGCTGGCTGCCTTGGTCTACGAAGGCTGCCGGCCTCTCGGTCCAGAAACTCTGCATTATCTCAGTGAAAGTAGAAATTAGAGAATGGAAGGACACAAGAGCTGAAATGAAACTTGTGAACTAGCATTTCCATTTAATGCCTATGCCTCCATAAGAAGAATTTGACCTGGTACTGTCAGGGTTAGGTGTGTACAATATGCAGTATACTGAAGCAGTTTACCCTATTCATCTTCATTAGTTCCTTTCCTTTAAATCCCCACTAATTCGACAAGGGGAGCTCCACTCATTATGGTCAAGAAGGGTATAACTGCATGTGAAGAACACAGATTTCTAATGGTGAGCTCCTATTTAATTGAATTTGGTGAATGACAACACCATGACATTGCTAAGATTAATGACTCAATAATTTTTGAGACAAGGCAAAACGCGAAGTAAATTGATTGCATTAATTTTTTTTTAACTTTTTTTTTTTTTTCCTGGGAAACGGTACTGCATACCAGCTCAGCAGTGGGCTGGAGAGAATGCTTTGTAAAAGTGAAGCGCAGCTACCCCTTCTCCATTCAACTCTTGCACTCTGACATCACTTTGGAGGAACTCTTAATGTAATTTCCTAGTTGCAGAGATGCAGGCTGACAATAATTGAGCTGAGATCTCAACAGACCAAAAGATTAATGCAGAGGGATTTTTGGAGTGGAAACCTCAGTTATTATTAGATTATTCAAGAGAAGGAGAGAAGGTGTCAGAGCGTGGAATGGAGGACTGCAGTGACTGTACATCTCACTCTTGAAAAGGTATGAATAGATTTTAATTTCTGTCATCTTGTTAGTAACTCTCATTCACATAAAAATCAGTTCTTGCCTAAATGCAATGCCAGATGTAGCATCTTGTTTAAAAATCCAGACCATGAGATGGCTTCTTCTTTCCTACATGTGGCATAAGTCAAGATGGCTTTTCACGTAGTATCTGTGACAGTGTCTGTCAAAGGTGCCTCTGTGAAATGTACAGAGTAGTGTTTGGTATTGCTGAACATCATCTGTAGTACTGCTTTTTTTTTTAACAAGGTAGTCACTGAAATACAATGGTTGTAAGTCTAGTGAGAAGACTGTGGACATTATTACACAGGCATAGTGTTTTGTTTATCTGCAGAAGACAGTGACAAAGACAGGTATTCCAGAGCTAGGATTTTGTTAATTAGGGTATAGATCCAAAATGTCAATCAAAGGATCTTGAGGAACAGGGAAGACAGAAGTAAGGTAATTCTTTATATGATGCCCTGTGGAGTCCAGAAACTAATCACAGGTGTTGAGAAGAAAGTTTTCTCAAGTAAGCTTTGTGAAAACTGGGGTATTGGAGCTTTGGATGGCATAGAAAAGCAGTCCTAGCCTTTGCCCTCTACCCTTCCCTCCCTTGGGCGACTGGGGAGTGACAGGGGAGACAGTAGCTGCAGCAGCCACCTCTGGCAAAGAAACTCCATCTTCTATAAATAAAGGGACATTTTGGTGCCTAACATAAGATAAAAGAAAAACATAAAATGGCTGAGATCCACAAAGGCTCTTTACCAGTAAGTATAATCTTAACAGTGGGGATTTTATTACTTTGTCTGTCTGTATCCTATTGCATTATTGCAAATACTTCTCCCTTAAATTTTGTCTTTTAGTTAAGCTTACCCAGAGTCAAGTAAAATATGACAACATGTTCCTCAGCCAAAGTTGGTGACCTATAGAGCAAGGGTCCTGGTATGGGTGCCCTGCTTCCCAACACAGCCCTTTCAGAAAGAGAAGGCAGCTCAGGATTACAGAAGCTGTGTTGGCCTCTCCAGGATCTGCTTTCTCAGGGCTCACCAGGGAAGAAGGATCTCTTGAAAAGCAGGCACAAAAGAAAACCTCCGGGCATGTCTGAAAGGGAGCACTCCTGGACCCTGCGAGTCCCAGGGAAGGTGATAACTGCCGTATCTCTTGCCATTTCCTCATTCATTCTCTGGGCTTCTCTGCTTTTAATCCTAGAACAGACTCAAACGCTGTGCAATGGTGCTGAACAGACACTGTTGAACCAGAGCCTGAGAAGATCAGGGCTGGCCACCACAATGGAGCTCCCAGTTCCTGTGGCAAAAATTGGAGACAGTCCACAGCATTGCTCCTGTGACAACTGCCGAAAATCCAGTTCCTCTGAGAAACTAGGTCCTTGGAGACTAACTACATCCTTCTGGCTAGGGGCTGTCTTCTTGCAAAAGGTCTCTAGATATATGCACTGAGGTGGTACATCAGGAGGAATAATAACGCAGGAAAAAAGATCTGAATTCAGGCCTACTGCGATGTGATAGGCCTTTGAAATTTAATGCAAACCAGTTGTTCATTCAACTAATATTTGGGGGACATGCAGCCTAGGATTGCATCTTCTTTGTTGTCTGACTGAAGAGAATTTCATCACTGCAGACATTTATATGAATTGCAATTATGGTTCTGCCCCAGTGTGGCTTGTTGTGTAATGGCCAATATTGGAGGGAAAAAAAAGCATCTTCTGCCTGAAAATAGATCATTTTCTACCTCAATGGCTAAATGTGATCTCCTTATTTTAGTGCTGTATCACTTACCTTGCTGTCCAACTGCAAGCCACCTCACCCAGACCTAAGTACACAAGAGATGACAATGAGCAAGGAAAACTGCTTCTTTCAATAATATCTCAGGAGCACAGAGAGTTTATGACCCTGAAAATATAAAGTTTTACAGTCACAGAATAGTGAATCATTGCAAGTTTTGAAGGAAAAAGGGCAAGGGCAAGGACAAGTTTCCCCTGAACAATAAATAAACTTACAAGGTTCAAACACCTTTTGGTATGAGCTGATGATCATCACTCAGTGTCTCAGACTCCACCACAGAGGCAGAACCTGTGCATTCAAGGGTTTCTGCAGCATTGTTCTCATATGCCTGGACAAAGGCTTACTGCACACTTGTAGTCACATTTCCATGAATGTCTACTCCTTCCTTTGGGGTACCGTCAGCTGTGCAGTCCCTATTTCAGGCACGATGGCCTGTCTCTGAGTAGTGCTGGAGGCTCAAAAGTCAGCATGAAGTTTATAAGAACTGATCATCCCTGCAAATCAGAGCATGGGTGCCACAAGCCAGGCATTCAGAGGCAACCAAAACCATTTTGAAAATTACGACCTTTGGGGAGATCGTGTCACATGCAGACTGACATGAATTTATCAATATTTGGCCAGGAATTCCAGCCATCTGAAGGCACTATTAGCAAAGGATTATGCTAATGATCTGCCTTGCTCTTAACCAGAGGGAAAAACACTGAACTATAGCCCACGGTCAGCAGAATTTGCTCCAGCGTTCTTCTCCAGTGAGTCTAGGAGCAGCTTGAAGGCATGGCTGGGGGAAGCAGGGAACACTGGGAGGCAGCAGAGTCAGCACTGGCCAAAGGCTCCCCAGGCATGTGGGGATCTATAAAACCAGTCCTGTTGCTCCTCCTGCCACTGGGGAAATAGGCAGGATGAGTGCAATGACTGTCCTTGTTAAGGGGGCTGCCCCAGCAATAGCCACTGCCTCACACATTTTTACCTTCTCTTCTTGGCAGGAGCACCAGGAGGCAGTCTGGTTTTCCAGGGTGGTGGCACAGGTACAGCAGTCAGAAGGGAAACCAGCAAAGACCTGAACTAGTGGGGTGTGAATCACTTAGAGACGCTCTTCCCTCCCACCCCCATGACAGCTGGCTCTATGACTTTCCTACTCCACCCTCTCCCTTCCCTCCCACCTGTTGGAGTTAAGGATTTTGTTGAGTGCTTGGTTGCCAAAGAAGAATCTCTCTCATGCATTCCTCATTAAAGTGGCACAAGTGGGCAGCACTTCAAGGAAGCCACACACGATATATAGAACTCTGGGTTTTATTCTGAGACAAAAGGCAGGGATCTCACCAGGGTTACATTTACCATCATTAATCAGCAGAAGAAAAAGTCCTTTAGCAGTACTGACAGTTCTAGTTTTGGCTTCCTACTAGATTTAGACCAGATGTGACTCAAGTAACAAGACAGTTGCAGAAAAAATAATAATAGCTTCTTATTCTGTAAGAAACCTGCAGGTGTTCAGCTCCTAATTAAATGATAGTGATAGTGAAGTGTGTGGGTGGAGGAGACATTCAGATGTATTGCTGGTTCTCTGTTGTATGTTGCCACTGTGCCTTCACTGACTTCAGCTCAGTCAAAGGCTAGTTTAGATGGAGTGTTTCCTTTTGCTCTTCACCCTGGGCCAGACGTGGCTCAGGTTTCTCCCTGGGGCAGAATATGGACTACTTGTGCCCTCCTAGGAAGGAGAAACTGAATGACTTCCATCACAATAAATTTAGGGGCTTGCAAAGATAACTGAGTAACCCTTCTCTTTTCAGTGCTGGCAACTCCTTCCCCGCCTTCCCACCTTCTCCACAGAAGCAGCAGCAGCAGTGATTCCTCAGGACTCTGCCACAGGCAAATTAGGACATGGGGCCAGTCTGTTTGCTGCATGCTCACAGACAGCTGCCATAGATAAACACTTACTGTCATGACACCCAGCCCTGGCCACATGCTTCGCTTAATTTCATGACGCAACTAGGCTGGAAGGAGATGACTGAGGGAGTTCAGCCAGAGTCCCTTCTCCCTCTTCTTTTAGACCTTTGCTAAAAGTGAGTGACATCACCTATTCAAAACACTGTCTGCATTCCCTCTGAATGGATCTGCACCCTTCTGGGCTTCACAGGCACTGGAGCTTGTTTGGGGTTTTGTATGTACTCCATGTGGTTGTGCCACAGCTCAGGATGGCAGACAAGCCAGTGCGGGAGCCTTGCAGTACTCTCATGGTATAAACCAACTGCAAATGCATTTTAATCTGCTGCCTAAGTTGGGTTGGCCTTTGCTTTGTGTCACCATGTAAAGCAGCAGTATCGGGAAGTCTTGGTGAGTCTTGCCGTACTAATTATCCAATGGGGAAAAACAACACCTGTAGCATCCCTGGGTTGTACGCACCATGAAATCGGTAGGAATCTGTGAGGTAAACGCTGAGTATTGACTTATTTGAAGTCAGACATTGCTTTTAAATGTGCTGGTCTTACACTGATTGCACTAAGTGTGGGACTGAGCTTACCAGTAAGAAAATGAAGTGGGTTTCAAGATGGTTGTGCAAAGATTTCTGGCATCAACTTTCTTCTTGACTGTGTCTGCAGGACTCAGACTCATGAAGAGCGTTTACACAGGCACAATAAATTCTATTTTTATTTGAGATAATTTGCATGAATTTTTCCAAGTTCCCGAAACAATAGGCACAATATAAATGGCCTTCAAGGAGTCTCTGGATACATTACAACTAACAAATGATGGGGACGTTGGTACTGTATGGTGTCTTTCATCCAAATAAGACAGTGTTCTCAAAACATTGGGCAAGTCCAACACAACTGTACATAGTTATGAATTGCCTGGCTACAGAAATGTGGTCTGTCCTGCAACCCATGAGGAAATGCGGAGAGAAAGGCAGGAGGAGATGTGTCTCAGAGCAGTGGGTCTGGGCCGTGCCTGGCAGTGTTATGAACACACCCAGCAGAACAGGGAGCAATGGCTCATGCCAAAAAACATCTTCCACCTTTGAAGTAAGCGGCAAAGGGCCAGCTCAGGATGTGAGATCTGCGGCAGCCACTGGAGTGGGTATTTCTCTCCTTGTCTGTGTTCAGTGAGACTGTAGACGAGGAGCAATGAGTGATGTGTGCACGGGTGCAGCTCACTCAACCATCACTAAACCACAATCTGTTCTGAAGTGGTCAACAGATGACTCTAAACTGGATGCCTGTCTACACAAAAGGTTTGTGATCTGCACTTCATACAAATAAGTTATAAGGAAACTGAGACATGTAGAGTGTAATAATGTAACTGGAACTCACCCAGGACACTCAAGGCAGCAACCTTTCATTACTGCTGTGAAGATTGACGTGGGAGCTGGAAGAGCCCTACAAATGGCTAGATGTTTATAGCTTGTTCAAAAGACTGCACCTCTGACAGCCAACTGTCCCCTGGCACTATTTTATTGCATGGAGTGAGAAGGGAAAGAAAAAGGCCAATCACTGACCTACTTCTCGTGGCACCTACATTTGCCATGTGTCATTCCGGGGACTGAAAAAGTCCCAAACTAGCCGCATTTATGGTATTTAGCTGTGCTTCAATGCTAGGCTGTGGAAGAGAAAACGCACAACTATAAAATAAAGTACAAATAAAATCAAACAACTGAGGCTAGAGAATAATAGTAGATGGCCAGCTAGCACAGAAATAATCATTTTACTACTTTGAATTACAACATATCAAGGGAATTGTCATTGAGTCCGGTTTTATTAATGCAATACATAACTGATTCAGAGGAGGCAAAATGCAAACTCCCTCCTGAATTAGTTTAACCAGTGTGAATTTGTGGGTAGACCAGGCCTCAGTCAGAACAAAAGAGAAAATAATCCCCTTGTAATGCAGCGTTTAACACCTAGCAGGCAGGTGATAATTGCTTCAGTCCAAGGGGATTAGCACATTGTAACCTCATTATAATGTAAAATGTAACTTCCCTATATGGGGTTGTCTACATGGAAAACTTATAGTGGCATAACCAAAGGTATGAATTCAAACTGATTTAGTTTTATTGGAATAATTCCTAGTGTGAGTTTATTTCTTTGGAGAAAAGAAAGTGTTTTGTTTGTGGTACTTGGGGTTTTTTTCCACCTTCCTTTTTCTCCTGCAGTTTAGTCAATAATGTTTTAGAATAAGTTCACAATAAATTAAAAACTACCACTATTATTTCTGAACAAGAATGTTCACACAAAAACTCCAGTCTGATGTAAACTATATTATTTAACTCTACATTTTTTACCAATGTAACTAATAAAATCTTCCTGCATAAACAAGCTTTAGGCAAAAACTTTGCTTCAAACAGATGGTGCAGTTTCATGATAGGCTTAAACATCCCTCAATTCATCTTGCCACCACCCTCAGTGATGGAAGTAGCATTTGGCGGGGGGCTGTATATCCAGACACATCAGGTATTTTTAAAATAATCCTACAAGTAAAGATTGAAGGGAAGAAAAGGGGAAAAAAAGAGGAAGGATTCCTCTTCTCCATTTAGAGGAAGGATCAGTCAGAGTAGGGAGCAAGAGATGGCAGGTTGCCTCCATCTAGCAGGGGTTTAGGTTGATGTCAGCTGACTGTGAAACCACATAGGATTTTTCTTATATCCTGAGTATGGTAACTTAAGCTGCCTGAAAACCAGACACCCTGGTCTGAGTTAGTCTTTCGGTTTTTTCCTATTGTCAACGGAGAGAGATAGGCCTCCCAGGCTCTTGGCCTGCCTGAGGCACTTAGCTTAGTAGATCCTGCGTCTTTTCATTATTTGATGCTGTGTGAGATGAGCCCCATCCTGAATATCCAATGAAATATGCTGAAGCAGTTCAGTGAACTCCACTTCAAATAGTGGGGGTTTTTTTTGAGTTCGCCCCAAATGAGAGACATTGGATGTCAGCCAAGTCGCCCACCACTTCATGACACCAGAGCATTCATTCCTAAACTAAAGTATATGGTTTGGGGGAGTCAGTTTTTATTAACTAGCAAGCATTAATTAATTGTATGGAGCCCTCACTACGAGAAAGACATTGAGGTTCTGGAGTGTGTCCAGAGAAGGGCAATGAAGCTGGTGAGGGGTCTGGAGCACAAGTCTTATGAGGAGTGGCTGAGGGAACTGGGGGTGTTTAGCCTGGAGAAAAGGAGGCTGAGGGGAGACCTTATCACTCTAGAGGTGGGAGCTGGTCTCTTCTCCCAAGTAACAAGCAACATGATGACAGGAAACAGCCGCAAGTTATGCCAGGGGAGGTTTAGGGCGGATATTATGAAAAATTTCTTCAAAGAAGGGGTTATCAAGCATTGGAACAGGCTGCCCAGGGAAGTGGTTGAGTCAGCATCCCTGAAAGTATTTAAAAGATGTGGCACTTAGGGACATGGTTTAGTGGTGGTTTTGGCAGTGATAGGTTAATGATTGGACTCGATGATCTTAAAGATCCCTTCCAACATAGACAATTCTATGATTCTATGATACTATGATTTTAAGTAGTAATGCATTTAAGGAATACTCATACACAAAACCAGTAGACAAACATGCATTCTTGCTAAAGCAAAATGATTTCTGATGTTAGTGGGAATTTTGGCTTAATTGCTGGTGCAGGATCAGATGCATGCAATACTTGCAACATGAAGATGTATGAAAAAAAAAAAGCAATTACCATTGGTTCAGTGCAGAGTGAAGTCCCACCACTAGAGTTGGTACCTGAGCTGGCTGCCAGGGCCCCCTTCGCTGGCCTGGGTTATCCAGCGTGTGGCTGGAGCTGGCAGAGGGGCAAAATTC
This sequence comes from Vanellus vanellus, assembly GCF_965231255.1. Classification (NCBI taxonomy): domain Eukaryota; kingdom Metazoa; phylum Chordata; class Aves; order Charadriiformes; family Charadriidae; genus Vanellus; species Vanellus vanellus. The sequence goes on along the minus strand of NC_138907.1, from coordinate 46,659,147 downwards.
TCCAAAAGAGATGCATGATACTAAGAGCCTCAGTAGAAGCTGCTGTTGAGGAATAGGTATAAGTACCGATTTCATGTCAGTCTAGCCACCCTTGTACTCTGGGGCTGCTCTGCTTTGTCTGCTGGTGCAGTAAAATGATAATGCTTTTTTGTAGACAAGTCCTGAGGAGAGTTTCCAGATTATACCTAGCTCTTGAATGTATTTCTGTTGTTTATCGCATCAAGCCACTTCAGTAGCAAATAGTAAAACCTCATTTTATCAAGGACCCCGAACCAACATGAATTAAGGTTCAAGTCCACTCTGAAAATGTGCGGTATTATGCTGATTTTATAGAAGATCTAAGCGAGGAAAGGGGTTAAGAGAGCTCTGGCCCACAGCCACAACACGTGGGAGGAGGGGAGTGCTGGCTGTGAGGTTCTTCTCCCAGATAATGGCAGAATCAAGAGTTTTATCACACACTTCTTTCCATTTCTCCCTAAGGAGCAAGCTCCGATGAGGTCTCACCTGGCTGTCATTTTATGCATAGCCAAGGTCACAACAAAGAGTAAAATATGAAAATCTAATCTGCTTTGCTAATGCAAAATAACTTCTTTCTGTATGTAACCTCACACATAGTTCAGCCACTCAGCTATAAGAGACGAAAGATTGCTTTCAAAGGCTTAATTCAATTTTGTCGAGCTTGCTGCAGACTCCCAGAGAACAATGTGGGTGCCTCCCTGCCTTCCCTGAAAGGGATACATGGCAAAGCTCTCCAGGGTGAACTCTTTGATTTCAGATGCACTCTTACACACATCAGTCAGCTCAGGGGTTTCCTTCAAATTTGAATCACCTGGGGATTTGGCTGCCTTATAAACAATGCATGTTGCCACTTTACATACTAAAGAAGTCTAAGGAAAATTCTTCTTACACGGGCTGTAGCTAGTAGGAGTATACATAAGGGGAAAGGTTTTTCTAAATAGGATTTCTATTAGATATAAAATGGTATGTAATAGCCCAGCTATGTTTTGCTCTAAACAAGTACTCTAAGGTTCTTTGGCCCTTTTTATACATGGGTGATCAAAAGCATTTGTTAATTGTTCCATTAACTTCTCACTGCTTACTGCAGTCAATGGAGTTAGGCACCAAGGAGCATATGAAAATCCAAGATAGAGGTGTGTCTCTTCAGCCACTCTGAAGACGTTCTTTCCAACACCCAATGTAGAGTTCTTTGCAGCTTCATCTGAAGAATGTGTCATTGCTGGTACAGAATACTGGCTACATAAAGTTTTTTGTCATATTTTTCCCCCCTGTATATACTACTGATGCCAATGAGGCTTGTCATTTTGGGATAGATGGGGTCAGCATCAAGGCCTGTATACCTCCTTGAAGCCAAGGTGACAAGTGCGCTTCCTTACATTGGAAGAGTAGTTGGGAATGCCTCCTGATCCTCCTGTTCAAGATCTTACCAGGTAGCTTTATAGACATATACCTTCCTTTATAGTGGCACTACTTTCAAGTATTTAGGATTGACAATTTTTTTCATATAAATTGTTAGCATCAGTATCAAGCAATAAAGCATCTGTAAAAAGAAACATGTTGTTCGATTTAGTTGGAAGCATCTAATGGATGGGGCTATCTAGAAGAAGGTCTTTTGCTGGAAACACTTATCTCCCTACAGCAAGTGCAGTTAACGGTTTGCTAATTCTTTATAAGAGGCATTAATCTTTCTGTGCTTGTTCCCCCAAACAACTGGAAGAAATTAAGTTTCTTTTTAATTACTCTGCAGCATCTTTACTACATTATTCAATTCAGTTTTAACAATAATAATACTTAGCACATACACAGCATTTTACATCTTCATAGTGACCTACAGCATTAACGAATGCATCCCAAAACACCCTGCACTTGAGTTAAAAAGGTATACTACTGCAGGTAAACATCTATTTCCTTTGCACCTTGTGTGGTGTAATTTAAGATTACACAAGCATAAGAGAAATCACACTCCTGTTATATGTCTAGGACCAGACCCAGGTCTTAGGATTTCTCCCTGTTCTGTTTACCTTCAGCTGTTGTTTGATGTAACTTTCCCATCACATACTCTTGTCAGGGAGAAAAGCTCTTTTGGGATAAAGTATGTGCAACACTCTTTTAGGAAACTATAAACTGGAGGCAGTTCTCCAGCCTGGGAAAGGAGATAGAGAGTTATTTTTACTCTTAAATTCCTTTGGGGGAGACGCACTCAGATACGAGCGTGACAAGAGCCATACAAGTACATAGAGTGAGAGAGAGTGAGAGAAGGAAAGAAGTGATTAATGCAGCTTGGCTTCACCACTAGCTAGAAGATGAAACTGAACCTGCAAACCCAACATTTTGACAGAAAGATTTCTTTCCAACTACTGCCACTTTCAAGTTAAAGACACCAGCGGCGCTGTTAACCCTGGTTTCAAACACCTCTGTCAATAGCTATCACTACCAGCTAGGAATGACTCCTCTTCCCGAAGCAAATGACTAGAGATAACCAGTACCAATTGCTCTTGCCAAGCTGCCGGGTGTGCTCAAACCACTCCCAGGCTCCTCTCAGGTCTCGCTGGAAGTGGCACGTCTCCAGGGAAGCCTGCCAGGAATCAGTTGAGTAGCGATGCCTCACTCGTGCACCAACAGGGAAAGAGCTGGTCCTCGATGAGAAACGGTACAGGGGTCCCTGCACTGTGCCTCAGCTAGGACCCCAGGGTGCCGCGTCCTCTCCCCTCTCGCTCTGCAGAGCTGCTAAGAGCAAAGCTGCCAAGCCAGGCCCCTGCGCAGCCCTGGGCAGCGGCACATACTGCTCCACTGCCAACGCCAACAGCGCTGGAAGCTCTGCGGGACAAACGAGCATACGCAAGTACAGTGAGGGAAAGGTCGTTTCTTCTTGACTCTTGATTTGACTCTGGAGCAGATGCACTGGCCACCACCAGCCCTCATGATGTAGACCAAAGGACTCTGAAATTAGTAGTGGAATAGTGGAATAGTGGGTATGAAGAGAGAGTCTTGTAGCTGATTTTGCTTTTGGTTATTTAAAGAAGACAGAAATGTCTAGAAAATTCAGGCAGCAAAGTCAGCTGTGTTTCTAGGAAGGTTATATATTTTTATGCTTTGGGTTTTTTTTTTTGGGGGGGGGGGGGGTATCTGTGAGACTGCAAATATAGTAGGTGTATCAAACTGCAGCCTAAAAAACCCTGAAAGATTTTCCACAGTGTGGACATTTCTCCTTAGGAGCTGTTTGTGACTCACAGTTCCTGTCAAGCAGGTTAATGTGCCTCTAAATTTCACCTGACAGAAAATGTATCACAGTGCCAGCTGCATTAGGGAATGACGAACACAGCCCGATGGTGGTACTGTCAGACACCTCGAGGTTGCTCTCAGCAAGCACAGGTGGAGGGATGAACCTGCCTCGGTTCCAACAAAATAAAAGGACATGGCCAGCTCGAGGACACACTAAGACAAGTTCAGCAACTTGTAAAAGCACTCATTAATCTCTCTAAAATGAGCCTCCCAGGTTTTTGGAAGGAGGGCGTTGGAATTTGTGTGGCCTGCTTATAAGCAGAAAATCCACTTAGAAACAACGTTTGGCCTCTGAACAGCATCTGCTGCTTTGAAATTGCCTTCCACCAGCCCATGGACCATGGCAGGCATGGCCTGTGCAGCCACAGGGAGCTTGTTGGCTCCCATGAGTGGTTGGGACGTGGTGAAATGAGGCTCTGCAGCACTGGTGGCCAGCATGCTCCAAAGGTGCTCATGTTGCTGTTGACCAGGGGCGTTCCTAACAGTTTACCCTGCTTGTGGGACCCAGCCTCATAGCTGCCTGCATCATGGATGCACCAGTATGCATAGGATTAGCTGAAGATAAACCCAGTGTGTCCATAGACAGTTACTGCCTCTCAGTGAGAAGACCAATGCCTTTAGCTTTGGCCATACCGACTTTAGCTTTTGTATTGAGAGACACAAGTTCTTTCCCTGTATATATCCTAACTAGAATTAGGATCATATGCACCCCATCCAGAAATTGTGTTTATCTTTCTAGAATCGGGTTTTCCAAACCTGTCCCAGTTTCAGCTGAGACAGAGTTAATTTTCTTTCTAGTGGTTGCTGTGATTTCAGATTTGGTATGAAAGGAATGTGAATAATGCATATTGTTTTAGTTGTTGCTAAGTGATGTTTATACAAGTCAAGGACTTTTTTCAGCTTCCCATAGAAGTTGGGAAGAAGCATAGACAGAACAATGGAATGGCCAACGGAATATTCTGTACCATTGATGTCACACATGGTATAAAAATAGGGGTTGGCCAGGGGGCCAGAATCCACAATCTCTACTCAGGTCAGCTTGGGCAACCAATTCACTGGTCAGTGAGATTGACTTGTGTCTTGTATATTCATTTTCCATTATTATTGTTATTTTCCTTTTCTGTTATTGTTCTGTTAAACTGTCTTTATCTCAACCCATGAGGATTTTTTTTTCCCTTTCCCCTCCTTTTCTCCCTCTTCTCCCTGCCCTTTTAGGGGGGGAAGAGAGAGTGAGCAAGAGGCTGCATGGTCTTAGTTGCTGTCTGGGGTTAAACCATGACAAAGCCACAAGATTTCTTGGGTTTGTACTTCAGGTTCTTGGCTGTTATGGCCAGGCCCAGGTACAGAAAGGTCCTACCCCCTGCACTAATGGTCCCAGGGGAACACTACACCAGTGACTCAGGAGCTGGAGTCATGGATCTGGAATGAACCCGGGTGCAAAGAGGGAAGTATTCTAGCTCTTGTCTTCTCTGGTTGCTCTGGGAGTTGTTATAGTGCATTTTGTCTGAGCTAAGACTGATGCTGCTAGCTTCCACTGCAAGATTTCAGTTCCCCTGCAGAGCTTGATTTACTTTCCTTGTTTTTTAAAATCCCTTTTTAAGAAGTATGAAGAGTGAAAAAAAAGTATACTAAAACAATTGCAATCAGCTCTCATTTGTCTATCTACATAACTTTATCTACTCGGTGATGTCTTTTTTGCATAGATCTCAAAGAAATGGTTGGTGGATGCAGGGCAGTGAGTGAATACCTCTAGCCAGACTTTAAAAAGGATTAGAGGTAAAAAAAAAAAAAATCACATATAAGCAAACTGGTTTTGATCTAATGGCAAAAGTCTCAATCAAACAGAGCAGATAGTCTGGACTACCTGTCTGCACTGTGCTTGTTCTTCTTCATCTCTCCTGATGCAACACAGATGTCCGGCAGCTCAGCAGCACAAACCTCCGCCTGTGGTGCACCTCCCCAGATAAGCCGCTGCAGGAGCTATGGTGGGTAACCCATCGGCTTCAGTCAGATTTGTGGTGAGTCTGTTCCATGAGTAATCTGCAAAGTCTTTGAAATCTCTGGCTCTCTGGATTCCTTCGTAATCCTTTCCCTCACTCTATAAACAAAGACAAACACTGTAAAAAAGATTTACTGGAACAATGGTATCCATCTGCTGCTACATCTCCGCAAACCCACATTTGATAGGTTGAGATTAAGCAGTTGGCCAGACAAGATAGCCAATGCATCAACAAACATAGCTGTAGCATAAATAAAACCAGTGTGCAAAGGCAGTTAATGAGAAACGAGCTTGTTTCTCAAAATCCCTGAAGTTTTCCCCAGAAGCCTGAGGGGTCTTTTACTGTAGCTGCATTCCTCCTGACCCTACAACTGCCTTGGCACCCAGCCTTTTCTCTCCCCCAAACAATCAGACTGGCTTAAAACCCATGAAACAAAACAAAAGGTTACATTCTTCTCAACGAGAAGTTTTCCCCACTGTGAAAATCAGAAAAGTGTTTGTTGAATAAAAAAGAAATGAAAAAATAACCCTCAACTGTTCAGGTAACCATTTGTTTCCACAGCTATGCTCTCATTAAATCATCAGCTATCACAAGACTATGGATGAAAGACAAGAGCTGGCAATGTCGAGATGTCACATTAAATCACAGCCAGCAGAGGAAGGCTGGACAGGACGGCTGCAGGCGAGTCCTTCGAGGACCCCCACCCTGGGATGGGTCTGCTTGCTGTTTGGGATGCTGCTTTATGTGCTGGGGATCGACAGCACTGCAGAAGTGCGGGGAAGGAACCGCTGCAACCTCTGTCAAACCTTGTGGCTCAAACCCATTTCTCACTGATCTCAGCCAGAACGCTGCAGAGCAAGAGGAGAAATCCTCTCTTCTCGCAGACTACCTGCGGCGCCTTTCATCAAAGCTGCCTTGGCCTGTCCCCTGCACACACGGTAAAAGTGGAACAGGTTTAGAGACACGCTCATCTGCCCAGAAAAGATGGGGAGGATGGAGCAGGCGAGCCTGCCTATCTGTCACCCACGATGTTTCTGTCCTGTTGCCAGAGGACTACGCTCCTTCTTATGCAGCATAACATGACAATAAACAAACATTTAAAGCCTTGGGGAAAAAAATAAATGCACTGGTGCCAGGAGCAGGTTTTAGTCCACTGCTAGTGAGGCCCTGAGGAAAAGATGCCTATTTTTATATACGTGTCTCAGGCGTGAGGCCAAGCCACTGCTCAAAGGCAAGCATGCCACCGAGGCCACTGCCTTCCCATCTGCACGTGGCGTACTCCACTCTGCCTACAGCCATGGCGCCACCTGCTATCTCTAGCAGTGGGTTTTTCCTCCTAGTGGTGGGGTAACTGTGTGCGGCTGCCGAGCACTGCTCATCACAAACGGTTTAAAGCCCACGTTTGCCTGAGGCTTTCAATCTGCCCACAGAACAGAAAGGGTGGTGAGCTCTGGAAGAGTCAAAGAGAAGCCACTCCACAGCATCTTTGGTGGCTGCCGGCTCGGGTGGATTTATGTTACTGTATATCATTGCCTCTTTAAAACCCCTGGCTCACAGTTTCTCACTTGGCTGTTTCTCAGCGCATCGGTTTCACCCTCATTGGCATAGCGCTGCCCTCCCCTCCGTACACCCTTTACCACAGAGCCATGAGATGGAGTCTTCCATCGCAAGCTTCGCCTTCAGGACACCGAAGTGTTAAACCTCTAACGTGCTCACAGACTGGCTGTGCTTTTCCATCCCTGAGGGCAGGTTGGTATTAAGGTCCAGAACCCAGTCCCTCGGGCCACTCCAAAGGCCATTAAAGTTAGTGGAAAAGCATGTTATAGGCAGTGACAGGATCAGGTGGGCAACAGCTTCATAATTGAAAGGACTTAAAAAATTCACAATCAGTTCATCAGAGGTGGCAACTCATTAGCAGGCAACTGATTTTTGAGATGCTGCCAACCCAACCTTCAGAAAGCATCCCTAATTCCCAGGACAAGGTGTGTTTGGTACTCCTGAAATGACTCCCAGGAGCATCGTAACGGTCAGCATTCAAAGGCAGTTCGAGTTCAGAGTTTGTGGAACTCAGAAGTTGAACTCATCCCCGAAACTTTGTCTCCAAAACATTGATGGAAATGCCTTGCTATATATATGTCAAATCTTTTTGCTGGAAGCCCTCGTGGTTACCCCTGCTGCTTTACTGAGCACATATTGTTACTATTTTTGAGAAACAGTGTCTCGCTAAGTTCTTCCCCTAGTCTAAGAATAGGCTTTTTTTTTTTTTTTTTTGAGAAATGGCTTTACTGCACGGTGGCCTTGATGCAAAAATGTAACTGTCCCTGCCCAAGACAGAGGGTTTCCAAGTTTGTTAAAAAATACATTCTTTTGACAATTTTATTGTAACTTATTGTGAGTGTGAAATAAAATAGGAGGATTTTTGTGGTTCGTCTTGCATTTATGCACTTATATATGGTAATTAAATGTAAAAAATGCCAATTAAAAACAAACTTTGGCAAGACATTAGTCAAAATATGTGCACTTGAATTTTTTAGGGGCTTGAGGGAACGTTCCTTTGACATTTGCTTTTCTAAAAAATGCCTTAAAATATGACACTTCAAAAGCAGCTGCTTTGTGTGTTCACAAAGCAGTTTCCATATGCAGAGTTCATGTCAGATGTACAAACGTGTGTGCACCCAAATGACCATAACCACTGGCAATAGGTTACATAATTATTTGCATAGTCTCTTCTCAAGACTGGTGGATCTCTGTTAGTGCTCCGTTTATAAGTAACAATTAAGGAATAAATGCCCCTATCCAGTGCATCATGCCAAGGAATGAAGTAGTGTTTGCGCCATGAAAAAAGAACAAGCGATCTTTTACAGCCGTCTGGATTTTCTGGCCTTTTCTTACCTATTTCCGTGAATGTGATTGGGTCTTGACCTGGTCACGTAACTTTTCTGAATCTCATCTTCCTCATTTGCAGAGTGGGGATAATCATCTTTCTAAGTGTTGTCCAACATAACAAAGCAAAGTGAGCCAGGAGCGCAGAAAATCATTACGGGAAAGGGTTTGTTCATTGCCGTACATAAAAATTGCCTGATTAGCGCGCGCTGCTGTGAAAGATAAGAAGGCAAAGTGCTCAGACGGAGTGAGAACTAATCAAGTTTTTTTTTGTTATTGCAAAATACTGTTTAAAATTAGCTGAAGGTTCAGATGCGCTATTGCAGGAACGGGTTGTGCCCAGTCTGCCGTGCTTCGTTTCTGTCCTGTGGGCCTCTGCTCCCTCAGTAGGCAGCAGCCCCAGCTATGTCCTGTCCCTGCTCCTGCCAGAAGGCTCTTTCCAGAGACAGTCCCACACCTGCCTTGGGGACCACTCAGCCGCTGGGCCGTAACAGTTCCTCCTGCTACAAAAAACGCAGCCTCTGAGAGCAAAACCATCTGCTCTGAGAAAACCCCTGAAGGAAAGCCAGGCAAGCGTGAGGTCTCATGGGGACTGGGAGCGTTAGTGCAATATACAGTCATCACTGGAGACAATTAAGAAATCTGCTCACAGGAGAAGCGACGGTAAACACGATATTGTGTGCTACCCCATGTTTATCATAGAGATTTTGAATTTAGAAGATAAATAAACATGCAGGCTGTGAGCAGCAGTCAGGAAGTAGGCACAGACTGTGTCCAATGAGAACAGAGGTCCTATTTCACCCCGGACAAGGAGACCTGCCTGGCTTGCGCTGGTGAGGCCGTGGTGCCTGGGTGCCCTCTCTCTCCCTGCCCCGGGGGCTCGCGGCTGGCTGCCCTAGAGGGAGAGTACAGGGTGAGCTGGATCTCCTTTCCAAAAACTGAGCAGGTAAACAGCCAAGTCTTCCCTCTGGTGACTGGGAAATTTGTGACTGCGGAAGGGGTTTGCCTGTCTCCGCTGGGCATGGGAAGATGTGTAACTTTGTGTCCCCCTCCTAGTCCTAGATCTGCATGACCCGGAATTGATAAGTATAACCCCTCCAGCAGGCCCCAAATTCCTGAGTCACGTGTGTGTTGTGATGCTGTTTCTCCCAAGTTGGCAGAAGCCATGCCAGCACTGGGAGGTGACAAGCAGGTAGACGAGTTCTCCATCCCGACTTCCCCATCATGTTTAGGAAGGGCTGGGGTCTGGCAGCACAGACATAGTCTCAATGATCCAGCAGCAGCTGGTGGGGAAATACACCTTCCTACTGAGCCCTGCCACCAAGCTGTTACCCATCTGGACTGGTCTGCGGCCGATGGCAAAAGAACCAACAAGATTGGAGCAATTCAGGCAAAAACTGACAAATAATTAGACATCTGCACTAACAGAATCAGGCCTAGCAGACCTATAAAATATCAATATAAAAATTAAACATCAAATACAATTAGCACAGTAGAATCTTCCAGTCACTATCTGCAGATCAGTGACCCCAGACATATCCAGAAATTAGGTTGAAAGGAGGGGGAGGAAGAAGGACAAAGCATTCTTTCTAAACTAAGATTCAGACATTCCAGTAATTAAAACAGGTATACAACCTGAATATCCCATCACAGACATTAACACCCAGATGAATACAATTATACAGATAATAAACAAATAAAGATGTAATTGCCTTCAAGCATTTTTTGGCACATGTTTTCATTGCGTTAAAGCCCAGAGGAAGTGATGGGGAATTTTTGTGGCAGTGCTTGTGAGGAATGTGTGGCAGTGCTGAAGGGAGGATTTTTCTGCTCAGTTCTCTGCCACTCTGGTTGTGGGCACCAAAAGGCCACATTTTTTCCTAAGCATGTTTTTGCTTTGTTGGTTTTGGTGATGGGAGTGCTGCAGGAGCAGTGTCTTTTCCAGGTGGCGTTCTGGAGGCTGCCTCTTTCCTGGCTGAGCCATCAAAGGTCCTTCAGGAGACAGGAATTGTCATAACAAACTGGAGGGAGGGTTTGTCTTTCCCAGGTCCCCATATCTGGCAGTCACCTCCATGGACTGCTTAGGAGGGATACAACAGTAATTCTGCAGAAGGCAATTACAAATTGCCCTGCTCCACATTTCGTCTTCATCTCTTTGAAAATTGCCATGGAAGGAGACTTCCCACTTTCTTCAGAATTCTGTTTCTTTATAACATTTATTTTCATCTTTTGGCAAAGTTTCACAGGCTACAAGCCCACTTTTGGGGGAAAGCACTTTCATTTTCCTTCAGTTCATCACTCATGTGGGACCAGATGCTGAACTAGGAGAAAGCAGTTTAAAGCTGGTCCAAACTAAAACCTTCTTTTAAAACTGACCCTTACAGGTCTTGTCAGCAGCTCCAGGCATCGCCAGAGCATACTGAAAAGCAATTTGTGACATCTGCGTTCAGCAATTCAAGTCTGGGTCTTGCCACAAACAGCTTAAACTGGAAGAGCATTAAAAGGTTAAAAGGACAAAGCTGCACAGAGAAAGTTCTCCCCAGGGATCCAATATTAGTTGGTCGCGTGGTCCTGGAGGTAGAGGGAGGTTAAGGAGCAATTGCAGGCATACCACTGAGTGTGGCTGAGCAAGTCACTCTCCTGCTGCGATCCTAACAGGGCAAGCAGGAAGCTGAATCTTGAGAAAGACCAGCACTTCATCCTAGCTGAGCATCTTCACCTTTCCTGAGAAACTTAATTGACTTTTCTTGTAAATGAGGGCATGATGAGGACAGTGCAAGCGCATGGTGGGGGTAACCAGTATCTAAGCAGAGAGGGCCAAGCTCCCATCCCAGCTCTGCGGAAAAACGCTACTGCTATTCAGGCTTTGGCCCCAAATAGCTGTGCAGAAAATGAGAAGCAGGAGGCACAGCACCTGCACGGTGGTGGAGAGGAGCCCTCTCCCCTCACCCTTTCCTTTCTCGTGTACCAGGCCTGCTTCCCTCAAGCCCCACACACAGCTGTTTGGGTGTGGGGCCAGGGCTACACCCACTGCCCACCAGCCTTGTCCTCCTGAGTGACGCATTCTGCATAGAGCTCGGTGCTTCCCTCCGAGGCCCCCATCCTGGCCTGCACATGTCCTCCATCCCATCCCATCCCATCCCATCCCATCCCATCCCATCCCATCCCATCCCATCCCATCCCTCCCTCATGCCCTGGCCACTCGGTCCCCGAAAACCTGCAGTCTAAGCAGTGATCCCTGCAGTGGGGAGGGGCACAGTGGGGAGAGCAGGGACCCCCTTCCCTGGTGGGCCGAGCATGGAGGGGGGAAGGAGGGGTTGCCCCATAACGGGCCGGTGATGGGAAACTTCATGACTGTGGTTCCCTGCACAGAAGAGCAAGGGAAATCAGACACAGTTGTTTTTATTCTTTTCCTCTTTCCCATCTTACCACCACTGCTGAGCAGTTTAAATAGTTTAAGTGGTTTTTAAAGTGGATTTTACAGACTAGGCTATGATCTTCATGTATAACATTTAACAAAACCATGTCAGTTAAAATTCTGTTGCTGTAGTCCTGAACTTTAATGTTCTTCTACATTGTTTGAAATCAAAGCCAGCTCTTTTCTCTGGCATACAGAAACTAGAAAAAAACAAAACGTTCAGTAAGCAGGAAAGAAAACAATTCTGTCTTTACTGTCCAAGCTAAAAAAAGCCCACCCAACACTCATAAAATAAAAGAAAGAAACATCATCAATCAGAGGAAAAGAGATTTGATCTTAAAAGCTTGTCTGTGTCATTTGTGATATGGGCAGATAATTTACTTAAATATATGAGTTTAAGTCATGTTATTTCCACTCATACAATTGAAAACAGTTTGATCCCTACTATGTTACACGTAACTGTGTTACATACACAGGTTACATATAACCACATGGCAACAAACAGAAAACAAACTAAAGGAAACTTGGCATGGGCTCGGTGTTTTCATTCTGAAAGGTGAATCTTTATTCCCCTTCCAAAACCTGATTTCATGCCATGTGGGCTAAAATCGTCATTTGCTTCCTAGCAGGTACAGTTGGGAGATAAAAACAAAGAGCACAGGGTAATATCAAGAAAAGACAAGTCCTTTTCCACCAACTGCCTGCAGAGAACAGGGAGAAGATCCCTGGACAAGGGACAGCAGGGTGTGCAGCACTACTTCAGATTTCTTCACTTTCCAGATATAATTTGCTCCACATGCTGTTTACCCACTGATTCTTCCAAACCACGTCTTGGCTAGAAGGCAGGTGATGACAGGTCATGGGAGAAGCAGAAGAATTTTGCAGCTTGTCTTGGCTGTACCGAATATGCCCTCATGCTTGGAACAAATCAAACAGTTCATGCCATTAACAAACTGGCAAGTCCAGTGAGCTTTTCCTCCCTGGCAGGGACTGGAAAGGTATACCAGTACTATAACAACAGAGAGGTACAGGATGAGTTTGGTGCATTGGTACTCACAGCGGAGAAAACAAGGTATAGGCTGGCTTTCTAGGGACAGATACACAAGTGTACTTTACTCTGGATGGATGGCAGGAGACAGGGAGAGATCAATCTCCGTGACCAGCATGTGTCATGCATCTTCCTTTACTGGCTGCCTGGGAGCTGCCCTTGAAGCCACCACAGTGCCCTCGTATTTCTCCAGTTTTCAAAATCATCCACAAACTTCTCCAGCAAACTCCCTGTCCTACAAGCCACTGGGGTGTCACTTGCTAAAGATACACTCTGGGAAGCAGCTCGCGCAGTTGACAAGTATGGCAGGGTTTACCTATTTCATCGTGGAAATTTTACAGTTGCGCTAGGTATCAAAGCTTCACAATTGGTAACATCTAACTACATCACCATGAAAATGCATAAATTATAGCCTATGCTGCACAAACCTGATCTTTAATAAATAGACACGAGGAAAACTCCCTCTTTTGCAGGTTGGCCTTACTCTGGAACATGCAAAGGGAAGGAACAACACACTTCTGTCTCCACTGGTTCCCTTGGAGAGTAGAAGAGCTATGTGCTTCCTCAGTAGTATCTTCTCTGCTTCTCTGGGCACCACTGAGGGAAAGTCCAAGATTTCACACGTCCAAGGTGTGAGCAGTGGAGGTGAAAGGCTAAGAAAGCAGGGAGAGAAACGTGCCAGCTGGAGGCAGGGTGGCTCCAGTGCCCGTGTCTCTGTCCCTGCGTGCACACAGAGCATCCAGAAAGGGCAGCACAAGCAATGGGACTGAGCCTGAGCATGGACTCAATGGCAGCTGAATAAATGCGCACAGATTTGCGTCAGTGTGTTATTTTTGCTGTTGGACCCCACTGAATTTATTTGACCTGGAAGTCACCGATCATCTCCCCAGCTGGGAACAGAACAGCAGTGCATGGTGTGATCTGTATAAATATCTAAGTTACAACGGCCGAGAGAAAGAGAGGAATTTGGTGAGGTATATTTATGTGTCTGTGTCAAAAGATCAAGTCTACAAAATTACTGGATTGTTATACCGGTATGATATGTCTCTGTAGCTAAAGATGAATAGAGACAGAGATGAAAAAATGCCTCTTGTGTCATGCAATTCATCTAATTCATCTCCATGACAATGTATGTCCATTTTCTGCAATGCATTTCCTAGTTTTTGGCTAGTTTTTTAATGTCCCAAGAAATGAAACTTCCCCTTTTCCCATGAAATGTTACTTCACAGACTACATTGCCCGGACTTGTGGGTTTGAGGTTTTTTTTGGAAGTTCAGTCAACATTTTAAACTTCCTAATTTCATCTCAGTGCTAATAAAGACATCATTCTTAATCTCATTTAATGCCTGAATCTTTCAAAAATCTTCAGATAATTAGCCCTTTACCAATATGTTTCTTTTAATTAGTCTTTTCAGTGACAGAATTTTGTCCTGCCTGAATTCAACCAGTTTTTGCCTAATAATAGAACGCAGCAATTTCTTAAACTCCAGCCACCAGCCACTCTGTGGGTTTGTTTCCCACAGCAAGTCAGTGTCTGTGATTGCCTGTTGGCTGGCTAAAGAGTCTAGAATATCTTAGATTTGATTGGAGTTCATCAGGATCTACTTTTAGGGAAAACTAAAATAATCCAACACTTCAAAGCTGTTGGAATCCGGCCATTTATTGATATGAATATTCTACTTAACTACACCCCCTTGCCCAGCTATTTGGCATGCACATTTCCCTTCCTGACTCAAAAGCTGTGAGTACCTTAGAGGTTGTCCAAAAGAGTGAGCTAACTCAATTCCATATGCCCACGTTACCTGAACTTTGCCCAGCCTTAACTCCCAGTCTTCATCTTTCAATTTCTTTCACCAGTAGGACTTACCAATGCACTGAAATCCAGATGCAGTCATCCAGAATCCAGCTGTGCCGCTTCTGGGAATAATTAATATAAAAATGTTTCTCGCCTAAAATCTGGTAAAATTCCTGCCTTCTTCAAGATTGTCTCCTTATCAGGTTGTGATCGGCAGTTTGGAGTCGGCATATCAGTACTCCCTTGCACGTGCCAGCATCAAAGGGAAAGTACATGTTCCTGTCTCCAAATAAGAGGCATTTTCCATATGCGCACTCTCCGCTCTGTCCTGCCTGATGACTATACATTAAGATATCATGCGGGAAAGGTTGCAACATTTTGTAGCATATGCCTGCGCAAGCGAGAAGCATGTCTCACACCTGCTTCTTGGCTTTGGGACATTATTCCTCATAACTCTCTCACAGCCCGGCTGGCTTGCGCTGCTGCAGGCTTCGAATGGCAAGCCGGGGCAGCAAAGCAAGCTTTTCCTTGCTTGGGGTGGCAAGCTACGCGAAAGCCTGCGGTCCCTTCCCCGGTTTTGTGCTCACGGGGAAGGGGTGCTCTGTGAGAGGCAGCGGCCAGCCCCTTTCAAAACAACACTGTCAAACCACTTCCAAAGGAGGCTTACAATTATTCGCATGGAAAAAGGCTTACGACTTGTTTTCTCATTCCAAATTCAGAGAGCTGGTCTGAAATAGAGACCGTTTTCCTTTAAATAACGTAGGCAGTGCTGGAGCAGGATTACATCTGTCACAGATAAAAATGCTCTATTTATGCCTTATTGTAAACCATTCACTGGTTTATGGTCCTCGCGTCCTTCAGGGAGTGTTGGAAACCCACACAGCATTCCCGAGCGCTACATTTTGCATTCGGATCTCCGATTCTGTTGACAGATGTGTACAATCACATGCAGCAGTCAGACAACTCCCTCTTGACTCTGTATCGGAGGAAGAGCGAGAGGGCAAATTATTTCAGCTGAGGTCAGCATTAACTTAAGCTCAAAATAACTCCCTCCAGATCCACCTGCTTCAGACAGAAGCCTGCGAATAAGTGGTGGTCTTCGGTGAATTCCAGCCACTTCCCTATTTCACATCCCATTTTGGGGCTCTGCCATCACAGATGTAGACAACACGCATGTACTCAATTAAACAAAAAAAGGCTGCAATCGGCCTGATAAATGAAAAAAAAAAAAATGCCCCCACTCTGCAAGTGAAATGTAATGGGTTAGTAAACATGTATTTCCCATTTTATGTATAAGCATTGACTATGTAAATATAAACATGTTCCTGAGTGCTTTGAGGAAAGATTATCAATTTATTGAGAATGGGCCATTAAAAAAAAGACAGATGATTGCATTCATGTTAAATTAAACAAAGTTTTTTGAGAGGATACCCTTTAAACAAGAAAGCTTCCAGTTTCTCTTATAGTTTCAATTGCTGAGACTATCAGCTTCCTTCTTCCCTGTCTTTCTATATCAAAAAATAGCTTCTTTCATTCCTTATAATGGACCGTTCCTAGTAAAGCTGAGTGGTTCCAAGGAAATGCAGTGAATCACTGACCCTTGTTCCTTGGTGCCTAGTGGTCTCAGACTCACCAATCCTCAAGGGCAGAGGACTTCTTTTTTTTAACCACCTTCCACTCAGACTCAGGTTGGAGAGCTCCTGTCCTCGCTGGACCCTGCTGAAGAAGTTGGGGGACATCTGGAAACAGAATCCTGTTCTCGTAGGTCCTAATTATTTCTAGTGGTGTGTACCGGTCAGTGTCTCCCAAGCCGTTCTGAGATGCTTCTCAGATAAAAGTCACCCGAAGTTTAAGCAGAGGTTCTTAGAAGGGCTTGGGAAGCAAAACCAGTGCCCTGCTCTTGAAACCATCATTATTGAAATAACCCTTAATAGCGTAAATCTCTTCTCCTTTCTATCCGCTTAAACCAAAGTTTAAACTCTCAAGAACTGGGAGATTTTCCCTGAGAAACCACAAAGCTTCTTATAGCTGGAAGCCAAATTTGAGGGGAGGTACCATCATGTTAACCTCAGGCAGCTTTGATATTTTTGTTGGCTGTGTCACCTGAAAATAATGGTATTAGCAGCTCTGACTAAAATACAGAGAGCTGCGGCTCCCTCACAGCAGGTAAACAATCTGTGCAATTGGGCACGAATGCTGATAACAAGGCCTCCTTCCAATTAGGAAGCAACAAAACAAACTGCATCAGCAAAAAATTCCTGCGAGGATATTCCTTAAGGCTTCTTTGTGCTCTTTACAAAACACACGCATTTTTACCGTGCGACACCCCCAAATTCATCAGCTGCCTGCAGGAATACTTAAGCACTGCTTCTTTGCGAAACTGCGCAGAAAAGATTGCCTGGTGCTGTTGCAGCTAAACCTTGGGGTCAGAGCCGGAGGGACACATTTATACAGGAGAGGCACAGGCGGACGTGCACAGACAGAGAACTGCAGCCTATCTGTGCAAGGGGAGTTTGCTAGGGTGAGCTGAAACCTCTGTGTAGGCATTTTAATTTTCAGAAAGCTGCTTGAATGGAATGCACTTGAAAAACAGATGTGTTTTGAGAGCAGTCACAACAAATATCAAATGTGGGTGATGTGTGAGTCTGAGATTGAACCATCAGAAACATCCTGTCCTTGGTCCCCTTCTGCCTGAACAGGGAGGGCTGGCTTCTAATGCCACAAAGAGACCGGACTGCTCCTAGAGATATTAGAAACAAATTTTGCAGATTGTTTTTCATCAATGTCTACGCAGTTCCTTAGCACAGACAATTACATTGCCTGACTGCCTCTGCCATTTATTACATTGTCAGAACTGTTTGGCATACGTGTAAGCCTCCCTGACTGTGGCGCATCCTGTGGATCTGTGACCTCCATCTTCTCCCAGGTCCAATTCACAGTCACTGGCAGCGTGTCTGTGCAGTGCACGTGCAAAGCAATTGGATTTCAACCTTGCGCTGGAGTGGTGAGGAAGGAATTAAGGGAACCAAGGAGGAACTAAGACCATTAATTATATGACTTATGAGGAAATAGTCAGTGATTGTATTTGAGGTTTATTCCTGACCTTTGGAAGGTCATCTGTGAATGACATTGATGACTCTTGGATGAATTATTGAGGAAAAATTTCTTTCCATATTGCCTGAAGAGGTGTTCCCGCTGCTCACCTGGATGCAAAAGGCACTGCCAGAAGAAGAACAGCTTTTTCTGGGGCCAAGGACACCTGGAGAGGCTTGGGTGGGAACAGGAGAGGGGACATGGTGCAGCAACCTGGAGAAATGAACTCCCACTCCCTTGGTGCAGTTGACCTAGAGACTTCCAGGCCAGAGATTTAATAGTGGGATAGGAAGAAGCAGTTTTCCTAGCAAAATGGTAGCAGCACTGCCTCTGGGAGACTGGAGTTCAGTGGCAGGGAATGGAGTTTGCCAAAAGCAGTTTTTAACAGCCAGTTTGGCTGTGATCTTGACAGCCATTTCTATCAAACCGGGCTGAATCATCTCCAGCACAGCTCTGTCTAGGCAAGAGACTTAAGATTTATAACAACCTCTTGGAGTTGTTTTATAAATGCTTTGTAAATGGGTCCTTTGATTTGCACATAACCTTCTTCAGTGGAGCTACTGAGCATCATTCAAGTGATGTAGCTGTCTGTGAACTGGGTAAATATGAGCTAATCTCCTTTTTGGTGGCAAAGGCCTTTACTGCAGCTCACAGTAGGAACAGTCCCTTCAGTTACAGTAACGATTCACGATTATGTTGAAAGTGGATAGCTCAGCATGCCTGTGTCTGTGCCAAAAGCCTGCATGGGATGAGCGGACAGTAGCCCAGGTGGGGGAAGGAAAACTATGGTTGGTCTGGCTAAGACACCCAGCCAAGTCCCCAGAATTAGTTGCAACCCAGATGGCACAGTAAGGTAGTTCAGGATGAATACTTGTGGTTAGATATGGGTATGAAGCTTAGACACCTCTGCCATGTTTGAATGACTGAGGAGTTCAGCCCTGAGGAGAAGGACTTAGAGGTGTTGGTGGATAAGAAGCTCAACGTGAGCCAACAGTGTGCGCTCGCAGCCCAGAAAGCCAGCAGCATCCTGGGCTGCATCAAAAGAAGCATGGCCAGGAGGTCGAGGGAGGTGATTCTGCCCTGCTACTCTGCTCTCGTGAGACCCCACCCGGAGTACTGCATCCAGCCTGGTCTAGTGGGAGGTGTCCCTGCCCACAGCAGAGGGCGTTGGAACTAGATAATCCTTCAGGTCCCTTCCAACCAAAACCATTCTATGATTCTATGACCCTTGACTGTCTCACAATATTAAAGAGGGCTGGATTGAGTGGGAACAGTTCTGTATCAGCAGGATCCGCCCTTACACAAACAGTGTGGACATGTTTTCTTTCCAGAGTAATTAGCAGGTTCATAACCTTTAACAGTGAAGTAGCAAGCAGAAAGAGAATTCATGTGTATTTTCTGCGGGGAGTTTGCCTTCCTGGAGGAAGAGGCACTTACGAGTGTGGAGCCATTAAATGTTCAAGAATTTTCAGGGATGGGGTTAAAGTTCCTTTTAAACATGGGGTTTATCACCAAGATCACCTGAGAATCTACTCTGTGCATATTCTGGACCTTCAGTGGTTGAAGCTTGTTTTTTCCCACATATGGGCAGGGTATAGGATATGGCAATAGCCTCAGATTATCTCAAGGCCAGTATTCATGGGGTGCAATGTTAACATAGAGGTCTTCAAAGGTGTTATGCACCTAGTAAGGATGATTTTAATGGTCCCTCTCCTGGGGAGTTCCTAAAGCTAATGAAAAGGTAATAATGGGAAAACAGCAAAAGAAATAGGTGGTGTCAAGTGATGGAAGGCTGAGAAGTGTTTTGTTAAAGAGAAAATGGAAGGCAGTCAGATATATGTCTGAGATGTGACTGCTGAGAACCTGAGAGGTCTTTGGAGGTTGTATGAAAGTGGGCTATTGTATAAAGTGGACTGTTAGAGACATTTCTAAGGGCACAAACAAAGTCAAGGGCAAAGTTAAGAAAAAACCCAAAGTTGCCTGATCTTCACCAAAGCTCCAGGAGCAATCCCTGGATGGAAGGATCCAGGATAGCAACGGCACATGGAAGGACAAGGAAACAAAAGGGTGCACGTCTAAAGCCTACACCAAGAAGCATTAGCCTACTGCAAGAAAGAAAAGGATCGAAATCTGGAAAAGGCTTTATTGAGTAGATGAAACAGATGCACCATCAGGAGTTAATAATAAAGGGTTGTTGCAAACACAGTTCATACTGTCGAGGATCGCCGCAATTTTCTTTGATTAAAAAGAGCTCTTTGATGGAGCAGTCTGGAATATTTCTGTTGAAAAATACTCAGTCATAAAAATATTGTTTTAACAAAAGCCTTTAGATTTGTGTGTGCGTGTGTGTGTGCATGTGCATGCCTGTGCGTATTTGGACTGACATGGATGAAATTCTCCAGGGGAGAAATCATAGGTTTTGAACTGATCTACTTTTCAACACTAGTGCTCATTTTACAGACTTCTATTGCTTTTCAAGGATTCTTCTTGTACAAGCAGATTAGTTGCAACAGTTCTGCACTTTTAAAGAAAGGTGTTCTCATATGCTATAAGGATTGTTTATGTCCTATCGAAGATTTTTTGTGATTCTTTTTTGCTTTTATTGAGGGTATTAAAAGAAAAGCATACAAGAGTTAAAAACTGACTGTTTTGATTTTCACACAGATCTTTGTGCCTGGAAGCTGCCAGAGATACTTTTGTTATGAAAGAAAAGAGGAAGCACCTTGTGTATTGCCCTTGGAAACTTCCACTGATACATACGCAGCTACTTCTAATTGCACATGCTGCAGCCATGCAGTGGAAACGTGAGTCCTCTCTTTCTTTTTCACCAGAATAATGACAAGTGGATGACATGACTGAAATATATCGGTGAGAGTTTTGCTATAACCATGGTAGTACAAGGACATGGGTAAGACAAGGCGTTTGTTTAGAGCTGCCTTCACAAATAAGCACTCCTGTTTTGTGCTCATGTCTTCCCCTGAGCTTTCTTCTGAGAGCCACCCTGCCACAGCGAAGGGACATATAGGAGCGATGGGAGCCGAGTGCCTCACTGCTCTCTGTAACTCTGAGACTTTCCCCCACAGGCTGTCTTTTATTAGACCAAACGGCACGGCTGGAAAAGATTAGACAAGGTTTCTAGCACATAGCACCTTTGCTAGGTCTGAAATGCAGCAGCTGACTTCAGAGCTAAAAAGCAAACCAAAACCGGTCGCTCAGAATTTGATCTCTCTGTGTACATTGCTGCCTTATCACAACACTGCTTTCCGTCACTTCTAGCTGATGTCAGCCAGTATGATACGGAAGCTTGAAATATTTGCCTGAAAGACTCTGTTCAAGGGTAGCATCTGGGAGAGGACAGGAGCAATAAACAGGCCAAATTCACTGCTCTAGGAAGCAGGCGAAACTTAATTGGTGCCGACAGTGAGCTCCGCTAGGAGCGCAACACTGGTAAAGAGCGAGCAAAAACCTAAGTGCATAAGTACTTAGGCAGGCATTATGCATCATTCGCTCTATTTATATATGTTTTGAAGGGGACACCCCTGCAGCGAGTAAAATGGTGCTACAGCGTCTGTTACTGCGGGGCTGTTTTCTCAGGCTGCTTACCTCGATTAACAACAGGGGCAGGATGGCTCAGCCGCCCACTGCTCTGCCTCCGTGAAAGCAAACTCCAAAACCCTCTCAGCATCCTCAAGCCTTCCTCTTAATGGGTTCCTGGCCCTTTAGCTTTCCCCACGCTTCCCCAATTAAAATGTTCCGGCCCTGGACGTGGGAAGCCGTGCACAGCTGCACGCCCGGCTTTCCAGCCCACTGCCGTGACGGCTGGAGCTGCTGGCCAAAACCTTGGAAACAGGTTTTTAATTTAATTTTTGGCCAAGCTGGGGCCTATTTTAAGTCTTTAAAAACACTCTGGATCTCATGCAGACCTCCGTTGCCTTGAAGTAAACTGGCGGCAACAGCACAACTGAGTTTCCCAGTGGTGGCCCTGGGTAAAAGCAGGGGCAGAGGGGATGAGGATCCTGCCCGCTGTTCTCCTGTTTGCACAGAGGATAGGGTAGCTTCAAGTTTTGCTCCAGACTTTCAGCAGAGGCAGACCCTCTGCTGTTTTGTCAGTTTAATGGGAATTTAATGTTTCTTCTTCTTCTCTCCAGATGTGTTAACAGATACGCAGATCTGCAGCTTTATAGCCAGATCCCTGAATGAACGTGCAAAGAAGATAAGGGTGTAAAGAGCTTTCCCTTGTCCTCTCCAGAACATGTCACAGGCTGTCCCAACCCTTAAGGTGTCCCTGCTACCCACCCTGCTGTCTCGCGCCAGGCTGGGGAGGGAGCACCCGGGGTCCGGCTGTCCCCACGCAGCAGCTGAGTCCTGACAAAGGGACAGGCTCCCTTTTTCCAGAGGTCTGCAAGCTGTCCTGTTGTAGGGCATCATGGCACTGTCACCAGCCCTCTCCCAGCAATCCCTGGCATTTTGCACAAAGTAAGGTGCCCCTAGCCCAGCACTCTGCGTCTGGCAGGGTAAGAGGAGGCAGCGGGCAGGGGAACCACATGAGCCTGGCTGTTGCCTGCTGGTCAAGACGAGTATTTCCCAGTCAGGAATATATTTGATTGGGAAACAAGAAGGTTTTTATGAAATCAGAGCAGTGAAATTCTGTGGACTTTTATAAATAGGAAGGTCAAAGATTAAGCTGGTTTAAAATGTAGTTTAGGAGGTGACTGGGCTTACATGATGTAGTGGCCTGTGAGGAGGGGGACCTGGGTAGCTGGGCTGCTGCAGCCCCTGGCTGCCCCATGCCAGGGTGAGACAGCCTTTCTAGGGCAGATGGCGCAGCCGTCCCATCCTTCACCAGGGAGGGGGACAGGCCAGGTCACACTGCCATGACATAACAGGTCTCTTCTGACAGGAACAGCCTCTTCACAGGAGGGAAAGCACCTTGCCTCATCTTTTACACAGGGCAAGTAGAGACATCGAACATGAACTTTTCTTCTCCATTGCCAGTGAGTGGCGTCAGTTTAGATCAGAGATCTAAGGAAGATGGTCTGAACATGAACTCTGCTCCTCTTACCAGCGCAAGCTTTAGGGCTGAGACTTTCCTCGGCTCAAACAAGTTCTTGGTATTTAGTTGCTCTGTGCCTTAGTGGTCTACAAATGGAAATCCTGTGATGATGGCAGTGTTGAAGGACTGAGACAGGTATAAAGCATCATTCCTTTGCCCTGGATGGCACTACTAGTTGAGCTCATTTATGCAGCAAATATATTGTTTTATTTAACAGTCCACAGTTGGGCTGAGGTCTTTGGCGCCAGGCAGATTAAAATGCACACAGCATTGCTCATTTTCAGTTACCATTCCTCTCCTTTGCTGTTAAAAAAGGGAGCATAGATCTATAGTTCAAATATAAAGGCGTCTGGTGACTAATACGTAGCACTGGCCTGCAGACTGGGTTATTCTCTGCCGTCAGGCACGGCTGTGGAGGCTGAGGCATTGCTATACTTGGTGACATTCTTTTCTTTGTGTGCAATGACTGAATGAAGATCGTGAATGAATTTGCTGCAGCAGTATCATAGATCCCTCCTCAAACCTAACACTTACTGAGATTGTGTTCTTCTCAGTTGGACTTTCTTACAGTTGTGTCTTGATGTGAGTATATTATGTCACCCATCACAACAGGGAAAATGACAACAGCCAATTTCTGTATGTTGGAATGAGATAGGCTAGTTATAAGGTGTCCACTGTGATTCAGTATTTGCTGAACTCTTAACACATTTCTTTGCAGCTGACAGTGCTCGCTGTAACTGGAAGTCTAATTGGAATAAGAGACTTGCACAAATCTGCAGTCCTATAAAATCTGATTTTGAATTCAATATGTGCAGTACAGTCAGCTCCACCGATGTTTTGATTTCTTTTTTCATTGTTGTTTTTCTTTTAAATACTGTGCTGGTTTATGTGTAACCAAAATTCATACAGAAAATAAGAAATCCAGAGGAGGTGAGTGAGACAATACAGTTGCACAGCATCCTGAAAAACTCTGCAGACCTAGGCAAGTAAAGCAGATGTCTCATGATCCCCTGACCTAGCAAGTCTCCCAGTAATGAAGAAACGTGTAATAAAAGCTTTTGAGAGGACTCAAGATTTGTGTGCTGCAGACAGCCTTGGTTAGGATCAGATCTTAACGCAATTTTCATGTAGCTTCTCCTCACCAGACTGTAGCACTGCTTGACCATGCAGGGTTGGATTTCTGCTCAGTGGCAGCCCACTTCATCCCTGTGGGGCGGCCTGTGGCCTCTCTCCTGTGGAACTGCTTCTGGTCAGTTTTGGGAGAGAAAATTTTGGGGCCTCAGGGTGGACATTTGGGAAAGGGACAGAGGGTGACTGAAACGGACCAGAAACTAGAAGCCAATGGTCCAGGAGGAGGAAGCAGAAAGGCAGCGGTGCAGGTTTGGAAGCCAGAGTTGCAGTCATCAAGGGTTATACAGCACAAACCAACAGCTAGCAATAAATGCAGGAGCCCAAACAATATGGTGATTTTTAGCCAACAATTTTCAATGAAAATAAATATGGTACCCTTCCACGAGAACAGCTATAACCAGGGAGGAAGTCGTTTCACAAACAAACATGAACAGAGGCCAGTTCTCCAGGCAAGGAGAAGTGAGGAGCGTGGTCCCTCCCAACCTTGAGATAACCTTGGGGTACAGTCGCAGACTGGGAGGGAAACAGTGGGAGTCAATGTGACTTGGCACTGGCCATCGCCAAGGGAACGTGATATGTCAGACTCATTTGTAAAAATCCTGTCTCTGTCTATCTCAATTACCAAGGCCTGAAGTGCAGGCAGTTCTTGTGCAGGCTGCACAGAATGGGGCATGGGCACACAGTGGTTTCCCAAACCTGTTCTTTGGCCTTGCCAAGGTCCGTCCCCTCAAGTAAGGACCCCTTGTCCCTTCTTTCTTCCAAGGCATAAATCTCTCCAGAAAGAGATGGGAAATAAGCCAAGGTTTAGTTGGCCTTCATCTTTTCCCTTCTGCCTCCACCTCATGATCCAGCCCTCAGGAGGGGATGTAGCCCCAGTCTCCATCACACAGTCACAGCCAGGTGATGCGGCAGACAGTGCAAATACTGCACAGACACAGGTCAGTAGCGGTGGTGGGTTAAACTCCTACAGCACCCCAGAATGTCTATGTCTGGTCTTTAATTAAACAGTCATTTACCTTTTGATCTTAATTCAGTGCATAGGCCGGGTGACAAAGGGTAGATACAAAAGTTTACCAGGACACAACTGTAAACGTAGCCTCTCTGAAACAGCAATTACTTTCTTCTTGGGTGCAAGTTAGCTGCTGGTTTGCACGCAAAAGGAGCAGACAACTTGTGTAAGGATATTAAGTTCTAAACTCAAAAGAAGATTTACTGTGGAATTATAGGACTGATCAGCTTTGCCAGTTTGCATTCATCAGTTTAAAAATCAAAGGAAAGACTGCTTGCTTGCTTTCTGATTTCTGAGAAATACAGTTTAAGAAACAAAAGTACAAAAATGTACTGCATCTGCAAAACAACCCATCGTAAATAATATGTATTAATACCCTATGTAAATTCATGCCCTAGATACACAAACGCTAGTTCAGAAACATGTTGGCAGAAGCCGCAATAGACAAATATACAGGCTATTGGCAGAAAAAGTACTTCCATTATTCATTTGTCACTGGTACCCAGGACTGTGATGCTATTCGAGGTAGTGTACTGTCTCAAAATAAATCTTTTATCACTACTCACTTCAGCAATGGGAACTGGTGATGTATACAAGCACAGTCAGATACAAGGCCAAAAGGCAGACGTCTCTCGCTGGAACTGCTCTGTTGCAGCACAGTTTTGTTTAAATATTATGCACTGTTTGTTTGGAAGGTTCTATCAAGTTAATGGTCAGATGTGTCTGCTGATGTACACACTGCTGATGTGTACAGGGCCTTATGTGCACAACATTTAACAAGGCACCTTTACAGTAAAGACCAGAATCTGTGGGAATCTGCACAGAAAAGTAGTAATGATGAGTGACTGACAGCATTGGAAAAGAGGAAGGGATTTTGTGCTTCCCTGTAGTCTGGACACAAGAGTTATGAGAAGACCCAGAAGAGAGAAGCAGAATGGTAATTTTAAAAAAAAATATATTTCTTCAGCAGACTGGGCTGATGCTAAGGTAAATGAAGACTCCTTTCATCCCTGAAGGGATGAAACAGTCTATGGTGTTAATAATATTGATCCCAATTCAAGTCAGTCTTACTTGAATCAAATCAGGTTTTTCACCAATTTAGATGCTAGAATAGACTTGAAAATTGATGAAAAGAAGAGCCAAACTTTTCTGCTTAAGTTTTGCATAACAAAAACACAGGAAATATATATGCACAATCACATTTAACTACAATTCCATATAGCAAAAAACAAAATGGCCACTTTTCCTGTGCTCAAGAGAGTGTTTAAGTTTAAAACTTAGCATTCGGAGTCCCTTCTTCTGTCTGAAACATGGTGGAGGGGAATTGGTGTATGGAATCTGAAACATATCAAGGGTGTAGAAACTCAAGGAGATAGGAGGAGCAAGGCAGAGAAAAATGGTACCTACGGAGATTTGTTCTCTTTTTTTTCTAGTTAAGTGCTGCTAAAGGACTTTGTACCAGGCTAAAACACTAAAATGGGAAGCACTAAATGCTTCCTAAAAGAATTTAGGGGAGATTTCATGCAATGACGGAAAGTGAAGAGAGCATTTCTTGTACACTTTGGGTCTAGTTCGTAATACTGCACAGACTTTCAAATGCAGTTGTATTCCTCTGCTGTCTCCCCCTCAGGAATAAGCGAAGAAACAGTAACAAAGAGAATAAAGGAAGACTTTGGGAGAAAAAAAATATGTGGTTTTGAAGAGGAAAAGTACAACATGTGTGGGGCATGAGGCACACAGGAGGAGCCGCTGCTCCCATAGTCATCATGGGACAGGAGGACCCTCCAAAGAAGTAGAGCTTGGCTCCAGTAGATCCATTTAGTGGCTGGTGGTGGCAGGAGATGGGGCTGTGCTTTGAGGAGGTGAAAGCAAGGCTGGCTGCAGGGGAGCCAGCAGCCAACACAGATGGTGGCATAAGTAGGCACTGGTGCTCTGGTAAAATGCGGGGCACTGTGCAAACAGCATTAAGGCGGGCATGAGTTGGACTGCAGTGGCAGAGCACCTATGGCACTGAGCATCTAGAAAAGGGGGGTTAGGACAGCTAAACTTCAGCTGTGTGATGCTGCTCATGGCTATTGGAATTGCCTCCAATGGGAGCCAGGCCATTGCCCTGACATTGGGATCCCCCATACCCCAATGGCTCAGAGCAGGACCACTGCCCTAGAGGAACACCAGGCCCTGCGGAGACTCTCCAGGGGCCTTCCCCTGCTTCTTTGCTGTTCCCTGAAGCACTGCCAGGCATTGTTGGTGTGGGGCCACAGCTCTGCCTGTTCCTTCCCCATGCTGCCAGCTTGCACTGGTGCCTGCATACATCACAGCAAGGCTGTGGCCCCACTGCTGCTCCACACGAGCCCTCCAGGTGCTCCAGTACGGTAACCAGAGAGTGGGACAATGGCTCAGACCACCATCTGAAAAATTCCTTCTGCACGCCTTGCAGCTTGCAGGCCAGCCTCACTGCTGCCTCCCCTCCACCACCAGCACCCACAGCCAGTGGCCGTTCTCACATGGATGAGCTGAGAGAGATTGCTTTAACAGCACCCCTCCTCTTTTTCTTCCGCCTGGTCAGGCTTGGTTTTAAACAGGAGGGACAGCAAATGGCATTTAGATACGCAGATGAGTTGGCTGGGGGCTAGGATATACAGTGTAGCAGGCTTAAGATAATTGCATACGTGGTTTTTGGAAACTTGCTCCTCCAGGGTTTGATTAACAAGAAGATCCTTGCTTCTCAAAAAGCTGTCGAGGGAAGTTGACAGAGATAGTGCAGCTTTAATCAAGACAGGGGAAATACTGTCATTTAAATTAATTTCACAGTTCCCACCATTTGCTGCAAAGACAGCAGCAACAGTTAGAGTCCACTTACTAACAGTAAACCCCCAGTTTTTCTCGCCCAATATTTCTTTCAATATATAGATGTTTGTCCTTCAAAATCCTTTGAACACTATCCAGGTCTCCATGTCAGTTGAAATCACTGTGTTTATTGATCCTCTCCATTTTAATCCACTGTTCAGTAGCGTATGTAGACACCACGATTCAACAGCCTAAGCAAGAATCAGTGTCATGGGACAAATTTCTGGTCCATCTTCTGATGAGTGAAACAAGATTGCCCACTTCGTCTGGGGAGGTATCAGTCCTGCCTGTTGTGGTGCATGCCTGAATGAGCTAAAGACACCTGCTTTTTGTGCATTGTGGCTGAAGGTGCACCCAAGTGGTTTCACTCCACCTGTGGGAGCCGAGCACAGGGTGGCTCCCAGACTGCTTAAGAACTGCCTGAAAAACACTGACAAAGAGACAACACCAAAAATGACAATATTTTACATCCATTTTGCACACAAGCAGTAATACATAAATTGCATCACTTTTGGTAATGGTTCACAAGTAATTTGAGTCCCCAGAAGATGTCCTGCTAAATGCATATAGGCTCAGCATGTGATTTATACCAGGAAGGTTTCTTCTACCTTCTAGTGGTGGCTGGGGTTGAGCAAAAGGTAAGGCACCTGCTTCAGTTTTTACCATCACTGCTAAGTTTTTTAACACAGGCTGTAGAAACCTTGTCTGTGTGGTGGGATGGATAACATTTTTTAGTGGTTTAAATCTCAGACACTATCAATAAGAGTCAGGTGAGACTTGGAATAATTGTTCAGAGGAAAATTCCTGCATTTCATTTTAGTAGTCTGAAATGGGACACCAAATTCCTGTGGGGGAATACATTCCCAACAAGCTGTACAACACTGTCAGGAGCTTAACTTTCACTGGTCTAGTACTGGTTGTTTGTTGTAGATGTGGGATCAGCTGAAGGGATGGTTACAGAAAACCAGAAGCAACCAACCAAATTTACATGCAAGTGGGGAAGCCTCTTAAATTAGACAGTGCAGCAACCAGAGATCCCACACTGAGGTTTTAAGGTGTTTGCTAGCATTCGGACAAACAAACGAACATTACTCATCGGGGAGATTCAATGGGCTTCCTCAAAGCTTACGCAGCAGGTAGGCTTGGGTCATCTCAGCAGTGGGAGCCTCCCTGGAACAGGGGCAGGCTTGAGCACTTGCCTCTGTGCCTCATGGTAATGAGAGCAGCTAACCAACTCAGGCAGGGCCTGGCAGCTGAATAATTAATTCTTCTTTTCTCCTGACCTAGGGAAAAGTGCTGGCATGGAGGTGGAGCTCATCTCTTCTGCTTAGGGGAGAGAGGATCCAGCTCTGGGTTCAGATGGCAGCTATGACACCAGGCAGACCTGGTGGGACGTTACTTCTGAGATTGCCTCTCTCTCCCCCCTGTGTATCCTGGGTGATTACCCAGTTTCAGTTTTGCTTTTTTTTTTCCTCTCCTGCACTGTCCTTTCTCTTTCTTCCCGCTCCCCCCCGCCCCCTCCCGCCCCCCTTACCTCACTGCTTGCCTCCTCTCCAGCCTCCTCTGCACTAGGAAGTTTTTACAAAAATAACTTTATTTTATGCATAAGGTGGTTGTGGGTCGCTAACACTCAAGGCCCGTTTTGGCTGAGCACCACCACCTTCCACAATGGCACGAGCCCTCACACACCCTCTGGCTAGGAACACAAAGCCAAAAAGGGCACAGCTTTGCTGCTACCCCACAGCACATCACAGCGTCTGCTCTGGCCTTGGCTGTGGGCTTCAGTGGGCAAGGTTGAGCTGACTGAAACTCAGACTGCCACTTCATGTCTCTCTTCATTTTGGAAGCGACTTTCTCGCTGCTTGTCCAGGCGTGTGAGCAGCCAGGCTGAGACGTACCTGCACAGGTACCCACTGCACTGTTTCAAGTGCTACTGCCCGTGAGGGACTATGCACGCTACGGGTCCTCTGCCCACACAGTACCTCCTGCTAGCTTGTTTTGCCTCTTTCCTGATGGTCTTTGTCTTTTCTGGTGGCTGCAATGACCACAGTCATGCCCTCTGAGCACCACAGTATGTATCACCGTACACACATCATAAGGAACCAGCATATACATATAAAATTTTTGTAGCTAGAACTGCATCATAATATGACCCCAGTGTTTGATGGCCTCAGAAAGTCAGAAGCCATCAGGCTCAAATAACTGTCATGTGTTTGTGAGCCTAAATGCTACTGACCCTTTGCTGCAGCATCCATTCCTGCTCCTTTGTCGCCCTGGCTTCAAACCAGCATCCCTTGTTCATGCTTATACCATTCAAGGGGAGCAAATACAAACAAGCATTTCTGTGCTGTGTTTGTAAGAAGGACTTCTTTCTTGCTGTAGGTGGCCCTGCTCTGGTGGGGAGGTTGGACTAGATGATTTCCAGAGGTCCCTTCCAACCCTGACCATTCTGTGATTCTGTGTGATTCAATACACTGGGAACATCTTCAATGAGGAGAGAAGATGTGGGAGAGCATGGGCTTTCGTGTGGCATCACACTAATTAAGGGATAAATGGATGCAGAGAAAATGGTATTGTGGGAAGCTGAGCACTGAGCATATGCAAGTCCCTGGGCTCATCAGCAGCTTTCCGTAACACATCATTCCTATGTTACTTGGTCAGGAGGTGCTACAGGGAGCACCGAGGTGTTTGGCTGGGCAGTACTGATGGCTGTTAATCTGAAAAAAATGGCTTAG
Organism: Vanellus vanellus; assembly: GCF_965231255.1. Classification (NCBI taxonomy): domain Eukaryota; kingdom Metazoa; phylum Chordata; class Aves; order Charadriiformes; family Charadriidae; genus Vanellus; species Vanellus vanellus. The sequence continues at coordinate 46,628,835 of NC_138907.1, read as the reverse complement.
GTGGGAAGAGTTTGCATTCTGCAGTGCAGGGAAGGTAGGCTGCCTATGTGAAGCAGGGGAATCATGGAGAGAGAGAAACCTGCATATGGTCCCTGTGATGGACTGGAGGGTTGGCACCTGTGTAAGGCTGGATGCGTGATGGCTATCTTCCACCCTAATTGCTGAAAGGGTATTTCACCTTAAATACTCACCTTCAGATCAAATTCCTCATTCTCTTCCCCATCTCCATGCTGTCTCAGGGTGCGTCTTTGGGGTGCATTCACAGAGCACAATACTGCCCTTGCAGTCAGTTGCTTTGCTAAAGCTCACATAGTTTACTAATGTGGCTGGATTTTTCCCAGGGCTTAAGCTCATTTGATCAGAGCTACCTCTGCGTGATGCATCCCTGTGCCATGCCCATACATAATGAAAGCCTGCAAAGCAGCTCTACAAGCAAATTTCCACCTCTCCACAGCCTTCATTTCTGAGGCATTTTTGGCCTTTGTTTTATGAATCTGAGTCCTCGGTTCTTACTTTGATCACTGTCTAATCAGATTGTTTAGCCTAAAATAAAAAATCTCAAAAAGGCTCTGGAGGCAGTTCACAATTAATTGTGAGCTAAACTTCTTCATGATAAGAAATCACTCTGCGCTGTTTATGATATTATAAAATCTTAAATAAGAAAACACAGATGTTAGTTTAAAATGAGAAGAGAAAGTTTAATGAACAGCTGCTAATCCAATCAATCCCCTTACTTAATGTTGTGTTCAGGTTAGACATAAACATCAGTAACCTGATGGGTAATATCTTATATCAGAAAGACATTTGGTATCCAGGAATTTCAGAATTCAGATTGAATTAAAAAGAAAAAGAATAACACCAAACAACTCAACAGAAAATACGTGGAAAGTCCCAGCTCTTTCACAGAAAAAGGATGTGGAAAATTCCAGAAATACTGAAATGCCTTGGGCTATTCAGAACAAGAACTGCAGCTGGTTCTGCCCCAAATGAAAATTCTTTGTAGTAAACTGCAGAGCAGCAGCATCACTAATACTTTATTTATAGCTGTACATACTGTTCTGAGAAATACGTTATTGATAAATAGTTCCAGATATCCTCATATACAGGAGTCTTGCATAATTTCATACAGCCATTAATTTTGGCAAATTCTTTTCTTTTCTTGAAACAGGTGAATAAAAGCTTGACCTTTTGTTCATATTCTGTACTCATGGTACATATAGGTCAATGGATTTTGCACGTGGCTTAGTGAGTTTTCAGAGCAGCTTATCAGTAAGAAAGGAGTTAAAAAATCACAGTACGTTAATTGCTCATAGACTCCAAAAGTGGTGTTCATGCTGATGTAAGGGAAATGTTGTGCACACAACCTATCTCTTATATTTGGAAGTGATAAACCTGAAAAAAAACCACAGACATATACACATACACACACCACAAATCCCTGCTGCTGCAAATTCAAACAAAAACTGCTTCTGTGTGCAGTTTCACTTCTCCGTGCAGCTGGGGGGATGAGGCCTAAGCATCACTGGGGGCTGTCAGTCACTGAAACCTATCCCCCAGGGGCTATAATTACCCAAACCAAACTGTTCAGTAAAGGGTACTAAAAGCAAAGACTTCTGAATAATGCCATCTTCCTAATTACCTAAGGGTTTCTATCTTCAAGAGACTGACTGATCAATTCTCTTCTCAGAAACTCTAAAGCTAAAGTTCATGCCGTGCTAAGGGAACAGCTTGGTGAATCTGATAGTATTTGCTTTCCTCGAATATCTGCGGTGGCAAAAGCTGTTCCTCATCCTAGTGGTTCTGCTGGAGAAGAGCAAAGCCCCAGCTGGAGTGTGCTATATATACATAAGCATCCAAACATCAGATGTTCTTTCAAAATGTATCTATAAAGCACCTCAGCCTCTTGTGTCTGCAAATATAAATTAAAATCTCATGACAGTAAGCTTTTCTGCAAAATTTCTGAAACATTTGCTACTTAACAGGCCAGAAGTTCCCCATGAACCACCCTGACTGCTGTGCAAAAGTCTAGTCCCTATTTGAATCCTGCGGTACCCCTGACCTTTGGGAGCTCCTGCAGTGGCACGTCTACATGTCTCATTAGGCTGTAGCTGGAAATGGATTCCTTCGTCAGGAATATGCGGCCTGTTATTTCCAGATTCTGTCCCCTTTTCCTTTTTGCTGTAAAAAGAAAGAACAGAAGGCCCTGAAATACTTTCTCTGTACCAGTGGTTTGTAATATTTTTAGTTCACGTTACCCTTTCTTTTCAGTATGTATTCATCCCTTCCTCCGCTCCTTACATCTGCTGTCTGCTCTGGCCTGTCCGGATGCTCTGTAGCCCAGCCTCTAGCCTCCCCCTCCAGATCACCCATCTTCTCCCCCACAAAGAAAACCTGCAATTCCCACTCTGCAGCAAAGGGACCCCTGGTCCCTTCTCCTCAGCCCTGCCAAGCTGCTATTAACCCCTGCCTGGCAAGCTCCTGCCTGCCTGCCCCTGCCTGCCCAGACCCTCTCTCTCCAGCTGTGGCCACCAGCCCTGCTGGCTTCTGCCATCAGTGGTCCAGACGAAACGTTTGTCTTCACTGAAGCACAGCTCCCCGTGGCCTCTGTCTCCAACCCTGCCTACGCGATGGATGCAGCCCCTGCGGAGCATCCTCTTGGCAGGCACTGCCGAGGGAGAGGGGTCGGGCACGGCGAGGAGGCACGACCATACCTGCACCCACAGGCAGTGCCACAACCACAGGGCAGCCTCTGAGACGGCAGTCACTCCGTCCACCGCCCCATCTACCTCTGTCCATCCACCCTCACTCCCCACACCCCGTCCCTGTGGTTCAAGGTAAATACCTCACTGTTCGTCCTGCTGCCTGGGAAGCAAGAGCCCCTGGGGCGTGGGGACACGGGGCACGCAAGGGCTGGCAGAGCCTCCAGGGCCCCCCCTTTCTTCCCTCCCCAGCCCAGAGATCTGCCTTTGTCTTCAGCGCTGCGCCTTTCCCCTTCATGCAAACCATTCCCAGCGGCTGGGTGATTCCTAAGCTGCTCGTCAGAACTGCATCCCTACCTGCATGCCATTATTTATTTGTTATTCAAAGTATGTCGGCTTTGAATTTTTTATTCAAAGCATTCTTGTTTCTGCAGTTTGCCCGGGCAAGTGAAGTCATAGAAGCAGGCCCAAACACATCAGTCTCAATGCTGAGACAGTTGTACTCTTTTAAGGAAGCTTATGCAGTGATAGATCTCCAGAATGAAACACTACCTCATAATTAACACTCATTAGATGTATTTATGTCAGCGTGTAGCCCCAGACATATAGGTTGACGTTCAGTGAATGCATATGACTCTGCGCGTACTAAACAGATGTTCAGTCGCTTCAACTCTTCATGAGTTAAAGTCAACTTTAATGGCAATCTGCATTTGCAGGTTGGCCTGGCTCAGAAGAATGAGTCACACGCAATTTTTCAGCTGAAGGGATGGGATTTGATTCTGTTTCGGTGGAAAGACAGCAAAGCTCTCATTGCCTTCCTTTAAGCTGGATAAAAACAAGAAAGGAAAGAAGAATAAAGAGATTTTCCATGATTTGTTTCTGAGGAGTTTCATAATTTTCATAAAACTAAAAAATAGGTGTATGAGTTTAATTCAAACCTTTGTAAACTGTTGTCTTTTGCTTAAAGGAAAACACACACTATGTCAGCTGAAAAAGAAGACTTTTTCAGGCTTTTACAGGCAGAAGAAAAGAGGGTTTTATAATGAAAGTCCCAGAGCAAGCTCAGCTAATGCTTTCTGTACCAAGGCGTGATAGAAAGAGGAAAAGCTTGGGTTCCACATACACCAAAAGCATATTTTAAACAAGCTGTTCTTTATTGTACTGAATCACACTGTTTGTATGTTTTTCCCTCTACAAACAATTTTGTGTCCTTTAGACAGAGAAGGGAGGAACAAAGAAATGAAAAAAAAAATATGTCAAAACAAAACAACTTATAAATGAACTCAGATTCATTCAACTGAGATAATCAACACATGCTGTGGTTCAAAACTGTTGGAAAGGACAACAGAATGACTCCATTAGACAGGCTGTTCTATAAAAAACAGACCAACTGAGGCAAAATACCTTGTGAAACCATAGAAAACATGTATCAGCCATTAGAGCTGGGGTTTCTTCCCTGTAGTACATCCTGTCCGGAGTGGACGAAATGTGACATTTGGGTTGGAACCACTAAAGGCCGACAGAGAGGTAATCCATTTCGTCTTGCCTCCGTCCCAACAGCCCTTTTCCCAAGTGCGTTCCCTCCTCCTTCTCACTAGGCTGCTTAATAGGCGTTTTCAACACAGCACTGCAGACTGATGGTTTTCTCAAGACAATCACTCTTTTGGGCCTTAGGAAGCCCATGAGAAAGGCAAAGCACATTAAATCCCACAGATTTCATCCCGAACCACTGCTGCCACATATTTCCCTCAGCAAAGAGGAGATTTCCCCCTGGCAAAGAAAAGAAGAGCTGTAGCCTGGAAAACCTATGGAACCCAATGATCTGCAAAGAGCTGAGATGACAGGCAACATGGGTGCTTCTGCCTGGTGTTCCTGCTCTCCTTTGGTTTTTCCTCATTTGCCAGGCCTTTCTGGAGGCACAGTGCCGTGGGAAGACATGGAGTCATTGACTCCTTGCTCTGTGATTGCCCGCCAGCCACTAATTACAGACATGCAGAACCGCAGGATGTTTTTAATGTTCATCTGACCAGCTTTATTTACCTTGCAGAACTCACTCACAAGAAGGGGGATTTTTTTTCCTCTAGTCAGCAAGCTTGTCGCACATGTGCATTGAGGTTACCCCAAACCCAAGGAGATTATGGGCAAGAATGCAGTGAAGCATGAGACGGACTCCGTCTCTGCACAGTTCACTTGCCTACGCTGGCACAAAGGGGTAAAAAACACCTGGGCCTCACTGCTTTAATAAACAACAGCTTGCAAGTGGTGTGGCAACGGGATCCATACATGAATTTTTGGAAAATACAAAGCAATAATGAGTAAGCGCCATATGTTTTCCTGTGTGACAAGTGAAAAGGTGTGGAAGGAGCCATGACCTGCAGAAAACTGATTAATACAATGAGCCGTGCAAATTTTTATGTGGAACCCAGGGATACAGCCCTGCTAGTCTGCCAAATCTTACTAGGAAAACTCCTTGATTTTTATACAATTTTTATACATGTTACTTTAGCTATACTGGTATCTTTAAGGTGGCCCAGTACTTTAAAAGAAACTGCATTACACTGAGTAGGGCATGGAAAACCTGCTACATGGACCTAAGATGTCATTTAGCTGTAGCCTGACTAGAAGCTGCGTGCGGGTCTGCTACACTGCTGTGATGATCCAGTGTGGAAATCAGTTCACAGCTGGTTTGATAAGAGGACGTCAGAATCTGCTTGTGAGGGCAGGGAACACAGCAGTTGGATGTACAGCCTCGCAGAGTTACAAGGGTGGTAACAAAAGCTGGGAGTTTTGGTTGGCAGATCTGACAGCCTTTGGGCTCTGGGCAGCCTTTTCCAGAGTTTGAGGGTCAGGGACATGCAGGCAGCGCGGGGTTACCCTTGGTCAGCACTCCGTGCTGGGGATGCTCCATCCTTGCCACAGTCAGCTGTTGCAGTCCCTAATCGTAACCCAGGACTTGGCCTCCACGAACTGTGCGGTTCAGCTACACCCCAGGTTCATTGAGCAGGTTTCCATACCAGGGCACGATGGGAAAAAGCTACAGGTATACTTTGTGCCAGTCATCAGCCAGCACAACGTGGGGTCTGGCTGTCCAGCAACATATGTTTACGGAGAGGCTTTCCTTTATATATGTATTTAATCTTCCCTACATTGCATAGTGTGTTCCCCTTGGTCAGCATCTTCTATCACACGCCTACTTTACATTGTTTTAATTGGCTAAATATGCAGATGCATATTTATGCCCCAGATGGCAGAGAAGAGAACTTGGAAATACCCCAACAGTTCCTAGACATGATGGTAGGAGACCTGTTTTGGAGGCAGGATTAAGAGTAGAAGTATAAAAAGGTCCAAATGGGGTTGCCATCTTGCCTGTGAAGTATTGACTTTTAGAAGTGTTGACGCCAAACCTCTCCCTGACATTTGGGTACTCTCCCGTTTTCCGTCGGCAGAAAATGCCAGTATATACATTTCAGTCACTGGTAGGAAATGCAAGCGTGCACCAGCCCCTTGTCAGCCTGCCCTCAGGACTGAGTCTGCTGTGTGTGTGAGGCAGGCTAAGCATAACAGATGGGACTGACGGATGGATACTTGCCAGTAACAGAAATCAACCTAGGAGCCGTGTTCCTGTGGCTGGATGAAAGACATAAACAGGCAGAACAACTTGCAAACCTGCGTGGCTGACAGACAACCTGCACCTCTCATGCAACAAATTCCTCAAGCCCTCCCCAGGTGGATGGGGCTGTGACTGCAGAATGTGTGCGCAAACATGTGGATTGGATTCTAGACCTGACAAAACATAGGGCTTCTGGGTCAAAGAGAAATTCAGGTTTTTTTTTAAAATGTATGTTTTGTCCTTCTTGCTCTTGTCCCTTGTGCTCTCTCATCTATCCTGCACTCACTTTTCCATTTATCTTACCCGTGCTTATTTAACCTACGCACCGAGAGACAGAAATAAAATAAAGCACTCTGAGATCAATATGATGCATGAATGTTTCTGCTTGCGTGTTAGATGCTTTTTCCAACACTTTCTCTGGCTCCTGAACTGTAACTTCCATGGGTCAGGGACTGTCTGCTAATCTTGTACAAGGATCCATCCATGGCTGGTCTTAAGGCACTAGCACAATAAACATGAATAATGGTAAGGATGATACATCCTGCACAGTGTCACACAATTAGCTTCTCTTTGACCTATAGCAAATCAGTGAATCGAACCTGTGGCCTGACCACTTAGGCTAGAGGGTCCTTGGGCTCTGCACCTTCACGAAGCAAGGTTTGTTCCCTGAGCATCTCTGGGGCTCGTGGACCTCAGAACTGTCTCCACCCAGGGCATTAAAAGCATGATTTCACCCCTAGGAAACAGCGGAGATGGAAAATAAAGCCAGATTTGAATATGCTTTGGCAAGTTTTGCATTGGCTTTTTTTGCAGTGTGGTGTAAAGTGCATTTTAGCTAGGTGGCTCGTGCCTTCTCCAAAGACTAAGAAACAAATCTGTTCCTGACAATCCTTTGTAACTCTATGCCAAGTTTCCTGTGCTGAGACTCAGGAGAATGGGAACACAAAATATTTTGTCAGAAGAAATACAAACAGTATCCTATGACGTAACATTTATGTCAGCTCTTGTCAGGGTAGTACTGCAGTTTCCCAGGGTCCCGTGGCAACAAGTCTACAGCAGGGCACGGTTGGAAGCATGTGAAGTGGGGTGGATCTGTTTGTCTTTTCTGCCAGTTGTTACCTGCTCTGCTATGGGACTGGTGACTGTCCCAGAGGAGATGGAAATCACTATCTGTGAAGCAGAACATCTGCAAAAAGAAAACGCTCTCAGATGGGCCAGACCTCCCCTGCTCCCCAGCATGAGGAAGGGCGGCACATGCCCTCTGGTCCCCAGAGACCTTGGTGGAGGGGAGGTAGTGAGGGGGTCCTTGGGTGACCCACGATGCACAGAGGGGTGGCAGTGCTGACCTCCTCCAGACAGAGTTGCCCCTGCACTGGGTAGGTGTGTCTGCCTGGGTGTTACTTGTCCACAACCAAGAGCAGAGGGGATTCCTGCAGCTGGGAAAAAGGAAGCCAGCAAGTCCCAGAGGCCTTGCCATCATTGGGATATCAGAAGAGAGGTCACTCTAAGTCGCCCTGGCATTGTACTTCACTGCTGTACCTAACATTTGGGAGCCTGAATGCGTGTGTGAGGCAGGGGCACCCTCAGAGACTGCGGAGGTGAAAGGCAGCGCTGGATGGATAGCTCAAAGCAATTAAAAGGTGGGTTTTGAGATGGGTTTGTGTGTTTCCCTGTAGGGCAAGGCTGCTATTGATAAGTGAAAATTAAATGTCTTTTGCTAATCCCCTCAGGGTGACGATGCCTGTCAGATGTATCCATAACTTGCACTCAAATCTCTCTCACTTCCTCCCGCTCTTGAAAGAAATAGTTATCCTCATCACCTCTGGGCTTGTATACTGTCATTGAGCTGGAAGAGACCTAAAGCTGCCATCTACTTCTGCAAGATGGGAGGGAGGAAGGGAAGGAAAAATAAAATTAAGGAACCAATATACCTCCTATACCGTGTTCTCCCAATTTCCTTATGAAAATCTGTAATATAATGCAAAAGCCTTTCTAAGCTGAGCCTTAAGACAACAGTTCCTCTCCTCTATCTGCAAACCCCCAAAACCCTGTTCCAGCAGGAAATTAGATCAGTTTAACACAATTTCCCCTTGACCAATCTATACTAATTCCTGCACTTTTTTCCCTTTTCTTTTTTTTTGTTGTTTTGTTACAGAGGCTTACAAATTACCTTGCTGACTGGTTGTTGCTGTATTCTTCTAGCAACTGAACTGCAGGTCAGTAATCCCTGAGATCGTCCTGTCCCTACCCCTTTCAAAAAAGATGCCCTGTTTGTCTTTCAACCATCTTCTGGTACCTCTCTTATTCTTCACAAGCTCTTAAAGAGTGTTAATGTCTCAGATTGAATTAGACAGGACTTTAAAGCGTCCAGGATGAAATACATTGGAACCCACGAGTGTGGAAATACCATTCCTCACAGTGCATTGTAACCTAGCCTAGGCAAAACATCTCAAATCTCTGCCTTGCATTAACTTCGGTCTCACTTCGTGCAAACTTGGATTTTTCCTGTCTTCAGCTGAGGTTCGTAACATTAAGGTTCTAACCTAGTCAGAGAAACAAGGACAAAGAAGACAGACTTCCTGACTCGGAGAGTATTTTAGATATTTACCCTTTTGCTGAAGCTTTGGAGGGTGGTCCCTGCCAGGGAAAGCTGCTGGGCAGAGGGCTCTGGTGCTTCCCCAGCCCCTCATACTGCCAGGGAGCTGCCACAGTGTGGGACCGCGACGCTCCATGGCTCCTTATGGACAGCCTGTCACGGCAATGCAGAGGGAGGCACACTTTGCACTCAGGGAGCTTTGTCCATGGACACTGAACCGATAATAAGGTAAAGTACCCAGAAAGGAAGGTCAAAGCCGTAACCTGTGGCAGCAAAAATGAATCTCCAAAAAGAGAGAGAAAAGGCCTTTCCCGACATGGGGTTTGTTCACAGGTAATTTGTTGAGGTCACTGGCGTTGCTGCTGCTATAGCTGCTCTGAGGACAAAGTTCCTGTGCAGATTTTCTTACAAAGCATTTTGGGTAAGCAGAAAATGGTGGCCAGTGCTTAGGGCAACCAACTGCCCTTTCCTGTATTTTCTTGTCTAAAAGATGTGCCTGCAGTACAGACGCAGCACAGAGAAAATACATAAATGAAGAATTTATAAAATAAGGGGTCAGTGGGGTTTCTTGGTCGAGAGCTAAGAATAATCAAGCTGCAGCCAAGGTGCCTAGAGATATGGGTGGCAGTAATTAGTTTCATGCTGGGTTTAAAAGATAACGTATTAGATGTAATCATCAACAGCTCATGAGACAAGACAGGACAGATTCAAATAACTGGTACATAGAGAAAGAAGGTACATCAGGTTAGCACTGTGTAAAATGATCAGTTTTCCTTTTGCCTGGTACTTATGAATATGAAATAGTAAAATATGTACAAAAATATGCCCAAATTTGATGCAAAATTTGTTTTAACCATTGTGCACAGAACGTAGGATTTCATGGTGGGAACAGTAAAAATTGCCAGTGCAAGGTTTAAGTTTCAGGCTTGACACTGTTTACTCTCCCCGTACTTTTATAAAAGCCTTGTTTTATAAAGATCCAAGTGGCCCACTTCTCTGCTGAGAGAGGATCTCCAGCCTGGGAGGTGCCCAACTGGTTGTAGGATTGTAGGTAGGTGATTATGAACGATCCGAAGATCCATCTCGCTGCTTCACCCACTCCTCCACTCTGCTCCCCAGACAGAGTGGTGTGTGACAGACACAGCAGTGCCAGAGCTGTTCACACCAGCTCTGGGATGGTGAAGGACACTGCCAGCCGGGGGGGACTACAGCAGGAAAGCAGAATTTGGAGGAGGAAGGGAGGAAATAGGATCTTGTTTCCCCTTACCACCAGGGCAAGGCAGAAAGGATGGAGAAGGCAGCAAAGCAAGGCCCCACGTTTCTGAATGACTGTCTGGAGAACAGAAGGAGGCAATCTCAAGCTGGGTTTTCCATGGCACATTGGACCCCAGTCTTCTGGCCCTGTTCCTGGGAAAGCTCTGCGCGAGGCACGGCAGAGCGAGGTGGAAGGCAGCTCAGTACCAGCCAGGAATGGAAATTATTCTCACGAGGTGTTCAGGAACCAGAAGGTGAACGCCTGTTGGTGCAAGCAGGAGAAAGAGGCTAAAAAAGGCAGACAGCGTCAGTTACACAAGCTGGGATTGTAAGGCTGCTGCTTTTCTGAGTGAATATCAGGTACCTTGATTGTGGGTTTTGGAGTAGTAAGGCAGTAGTTTACACACGTTCACATTATTCTGCTCTTCTCACCAATGACTTTGTAACCTTAATTACTCAGCAACATGAAAGAAACACCGATGCCTGAAGAGATGCTATGTGAACGGTACACACTTGAGAAGGCTTATTGCATGTGTGAAATGTGCACAATGTGCACCTTTTTTTAGCAGTAAATGAAAGAAACATTTCAGTTTCCAGAAGCAACCAGGCAGAAAGTTTTCCGCTTGTGCAGAAAAGGTCATTTCCTTTACGCTCTCTGCAGGTAAGCAAGAGTTTCAAAGGCGATAGCTACCTGATGTGAAATTTATAGCAGGTATCAGCTCTGTACCTTGCGCGGGGAGTGCTGTGTGTGCCAGAAGGAGGTTCCCAATAGCTGGTAGGCTGGAGAGGGGCTGCCTTCAGGACCCTCTGAGTGTCAGGCGTAGCTGGCTAATTGCTATGCAGAACTAGTTAGCTGAGATAACTTTCCTAGAAGTAACCCTGCGAGCTTTAAGAAATGCCTCGCAATTAGTGGACGAACTAAGTTCCTGGGAGCAAAGGAGTTATCTTCATGTTTCTTTGACATGCTCGTTACCTTAGGCAGTACAGTAAAGAGGGAGATAAAGGTCACTGAAAAGAAAGGAAGTTTCAATCGGAAATAGTTCCTTTTGTCACTCTGAAATTAAGGCATTTTCTCATTACTGGAGCATAAAGCTTCCTGGATTTTCAAATCAAAATATCTGTTATATATCATTGATGCTTAGCTTACCTATTATTTTAGATTTTGCTATTAGCAAGTGTGCTTATTGGGGTATAGTTGCATTACAGAGTGATAGCAGAATGAGACTGTTTCCTTGTCGAAGAACTTCGGAAGACTTCTAGCTGCTTTGGGATCATACAGTAGGGTTGCTAAGTGCGCTTAGTAAGAGGCACAGATGAAAAATTGTTACTCATCATAGACCCATTTTTCAAATTGTTTTCTTCAGTCGTAAAAATGTGATGCGTGCAATTTTATGTAATACAAAATGTGTGAAAGAGTGACAATTTGTCTGGTTCTATAGGTTGTTTTGGGACAACGCTTCCCTTTTTTTAGCTAAAGGTTCCCAAGTTCTTTCAATAGTTTCCTAAATTAGCCTTATACTGCAACTATCAAAAATATCTCTATGGAAAACAAGAAAGAACACAATATTGAGAAAGAAAATACAAAACATTTGGGAAAATCAACATGGAAAATAGCTGTGACCTTTTTATTTATACCAGGCAAACTTTACGATATATGTTATCTATACTCTATTTTATCAGTGTCTCTGGGACAACTGCCAATATAATAGCTTAGCCAATTAAGGGGGAAAGCAACTCCTTGAACATCATCATGACAGCAAATTTTCCATTTAGCAAGAAATACAAAAGATGGGAAATCCCAGACAGTGGGATTTAGACAGAAAAACTGGTAAATCAAGGGCTTGATTCATCACTGCATTGCTTTCATTTCACATTGGAATAGCTCTGTCAAGCTCAACGGATTTCTACAAGCATAAAACCCAGAGAAAGATCTTGGTGAGTCAAGTGACCGAGACTGATACAATCAATATTTTTTTGTTAGTGTATTTTTCTTAGTTCATGTAAAATCTTTTCAGATTGTTTTTCTGCCTCAAGGAAATAATCATTTAGGACTTGATCCTTCTCAAGTACATGTTACGATAAAAGCAAACCAAGGAGCCATGTATTAAATATAGCAAGCATGTACTAAATAGATGTATAGCAAGCGCATGCTAAATAGATGTATAGCAATCAAGTCGCTCTGCCTGGTAGTGGGCATGAAGACTAAGAAGAAGATGTAAAATCAGTGCCTGATCCAAACCCCGCTGAAATCAGTGAGTTAGGGAGCACAGAGGGACTCAATTCTTCTGCTGAATTTTGAGGCTGATGCCTTACAAACAGCATGATCACATTTACATGTAGAGCCTCAGCTCTGCACCTTCTGCTGTGCATCATGCGAAGGCTTGGGAGATAAATGCTGCCAATCGACACAGGAGGGTGCTGGCCTGTTTTAACCTAAGACAACCGCCATGTAATAGCTGTGGCCAGCATCAAATGAAAGGGACAGCCACAATTTTAGAAAGAAATGAAAGTAGCCAACATAGCATATGGATAAAAAGATACCCTGCAAGACTCACTGCATTTTGTTACCAACAGTAGACCTTGCCTGATGTCTGCTGACAGCCCCCTTGACTTCCTCAGACAGCACCGTCCAGGTTCCCCCACCATGCTCTGTGAAACCCAACCCATCAGGGACTAACTGGAGACTCGCTTTGCCAGGGATCCCAGGGACTGAGCAAAGCTGAGGCATCTAAACATTGAAGGAGTGATTCCAGTGCTGAAATACAGATATTTAGTGCTCTTTGAGCTGTCCTGGGATACGTGAGACACCCTCCTTGACCAGAAAGACATGACACAGAAAAGTCCCCGTGAGACCTGCACTTTCTGTGGCAGTGCTGGAGGCCTGGCAGGGTGCCTGAGGCATTTCTAATGTCACCAAGTACACAAGTTTGATGGCACCACTCTGTCTGAACTATGCTGGGGAGCCAGGCCTCCTGTATGTTGCATGGATGGCAGTCATCCTGCTGTCTCAGGTTTCAGAGAGGCTGGGTCAGCTCAGGAGGTTCCCATCGCTCCGTTGAGTACGGAGTAGTTTAAAGCCATAATTCAGATAGCTAGAATACACGAGACTCCAATCCTTTATATTGTAAAGGAGAACCTCACTTGTGAAATAGCTGGATAATTTAAAGGATTATTTTTATGGTGGATAATCTGGGAAAGACAATCTCAGTAATTTCTGCAGTTTTCCAACTCTGAATTAAATGGCTTAATTCAGATGAATTGAAATGGAAAATAGGGAATGGGGTTTATTTTAATTTCATAGTTCTCTGGAGACAAGTGGTTCAGCCAGCATATAAGTTATCAAGTATACTGCTAACTAAACATTTAAATTAACGCTATTTTGGGGTTAGAAAATCTCCCAGGAATGGTGTGACAAATACCATAGGCAAACAGAAATATACTGCAAGAGAGAAAGAGTCTCTAGAATACTTGACATGGAAAAGGTCTTGAAGAACAGATGAGAGAAACACCTCGCAGAAAGCACAGGGAAATAATTGATCCCACTATGAACATGGAAGTTCATTCAATGGCATGTTACAGACTTTGTTACTTGATTAATTCCCACGAGAGCCCTCAATATACTATGACTTTCTTCATAACCCTGCAATTTCTTTGTCTTATGGCTTCTACACAAACTGTTATGTTCACCTTTCTTTATTTCTTCCAGTGGGTTTCTTCTCCTTTTTAAGTGCCAGGCAGTAATTTCTGTAGGTAACATGAAGAAACATATCTTAGATCAAGCTATCAAATGATTAAAGCTTGCTTTTTTTTTTTTTTAATGAGTTGAGTGAAAAATTAAATAATATGCTCTGGACAGTAACTACTGTTTTTTTATTTAGTTCAGTCAACAAGCACAAAGGAACATACATTCAAAATATCTTATAATTTAAGATATATAGGATTAAAATCCATGAAAAATCTGTTCTTTCATTCTACAGTATGCTACAGTGTGCTTCAGCGCTTGTCTTTCTGCTGTTGAGACCTGCACAGAGTGTGAACTGCCTCTGGCTCCGATTCTAATCTCACTTGTGCTAATGTAAATCCAAAATAGCTACTGTTTGTAAATCCAAAATAGCTAGTCTGTTTAAAATGCTGTAATTGAGAGCAGGATTAAAGCTGTTAGGCCATTTTTTACATGGAGATTTAGGTACCTGTTCTCTCAAAAATCAATTTAAATCAGATTATAATTTGACTCTGAGGAATTTATCCTACTGTCAGTTATATGTTATGATGACCTCAATGGCGTTCAGTGGGAATTAGGCGCCTGGGTATTTCAAAGCTATAGCCCTCACAGTCTCATTAAAAGCCCAGTTTCGTGTCATACAATTTCTGACCTGCTGATACAAGTGTTTACAAAACAGGTTTTGCTCCTTGCCTGGCATCAGAAACATATGTTCATTCTTGGTTAAGCTTCTTAAACTTTGAAGTCCCAATCAATACGCATAATTGTATTTTCCACCTTACTGATACTGGATGCGTACTAACACACGACATGTTTGACTATTCCTATCATTGGTCGATCTGCTTTGTGTTATTTACCTGTTCTTCACAGCTGATGGAGGTGACTGACTGTGGCTGCCAAGGGGACCGGGGGGACTGGCCTGGGGGACCAAAGTGATGGGGGTGCAGCAGATGCCTCAGCTGACACGGGGGACCATGGGACACGTCCCTCCAGTGAGAGGAGTCGCGGTGCTAACCAGCGTGATCGCAGAGCTGCAGGTCACCCAGCTGCCTTCCACCTCATGTTACAAAACTTGTTCTGTTTCCTCCCTGCCTGACAGTCATGGAAAGTGAGCTGGATGAACGCATCCACTCTTAAAATACAGATGGGCCACGCGAAGCTCCTGCTTCCTCTCACTGGTTTATTGGTTGCTGACTGGTGCCTTGTGTTTGGCAAAAGGTAACTATGGCCCCATCTGTGCGCAAGGTGCCCCTTTGGCTCTGTTACAGGTGCAAGACTTCCTTTAGAAACAGACATTTTCATGCTGCTGGGATTTTTTTGGTATTTTTAATGACGAGAGTTTGGACAAGAGCCTTCTTTTAGTCTTAATAAATCAAAATTGATAAGAAAGAAGGAGGTAAAAAATAAGGCAAAGCTTCTGGCCTGTCAACATTACTTCAGTTTGTCTAAATTCTCTGGAGTTTTTGAGTCACCCCCCTGCTGCAGGCCAAAAGAAACGGTTTCAAGTCAGGGAACTTCAGTCAATTAAATATATCACCAATTAACATAAAACCCCAATCACTGATTCCAGTATTCAGAAAAAAAAAACAAAACCCAAACAAATAAATAAACACTTATGGCAAACACTTCAGCTTCTCTACGACACCTCTCCCCACTTTGCTGGTCTCAAATCCCCTCGCTGCATGTTGCACAGTCCCCTCGGTGAAGTGACAGAGGTGCAGGAGATGGGGTTTCCTACTCAACGACTCACCTCTGGGCAAGATTCATTTTAGGTTGGAGACACTTATATCTCAGTAACTACATACTCCCTGGTGTCCTAGATCCCACCAGAGTCAGCAGAGAGCTACAGCAGAGATTCAGAGAGCTGAACATAGGCGTCTGAGTGACTGAAGGGCATCCCAGACCTTCATGTATGGGACATGACCTACAGACTTCCTTGCAAAGGTGGGTTAAACTGGAACTCCTAACATGGCACAGGATGCGAATGTGTGGGCAGCTGGGCCCTAGTCCTTATAAACAGCGATGCCAGGGGCTGACTCAGATGACCAACCACTAAGGACCCAATTCAGCTGATTAAACGTAGGCGTCCAGCCCAGTGGGGCACAAAACTGGAGTTGACATGGCACAGGACCCACGGGCAACAAGCATCCTTCTGGGTTCGCCACTGGGCACTACAATGGGTACCATAGAGCACATAAAATGATGCCAGATGTCTATACTGAGTCAAATGAATAAATATTTAGACGGCTATTTTAGGATGAACTGAATCATTCCCTAGGCTTTGCTGGTTGTTTTGACTTAATTACCGCTGGCTATAACAGGAGCTCGCAACAATAGACCATATGCAGGTGCCTGCTTGTGAATATAGTTGTGAAATCCCACCCTTATTGTCTATACATGCCTATGTGGACACTGAATGGGAAAACTCTGACTACTCACACACCTAGTTAAATTGAAAACTAATTGGAGATCAGCGTGACCTGCAGGCAGAGTTCAGGAGGAGTGGAGGAGAGAGAACCTGAGAAACGCAGTACCTAGGAGAAGTGGGTATATGTGACTGGGGAATCCTTGTCAAAAGAAATAAGAAGTCTGTAGCCTAAATCAATCTAGAGGAGAGCACTGGTGGGCAGAACTGCCAGGAACCACTCCAGGAACTAACAGAAAGGCTCGAAAGTGTAGGATATGAAACTAGGCGGTGTTAAGATAATAGTAATATGTCCTACTTGTCATCCAAACTGTAACACTAATATTGAAAAGTATGCACTGCTGAGGAACAGCAGAGATGAAGAAAAATGTCATGGTGGAGTACTGTAATAAT
The DNA here is from genome assembly GCF_965231255.1 of Vanellus vanellus. NCBI lineage: Eukaryota > Metazoa > Chordata > Aves > Charadriiformes > Charadriidae > Vanellus > Vanellus vanellus. The sequence goes on along the minus strand of NC_138907.1, from coordinate 46,612,137 downwards.
GCAAGAAATATGACTGAAAGAAATAAGAAGAGAAAATATGGAGAGAAAAAAGAATTTGTTTAAGTCAAACTCAGTTCAGAGAAGGACAGCTGAAGAGGTTTTAGCAGAATGGTGCTACGGGTCTCTGGTGAATTCTTACAGTTAGAAATGAACAGAGATTGTAGTATTATGAGAGAGAAATACTGTCAGATACTTTGGTGCTATAGTATAGTGTAACAGGATGACGGCATTTTTTTCAGTTTGGCCTTAGACTGCATGTGACTCATAATCCTACATTGTTCCCAGATAATACTAATATTATTGTTACACTAGCCTGTAATGTTGCTCGTAAGTTGATTATGTTTAATCAGTCTCTGTAGGTCGATAAGTTAAAAAAAAGCTTCCAAAGTACCTTTCTAAATACATTAGTATTATTATTTCAAAATGGCAAACCTTGATAAATTAAGGGAAGTAAATGGTGAAGTGGATTGGATTTACATTGGATTGGTGGTGAGCCCAAGGTCCCAAGTGTCAGGGAAGCATAGAATTTCCTCAATCAACAGAACAAAATCTATTTGGACCTTGAACCTCCAGTGATGGAAAGAAATCTATATGGAAAGGTTTCTTAAGAATAGTTGCAGGGTACGAGGAAAAGGAGAGAGATGATGAAAACAGCCTTCAAAAAATCAGAACTAAGAAGCATTTTTTTGTGCTTTATTAAACTATTTTTCTTATGTTACATTCTTGTCCGTTTTTAATTTCTTTGTTACCACTCTGCGTGGCTTTAATTAATTAAAAAAGAAAGAATAGAAGAATGAAGGGAGACCATTTTTGAGAAGTGTTCTTGAGAGAGCTCTTAAGCCCTATTTTCCTTTTGTCACACCGCGTATCAGGAAGTAAGTGTGAATAAATGGCACCAGCAAGCGTCTGAGGAACTCTGCAAAGTGGAAACGACATTTTCCCATGGCACTACATAGCTGCCAGTATAAGCCTTTTCCTATATCTCCCTGGACCCATCATGTGGTACAAAAGGCTCAGGCAGACTGGGGATGGAAGCGAGGAGTATCTGCTCCCTGGAACTCATTCCCACGGCAGAAGGATGACGAGAGCTGGTGGTAAAAACAGTTTGACTTTCTTATGTGTTTTCTCATGGTTCATGGAGATCTTCACAGAAACGGGTTTGCAAGGAGAACCCTAGACATGTGAGATGAGCTTGGGGGATGCCAAAATGTCCAAGACCAGAATATATCTGCCCAGACATCCACTGGCCTGAGATTGCTGCACTCCCTCGTGCCCAGCCAGGCGCTGTAGCCCATGATGCGCAGATCCTCCCTGGTCACCAGCTCGGTCTGAATGTAAGCCAGGGTTTTTTAGTGAGTGAAAGGGAGGAAAGATAAAACCTTTAGGGGTGGAAGTTGAAAAAATTTTTATTAGCACTTGCAGCCTGCTCTGTGTTTTGAGATATCAGGTTGTCTAGGAAGCCCAGAGGGGCAGATGCTCTCTCCTGCTTTGTATTTGCACAACACTTAGCAGTGAGGATGAGCAGCTCCTATGTGGGACATTTGGGAATAAGACAGTACAAACCAGACTATTAGCTCTTCCTCAGACAAAAGCATCATCCCTTTAGTGGTTACTGGAGTCTGAAGTGTACTTCAAGTAAAAAAAAAACATAAACCACTCCCTAAAAGCGAGAAACTGCTTTTCCTTTAAGAAAGCTCAAGGGTAATTTGTTTCTTTGCCTAAAGGAAATCTCTAGGCTATATTCTAATTTCTTATCTTATTATGTGCTTTCCCCACTAATTATTACTATTCCTTCTCAGGTTGGACTTTAATTATAAAATATCAATTACATTTTCTGCATGTTTATTGGCTGGAATGGCTGCCCAGTCCAACAATTATCTGGAGTACTACACTGAGTTCAAGCTCAAAGCTCTATTTTTTGAAAAGGAAAAAATAATATGAGAACCTGCCAATCTCCCTGACTGACCACAGGAGATAATTTCTCCATACCAGTTTTGATAATAAACTATGAAAATTGACTTCTGACTATCAATTAAGGTGTTTTCCAAAGCAATTCTCCTGTTTTGTCAATTTTTTTTTAATGGTTATTTTTATTGAAAGTATGGGAAACTATGAAAAAAGATAATTGCGTAGCTTTCAGCATGGGAAAAAGACAAGATGGAACATTTTTATTACACAGATTTGAACATGTTCGATTCGGCTGTTTCTCTGCTTCACCAAATGCAGCTTCCGGGGCCCAGCTGCTGCCGCCGGGCTACACTGTCCGGGAAATGTCCGGATTCATATTCTAGGGATGAACGGCTAAAAGAGCCCCAGGGCAAGTTTGTATTTTAAAGAGCAGTCTGGCTTCATTATATAAAACCACGGGGGTACAGCACCATTCACTTCAGAGGAGTGGGTTTCCGTTTGCATTAGCAGAGAATATCACCCTTGTTGGGCGGTTTTTGCAGTAGTTGGGGTAAGTGTTGCACTTGAGGACTGCTGGCTGCAATGGGACCGCTCTTGCAGTAGAACAGGATTCAGCATGAATAAGGGTGTCGGGAGCTAGTCCTAAATTGAACGGATGGAGGGTTGGGGACCTCCATACAAACCTCAGAGCATTGCTTCTCCTCGCTGAGTCTCTGTATTTTCTGCCATGACACTATTAAGTGTGTTCCAGTCTAATTAATTTACCTGTGCTGGTTTTGGTACAGTGTGACTGATACAGTTAGAAAACTGTCCAGTGTAGCAAAAACTTGTGGGCGCTGTCAAAGCCGTGCTGGCCTGTGCATGGGTGGGGATGGGTGGGGAAGTATCCCACCCTTGGTGGATTTTCCTGCGGCACTGGCTGGATGTGCCTTCCTCTTCCGTCTTCTTGTTCTCACACTATACATATTCATATATGCTTTGCATCCAGCCTTTCTTTTCCGGAGCGCTTGTGCCCCGTGCCTCCAGTGAGAACTTGCCCTCATGTTATTCCTGCAGTTCCTGCCTTCCTACTCTGAAGGGCACCTCCCTGCCCAGCCCCTCTTTCCTCTGCTGTTGAGCTTTTGCTGGCTCACCGGTGAAGCTCCAGGTCTGTACCCAGTCACGCTGGGGAGAGCTGTGAGGAAGTGAGCTGGGCTTTGCAGCCGCGACGCTCTGCCCTAATGAAACCTTTGATGCCATGCCATGATCCTTTCCACCTTTCGTCTTCCTCCTTCCTCTGCCAAGTACTTACTGTCTCATGACTTCCAACTGATGGCCAGGACTCCCTTTTCTCAGGCTGCCTGTTTACCCCTGCAGGCAGTAACACCACCATGGCTCCTGGCCCCTCCTCTTGGGGCTGGGTCCTCCACTGAGATCTTGAAACACCACCTGTGCTCTTGTGTCCTGCCCTGGGATTTGCCTTTGGCACTTCCTACAGAAGTCCCTAAACTCGGCTGGTCTATGAGGAGGGAGGTGCCAAAGAGAAAAGGGAGGAAAGACAGGACCCTCTGGACAATGAGGAAGAACAAAGAAGCAGTGGAAGTGGAAGTTTTGGGGAAGGAAATGAGAAGTTGGACTGAGAGTTGCAGAATGGGCAGGCTGGAGGCGTGTAGCATGGATGCAATTTTGACACCGTACTGCTCAACTTTCAACACACACTGAGACTTCTACCCCTTCTCGAGGCTACCAAATAATATGAGTTTGTTAGTCAGTCTTTAGCAGCTGAAAACAGAGAAACCACTTGCAGGGTTTGTTCTGCAAAATATCTGCAGCTGCTGCTTCAGCCAAGTATCAATTTTAATGCATAATGCCATAAGAAAACATTCCTGTACAACAAAGGTGGTAATGTGGAGCTACACAGGGTTGGCAGAGAGCAGTGCTTATGTGGGAGAGGTTGGCTGAATATTCTCTTTAACAGTGCAAAGCACTCGGGCATTGCAAAGCTGATGGTTACGTCGCCTAGCAGACTGTGGAGATGGCAGACGGATTGGTCGGCAAATGGCTATATATGGATGGTGCCATTTCACCAAGCAGTTAGATGAGAAGTATTTGTGGACAGGAGCCGCCTTTTTCACTCTGTGTTTGTACATCTCCTAGCGCAGTGAAACCCTGGGCTTTTTTGTGGGTGGCAAAGTGTTGCTGTGCTACAACTAACAAAAAGCACAGTAGGAGGAGTTGATTGTAAGCTTTTATGTTAACTATATGAACACATATAGATGACAAACATACATCATAATTGTACCACTGCTTCTTGGGTGTCTTTAGCATGGTTGCCAATTAATCCTTTTCAGTGTCCGTGTTCGTCTTTAGGTGTCATGTTGTGACGGAGGCAGCAAGGCTCTGCTTGCCACCAGTCAGTCTCATCCCATGCCAGTGTGAGCCGTCCCAGGGCTTGGCATGCTGCTGCTGTATTAGCCCTACCCAGATGAACGGAGCCACAACAAATGTCTCCACCATGTGAAACTCACAAACACTGAGCTGTGTGTAGCACACAGCTGGAATCTGGTACTGTTATTGCTGCGCCCGGCTCAAGTGACAGACGTGAGAAACCTCTGTGCCTTGGCAAGTAACTGGCATTCTTATGATTGTTTGCAACACGCCGTTGATGATGAATAAATGAGCGCGGGTGCAAACATGCTTCTGAGTTCGTGACTGGACTGCACCCTTTGCAGACATGTTTCTGCCTGAATTGAGACAGCAGTGACTGCAGCATCTCTCCCCGTTGTTCCTGTCTATCACATTCACTGGCTCAGTGTTTGTGGGTTATGGGAATAGCCGGATGAGTTACTGTGCTGGCTGGACGCAGAGTGCTCCAATCTGTATATTGTAGTTTGCCATAACTAGTCACCTCACAGCTTTGTCCAGAGACAACAGTAATTTCTAATAGCCATCTACCAGCACGTCTACCCTTGACATTTCTTTCCCTTTCCACCCCTTGTGCTGCTTCTCTTTGTTCCAGTCACGCCAAATTCAATCTGTTTGCTCTCATCTGCACAGACACCTCAGCAGCCACAGACCCCAGTGTCTGAGTGTGATTGTGCTTTGCCTCTATTCTTGGGAATAGTATGAATGGTATCCAAATCCTCTGCTCCCCTGCAGTCTGACTTGTCTGACATCAGCTACCCTTTCAAACCACAGTCACAGAAATCACTGAGTCGTAAAAAATAGAGCTGGGAGGGCCTCCAGACTTCCCTAGACTATTCCTTGTTCCTTGAATAATCCTTTCAAAAACAGGCTTGCATCTGTTTGCCTGAGCAGGGGCCTCGTTGTCCTCAAAAATCTCTCTTACCTGGCCCATAACTGTGCCCACCTGTGATTTAGTTCATGTTCCCCTCTATCTTCATTCCTTGTTTGCTGGTACATTTTTGGGACTCTTACCTCATTCTGATGAACGTTTGTCAAGGTTCTCCTGCTGAAGTGTGATAAGTAGTTTGGAAAAGCTGCAGGGTACGATGCACCCAACCCAGAAAGTCAGACTTCCTGATACTGCTTCACAAACATGACTGCAAAACTAGTTTTGAGGATTCACTTTTATGGGTGACAAACCAATTAAGAACACAAAAGAAATTAAGAAATGCTGAGGAGCATCAGAGCAACAGACCCTCTTGCCCAGCATGCTGTTTATGACAGTGGCACTGGGAGATGCTAATCTGGAAGATGATGTGAAGCTGGCCGCTTTCTGTGGTCCATTCCCCTCATACTCCACCAGTATTCAGTCTCTATGATCAAAGTAGAAAAAAGTAATAGCTGTGAGAAGATCCATTTCCTCTAGGCAAAACACTGGGATCTGGGATTTATCTACTTTGTAGAAGATGAGAAGCGCTCATCCATGACTACTTCCAAATTAGGGATGAGAGTGACTTCCAACTAATCATACCTGCTCCCCTGGGAATGCAGCATGTGCTAGAGACAAACACATCACGGACTCTCCTTCAGAAATAGACCTAGCACTGTCTTAAAACTACTTAGGATTTTTCATTCCTATAAGGCTGCTCCACTGCTGTAGTTGTCATCAACTTCTCCCTTATTTCCTTCCCAAATTTATGACCAGCAGCAGGTGTTGACCTATTTCTTTTTCATACGGCCTTCCCTTGCTGGTGTTTCCCAGCCCAGCGTAGGAAGCAGTCTTCCCCTTCCAAAGGTTTGCTGGGCTAACCAAGGCAGGCTCTTGAAGCCTTTGCCTTTCTCCCCAGGTGATATGAATTACCCTTCCCTGCCCTTTCCTCTAGTAAAGATTTATTCCTGTCTGGAATGTTTTCCAAATTAGACCGAATTCAGTTAAGCCAGAGCTTAAGGGCCAGATGAAGATGACAAACTCGTTTCACACAGGCTGTATCAAAAAAGACTCCAGAGAAACAGTTTTCAGTTACTAGCTTCAGCGAGGTTTGAATTATCAAGCTGTTTTTCTCTAGTAAACAGCATCAGTCAGATTTTTAGGTCACATCAAAATGGGCGAGTCAGGAATCCATGGTTAAAAAAAAATGTACCCAGCAACAGAAACCCCAGACAGTCTCATGAGGATTCCCTCACCTTGGGTGGAAGTCTTGTGCAAGCCACTGGGGCTTTCTGATGTGTTTTTCTTAAGCTGCAGCTGCATCCAGCTCTACACAGAAAAACAACATGACCCACTCCCCAAGGCCCGTCCCTTTGCAAGCCTCACCCTCTCCACCACTTCTGGATCCAACAGAGGACCAAAGCCATGGGGGCGGGTTCAGCTTTACACGGTCATAACCAAACTACAGCAAAATTTTTTTGAAAAGTTTTCAGTTTCAAGTATCAGAGTTTGGCTAATGTTCATTAATACTGCCAACCTAGAAATCTAAGCTCACATTTTGGGGGTAATGCAAGATCTTGGCTGGAGAGAGCAGAAGAGGCGGTGTGGATCCTGGGGATTTTTTCATCATTTTTCTGTGGAACATTTCAGTGCTGCAGAGTCTGGAGCTGCACTGCTAGGCACTGTGGGAACCTCACTTCAGCAAGGCGGAGAGGGGATGACTACGGAGGGAGAAAAAAAAACCAACAACCAAAACAGGAGTGGTATTTTCTGAGGTAGAAAAAGTACCTCTTCTGAAAAATATTCTGCAAAAAGATCAGAAAGCTCAGTCTTCATAAAACAAAGCTCCTTTGTTTCTGTTAAGTGCATGTTTACAGAAAGGTGCACAGCTACACAAAAGCATACCACAGCTGGCTTTATCAGTGTGCGATAATACAACACGAAAGCAAAGAAGGAAAGGTAAATGTTTTTAAACACAAAGGGTACGCTCCACGAAGGTATCTGTCAACACTTTCCTAAACCTCTATTTCCGAAGGAGCAAGAAAGTTCATTGGTCAAAAAGGCTTAGCGCTGCCTTCAAAGTCATGATGCTTGGACTCTCTCTCTTTTTTTTTTTTTATTTATTTTGTATGGAGATGCAAGTACAGTGTGGACAACAAGATTATGTTAAGGAAATGCTTTTGTCAACATTCAACATACAATCTCTCTTTCCTGTGTCCATTCTCCACTGTGATATGCATCACAGAAGAGAGCCACGAGCTAATCTTTGACTCCTTTCTTGAACAGCAGTTGTTAGTTTCATTTTTATGGAAACTCACTCACCTGAGAGTTTTCCAAGATCAATATAATCAGTCATCTGGGTATAAAATTTCAAAATTAAGGCACACCTGCATTTACTGATTTCATATGAAGAAAGCTAACTAGCTATTAACGCTCCACCCACTTCCATTTTGAGCATATTTATTCCCATCCTCATTTTCTTGTGCAGTTTATCCAAGTTTTAGGATATTGGGTTGGTCTTTGGTCCTTACATGTAGGAAAAGTTGGTCACTTTTCAAGACTTATAATACAAATTAAGAATCTTTCAAAAATTATAGGCTCAGACTCTTTTAATGCCAGACCTGGAGGAATTAGCTGGAAGGTGAAAGTGTGGACTCTGCAAACCTACTGTTTACTGTCCATTACAGCGGAGCAGCTAAGAGTGAGCAGGGAATGCAACATAAGTGCTCTGCCCTCAGGAACCTAGCAGCTTCCCTGAGAGCCCTGGTTACGCACACAGGCATAGATATAGATGTGTGTATAGGTATGTATAAATATGTATATCTATCTTAGAGACAGAGAGGGAGAGAAAGACCTTTTTGTGCAGGGAGAGGAAGGGGAATTTCACCCCTCCAGAAGAGCAGTGCTCTCTCAAAACCCCATAAAAAGAACCTCCTGGGGTTTGTAACCCCGCTTCTGAACTCTTCAGGCATTGGGAAGACCAAAAAAAAACCAAACCAAACCAAACCAAACCAAAACAAAACAAAAAAACAACAACCCAAACACACTGATATTTGATCTCTGTTAAAGGAGGTAATTATCAGATTAGTGTCTACATAAGGGATACGTTATTGCTTCTTAATAGCAATGGTGTGGCAATTCTAATTACTTCTGTAGATCTTACACCACTTACTATTTTTGAACAGAACAATTAGTTTAATTACACATTGTTTCCAAAGCGGCTGAGCACTCGTCTGGCTCTAAATGCGCCCAAAGGTTAAAGTGTCTCAGCTGTTCTCTCCGAAGACAGGGGAACGCCATACCCCACGGGGGCCAGTGCAGCCCCAATGAGCTCATCAGCCGCTCCACCCAAAAACTGGCTTCAAAGCCCAAAAGCAGCCCGCTGCTTCCGAGCTCTCTGCATAAAACACTGATGGAGAGGGAGGGAGGGAGAGAGAGACAGGGAAAGGAAATGCTGTGTGGGAGCAAATGAGCTCAGTCCCGGGGCAGAGCGTCTCTCAGTTCTGGTGATGATGGATTTGACTGCTCTTGGAAACGCAGTGGAAAAGCGATGCCTCATAGAAATGGCAGGGAAGGCCTTCTGCGCAAGCATGGGGAGAAAAGAAAACAAAATGACTCTCGGGTTTTTTTTTTTTTTGGTAACAGATTCGTAACTGGGAACAGGCAGGGATTTGTTGTTGTGCTTTTGTAAGGCAGCGGTAGCCCTACCACAGCTAAGGAAGGGTAAGAGGCAGGACAAGGATAGATGCCACTCTGAGGTTTCATTTCCTAAAGGCAGAGACGACCAAAAGGGAGTTGCATGAGGGGAGAAGGTAGGCCTCTCGGGCTGTGCTTCTGCAATAAACATGAAGGATGGAAAAAAGGAATGGAATAATTAAGTCCCTCAGAATGGCAGTTCCTCATTGTGGTGGGTTGACTGTGGCTGGCCACCAGGTGCCCACCAAAGCCACTCTATCACTGCCTGCCCTCAACCAGATAGGGGGAGAGAAAATATAACAAAAGGCTCGTGGGTTGAGATAAGAACAGAGAGATCACTCGGCAATTACCGTCACGGGCAAAACAGACTCCACTTGGGTAAAATTAATTTAATTTATTACCAATCGAACCAGAGTAGAGTAATGAGAAACAAAAACTAAGTCTCAAAACACCTACCCCTCACCCCTCCCTTCTTCCTAGGCGCAACTTCACTCCCAATTTCTTTATCTCCTCCCCCCCAGCAGCGCAGGGAGATAGGGAACAGAGGTTGTGGTCGGATCATCACACCTCTCTGCGGTTCTTTCTTCCTCAGGGGAGGACTCCTCATACTCTTCCCCTGCTCCAGCATGGGGTCCCTCCCATGGGAGACACTTCTCCATGAACCTCTCCAACATGAGTCCTTCCACAGGGTGCAGTCCTTCAGGAACAGACTGCTCCAGCGTGGGTCCCCCATGGGGTCACAAGTCTTGCCAGAAAGCCTGCTCCAGTGTGGGCTCCTCTCTTCACAGATCCTGCCAGCAGCCTGCTCTAGCACAGGCTTCCCACGGGGTCACAGCCTCCTTCGGGCATCCATCTGCTCCGGCATGCAGTCCTCCATGGGCTGCAGGTGAGTATCTGCTCCACCATTAACCTCCATGGGCTGTAGGGGGACAGCCTGCCTCACTATGGTCTTCACCAGATGCTACAGCAGAATCTCTGCTCCCACACCTGGATCACCCCCTCCCCCTCCTTCTTCACTGACTAGGTGTCTTCAGAGTTGTGGCTCTCACGTATTCTCACTCCTCTCTTCTGGCTGCTGCCACACAGGGTTTTTTTTCCCTTCTTATATATGTTATCACTGAGGTGCTACCACCATTGCTGATGGGCTCTATCTTGGAGCCATCTGGCATTGGCTCTGTTGGACATAGGGGAACCTTCTAGCAGCTTCCCACAGAAGCCACTCCTGTAGCCCCCCCCCCCCCCCCCCCTACCAAAACCTTGCCACGCAAACGAAATACACTCATCTGAGACAGTAAAAGCCGAGATGGAAGGGTGTGAAGGTCTGAGGTGAGAATCGTATGGGATGTGTAGCTGGATGATGGCTTCAGGAGCAAAGTTGGGCTGTTATGTGAGCACAACACAAGCTTTCCCACAAGCTGTCCCACAAGCTTCAGAGATCAACCAAGGAAGAGTATTTCTCACTCACTTTCTGCTGCTCGCATTTTACAGTCAGTGTCCATAACTTTGCCGCTTGTGGGAATTACTCAAACATTTTAATTTCCATCCTCCATGGCAGTGAGTAAAGGTATGTTTCTTTGAAACCCCATGGTTTATTTTGCCAGGTCTGTGGCAAACATTGAACACGTGACAGGGTAATGGAATTGTGTAATTAGTCGTGAGTACTGTAATCACCTCAGACTCCAGTTTATAAATCACTTACAGTTTGTGCACTGACCTTCCATGCTGCTTCTGCAGTTGTTCAGCCTGATTGATGTCTCTGGATGTTGCAAGGGACTTGCAGAAAAAGCCAACTACTTCAGACACAGGCAAAGAGGCTGGAAAGCAGGTGTAAATATCTGCACATCCTGCACCTAGTGTGAACAAGTGGCATTCATGGATGTCTGCAGACTTTCCCACAAACCTTCATTAAGCTTGCATGAGTGTATCTTATCAGAAGATCTTGGAAAGAAACGGGGTGTGTCTATTCATTCATACCAGTGGCAACCACAATAATGAAGTAATCAAACACGACGTGCAGTATGCAACAGTGCCTGTTCGCAGGTGCACTGTTAGACGTGAACATACAGAGTGTGCTGCAGCCACTCAGGACTCTGTTGTGCAAAGCTGTCACTTCACAGCACGTCGTTCTGAGGAAAGCAGCCTGGAGAAGTAACCCAGCCTTCCCACCCTGGTGTGCTCGCAGGTCCTGTGAATGGGTTTCCACATGAAAACCCTGTCATTGTCTCCATTACCAAAGCTCTGCTTCATAACAGGAGCCTGAAAACAGTCTTCCTATACTGTGCACACCCTTTCCCTTCTTCTGTGCTGAAGTTACCCACATCTCTACCTGTGTCCCTGCCCTGAGCTAGGGCTCCTAGCCTCTTTCTGCATGCCCTTTCTGAGACAGCCTTTTTGTCACTGCTGGTTTATATTTCTCTCAAAACATTTGGTTGGTTCTGAATAACGAGGAGTGAATACCTGTGTAAGGATGGATAACCTTGCTGGGGTTTTGCTGGGCTGGGTATTCCCTATGTGCGGTCCCTCCGCTCAGCCAGGCAGTCATCAGCTGCTTCCTAATCAGCATGGCAAAGGGGTCTCCGTGATTCAACTGGGCAGGTGCAAATGAAGAAGAAGAGAGGAGGACCTCAACACTTCAAAAGCCTGACCAGGCTTTTGGGGAGGTAAGGATAGAGGAGCGAGGGTGGCCATTCACAGCTTTGGCATGGATCATTTCCCAGTCACTGTCAGTTTATTTGCTTTCTCAGTGTATCTGGTATGCAGTCGCCAAGGAGTCATTCTGCAGATGTGTCGTCTTCCTCTTGTGCTCTGCAACATATCCCCGAGCGCACCAACTTTCCATTGTGTTGGGACCCTGACAACCCTCAACATCTCCTCCAGCATGCCTGGGGCTCCCAGCTGAAGAAAGGGTCTGTAAACGCTGTCTCCCGTCTCAGCCCTTCATCCCCGTTGCCTCAGTCCTGCTGTTCAGGGCTGAACTGGGCGAGAGAGTGAGTAGCTGGATGGTAGTTCCCTGCAAAGGGTAGGCCGCAAGCTTTCAGAGAGGGCACAAATCTTTCATGCTGAATCACTGTATTCACAGATGGCAGAGGCCAGAACATAACCCCAAAAGAGACCAGAGGGGGAATGGTGATCCTGTCACTCATGTTCATGGTGGAGCAGGTCTCATGGGGCTGATGATCTGCTGCTGCCCCTCCTGTACCTGCTACAATGAAGAAGTCACACTCAGTCCAGAAGTTTCACCAGCTGAAGCAATTATCTTATTTATTAAACCACTTGATTGTTTTGTGGGTTGTAGTAGCAGAACAGTGATGAGATCTCACTGTGGACGCTGAGGAGAAAGCCTGAATGAAGCCAAAGGCTCACAGACCTCCAGGGGCATGTCTGAAGCTGGATGGAGCACCTGATTCCCCTGTGGGCTATCGGCAACAGAAATTGCTGATGTGCACAAGCTTTTCTGCCTTCCTGAGGCACCACAGATTGGAGCAGAGCTTTGTACTAGCTTTGCAGTCAGATGCTTCTGTTAGCAAACCTGCTGCAAGAGAAACCCACTATGAGCCTTTTTTTATAACAAGGATGCATTCCTACTCTCCGTGTTATTAATACACCGGTAAAGATTACTTGTAATATTTTTCACTTCTGTAACATGTTCTATCTGGGGAATCTCAGAACATTTTGCAAACATTAATTAATTAGACTTGCAGCACCACCATTTACTAGCTAATTGTCAGCCTTGTTTTTAAAGATTAGTTTCTGCCTGCTCTAGATGCTCCATCTCCCACATCCAGGAGAACCTATGTCAGGACATGTGCAGCAGATGGACATGGTAATAAAATGCCCACGCTGCCCAAATCCCTTGTCTGTACTGTGGTATCAGATTACGCGCTTTAGGAAAGCAATCTAGTCCTAGAACTGAGGTGCTTGGACAATCAGAGTACTATATGTGTAGTAACAGCTGGCCTTAAAAACAACAAGTGAACGAGTTGGTGGCTAAATTCAGATGGGGGTTGTGCTGGATGGAAAGGGGTTTCACTTTTCTGGAATTTATAAACCTTTTTTCCATGGGCTTGTGTTGCCTAAATTTAAACTATTTTTTTTGCTTCAGTTAACCTGCTAGCATTGGGAATTTTTAACTGTTTTTAGCATCCATGAACAGCTTGTGAAGGAGGAACTGCAGAGAGAATTGGAATTTCTGCAGGAGAGCAAGCAGGACAGCTCATTTTCATGTTCTGCTCCCAAAACGGCAGTGCCTGCAAATGGGCAGCGTGTTGTGCCGAGGGGCAGGAGGGGGCCAGCAGGACTGTGGTCCATCCCGCCCCTTCCCATACCTCCCCACCCAACCCCTTGCATGCTGGCTCCCTGCTCAGCCCAGCAGAGACAAAGTGCCCGGACACACTTGTGCCTCCGAGCTGTCACTTCTCTGCCATCAAAGGCAGTAAGAGAGCTTCCCTGGCCTCACAAAGGTGCTGTGGGGACAAGCACATTTCAGATTGCATAAAGTCTGATATTTCTGCAGTGGATGCCAGATAACAGACAATATATTCAGCTTTCAGGTATACAGCTCCAGTTTACAAAGCTGGAAATGAACACGATATTTAATGTGTTCCCTTTTCTTTCTTTTCTCTTCTGGCAACCTGTTCTTTGTTCCTGTAGTCTACTTGATTCTAGGGGTTTTTTTTTGTTCCAGTGAAACATTTAATTTTTCTTTTTAATACATGCCCTGGCACTGAGCACCTGCTGCAATTAAAGCGCTGGTATTTGGCTCCTGTGAGGTCTATTCTATTATGAAGTCTTATCCATTGATTGTAGACTAATGAACCCATCAATTCATCACAGCACTTCTATTACCCTACTGCTGTTGTGGGATATTGTATTGCTGAGCTTGGGTAAGAGGACTGACTCTCTTGCTACTGCCTCAACTGTTTTTAGGGATGTAAAAAAGGTAAAGTAATCAGAATTTCAATACAGTTCAACTTTGTGGCCCTTCTGTGGCATGTCGGTTCCTCCTATAGTAGGACTTTCTCATTTAAAGCAAATCAATTTCAGCAATACTTGCTGTTCAGAAACAGTGGGTCTTGAGTGGGGTGGAAGAGGGGAAGAGGCACTATTTTGCTGGGAAACAGTGGGGGACATAAAAACTGGTCGGTTTCTTTTCACTTACAGAAATTGTCTGGAGTGGGACATCAGCAGAACCTAGATAAACTCAAGTGAAGGTAAGTAGAAACAGCAAGAAATGGTTTCAACAGTAATAGCAACAGCAGCAATATGCTTTTCTCCCTCTGTGTCAGATGCTGGTAATTCTTTTTTTTTTTTTTTTAAAGCCTAGTCTCAGATTATATGTGACAGATTTATTTATCATTTCATAGAATGTTTTCTATTTTTTTTTTCAGATTTTCTGGCATTATATTGATTCAGCACAGAAATGCAGAAATGCACAAAAGGAATTGGGAAGAAAATAAAACCCAGGACCACAAGAAGAATTGTCTTTAAGGTATCGCTTTAAAGTTCGAGCAGCCAAGAACCAAATATAATAATTCTGGCAGTCTTCATATCTTTCTTGAGAAAACATTTTGGTGTTGAATTTGGAGGGTGAACACTAATATAGGGACATAAAATAAAAGAAAGCAGACTGTTCTTTGTAATTGTGACAGAGAAATCACAATGTCTACATAAGAAGTATGCAAACAGGGGGTCTGCAAACACAAACGAGAGGAATGGAGATGTCTGAAAAAACAGGATGTCTATAGAGAAACATAGTTAACAGCTAAGAATGAATATAGCCTTTTCAATTTGTATTCCTTGCTAAAAACAGTTAAAAATTCCCAATACTACCAGGTCAACTGAAGCCAAAAAAATAGTTTAAATTTAGACAACACAAGCCCATGGAAGTCCGGGCACTTCGTCTCTGCTGGGCTGAGCAGGGAGCCAGCATGCAAGGGGTTGGGCGGGGAGGTATGGGAAGGGACGGGATGGACCACAGTCCTGCTGGCCCCCTCCTGCCCCTTGGCACAACACGCTGCCCATTTGCAGGCACTGCCGTTTTGGGAGCAGAACATGAAAATGAGCTGTCCTGCTTGCTCTCCTGCAGAAATTCCAATTCTCTCTGCAGTTGTCCTCCCTCATGAGCTGTTCATGGCAGGCAGAGAATTAGGCTGAGGCACCCTCTTCCTGCCTCTACAGCTGGGCTTCTGTCTTCACCTCCAGGAGCCACTTTGCATCATGGCTGCCTTTGCATCAGGTACATGCACAGCGGGCCCCTCACCTCAGCAGGTTGCAGATAGAACACTAGAGGCAACTCTAACAGTAAAATATACACCTTTTGCTCACTTGCTGAAGGTGAAGGACGTGTCTCCTGGAGGTGTTCAGCACCAGACCCCCATTGGTGTGCTGGAATGATATAAACCAAGTGAGAGAAGAGGACATCATGTGGGTGGTACAGCACCAAGCCACAAGAAGGGAGGAGTAAGTATTATCAGATCAGGAGCTTGTGGGTTTGTGGTCTACAAGACACGCTAATTATGATTAGAAAGAGGCTCATTCTGCATTCAAGATAAAATCTGTTCTCAGTTACTCAGTTTCGCCGTTACTGAGGTTCTGGGGTGCCCGAATGCTGGCATAGTAGTTGGACCCAACTGAACAAACCTAGCCCTGATTTATCAGTCCCCACACCACTTCCTTCAACAGAGGTTATGCAGTTTATACAAGAGTTGATTATTTCCTATTGCACACAGTCAAGTTCCCAAAGAAATATACAGTAAAACCATTCTTAGAAAAGTTAAAGGGAACAGGCTAACAGCAAACGTCCTCGGCGATGACCTTGCCAACAAAAATGTGGCTGAGTATAGCCCCTTAAATATATATGCAAGATAGGATATTTATATAAATAGACACAAACCTGTTTTAAAAAGACTATGATAAATATGCATATCTGTTAGGGTATCTACATGCACCTTTTTGTGCTTGTCTCTACACACATGGGGAGACTCGCATGTTTATATAGACAGAGGTATATGAAGGTATATTTATATACAAACAATATTGCAGTGTATATGTGTGGGTTTCTTTCAGTGTATTTGTATATATCTGTATATAAACACACACACACAACGTGTGAGACTGTAACACTTATGAAGGCCCTTGTTCCTGTGGTCATAATCTCTGCAGAGGAGCTGCACACTAAGAATATTTTTGTAAGATTTAAGTTTTTCATATTTCAGACTTCAGAGATCAGCATCTGTTCAATTTACCATAAGCTGGCAATTTATCACAATAAAAGTGGAAATTAGCTGCTTACGACTGATCTCTGTCTCCTCGTGCGGTATGTCTACATGTCACGCTCTTGTACTTCTTAGATCTGCCAGTTGTCCGTGCCATCTATCTATCTGTGGGCACTCTCGCTCTGCTCAGGGATGTGCGGTTCTCCTCTCTTAGCAAGGAGGCTCCAGTGGACACATATCTGCTGTCACCAGGAGTGAAACAGGCATCCCGGACACGGTTGAGATTACGAGCGTCGCAATGAAGAGTCTGAAGAGTCTGACTCACCTGGTTTTGTAGCCTGTACTCTAGTGTTAGTAGATCTATTTTCATCTTTGGTTTCATATGACTAAAGAAGTGGAGAGATGGACTTTTTTACTGCTGTGGGGAGAAAAAAGAACAAAGGTGATGATGGTCCAGGCAAAGAGGACTTGCTCTTTTCTCTGCCACAGGCTGTTCTTTTCATCTTCAGAGAGCCACTCACACCAGCATTTTCAAAATGCAGCTACTGGTTCCTGGTACTGAATGTAGGACAACTCGTTTCAGTACTTGGGTTTCAACGCCTATCTTTGGCAGCCTGGTCTGAATAGTTTATCCTTAACGCTCGGTGCTGCTTATAAAGTTAAGAAGGCTTTACGTACACCATCAAAGACAAGCAACTGTTTCAGTAAGAGATGCTCTTCATGCACAGAGAAACTGCTATCAGCGACTACTCTGTTACTTTATATGCACTGAGCACACACCGAATATTATCCACTGCAAATTCCATTTTAGTGAGACTGCTGTGGGCGATTGTTCCTTTGTGCAAAGTGTCCTGGGAGAGCACAGCTATAGCTCCCTATTGTCTCTTTCTTCCATTGTCGCCGGAGTTCATTTTGTACTTTCTTGAGCTGATAGCTCTGTACCACTATTGGCCCAATAGAGATAGGGCAGAGAGAAAAAAAGACTTGGGATCAGCTCTGCTTTTTGGAGCATCCTACTGCATTTTATCAGTTCGTTGTTAACAATAGCTGAAGGCAAGGCCTAATGATATGCTGTTGTTAGGAAGCACGAGTCTGAATGTGTGAGGGAGAATATCATAAAACAGAAATAAAAATAGGGGCAATAATATGAATGTTTTATCTGCTATGAATCTGTTGAAAGATAATGGGTTGTTATTGAACAGCCTAATGAGAATGAATAAAATATGTATGTCATATAAATAAAGGGAATAACCGCCAGATGTATTAGCAGGGGCTGGGGGTCTGAAACGGAGAAGGAAATAGCTTCTGTTCGACTTTATAAGAAAATGCTGCTCCGTGACTTGCTTTCTGTGTGGCTGACAGGAATTCTTTTCAGGAGCCCAGTATTACCAGCAAAGCCTCTGTCGGCAGCTGGACATGGGTCAAAGGTAACAAGGATTTGCAGGACTGCGGCTGGGGAGCTCACGGGCTATTTAACATTCAGGAGTAGAAATGAAGGGGAGCCCTGGATAATGACAGCTAGAATGAGAAAGTGGGAAAATCTTGATCTTTATTTTTTTGAGGACAGAAGTGGTAAAATTTTCATTAGAACACTACAAAACAAATTATATTTCGCCAGCAGGACAGTGCTTTAGTACTCTCAAGGTGGATGATAATAGGAGAATGAGCCCTAGAGACAAAAGAAAAGCTTCCTACAGGAAATTAAACCCAAGCTTTGCAAATAAGAACAATAGCCTACAATCCAGGTAAAACTACAGACACAAATGAATGAATACAAAATGAACATTAGCAGAGCCTGAAGCAGCGACACCTCGAAATACAAAAGAGAGGAGAGTGGCTTCACAGCACCTACTGAAACGAATTTATAACAATATGCATACTAATGAACCTGAAATGCCACTTAGTTTTTGCATCCATTATTCATTGTTCAGCTTTATAGGAAACGAAGCCATACAATGGAACGATTACAGGGAGCATCACTGGGAGTGGGATGATAACAGGGAGGAAACAGGAGCAGCATCTGTTCCTTCACCCCGGTCCCCTTGCATGAAAATTACCATAGCATCGGAAAAGGAAAAGGTTGCAAGAAGAGAAACCAGATGAGAGTCTCAAGATGTCTTAGAGCTTTTTTATTTTCCTCCTGAGATCTATGGCACTGCTGTCCCTGAAGGAGCAGGAGGGGTGAGGAGATGAAAAGAAACACCCTACAAGGGCCTGTGCTCTCCCTCAGCTGCCTGGGCATGTTTTCGGGGGCTGATGTATTCTTCAGAGAGCAGAAACTGTCTGTTCATGATTAAAAGGCCTTATGTAAGAGAAATAATATAGATAATGAGCAGAGCCGGTTCAGACAGACAAATCTTTGAAAGCTCCTGGGCCAGGGGAAGCTGAAGGAAGATGTTAAGAGAGAAACAGACGGAGGCAGTGGTGATAGCCCGGGTATCCCAAGTTCTTCCATGTTTCCTCTCCCTTTATTTCTGTGCAGGCAAAGGCTTTCCTAGATCAGATTTCTCAGCCACCTGCAGGACACGTTGAATCTGACCTGCCGGTGAGTTTACACCACCAGCCAAGACAGACAGACCATACATCCTTTCTCATGAACTGGGTCTTTTTTAGTATTTTTTTAATATATTTATTTTATATATATTTATCTAATATATATATATTTTAATATATGATATATATTTCAAAGTTTCTAATGTTTCTCCTAAACTATGTATCCATCACATTTTATTTTCCAGTTATCCAGGGCCACAACAGAAGCAGAGGGGCTGACGCAGAGCTGCTGGGATGACAGATACTTTTTCTGCACTCCACTGGCTTTATTTGCCCCCCTTTGAGCAGACTGCAGCAGGCTTGTTTTACTGCAAGCTGGAGCATCACCAATGGGATTAAGTTTAATATACTGAGAGCTTCTTTCGCATAAATAAACTGGAGACAGAATGGCTGAGGTTGGAAGGGACTTCTGGAGGTCATCTGGTCCACCCTTCCACAAAAGATGGGGCGCAGGCTTCTTCAGCTGCGAGGACCACAAGGTTCCGGACACTGTGTTCACGTTTCCAAATAAATATACAGAACACGCTGCACATTTACAACTTTTTGGTGTAGAATTTGTGGCTAGATTGCAAATTTTAACAGGGAATATATAGGTTTTACCTATCAAATTACAGAGAAAGGGCATAGGGCAAACAGATTCATTGAAATCATAAGGGGTTTTGCTCACTTTTGCATTTAGCATATCTTACTACCTGAGAAAGCGTACTTTTGAGAGCTACACCTTCTGCAGGCACACTCAGAGGGTTCACGGAGATTGTAGCATCCACAGGTATAGACATCAAAGTTAATAATCTGCTGGAGCTTTGTATCTGGAAGTGTTGGGCAATCAGATGTTATATTCACTGGAGTTCAAAGCTGTGCTGAAATCTCTGGAAAGTTTTAAATTTTCATGAGCTGGAAAAAAATTTTCACACATCTGGGTTATACTAGAGTAGCTTGTGTATATTTCTCCAGGAGAACTGCTTCTACACCTGGCCTTGATATTGTAAGTTCTTACTGAAAAGAAATTGAGGTAACAGGCTTTTACAGTTCCATATTTTAGAAAGCCAATGCACTGGGGGGAAGGATATTTTGGCTTTGCTGGGATGTTTTACCCCAAAGCCAACAGGCTTTCTAGTTTTTGATTATTGGAAAACACTTTTTTTTTTTTTCACTACAAAAAGTATTAAAAGCAATTACAACTAAAACTTTATATGAAAATTACCAGGTCCAAAAGCTATATATCATCACAACTTTCTGTGAGAAGCTTTTGAACAGTAGTGCTATTGAATTTTATTCCTACTTGCTAAGCCATTGTCATGCAGAGGTGTTTGCAAAACTATGGCTTCAGTCACTTTTAAAGAGTGAATTCCTGTTTTGTCTGATTTTCTCAGTAACATGAAAAAACAAAGCAGGTGTATAATTCATGTAAAAAAATGCGTTTTCTTAACTTGATGGTATAGTCTGTCTGTCTTTCTCTCTGTGTGATAGTATGCTTGCTCTCATGATGTCTGTGTATTTATTTTAAATAAAAGACTAACTTAAAAAAAAATTCCTGACATCCCAAATACAGTAAACTAGGAAGACAGCAGAAGGTTCATCCTCAGGGGTTCTGTCTCTACTTTGTCAATAAAAACCCTCAACAAAACCTGGATTCATAGCATGCAGATGTGTTGTTCATTATCTCTTTATGTATATAATGAATAAATCATAAAGTCCAAATAAAAGTATAAATATTTATATTCATATACACACACAGATGGGGTTGCAGTAAATCAGTATTATCTGCCCTGCCTCGTGCTATCTTTTTATTATTAAATGTGTAGGAGCTGAGGAACTATGTATTTTCCTTCCCATCCCATCGCTACGTTATGTTCAGATTTCCTGACACCTGCAACTTACAGAGTTTGCGTTCGTGTTGGCAGGAGGGGGGAAAGAATACTCAGCTATGTCACTGATGGCATCAAGTCAGACCCAGATAGATGGGGTGGTAAAGCGTTTTTCAAAAATCCCATCGTTCTGCATTATAGTTATACTCAGAAAATGCCTGGGGACACGCTGCACCAGTGAGGCTCTGTTGTCTCTCCGTGGACTGTGGCTGCTCTCTGGGGAGGCAGCAGCCCGACGCCTGGGCTCAGGCACCGTGGCGTGAGCACCAGCTCTGCTGCCGCCTCACCTGGGGCCGCTTCACCTCCCTTCCCCGCTACCACAGTGGTGGTGGTATTAGCTTGCGTAATTTGAATTTCAAGCGCGTTTATGTGTTCGGTTCCTAAGACGTGGGGCTTTGATTTTAACTGGGCCCCCTTGATCCTACGGTAATAACAAACTGGAACACCAACTGGGCGCAAGCTTACTGGCGGGCATAATCTATTTCCAGCCCTGAACAGCAGGGCGTATACTTCTGCGTCAGGTAACGTGGTCAGAGATGGTGAAGGTTGAGTCTCTGGTATCAACTCTCTTTTTTGCCAAATGTATACATTTCCAGAAAGCTTTGGGGAAATTCTTGTTCTACTGAAGCCAGTGACAAAAATGCCTGGGAATCAGTGGGTTTTATTTTAGTTTGCAGGACTACCAGCGATGAATAAAATTGTTTTTTGGTTTGCCATTGGGTTTCATCTGAAAATCAGGGACAGTGAGTACAGCACTATGGAGCACCGCAGTGTCACTTTTCTACAGCCAGTTTTTATCTCTGTCTGCCTTTTGATATAAGTCATATCCCACACAGCAAGTCATACTGAGTGTATTTTTCACCCCAATAGTGCCATCTCAAGACCTGGCCTGATTAGTCTGTACATTGTCTTTGTGGGACATTGTCACTTGCCTAGCCATGTATGAAGCTGGAAACAAAAACCCTGAGCGCTCCATCCTCACTTTGCTGTTCATGCCTGTAAAACTTGTTGATTAGAAATAAAAGCAGGCTGCTACCAATAACAGATACTTCTTAGAGGAGACTGTGAGGCTTATAAAATGACCAGGATTCCTTTTAGGAGGTAACCCCATCATGTCCAGTGATAGATAGCAAAGCAGACTGCCACTAAAAGGAAATTCACATTATGCAGCAGACCACGGTGTGACTGAGACCAAGCATTAAGAAGGTCATTCTGATTTGATTTGTCAAGTTCATGCTGTTATTCTGGCTTTCTTGAAGCAGGAATCTAAATATCCTGATGGATGGTGGCTTAGGAACCTCCTTGAGCACAAACTTGAAAGAAAATATTCTGGACAAATTGTAGTTTTGGGTTAAAATATCACACACTGCCCATGATTTAATTCCTCTTCCATATTCATGTGCAGAACTCAAAAGAAGATGATGTCTCTTCATCTGCTTCAATAACTACATCTTCAGCTCTTACTTGTTTGCAGCATTGTGAATACGCAGATGGAAACAGACATGCTGTTCCGTTTATAACCAGCAATTCCTTTGCTTCCATCCTAAATAGGTTGCAGGAAATATTTTCTCCAGTTTCATGACTGAACCTGGTGCGAAAGTAAGGGTGGAGGGTGTAGTGGTGGAGAATGACAGGCGTTTTTGAGGTTCTGGTGGTCTCCTCTCCGTGCAGTCACGCAGGCTGCTGCTTATCTCTAATGGATACCCCATCTTAGGGTCTCCAAGGCAGTTGGGCAACTCTGCTATGAGATTACGGACTACTGATGCAAAGGAAATGGTTATAAATATTGTTCTGACATAAATTCCACAACACATGTAAAACTTTCCTTCCTCCACCTTGCCTCCTTCACTCATAAGTCTTTTTGACTGAATTTCCCATTTCCAGTCACCTCCCCAAAATATTCCACCTTCACATTATCTCTTTTGAATACCGCATCCCACTTCCCTTCTACCTTCTCTTCCTACCCGAGCTACCACCCTCCCTACGCGCTCCCAAACCCTGCTCCAGCTGCTGCGACGCACCATTTTGCACAGCTGTTATCCTCCCACAGCCAACACCCTGTCTTCCACAGCTGCCTTTCTCCCCAGGCTCCTCTTCCCTCCGTTCCTCCCCAGCTCCCAGTCTTGCCCATTCAATTCTCGTTTATTCTGTACTGGTTATACCACGCTAAGCAGCATAACGCTTCACGGAGGTTCATTAAGCAATACAGCCAACATCTGTTGTGTGCTTGCTCTCTCATCCTCTCCCTGTAGGAAGATGTGTGCACAGTGCCGTGTTCGCTTCTGACATTTTTTAACTCTACAAACGTATATATGTAGATAGATATACATGCGTGTGTGCATACTTCTATATGTAAATATGTATGTATGTATACATACATATTTAAACACACACACAATTTTCCTTGCATTTGTGTGAAAGAAGGAAACAGCACAGAAATATGCCTTGCCTGTAAACACAGCAGGGAATGAGTGCTCAGAATGCCTTTATATTCTAGGGAAGCTTCTTACAACCATTTTGGGCTAACCCTTGAGAAAGCTGCGTCTCCCACAAGACTGGGTTTTACCTTGATTGCGTCAAGTTCCCCTGGGCCGGAGGAGCAGAGCGTAGACCACTGCCTTTCTCCCAGAGTTTTAGGCAGTCTTTCAGAGACTCAGGCCCTTTCCCTGAAATCTGAAAAATGAAGGGCATCTGAGAACTTGGGTCTGTATTAGATGGGGTGCAAGCATGCGAAGCAGGACTCACCCCACAATAGCTAGATATGCTGTTCTGTGCCTTTGCCATTGTTTCTTTGAATGAGTGATCTTTCCACCTAGATATTTTCGGGACTATGTATGGGATTAAAGAGCACAAACCCGCTGATTTGGAAGCCTTTGGAGAACAGCTGCTTGGCAAAAGCAAGTACAGTATTTTTTTCTGTGCAGTTCACCAATTGTACTCTTATTAGAGCGGAATAATTTAAGACCTCCTGGCTTTTACTATTTCCTCTGCTATTTCTTCCTTTTTCTTATGCCCCATCCAAAGCCACCTTCTCAGCTCCTTGCCATAAGGATCTGTGCAAGTCAGCCACCTCAGACCGTGCCTTGTGTACTCCGGGGCACTGTCACCCACCCAGTCGGGCTGGCTGCGTGCATTTGCAGCTAGCTGCGTGCAGGGAGGGTTGTGTGGCTCTGCGCTGGTACACGGCTTTCCTCTGATCTAAGGGTTGGTATTTGCAATTGATCCCCATGTGGGAATCACAGGATCCAGCCCACCCACCTTTTCTGTCAAGACTCCCTGCCTGCCCAGACGGCAGGGGAAGGGTCTGCGGGACCACGGTCCTTGCTTTTCTTCTAGCACGTGGGGAGGTTGCATGGGCTCCTTGGCACCCGTGTGCCCCCGATGGGTGATGCCCAGAGTGTTGTTTGTCCATGGAATAATAAAAGTGGTGGAAGTCTGGAGTGAGCTGCAGGGTGAAGTTTGGGGCAAGCTTTCAGTGTGTGATTGAGGAACTGGGTAGGAGAAGATTGTTTTACACGGTTACAGCCCGGGTATAAGCTTCTGTTTCACATTAACAATGCTTCTGATGGTCATATACAAAATACCTCACTGTATAAGGATATTAAACATATTGTTACCATCAAGAATAAAACGGATGCATTTTAGTGAGACTGTATTAAATATACTGACTATTCTCCCTTCCATACCCTCTACTGCATACTGGATGATGACATGCTTATCTCTTAAAAATACCGTAAGCTTGGACAGGACATATGAAATTTTCCAAAGTAGAAATAGGATAGGGAGAAAAAAGGATTATCTCAAAAGTACATTTTTGCACATAGGTCGGCTGTTATACAGTATCAAATAAAGTTAATCCTTCATTTCACGTACATCCACTTGGCTTCATTTCTTAGGGCTATACTCTTCCATCAGATTTACAGGGTGGATCTTAGATAAGTTGCAGAAGTGAAGGATGTTCTCAGGCTGCAAAGTTCATCTGCTGCATGCTCCTAGACTCCAAGTAATACTTTCCTCCGGGTGCTTTACCATTGCTGCTGTGGGGTAAACAGATCTCAGGGTGGGGTTGCAGTTTCACAGAAACAGGGTATTTTTAGTTCAACACCAGCTGAAATTTTGGCTGTTTCAAGCGCAAAATGCCTGAGGTGGAATAATTGCCGTGCAGCGGTCTCCTCAGATGTGGTGCCAAGAGCCACATCAATGGCCGCACTGGACTGAGCTGCATTGCTGCCGCCTCCTTGAAGTCACAGCCACAGCCATGCCACCCACCGTCGCTGGCCCCTCGTGGAGGGCATCCTTCCAGAGGCAGCAGCCCTGGCCCCCAGCAGCTGCTGCCCTGGGAACCCCAGGAAGACGCTGGCTGGGCTAGCTACGTTTCCTCCTGCCTCCTCCGGCAACGCCGCCTTGAAGCCACAGTCCGATGCTGCTTAATGAAACTTGCGTGTGAAGGAGGTGGGTCTGGACCTCCATAGCATTAGCGAAGGCCCACGGGCTCACTCTGGCCCTTTCCACTTTCCAGGCAAACAGGGGTTTAGCAAAGAAGCTATTTTAGGAGGGCCTTTTTCCTTGCAAATGTAGTTCCGTTTAGAGATTCTAAGCCAAACCAGCCCCGGCTGCCCTCGAGCCCTGCCAGTCTGAGGTGGAGGAGGAAGAAGCACTCTTCCCTCATACAGGTTCAAACCAAAAATCGTGGGCACGTGAATTGGCAATGGCTGGGGCCAGGCATTTCAAGCTTGATTGGATTTGTTTTTGCTTGTAGATTTCATAGAGAGCAAAAGCTAGTTTTGAACAGAGTGGAGTTCAGCCTTTTTAAAGCTGCAGTCATTTAAGCCAAGCATTAGATAGAAGCACATCTGAGCATCTCTGCTTTTGTAAACATATTTTAAGAGATGCATTTTTTAAAACAGTTCTGTAGGTGAACATATCCCATTGATAAAATCCAGAGGGTCCACTTCTTGAATAACTTTGAATCAAGGCATATGCATGCCTTTGATGACGACTTGGTATAAAAGCCATGCAAAGCCAGTAAAACATGATGTGACTTAAGAATTGCTGCTACAACTGGGAGCACTTACTGGGGAAAATTGCAAGTTTTGTTCCAGACAAACAGCAGGCTGCGGCTTCCTCCAGGGACCTGGTGGAGATGAGCCCTCCTTATTGCAGGATGTGTGGGCTGGGAGCCTTCTCCCCTCCTAAAATTCATGACAGGCTATGCCTCAGCTCCTGACTGGAGGCAGCGTGCAGGAACCTCCAGAGGCATCCCTGCCTTCCTGAGGCCCTTCCACGGGCTTCCGAGTGGCGGGGGGTGGTTTGACACAGGGATCACCAACGGAATTACAGATATGAGTTTAGTTAGCAGGAGGTAAACATCTCCATCCTCCCTGTACAGCTGTTCGATGGGACTCCCAGCCTGGCTCCGGCAGCATCAGGGCTATAGCAATCAACCACATCCACTTCCTCAGCAAGGAGGGGACTCTCCTGGGAATCAAAGCATGGTGCCTGGCTGAGGAAAAGCTTGCCCAAAGCCAGATTACAAGAAAAGAAATGATAGCTAGAGATGCTTTGGACAGGCCAGGGCAGTGCCTCCACACTCCTGTCTTAGATCAGGTCTCCCAGACACTGGTCCTTGCTGTGCTTGGGTTCTCATGGCAGGGGAGCCTCCAAGTGCATGGGCTGGGGTCCTTTGGGGTGAAACAAAACCAGAAGACATATCCCAGTTGCCAAGGGGAGCTCAGCCTGATCCAGAGTCACCCACTGCTGCATAGAGGACATTGGCTTCTGGACACCAGCTCTGCCACTCTGGGGTCTGTCCCTGCTGCCCCACCCCAGCTGGTGGGGCTAAGCACCACCTCTGTGGTCAGCTTTCCTCTTTAGCTGGACACTTCCTTATTCACTGTTTCCCGGGAAAACAATGCACAGAGAAATGTGTGCCAGAAAGACAGCACGGCAGAACTGGGAAGAGAGCGCAGGCCATCTTCGTGTGGGACTGGACGTCACTCAGTTGCCTTTCCTGCAGTTGTTCAAGACATGAAGCTCCATACACACTGGCTTTTACCAGGGACAGACCCCATCAGGCAGGGACAAGGAGGCAGCCCCCCAGGTGTGCCAGTCCCAGCTTGTGCGTGCCATTCTGCTCCAGCCAGGGAGGGCCAAGAAGGAGCAGGACAGTTACTGGGTACATTTCTGACAGGGAAAACAAAAGGGAAGAGAAAGACCGAGAAAAAAGATAGACATCTGAACTCTTTCAGGAATGCTTCAGCCTGTTGTCCTAAAGACATGTTTTGGACAGATCAGTAAAGGCTTGCAAATATTGGTAGAAGGCTGGTCTTTGTCCGCTTGCTCTTACAAAAGAAGTTTGTGGGAAAAAAATCTATACTTTTTGTGTCCCCAAAGGCACTATCTTTCACCATAGCTATGTGGAAGGTTTACAGATTCCATCAGTGGGACAGCTAGTCTGCAGTTAATTAGCTGTGATCTTACTAACAGGCATAAAACTCAAACAAAGGGAAAAACGAGCAAGCCTTTGCACACTTATCAAGAACTGTCCATGGCTCTAAAGCCTGAGTTTGTTGACAGCAGACCTTTAAGAATGTGCACATATGCATGTGTGGTTTCTAGCCATGCAGCACTTACAGCTGCATCTGTCTCTGTAAGAAGTGCAAAACACAAAAAATACTGTATGGAATATCCGTTTTTGAAGCCTTCACAGTGAATAGCAGCTTCAATGTGCTGTTTTTCTTCACAAGGTCATTACCCCAGCAAATGCCCTCTGCTTTGATTTTCAGGTAGTACAATAGTACAGATTAACAATTACAAATAAACTGCCTGCTCAGAATGAACAAACAGTGCGCTGATAACCAGCTTTAGATGATATCTGTGTTCAGTGTTGCTCAGAGTCAGAGGATATAAGGAACACAGAATATGCACCTCAGCTTCTTCTTGTCCATCTCTTCCACCCCAAACTTTCAAAGGAGATTCTCCAGTCTAACCTTTTTGCAATTCCTGATAGAGGTCTGTGGGAAGAGAGGAGCCATCGTAGTGACAGCTTTCTACTCAGCATCATACATCACTGTCTCGAGCTATTCTTAGTGATGCTTGGAAAGCAGTCAGAGCAATCTGTGAAACTGGCCAGTGATGCTGACAGCATCTTACCGCAATTATGATGATGTATACAGTGCTAGCTAATAAGGCCGGGGGAAAAAATACAAAAACAAAAGAACATACTCTGTTTTCCCATTTTTTTTCAGAGGCGTCGGCATGAAGGATTACAGGGAAGGGAAGGAAAGGAGGGAGGGAGGGAGTTAGGACTGAAGAAGGACACTGAAAAGGACACCAAAAAGATATCCAAAATAGAAAACCTCCCTTCAAGCTCCCTTCTTGTTCATTATAGATTAATTTGATTGCCAATAATTCTGACTCAAAGAAATGAGAATTACTGGGCTGGATTTAAGAAAACTTAAAATTCAGCGCTGTTTCAGAAACAAGGAGAAAAATTTAACCTTGTTATAGAAGGGACTGTGGTTCTCAGAGAGGTATCCTTTGCTGATGTACGTGAGTGCAAACCTCATGCTTGGCAATAAAATCATGCTAGTTTATGCCAGTTGAGACTTTGGCCTGGGTAGAGGAATCTGCTGTTGCATTCCTTCCACTGCAAAGGTTTTCAGGGCTCCACAACTCTCATGATGCCCACGATAAACAGTTATTGTGAAACAATTATACTAAAACCTAGGCATAGAAAAACAAGTAAGCTACTGGCATGAAAATAATGCAGGGGAGACATCAGTGAAAATGCAGTAATGGTGAGATCTATTAAATTGTTGAATGCTTGCTCAGGGAACTGTGGAAGCAACATTACTTGAACCTTTGGTCTTTGAGGGGCCAAATGGGAAGGTATTGGAGCGACTCATTCTGGATGTTCCCTGGGAAGGTATTGGAGCGACTCATTCTGGATGTCATCTCCAATCACGTTGAGCAACAGGAAGTTATTGGAAGTGGTCAACATGGATTTACCAAGGGTAAATCGTGCTTGACCAATCTGATAGCTTTCTATGATGTTATAACTGGTTGGCTGGATGAGGGGAAAGTCGTGGATGTCATCTACCTTGACTTTAGCAAGGCTTTTGACACTGTCTCCCATGACATCCTCATTAGGAAGCTGAGGAAGTATGGGCTAGATGAGGTGACAGTGAGGTGGATTGAGAGTTGGCTGCGGGACAGGACTCAGAGGGTTGTGATCAGCGGCACAGAGTCTAGTTGGAGGCCTGTAACCAGTGGTGTCCCCCAGGGGTCAATACTTGGTCCTATTTTGTTTAATATATTCATTAATGACCTGGATGAGGGGACAGAGTGTATCCTCAGCAAGTTTGCTGATGATACCAAACTGGGTGGGGTGGCTGACACCCCAGAGGGCCGTGCTGCCATCCAGCGTGACCTGGACAGGCTGGAGAGCTGGGCAGAGAAGAACCTAATGAGGTTCAACAAAAGCAAGTGCAAGGTCCTGCACCTGGGGAGGAAGAATGCTAGGCACCAGTACAGGTTAGGGGCTGACCTGCTGGGAGATAGCTTGGAGGAGAAGGATCTGGGGGTTGTGGTAGACAGTAAATTATCCATGGCCCAGCAATGTGCCCTTGTCGCCAAAAAGGTCAATGGAATCCTGGGCTGCATAGGGAAGAGTGTGGCCAGTAGGTCGAGGGAGGTCATTCTCCCCCTCTACTCGGCACTGGTGAGGCCACAACTGGAATACTGTGTCCAGTTTTGGGCTCCCCAGTTCAAGAGGGACAGGGAACTGCTGGAGCGAGTCCAGCGAAGGGCAACTAAGATGATTAAGGGCTTGGAGCACCTCCCTTATGAGGAAAGGCTGAGAGAGCTGGGACTCTTTAGCCTGGAGAAGAGAAGGCTGAGGGGAGACCTTATTATGGCATACAAGTATCTAAAGGGTGGGTTGAAGAAGGATGGAGCCAGGCTCTTTTCATTGGTTCCAAGTGACAGGACGAGGGGCAATGGGCACAAGTTAGAACACAGGAAGTTCCGTTCAAATACACGGAAAAACTTCTTTACGGTGAGGGTGACAGAGCCCTGGAACAGGCTGCCCAGGGAGGTTGTGGAGTCCCCTTCCCTGGAGATTTTCAAGACCCGCCTGGATGCAGTCCTGAGTAATGTGCTCTAGGCAATCCTGCTTTAGCAGGAGAGTTGGACTAGATGATCTCTAGAGGTCCCTTCCAACTCTGATAATTCTGTGATTCTGTGAAATGCATATATTACAGGGAGGAATAATCCTGCCCCTGTGTCATGAAGAGAAGGACATCCGATTTTTTGCACTGCTGACTTCTGCTGTGTGTGGAACAAGGCAGCTGGGAGAAGGATCGGTCAGCGTGAGCGCTCAGTGAGCCTGTTGCCCTTCACTGTCGGAGGTGGTAACAATACAAGCAAGGCACAAGGCTATTTTCCATCCATGGCAGTAAGATCTGAGTTCTGATTAAAATGCAGGGTGTTTCAACTGGTTTGTAGCTGCCTTGGGGGCAAAGGGGCTGCCCAGCAGAAGCTTGCTCTTCCTCCAGGAGACTCCATCAGCAGTGCCGCTGAGGGGCTGAGAGCACAGTCCTCCCACTAAACCTACCTTTACATCCGACTCACCATAAAAGCCCTCTCTCCTACTGCTGCCCCATGGACATGGTGAGCATATCCTACACTCTGCGTATAGATTACAGTGAGAGCCAAGCGTCTCCACAGGAGCTGATCAGATACTAGTAGCAAGCATTTCCCCAGTTCAGATCATTATTGTTTGCTGAAAAACAAACAACGAGAGCTAAACAGAGAGCTTCGGATTGTGAGAATACAGTAGAGTCCTGACCCCATAATTCTGGAGAGACTGGCTCAGCCCAGGCGCTGTGCATAGAATCCTGGGACCTTAATGGCACAGCGTGCATTGAGTAAGCATTGCTAGAAACCCTGAAGAAGAAGCTCCTTGAAGCTCCGTTTCCAGACACCCTTGGAAGAGACAACCAACGACAGTCAACTGATCCAGCAGCCCTCTCTGGCTCCACCATAGGCACTGGGATTGGGATTCAGGCACCCAAAGAGGGACTTCAGTGATTTAAAAGTGAGGTTTTTAATACAATCAGATCAGCCAGACTCCCTCCACAGTGCAGGCATCCAGAGGACATGTCCATGAGCCTTGGATGTCTGCCGTGGTATTCATCTAAACCACTCTCCAGAGGTGGCTTTTCCACTGATGACTGCAGGGCCTGAATGACTGATTCAGAAGAGGTGCCTTGTCTTACTTTTAAATAGCTAACAGCAGATGAAATTAATTCTCTCCCCCTCTCATATTCCTCGGAAAGGAATGCAAAGCTCATTGAAATCGGGCTAATTCCCGTGGTTTCTGAACCAAGCCAAACATGGGGGGGGGGAGACAACCAACGTTAGAAGCAAAGACACTTCAGCACTGGGCACAAGTGACTCTGGGTGATATTCATCTTCCTAGTCATAGATTTCTTCAAGCCTTAGGGACAGCAGCAATGAAAAGCATGCAAACATTGATACCGCAGCGAAAGGCAGAGCCATTTGGAATAAGGACTTCATTTATTGTTATCAAGCACCATAGGTCCACGGCACAGTTAGGAGCCCTTCTACTAAACAGGGCCAGAAGACACACCTTTCCTGGCTGACCTGGAAATCACATTTAGCTTGGCTGTAAAAGTTCTAGCTGCCAAGGCACTGCAAAAGCAGTAAAAAGTGAAAGAGAAAGGGTAGGCAAATGCTTGTAATGCTCCAGACGCCAACACTTAAGCTCTGAGCAATGGCCTTGCTGTTGCTCACTGCACTGGTTCATCCGTCTCGGGTAAGTCTGGTGTTGCGTACTTGCTTCCCTGGGCATAAGTAAGAGAAGCAGAGGAACAGCACAACCCGCCAACTCAGAGTGAGTTTTTCTGCCCTGGGCAAAGGTGGCGCAACCTTCCTGAAGATGTGACAGTTGCACAGGAGTGCCCAGTTGCTTAGCAAACAGCGCCTGCCTCAATATGAAAAATGTGAAGTTTCATTCCCTTTTACTGCGGAGGCGGCTCCAAACCAGCTGCTCCGTTGGAAGGGAAATGGGGATGTGCCTTCCCGTTTGCACGATGGCAGTATTTAAAAATGCTGCGCCTGGACCCTGTTGTGCCAGCTACTGCACCAGCAGAACAAAAGACAGCCCCAACGGGCAAACAATCTGCCAGGCAAGAAGCAGCAGCTACTCCCATCCCTCGAGGAAAGGCTGCGTCGCTGCACGTCAGCCTGCCGGCTGGGCTGCGGGGCTCGCCTCCGGCCCCGCTGCTCCTGCGCCCGAGGAGGGGCGCGAGGGACCCATTGGGAAGAAAGAGAAACGAGGTGACCTTGCAGGTGTTTACAGGGAGCTTCTCCACTGGGAGGGGAAGCATGGCAGAAAACCCGAACCCTCCAGCCGCTCACCAAAGGGGACCTGACGATCATGTTACCAGCGCTGGTTCATTCCAACAGGCACACAGCGGCTCTCTGGTGCGCTGCACGGCGCAGCCCCACCGCAGGGTGATGTGGGTTAAGCATAGGGTGCTATGCCTTAACATGTAGTCTCTCAGCCTTTGCGGTGGGTTTAAACCTTTGCTGCTAGCTTTTATGTTGAGCTTTTTAGGTTTTTTTTTTTTTTTTTGAGTCTAATGAGTTTTCAGCGTGCCTTTGTTCCTTGCCGGCTGCACACACACACATACACACACTGCAGCTCATCCTCCAACCAGAAAACCTATTTAAACATTTCTTGGAAGGACTGGGAATAGAAACAAGAGATAAAGCACTCAAAGCAGAAAGCAAATGGGTCACTACAGCCCACTACTGTGGTCGCGTGGAGAGTGCAGCCTTGAGCAGTTAAACCAGCACGTGTTATCGAATTAACGGCCGGTCTTGGTACGCTTCCCCTCTCTGTAGTCTACACTATCCTCCTTTTGGCGTCTACTAGTACAGGTGCAGCCAACAAAAAGTCATTCCCAGAAATACACAGGGTCTATTGTGACCAGTGGGCAACACTGTGAAAAGGAGGGTTTGATTTCTAGAGAAACTCTTGCAAATCACTACTAGCAGGGGGCAAGAAAACAAAGGAAGTATCAGGCACCGCTCTATGGAGATAAGCCAGTGATGTTCCTCATTAATGCTCTGTCTTGTTTTAAAGTTCAAGAGATACTGCAGCTTAACTTGCTTCCCTTGACTGGAATTCATCACTGCTAATAGAGCAGAAGCCACAGGGTGAGCTGTTAGACATGCACGGGCAAAAGCAAACTGTTACTGCATGAAAATCAGCCCACATTAATGTCCGTGAAGAACCAAAGTCTGGGTGGAGGATGCACTTCCCTGCTATGCCCAGGGGGGTTTCTATTTACTAACTGGCTAGAAGGTCAACAGTTCCGTTTTTCTTGACTTTCCAGTGTTAGAGTTTGCCTTTACTGCCCTCCATTCAGCTGTGCCCACAGAAGAATAATGTAAAGGAGAAATCACAACACTGAAGCTTCAAAATCCCCAGGCAGGGCATTTTGTATGTGTTTGCGTGTGCACCCTTAGAAGGACTTTAATACACGTGAAGGAAGAATTTCTTCCCCTCAAAGAACAGAACAGTTGTGAAATTATTTTTGCAAGCTTTATTTTTTTGACACATCTAATTAGATGCAGCTTTATGCCCACAATCAGACGTATTACCAGGTGAGAAGCCTTTCCTATAATTCAGAGATAAGTCATAGCTTCAAACTGTGACGCCTTTTGTTTCCAGTGTACTTGCATCGCTATATTGCTAAGATCGCCACCGCGCCACACACAGATCACCCATTTTGTCCTTGGAGCTGCTGTGGCCTTCGTACTGTGCAGACGCCCTGTCCTCTCTCATCGAGACCTAACTTTTGTTCTTTCCACCTCTTTTCTTCCTTCCAAGTTAAGTCATAAATCAGCAAATAAGGCTGCTTGCTTGTTTATAGGAACTTTCCCTCCATAAATCACAGTGTCCCACAGAAGTCAGCCATGAGTGCTACAGGCAGTGGGGCTGAGCATTACGGTGTGGTTGGAGCCCAGGAACTGAGTGCTCACGCCTGTATGTACAGTAACTTCCCTTCCTCTCCTGCACAAAGTCCTCTGTGGCTTTCAGAGCAAGACTGAGGGTTCTGCCAGGATTTCCCCTGTCCAGGAACTGAAACACCCTCAGAATATCTGATTATATGCTATTTTATCCCAATTGCATGGCCTCTTCATACATGAAAAAAAAATTCATTAGAAACATGAACGCAAATACTAAGCGTGCAAGCGCTCCTTGAAAACCAATCTCAATTTGTAAACTCATTTTCCACAGCTTGATGTTGCAATATGGGCTTCTGAATGTGGACATGTTTAAAGTGAAGAAAAGTAAACTGTGAAACCAAAGGGTACACGCACAGAAACCTGATTTGCACGTTTGTGATAGACTATAAACTCTTTTAGTGTCTTGAAAGCCTAGTAAAATGTTCACCTTCAAAGAGCACCTAAACAGTGTATCTAAAACAGTTCATCTGCTGTGATTGGTTATAAGGCTTTTCCTCTTGCAAATATAGCATGTTATATGCAAACCTTTTATTTTTATTTATTTTAAAGAAATTAAGTAATTATTTTATCTTAACATGATTTATTATTTTCAGGCCTAGTCGTTAAACTGCAGGCTGAATCTGGAGGTGCCAACACCGTGGCTGATGACGTGTTCGTCCAGTATACAGCTTGAAGTAAGGAACAGCAACATGCAACTACAGTAAGAAAAATCATTAATCCCCCCAAAATCTGCCATAGAAGCGACATCACGGGAGATAATTAAGCCAAAGGCTTAAAGATCTTAATCCTTACTTTTTCAAGTCATAAGGCTTCTATGGATACGTTTTCAACTCCTCCTACTAAGAAGACTGGAAGGTGAAGTACAGTGTTTTAAAGCTCTACAACATGAGTTGTCCAGTGCTGGTAGCACTACGCATGACTGAACAAGAGTTTTCTGAATTGCCTAGGGATGAAAAAAAGCACAAGTCAGTGACATTTCCTTGGGCCTATGTGCTTCAGTCTCTCAGACATTATTGCAAATCACAATCCTTCTTTCCATCTGTATTAAATTTAACCTCCAGCTTAGGGGAGGATGAGACTGAAGGACAAGTAGAAGATTCTCGGTAACACAGGAGACAGTTTTCCCTGGCTGGGTGGAAAACATCAAAAAAAGAGAAAGGACCTGAAGACAGAAAGAAAAAGCAGGAAAGGATTGGCGTCGCTAAGGAATTCAAACTCCAGTCATCCCTTCCACCAAGGGAAATGAGCTTGTTTTCTTTTTGTCACGCTACAATATGCAAATCAATCTAACTAGCTGAAAAACACGCTGCTATTGGATGGAAAAGGTTTCCTTTTATAAAATTAAAAAGTAATATTTAGGGAAAGACTCACAAAGACAGCAGATTGTTTTTCCGTCTCATTTAAGTTGTGATTTGCCATTCATTTACAGATACAAATGATGGCTTTTTTATGAATATTTTGGTAAGAAATAATTAATAATATGCTCTGAAACAAGAAAATATGTTAAAATGCACATTATTTTTCAATACCCGGAAGATTTAGAACATTTTTTGCAGTGGGAAGCCTAACTATTTTTTGTAATGATTTATTTGTGCGCTAATCTCTTCAAGTGCTTCTGCATTTGTTAACGTCTATTCACTGCTGGTTATAAGCGGAGTTTTGTTACTTTGTCCACCCCACTTTAAAATCGTTTTCAAAAAAAACCCTCACTGCAATATTCTTTCAGCTGACCATATGGAAATTGGTGAAATGACCCCCAAGTTGGGGCATGCCTGTATATTTGTCAGGGAGACAACACAGACTTTCCACAGTGTCACATACACAGTGATTTCTGGAGTGATACCATGATGATCTAGAGATGCTGTTCATGTTTGCACCAAATTGAGAAAGCAGGATTGTGACCTAATGTTACTTTTCAGCCACATAAATCATCATCAACTCTGCTGAAATTATCAGACTGCATTGAAATGAAGGATGAAAAACTGAGATTGGAGTTTATGTTTCTATTTAAGTTTGACAAACAAATTTTAATGATGCCAATTGTAATATGCCCAGTTCTGTCATCTTCACTGTGCACATATCACCTATTCAGAGACTCCAGATGCACTCTGAGATTTGCATTCTCTGCCTACATATTCCCATCAATTACAGCACACATCAGTCTTCAGTGAGATTTATTATCTTATTGTATCACTGGGGCTCGGATAGCAAAGAATTACAATCTTACAGGCTGTTGTGAAATGATCGCCACTCGTTGGGGCAAGTTGTTTGCAGGAAGAGCAATTATTTCTTGGGGGTTTTCAGCGGCATCCAAACCTTAGGCAAAGGTTGGTCTCGTGCTTGTGTGGATACAGACCAGACCTAGAATCAGAGGGAGGTATGCAGGACAGGAGCTCATCTGCAGTGTTAATATCATCTCATCTGTGTTGAGAACCGTTTTAGGACAGCTCTTCTCATCTGGGCCTTTATCTACATTGTCAGAAAAGCAGAAGAATAAAAGGGCCTATATATTAAAAGAGGTCTTGAAGGTTTTGAGTCTTTAGAGGCAAACTTGCGAGCTTAATGGTTTGTAGGTGTCTTTTTGGACAAACGGATATTGCATATTGTCAGAATAGAGCTGCTCAAGAAAGAGAAAAAAAAATGACTAAGCGTTTTTATTGCTGGAAATGCCAGCTGACAAGGTCAAAATGCTCCATAAATGGCTACTTTTAGAAACAGTTAAAACAGTTCTGGCAGAACACAGGCCTGGCTGAACCCTGCCCTGTTTTCCACCAGCTTCTCTGCCCACGGGGCTCTGCTCCCTCCCAGGATGAGCAGCAGCCTCAGGGGTTTCACTCCAAATCCAGACAAAACCTGCTTTGGAAATACTGAAATCTCCTGACAATGGGATTAACCTGTCAGCTCAGCTTCCACCGTTTGATCTATGCAGGCAAAGAGTGCTTAGGTAAAAGCTTTAAATTACAATTCACATCCGAGCTCCACTTAGCGCAGTCCCTGGGCTTAGGGGAGTGCTTTCTGCTCCCAATCGCCAATGGATTGAGGAAACAAACGCACCGCCTTGAGTCACGTGCCCAGGGTGGACATGGTAGAGGCATCCAGGGACGTCCTTGAGCCTTGTGTCCCTGCTGAGTGGCCCCAGGCAGAGCCCTGCCAGGGCACAGAGCTTTTGTGTTGTCCTACTGAGATCTGTCATTCTCCCAGCCAGCTACCCTGCGAGCCCCTGGCAGGGCCTGGGCCTTACAATTGAGGTAGTCCTGTGTCTAAGATGGATGCTCCTAAGCAGGCACTCTGCACCTCACCCAGGCCTCAAGAAGCCATTGACAAAGGAGTCTGGAGCATCTGTATGGGCTTCACTCCTTCCTGTCACCCATCATCCCAAGGAGTGGTAATGCATAGGTAGCTCTCCTGCCACCTTTTCATCCCTAATGTTTGTATGGGAATTCTGTATTATTGGCCTCATTTTATGGTTGAGGGTAGCCAGGGTTGGAGAACTGAAATGAGTTTTTCCCCAAGGTCATCCATGAGCCAGTGGCAGAGGCAGAAGAGCTCCCAGTCCCCTGAATCTCAGGGTGGTGCTCTGGGCAGGAGAGCACGTCTCCTCCCAAAAACCAATTCGATGCAGACATCCAAGCCCTGCTCAGTCTGTCTGGGTTGCAAAGGGCAGAAGACAAACAGGGGGTCTGCAAATTCCTGCTTTCCATCGTGTCTCTCTGAGGTGCGACTTGTGCCTGCGTCAGCTTTCTTAAGGGGATCATAATCTAATAGAAAGGAGCAAAAAAGCTGATCTGACTGCTGCTGAAAGATGATAATCCAGAAACAATTAGGTATCTATCTACCCTTCTTTGTTAAAAGCATGAATAGCACATGTGGGGAACATATCCTCAGATGGCTGGAAAAATGGATTTGTCTATTTTTACTGATTTTTTATTTAAATCTTGCAAGTAGTAAGAAAGCAATTTTAATAAAATGTGCTATGCATAGAAGAATTGCTGCTTTTCATCTGAGAAGTGGCAAAGTGAAGAGTTTTCTTTATTTTTACTAATTTTCAATTTGATGCAGATGTGATTCCAATGCTAATTATGCCCCCCACCGTCTCTATGCTCCAGTGAAATGTGACTCCCTGATGTTTCTCATTGTCTTTTGTTTACAATTATAAGAAGTTGATGGAAATCATCTGGGTTTTGCTTCTGTACTGCTGTGGGATTTGTACAGCAGGAATCTGTCAAACTCATGACCTCTAACACGAGGAATTGTGGCCAGGCTGCAGTCACAGCTGAAATCTTAGTATTGGACTGTTTCTCTCTCAGCCCCTGCGCATCTGTGATGAAACTATTCCTGAATCATGGAAGGATGATCTCAGATTTAAGGATACACTGTAGGATCTTCACAAGTGAATTTTGATGCCCAGTTTTGCTAAATGTTGTCTTGCTCAGGGCTCCTTTTTCTCGTGCCTCAGTTTTCTCCTGAAAAAAAAAAAAAAAAAAAAAGATAATAATGCAGGTGTGCTGTGAGCATTTCATTAAAGTTTCCAATGCTTTGGAACACACTGGAGACTGGATAGCTCTCTCAGCACCTACACACTATCTCCAGAACCAGGATCCATTAAATGAAAATGTCTGTTGTGTAATTTGGTGATGACCTGCTCCTGACATTGCCCAGACTGGACCGTCTATGAATGTATTTGCGTTTGCTGGAACTGTATGGATATATGAGGCATCTGTGGATCAACCATATATCTCAGGGACGAGCAAACCTTACATTTTA
This sequence comes from Vanellus vanellus, assembly GCF_965231255.1. NCBI lineage: Eukaryota > Metazoa > Chordata > Aves > Charadriiformes > Charadriidae > Vanellus > Vanellus vanellus. The sequence continues at coordinate 46,573,756 of NC_138907.1, read as the reverse complement.
GGAAGATAAATAATTGAGTTTACATTTAATTATATATAATGTATCTGGGCATCTTATACATATACACGCAACAGCAATCTTTGTACTCTCAATGAAAGCATTACCAGGAAAAGCCATCTGGGTTTCAGTGCTATATAGAAACCATTAGACAAATACAGCTCACTAACAGACTAATTCTATTCATTCTATTACTTTGAAGTGAAATATGTGGTAAAATTAACAACTGTCAGATTGCTCTCCGCACAGAGGAACAAGAGAAGGTTTTTTCCCTAGATCCTAGAGATTTTTGTCCTTCTTTTCCATAAATCCTACCCCTTTCCTATATTCCCCAGTTCCTCCACTATTCCCAGCGTTTCCCTCCTCCTAGCTAGGGCTCTTGGGTGGGCAAAGGCTAGCACACAGTGGTGGCAATGGTGTTGAGGCCATAGCTGCGGGCCCAACACGTGCTGCTGGGCCAAGTGATGGCTGCTCCTCTGGAGGGATGTGAGCTCCAGTTACAGCTGCGTGATGCCGGTGGGCCTTTACTCACCTTGCTCTTGCACTGTCCCACTGATTTTCACAATACAGTTAAGCATTTAGTGTCTCAGAGCTATCTCTAACACTGCATCAAATGGAGCTGAAAAAAAACCTAAAGGGGTTAGAAGTTTTTTGGGAGGGTAAATAACAGGCAGCTGTACAGGTGGACAGACAGGTGGACACAGATAGGTGGGTGAATGCTGCAAACTCATTTATCTGTTTTCTTGGAAACCAAGCTAATGTTGAGACAAAGTCATTCATAAACACTGCTCAAATATGCACGTGTCAGCAAATTAATACTTACTTCTGAGTGGGAGTGCTAAAAACCTTCACGGTGAAACTGAACTCTGCACAGGCTGGCATAGACCTGTGATGGATATGGTGACAACGAACTCGTGACTTGTCACAGGAGGCGGAGGGCAGTGTTGTACCGAGATATGCTGCCGTATCTGCGTGGCAGATGCAGTGATATATTAGGTGAGCCACGAATTCTTGTGGTTTTCCCTGAGTTAGCTCCTTCGGATTCCCCATTAGCATATCAGCAGTTGCCACAGATAATTGTCACAGATACACGCCTGCATTGCAAGGGGAAAAAAATGGAGGGTTGGGCATTGGGATTCCCTAGTGGAAATTTGTCTCAGCCCAGCATCTTTGGTCACCCCAGCCTGGTCACAGCTACTTCACGCAAAATATGAATATTGATCACATCCAATAATAACAATGATAAAGTTACTAGCTGCATTTCATGGGTTCAGTTGGGAGCACAGACAACCAGCTTGGGTATCAAAGTCAGAACTGGATAAAGCTTGCTTGGGTTCCAACTTACTGGAAAAATGTGTCAGTCAGTGTTTGAAAGTAGACAGACATTCACACGACCCTCTGTTTTGGCATGTTCTTCCTTCAGAAGAAACCAGGGACTGAGCCAATATGATGAATGAATCACTTCAAATCACTAGAGGGTAAATCTGAAAAGATTGCAACTTCATGTTGTAACTTGCAATCATCCACACTTTTCCACTGCTAACCCCCCTGAGACTGGAGGCACAAACCTTAAACTCACTACAGTTTCACTCTAGTGGTATGAACTTAACAGATATTTGAGATTTAAGCTACTGTAAATAGGAGGAGAAAGTCAGACACGCCATCTTAAACATACCAATGCACAAACATTTTATGTTAATTTTTCCATGGAACACTTCACATGACAGGCATTCATTCATAACCTTAAGTTTATGGCTGGGCATTTCTGACAAATCTACTTTTCCGTGCTCCTCTCCTTGCCCATTACAATCAGTTAGCAGCAATGAATGACCAGTTTGCTCCAACCACTAACCAGCTAGCGTCCTCCCTGCAAGCACCAAAGATGTCAATGATCCCTAGCTTGTTCTTCTTCTCACTTTAAAGTTGCCAGAAATGGCAATATGTGTAAGTGCCTTTGTACATACTGCACCCCAGTCAGTGGTTTGAACTTCGGAAGCCCTGTCCCTCTTGCCTCCATAGCCTGCTTCACCAGGAACCACACTCAGCAGAGCTATATGTTTTGTGCCCCACAAACATGGATTTGAAGCATCTTCCATTTCAGAAAGAGCAAAGCAAAACTGGGGCTCTCCAGCTGTACGCTCTGCAGTCTGCGGGGAGGGAGGTTAAATAAAGTGGGAACTAGAGAAATGAGTTCTGTTAAAACAGGTACCCTGCTGCTGGTAACAATACCAAATATGTGACATTTGTGGGAAAAGTGGGTTCCAGTAGCTCAAGCATTATCAACCCTTGCTGTTGTATCCACCTGCTGGTACCCTCCTTCAGGCCTTTTCACCTGCAGGTGGTTTCATGCTTCCCCTGTGGTCCCCAGCACCTGCGGACAGCCTGATGTGACACTCTGCTGCCCTCTTTGCCTTTCCTTTAAAAAAACACACCCCTTTTCTGTCGGGAAACAACCACTTAGGAGCTGCTCATGTCAAGGAGGTGGCTCCAATTCCAGCTGTGAAGTGCTATCAACACCTTCAGGTTGAACCTGTCTGGTTTTCCGGGTCTCTGGTGTTGCCTGACAGGAGCATCCAGCCACCCAGGCAGAGCCTTCTGCTGCGGTCCGGGCAAGGCTCACAAAGTCAGCTAAACTGCAAGAGGAGACAAAGCTCAACCTGATCCCTTCTACAAACACAGGTGAAGCGGTGGGGCAGAGGCACCCTCTTCCACCGATGAGTGGGCCATGTGAGCCCCGGCAGTGCCTCCGCATGGGCACCCGAGCACCAGGAGTGCTCCAGGTGTCTGTGCAGGGTGTGCAGCCTGCTCCCAGCCAGCACAAGGTAAGAAAGATGGTGCAGAATGAATGTTCTTTTAGCTCATGGAAAATGAATTTTTACTGAACTTAGTGAGCATCTGGGGACCTCTATTGCAGGAACTGACAATGTCTTATTTTGTGATTTCGGGCAATGCTTCTCTGTGTCTCTGTTAGTTCATTTGCAAACACATAGTCCTCAAACGGGACGTTTGTAATCCATGTAATGCAGAGTGTTTTACAAAGGACACTAAACACCATGGTTCTCACTTGGCCAGTGGGCAAATAGAGACCCAGAGACTTTAAAAGAATTGCCCAAGGTCAAACAGCAGCCCAGTGGCACATCTGGAATGCCAAATCTCCAAAGTCATGTAATAATCCTTTATTCGCTAGATAGTATTGCCTCCCTAAAGCCAATATAATGATATTCACTAATGAGGTTGTTAGGTTTAATTAAAGCTGGTAGAGTTCATTACGTAGCAGGAATGAAATTATTGTTTCATTATTGTATGTTATAATAATTACAGAATAGCTAGACCTCTGCGTTAACCACAGAAAGAGATTACCCAAATTCTGTGTCCTATAAATGTTTAGACACATCACATAGGAATTGCAATGGACAAAATAACTGATGTACTCAACATCATGCTTAAGTATTTGTTTGAAATCTTCTGGCTTATTAATCCCTGTATTTTTTAATAATGGTTTAAAATAAATTTAGTTAAGAATTAAATAATATTCACTGAAAGGTCTGATTCCTTGAGTCTCCAGCTTCTTACTGAGGGTCTGTTGTGCTGTATCTACTGACACACGATAAAATAATTGGGGGGTGGGGAGACTTCAAAATACTGGAACATAATATATGGCACTGGTTCATTTTTAAATAAAAGATTCTGCTTTTTTCCAATTCAAACTGACTCCTACCTGGGAAAATGTAAACAGAATTTAAAGGAAAGCTGAAGAGAAAATGGCTAAAAATGGAATAGAAGTTTTCTCAATTACTCTATTTGGGTCTATTTAGGCCTCCATTATAACTTCACAATTGCATTACTGTGGAGTGACATGTGTTCTTTTACCAGATGGATTTCCCCAAGGACCAGATTTTGATCCTGTATGTGCACTCTCAAAGAAGATAAATGTAATTTGCATAAGAAGGTCTGCAGTCTTGGCTCATACCGAGAAGCACCTTATTGCGCAGAAATCCTCCCCGAGACTTCTTGTGCTGCTTGATGCAGGGAAGGGTGTCAGAATCAGATCCATAACTTACTAACTTAATAATTTCCTCGTATTTTATCCCTGAAACTCTGTCTATCAGACAGCAACAGCATACAGTACATATGTTCACATACTTTCTCCCTCTCCAAGACAACGAGGATGATGACCATGACCTGGGGGATCAGAAACCATCCCAGGGGTCTTGCTCGGGTGTAGCCACAGTGGCAAAGCACAGTAATGCTGCTTGAACCACCTTCAAATTCTGTGGAAATGGCATGGGAGGAAATAGCCGAACTAGTTTATAGCCAGCAGCCTGAGAACCCAATAAATAGCACCAGGCTTTTTTTTTTGGTTCCTGTCCCTTGCACATACAAGAAAACCAGGAACAAGCGCAACAGTCATAAGGAGCATGCAGAATAGTATTGCACAAGTCTCGTTTTTCTTATAGCAGCTAAGAGCACAAGCAATTAGAAACTGCAAAGAAGACTTCCACCCTTTGCAGAGTCAATGTTCACATGCTTTGACCCTCTGCAATAGGGTGACATCCTTAAAGCCTAAAATTACTTCCCGTATTCACTACCCTTTTTGTTCATCTTCTTTCCTCCCATCTATATTGCAAATGGGGCAAGACTTCTATTTCTGTATGACTGCTCAGACTGTTCTCGGTTCACAGCTGAGCCAAAGACATTCGTGGCTTGTCCTAAGCCTTCTCTTTTTAGCAGATTCTTTTATTCTCCAAACACATTGGATCGTTTCAGTCTTACACTGACTATCGTCGAACACCCCGCAGACAGAAGCATTCACAGGCATGTGAATAAAGAAGTTCATATTCCTGGGTACACAGAATAACTGCCTGCTCGTGACAGATAAGGATGTGTGCAGGTGTGTGTCTAATTGCTGGGTTTGCTCCTGCAGGCACATCTTTAGGTGTGCAACTCCCTACTAGCTCTCTTGAAAGGCCAGATTGAAAACCCAAGAATTGCAGCAGCAAACTCTCCACGGATTCTCGATAGCTTTGAGTCAGGCACAGAATTTACAAAGGTTTCTCTTTTAATAAGTCTTTTCAGAAGCACTTAACTTTTTGGCTTAAGAATATGCTGTATTCTCCATTTTCTGCAGAGTGGTGTAAATTCAGTGTAGATCAATGTGTGGGACAGAAGTACTCCATAAATACCAAACAACTCAAAACATTTCACAGAAACTGTGGAAAGCCAGGGAATGTCCTTCCAGCCCCTGAAAGGGGGCAGAAAGCAAGGCAGGGCTTCTGCCTCCAACAAAAGGATTATGCGATGGTGTAACATTCAGGTGTGGTCTTGCAGTGTTTGAGCCACGTGGCATCCAGGTGTCTCACTGATGTTTCCAGCATCTGCATCCCAAAGCCAGAGTCTCGGAACCTGCCCAATGTCTCAGTCCTGGCTGGATTTGCAAGCTACTATCCCCTCCCAATTGTTTGGGCCCAGACAAGGCTAGTGAACACTCCCTCGGGAGGCCAAAATCCTCACGGAGCGATAAGAAACCCCTTTTATGCGGCCACCCTCTTTGGCCATGTGAGAGCTTGGACATTTTGTCCACTCGACGTTGGACAAGTGCATCCTCACTTCCAGAGCAGCGCACGGCCACAGCTCTGCACAGGTCCCGAGTTACGTGGCACTGAACTCCCCATGGTAGCACTGCCACTTTCCCCATGCACCTGATCAGGGCATCCACCAGGGACATGGGAGGGTCAGTGCCTGGTCCCATAGGTGTATGGAACCCAGCATAGACTACTACAGCTTCAAGGAGAGATCCTGAAAACATCCCACCCTTGTGAGTGGTGAGGTCAGATGAGGATTACCTGTGAAAAGTGAGACTCACGGTGCTGGGGGGTTTGGAAGCACATCCTCGTTCCTGGAGAGAGGGCTTCACAGGGAGACAAACACCACCACTCTCTGCAAGAAAGGGCCCATCTACTTCAAGAGCTGAGCTCATATATAAGTTTTGTGCCAGATCCACCCCCTTTCCCTAGCATTTTATTTCCTACCATCTATTTTAGGCAATGCCTGATCGGTGTGCCGGCTTTCGCAAACCCCATTCGCGGGCGCCCGCCTCACCCCACGAGCTGAGACCTCTCACCGAGCTTCTTTCCCAGTGCGAGAGGCTGGGCTGCGGGCACAGGGCAGGAGCCAGGCCACGGCACTGTGCCGCAGACGGGGTGAGATGTAACCCCGGATAGAGCTGCGAGGGTGGATGGGGCGGCAGGTTGCCGAGCGGGGCTCGTGCCCTGCGTCCCATCCTTGCCAGGTCTGCGCACCCCAGGGGTGAATTCCAGCAGGGCACCTGAGGTTACAGCACTGAGCCCAACCGCCCGCCAGCACAAACTAAACCTTCCTTTCTGCTGAGATCGCTATCAGCCGACACTCCGCCCATCCGATGGATCCCTGCATTTCATCCTATTACCCAAACACAAGGAATTGAGCAGTGTGTCGCACCTGAGCCAGGAAAGGGGGAGCTTTGGCAATTTGTGTTCATGCAGGAAACGTTTCTGTGCCGGTGGCAAAGCCACGTCCACCCACAACCAAAGACAAGCTTCCAAGAATGATGAAGATAACATCTTGTTAGCAGCAAATACAGAGACTTAATTTAATTAATTATGATACAGCAGCTTTTCCAAATGTCTGAGAAACCTTACTGGAAATGAAATACAATACAAAGGATAGGAAAAGTAAATCTGTAGGTATAAAGCAGCGGAAATTTCAAGTATCCACTCTTTTCTTATTCTAGCTCTGTTCATGCTTCCCCTTACTTGCTCTCCTCTTACTTTCATCTTCTCCTGAAACTGATAGCATCATTACCAAGATGAAAGGGAGAGAGAGAGGGGGAAAATGTTGAAGAGACGGATCGCTCATAACTGTATACTATTGGGGCAAGGTCTGTTTAGCTTCATACTAAGGTTGGCCTTGGTGAAAGTGTTGATCTGTGACCCGGAGGAAAGCCTAGAAGGAAAACAGGCTAAAGCAGGCAATGAACCAGTAAAACAGTTTAATTGAGAGTGTGTGAGGAATGGATGGGTCTCAAATTGCTCAGACATATATCTCAGTCGTTAATGATTTCTCTAGCCTGGTTATGCATGGAAAGCTGATGTAAACAGATGCTTTTCTATGTTTTTTAAGGCTTCCTGGCTTCAGTGAGATAGGAGATTTGCACAAAATAATCTTCTTACATTATTTCCAGATCAATTTCATAGCTGGAGCCACAAGCCAGCAATCATATGTAAAGACCCATGTGCACATGTGGCCATTTTCTAAGCTCAGAAATATCTTGAGCTTCATTCCAGCTCTAAGTAAACATCCATAGCAGTTACTATGCTCACTGAGGGGTTCACCATTCTGCATTTGTTTCTGGTTCCATCCTAAGACCGAGAAGAAAACTCTCCTGTCAGATTTACACCTCAAATATTCAATATCTTGTTCTTCAGCGCTTGATACTTATAAAAGGAGCAAAATGTTGCAGTGAAGATACACTCTGCAGTAAGGATCCAAGAGGGAATTTAAATTCATGACAGCTGTGGTACAAGAAATGTATTTTGCCTTTATAGCTGGATTCGTTTTTCTCCTGAAAGCAAAAAAAAAAAAAAAAAGAAGAAGAATAAAATGCAGACAAAAATGTTTTGCTAGATCTAGGCCACCAGTAGTCATTTCTTCCAAGCTAAGCCTTCGCCTACAGACACTATTCAACAGACACACAGAAAAACCCCTTTTCTTACATTGCACAATACCTCCAATAGACCAGTTTCTTGCAAGTGGGTGACTTTGCACATAAGACAAAATTCTTAACTCCGCAGGGTAAATTCTGATTTGGATATTCTGCTCTTCTCTTCTATGCGGTGGAGCTAAATGATGGCAATAATGAAGCAGAACACAAAAATATTGTAACTATAACTTCGGATGGCACTTGTTTTTGCAACATTAACCACACGAGCTGTTTTCAAACCAACTTCGGGTAGATGGTTACATACATATGAAATGTCACCAGACTAAGGCTATCGGTACTAATTGGCCAAATAATGAACGATTGCGGAGTTTGTACTCTCAGCATGCCTGAAGGGCGGCTCTTCCAAAGCAGAGCTAAGACACATTGCCAGGGCACCAGCTGCAAAAGAAAAAGCCCGCTAGGCTGTGCCGACTCAGTATCTAAAGGGAAGAGCACAAATACCCAGGGCAATTCAGCACAGCCTCTCTCTCAGATGATCTACATCTATCTAAATAAATTTCTTAGAGGGCTCTGTCACTGAGCTGCCACCTCCAGGTGTAATTCAGCAAGGTTTAGAATCAGCTCCAAGTTTCTCCCCATCCTTATTATTTCACATTTTCACACAAGGCTTCATGATTATTGGTTTGGAACATTAAAATGCAAATGATAGAGGAAGTAATACATATTTAAATGTACAGTGTCAGCTTGGTATAAAAGCTCTTCTGGAACAGAATGACACTATTTTCTTCAGTAACTTCTAAAAGTGGCAAAATAAAAATGAAAGGGGGAAAAAACCTTCAGGTTTATTTGCATTCGTGCTTTATTGGTCATGCTGAAAGAAAAAGCTTAGTAAGCTTGGAGGGAGGGGGGCGGGGGGAGAAAAACAGTCATTAGTGAAAATGCAACCCGCAGCTAACTCTGTGACTTCCCAGGCAGCAGGAAGAGGAGGAGAGCGCACCAGGAGCATTGGTTTTGGAAGGATGGTAACCTCCTCCCTGCAGAAAAACAAAGAGGAGCTTTGACTTGTCTTGTCTTTGTCACTTCTGGAATCAATATCCTCTTCACGTAAACACAAAGGAGAAAGGGTGAAGAAAGGACGAAACCAGGGCAGAACGCAGAAAGCCTCTCTGCCTCCTAACTCATCCTTGCAGGATGCCCTGTTATTTCCGAATTTAACTTCTGGCTAAGGAGTGACAGAAGGTCACCTATTCTCATGATGCTTTTTTCAAACCTTGCATGCTCACCAGGGCAATACAGAATGTTTCCTGTTTTACTTTTTTAATACCACTTTCCCACTGCCATATTCAGTGTTTCCTGAAGAGATAAACCGAGATTTAAACAGTGTGGAAGACATTTTCATGGCCTAAAGCTGTAGCTCACAGCTGTGTGCCTGTGCATTCCCCATTTTCACTCCAGACTCAGCATTAGGACCTCAGCATTAAATGTTGGTGGGTAAAGAAGGCAGGTGGCTGAGCTGTCACTACAAGCCATTTCTGCCCCCTTTACTCATGTTGCCATAGAATAGCCATGCTAGCTCTGCCTGCCTCCTTGGACACGATTCTTCTTCCCACAGAGGGACTGCAGAATTGAGTTCTGTTTTAGCAATAACAAGTGTGAATACGGATTACAGACATTCCCCAAAGATTGGTCTCTATTTAGTCTCTAAACTCCATGAAGGTGAAGAGCATCTGGACGCAAGCCTGGACCAACTCTGTGTTATGGAACAGCACGTCTTGATGAACTGACAAAGGCAGCAGAAAACCTAATTCAGGCCCCTCTCCTGCATGCACCCACACACACAGACATACACACACAGAGGTACAAACAGTCCTTTTCAGGTGGAGTTAAATCAGTTCCCCGAACTTAGTCTTAACATGTTGTCAAAAATGTTTTTGCTGGAGGAGTTGGGTCTGCAGTAGCTTTTGGCAGGACAGTGAGGAGAGATGGGAGAGTAACACCCCTGGCTGACGGAGCTAATGAGTTGGCAAAACTGTTGTCATGTGTACCAGCCTCTAGTGAGAGCAGGATGAGGAGCCTTGAAACTTGTAGCCTTTGCAAGTATTTACATTTCAATTATCACTGGATTGGAATGCAGAAGATTGCAGCAAAACAAAACTGAAAAAAATAGGAAAAAAACTCTTCTTAGAAATTGATACAGGTTAAGTTAAGACTCTGGCAAATTGCTAAAGGGAACATACGCTACTCATACCAGTCAGATCATCTTGAAACAGGACTGTATTACATTCACAATTTCTAAGTTGCACTTGTATTTGCAGATAATCAAGCCGCAACGTGAATTAGCTTGTTAGAGTCCACAGCTTGCGTCTCCATTTATTACCACTTAAGCCGCCCTGTGCTCGCTCCAAGGATGCGGTCACTGCGCTGGGCGGCAGCCGGCAGCCGTGGGTGGGTGCCTGGGAGGGGAGCTTTGCTCTTTTCCCTGCTGTTCTTTCCCTTCGGCGCATGGAAAGCTTCTGAGCTGTAAGTACACTTTATGTCTCCTACCCTTCAAAAAGTCATCTTCCATTACGCCAGTTTATCTTATTAAATAGAAATTCATTCCAAATAGTGTCACCCACTCTTCCTGCCCATGCCCACGCTGGCATTACGCGAGTGAAAGGCCGCCTGTTCCCCGCTGTCCGGGCTCTGGTCTCTTCACCATGGTCGCCCCGGACTCGAGACAGGCAAAACTTTCTGCTCCGAGATTCCAGCTTCCTGCGCCAGCACATGAATCACACTGGAAATTATTATGAGTGTGAATTAAAATAGCCCGTGAAAACATATTAAAAAGCTCTTCTTCATTAGCCAAATGTCAGCAACAGGGTAATGGTCACCAAAGGGAATCCAGTGCTACACCCCAAAGGATCCAGTCAGTTAGCTAATGCCTTTCTGGAGGACGCACTATCCCAAAGGCAAGTCGGTTACTTATTTGTGTTCCACTCAGTAAGGGTCAAACTGGGTAGACACCATAACTGTCTCCTAGTAAACCAATAATCCCTTTCCAAAATAGGCTTTGGTTTGGTCTGTTTTGGATATCTTTACAGTTTCTTATTAATTGCTGGTAATAAATTTCCTCCTGAGACCTAATTACAAATCTAGGCACTGCCTAGAGTGAGGTTTGACACCAACAGAGAAGGTTCCTCCTGTTTTCTTCATCCTAGAGCTTTCTCGCAGACCAGGGAGCATGGTGGCATTACCCTTCATTTCTGCTTATACCTTTTTTCTTCATAAGATGAGCTTCTTATATATCTGCATATAAAGTCCATATGTCAATTCATCTTTTCCCTGGATGTTCCTTAGTTTGCAGGGTTTTCACGCATCCACTCATCTGGGTGTCTTCTGCAGCATCTCCCTTCCAGTGATCTAATCCCAATCCTTGGATTCACATCTTTTGACCTCTGCAACCTTGTTTGACTTCTCCATTATTTCCTCCACGTCATTTGAAGATCTAGTTTATTTTCTGTTTCCTGCCTGCTGCAGTTCTCTTCATGCAGTAACTTGCTTCCAATCCAAAGAGTAATGGAAATGGAAAAAAAAGTCTACCTTGCATTTGTCTAAGAAGTCCCCAGAGGTGCAGTTAGCAGCTGCATTAATAAAATGGAGCAAACTACTGCTAACTCGAACCACTCTGTAATCCCATGTTACCTCACTTTAAGAGGAATGGAGAAGAAAATGAGGTTCATCGACAGCCAGAATGTACAATTATGGCACAGATTCCTACACAGAGGAGCACAGACAGTTTCTTACCAATTCTGTTCCATGCCCTTGCCCCAGAAGAGTAGCTGTTTTCAGAAATATCCCATTGCAGTTTCTTGAAGAGTGGTGAAGTGTGGGTAAACTGTGGTGAATCTCATCCTCAGGGTACAGATTTGGTAGAAATACAATCTAGGTAATAATTAAGGATAACCAGAAGGCAAACTAGGTGTTTCTCTTTAGCTTTCCAGGATATGGGCTGAATAGCGTATCTGAAGCTCCTGAACAAAGAAGTAGTTTTGCAGTATGCGTAATAAGCTGATAGAGTGCTAGTCACACGAGGCCACCGAGACCTTGATTTTTAGAGTTAAAAAAAAAAAGGAGTCTGGATGTGTGTATGGACCATAAAACCACTCACAGTTACGTTAGATAACTGGAGTACATTAGATAACTGAAGCAGGGATACACAGCTTCACGCGTCTGTGGGTAAGGCAATGATCAGCACAGGTAAGTTGAAATACTCCTATTATGAGTGTCTACAGTTCAATCACAGAGCACAAGTACTGACCCCACTGTGCTTGAAACCAAGAGGGTAAGTATGACAGTATCCTTCACCATTGAGGACCTCCAGGCTTTAACAGTTTGGGGACTGCTTGCCTGTATTAACCAGCAATGCTGTACTCCTCTGCCTGCAGCCCGACGCGCCTTCTGCTCCTGTGTAGCTTATGCTTTCTCTGGGAAACGCTCTTAAGCCTACTTTGCTTTTCATTTCAGGATCCAGCTCTGTTTCCCAGACATGTAAGGAATTGGCCCAGTGTGTCACAGGGACACACGTCAGCCTACGCTTAGGTGGCCAAATGGGCTGGCTCAGCTCCCTCTACTTCTTCTTTAGTCAGAGGAGACACCCAGGCTCAGTGACCCCAGGGAGGCTCCTGTGAGCTGGGGGGAGTCTGGCCCCTCAGCCAGCACACGAAGGGCTTCACCTCGCCCAAAGGTGCCTGGCCAGAAGCAAGGTCTCTCGTCCAAGTTAGTGTCTGCATTGCCTCTGTAGCCAGCGGCAGTGGAGGGAAGCAGTTCTGGCTGATTCATCCCCTTTTAAGCCAGGTATACGGGTAGGTGGGATGAATCACTGTCTGGCAGTGCCTCCATTGACTGCAGAAGGAATTAGGCAACTAATTTAGGTCAGATGCTTCATTTCTAAGTGAGTAAAATTAGGGTAAATTAATCCCTCCCTGCTTTGCACTGTAATAGGGAAGGCTAATGATTGCACATTATTTGAAGAGAGAGACTGTTCCTCAACTCAGTAAAATAAAATCACTTTATTACTTGTCTTCCAGCTGTGCTATTTGTTCTGATGGGTGGATCACTGCTCTCTAATACAGCAGGTAAAATGAGAGGAGACATCTAAATCACTGTTGCAATATTTCCAATTGTTTGTATCTTATTGCTGGTTTCTTACAATATGTTCTGTTTCTTGAAGCCTTGGGCATTGAAAACAAATGAGAATACCACCTTCCTTTTTTAATATAACCCAGAAGTTTATGCTTCTAGTCACCTGGAAAACAAACGTGAAAAAGCATGATCTGAATGTGCTATACAAGAAAAAAAAAAGTCAAACGCAAATAAAGAGGACCCAGTATATGCTAAAAAAGAATAACTCTCCTTCATTTTAACCTGGTTTTCAAGTCTGATCCAAGACTTTCTTCCTTTTACTTTCAGTAGTTTTTGCAGAATTAACCCAAAGATTTCTTACAAACTTACAGTTAAAAAACCCCAACAGTCTCGAGCTGTAGTATCCATCAAGGCATGGTCAATGAATGGCATCGAAAACATTAGCTTTGTCACCCATTCCGTCATAAGCTGGACACTCCAGGACTTTCATCCTATTTTCTTTCACACACAGGAGCCACGTGCAAAGCTCAGAGACCGTCTCTGTCTGTTGCTTGTTAATTGGGCTGTTGTGTGAAAATAGAAGAGAGTTCAAGAAGGTTCCTTAGCCTGTTGTGTTTCCCTGCGCTGCAACAGATGCAACCAAGGTTACGTGGGTCCCCAGCCACATGGAAGAGTCACACAGCAGTGGGCAAGACAAAATAGTCCTACTTTGACTTGTTACTTAATTAGGTATCCATTCCTTCAGGCCACAATACTCTTATAATCAACTGCAAGTCAAAGCCTTTCCCCCCCTCCCCCAAACAAGAAAATCTTCTGTTGTATTTCAGCATGTGACTTAGGGTTCTGTCCAAATCTCGAGGAAGCCAGTAGAAGTAAGGCTTTAATAATGAGAATTAATGAAAAAGTGCGCCTTAAATATTGAAGGATGATTCAAGAAGGCACAACCATCCCCACAACAAGCAGCCTTTTTCGCTCGGGGACTTGGCAGAGGGAAAGCATGTAGAAGCGCAATTCTCAGTTTGGAAGCAAAATTTCATAAGCGTGGGGATGACGGAGTAGGAGTCAAAAAGGTTTCTCTTACTCTTTTGCTGACTTCTAACGAGGGTTGCTGGTACATTTCATCTTTTAAAATGAAATTAGGAAGAGAGTCGATGCAGAAGGAGTGTGCGTATCCCCCAGCAGTTGGAGATTCAGGGCTCATGCCTTGACAGTTGACTTCTGTCTTACATAGGCTGCTCTCTCAGCCCTCATTAAGTAGCTGTTCTTGAAATGGACCTATTCCACTCAGTCTTTCACGGAGAGTGGATATTTTAAATCATCTTTGAAACACTCTGAAATTCTGCAAGGCAAGGAATTATACGCAGTGCAAAGTATGACTAATGTTTGCGTGAGTCATCAACCGTGTTACCAAAGATAGTTTTAGAGAAATGAATATGCACAAAATACGGCTGATCCTGCAAAACCCAAAGATCCCCTGCTACGTGTGCAGTGGATGTGAGCACACCAAATGGTGTGCCGGGATTTTCCCGAGCGCCCCGTGGCAGCCTGCTTCGGCTTGCTTCAGCCTGCTTCTGCTGCCCCGGGAGGGAAAATGCCGACTGCTGGGCCAAGGCTGAGTGCTTTGGATGTCCCGCCATGCCTCCTCGTGATCCGTGGATAAACAAGAAAGCCTGGAAGTAAGAAGAAAAAAGCTTCTTATCCACAAGCAGAGGACATTTTGGGAATACTGACCTAAGATGCCCTGCCTGGCTGCGCTGCGTGCAGAAGCGTGCTGATGGAGAGCTGACCCCGACGAGCAGGCCATCTGGTACACGCAGCGTGCTGCAGCGGGAAGAAAGGGGTGTTGTTTTCCAGCGGTACTGTGGCCAAACAACCAGCAGCAGTGGCAGTCAGAGAAGTGGCCTTATTCTTTTGGCAAAAGCCTCTCCATGTACACTTACGTCTGTTCCCTCACCCACCCCCTCTCTGAATGAAAAATCAGGGCCTTCTTGACACGAGGCAGCACACGCCAGATGCTGAGCAGTCAACAAGACAGATGCTGCCAGGGGGACAAAAGAGGTAATCATATAAAAGCTCCTTTTAATCAAAATGCTCAATGTCCTTTTGAAAAGGAAGGTACTTTTTAATAGCTATTTAATTCCTTTTGAAGGCGAGGAAGGGGCGGAGGAAATATTTCTTTACAAGGATGAGATTTTTCTTTTTTTCCACCACAAATATAACGCAGCTGAAACTTTCTTTTTCTTTTCACTGTGCTTTTTCCCCACGGGAGCTTATAAGGAAGGCAATCTTGGGGCTACTTCTTTGCTCATGCACGTATTGATCTTACGAACAGTATGAACAGTGTGTATCTGAGGAAAAGCAGTCCCCTGACGGGCCAGCGTAGCCGCGGTGGGAGCCGATCCCCCGCAGCGCCCCAGCCTTCTGCAACACCCAGAAATCTGCCGGTTGCATCACCCCCACAGAAATCTGCCTGACAGTGTCCACTGTCTGCTCTTGCTGTTTATTTCCATATTTCTTTCTAATACTTCCATTGACTCCCAGTCCTGCTTGTAAAGGGCATATAAAAGGTAAGACTTTCCCCCATGTAAAGTGAACGTGAAGGGGAAACGCCTGCCTCACCAAGCAGCGCCCACAGCATCAGCAGGCAGCTCTGCCACCGCTGCCCCAGCTCCACCACCACTGCCCCAGCTCCTACAGCCCAGTGCTCACTGGTGCGGGGGTCTATGCTCTGCTATAGCCAAGCACCACTACAGCCGCTGCCTGGGCTGTCAGGGAGGACAAAGAAGTCAGCAAGAGAAGCAGCTACAACATCCAGGCTTGATACTCAGTCCCCAGAGCATCTTCCTGGGCTGAGGAGAGCACAGCAGCATCTGTCTAAAAGTTCACTTTAATTTTAAAGTCCAGCTGCCTCCACAGTCTTTGGGAATGGCAGCGGTGGCTTTGCCCTTTTCAGCTGTGTGGAGGGAAGACAGAGAGAGATGGCAGCAGGATGTGGCATCCCAAGTCAGAAGCATTCGCGTGCTTTCTCCCAGCCTCCCCGCCCCCCTCCCCTCTCCTCGTGAGGATGCTGGCACTGATCACGAGCCCACTGCGGTCCCGGGGGATGACACCATCTGCAGTGAGGCTGATGAATTAGATACTGCACGCCAACGGCAGGCAGCACAGACAACACCCTGCCTACTCGGCTGATGCAGAGGTAATGATGGGGGAAGAAACCTTGTTTTGTCATTGTGTCTCTTCCTGAACACATTCCAGCCAAATGTTTCCCTACCTCTTCTCGTTTGTGAAGGCAGCCCCTGCGACAACTCCCACCGCAAATTCACCGCTAGCGATGCCAGCTTCCATGCGGTGGTTCTTCTATGAATCCCCTCTTTAGGATCCTACAAGGCCCAATTGGGCACTGCTAAAGTGACTTACTTAGGCTACGTAAATAACTTAAGACCAGAGTCGTGCCTTTTTTTTCCTAGTCTGTCTCGCTTATGAGTTAGGCACCCCTTTATTGTGGCACAAGCAATTCAAAAAGGTGTAGTTTGGTTAATAGTCATGGTCATGTCCAGTGCAGTTGCTCTTACTCAGGTTTTACTTTGCCTTTCGCTTGGAAAACAATTGCAGACTTTTATCTGATGATGGATTTTGTCAAGCCTGAGGAAAGCTTTGCAATGTGACCCCAGATGATTACTCAAAAGCGTGTCCCAGATGTGTTGTATCTCCATGACCGATGGCTGCCAGATGGTGGCTCTGGAGAGGGCAGAAACAGGTACCGTATTAACATGTTTTTGTCTAACATGACCCCTTGATCCTCAGGAGAAGGCACACACAGAGTATGTAAGAGGCAGCATCCCTGGAGATGCCAGATTAAATACAGAATGTCAGCAACGTCTCATTTTGACTTGCACTATCGGCGCTATCTAAGCTCGGTCCGAGGATCATGAGGGCTAATCATCTGCATACCCAAAAGCAGAAAAGCAGGGAGGAGAGGGAAGCCAGGCTCTTCCCATCCTGATGGGAGCTGAGTCTTTGCAGCACACAAACCCTGACAAAACCCTTTACAGGAATCACAGCGAGAGCTGCTGCTGAGGCAGACACAGCCCTCGGGGGCTGAATCCCTCCTCAGCAGTCAAGGGATGTTCAGGTGGTGTGGCAAGGGCACTGCACATGGGGGTCCCGCCATGCAAGAGGGGCATGACCCAGCTACGTGTTCAGGCTGGCCTGAGGGGCTTCAGCCATCGCAGTCGAAGCTGCTTCATAACACCCCTCTATGTATAGGAAATGTCATTCACAGCACATTCACAGAGCAGGAAAATATTAGGAAAACACCAGCTGATATGAATAATCAACATATTTAACAATTGCTGCTTAATTTCACGCACGACGACCTCTCTTCTGAGGTAAGACCCCTCCCAAATTGCTTAAAATCTACATGGAAAAAAATTGCAGAAAAATTGCCAAAAAAGATTTCTTTGATTTCTATTCAGACCAAGGACTAGGTGGTGATATTGCCAGCTAACATTGCCCATAATGAAAAGCAGTTTGTCTTTCTGCATAAACCTCACTACCAGGAGCTTAAGTGCAGAGACCAGCTCACGCTTGGCTGTAAAGCAACCAAAGGTGCTGTTTGTTTTCCAAGTGAGCAAGGCCGGGTTGGATGGGGCTTTGAGCAACCCGGTCTAGTGGAAGGTGCCCCTGCTCATGGCAGTGGCATTGGAACTAGATGATCTCTAAGGTCCCTTCCAACCCGAACCATTCTTTGATTCCTTCATTAGAGACATCATGAAATAACGAGGGGTAAACCTTCCTGTGGCAGAACTTTTCTGTGGCAGGTAATGTCTGTGCTTGCTAGGTAAGTACATAAATAAGCCTTCTGCCTTCAATGAACAGCCTCCGTAACAAAGAACGGACAGTGGCCTGTTAATAGCAGAGAATCCTATTGCATGTAAGCAGGCAGTCATTCCCACAAAACCTTTCAGAGGGGTGGTCCTTCTACCCACCCTGGCCCATGCCTGTATCTTTGTGCCAGTGGGAGGAAAGAGAGCACACCCCTTTTTTGCCTCCAGACCCGGGCTATGGGTTAACATCCCTCGATAGTTTCCTGTAGGGTCAGAATTCATTCCCTCTAACGTGAACGCTCAGGACTACAGCGCCTTGAATTATTTACTGTTACTAATTTATATAATGAATGCAACTTTTTGTTCCCATTCATGAAGCCTCCGCAAAGAGGAAATGTCTTTTACAAGCATGTTCTTTCTTTACAAGAGTTTGCATGAGTTCATGGCCTGTTTTAGAGCTAATAGCTCTGAGCATCAGCAGCCATTTGCTGTACAACCTGTGACCAAAGCTGCCATCCAATTTCTTCTTTGGTTGGGCCAACCAAAGTGTTACAATAGGGACTAGCATTTTCTCCTGTGTGCTAGTTATTGACAAAAATTTGCAATTGCTGAGTAAATGTAACATGATTTATTGGAGTTTTTTAAAAATAGATCAAAGAGTGCTATGCGGACATGGCTTTTTTGTCTGTTGGTATTTATGATGTGTTGGTTTCTATAGATAATTCTGCAAGTCAGAACACATTCACGCCTTTAAAAGGCAATAAAAGGGACTAGAGGCACAAGCAATGTGAGTCAGCAGCTTTTATTTTTACAGGCATTTGTGAATACTCATTTGTTGTATTAACCGGAAGTCTCTCTTGCCAACTAAAGGAAAGGTGGTAAGTTTTAAGGTAGAGCAAATGCTATCACGGAGCATGATGTATGAAAAGCTTGTCCAAGTAGATGGCCAAGTTAGCAGCATACTCAAAATCTTATAGGGCAGCTTCAGATAGCATTGCAAAGTGAGCGTCCCTCCAGCCTTTCTGTCCACTACCTGAGGAATGAGGGGATCCGAACTTCATTGCTTCACCTCCTAGTGCTCTCAGTGATTGGGCACACACACCCCCATGCATGCACGCAAATGTGGAGGAGACAGTTGCATACTTCATCAATCCACCTGGTAAAACAGAATTCAACGCGGGTGATCCACAGTCCTTACTTCTCCAAGCAGCACCAGGAAAATATCACTGACCCTTCTAGTTGCCCGACATGGACATCACAAACTCTCCGTCAAAGTCCCATTGAATTCAGTAGGAGCTGGATCAAAACAGATTTTCCCCTGTTACCAGCATCCTTTCGCAGTCCTGAAACCTGTCTCTTAAGGCCTGTTTTCAGGTGCTGACGTTCAAGCCCGTACAAAAACAAAGACTGCGGAATCCGTGTATCTGCAGTAGCATATAAGATATTCAGCTATTCCTTGCAGTAGAAGCCAGCTGATTCATGCTTCATTAACCTGCACAAAATCTGTACTCTTCCCTCTATCCCTAAGCAATAATTAACAGCTGAGTGCTGTAATGACTTCATGTTTTACTAAGACTTCATTTTTTACTAAATATAAAACAGCACATTTACTAGCACATTAAGGAGTATTACCATCAATAATTAAAAACTGAACTACAACTGTCCAAATAAATGAAAAGAGTATGTTTTATAATGCATGATTCTTGCTCTTATATTGCATTTAGTCACTTCCTAATTTGCAACATCTAGTGATTCACTGCAGATTAATGCTATTCTAATGCACATATGTTTTACGAATGAATCTTTAAACATCTGTTCTTCTGTCTCTGCGAAAGGTACTTGTGAATGCAACTGGGAAAGAAAGCGATTGGCCAGCAGAAAAATATGACGGGTAAAGAGACACACAAGAACCCTACAAAACATGCAGGAAAAGTCCTGTTTCACCTGTCTTGTCTTTTAATCACCAGCATTCACTAGAAGATATTTTGCTTTGGAGGATTGCTGAGATACTTCAGGAGCACCCAAAAGACTGACTAAGCTTAATCAACGCTGCGCTAGTAAACCAGAGTATTGTTGAGTGAGGACCCCTCGAAAGCTTCAGGGGGGTGGTGTAGAGCAACGTGTGCAAAGGATGGGTAGTTTTGCAAGGCTCGTTCCTCAGCTGGAGTCGTGACATCGCCACACGCTCTGCAGGATGCGGTGCGGGGCTGCCCACCCTCACAGACGGACACCAGCTGCAGGGACTTGGAGCCAGAGCGCAGAAATAAAGGGTCAGAGAGGAACGAGGCCTGCCTTTACTTCCATCTTTATGCCCTGCTCCCTACAGCGTGGCTGAGATGCCCCACAGCCTGGGCAAAATATTCAGAGGAGCACCCATCCATCCCCTGTTCAAAAGTGAGTTGGTGCCTACGGATCCTTGGCCTCATGGAAAATCACAGCAGCTTCCTCAGGACAGGCTCTGTCTTAGCCGTTTGAATATTCAGAGAGCAACACGCAGATTAACACAGGGACTCAAGAGAGAGAGAACGAGACAGAAAGAAGATTGATAATCATAATTAAAAGTCTATGAGACACTCATATACGATGTTTTGTTAGCAGGGTAGGTTGTATTGTCTCCGTGCCAGTGGAACTTAATAGCAAGTCATTAGCCATCAAATCACTAATACTGATTTTAAATCAAATAATGTCTCTTTGAGATTTACATGTAAGAGCTTGGGTGTCTGAAAAATAATGTGCTACTTAATCATTAGGCCAATTAGGGGCTGCAGGTTAAATATGCTACGTAAAGGAGAGACACTGTTTTCTGCAAGACAATAGGTCTGGTTCTGATTTCATTTACCAAGAGAGCCCCACTAAGTGAAATATTTGAAGCCAGATCCATAAGATCAGAATTGGGCCTAGCCTTTTAGATTTTTATCTTTTTTTTTCACCCAGTGATTAAAGACAAGACCTCATTACATGTGATTAGCTGCTGTGGTGCACTATTTTAAATGTAAGTCTTTCAAGGTGTAAGAACATGAGAAAACCAAAGTGGATTAAATAAAAACATGTACCTTCCTTTTTTTGCCTTCCGGTATAATTTATATATACTCACCTTCCTGTTTATATTGTAAAAATAGTCAAAACTAATGAAAATAAAATGACTTCCTAGCTAGCACTTTGAAAGGAAGCTTGAGCCCGGAGGAAATTTCACAGCTGAGCTGTAGGCTCCTGGGGAAACGGAGGCTTTATAACAGAAGTGCTGCTGACACAGCCTTCGGTGCAGTGATGCTGGCAGTTCTTACAATGTGTGCAAGGTCTTCTGGTCTGAGAAATGCTAAGAAAAACTGAAGGCAGCTTGTTTTCAAAGGCATCGCTTCCCGTCTTATCGTGAGCAAGTTGCAGTTAGGGACACGTGTATTTGCAATCCATGGGCTCTCTGACCAAGCCCTCTTTAGCTCTTTTTTTTCCAAACAAAATTTCTTTTGAAGTGAGTGAGAAGCTCTGAACAGGGTATAGTTACATATAGTTGTACAGCAAAGCCCAAATTACTGAATATAAGGGAGAGGACCATAAAAAACTGCAGATTCCTGCACAGAGGAGGAGAAAGGAGGCACAGATGAAGCAGCTCCTCTGTTTCCAGCATGGTACAGATTTTCCTATATGCTGCATCACTACACAGCACACTATGGTAATGCAGCCAGCTGGTCTCTTGGTCATTTGCGCTGTATAGTCCCTATGCATCATGTTGTACGACAGGTCATTATAGAAGACACTGGAGGAAGTCCTGGCTCTTCTTTCTCTATTCAGTGGGAAAATTCCAACTAAGGATTTCATCCCAAAGGTCAAACCCAGGGAGAAACAGAGGAGTGAACGAGGACATGGATTTACAGAGCTTCATACTATGGCCTCAGTATTAGGGCAGGACGGTTCAGGCTAGCACAAATTCGGCACCTTTTAGTGCCTTCAAATATACCAAAATAAACAGTTGGCACTTCTCATGCTCTTTGCTTGGCGGTACCTCTAGAGTGGGTTAATGTCACCTCAGTGACAATTTGCAGCAGCCCTCCAAGGTGCATTTGGCTAAGCTCCTTTCTACTGCTCTTAAGGCAGGGAGAGGGGCAAGAAAGCAAGATGGGTGACAGGGACACAGAAGTAATCTTACATGATTTTAAAGTGAGATCTTTGGAGAGTCCAGTTGGGTCTCCACGACAAAGGACTACACTGCTGTAATGTGTGCCGGGGTACCACTACTGACCGTTCCCGCACCACCGCTCTGCAGCTCCGCTGACAAACAGCAACACCGGCCACACAGGGGTCCCTATTGCCCGCTGGGCTTATTGGTTTATTACTTCAGCATGAATCGTCATGATAATTTTCCACCAGTACCTGCGTGTTTGTGAAACACCCTCCTGAAAAACGTAATGAAGAAAATGCACCCGACCCACAGCAGTGCGTGGCACGTGGTATTAAACGTGTTCCCTTTAATGCCACACAAGGGACTTTTGCCTGAATGACTTGCCATACGTCTGTCAGGGGCATCGTTCCAGGCCTTATTCTTGTAGGAAATCTTTGGGTCTGAACAGAGAGCTGAGCTTTCTTAAATTATAACTATCTACTGCCAAACCCACATTATTTTCCATTATGTGAGCTGTGGGCTTCTTATTCTGCTGTTTGTAACCTAGAAAGTAGAAATTAAGCATCCCCCTTACCTGCCATTTAGTCTCCTGTTTCAAAAGCGCTAGCTTTTCTTTCCTTCACTGTTAACCGTTTCCTTGCTATTTATCCATTACAGCAGTTTTGCTGCGGGGAAATGTTCATCTTTTGCACTAGCATTTCACAGAGAGCAAAGCGGAGCCTTGAGGGTATGCCTGGGACACGGGCGACGTCTGCGGTGTCAGTTGGTTTCATATCTCTGGAAAACCATGGAGCGGTGAAAGCCCGAATGGAAGCGCCCATCCCCGTGCCTAGGGGTTATAACCCCGGCTGCTGGGTAAGCTGCCGACCTCCAACTCCACGCCAGGCATGGCCAGTGCTGGGGGAGGATGGGCAGGCAGCTCTGCCGGAGCTGTTGCCCCGAGGACTCGACTGCAGATGGTCTGTGGGAGCCGTCCTGCCTCTTTCCCCTCTCGGCTCCATCCCTTCAGGGAGGAATCGCAGACCTCGAGCTGCAAGAAGATTCAAGGACGTGGTTTGTCCTTACCTTAACTGGGAAATGCTGGAAAGACCAAGCCAGCCATCTGGCTTCTCCATCAGGTTGCTAGCGCTGTTTCACAGAGGAGTCTTCAAAGTCAGGAAGCGACCCCGGATCCCTGGTGTGGAAAGGAAGGAGCTACTGGCTAAGCATATCTGATTTCAGCTTCTTATGACCTTATGATATTCTTATGAAGAAGAATATCATAAATCTTTGCTGAGGGCTAAAAATCAGCCCATCGGAGAGATGACTTTTATCCAGGGACCTGGGTTACTTTAAAGATCTGGATTTTGGAAAGGCATGAAGCAAAAGTGAAAGATTCATACTGCAGATTCCTGTTCAGCATTTATGTCAGTCCACCAGAAGCCCGGGAGTTAGTAAATCTGTGAGATGTTTTAATAACTCTCAGCTAAAGCCTAATTCACTAATCTGTCAATACAGAGAAGCTTTATTGCTGTGGAAAAGTAGATCCACTCAGTGCATGCACGGATTTCTCTAAATGTGGGAGGATTATGGACACAGATTATCTCCTACTTTTGCTGCTGGTTTATATTGCTTATTAACTATCCTCTCTTCTAAAAGCTCAGCTATTACCATTTACCAGCTCTTAGGTGGAATTTGTAGCATGTGTGTAATTACAGAGAGGCACGTACATACACAGAGCTGCACATATATGTGTACCGACCTACACGTACAGTTGTCTACATTGCAGAAAGCACTGTCCAGGCATTTCCATTCGAAAAAAAAAATCTTATTAATTGCTGAAAACTTTCTCAGCTATTAAACTTTCTGGATGAATTGTGGCAAATCTGATCAAGTTGCTTCCTCTTTCTGCTCCAGCTCTGTGGCTGGAAAATGTGAAAAACAGACCCACGTATTGCCGCTCTTTAAGGTTTCTCAGGTACTGGAAGGAGAAGGACGGAAACCCCCAAGATAAAAATAGAGGACACAACTTGAGGCATGTTCAAGGTTGCATAGGAAGTTCCTGATGACTGACAGGGGCATTTCATCAGGCCCTGCATGAGACACCAGACTATGCATTTTCTGATAAGGCTAGAAAGACAACCAGAATAGGTACGCTGTTCACTGCACAGCTGCACAGTGTCCATCCTTCCAGAGGAAGAGGCAAAGGTGCTGTCAAAATAATTATGTAAGGGTGCAGTGAAAGTCGGTGTTGTAATGGAGGGGCACACACACACACACACACACACACACACACACAGAGTTACTGGTGTGAAAACTCCAAGGGCAACTTTATCAGAGTCATTTCCCTGCAGCAGCTGGCTTCGTAGCCCTGAAAGCCTAAATGTTCTTCTAATATTGGACTTTTGGTATGGTGTTTTATGACTTCATTTGTCATATAGTTTTATCTTAGGTACTGCCTTTATTTGTGCTTTAAACTGGAGGATATGTGGAGGAAGGGCAATAACTTGCCTATAATAGGGGGCAGAAAGAACAATTTCCTTGCCTATTTTTGCACAAAACAGAGGCAAAATATTCAGTGTAAGAGAGTTTTGATGATACCTTATCTTTCAAGTCTTTCTCATATTTTCCAGTAATGGTGCTATTATGTATCTTTGATTCTTTTTATGATTACAGCCTGTGACATCCTAGTGCAGTGCATGAATTTATCTGTTTGCAATGATATGGAAGCTTTCATTTCCACTTCACTGCTTCCCTTATCTGCCAGCTGCCCATCATTCTCTGTTTCTTTGGCGCCTTCTCTTTTTCCTCACTCCTCTTCCCCCTTCCCCCCCAAAAAGAAGAAATCAACTTTCGCTTGAAAAATAACCTTAATATGATAACTTTCTGACCCTGGGTGGAAATACTTGTTACAAATGGGACCCGTTTGCCCCACGTCATTGAAGGGGGAGGTGAGTTAAAGACAGCACCTGGAACTGAGAGTGTACAGAAGTCCAACAGATACGCCCCAGGACTGCCCTGTGCGGGACGGGCAAGGCTGGCAGAAGCGCGTGCCTTTGCTCACGTAGGTGCTTCCATCACAGTGGCCAAAACAATAATGGTTTTCTTTACAGCCTGGTAAGGACGCAGGTGGCCTGGAAAGACTATTACTTTGGTGATAGGATACACAGGAATAACAATGATTAATAGATCAGAGAGCTCTGATGTGTCCTACATAAACCTAGATCCTTAAACTCCCAAAAGGGAAGGGAAGGGAAGGGAAGGGAAGGGAAGGGAAGGGAAGGGAAGGGAAGGGAAGGGAAGGGAAGGGAAGGGAAGGGAAGGGAAGGGAAGGGAAGGGAAGGGAAGGGAAGGGAAGGGAAGGGAAGGGAAGGGAAGGGAAGGGAAGGGAAGGGAAGGGAAGGGAAGGGAAGGGAAGGGAAGGGAAGGGAAGGGAAGGGAAGGGAAGGGAAGGGAGGGGAAGGGAGGGGAAGGGAGGGGAAGGGAGGGGAAGGGAAGGGAAGGGAAGGGAAGGGAAGGGAAGGGAAGGGAAGGGAAGGGAAGGGAAGGGAAGGGAAGGGAAGGGAAGGGAAGGGAAGGGAAGGGAAGGGAAGGGAAGGGAAGGGAAGGGAAGGGAAGGGAAGGGAAGGGAAGGGAAGGGAAGGGAAGGGAAGGGAAGGGAAGGGAAGGGAAGGGAAGGGAAGGGAAGGGAAGGGAAGGGAAGGGAAGGGAAGGGAAGGGAAGGGAAGGGAAGGGAAAAGGAAAAACCTTTTCAGGAAGATGCAGTACCATGAATGTGGCCCAAGGACACGGCATGGTGCCAGGAGCTGACCTGCTGCAGAGTGATCAGGCCCTCTACCTGCAAGCAGCTAGTGGGAGTGCTCTGAACCTCAGTCGTCTCGATGTTAACCATAGACAGAGTTTAGGAACAAGTGTCTAGCCTTGCCTCAGAAATGAAAACACTGTGAATATTTACTGTTCCTCCCTCTTCCTTCTCTTCCACAGGACTGAATTTCTTTTTTAGACAAATGGGTTTATAATAATCTGGTCATTTTAAATAACATGGATAAAAAAGACCGAGGGAAGAGTTTGGCACTATTGACTTCATCCCATTAAAGCCACTCAGAACTTTAACTCCCAGAGGCCTGCAGGCTGGAACCTCGGTCCTATAACCTGCCTGCCATGAGCTGCAGAGCACTGATGATGACAGCAGGGTTTGTGACTGAGATGTTGGGGTTGGACAACCTGAACTCTGCCACGACTCCGCTGTGTCAGCTCAGCCAAGTCACTAAAACTCCCCCGGCACCTCCCTTAACTGCTGTTTTATTGAATCCTGTCTGCTCACAGTTGACGGGAGGATGGCTCAAGCCACAGAAGATGGACCAACCGCCACGTTTCCCTAGTTCCCACATAGTACAGTGTCAAGGTAAAAGCAACCGCAGTACGTTGGCAATGGACCTCCTCTGCTTCACCACTCGCAAATAGCTGCATGATTCACTTAGCAGCCTGCAAACCACAGCCTCTCCTGCCGTGAAAGGCTGCTTCATTGATTTCAGTAAGCACTTCAATCCTCTCCCCAGATAATTTAGCCACAGGTGTATTTTATCTCCACATACTTTCCTGGAGTTACACATGACCTTCCCAGAAGCAAATTTGGTTCAATGGGTTTTATCATTTCATATATCCCCTTATGCAAAATATAGCTTAGAAAAGGTATATTTATCACATTCTCAGTAAAAGTAAAAATAAAAACCCACAATTTCTTCTGAAAAAAAAAAAGCTGCTCAATCTTCAAAATTTTTGGATGAAAATTAATCAGTCAGCTTAAGTTCTATTTCCTCTTCCCTTTCCCAGAATAATATTAGTTTCTGCTTCCACAAAGCACATAGATCATCCTCAGCAGGAAGCCAGGTAGAGCACATTAAAGGAGAAATGATATAGTGGATTGGGGTTTATGAAGACAAGAGGCGGTGCCTGGTTGGTCTAACCATGAAACATCGTCTGGCTGAGGTATGTTTAATCTTTTCCTACACAGACACCTTCTAAGCAACTTATCTTCTTATGGGATATTTTTAATAGTCTTTTTGGAAGCGATGAATAATGCCTTTCTCAGTGTCATGCAGTGATCCAGTGTACTGCAAATCCTTCTAGCTACTAGAGGTGCACAGACCTCAGGAATTTCATATTTAAAATAAATATTTGCTCACTGAGCCTTGCTTAGAGTTAACCATAAGGCAAGGTACTGCCCCAAAACAGCACATTGTTAATACAAGTCCCATTTAAATAGATTTTTAAAAAGGAGACAAAGTTTGGATTCCCATCCAGATCAAAAGCACACCAAATTTAAGCAGCATTTGGTTTGCAGGCCTTTTTAAAAATACACAGTAGTCATAGACTATAGCTCAAATATAATTTAAAATAGCTGGTAGCCAAACAAGTGGTGCTTTTGTGTAACTCGGGTTTGGTATTGAGTTTAGCCATGTTGCTGATGAAAGGTATATGCATGTCCTAGTAAGAACTAGGGGGTGGGGTGGGCACAAAGCAACAACTCTCATAGCACAAGCAAACCAAAAAGTTTGTCAAATAGGAAGTGTAGCCTTGGGCTCTGTCCCTCCCTGTTTACCTCCTCCAACATACATCTGTGAACTTCAGTCCAAGAAGAAACTTGTGATGCCAGCCCCCTTGATATCGTGGCACAGAAGCTGATGAAGGTACTGGGTGGCTCTCGCACTTCTTCCTCCAACTTGTGCTCCCGCATGATTCCAGGAGAGATCTTGTGCTGGTGCTGACGATAATGAGCGAGCGGTACAACACGCAGCTGGGAGAGCTACAAGTGACAGGGGTGGATGGATCACAGATGCATCTGGGCCAGCAGCTCCTGCCTGGCTGGTAAGCTGGTTTGACCCAAGGAGCAGATCTATTGAATTACAGACACCAAGGGCCCTTGGTCACTTCATACATAGCTGTCATTACCCGGCCAGGTCTGGAAGAGCATCTTTTCTAATCAAAACTGAAAGGGGCATTTATGAGCTCAGCTTTTTCTCGACTTGCTGCTGGTTTGGGACATGATCCAAAATCAGCCAAAAAAATTTCTGGAGTTGGACTCGTCTGAGCTAGTTGCCCTCGGCTTGCTTTGCGCCCCGTGGAGCGAAAGAGCCATGTTAGGTTAGCTAGGTTTCCTTTGCTCCTGCTTGTTGACACCTTTGAAACAAACCATTGGTGACAGGCTACTGCTTTAATTGCCACCTTCGAAATGGGAAAATAGTGTTGCCTGTCTCCACCTCCCAAAGGTTATGCAAGATTTAATTCATCCATTCATCTGCTCTCTCCTCTTCTAAATGGTTTTGAGATTCCTGAAGGGGAGGAAATTAGTGGGTATGCATAAGGTCAGGTAAGCTCACCCACCCTTTGTTATGATGCAGCTCTGTGTGTTCGTCTTTTAGAGGAAATCTTGTGCTGAAACCAGTGCTAAACTCAGCAGGAGTGAAAAATCTTACATCGCCTAAAAAATAATATTTCTCTTTTGGCATACTCTAATATGTTCATTCCTCATAAGCATTCGTGTTGTTAGTTCTGCTTGCCTTGAGATCTCAGCCATAAGTAAAATCACTGCAAGAAGAAAAACAAAAGACTTTTCTGGACTGATCTGCCATTTGCATTTTCAGTGGTGCAGTCTGTGTGTGTCCAGGCTTAGAGGTTTTCCTTGAAAGTTGGTTTGCTCTGGGAAGTACCTTTTTTCCTGCTATGTCTTCACCTTTACAGCTTGTTGTGCTCTCCCACTGCCAGTCCAGGGACTGCCTGAGTGCCAGCGACACCTAAGCGGTGCTTTCGCTCTAAAAGCCTCCCGAGGGCCTGGTGCTCTCAGCAGGTTGGCACCGGTAGGCCACCTCCAGCAGCGCCCTGGAGGAAGCGTTAGTGTCAGGAAGCATTGCAAACGTTTCAGTTTTGGCTGCAGCTGGTGGCAAGGGCGCAGGCACTCTGGCAACGGGTGAAGCCGGGGGAAGCGCCCGCTTCCGTCACTCCAGCTCACGCGCCTTTTCCCCCTTCCAGTCTGGGTGATCTTCTTGGCAATGATGTGGGAAATGGGGCTTCAGCTGCCACGCCGGGAGCTGCAGGGTGCTGGTGCCTGCCCACCTTCCCAGCCGCTCTGCAGCTGTCAGCAGGGATGCGCCGATCCCAAACCCAAGCATCTGCTCAGCCCCGACGTCTCCCCAGGGGGCCGAGGCATGGGGACATGTGCCTTATGTGAGGTGTCAGAGCCCCTCCTCCCCGAGGGCAGGCGAGGGCTGCTTTGCCCCAGCACAGAGCCTTTGCAGGGTTTCTTTGGACCTTTATGCACGGTAGAGCTCCTTCTTCCCCTCCTGGCACTTAAAAAGAAGGAAAACAACAGCCTCATGTTTTTAACCGAGGCAATTCTGCATAAGTGACGGGTTTTATTGTCATCCCTATTGTTAGCTTCTTGCAATAGAGGCACCAAGCTGGATCCTTGATCACCTTCACACAGAGACCCTGCTGGCTTCACTAGGGCCCTGGCTGGTGCCCTGGGTATGGGTGCTACCAGAAACACAGCAAGGATGGGGTGACAAGCCTTTACTCTTTTGTAACTCCAGGGTAAGAAAAGTTTATAGCCACTATTTGAAAATGCAAGGATAACTATATGCCACTTCTGAGGGTTTTGTTAGGCTTTTCTTCCAGGAGGTCCCACACCATGTAGTTAAATCAAACGCAGTGAGGGGAGGAAGCACATACAGGATCACAAAAAAATGGCCAGAACGATGCTCAGATAGACTGTGTGTCTCTTGGCTTCCCGCGCATGTGAGTGATGGTGCCCCTCTGACAGCATCCGCTTCTCTGTGAGAGGAGGGATGTACTGCTTGGGCACGACTCGTCTTTTATAGGGGTGGGCTCTGGCTCTTGGCAGAGCTCCTAGAGTTTGGCTTGCTCCTGCATAGCAAGCTCAGAGAGCGCTGCTACTGCTCTGAGTTTTCTCAGGCAAAAAAAAAAAATCTTTTCAGCTGAAAGTACCATTAGGAAACTTCCGCTGCCAGGCAATATAGGTTTATATGTATATGTATTTAAGGTACCACTGAAAGGAAATATACTGACATGAGGAAAACGTCCAAGGAAATTATGATGCACACTAACAATGTTCCAATTAATTAATAGTAAGTGACACGGGAAGGAAGCGTTTGATGCGGGACCATCTGCTCAGAGCTGTGGCAGTTCTGCAGCATGGGGCGAGTCAGAGCACGGGAGCCGTGAGCAAGCGAGGGCTCCCCACTGCACTTTGACGCAGGTGGCTCGCTAGCTGTGAAAGGAGATTTTTGAAGGACACAGGAGTTTACTAATTAAAAAGATAAATCTCCTGAATTGCACTCCTATAATTACATTATCGTTACAGCAAACGCAGCTAAATTAACTTACAGGAGCGTGGCTTTTGCCTTGCCCCACTATGTTTACATACAAATCCCTTCATGTAGCAGCCCCTTGACTGCTTTGCTGGCTTGTTTAGTACCATATGTTTCGTCCCGTACACTCCAATGGGCAAATCCAGTCATCTTAATAATCTCAATAACTGCATCACAAAGTCTAGAACATCGATCTTGGTCATATGGTGCTCTGTCTCCCCAGTGACAGGGGAGTCTGACTCACTGCCTGAGCTCAGATCACCTGTCAGAACTCATCTTTTCTCCTTAAATCATTGCATTTGGTATTCTTCTTCTGCAGCAATGCACTCAGACTTTTACTCTTTGCAAAGCTCAGCCCTGCCTCCCCACAACTCAGCATTGTGCCTTGGGATTGTTGTGTATGGCTCTTTGTGACTGTGACTTAAGTGAGGCTGGTATGCGCCATGGGAAGCAATCCTCGTTTCTACTGAAGCTGGGGAGGGAGGAAAATGTTCAAACCAAGAGTGGGGGGAAAGGAACAGTAATACCGAAGCCCCAGGCTTTGCAGTGAGAAACACAAGCGTGGTTAATAACAGCCCAGTTTCCCCTCCTGCACCATTTGGGTGATGTCGTCTTCATTGTTGTCAGCCTGTGAGCCGGCAGGAAGGTGAAGGGGCTGTGCTGCAAAGAGCACCATGTGGGATGAAGAGACAGAACACCTTGTTAAATGTGTTTAATATCAAATGCCAGGAAAAAAAGCATCTGACTTCCACTGAAAAATATATGAGACAAATAACAGTACATTTCTAATCCTCTTCCCTGAAAAAAAAAAAAAAGAAACTTTGAAAACCTTGGTATGCTCAAACCACATAACAAGGTGCTTATCTAGACTTGGTGAATATTATCCTGTAAAGCAAGGTTTGCCAGAGGATGCCAAACCCATGTAACTTATGGGAGAGCTGGGTTAGCCCTGGGCTGACAGCTCACCTAATGGCTCCCTGCAAGCCTGGGGTTTCCCAAGGCAACAACTCCAAATTTGCCCCGCCATACCAGGTCCCCTGCACTGCAGGTCTGGGGCTTTGCCGTGAAATGCAGAGCCTGGTGGGCCCATAGGCAAGCTCAGTGCCTGGGCTGGGGCTCTGGGGTCTGGTTGACCATGACCTGCTCAGCCAGCTGTTTACTGCTCCTGAGCTGAACCAACATTTTTCTTCCCAGGACTTTGCAATTTCCTGCGACCTCAAAACTCAAAACAGACACCAAATTTATTTTACACAAAGGCACAACCATCACCAATTATGCAGCAAGAACTGGGCTTCAATGACCAGCCTATGCATGCCAAGAGGCACACACACTTGGGCTGTGTTTGTGCTGCCAAGCCTGATGTGTGCCATCTTGTGCCGCCTTGCAGCACGGGATGGTTGGTGGTCCAGCAGTAAGTGGTGGCATGAGTGGCTCCTGGCGTATGGGATTTGTTGGTGCTGTTTAGCAAGGGATCACCAAGGCAATTGCCCAGTTCTGCTGCCCAGACCTGGTAGTTGCCTCTGACCACAGGCAAAACTGCTAATACACAGTGGTTGCTGCTTTGATGACGCCTAGAAGAAACCCGCTAGAAGGAGAAAAATGGATGGAAATTGCCCTCCTTCCTCTCCTCCCTCCTTCACAGCTCACCAGCACTGCTTCAGTCCTCATCTCTGCTGAGCATGGTGTGGAAATGTGCTGCGACCAGCAGCCTCGGCACGGCTGGCCTGTAGGCTGCAATGCAGTGTCTGAGGTAGGTGGGGTTGGGAGGTCCTCTGGAGTCCTCAAGGGGAGAAGGAAGCTGCCAAACCAAGGCAGAACGAAATGCAGAGGAAAAGGTTAAGAAGACTTGGCTGGTCTGGTGGTTCCAGCACACCCATTCCCAAGGCAGTCAGAGGAGACTCTCCAGGCAACAGATATCTGGCAGCTGGGGCACTGCCTCAGCGGGAAAGACCTGTGTCTGAGCTACCTCTCCTTCTCAGTGGGAGCAAGGGCCCTGATCCATACGCGCTGAGCAGGACAGCGCTGCCTGCCCCTGCTTGCCAGGGCTACTGGTGGGATTCCGCATCAGACGCAGTCCCGGTGGGTGTCCAGCGTGGTCCAACTGCATACCCCAAGCTGGGAGTGGTTTTGGAGCTGTGGAGAGGGTGGAAACCAGCACCTCAGAAGCTCAGCTGCTGCTAAGCAGAGTTTTGATGGCACCGGTGGTCATACCGACTGGAGCTGAGCTGGGAGAGAGGCAAGCGCTGCCCGGACAGAGCTACACTCTCCCTCCCCAGCAGCCAGGGAGCCCCAAGGGCAGCAGCCCCATGCTGCTGCTGACAGCACGGGTGAGGCTCGGGACTGAATCCTGCCTCCTTATCTCCCCTGAGCAGCCTTCTGATGGAGCCGAGAGTGGAGCTGCTGTTTAAAAACCTTATTAAACTATCTGGGGTCACAGTCGTTAACAACATGAGGGGTTAAGAGTCACATAAATTTCCAGTCCGAAGGCTTTTAAAGGCCTGGCACTAGGGAGGAGCCCTTCATTTCATGTCGCTTGGTGAAATGAAATGTCAGTGCTACTACAGCTCTTTGTATGTCTTTGCAATTCTTTCTTTTCTGAAATGATGCAAAACAAAAGGAAGGTGACTCTCGCTGTTTGGCTGGCTCGACAACCAGATGCTCCTCAGAAATATCCATAGGTCAGCCAAGTCACACTCGTACGGAGGGAGACACCCTCACCGGCTGCGCTCTTTTACAGGCACAGGATCTTTGTCCCAGGAGGCAGGATTTTATCCCTTGCATAACACCCTGTTAATAATCAACAAGGTCGAATGTTCCACTGGGATGGGGCTGTGGGTTAACCATGGCCTTTGGCAGCCAGGTTTCAAGAGGAGTAACACCACTCTGCGCCCCTCGTATTGCCCTGCAGGAAATGTGGGTGGATGGAGAGGAGATCACAAAAAAGAGGAGGACAAGAAAGGCATGGAGAGGTCACAGTTGGGAAAGGATGTGAACTTGACAAACCTTTTCAGCCTTTAGCCAGCTCCAAAATAGACCATAGGCATGTTTGATATCGTCATTCATTGCTTTGCTCTTCAGAGGAATCTTCCTGCTGAGAGCCACCCCGGGACCCTACTTCAGATGGTTTTATTCCTGACTTCAGGACAAGAAACAAAAGCTGAGTGTTCAGCTCCACCACTGATGGCTGCAATAGCATTTTGTCTTGGGTGACTTTTGTCTAGCCCACTCTCAGCCACACCTTCTCTTTGTGCTTGGTGGTGGCAACTGCAAACAATTGCTTCTTCCTTCTAGTCTTTTCCTAACTGACTCAGGGAGAAGGATCCCCATAAAGAGCAGTGGGATCATCACCTTTCCTTTTAAAGGGTGGAAAAGTCTGTACATTGCACACTTCATGGCCCTTCAGTGCCCGTGATGGAAGTAGATACACGAAGCTGTGCAGCACTAGATTTGCACGGGTACCATAAACTGGGTACTCATGAACACAAATTTCAGTTCCCCTGTTTTCAGGAACCACACACAGAAATCAGATAAACGACAGCTGTGCCAGCCTCTGGCTTCATATTTCTACTCAATAAGCGCATCTGAACAGGTTAACAACACTGCCCAGCACACGCTTTTCAGCGCCACCTGGAAACACCAAATTGTCCTGCTGTACTGGTTCCCCACTTGGCAGAGCACAGACCTTCACAGTTCCTCATGCTGCCACTGTGATGTACTTGTATGCAGTTATTGTATCTCTGCATTGCCCCTCGGCTCTACTCATGAATCCCACATTGTTAGCACCATATGGATGCAAAATAAAAGATGATCTGGCATACAGATGGAAGTAAAAGAGGCAATCACAGGTGAAAAGTCTGCTTTATGGATATAATAGAAACAGGATGCTGGGCTGAAAGCAGTCACTGAAGGCATCGGTCTTGTTCATTCTTCCTTCCTGCCGCAAGGGATGATCAATGTTCCGTATTCCCCCTGGGCTGTGGGGCAAATAAGGTGCTATCCAGCGTGAGAAGGTGCCCCAGGGCACAGTCTGCTCCCTGGTCACCTCTGAGGAGCCACTCTGCGGCTGTCCTTGGCCACGTGGTGATGGCTTTCCCCTCTGCTCAGCCCTTCTACCAAGCCCAGCTGCCAAGCTCAGCATTGCTGACTGCTGTCGGTGCAGTTAAGACATCAGCCAAGACATCCCCACCCTCTCCCCACCGCTCTCCCTGACCCACCTGTGTGGTAGACTCAGGAGTCCGGAATCAGAAAGGCAGGCACATCCAGCAAAGTCACCCTCCAGGGTTCACTTTCTCCTCCCACGCGGCAGGGTAAAGGCTTGTGCCCCAGCCCCATCACATGGGAGAGCTGCAGAAGTAACCACGGTGCCTGACGGTTTGCAGGGTGGCCAAAACCAGATCCACCCCCATCGCAGACTAAGGTGAGGGAACACTTTTCTAAGAGAAGTGTGCCTGTGTACCAAGGTACGCGTATGGTCCTATGAATATTCAGGCAATGCCGCTATTGTCAGCCACAAAGATGAAAAAATAAAGGGAAGAAGCAAAGCCAAGCCTTTCCATGCCCAGCACCATCCAGTGGAGCAAGCCATGCATTTAAATATGGCTTCAGGCCTGCATATTCTCAGATCAGTTTTTTTGCTTAGAGCATTTCTTCCTCATTTTTACCCCACGTATTTTCTGCACAGTAACCCTGGCAATGGAAGGAGTGATGAGTTCACATGCCTGTCACACTATCTTGAGCTGGTTTGGGGGCCTTATGGAAAGAACACCTTACTGTAAACCTTTGCTTTTTATCATATTGTATTTCTGGTTTGGGTTTTGGTGTGGGTTTTTTTTTGTTTGTTTGGTTGGTTGGTTGGTTTTTTCCTGAAATGTATTTATGGGTTACTCCTAAAGTAAGAATGTATCTGCATTGCTGTCATGCAACAGACTTCCCTATGGGCTGACTTGGCCATCACCAAGCTCTCTGCCACTGCAGCTACAAAATCACCACTGCTGAAGCCAGTTAAATTAGCCCTGGCTCAGGAATTTGCACGCTGAACTGTGGCCGTGCCTGTGTAGATACAGCCGAAGGTGCTGCCTGTCCCAAGCCAGCTATTGCAGGAGTGCACAGCTTGGTGGCACAGGGAACACCCCCACATCAGATATTTGGACTCCTGAGATCAAAGGTGAGAGCAGGGTTATCTCCAGGAGATGTGGCTGTGGCAGCAGGGGGAAAGCACAGTCGCCTTCCACCTCTCCCTGGGAGGAGGAAAGACATTGTGCTCTGACTTTCAGGGGAGTGGAGGAGGCACATTATCTTGCAGAGGATTTCCATCCCTCTGTCCTCCAGCACATCCATGAGCTGCCCCTGGTGGGGAGACCCAGCTGTGCTGCTGGAGCTCCTCAGCACACTGTGGTGGTCTTTCAAAGGCCCAGGAGAGGGTTTCAAGTGTGCACATAGCTCTTCCTTGAGTATCGTCTGTAGCTGCTGTTTGCCAAATCACACAAAGAGCCTGGCGCTTCTCAGATCTATTCAGCTCTAGTTTTCAGCCTGTATGGTCACAGCTCACGAGCATCTCGATAAGCCATTGTTCCCCTTCTCATAAAGGTTTTTTAAAGATAGAGTACAAAAGTGTCTGGAACGTGCTGGAGACCTGTGCCATAACTGGCAGCTTGGGAAGTAAAACGCTGGAGACAGAACTGGTAAAGTTTCACTGTCTTGAGTTTGTAAAGGCAAAACCACAGAGCTGTCGTGCCTTCGTTTCAGTTAGCAAGCAGCAGCGTGGTGGAAAACTTTTTTTTCTTTTAATATATTTGCTGCAGGTGTGCAGAGCTCGATAATTAAGAACAATGCCATATTCGAGACACATCTACCAGACCTTGATTACTATAGATGCTTCTCCTCAATTTGCATTCAGTTGAATCTATATTTAACAGGTTTTTGTGTTATTGCTATTGTCATACGTAAGTTCTTGGCAGCTGCAGGGACCAGGGAGAGCTGGATGACTGAAAAGCAAGGAGGTGTCTAGCTCTTCTTTCACATCCTTTCCTCCTAGCTCTTGCTTCCTCTCTTGCCAGAAGCACGCACACTTCTCTCAGGGGTGAAGTACATTAATACTCTAGAAACTCAGTCTAGCAGAATATATGAGGCTTTATAAAATATATTTTAGATGTATTTTAAGCTGAACTAGTAGTGTCACTTATCGTTGAGACTGCCTCATTCTTCATAGTGTAAGCCCTTTTTGTCTGCTGATTATGATTTTGACAAATGTTTTCAGGCTTTAGGTCCTGAAATTTTCCATGCCTCTGTGTCCTTTCCACAGTGAAGGAGAGCTTCAGCCAAAAAAAAATCTTACCTGTTTTTGGAAAAGAAACCCAAAATCTAAAAGAGCATAGCCAAGCAAAAATGTTCCGTGAAAAAATTACCTATTTTTGGTTTGGTTTAAAGAACCCACAGCAGCATAGTTCAAAGTCAAACCCTGAAACCTGCAGCAGGAGTTGCCTTTTGTCAGGGGCAATTTTCATTTTATCATTCCCATAAAAAGCTGCCTCAATTTGACCATAATGTCAGTTTGACAAAGCTCATTAAAGACTGCTAGCTGCTTGGTTAGCTGTGGGCAGAGTCCGGCCCAGCAAGAGCATGATGTTCCCGTGGTGGTGGGTCTGTGCTCACAGCAGTTTTGGCAAGCAGTGATGAGCCCTGTCCTCCCCCACAACATCTGGCTGCCTTATGCCAGCACTGTGCCCCACGCTGAGTCCCCTACCCTGCTCCGTGTGGCCCCAGTGGGGCACATGGGGCACAGCTGCTGCACAGCAGGTTTTGGTGGGGAGCCTTTGCACCTCTGAGGCTCTGGAAGACCTTGCGAGACCCTGTGGTGCCTCACAGACTGCAACACGTCCTCAATGCTGCAGGGGGAAACAGGGGGCTGGGCTGTGACAGATGACTCTCACCCTCTACAAGCCCTATCTTCCCCCTTACCTCTCCGGGAGCATCCTTCTTTGGGTCATTGCCACTAGAAGTGAGAAGCTTGCCTCTCCTGGCCTCTCCAGCTACCTTTATGCTACTGTGTGAAACAAGGCCAGGGTGTGGGCTCAAATACCAGTCTTTGACCATCTGCATACAAATAACTTGCAAGTTCCTTGGCACGGTGTTGGTCCACGGCCAGCAGTACCTGGGGACGATTCAGCGGCATGTGCCAGGCATGGCTTCCCACAGGCAAAGCCTGCCCAATATATTGTTCCCCACATATCCCTCAGTACAGATAAAGGGATTCGGAGCATAAATTACACGTACGTGAAGTCTAGAAGGTGCCTGTGTGAACCCAGCTTTTCTTTTTTCTTTGCTCGTTAATTGCGTACAGTCTTTAGAGCCATTTATTCAGTCCCTGTAGCACACAGTTTATGGACAGCTTGTGGGTGCATCATGGTTGGGTAGAGGAGTGTCTTTTGGTGAAGAAACTGTGTAGTGAATGAGTGAGGGAAGGGACTCCAGGAGGAGAAGGAGCAATTTAGTGAGGGTTGACTGATCTGAACACTGTCCAGGAGCACTACATGTTAGTCCACTTTTGCCATGAGATTTGGGTGCAAAGCTGGGTGAGTCACTTAGCCCAAAGGCCATCACAGTTCCTTGTTTTCCCTGTACCTAACTTGAAATTTGGGCCTCACTTGCAGCAGAGGTGAGCCCTTAGAGCCATAAAGCTTTTCCTCTTGTTTCCCCTTCCTCAGCCTTACAGGGTTGTTCTGGAAAGAACTTAATTGATGTCTGAAGTCCTCCCATATCATAGTGATGAGTCCCATAGAAAGCCTGGAGGAAATTAATAGCTCCTGCTTGGCAACGGTGGCTTACATGGCAAACTGCAAATAAGGCGGGAGGCCACATACTGAACAAAATACCAGCCAGTTGTTCTGAAGACACTTCTGTCTTTTCTGTGCACTCAAGCAGGCAAGGGTGTGTAAAAGCAATTTAAAACTCCTATTCCTCGCAATGCCCGTAGGAAATTTGATGACCATAAGGTGCTCTAGGCCCCTGGCTTGCCTTTTTTGACCGGTGCTTTTTTCCTCCACTCCCTCGTGTACCCATGTATGTATCCATGTATGCATCCACCATTTGCCTCCTCTACCACTTTGGAGCAGGAACCAGGCAAGGGATGGCTTGTGTTGACACAGCTCTGAGCGCATCAGGAGCCCCAGCAGAAAGAAAAGTTTCAGCGGCTACTTCACTGTGCACCCTGAATGGCTGGGTTAATATAGACACGTACACAAACCTCGCGCCAGTCTTCTCACTCTCTTGTGGAGCTTCCTTGTCCCCTCCTCTTTTCCCTTTTTGTTTTAATGAGGCTGCAGCTCTGCAGTGTTGTAACTCGGATCGTCTCGGTGCTCTGGCTTCCAGCCAGCCCGGGAAAGAGTTGTGATGGGAGAGCTGGCAGGGCACGGGGCTGCAGCAGGGGGGTGGGCATGGGAACGGGGGGCAGCTCCTCACGCTGCTTACCAGTGGCATGTGGTAAACTCCTGGTGGGAGATTTGTGTCTGACAGCTCAGGGAAGATTAAGTGTGGGCCTCAGATCTTGGCCCGGTAAAACTTAACATCTCTTTTTATCTTCAAAGCACTTCATAAATGTCAACGATTTCACCCTCGTAATACCACCCTGAGCTGGGTGGGGAATTTAAAGGCTTGGTAGTAGCAGAGCTGGTGGAGATGGGCACTTGTAATTCAGGGTACAGTTTCTAAAGTGTTTAGTTCCCCCCTGAAATGCCTCAGCATGAGTCAGATTTTCGGACGGGAAGCTGAACTCACCTCCAGACCTGCAATGGGTCTTTGGTGTTGCCTCCTTCCCTCCGCTGGACGACAACTTCTGGGGCTATGCTGTCTCCAGCTCAGACTGACACAAGGAGGCAGCGATGCCACCTCTCAGAGGGGCTGCTTGTCCCTTCTCAGGGACAACTCCTAAGGCCTTTTTTCCTGTAGTCTTCCCTGGTTCTCATACTGGGAACCCCCTGCCTCCCTGCCGAGTGGCTCTGACCCCACCAGCCAAGCACTGCCCTGTGCTCTTTATTGTGCAAGTGCAGTGCTGACACCAAAAAGCCCACGCAGCATGAAAAATGTGCCCTCTGGCCTGTGGCTCACCCTGCCCTTGTCACTGAAGCGTTTCCTCTCCGTCACTCATCAAGCTGTTGCACCACCAAAGCAGAACCTCATTGTTTCTCTCAATTTCCTGCAGCCTGTCTGCCTCCATGCCCAAAACCAGTTGTCACACGTAGCAGCCAGGTACACAAAAGGGCCCGTGCTCTTCACGGGGGCTGTGTTCCCACCTCCCTCCCCTTGGTCAGCCAGCAGGACACTGGCAACCGGAAAATACTTGTGCCAGTAACACCCAAGCCAGGACAACAAGTGCTTTGCAACCTCTCTGCAGCTTGCTTGCACCCTGAGGGGAAGGGAGGAGAGGAGAGGAGAGGAGAGGAGAGGAGAGGAGAGGAGAGGAGAGGAGAGGAGAGGAGAGGAGAGGAGAGGAGAGGAGAGGAGAGGAGAGGAGAGGAGAGGAGAGGCTTAAGAATTTCTGTCCTGTGCTGCTTGCTGTTTGCTGAGTTGACTCCTATCTCTTTCAACAACCTATTTTTCTTCCCACCATGTCTCCCCTCTGCCTGTGTGAGTGTTTCTACAAGCCCATTTCTCTCCCAGGCTTCAGGGCTTCCCTTCTCCCTGCAGGCAGGGCGCCCTCCTGCCCGCTCCTGCCGAGTGCCAGCGACTGCTCCCCCAGCCTGCCTCTCACCAGCGCTCTTCTGGGAGAGCTGCGGGTGGCACAAGGTTTAGCTTTCTTTGCTGAAAGAGATGCTGTGTAGCAACAGTCATCCCCTGACACACTCTCCCCGGGATGCTCGCTCGGGCAGCGTGGGATGTCACGCTCTGTTCGCTTTGCACTGAACAGCTTATGGGAGGGAGAGCTGTGTCTTCCCCTGCCCACACACCCAGCGCAGGGCAGCACGTTTGGGATAAACCTCTCCGCTCTCAAGTGGCTCACAGGAAAACTTTGCCTTTCCTTAGCAAGAAGAGCAGGATGTGTCTCGCAGAGGCTTTGTGCTTCAGACCAGGGCTGAGGGACGTCAGAGGCAACTCATCCCTTTGCGGAAAATGGCTGGAAACCTGCCGGCCTGGAGGTGCTCTCAGAGGCCCAGGCTCGGGTAACAGTGCTGTGGTCTGAATCAGTGCTTCCCCTTCCAGGATGTAGAACTCTCGCTGGCAGTGCTTAAATAGGGTACCTGTTTTTCTCCCTCGTCCCCAGGCTGACCTAATGGTGGTGAAACAATTTCTCTTCCACTCAGTAGCAAGACTGCTTCCCCTCAGTGCACGGCTTGGCAGCTGCTGACTGGTGCTGAGTCCAGGATTTTGGCCTTTGGGAATGCTAATAATTTCCAAATTATTTTCCATTTTGCAAAGTGCATCCCGTGCACAAATCCCAGCTCGGGGGTCCTCGTGTAACACCTGGGGCCATTTATTTCCTCCCATGCTCCCTGACATCCCAAGAGCCTCCTCGGAACAAAACCCCAGACAAACAGCCGGGGAGGCTTTTCAAGAGCCTGTGCGTGCTCTGAAGTGGAAACTACATTTTGTCTGCAATTCCCGGGGGGTCAGGGCGTGAGAGCTTTTGCGCTAAAGAGAAGAACAAGCTGGGGCACATAAGGGGTTGCTGACCCTTCCCCCAAAAGAAAGGAAGGGAATACATCACCAGGAGCTATGCCTCAGTGGCAGGTGGGGTGGAATTTGGGAATACTGTAGTATGAGCACAGGTACTAAGCAGGAGGGGAGAGAGACTGCCAAGCGTCACAGCTTCAGTAGCAGCGCATGGATCCAGCAAACAGAAGGGTTCCCGTATTTTTTGGGTGGCATACAGTGACCACACTGCAGGTTTGGGAGGGGTGAACCTGCCAGGCAGAGAGACCTGCCTTCCCTCCATGGCGAGACCAGGAAAACAGCAGCTGGAGGAAGGGTCTCCCCTCCCCTTCCACGGATCTCCGTGCTGCTCTCAAACAACCCCCTACAGACAGCTGTGCTTGATCTGCTAAGGCACCAGTTTAATTGGTGAACTGGTGGTTTGT
Organism: Vanellus vanellus; assembly: GCF_965231255.1. Taxonomy (NCBI): domain Eukaryota; kingdom Metazoa; phylum Chordata; class Aves; order Charadriiformes; family Charadriidae; genus Vanellus; species Vanellus vanellus. The sequence continues at coordinate 46,532,558 of NC_138907.1, read as the reverse complement.
CTTTAAAAATATGCCGTTTCCCTTCCTGTCCAGCCTTATGTCAAGGAACACAACAGCTCTGATCTGGCCCAAAACACTTTTCCCCTTCCAGATTATCAATCAAAGCCTTCCTCTTGCAGTCTCTCGCTCCCTGCCTGCCTTGGTGTGGTGCTTCATCCTGGCAAGCCAAAGCAAAGTCAGCTGTGCAACTCCACGGGAAAAGGATTTTGCTGGCATGCCTCATGGTGCTGCACCCGGGCATCACCAAGAGCTCTGCCAATGCCTGTCATGACGGCTCTGCTTTCATTCAGCCCATGACTTAGGGACGGATTTTCAGAAATACTTAATGGTTGTGATTTACAGATAAGAAGTATAGGTTTTCTTGAAAATCTCCATGGCACCTACCTGCTCCAAACCCTTAGGTTTCTAAATGCATTTGAAAATACTGGCCCAGAGATGTTTAAACAACCGCAGTAATCCCCCCTACCCTAACTAGCTTCCAGACATTTCTCAAAGCAACTCTTGACAGCTCCCAAATGGACTGAAATGCGTTGCCCGGGCTCAGATTCTTAAGGAAACAAAACAGCAGCTGAGAACATCAGTCACAGAAAAGACTGTTTTGGCAACACAGAGAAACTATGGGTTAGGTCATGTGCAAATGGCACATGTGCAATTACTACTTTAGTTACAGGCTGAAATTTGTGTATCTCACACAAAACCAACTTCTTTCTTCCTCCCGACTAAGTATTTTAAGAGCCTTTAAGTTAAAACAGGAGAAGGAGAGCTTATGTGAAGGGGTTATCATCATGTAATAAAGTGGAGGTCCTGTCACATGTCACACGTCTCATGTGAGGGGGTGGGGAAGGGGAACATGGCAAAAAAAGTCTCCAACAGGAGACCACATTCCCAAACACAGCCAGGCAAAGGTGCACGCGCATGTATATATCTGCCTGTGCATTCAACACTGGCAGGATCCAGCTGGGCTTACCGTTCCTCCCAGAGGTACTCTTACAACAGTGCTTCTAACCAGGAAAGCCCTATGGCTTGAAGCCAAAGAAGAGACAGGCAGTAGTGGGAGTCAGGCAGGGGGAGTGGGATCCCCCAACACCAGAGTGAAGAGAGAAAAGGGATTTTTGCTTTCCTCTGTCTTTGCAGAAAGGTTGGCCTTGCACAATGCATTGCAATGAGGTTTTGCACCTCTTTTCTTTTTCTTTTTAGTTTTGCTAGGGCGATGGCAGGATCCAGACCAGAATCCAGACCAGACTACATTTACGGAAATGTCCATGACATAGCCCCTTATGCAACCAGAGTGTCCAGTGAAACTGCTGATCCATCACTTCTCCTGCGTGAGACTGATACCTACGCACAGCCATCAACGTTTTCATGGACAGCCAGGCCACTGCAAGGAGCCAGACTATGCTGGGAGTTCACTGCAACACCACATCTCTGCTTCTTGCCCGGAGCTATGGGCTTGGCACATTGTGGGACCGCTGATAAAGACACCGGTTTTGCTGGGAAAAATATCTAGACCACAGTTTCCTTGAGAGTCCTGCTGCAGCCCCTTTGCCCCCAGGTCCCACCATTGCTCTGCGCGATGGGCTCAGTGGTGCCATGTTGCCTGGTTCTTGCCCCACTCACAGCTTGACAGCGGCATGGAGGGGTGGTCCGGCTCATCCCCCCGCCTCCCTCAAGGTGTTCATTTCTGGGAGGCTGCAGCTGTAGTCGGCCTCACGAACTGGCCCCTGGCCAACCCCATGTCCTCAGTGAGATCACTGCCTCAGCAGGATCAAAATAAAGTGGCCAGCAGAGAAGTGTAGAAAACGGTAAGATTTACTTCCAAGAATAATCTCTTTTTGTTCCTATTTTTTTTCCCATTTTTAACAGAAGTATATTAATGGCAAATATCTATTAAACTATTTTAAGAGATACCAGCCAAATACACACCAGAAATCTGTGTCACAAGGCTATTCCTAGCAAATGCTACTTCTGTCTTGCCATTCATTAAAGGCACAAATCAATGTTTCTTCACTGTCTTGCTGTTACCCAGGTGGGGGCCCTGTCTTTCACCCCTAGAGCACCCAGATGCACAGCATAGCACAGGATCAGGCCCAGGGATCCTGCTGAGATGCGGAGACAGAGCAGGGAAACAGGGTATGTTTCCAAACCCCTTGGGAGCCACTGCATGGAAAATGTATCTCTTCCAGTCCTGGCAGGGTAAGGACAAAGGAATTGAGTTGTTACATAGAAGAGCATAAGAGAAAAAATTCAGAGCAAAATGAGTGCTCCGTCACAGCACCTCCTTAGGCTGAGCTTTCCATTTTTCACTTCTTTATTTTTCACTATCCAGGTTTCATTTGTGATTTTCACCCACTGTATGGCCCCAGCGATGCTACTGCCCTTCCTGCTGCAGGGATCTGGCTTCCAGCACCCACAGAACTATATCCTTGCCCACCCTACAAGCCACCTACCCCCCTGGCCCCATGCATGCACAGGGCTCCTGGGAAGCATCGCTAGCCACCAAGTACCCCATGGGGCCACCAAGTCCCCTACCAGGGGTATGGGAACTGAGTCAAGGAGGGACCCAGGACAAGCCCAGGGCCAAGTGTCGAATAGGCAAAATAGTGGCTCGGCAACTCTCTGATGTGCATAACTCAACAAATGGGAGGTAAATCTGCTATTTGGATAATGATGGCTCCTCCTTATGGTCTCAGACAAAACACCACTGAAACCTCACGGAATCAAATTACTCTCTAGTTTTTCTAGTGCCCAGCTACAAAGAGATCCAAGATTGCTGAAGGCTGGAAGGACACGGTACTGCAGCCCATAACTCCTTGAACTATGAATTATAAGTGTTTAGCAAGGATTTCTGCCAGGAAAACAGTCCTCTTGGGCTGAAAGGTTCCCAAGCACCAAGCTTCTAGGCTACAGCTCCCCCGAGGCTACATATTTAGTAGTACAGCAAAGGGAGGAGTGGTAGGGTCACCAAATGGGGACAAAAGGATGAGACATTAGGAAAGCGTCAGTCCCTCCCCAGCTCTGCCTTCTTCTGTATTTTTCCTCATGCCTTGGAGGTAGCACAGCCAGGAGTAACAACCAGGTTTGAGCACCAGAGGTTGGAATTCACCTCTCTCCTTTTAGGGGTCTAAGGTTTAGTGTTAGCTAATCTGCATGAGCACCCTTAGCAGTCACAGGAGAATGACAGACATTGACTTCTAGAAACCAATATATGCCGCCCATTTTGACAACCTATTTTATGAAGATGACCCTGGGTGGGCTGGTGAGAGAACAAGCTTCAGAAAATAAGTCCAAGAAGCTAAGGGAACCTCTACAGGTAAAAAAAAGATCAAATATGGGCTGTTTCAGAGACCTCCGCTCAGTTTGTCATTAACCACCAGCAGTGTCACCGGAATGTAAGTATACAGTGACAAAATAAGCTCTGTATATTGGACTCTGTTCTTCACCTCTAAATTAAGGAAGAACAATTAAATGACTGCAAAATCAAATAAATATCAAGGAAAAAAGAGGAGGTTTCCATTTGTTCTGCTCACTAGAAACCCTGGGGACACCTGCTGGGTTAGTGACAGACCAAAATGCTTTTTATTTGCCTTGGGAAAATGGTGTCAAACAGCAGACAAACTTAAGAGAGCGACATGTGTGGGCTTAGCATTGCCATTGCAGTCACACTGGCATGCACAGAAGAAAGTGACCAGTAAGTCTACTTAAGGGGAAAAGGCAAAATCCGGACCAATTAGCTTCTGAGGTAGCTCAGAAAACCTGGCAGCTGCACAAGGAAAGGGAAAATCAAGAGAAACACCAGACTGTGAGGGATCAACTGTGAGAAACACAAGCCAGTATGAAAATCTTCTCAATCCTTCTCTAAATAAGACCTTGGGAGCAGAGTTAATCTGTATAACATTGATCTAATGTAATAATATTGCTGGTCCTCAGTCCATAGCCAGAGATGGCTGTGCATGGGACCAGAAAAGAACTGCCGTGAGTCCACAGCTGTCACAAGGCAGAGTGTAGACCAGGTCCTGGTCTGCACACCACCAAGGTGCTCCTGGGAAGAGCTGGCTCAGCAACTGGAGGTGAGAAAAGCAAGGCTTTGAGTACACAGGTGGAACAACTTCTTGTCAACTGGAAGGTGGCAAGGCAGCAAAACCTGCTCTTTAATATTCCTCCCTGAGTTAGGAATCCTAATACTCACTTTATAGCACAGTTTGGCTACATCAAGTTTTGCTCTCACTGAACTGCTGCTGAGTGTAGACACCTAAGCAGAACAGGCCACCTTGCTTTCTTGGTGGTGACACGGTCCTCTCTCCTCTTTGCTGTACTTCTTTTACAGGGAGCTTCCCTCTTCTGCAGCCCCCTGAGGGTTGGTGCTGCAGGATACTTGGGCTTTCAGTCCAACAGGAGGAGCATCAGGTGCTGTGTCTCACCACCTTCTGTGAGGCTGCACTCAGGGTGCCTCCTGTGTCCTGGACACTTCCCCTTCAAACCCCTCCATGAGGGGCCCAAGTGCAACACAGTTATAAGGTGACTTTGCAGAGAACAAATAAGCTTTTGGCTAAGACAGACAAGCTGAAATAAGGGAAACCAAGGAAGGAAGCGCTGATGGGTGGACAAAACCAGTGAAATAGAGAAGAGCAAGAAAAGTTCGTGGTGCAGTCAGAGACCACCTGACTTGTACACCCTTGATCCTGTGCTGCCCAGACAAAGGCCGTGCCCTGGCATTAGTCACAGCTACCTGAAGGATGCTATAATTTATTGTGGGCTGCCGATAGTCCCATGAAGCAGCTACAGTTGCTATTACTGCATAAGAAAAGGACACCTTGTGAGTGATGTCCCCACTGTCAGGCAGAAAGAGCAGGGTGGAAGAGCAGTGCCTGCTCTGTGGTATTTTGGGAACCAGTGTGTCATTTCACCATGACTGCAATGCTAACGATGAGTTGTCGTCTGCATCGCAGTCTTAAAAATACCGGGTAGCTTCAACTCCTGGGCTGTTATATCACTTTGAAGGCTCTCACGCTCGCGGGATGCTAGGCTGCAGCATCTAGCCAGAGACAGGTACTTCACACCACTTGCCCCAGCATGTCAGCACAAGTGGTGTAAGGAGATATGACTCAGACTGAAATTGAGGTGTTTACCTTGGGGGAAACTGCAAGGAAAAAAAAAAAAAAACAGATTTAGAAAGCTTTTAACACCATAAATGAAAGGCGAGCTGCCACAACAGAGCTCAGGGTAAGTGTTGGCTGTGGGAATTTCCCTGGAGGGGAGGACGGCAGGGCAAAGGCAGCGTTTGGAAGGGCAGGTGGAAGCGTTTCCCCGCCAGCCCCGCAGCAGGCGGACACAGGCAGGCTGCAGCTGTGAGCAGACAGCCCCTGACTCCCGGCGAGCCTCCCCCATCCCAGGGATGAGCGGGACAAACTGCATGAACAGCTTCTTGGGTGGAGTAGTCAGTTACTGATGATTTCAAAGAAAGTAACCAAAGTTAAGCTTTACCTTTTTTCTGCTGTTCCCAGGATACCAAGGATCACAGAGCTGGAGCCTTACTTGCCATGATGGTGTTAACTCTGGCCCAGGAGCTGGCCTGTACCTCTGGCTCTGGATAATGGCAGCTCCTTCAAATGACAGGGGGATGCCCTGCAGAGCCCCCACTGATGCTCACCTGCTCCTCACCGCTGGTGCAGAGGTTAAAGACAGAGAGGCTGCCCCTGTCCCTGAACGCTGCTGAGTTAGTGCTCTGTATCTTCCCTTTCTTGAGGACTTTACTGCCATTAGAAACACCGTTTCCTTATGAGCACAAACAACATCTGGGTTTTCCCAGGGAGAGCAGCAAGCCGTGCCTGGCGGCTCTTGGGGGACAGGGGTCTTGTTTCACAGAGGAGAGGTAGGCAAGAAAGCGAAGATATGAGTGACAGCCCGGCCATCACTGCCCTCGCTTCAAAGAAATAGCTCAGCTAACACCAGACAAGAGCAGGAGCAGTGACCTCGAACGTGCCCGGCACCTCCGCGGAGGCAAAGCTGGTGGGAAGGGGAGGGGAGGATGGCCTGGGAAGAGCTTGGGAAGAGCAGAACCTTTTTCACACTGTGTTTAAATGGTACTTGGTGCCTCTGCAGCACTGCATTTGAAATGTTCAGGTCTCTGCAAGCTGTTAATGAGCTTCACACCATTTGTTATCGCAGCCTTCCTCTACAGCTGAATAAACACTACTGCGAGTGGGCTGGGTGCTGCTCCCAGGGAAGGTGGTGAGTGGGGCCATGTTGGCTTCCTGGGGTGGGTTGAGCCCAAGGAGATGGCAGCACCTGTTTCGTGACACCATGTCAAAGCAGCATCACAGATTTCAGGCCTGCAATCCCTGACCCTCCAACATTGGTACCTCTTCTTTTCGGGAGAAACTCAAGGCTTGCTCAAGTGAGGCCTGGGCTGAACTTAACACTGGTATAAGTGCCACCACTTTCTTCCCTGCAGCCCAGCAGTTTTGCAACCCTGCTGAGGCTCAAAGCTCCCCAGCAGCTGGGGTAGCCAGCTATGGAGGGCTGGCTGATGATATTCCCCTGTCTGTACATGCTTTTATGTGTATATTTATGTGTATATTTATCTTCATCCCATAGTGGGTAACATTGAGGTGCCTTTGGCAACCAAGAGAGGGTGAGGGTTCATACAGATGCTGAGAAGGAAGCACAATTAGGCTGACAAAGGACAGGCAATAGCAATTTTGAAGAAAAACAATAACAATTTTAACAGTAGATGACATCCTGTTTGGAAAGACAGCAAGAACATTTGTTATCTTTTCTGCCAGAATGGCCAGGTCCCAGTTTATTGATGATATCTTGAAGATGACAGAAAAGCGTATTAATCTACCTGAAATGAGAATCTGGGCTTCAAGAACAGCAGTTGATGCCTTGTGAGGGACAGAGTGATTGAAATCAATCATATTTTATAACTCACAGCAGTTTCCATAAGCAACTCGAAGATCCAACTGCCCCGCTACTACCAGTTTTCCCTGAATGGCTGCAATCCGGCTGTCAGAAGCAGCTCCTCAAGTCAAGTTGTCCTTGCAGTAATGGTGGCAAATTAACAAAATTATATGACCCCTCCACACAAATGTCTGACTAGATGTACAGTAGTGTGAAGAGGCAGAGATGACTGAGGACTAAACTGAATTTTTTCATCCCAAGGCCAAGGCATATAAGCCAAGGTATTCCTGACACACGAAGGGTGAGCTACAGGAAGGGGAAGAGAAAGGACTGATATACACATGCTGCAAGAGGAACGGGAAGTGACAGTCCAAACAACACACCCATGGAGTAATTTTGCATGGAAGGAACCTCTGGAGTTCACTTACTTCAACCCACCACTCAAAGCAGGCCCAGCTTCAAAGCGAGAGCAGGTTGCTTAGGGTCTCGACAAGCTGACTTTTGAATATCTCCTCCAGAGATGGAAGTCCAGCCACCTCCAGGGGAAACGTGTCCCATTGATGAATCATTCTCACTACAGGTTTTTTTTTCCTAAAGTGAAACCCAAATGTCCCTTGTTTCATTTTGCGATGGTTGCATCTTGTCCTCTCTCTTTCTCTTTGGGAAGAGTCTGGCTCTCCCTTCTCTGTAACCCCCCATCAGATAGTGTGATCCTGCAATTATTTCCCACCTTAACCTGCTCTTCTCCGGGCTGCACAAGCCAAACTCCTTCAGCCTCCCCTCATCTGTTATATGTGCCAAGCCTCTAATTGTTTTGGAAGTTGTCTGGTGGCCTTGTCCCACCCTGTGCAAAACTGGACACTACTCCTTATGAGGCCTTACAAGTGCCAAACAGAGAGGCATAATGTCTTCTCCTGACCTGCTGGGATGCTCTTGCTAGTGCAGCCCAGAGTGTGGTTAGCCTTTACCTTTGCAGGGGGTTCTGCTGGCTGCTGTGCAGTCTGTCCCTCACCATGACAGGGGCTCCTGCCCACCATGACAGGGACTGGAGCTTCATTGCTGCTTGCCTGTTTAAAATGTTGACTTGTGCTACCCATTTGTACAACACCTGTCTCGCTGGGTACACTGATGGAGCTGATAGCAATCTGGGCTGCCTGCTGTTGGATGTCCTCAGTCCTTTGCCACAGAGTTCCTACTGAGCCAGTTGGTCTCCAGCCTGTGCTGTTGGATGAGCTAGCTCTGCTCTAGATACAGGTCTGTGTTGGTCTTCAGTTTTTATCAATTAATTTTCTCAGATCATTGAAGTCCCTCTGCACAACAATCCTAAATATGCAATATGGTGACCACTCACCACCACCACAATTTGGTGTCATGCACAGATTTGTTGATGGTGCACTCCATCCCATCATCCTGGCTGTTGATGATGATGTTGAATAGTATCAGCCCCAGTATCAAACCTTGAAGACAACCCCTCACAAGTTGCCAGTTGGACTTTGAGCTGTTGACCACTACCCTATCAACCTGATGGTCCAACAAGAAGAAGCTGAGCTGTCTTGATGCCCTTCTTTCCTCTCTTCCAATTTCTCTTTTCTTCCATGTGTAGTCTTTTACCTGGTTGGCATTGCATGTGAAGGTGTGGAGAATGACTGACAGAATGTGCAAATGTGTCCCAACATCACATGTTTTTCCTTTAAAGTAACAACTCCATTTTTATGTCTGACAGCACTGCCTGTGCAATTCCCTTCCGGTTTATTAACACTATCAGCAGGGGACATCAAAAATTCCTAAGAAATACAAAAAAATGTGACAGTTGTCTCAGCAGGTACCAACCTCACATGCAATGCACATACTCTACTGTATTGCTAAAGCCAAAAAAGGGCTGATTATTAGTTCTCACCAACTTATTTGCATGCAGAGATCCCACTCAAGAGACTCAAAGAATGACGTTGCTTATCAGTGGTCCGAGGGCAGCAGAAACCCCCCTCCAGCATGCCTCAACTCCGACACCCAGGGGCTGTCTAAAGCATTCAGCTCCACACCACACAGGGTCCTGCACTTCCACTGGGGTCATTAATCGGTGCTTTACTATCATGGTGACATGGGGCAGACCCAAGATGAGAGACAAAAGTGAGTGCAAAGGTGCCAATTAGTGCCGGGTGGGAAGTGAGCTCCTGCCCATGGTGACAGGGACTGGGGCTTCATTCTTGCTCGTCTGTTTAAAACATTGACTTGCGCTACCCATTTGTGCAACACCTCTCTTGCCGAGCGCGCTGATGGAGCTGATGGCAATCCGAGCGGCCTGCTGTCAGATGTTCAGCCACAGCCTGGGCTGGTGTCTCTGATACTGTACCTCCGACTCCTTCTGTCAGCAAAACGTGACAAGGGCAGCATCATGGTAAATCCAGAGGGTTAACAGAGAGAAAAAAAACACCAGTCTGGTCTGATGTGTTTGTGTATGGCAGCTCTTTACCATATACAGTTACTGTGCCTGTACTTATGAAGTGCAAAGCATACGGGTACCAAGCACAAGCATTTTATTTTTTCCACAAAATTCTCCTCAGCAAAGATACACCTGTTACATACCAGGCTGAAATCAGAGACTTGGAGGAACTAATTTTCAGTCCACACTGTGCTCTGAATCGGTTTGGAACTAGCAAAGGCCCCTTATCCCAGGCCCTCGCCCTGGGCACACAAGGAGGAACAGAGGAGTACAGGGATGAAAGCCTCTCCGTGCCTGGGCTGGTGAGCGCTCTGCAGCCGGTGGAGTCTAACACAACCGTCCCCTCAGCTGTGTCAGCTTTGGGCGGCTTTGAGGCAGCACGCCGGCACGCCAAACTACTGGCATCAGGAGAGGGGAGGGGAGGGAATGTGAGGAAAGCAACGCAGGCATCAGCACGCTGCTGCAGTTGCCGTGGTTCAAACCTCAGCCAGCTCAGCACACACCAGCCTGCTCACATACTCAGCTCCTCTGAGAGAGAGGTGTGTAATTAATGAATTAGTCAATAAAAATATACACTTCGTTATTGTTTATCAGTCATTAGTCATCGTAGACAGCTATATTTACCCAACACCACTAGAAAGATACCACCAGAAAGACCTGACCCCTCCCTGTGCTGTTTGTCGTTGGGTTAACTGCCGACCTCAGCAGAGATTGCATCCGGCTTAGGGACTGCTGTGTACCTGCGCGGCCAGCTGCTTTGTCTTTTGGGAAAGGCTGTTTCAGATGGCCAATTCAGACCCTCACATGGGGAGACGCTTCATTCAGATGTAGATCTGTTTTTCCCAGGCTGTCTGGATGCCTTGAAAACCTTCTGGATCACAAAGCAGTGCCCGGCCCTTTCTTTCTCTTGCCATCACTGGCAAAGGGATGCCAGATCTCTATCTCTTTCCACCATCAGGAGTTTAGCAAAGTGGAGCCACTCACTCTTCTGTCCAACTCTCCCTTTCCCACCTGCACAGGAGGATCAGCTCCGTAACTGATGACCCTGGGAGCTTCTTAGAAGGTAGAAAAAGACCCTTGTCAGTTCCGCGTCCTGATGCCTCACAACTAAGGCTGCAGTAACTAAGCATTTTAATCCTTCCCATTATCTTTGCCTTGAAGAACATTGTAACATTCCTTAATAGGTTTTAGTTTAGATAGGAACAACATGCTCCTGAATGCAATTCTTCTCATGCTCTAATGCACTCACTAAACTGTAATATTCAGGGAACTGAGTAACACCTGCAATGTATACCCCTAATTCAAACTATTTAGTAGAAGGGGGATCTAAATTGAGTTTCTGAACCTGTCCTTCGTTAAATGCAGCTAGGACCAAAAAGAAGTTGCTGGTTTGCTGTAAAATAGCCAGCCTAGAATGGCCTTATGAGTTTTGAGTTCTCTTTATCAAACTCCTGAGTGCACAGGAATTTGTTGGCTCTTTCAGGAGCAACAATTGTTATCATCTGTGCTCAGTGGTTTCTGGTGAGTTCATTATGCCTAAGGTAGCATTTTTAATATATGTCTTGATTTTTTTCATGACTTTGTTTCTGCCTCATCAAATGGAGTTGATTATATTATTTATGGTTCAAATCCAGGCAGGGATTTCAGTGTGTATTACATGGACGTGATACACACGATTTCCCCAGTAATTAAGTAATAGCCACACAGTAATATCATGCATTGGAAATTGAAGATGCCTGTACAAATTTGAAAAAGAGATAGCAAGCTGCCATATCATCTCAGGCTGTAAGCACAGCAGAGGCTTAAACTGACCACAGGTCATCAGGCCTGAGGCAGGAGAAACTCTTTGGCCCTGTTTGACACCGGAGGTCAGACATGGCAGCTGCCTGAGCCTGGTAATTGAGCCTGACAATTTATGAATCAACTATCTTACTCTAAGGACAGCCAGACCTGGTCAGTCTGCAGAGGGAGAGCCTTTATAGAGCAACACAAGCGACTCGTGGGAGATGACTCTCCCACTGAGAATGCAGACATCCTGATGCAGATGTCCTGATGGGGACTTGGGCAGTGCTGTACTGAGGAGAGCCCTAAGTTCATTTTGTGAGTTTTTTGTATGGCTGCTCCTAAGGACAAATGTCAGACCTCACAGTGTATCTATAGCTGCAGTTTCTTCTGCCTCTGTAATCCATGGTAGAACAGAATCAGAGCCCAAGTCCAGCACAGCTGTTCTTGGTACTTGTTTATGTTGGGATCACCACTTCTGTTCTGAAAATAAAACGAGGATCTTTTATGCAGGCGTACTTTTTCCCACATGACCATATTTGTGTGTCCATTACACCAGGTGGCAAAGGAGAGTGGCCAGCAGTGCCCTGCAAACAGTCTCTTGCTTTTCATTCTGGCGTGTTTCAGGTTCTAAGCTGGTGGTTTTAAGTTCTCTAAGTCTACATACCTACTAACCTCACCCTGACCCCAGTTTCAAACATCACCACAAATCCCACTCTCTGCCCTTCCCTCTCCTGCAAAGGGACGATTGAGAAGATCCTGTACAAGCTAAAACAGATGAAGTTTCCTGCGGGAGTTTTCCTGGCACAGCGAGAGACCTAGTCCCTGGGACCCGGCCAGCCTGAGAAGCAGCAGTGTGCAAGGGGGAATAACTCCTCATAGATGTAGAAAACAACATTCGGAATCAGTGAAAGATCAAAAAGAAGACCTTTACATTTATTAGGGTGTATGATAAATTGTGCCTGTAAGGGATTCACAGTGGTTATAGCTATTATCTCACAGGTATCACTTCAGGTACTGCATAAGCTACTTGATTGGGAAGAGAGATGATTATTTTCTGAGGTTATTCTATTTGTTTCATCCACTTTACCACACTGCATGCTGTTAAGCCATGTTGAAAGCAATTGTTAATGTTGTACCACAGAGTCAGTGAAAGTTAAAACAAAATACAGAGCCTGTCCTCATCTGTGTTATTTCTGCACTTCTACCGAGCCAGCCACTGCACCGTGGGAGGCAAAGGTCCTGGCACAAAACCATGTGTGACCAGACTGCAACGCACCCACACCTCCATCAGGGCAGAAGAGACCAACACCTGCCAGTCCTTCCTTCTGGGAACCCTGTTAGCTTAAACATCCAGTTATCTACATTTTTAAGCAGAAGAAGGTTCAAACAATTTATTCCATTAGACAGAAGCGAGCCTCCCCTCCCGTGCCCCCTGTCTGCCTCCGTGGGGCTGGGATCCTGTATTCAGAGGCAAAGAGGTGTTCTCCAGACCAGCATGCTGACAGCAATGCCTCACCACAGCAAAGGCTGCTACCTCTGAAAGGCAACGCGGTTGCTCAAGCCACAACCCAGCTGCCTGGAAGGTTTGAGAGGTGTGGGCAGGCTTAGCTTTTTCTCCATCCTTTACCATCCCTTGTACCTGCAGGCGCTGAAACCTGCACCTCGCGACGGCCACGCTCACTTATTATTTTGGGACGCTGCCAACTTTGGAGAAGGTTAATGAAGGAAAATAACATCTGTAGCAGTTTATAAGTGAGCTAATTCTAAAACATATTTTTGTGGGTGAAGACAAGGTATATCTGTAGATCAACATCTCTCCAGATGCCAAATTCTAACCATCTGCCATTGGCAATGACAGGAAAAAATCGTTAAAAAAATAATCTCTTGTAAAGGAAAGCGTGCAGCAGCCCAACTATATAGGTAGGTATCAGCAACCCCCAGGCTGTACTATTCAAAACAAAACTTAGGAAACTGAGGGAGACAGCACAGCACAAAGCTTTTCCTTTACTTTATTTTCCGTAGTTCCGGTACCAGGCAGAAGAATGATATGAAAACCTGTCAGTGAAAAGTTGCTTGGTTATTTATTTTTAAAGAAATGCAAGTCAAGCTAGTGAATGTGTCATCTTTGCTGGAATACAGTTGTTATTTTAGGGCACTGTCACGGGGATTTGAATTTTTTATTGCAGCCCACTGGCTCTTTTCAATAGCCTTCTTTTGAGTTACCTCCATAGCTATGTACCAAGTGCCGGGCAGCTATGTCACGCAAATCCCAAATAGGCAGTACTCCCATGAGTGGTGGCAAAACCCTCACATGGTCTACAGGGCTTTCACTGTTGCAGAGTCATCTGAGGACAGAGTTCAGTGCTGAACTACGAAACTGGAGAGGACCTCTTCAGGCTGGCAGTGAAGAAGACCCAAAAAAAGAAAAAGAAAAAAAAAATCCTTCTGTACTGTACATCGCTAAGCATTTAACAGTATTTTTAGCAAGGATTCCTATGACATTTGTGGTCAATACACCTTTCTGCATATCTTCCCCCAACACTTACATACACACACTTTAAGATATTCAACAGCGTGCTGTGTTTTTTTGTAGTTGTCAGATCACATTGAAGATTACAGCAAGTAACTTTACTGATGTATTGTTACTGCCATTATTCAAGCCATTCCTTCTTTAGAAGTTATGAAATATGGATCATGAATAGAATCAGAATAAGCATATATTTTCTCTGTTATGTTAATGGCCTGGCTGAAGTCCACCAAAACAGGCTTGTGTGTGCAGCTGATGATTGTTTTTTTCAAACCTCTCAATACTTTATACATACAGGCTAGAAAGAGGGCACTTGGCACAGATCCGTTCGTTTGATGCTGCCCCAGCCAGCACAATAGTCCTGTTTGAGAACACTTTTTAATCAAAACATTCTCACACTAATGAAAACAACTTCATAATTAACACTTGGAGAAAAATTCTCCTAGCAATAGGCAATGTGAGAGGTGTCTTTGGACTCCTCCTGTAAAATGGCATATTTCTTATGTTTATCAAAGCCTAATCCAGAGACAAGTTACAGGATCAGATGAATGAGCCAGCTCCTCTGATAAGTTGTAGTTTCTGTGATGTAAAAACTTGCCCAGATAATGAAAACACAGTTAAAGCACAAGCTAGAGATGGGTGAAATTTCTCAAGGTTGGCCACTAAATCCTTTCCAGATATGCCCACCACCTTGGTTTAGGAATATGGCTGGAAATAGAATTTCCTCCAAGATTTACAATATTTTTGGTTTGTTTTGAATAACACAGCAGTGAGAATATTCTCAGTTCTTCCATCTCCCTTTTTGGTGTCCAAAATTTTAGCCCATCACCTGATCAGTGTCCAGAAATGCGATCGTATTTTCTCAGATCCCAAGTTCTTAGGAACCTGGCAAAAGATCATCATGAACAACTTTTTCCCAACAAGGAGCTAGGCAGACCATACAGCTGAGTCCCATGAGATGCTCGAACACCTGGAAACGGAGGACTTGTAAGGTGGCCAAAGTAATATAACTGCCCATCTGTCTTTGAAAATTTCCAGGAGGAAGTGGGATAGTTTCCTGAAGTGTTCAAATGGCAAGGTCTTTTCATCCACAGTGTAGTCCCATGAATCCTGGGCATCTGCCATAGCCCCGGCAATTTGCTTTGGAAGAACCTCTCATGAGCTGATTGCATCCAGCTGGATTAGTAAGAGACGCTACCCTGGATAATCTCTCTTGACACATGTCATGTTCACCCCTCTACATGGACTTACAATGAACCATCATAAACATCTGAGCAGAGGCTCTGGTTCCCAGTGCTATGGGAATTTAGGCTGGTAAACATACCAGCAGCCTTCACTTTTGTTTCACTGACATGGCCTTGGAGCTTGTGAGAGCCTCCCCGCTGCCAGCCCTGACACAGCAGCACTGTGCACAGTCACCCAGGACACGTGGAGCTTGAGCAGACAGAGTACGAGTTCCCTCACTCCGTTCCATGATCACATTTCACGTCTGAACTGGACAAAGCACATTTGGGTTGAGTCTCCTGTCTGTAACTCAGCCTTTTGCCTCACATTCAAGACCAACAACAAAAGCGCACGCTAGCATCAGTTGTGATATTAATACCTTTCAGAGACATGTCTAAGTACCTCATTGGAGTATGACAACATACTGCCCCACCACATCTAGGCTACCAAAAATCCTGCTGCTTTCTTCGCTCCCTGCAGCTCAGGGAGGAGCGCAGGGAGTGGGGCAGGGAGGAGGAGGGAGGACTGCTGCTCTAAGCATGTAAGGTACAACCAAAGCCCTGAATCCTCCTCTTTCCCTGTCCCTTACTTTATTCTCAAGCCAGAAGTAGTTACTGTCTTTCTGAGCACGATGTTAAGTCATCAAAGGTGTTGTGCCTGCCAACTCACTGAACATAGAGTTCCTTTGAGTGGTGCTCCTCTGGAGCCATTGTCTCCTCAAAGCACAATGCTGACACCACACTAGGTAACCGAACAGGAGAACTAGTTCCCAAGGATTTGTAGGCTGTGGCATCTGGCATCTGAGCCTGCTTTTATACCCCTGTGTAAATCAATGGTAATGCCTGAGTGTGAGTGACCTTAGGTCCAGGCTCCCGAATGAAGACATTCTTCCTCAGCTCCCACGAGGAGCAGGCGCAAGCCCTTGAGCTATAAGAGTGCAAACCTTTTGATGAATTGTCCCATACAAAAGTTTCAGAAGACGTAAATACAGACCTGAAATTTCACTTAGGGGCTGGCCAAACCCATGTGTTCAAAGGAGGCACCTGGAAGTAAGTAGCAAGAGAAAGGAGGAGCAAACCCATGTTAGACATTTCACCCAAAGCAACTGCTGTCGGCTGTGCCAAGACTGCTGCTTCACCTGCCACATCCTGCCTGCCCTTTTCTTCTTGCGAGATCCCAGGCTGGAGCTGGCAGAGGCAAGTGAAACTCTCTGTCTGAGCTATGCTGCGGCTGAGAAGCTTTCTTCAAGGGAGTTATCCTACTCGGGGAATCTGGCAGTCTGTAAATCACAAGCCTAATGTTCATTGTAAATTAAGGCAGAATCAGCCAGGCAGAAAACTCCAGTGGCTGAACATTTCACACGTTATAAATTGGAGTGGTTGCCTTGTACAACACGAAATAACCAAGAAACAACAGGACGTCCCTTACATTGTGCTACAGAGACTCCCTCCATGCACCTGGAGGAAGCACGCACTGTAATAATATCATATATTTTATGATCAATGCTTAGGCTTCAAAGACAAATTCAACTCCTTTTTCTTGGCTGCTCTCGAGTGAAATTGAGTTTGTTGTTCACTTCCTGCACTAGAGAGGGAACAAAGCTTTATATATTGTTCATCTTTTATCAGCGTGGAAGAGAAATAAACAGCTTTCAATTTACCATTTCCCTGGCTCCAAGTCTTACCAAAATGCCATTGAGCCTGCTGACGGATTGATACTTAATGATGTACTTAGACAATGGCACCACCCAAATCTGACTCAAGGCCTCTCCAGGGTCAAAAGAGAGCCCTAAGAACCAGGCTTGGAGCAGGCTATCAGCAGAATATATGGTGGGGATGGCAGTGACCCTGGCTTCCAGGAGGGTGTCCCCATCTTCTGGTCAATTTAATCCAATTCCCTCTCCCAGTCCTGGCTGTCCAGGGCTCTGGCAGAAGTAGGGAAAACACCGACACAACACTCATTTTAACACCATCGCTTCCCCCGTCCTACCCCAGCTGTCTGCAGCTTGAAGCAGCAGAAATCAGCTGCTGAGAAAAAAGGTGTATCTCCAGAAACAAGTCAGGTGTCTGATATTAATGAGTTATGTCACTGGTTTTTCATTCTTAAAACAGAAATTGGTACAGGTACACATTCATGAACAGTGATGGTGCTTGCATCACATCTGGCCGTGGTAATCTGCATGTTGGTCACGCCTGGGAGGTGTAACAGCTGGCTCCACCTGGGATGGGAAGCCACATGGGAGAACCGGCAGATGTAAAAACACATCAGCCTAGAGCTCCAGGAGGAATAACTGAGCAGACCCTGTTGCTCCCATGCTGTCCTTTGCCTCCCTGTTGCTGCAGCTGCACTCACGTCCCCCTAGCCCTCACCTTCTATTTTTTAAAAAGCTCTAGACATTCACAGCCAACTGCCTTTGAAGCTCCCCTGACCTACCCATGCCTGCACAGCTCTTGCTGGTGGCTGAAATGATGAAGTCAGTGGCCTGCAGTGTGAGCAGTCAGGTCAGGAGTCTTCACTACAGCAGTTCTACTTAAATGGTAGGAAAATGCCATTCCTACCAGGAAAAGATCGTTCCTCCTCATTCTCCATGGGGAGATCACAGTCTCACCATGTTTCTAGGGATTCTTCATATTTTTTCCTCACTTTCCTTCTCTTTATATCCCAGATATCCAACCTTTGCTCGTCCATGAACAACACTGAACAAACGCACGTTCAAGGTAACGAATGTCATGCTTTGCTCTCCTTATTTGCTTCAGTCTGTAAATTTCTAATTTCCCTTGGATGACAGCAACATCAGAGGGTCTCATGTTGTTTGCAGCCATGGATGGGGTAACCCACATTCCCTGCAAACCACCAGCGTCTTCACAAACTACCCTTTAGTGTCTTTAATCCATGACCTAAGAACAGAGTTCCTCCAAGTCATTAGCAAGCACGACATCAACTCAGCAAAAACCAGATGAGCACCCTACAGACACGCAAAGTGGAGGCAGAGCGTTTGCAGTGCAGAACATCCAGAGGATACGCAACCATGACTCTGTGCTGAGGAATTTGCTATCATTGCCCATCAGTGGCTCTACTGGTTTACACCAGTTGCCAGCTGGACCCCGTATCTCAAGAACTGATATGGTATATGAAGGACCTGAAAGTCACAGCAAGCAGGGAAGTACCCAATTACACTAGGCTCAGTGGGGGTTAGACAAGAAGGACCACAGAGTTCAAATGCTTCTGCTGTAACATGTGCTACGCGGCTTCACATGACTCCTCAGGATCAGCACAGGGCTCCTCAGATCTGGTAGCTGACAGATGTGGTGAAGTTACTCGCCTGGAGCCACTCAGGCTGCGTGGCTGCAACTGCAGCAGGGGAAATGCATGGGACTCTACACTCTCCCACAAGATATTAATGGGAGAGGTGGAGATTACACCCCAGTAAATCTGTCCGATCATTTACAGATTCATAGAGCAGGGTTTTTTTTCAATTTGCACTCTCTATCTTCGAGTGTCCTTTTTCCCTCAGCAGTGGTGCCACTTACTCCAAGACTATCAATGATCATTTTCTAAGGCCTCAGGAGATTAAGTTACTGTGTGAAATCCTGCATTTTTAAAATCTAAAAGGACATTTAGTATATGGTCAGGGATTGTTATAAAACATATATATTTGGCCCCAGACCCACTCTTGGAAAACTCCTGTATTCCCTCCCTAAAGGATAAGAACCAGATATAGATTGGAATTCGGGGACAGCGTGGTTTCCCGTTCTGAAAACAAGTCTCCTCTGCCAGGAGACTTGCAGTGTGAATTCACACTTAACAACAAAATCTGTTTTGAAAAAAATGTTGGCAACTCAAAATACAGCTTTCAGGTTTCAGCTGGTTTGGCTTTCTTCCACAGTAGTGCCTGAAACAGCCTTCTGAAAAAAGGGGAATGGACATTTTTTCAGCAATAATCAAAGAAATTCGTGATTTCACAGAAACACTGTGACTTTGACTGTCATCTGTGTATAAAGAGGTGAGCAATATAAACAGCATGTTTTGTGCTACTTACACTTTCAGTGTGTCAACATATTCACCTATATATACTTCACACCATCCTGTGTATATTGGCTGAAACACAATTATTTGGAAAAATCTGTGGAAAAAGTGCCTGACCGAAAAACGGAAATGTGGTGTAATCCCAATAACTCCTGGGTAACCTTACATGGTTCTTATCACAATCTCGCCACTCATTTCATTTTGCTACTAAATCCCTCATGCTTTCTCAGGCTACTTATCCTTGCAGGCTGGAGGTCAGGTTGCACCCAGAGTGGCAGATTTTCCTCTGATAGCATGTCCAATATGAGGGAGATTCCCTGCCTTCAGCAAGTTTTTTAAATGAGGTTATTGATTTCACTTTGCAAGTGATTCAAAGTAGATCACCTGACCGAAAGCGCTGCGATTTCATTTGAGGGTTAAGGACAAAAGGTGAATGTTTTTTTGTGGAGTGATGAGCAGAACAAGCAAAGAAAGACTCTTCTAGTTTTGAAACTCCCAGCTCTGCCTTGGACGGTATCAGAGAAAACAGGGAGCAACAGCAACCCCAGTTCTTTCAGAAGCTTGTTGAGTTGTGGTCGCTTAAAATACGTAAGATTTAAGACATTCACCTAATACAAGATCACCTTCACTCCATTGATTATCGGATCTAGGCATTGAGACCTTTAAGGAGCTTCATCTCTGAGTCTGTGGAGCACGTGGAAGGAAGGCCAAATGATCTGAAATACAGGACAGCCCCAAAAGGAGATTATCCTGTGAGGTTTAACGGACAAACTGTTACACTATCTCCTAACATCACGGTTCTTAAACCTTACCCTGGGTAAGCTGCTGGAGCAATACACATAAAAGAAGGAATATTTATAGGCTAAGAGTAGTCTTGCAAAAAACAACCCATTTTGGAGAAACAAATGTGATCTCTTCATAGGGTATATCACACACACTGTTCCCATAATCGCTGTTGGATTATGGGTCATTTGTACCCCTCAAACCAGTGCCTGGCACCAGTACATTCACTGCAGGGGTAAGGGGCTCCCTCAGCAAAAACAAAGATGCTGTGCCCTCTAGTTTCTGGAGGGACTGACGGAATTCCAGGCTCCACAGAGCTGGGCTACAGCACCAGCTTACATCAAAGGCATGATGCTCTCTCCTGCCAGACTGAAGGCAGTGCCTTTTGACGCCTGTTGCTCTTTAGGGAATGCACATAGTGCTCTCCAGGCTCTGAAGAAAGGAGACTAACCTCAGCCAGTGCAGCGGCGTGGGCTGCCCCAAGCACAGCCCCACATCAGTAAGTCAAAATAACCACCACTCCCAGCCAAACGCTTTCGTAGGTATAAAGGGGAGAAGGGGAGGAGCCTTCAGCCTCTCTACAGACCGGCGGCTAAGGCACTCCAGCCTCCTGGGATTGAACTCCATGGCACGCATCCCAGGCTGCGGCAAGGGAGCCCAGAGCATGGCGAGGGAGAGGCGAGCAGAGCTGTTGCTCTTTCAGCTACTCTGGCTCTTGAGGTCCTGGCTCTGTTCCCCAGCATAATTTCCATTACCTTGAAGAACGATCCAAACAACTCCAGTAGCACGATCAAAAGAGTATGAAAAAGATCCAGAGGTGATTCAGTGTGTTGGTGCCACGGCAGCATAAACGTACTGACGTATCTCAGTCGTTCCTGTTCTCCTCTGCCTCCCACGCAGCCGGCGGTGCCGCCGGGGGGGCTCTGAGCGCCACCTCCCCTTCAGTAACAGAGAAAGCACAACTCCCCTTAGCATATTTTTTACATTTGCTATATTTGGACATTGATGGGCCCCTTTGGAGACGGCAAACCCAGAAACGTTTCACCGTTTCACACTGCTGTGCGTTAGAAATAGCATCCTCTGGAACCACAGGAGTTAATTTCCACACACAGTTATTGGGGTTTGTACATTTTGGCTCTTTAGAAACTTTCATCTGTGGAGTGTAAGACAACGGCATAGAAAAAATCCCTGTTATTGCCTACTTTTTCGTTTGATGATGCTTCTGCTTTGCTGCTAATGCCATTTACAAACTGATCATAGTAACGAATGCGCTTATTGGTTACTTGAATCACGTAGCATATTTAGTTTCATTACAAGTATCCAGAAAACGTTTCTATTCAGATTATCCTTTATGGCCTTAATGTTTGAGGATCAATTTGTCTCACAAGATGAAACAGAGGTCAGAAATTCAATGCAATGTGACAACACTCTGTAATTCCACTTCTTATTATCGCAACGTGCACTGGCACCACAAGTGTTAAGACAAGCATAAACATTCCAATTTTAAATCTTATTTTTAGAGATCTGCAGCTCAGCCATAGAGATTTGCTGTAGGCAGAACTTGTCATACAAATATTCAGCCTACAACTAATTTTCTTTAACATGTTTTAACATCTTCCAAAACAAACAAACAAAGACTGCAGCGCTTTCAGAAACACAGCTCTCTGTGCCTTGATCAAAACACAGGACTTGATTCAACAATGAGCAGCTCTAGTTTGAAGCTAATATGAAGTATAATAACATTAAGTGAACTGAGTTACTCTAGAAGTAAACTAGCATAACACGCTGGTAGACCAGGCTCAAAGCCTATTTGTTTATTAGATACTCTGTTAGAGCCTTTACTACATTCTACTTTAACACCATCTTGAAGCCAGCTGACGTCTGCTCCTCGTAATAACCTGTCCAAAAAGGATAGAAATTCTGCGGTATAAAACCACGTTTCCAGATGATCACGTATCATTTATTGAGGCATCCAACAACCCTTCAAACTTGTCTCAGCCAAGATAAGTTAGGTGAGTGCATCTCACATCTCCTGTTCTCGTTTATTCAAAATGAAAAGTCCCCTTTGAGGGATTAACACCTTGTGTAGAACACAAACCAGGACTGACTTCAAATAATCCAAACACTGATCTTGCTTGCTAGCTAAAGCAGGTCAAGCTTTTTCTCGTTGTGTTCAAGGTGTTCATAAACATTCTTTTAAACATTAAAGGCAACAAAAGCAATGAACAACAAAAACTCTGGAAAACAGACTATACTGCAGAACTCTACACCGAAGCCCCTTTTTCGGAGCTCCTCTCATGTTGGAGAGAAAGAAAGAGGTCCTGTCAGTGGGTGACTCACTTCAGGGAAGTTCTGTGATACTGTTCAGCTGAACCGGCCTCTCCAAACCCTTGTTTTCCTTCTCCAGCTATTAAGAAAATGTACACGATGAGTTCAGATGTAGGAGGCTTCATCCGGGCAGATCTTCCTTGGGAATCTGTGGTAGAAAGACAAGCGAGGGGATTGCTACCCAACACCCTTCTTGGATTTGCAGCAAATAGCAACAGTGCATTCAAAAACAGTCTTAAACTAAAGGTTATTTTCCTTTCAGTAACCACGCTCCTCTGAGGAGTTTCAGCTAATGTGGATCGCACAGAAGGTGTACGTATGTGTTTTGTACTTCAACTTCTGCCCAACACCAACACTTTTGACTGTGTTCAGGACCATATGTGCATCTGGGGATGTCTTTACCCTTGTTGCCATCTCCACGGATGACATAAATAGCAAAGCATCTCCTGTCTGCAAACCACAGCCAGACAAAATCCCAGATGTAACAAAAAACCCCAAACATTGCTGCATCTCCAAAGAGCATTGGGGTTGGTGGGAAAAGGAAGAGAAGTGGCAGGAACTACAGTTATGCTGCATGCCCCTGGATGTATGGGGTAATTAACTGCACTGGTAAGGCTTCAACTGGAATATTGTGTTCAGTTTTGGACTCCCAGTATGAGATGAACAATAAACTGGAGAGAGAGCAGCAGAGCAGGACTCAGGGGCCTGCTGAGAGAATTGGGATGGTTTAATCCTGTTTAATCTGATAAAGAAGAGACAAAGGGGTGATTTAATAGTAGTCTACAACTATTTGTGGGGTATTCACACACATGAAGCAGCCAAAATCTTGGTACTCCCAGATACAAGGGGCAACAACAACAGACTGTGACTTGGGTGGATATTAGAAAAAAAACCCCAACACTTTACTGGGGGATAATACAGGGTACCCAGGGAAGTTGTGGAATCACCATCCTTGGAGGTTATAAGACTTGGCTAGACAAAGCCATACCTAACCTGGTATAGTGGCAGTGGTAGTTCAGGAGGTTGGACAGGATGACCTCCAGACATTCCTTCCAGCCAACATTTCTGTCACAAACTATAAGTCCTGTTAATTGACAGTAACTGAAACGGCTTCAAAAGGAAGTGCGGTTGCTCACAGGGGAGGAAAAAATGTCTGAATGTATGAAAAATGGACTTTGGACCCTGCAAATCCATACAGGCCAAATGAAGAAAATGCACTTACAGATGAAAGAGAGTATTTACTTTTCTGCCAATGTTGAAGGTCATCAGATAATTTGAAGAGAACAAAAACCAGCCTCACTAAAAATCAGAGTTCTCCATATTTCCTGCTCGGAGTTGGAACGTTATGCCCCAGACATTCAAGATTCATAGAGCAGTGTTTTTTAGACAATACAGTACCTTATACATAGTGGGGGTTAAACATACTTTCAAAGGGATAGCTCTTCAGCTGTAGAGTCGGCTGCTTTGGATGCCAGAAAAGATACTTCATGTACATTGAATATAACTCCTATGGCAACTTCCGAAATAACCTAGGAACCCTGAACCTATTTGTTTTCCACTAGGTAAAGTTCTACAATCAAGTTTGGAATTGTCTCAGGGCTTCTGTGATAGTTTGCTAAAGAACCCCCCCCCAAAAAAAAACACACAAAAAAAAAAAAAGGAAGAAAAAAAGAATCCTATTTAGCCAGTGAAGACCAGCTGGCCAAGGAATATAGTTTTTCCTCAAAATATCTGGTTTCTTGTGCTGCTTCTCCCTGTAGATGACTTTAATGAGACTAAGCTGTTTACATTTTTTCAAACCCACTTTATTTCCTGCATTTCCAGCTGCAATCCACAGTTTGCGCTCAGTACTGGTACCACCAGATTTTCCGGAGTTATCATTATATGACCACAAGCAAATATTTCAAAAACACTTAGGCAAGTGGGAAGGATAGATAGTATCTCCTGTATTGGTTTGTTCACTGTTTACTGCGTTCATGTTGTGTGTTATGGACAGTTTAAAAGGCTACAGGAGGACAGCAGAAAGGCAAGCTGCTTTACTCTGGCATGCAAGCGAGCAGCTTGCCGTGGCACACGGGGCACGTGAAAGCCACTGGAGGAAGTGGGGGAATAGAGGGCGGGGAGCCTGCAGGCTGGCTGAAGACTCCCAAAAGTCTGGGACTCCCACCAGTCTGCACTGGTGGAGTTGGCAGTCCTGAGGGCTGTGGGTCAGGAGAAGAGTAAAGTCAGAACCCTGAATTTTAGGAAAACAAACTTCCAGCTCTTCAAGGAGTTAGTCAACAGGACCCCCTGGGAAACTGCCCTCAGGGACAAGGGGGCAGAACAGAGCTGGCAGGTCTTTAAGGATGCTTTCCATAGAGCGCAAGAGCTCTTGATGCCCAGGTGTAAGAATCAGGAAAGGAAGGCAAGAGACCAGCATGGCTGAGTTCAGAATTGCTGGACAAACTAAGGGGCAAGAAAGACATGCACAGGTATCCTGGGAAGAGTACTGGGATGCTGCCCGGCTGTGTAAGGATGGGGTCAGGAAGGCCAAGGTGCAGCTGGTGCTGAACTTGGCAAGGCATGCAAAGAAAAATAAGGGCTTCTACAGGTATGTCAGCCAGAAAAGGAAGGTCAAAGAAAGCGTATCCACCCTCATGAGCAAGACTGGCAAACTGGAAACAACGGATGAGAAGACTGAGGTACTCAACAACTCTTTTGCCTCGGTCTTCACTGGCAATCTCTCTCCCCACACCTCTGGAGGGACTGGAGGGGGGCAAAGTCCCTCCCACTGTAGAAGATCAGGTTCGTGACCACCTGAGGAACCTGAACATACAGAAGTCTATGGGACCTGACAAGATGCATGCCAGAATCCTGAGGGAATTGGCTGATGTAGTTGCCCAGCCTCTCTCCATGATATTTGAAAAGTCATGGCAGTAAGGTGAAGCCCCCGGTGACTGGAAAAAGGGAAACATTGCACCCATTTTTAAAAAGGGTAGAAAGGAGAACCCAGGCAACTACTGATCTGTCAGCCTCACCTCTGTGCCTGGGAAGATCATAGAAAAGCTCCTCCTAGAAGTTATGCTAAGGCATACGGAGGACAGGGATGTAATTCGAGACAGCCAGCATGGCTTCACCCAAGGCAAGTCCTGCCTGCCCAACCTACTGGCCTTCTATGATGGAGTGACTAATATCAGTGGACAAGGGAAGTCATTTATCTGGACTTCTGTAAGGCCTTTGACATGGTCTGCCACAACATCCTTCTCTCTAAATTTGAGAGAGATGGATTTGATGGGTAGACTATTTGTTGGATAAGGAATTGGTTGGATGGTCGCATACAGAGGGTAGTGGTCAATGGTTCAATGTCCAGATGGAGATTGGTGACAAGTGGTGTCCCACAGGGGTCTGTACTGGGACCAGTATTGTTCAATATCTTCATCAATGACATAAACAGTGGGATCAAGTACACCCTCAGCAAGTTTACAGACACCAAGCTGATTGGCACAGTTGACACACCTGAGGGACAGGATGACATCCAGAGGGACCTGAACAGGCTCAAGAAGTGGGCCCATGTGAACTTCATGAGGTTCAACAGGGCCAAGTGCAAGGTCCTGCACCTGGGACAGGGCAACCCCCAGTATCAATACAGGCTGGGGGATGAAGGGATTGAGAGCAGCCCTGAGGAGAAGGACTTGATGGATGAAAAGCTGGACGTGAGCCAGCTGGCCTCTGCCCTCTCTGTGCTGGTGAGACGCCACCTGGAATACTGTGTCCAGCTCTGGGGCCCTCAGCACAGGAAAAACATGGACCTGTTGGAGCAAGTCCAGAAGAGGGCCACAAAGATGATCAGAGGGCTGGAGCACCTCTCCTGTGAGGACAGGCTGAGAGAGTTGGGGTTGTTCAGCCTGGAGAAGAGAAGACTCCAGGGAGACCTTATTGTAGTCTTTCAGTACTTAAAGGGGGCCTACAGGAAAGATGGGGACAAACTTTTTAGCAGGACCTGTTGTGATAGGACGAGGGGTAATAGCACTAAACTAAAAGAGGGAAGATTTAGACTAGATCTAAGGAAGAAATTTTTTATAATGAGGGTGGTGAAACACTGGACCGGGCTGCCCAGAGAGGTCCTAAATGCCCCATCCCTGGAAACATTAAAGTCAGGCTGAACGGAGCTCTGAACAACCTGATTTAGTGGAACCCATCCCTGCTCATTGCAGGGGAGGTTAGACTGGATGACTTTTAAAGGTCCCTTCCAACCCAAACTATCCTATGATTCTATAAAAGGAACAGGAGGTTTGCCTGTAACAAAAAGACACAATAAGCTGCAGGCTTCCAGGGAAAATGACACTATCCTCACGTGTCAGATGGGACCGTGCAATCTGGGAAGCTGCTCAAAGCTCCACAGTACGAGCAAGAGGAAAAAGCCAGCCGTCATGGGCAGGGGGCAAAGATTTGGCTGCGAACAATAGGAAAAAAAATCTGTATCCATCAGAAACTCAGAGTATCTCTGACAGCAATTACCTTGCTCTCATCTGTAGGCTTAACAAATCAAGCACTGGAGACTGGAAGCCCTTTTGATATTTCAGGCATAGTCCCTTCAAGGAAAAGGTGCGGGTAGATCTGTGCCTCTGACATCTCTGAGCATCTCCATTTGCTGTCAGCACAGCTTAGCAATCTCACTCTCATTCACAGCACTGACTAAGGGGGTTCATGCCATTAACAATAAGCGAGCATTTCCACATCACTTTAAAAAATGCAGCTTGGGTGTTTCTGAGAACTTTCCTAGAGATGAAAAATAGTGGTTTTTATGGAGAGAATTCGTAACATTTCTTGTAAAACACGTGGACAAGTCATTATTACTGTATCGTCGGCCATTCGCTGCAGCGTGGGTTGCTGTCTGTATGGCTTGACAGGGAACCTGTGGTGCATTCCGGAATTATACACTGGCCTGTTAAATGTGCAAGCCTAGTTATCTCTCTCTCTCTCTCTCTAAAAGGATTATTAAAGCATCTCTATGACTTTATAAAAAATAATGTAAAAGGATGCTCATCTGTGCTAGTCTGAAGATTGATGTCCCTTTCTCTCCTTAGGTTTCTTTCAGACTCTCTTCTGTTTTATGTTTGGTTTATAAAAAAAAATATAAATCAGCAACTGAACAACTCTGGGTTGCTCTGCGATAACAAACTAGGACAGACTGGGAAGGAAGATACCGAAACACAGTCTTCGCAAGAATACACATTTCAAGAATCCAAGAGGATTTTATGCATGAACCTTAATAAGGCTATGTACAGATGATGAAACGCTCGCGTCAGTATCCCTTTAAAGTTTCTCTGTATAAATATCAACAATCTTGCCGGACAATTGGCGAGACGTTAGGAGGCTTACTGCATGCTGTGCTGTGAAGCTATCTAGTTTTAAAGAGCAAATGACTCATTTAATAGATATGGTTCTGTTGAAAGAACATTCTTCAGAGCTTAGTAAGAGGTTTAAACCACATTAACGTTAGAAATCAATGAGCCAAAAAACTGTGGACTACTGAGGTCATGGTTAATAAAGACAGACTTCAATTTTATTTTCATATCCTGTTTTAGGCCAATTCACTTGACCTCATTTTTAAATATGGTCTGGATGTAATTCACCGTTCCACACAAAGAGACTGATTATTTTTCCCTGTTTTACTCTCTTCAGTAAATTCCATGATATTAAACCTGATTTACACCGGAGGAATTGAACAAATTTACTGATATCTTCAAAGAAATCGGCCACCCAGCCCACAAAGCACAGTCCAATCTAATGGTGCCATTTGGATCTTTTCTGGCTAGATGATACACAGCTTCTGTTGGCTGTGTAACACTAAATCCCATAGGAATGAGCCCATCGCTTGCTTTCTCCTTTGAATGGCAGGTTACTCACCGGAATCAATGGAACGGCATTCCCCTCATTGGAAACAAGGTTGTTTCTGGTCTGCATGCAGACTGAAAGCATATTGAAGCATTTTTTATATTAATTAGTGCTCATGTTTAAGATCCCCTCCTCGTACGCAGGCATTTCAGCAAACAGGCTTTGAATTGTTCAAGCGCTGAGCCACCCTGAAGTTCCTTTGTATGCTTCCTGACAGGAGAAGGCACAGAAAAGAACAAGAGAGGATATTTGTACATTTAAACTGTATTTCCTACAACATGAAGACTTTGTAAGTCTGCAGGAGCTTTTTGTTTTGTGCAAATTTTTACTGAAACCCCTACTGAGAAACTCAGCTCTTAGCAAAGGAAGGGAAGACCAAAAATCTGGGAGCTGCGTGGCAGAGCATAGTCAGCCTTGAGCGCAAACAGCTTAAAGTTGCACTACCGCTAGAATATTATTCCTGAAGCACTGATCTTACACACAAGAGAAACATTTTTTTTGTTGAAAAGTAACACTGTGTCCTTGGTTTGTGAAAGGAACATCCATCACCTTGAATAAAATGTTTATGTGGAGGGAGAAAGACAGCATTGATGAGAATGCAGATATCTCAGGTTTCCATGAAAAATTCTTCAGAAAATATTATCTATCAAAGTTATGCCCGAGTTGAAAGCGAGACTACAGTGTTAGTGGTAAAGAGAACCATAGGGCAATCCTAGGGTCACTTAGTTATTCTATTAGTAACGGCTTTGGTCACTCAAATAGTCACACACTTCCATCAGTTTCAAAAACATAAGAAATGAAGACGAAAAGGAGTGAGCTTCTAACACTTTAAATTTGGGTGCAATATAACCAAGCCCCACCGCTTAGATACTATGTCATAACTATCCAAGTGCTGCAGACCTCCTAGATTTCTGCTCAGGGTTAACTAATGACAAAAGTTTTTTCCTGAAGCATTCTCACCATTGCTTTCTGGGCTCCAAACAGTGGATTTACGAAAGATAAATGACTTACGTGAAAGTTTCCTATTTATTAAAGTTCTAGTCTCTGGACATAAGAGAGTCACCTGTCATCAATAAAAGCACAACTCATATATTGCCCACGATTCCTACTGGTGCACTTCGCACTTCCCACTTTCTGACACGGCCTGTTTTTGTCTCCTTATTCTCTATCGTCTCTCCTCAGATTTATTTTAAACACCTCCAGCCGATGTCTGGACACAAGGACACCTGAACTGATATCAACAGCATATTCCGTATTTTTTTATTACATTGGTCAGAAAATGCCCATCTGCTGTTTTTCAGCTTTTAATGATTTGCTATTGTACAGTAGGAACAACAACAACAACAACAAGATTTATAGCCTTTCTGCAAAACTAACACGTTTGTATTATTCACCTATCAGCCCCAGTTTGTTCCAATGAGGACAACGTCAGTATGACTATTACTAGACTAATTCTGTGATGCTATTATAGCAAAGAAGCCTTTAAATATTGATGCTTAGTGGAGGGAAAAGGCTTGCATGTTCAAAAAATGGAACAAGGCACACAAAACTATTGCCCTAGTGAAGTCAATAAAATAAATAGGATTCCAACACTGACATTTCAAACCCTCCAGTGATTTCTAACATGGAAGGCTATGAGCAATTTGGCCCGTTCATTCTATTCTCTGGTCCTGTTATGTCCCCATAACTTGGTGCAACAGCCAATGTTGGTCATCTGTCTGAAAGGAGAATCAAACTAAAACCTAAGAAAATGTCCTCTTTATCTATCTCGCCCCTCCCCCGCCTTTTTTTTTTTTTTTTAAAAAATTGCTTCCCTGGTGAAGTTTTTGGAAACCTGCTAGATACAGGTTTTTTTGGAAATACACATTCATGCGCGGTTACTTCACCCATGACTCAAAAACTGATTCAGCAAGCTCGTACTTTCGTAAGACGATGAGTGGCTTCAGAGCCTGCAAAGATCTGCGTTTGCAAGGCTGGGTGGAATTGTAACTTCCTCGCTTTCTGTCCTGCAGCCACTGTGGAGAACAATGCCGGAGCAAAGACTGCAAAATGTTCAGGCTCTGCCTCTCTATGGCTTTGCCTAAACCCACCGAGACTTGTCCCTGGCTGCCCAGACCAGGGATCTATTGCAGAAATTTTCCTTCTGGCTCATGTGCAATTGACTTCTTGAGAGAAAAGCCAGGGAACACGGTGAGGGAGTGAAATAAAGGAAGTGCAAGGAATCGAATGAAAAATACAACTTCGTGCATAGAGAAAAGAGCTGAGATTAAGATTTATGTTCTTGGCAAATTTATTTCCAGGATTGCTGAAGTATACCTTTCCCTCTCAGTTCGCATCATCTGCTCCCAAACGCGCAGAAGCAAGATTTTATTTCCTTTTGAGTTGAAAGACATTCTTTTTCTTCTAGTCTTTGCCGTGGAAGAGAGAAGCTGGAACAAAGAATAACTTGTTTTGGCAATAATAAATGGTTCTGATGATTTCAAATCATACACCATCAATTCCTAAGTTCCACTGAATTTCTTAGATATTAGAACCAGTCGGCACAGAGAGCTCAAGAAATGCTGCAACAACATACTGCACATAGCAACTTCTCTTTTTTCAGACTGAAAAATTGTTTTTCTAAGCAACTGCCCAACAATAAGCTAGTTTATATTACAAATATTTTAAACATTTTTCCCACATAACTGGATTTGGGGCACAAAAAAAGATGAACTGATTTTAGAATTTATATTAAATAATATGCAGATGATGTGTATATATATCTCTTCTGTATAAAGCTATCACATGCCTAAACCACAGTATGATTACACTCTCAGGAACAGAAGAAATACCAAAAATTATCCCTTATGTTTGTAATACTGGTCTCAGAAAAAAACTATACATAATAAAATGCAGATTACCTTGTGAGAAATGTCTTAGTAAGGATCCCTTCAATAAAGATCTACATGTAAATTAGGGTACCATTTTTAAGGCAGAAGCAGAGCATTTTGTAATTTTGCTGTGATTTGTATTTGTCCCTTTTACAGAACTAACCACCCGCGTTGGCTTGCATGTTTGGTTTCTGCATCTCAGTAATTCACAGCATGGCCTGCTGGGCCGGGAAGACTTTGTTGACATTTAAAACGCTTCCATATTACTGTTTTAATTTAGATCACGAACACATCTTTGAAGTGAACATCTCAGTCATCCCCACTCACTCTGTTTTGGTTCATATGGATTGGTTTTAAAGTAGAGAGCTTCCAGACAAAGCTAAGTCAGAGCCCACGTAACATATTATTTCAGCCACTAAGAGGTGTCCAGTCATGCGCCCGAAAGATCTCCTCCCACTCCCGAAACCTGGGTTAGCAGCACTCTAAACTTCCCTAGTGCTCCACACTAGTTTCTTATGTAGACTTAGCCTCTGCCTCCACATGTCTAAACCAGGCATTTTTGTTAGGAAAATGTATCCGAGAGGATTATTCTTAAAAACGAGTTAATTAAAATGTACAATTAAATGGCCTTCACCTATGCCAAACATGTAGTATGGTCTCCGATAAATATTGCATTCGCAGGTCATTTGAACAGGAACTTCTTCCCATGGTGAAAGTTACTTAAAGAACCACATGCCTCTGACAACTGCTTTTGTCAGCAAAGAGACTAAGAAATTCGTAGACAAAGTTTTCTGTAACGTTTGGAAATAAAATGTTTTCAATCGGATGGGAAAAGACGACAGCCACCGAAAATCCTTTTTGTGCAGGTAGGTATTTGTTTCCAGTAACTGAGAGATAAAGAGCTAAAATGAATATTGGACTATAAACGCTCATACAAAGCCAGTAGCGTCCCTCCAGAAGCAGCTTATTCTCAAGTTCATTTCAGTTCACACGGTTTTTCAAAGTGGACAAAGCAATCCTCGCACCAGCATGTTCACAGACAAATTGCCCGAGTTGTTCAGCACTGTCACTTGGCAAAGTCTCCAGCCAGATGGCTTTGCTAATGACTCCTGTAAGGTGTTTAAATCAGAATCTAGTGTAACACATGACGGCCATGTTTAATTACTCTAAGTTAATGCAGCTTAATGGATATTGCTTGGTATGCAAGAGTCAGAGTTTTTGATGAAAAAATACAAAGACAAAGTAGTCTTTTCCATTTGAATGTAAGGATACCAAAGCCTTGATTCTCTGCCCGTGAATAACCTTTCCTAAGAGCAATCATTCAGAACAATTGTTATAGCAGAGACAGACATTTGATCAACTTACAAAACATTTCTTAGCCGATACGCACTAACAGTGGATACAGAATTTTACTTGCATCAGCTGAATATATTTAACTATTCAGCAACTTTCAGTAGGTTTGCCTGAATGCGTTCAGCTGGTGAAAGGAAACTGGGATACAATCATGACCTTGATTTTTTTTCTCTCAGACGGATAACAGCAAAAGTGCTCACTAATCATAGAATGGTTTAAGTTGGAAGGGACCTTGAGATCATCGAGTTCCAACCCCCCTGCCATGGGCAGGGATACCTCCCACTGGACCAGGTTGCTCAAAGCCCCATCCAGCCTGGCCTTGAAAGCCTCCAGGGATAGGGCCTCCACAACTTCCCTGGGCAACCTGGGCCAGTGCCTCACCACCCTCAGAGTGAAAAATTTCTTCCTAATATCCATTCTAAATCTACCCTCTTACAGTTTGAAGCGATTGCCCCTCGTCCTATCACTACATGCCCTTGTAAAAAGTCCCTTCCCATTTTTCCTGGAGGCCCCCTTCAGATACTGGAAAGCTGCTATAAGGTCTCCCTGGAGTCTTCTCTTCTCCAGACTGAATCATAGCTTCATTTCATTTTGCAAAACTGCACTTTTTTGGCGTATACTTTAAGCTCCGTACTATACACAAACCAACTCACATGCTAACGC
This sequence comes from Vanellus vanellus, assembly GCF_965231255.1. Classification (NCBI taxonomy): domain Eukaryota; kingdom Metazoa; phylum Chordata; class Aves; order Charadriiformes; family Charadriidae; genus Vanellus; species Vanellus vanellus. The sequence continues at coordinate 46,499,782 of NC_138907.1, read as the reverse complement.
TGCAATCAAATCCTTGATTGCTGGCACAAGAAGATGGCAAGCTATTTGCAGCTACAATTAATGCAAAACAATATGAGAAAAACTAGACCCCTTTCGAAAACTTTCTTTAGGAGGTATTTTTGGGTAAAGCCGTTTTTCTCCTAATCAGTGCCTGTGAACAGTCAAACCCGCTTTTGCTGCTTGAAGCTACCTCTTCAGTTATAGGACAGGACACACCAAAGAGATCAACTTTGATAATGCTGACAGTCCCCTGATGGAAACAAGGAACCGAGAGAGCTCTGGGGGGCTGGACTGTCTCCGGACTAGGAACCTAGAGAGCGGGCTGAACAGAACCCCTGGTAGCTGTGGTTATACGAGATATACAAGATAAAATCATTCAGGTTTAGATTTTTAACATTTATTAAAAAAGCAGGATGTATGTTCATTTCAAATTAAACAGTTAAAAATGTTAAAGCATACAAACAAATCAATTGTATACTAGCAGCATCCAATTGTTAGAATTTTCTAGAACTCCTCAGTACAGTCTTGGCAAGCTAAAAATATTACAACTTGCAACCAACTGACCTCACCATAGTGCAGATAAAACAAACTTTATAAAACCAACAATTTAGGTTAAATAAGCTTAAATAAAGGTGTTAAATACAAGACACTTGATCAAAGCTTCTGTACAAAGATAAACAAATTTGGCATTGTACAATTGATTGGCTGGCTCACACCATACATGATTTCAATAGTTAAGCGGTATAACTGTTGAGCTGAACATCAACTATACAAAAGTAACTGAAGTTGGGAGTGGGCTAACGCCAGTGAGCCATTTACAAGGCATGTGTATTTTTAGAAAATCAGAACACTGTTTATATTCAGGCACCATTTGTTCCTGCAAATAAATAATCTCTAATGTATCTGCATCCAAACTAGTGTTAAACACATCAGTGCTAACATTTTATAAACACAGCTTTGTGACTATTCACTATACCTCCATTGTTATTGCTATGACAATGTGGACTGTGGAAATAAAACTACTGTACATACAAAAAAATAGAGCACCTTTTAAACATTAAAGTATACGTCTGGTTATTCTTTTTATCTTACAATACTGAAGCCCAAGCTAATGTAAATTGCTTTAACATCTTCACCAGCGCACCTGAAATGCAGGAACTAAAACCCCAAATATTCCTCTTCAGGCAAGCCCCAGCCAGCGCATCTTCTAAAAATGTCTAAAATGACACTAAGGATTCTTTACATTCATCTGCACACAAACAAATATCTGCTATTCTCTGCTTTCTTCATATGAACTTAAAGACGCATTACCACAGTTCTCTCTCCTTTTCAAATGAGTTAAGCTGGACAGAGAATGTAGCAGAAACACCTAAAATGGATTGTGAACACAGTGAAATTATTACCCCGCTAATTCAAAAAAATACAGCTGTTACGTTGTTCAAGGAAGTATTTTCCAGGGGCCCAGTCATTAGGATTTTTTGTCTATTGTATTGAAAAACCATTCCGTAAATTTCCTCAGCTGAGCAGCTGCTGTTTGAGACTCCTCCTGAAGCCTCATGTTATCTTGTCTCAGATGCTGTACCTCTGCTTGGAGAACTGCCTTGTCCTGTTTTTCCTGGTTAACAAAGATACAAGTTGAGCAAAGTGAGTGGTCGTGGCGACAGCATTTATTTTTGTTGTTAATATTTCTGTGCAAGTCATAGAGCTGTATCTTGTCAGAATGGATGAGAGCGCTCAACAGCTACTAACTGTAAATTAATTCCCCAAATATGCTCCAACTACCTCATTCGTTCTGAGAAAATATTGCAAGCTAAAAGGAAAACTAGATGCTATTTTAATAGAAAAATTACAGGAGTTTACTCCATTTAACCAAACAAAAAATAATCAAGCACTAAAAGGATAAGAAGCTTTTAGGTATCACAAATCATAGGTGAGAGCCCAAGCCATACAGAATTGATTTCAAGCATACGTTAAGGAAGAAAAATATCTAATTTCACATTTTCCCTTACATGATTACTTTCTTGCCAAAAGCAGTCTCGTTTCTACCACTCCTGGCATTGTCTCTGACTCAGCACTTAGACAGCAAATGAGACACAAAGCAAGTCATTCGTACACGATCAAGATACCACAAGGCAACAAGGATGCCAAAACTGGAGTGTCCGTGTCCATACCCCTATCCTTTGTTAAATCCGAGGTACCATCAATGGAGATAAAGCGCCTCATTCTTTCTGGGCTACGACCATATGTAGGACAGTTATTCTGGAGTAAAGACCCATAAACCGGTTAGCCTTGGGGCAGCATGTTCACGTAGCCATTCCCACCAGACCTTCTGCACCTCGGAGTTCTGGTCAACCACTGGGCTCTACCATTCGTTAATTTCACTAGATAGTTTAACTGATGTACTTTTTTCAAGTCCTTGATGAAGTCTGCATAAAAATATAACTATTAAAACTGGAGAGTTATAATATCGCTAACGGTCTCCTACCTTTCTCAGGTCGGTTTGTAGTTGCCGGAGGATGACTTCTAGCTGGTTTACTTTTCCAGTGAGAGTACTTGGAGCATGTTCCCTGTAAAGCAAACCACTGCCTTCACTCTGAGTTAATTAAAAACATTTTCTCCCCCAGCTTCTGCAGAGTAACACTTTTAGGAATAGCAAAGCAAACAAATCAGTTTAGGCATCGTTAGGAAAACACGGACAGAACCAGCATGAGCAAAAGACTATTACTGCAACGTAAACCCGTTGCTGCAACATCTGAAATATGACCCTGCCTCTCACGCAAATCAGGCAGAAATTACAACGATTTTAAGAAGGAATGCTTTAGGAATTATTTACACGTACCCCCACAGTGTAAGTCAAACTTGCTGCTAAATGGTGTGCCGAGCACATTTGTTAACAAGCTGCTTTCTGATAAGGCCTGTACTAATCTGAGGCAAGTGGCGGCAGCAATTACTGTAAACTGAAAGAGCTGTTCAGAGTTCTTTTGTCTGGTCTGCAGTTGTGTCATTTCCAGTAAAGGCTAAACCTATGGCTTTATGGCGACAAATATTTTGTTTAAAGGTCAGAACATATGAAACATCGCCACAGGTTAATCAAACGCACGAGTGAAAGAAAATACTGAGAATAGCTTCTTTCCTGTATGACAGTGAGCAGTGCGGGAGACAGTTTCATACATGTTATAGATGAAATTAGCCCTAATGTGAATCATTTTGTCTAGAAGAGAGAAGCTTTATGTACAAAGCGGAATCAGCTGCTTCATGCAAGTGCACAAATCTGACAGATTTGCCGATGCTAAAAGTGGAACGTCTTTAACAGTCTTTTGCAATCCTTACTGATCACTGGGCTGGGGAAAGATGTGGACTTAGAAGTCATTACAATAAATGCGCTTTACCCTGTAAGTAAGTTAATTTGTGTAAAATTGGTTCAAATTAAAACGTGATAGCATAACAAGCAAGACGACTTTTCCCTCCGTTTCCTGTTCTTCCATTCCTGCAGCTGAAGAGCTAAACTAAGCAAAGATGTGTTTTTCTTTTAAATCATGCTGGTGGACAGATTAATCTGCTGTATCTGTGTTTTTAACAAATACACTCCTCACGGCAGGGAAGATGGGAGGAGGGGAAAGGGAGGAAGGAGTCCTCAGTTACAGGTTCTCTTGATTAATTTACCTTTGTATAAATGAACAATTATGGATTTGCAAGTAGCAAATAGTTGCAAAAGATAGGTAAGAACACCTGTTCCAAGGTCTGAGACACTTGCTGCAGATAAGGTTACTGCATACTGCAGAGTTGAGCTCCTTTTATCGGTTCGATTCAAATGAAAATAGAAATAAGCGTAACACAAATTATAATTGTTTAGGCAGAATACAGTGAAAAATGTGATTAGCTGCAACTCTCCATCTAACCGTACTCTGCATTAGAGGCATATTTAGTGAGAGAGCTTTATGTGACTAGAAACGTTTTTCAAAATTAAAGACATGATCAGTCAAGGTAACAGGTCTGCCATCAAATAGCAGTGAAACATGCATACAGGCAATTTGACATGCAACATTAAGGGAAAATCTTTTCTTAAGATATTTTTGTAAGCAGTAAGCTTTAATTCTGACATACCCAGTAGCCTCAAGGAAATCTTTTCCGTCTGTGGGACTCTCATCCAAAGGTAACTCTTGTGTTCCTTCCAAGCCCTGAGCTTGCTGTATATCATTCAAGGTGCAAAAAGATGCTACTCTCTGATCTGTAAAAAAGTAACATAAGGATACGTTTAAAGCTGGACATATATACAAAATAAAAGGCTATATTATAGCCATTATCCTGGCTCAGTTAGAGAAATGGATGTAGGTTTCTACATCACAGCTTTGAAGATAATCAGCAGATGTAAAGTATATTCCAACTAGTTGGCTTCCCCACATCTGCATCCAAAGGCAACCTCAAAGCAATTTTTTTTTTTTTTGTATATTGGCAGAATAAGACAGATTTGTTTGGACCAGTTAATACTGATATAAACAGTATATTGGTCTCGATGAAATATGCAGAAAACCATTTGAGAAGTCAGGGACACAACCAATGACTAATAATTCAGCAAAAAAGTTTTCCACGGACTTAAAGCCCTCAGATTCCTCAGAAATCTGCACTGTTCACTTCGTACTGTTTTACTCTCTCAAGCATTTGCAGAACCTAATGGCAATCTGCATACTTGAAAAACAGTAAATTCACACTATTTTTATCAATTGAGTTTTTGTTATATATATTACTAGGGCACGCTATTATCTACATTGGAGTCCACTGGAACGCAATCTAACAAGCACAGATGTAATTACCTATGGATATACAGTGTGGTTGCCAAAATACATCAGTCACCACATAATAGAAGTATGCCATGCAGATCATCATTGCACAGAACAAGAGTAAGTGATGCATTCATTAGGATTTAATTTGTCTTCTTTAAAAAAAAATAAAAATCCATATTCTGCGGAGATCGATTTAACCCATTTCTGTCAAACAAAATCCATGTCTGTAGGCTTGTATAAATTCTGGCAACAACATGCCTGCCTTGCCCTCTCTCCCCTTGCTCTACCACCCCACAGGCCCGAAGCTTGCATCATCATGCAAACGTGCAAACATAGGAAATATTAAAGAAAGTTTACAAAAGGCAAAAGCCATCAATCCCAGACCATCACCTAGAAACGGCGTGTGATGACAGAACGGCCCAAATTCTTCATCTGAGTCAAAACCTGGAATAAGATTTAGAATGTTCCTATAAACAAGACAGTCCATCGCCACCGGAGCAGCTGTGGCCCTCACGTACAGCGCACACAGTAGAATATGGCCCGTGCAGCTCACGCTGGCTCTCGCCCTCAGCCTTCCAACGCCATTTTGACAGAACACCCAAGTTACAGGAAAGAGTGAGGTGTCGCGCCCCGTGTCTCTAATAGTAAAATCCAGTATTACGACACAGCACGACAACTTGGCAGAATACATAAAAAAGACAACCCTCCAAACTCTACGCACCCGAACAGTGAATGCAGGCCACACCATTTTAACTACGAAGGAAATTTTGGTTTAAAAGTTCTACCAAACAAAAATAGGAAATCACTAAAAAGCTCTTTAAAGGGATTTTTGTTTTAAATGAATAGTTTTAAGGAATAGCAAAGATTGACAAATCATTCTATAATATAATGAAGAATAACTGCATGTAATTTTTTGTCCAGTTTTAAAGACCACAGCTTGTTTCCCTGTTTTTAGCCTTATTTTTGACTAGTGATGGATCTCAGCAAATATGAACATGACTTTTTCATATGTGCTGACAATGAGGTAAGAATGTAATTTTGAACACATAATCAGTGACGTAAGTTACAGATTGAAACTTAAGTTGAATAGATTTAATTAGTACAGACAAACTAAAACTAGTTTCCCAGATCCAAAGCAGTATGTAGGCAGGAAATAAGACTGTGTAAACAGTCAGTTTGAAGTACCTATCTAATTCTTGATTTCACCTTCATACTGTTCACATTTTTATTACTACTAGATAGAAAAAAATAACGCCAGCAACAAATGTTATGCTGTTGCCTATTTTTCCTATGGCCAACAATATGTGACATGTGACACTGTGTCTCAGAGGCAATTCTACTGTAATAATCTGCACTACAGCAAAAAAAAATCTGCACTTTTCTTCCTCTGCCGAGTAAGCTTAACTAAAGAGAATGGCCACTTGTCTGGTTTATTTTGTCAGTTGAGTAAATGTTTTGTCAGCTTGATCTCCCCAGCAGTATTTGAAAGCATCTTTTTCTTGATGGGTAAAAGCAGGTGCAAAACCAGGTACATGCAGCTGTTAATGAAATCACCTGATGCCATTTTTAAACACAATATTTTAAAATATTTTCATATTATTTCAACACAGAACAGAAATATAAAACACGGGTGCTCACAATGAAGTATAATGTGTGGATTTTCTTCCTTGTGCAATCCCTAATGAATTTCAACTCTATATAATTAAAAAAGTAATACTAACACTTATAGTAGGAAATTACTAAACCTTTTCTATTTTCCTAGTATAACTTCAATATATTTTTCCAATATTCATATCGTTATAAAATACGAAACCATATTCTCACGTTCATCAGGTGAGGAATAAAGTCATTACATGGCTACTAATAACCAGAAGTCTCCAATCATATGACATACTATGCAAATTCCTGTGTTGCTCTTCAAGGAGTAGTTAATTTTCAAAAGCCAGGTTGGTGTCAAAATCATTCTCTGAACAAGGTAGTAACACAATAAATCTCTGTAATAACTAGTATATCAACAAGATCCTGGAATAGCAAAACATCTTGCCTTTGAATACTTTCCAAATACTATTGAAGACACATTTAAATTTTCAGTAACTATATCAAATCTCACTGATGTCCCTGTAAGTATTCGTGCTTTGCATTAGTTTCACCAATTTACTATTTAAATTAGAACTGTTTTTAAACTTGAAGTGTGGTGAAGGTTGAACTTGTGCTTCAAAGAGCAAAATCTTCCTACTGATTTTTGGTTTGTTTGTTCTTAACAGAATAGGCTCGGCTTTATATTCATGAAAATGAAATCAAAGGTACCTTTACTGGTGGTTAATTTTTCAAAAGAAAAATCAAGTGCATTTCTGACTATGATGCTATAGACAAAAGTTCTGCTTCCTTGAAACTACAGGGACACCTCCTATTCAATTCAAGTGATATGTCCATACTAAACAGAGGAAAATACATATAAATCTCAGAGCTCTTATTTTTATCTGGGACATCTTTGCCAAACCCCACATAGGACCCATGCATAGAAAACTATTTTCAAAGATATAGAGGTGTTTATACCAAAAGTTTAAGCAACAGTTGACTTAAGACCAAAGATGAGACAAATTCAAGTACACATTAAAGTAATAGAATTGCACAGTTGTAACCACTAAGAATTTGAATCCGGATTTTCATTGTTCCAGACTACTAACAAAGGCCAGAAAAAACTCCAGACAATTTTGATGTGCTGGAGAGTAGAAAAGGCTCAAATGAGTATAGTGCATGAAGCTGCACTCTCATTATTAAGGCAAAGTTGAACCAAACCCACACACTGACATACTCACTGAAGCAAAAAGAGTTACACATGCATGCACTAGAAATGACCAAATGTTAACTAAATATTTTCATTTTTTCTTTTTCTAGCAGTTTAACATACTAATTTGGTTAAAATAATTATCTCTCATGCTGAATGCTTCACTTCTTTCTCATTATGTTATGTGTAGCATTACTTGCATTAAGCTATAAAGATTTTAAATGGAAGTATTAAAATAATATTAATTATAGTAGCACAGATGTTTCTGCAAAGATAAATTGGCATTAAGAAACACTGCATTCTGATTGGCATTAGTAGACGTTCCAAAAAATAACCTGAAAAAACATCAGAAGTTGAAACCACCTATTTTAATGAACTAAATCAGAGACATCAGAGGAACTTTCTTAGGTTGTTAATTCCCACAATATGATTTACTAAACACTAAATAGCTTTTTAAAAGCACGATAAACCCAGTTAAAAGTAGCGCAGATACTACAAAGTTCTATTCATAATAATAATAATAAATATTTATGTTTGCATTAATTCTCTTCTACAATGACAGTAACAGATATGGACATCTAGAAAGGCTTCTCCTTTTGTTACCCAAAACATTGAAAAGATCCAAAATTAGCCACCAGTGACACAATACACGTTGAAAGCCAGTCCTTCTTCCCTAACTTGGAAATCTATTGGAAGGATAATGCAGAAAGAGAATTAAAAATTACATTCTCTCCTTTTTCCTCATTCTTTTCCGAGATTTCTTTGTTCTCCTTTTTCTAATTCAGCTTTCCAGCTTATTCTATAAATTCCCGTATCCTTATCTTTACTAATTTCAACACGCTTTCTTTGGTTTTGCTTCTTTAACTCCTCCTTTTTCACCCCAACTGCCCTCCCTAAGCCCCCACTTCTTTTGCTGTACAGTCACATCCAGTTCTACCTATTTTTTATTGTTTGCTTCAGGGACAGATACAAAAGTATTACAACAGTGTACTTCGAGCGTGTCAGCTGCTCCCTGGTTACTGTCTCTGCAGCGCCCACCAAAATAAGAGAAGGGAACTGGAAGCAGCCTATCCATGTACGAAAGAAATGGAAGGCTACCCCTTGCTCCTGCCTGCCTGCACGCTAAAGATGATCTCTGGAAAAATATCAGAGTCAAACCTATATGTCCTGCAAAGGAAGGCAGTGCAAAGACTTAAAATAACATTGCACTGGGCTCCAGCTTATGGACGCTGACCCTCAACAGACGCGGCTCAAGCAAAACCCCTTACTGAGGCAGCTTCTGGAGCCCGTGGAGTTAACGCCTGCACAGCTCTCCATTGCGCTGCGAAGACCTGTCTTAGGAATAACAGAGGATTTTCAGGAAAAGTTTGAAGTAAATATTCAGCTTACCACAAAAGTCCTTGCCAAGCAAAAGTAGTGAAAAGCACTGCCATCATGCTTTCAATCAAAAAAAAAGTCATTACTTACTCCACCCTCATGGATCATAGTTTAAAAACTGCTGTCCTACACAGGAGCTGGATAAAAGCTAATACTAATTAATAAACAATCTAGTCAATTGCTCATTTGGGGGAAGGGAAGCTAAAAATGAGGTCGCTGTTCTTATTACACCCATGAGTAAACTCTGAGTACAGGTGATGGTAGCAAAAATCTTGCTATTTAACTCTTAATCCAATTAATGCCAACATTATAAGCACCTAAAAAGGCTATATTTAACATTAATCGAGATACAACTGTATTTTAGGACAGATGAAGGATTGTGAGGCCCATATTATGGATTTTGAACTGATCAAAATATGTAACTTCTCAGTGTACAATCTAGAGAGATCACAGGGGAAGAACTCTGACCTCGGAATCAGATTGGCAATTCTAATAAACTGATATTAAGAAGAGACCTGTACAAAGAAAAAACAAATTAAGTCATGTATCTATGTTCTAGGACAGAACACAACTTTGAAATATCAGGTTGGCAAAGCCAAACTAGTGAACAACTAACATTTATTTCTTAAATCAGTATTAAACAAGCTCTATCCATTTCGTGATCTTTTTCGTTGAAGGTTTTGGGGGGTGGTGGTGGTGTTTGTTCTGGATTCTTTTGAGATGGATCTATATAAAATGTGATCACATTTCCACACAGTCTAATAAAAAGATAAAAGCAGTTTTGTATTCAGAAGTGGACAAATTTTACAATCATCCACTTTCTTTTTCCCATTACTATAATGCAGAAGAGTAGTTCCAAGCTATTTTTAAATAGCAAGTTGAAGCAACTCCTAAGTCAACACCATCAAAATACATAAAGAAACTGTTCCTAGTAATTCATATCTAACACTTTCCCTCCCAGTGATTTTTTATGACATGCCTATCAGTTTGGGTTTTTTTAAATGACTTTCAAATTGTAAGACATAGGATAGAGGAAGTTGAACATGGACTTTAAAATTCCATTCCTTGTAAAAATTTCAAATTGCAGTACTATGAATTTAGTCAAAACATTTTAGAAATCATCTAACATATACACAGATGACACTTTTGCAGAGTCCTAAAAAGAAAACTATGTTCCTTTATACAAAACTAGACTATTATTTACTACTCAAATTCTTGCAATAACTAAAGAAAACCCCCAACAATAAAAAGCTTCTGTCTTGCGACTCAGACCATCGGTTCTGCAGCGTTACCTGCAGATATAGCTAAGATTTTTGCAACTAAAACCCAACAAGTGAATACTCCTCCTGCCTAGGACAGGCCACTGTGTATAGCTATGTTGTTCTACACCTTTCTCAAATTCAAGTGCTAATTATACTCACATAACACTTACCAAAGTGAAATTATTTTCTTGATGATATTGTGTAGTAAAAATAATGAAAATCTATTAGTTTTCAAGGACAGTTGCTGGTGATCACCAGCTACTACTGGTACAGAATGACCTTTTAGTCAGCTGAACTCAACATTTTTATTAGCATTGTAAAGTCTTCTTCAAGTACAAAGGTACAGAGTCAGTTGTTTAGTGATCCAAATCTATTTTCAGTTATTTAAGATGTCAGTAACAAATAGCAGGATGTTCCCTGAGCAATCAAACATAGGAGTGCACGGGAACAGTTGTCAGACTCACAGTTTCACAAAAGTTCCTGCCAGCCACAACAGGCGTGTTTGAGTAGTACTGAGCGGTAATGACTGCACACACAGTTAATCAAGGTAAGAAACAATAGAGTACTTTAGATTGCTAATCATTACTGTTGGTTTGGGTTTTTAACAATGCCAATTAAATTAGTATAGTAAGCAGTTCTGAAGAGCTTTTGATCAAATTGAAATATAATCACTTTATACTTAGGGAAGGAATCGGGTATCAGAAAACTGATTCCCATGGTCGCTTTTAGTTAAAAAAACAAAACAAAACAAAACAAACAAAACCAAACACAGAAGAACATCTCATCACTAACTTCACAGCCAGTTCTCCTCATAAAGTCAAGAGATGTATCTTATAAAATGGTGACTCTGGTAATGTCACCCTTATTCACAGATAATTCTGACTTCCCCGTTAAGGAACAATGGAAATTTTTGCACAGCACAGTGACCTAATCAAAACACCCCTCAGAAATAACAAAGCACAAACATTCAACTGTATATATTCAGATATACACTCAAACCAACACCCACCTTTCTGCGTTTATACAGTATGTGTAGGTTTAGCTCTCAGAGAGGCAAATGAGTTGTTTTTCTAGGGTAACCTTGTCTTATAATTTAATAATGCAAACACGGTCTATAACCTGCACCTCCAGTTCTGCTACTGGAAAATATAGAGCACGCTTTTGCTGTTTTTCAAGGGCTTATTATGGAAACTGAGGGGGACTGCAACATCACTTGGACTACACATACAAGTTTATAAACACAACACAATAAACTCAGGGAAATGTTACTCCCAGTTTCATTTTAAACATCTAACTTAAATGCTTTGACTCTCTCCTTCAAAACACCTGATTTTTCCAACCGATTACAGAAGGAACTTAGGCGCCTAGGTGGAGGAATTAGATTTAAGTTAGATACTGAAAGTATCGTGAATACCCCAATTCTTCAGTGACAATCTTCTGCACTGAGAAGTGATACTGCCAAAAGAACTAAAGGGCTATGAAGGCAAACACTGGATTTTTGTAATTCAAAATGTGGCTATACAATATATATTTAAAAAAAAAAAAAAAACAAACCAAACAAAAAACCACCTCTGCGTACTGAACATTGATCTTTATTCAAATTTTCCTGTTACCTTCAAACGCTCGTGCAGCATCTACCAGGTGGGACCAGTCTAGCCCTGTGGCAGTGTCTGGCAGGGGCATCAGGCCAGGATCATTGAATTTGGCTTTATCAGATAAGGACCCATCTGAGAACCAGAATTCATCTAAACAATAAACACAATAATTAGTCTTCCTATAACAATGATGTACAATTAATTTTGAAGCTATTATAATGAACTGTAAAAAGTGTATAAGCAAAGAGTGCTTAGCTTCATTTCTCTGGTTTCTGTATTTTCCTGTTCAATACTCAGTATGGGTGGAACAATTTTTAAACTTTGGGAGAATAAGATGGGAAGAATTTCTAAAGTTTTTTTGTGCGACTTTGCACATGTGTTCTTCGCATTTTCATATGAATGCTGTGTGAGCAGGCAGCATTCATTCTTAAAGCATACCATATTAAACCTGAGCACTGAGCAGAAAAGTTGCTAGATAGACAAAGTTATATTTTTAAGAAGGCTGTGAAACAACATATGAGATATTTACATGCAGAGTTTTATTCTGAAACTTAAAGATTTTTGTTCCGGAAGCAATTTAAAAACCATAGTATTCTTTTCTTTTAATGCATTTGTAGAGTCTAGCCTAGATCCAAAACTCACTTTCACATTGAAAATAACAGCGTATTAGTTTAATATTTGTAACTGTATAGCCAAGGACGTAAGACTTGTGTGCTGACCTCTAAGCTCCAGAGTGAGCTGTAAAACATTGTATAGTGTAGATAGATTGTATATTAATTGAAATGTATACACTATAGAGTTAGTTCAAACACAGCTTTCAGTTATGCAGTCTTTTAGAAAGGTATCAGGAATGCATATCTTAGTAGAGGAGATGCTAATTTTCGTAATTATCTTAAATAGTTTTACATTTTCCGTATATATCCATAGCAATCTTCACTGTCATCGATGTGAACATATTAAAATGAATACTGCTGAACAGCCACACAGAAGTTCTTAAAACTGAACATAAACAAAATACATTCTTTAAAATCACATTTCATCCTAACCATAAAGCTAGTGATACAATATTGTACTTTCAGTACATAGTATAGTCTGGAAAAAATAAATTTTGCTTCAGATGTACCTACTTTTATTAAATTAAAAGGTCAAAATAGTAATTTTTCCTCAAATATTTCAGAAGGGAATTTCCATCTAGTTATTCCAGTGATTCAGACTAAAATATTTATGAGGAATATTTTTTCCAGGAAAACCCCAAACACAACAATCAAATGAAGGAAAAAATGCACACACACAAGTGGAAGATACATTGATGTTTAAGAAAATGTCATTGTCCTGATACCAATGAAAAAGAATACCAAAGTCCATTTGCATTAAAGATTCCTGACCTAAAAATCCAAAAGCAGTAGCCTGTTACAGAACGTTCTACTACACAGAGCAATTATTAGACCATATCATATTTTTTGCAGAAAACTTGTTTAAAAAAAAATAATAAACCAGGAACAAGAAAGTGAAGGAGCTTTGCAATCCTCTATCAAAAATTTTAGGAGTCCCACAAAGCAAAAACAATGCAGAAGAGGTAGAAATCCTGTTTACTTATGTGAAAGATGCAGTATTGTTATATTACAATTGGAAGTGGCTTGACAAACCTCTGTAGAAATATTTTTGTCAATACTCACTCTTAGTATGCATAAGTGGATGTTATATGAAACAGAAAATGTAATATACAAATATATTCTATGCATACATCTGTACTAAGATTTTATTTTCAGTTCCTTATATATAAAATCTTATCAAGGTTACCGTAGGGTGCAAATACATTGGAAGCTCAACATCAGAGCAGTCTCTGAACTTTTGTATATGACCTGGGAATTCTAAGAACCTTATTTATGCAAGTGCAATTGTTTTATACGTCCCTGCTGTGGAAAATTGACAGAATGCCTTATTTGAAAGGCTGGCAAGCCAGCTTTTGGTTCTAGATCAGCGGGCGGGCCCTAAGGGACAGCCCTTGCTTTGTGTGATCAGCTTACAGAGGCTGATTGTGAAACCTGTCAGGAAGATGCCTGCTCCCAGTGCGATTCTGCTGGCTTTCCAAATTAAAGCGTAGGAGTGATATATTCACCAGTAGTCATCCTTCATTATGCGTTGCCTTTGTGAGAACCTCAGTTCACCTTAGGGTGGATCCTATTTGGTCCCGCATAAGACCTGCCAGAGGAACTCAACTGCAGAAAGCCTGCCAGAGCAGAGATTTGAATATTGATAGCTCTGAAAACGCAAGTGCTCATGCTGATGGCTGAAATTATAAGCAGAATAACTGAACAGGAATGAGTATGCCACCACAGAATAATTCATTTTCAAGATATAAATGATGTGTTCTTGTGCAGTGTGGGGGGAGGAAGGGGGAACAGGAAAGAGAAAAAAAAAAAGAAAAAAAAAAAGGAGCTCTAATGATACAGGCCTTTCTGTGCTTTTGAATTTCAGAGAATATTGTTTGTATAATTCATTTTCGAGATATAAATGATGTGTTCTTGTGCAATGTGGAGGGAGGAAGGGGGAACAGGAAAGAGAAAAAAAAAAGGAAAAAAAAAAAAAAAAAGGAGCTCTAATGATACAGGCCTTTCTGTGCTTTTGAATTTCAGAGAATATTGTTTGTATTTCAGGAATGGTCTGGGTGAGATGAATTATTTCTAGCCTCCTGTATTTGCATTTCCTCCCTGCTCTTCTTACCTTGCTGTTACCCCCACTTCTTCCCTGTATGAGCGCTGCATTAGCAGCTGTAGGCTGCCTGTTGTCTTTTTGATTTGTGCAAAGGTGGCAAGTTATGCTTTAGCCTGCCCACCTCTACGTATCCAGACGGATATGTCTAATCTCACAGGCCGCCATTTTCATTGCTCACAGGACTGGTTTTGAAGCAACACAGGCTTACCCCTATTTACTTTAACGTAAGCATTATCCTTCGGTTTTAAAGACTATTTTAAAGACTGTTGTACTCCTTTTAGCACAAAGTCATTGATCTTGTCATTTCTGGTTCTTTCAGTTATGTCACTCTCTTCCTACACTTCAGAATTTTCTTTATTTTCATTTTTGATACATAAACACATAAAGCATTTTGAAGAGCTCTTATTTTCACCAAAATTACATGGTCAGTTCAGTTTCCAACAGAAATTCTCAAATTGACTGTCATCAGTCCCACATATCTCTGTATTCAAAGAGTAACTAGTTATACAGAAAGAAGAAAGATTCACCTGACTTAACCTTTTCTACTTCCCAGACAAGTATCCTGCTTCAGCTGGAACTGCTATTTTTATGTAAAGACTACAGATCAAGAAATAATATCTGCTAAGCACTTACTGTGCTCAAACTAGACATGCCATTTAACAAGCAGATTATCTCAAAAGATGCTGTAGCTGAAGGAACATCTCAAGGCATATGTAGACATAAATCCCATTGTCTGCTTCTTGTTCTTCTTTCCTGCTATCACCAATTATATCTCTACAGTCCTCTTAAACAACAGCTTCCGCCTGCCAAACCCTTCCCTTCTTCAGTATTACCTAGTGCTGTCCAAAGTCTCTCTTCAAAGACGCCAGCCTGCTAATAGACTTTCTCACGGACATATGCTCACATTACTGTTAGAATAGTGGACGTGTACTCCCAAGAACTACTTTTGCCTTCCCTTTTGTTATTGAAAATAGTCTCGTGTTCTGGTATGGTGGATAATTCACTGTGTGAGAGTCTGTAACAGACAAATATATATACTCCTTTGGTTGCATGAATTATTTAATCAACAGACTTTATTTGCTTACTGAAAAACTGATTTCCAAATTGTTCACGTTGTACATCATCAATACGCAGACATGCTCTTCCATTTTAATACTGGTTCTTATCAATGAGGTCAGTTTTGGATTGAAGCTAACACTCACACTAAGCCAGTTTTAAGATAGACTTTCATCTAATAACATCATTGCAGATATATCAGATGCACTTTTGGCAGCCTTTTCCCTATGGCATGTATAACCTGAGAACTTTCAGAATTTGTCACTATATTATTCCAAAATACTCCCTTCCTTATGGCCCTCTTCACTGCAAGTATCCTGCACCTTGCTCCTTTCACAGGAATGTCACGGCAGTGTATCACTTCAGGCATTTTTCTTTCCCCTTTCTTTTTGTGTTTCACAATAGGAGTGGACCACGGTGCCTGCAATGTCAGTCAGGCTGCCTCCACGTGTCTTCCTGGGTTTCCAATTTGTGTTAGTATACCAGTTCTGTATCACTGGTTCTCACTGTTTTCATTCTTTCCCTGCTAGTTCAGCTGCCGTGAATTTGCAAGACGGGGATAGATTTGTACCTGCGACCATGTATGGCACGCTAGAATCACTCAACATGAACAGCGCTGTCTCAGTTAGGGAATCATTAATGTCCCTACAGCAAAATTCCACAGTTCTCAGCTACATGAGTTCTGCTTTCCGGTTTAAGTTAAGTTAAAAATAAGATAAAATGAAATAAATCTTTCCACATTTGTGTACTGCGTGCAATCAACAGCACTCAACTGTCAGAGCTTGCATTTCAGGCTTTGCTCAAAGCAACTCTTCTTTCACTTCCCCCGGTGATAAAATAACAAAAAAATCCTATAGCTTCATCTTCTCATCTCCTTCCCACAGTCAACATCGCACACAGTTGAAGCTTCTGTTTCCATATTTGAATGGTTGTTCTGTCTGATAATTCTGATTTCCCAGTAAACTGAAAACCCTTCACGTAGCCTATTATGCTTTGGTTTTGGTGCTGCCTTGCTTACCTATTAATCACGCTCTTTTCCTTGCTAGAGGGATCTCAGGAGACTTGGTGCTGCCACTATTTCATGTACCACATGCTGGGTAATAACATGCAAGAACATATCTTCCTAAAAAGAATTCCAGACAAAACCACACTATTTCCACTGATTTCTGTAAACATTAAATATCAGTAAGTTTGCAATGTTTTAAGATCACAAACATATGTATTTTACAAACGACATTACTGTGACAGCTAAGAATCCTGATATCTGAAACTACAACCTCAAGCTAAAATTATAAATGAAAAAGAAACCTCTCACATCGCCACTGCTACAGAATGTAAATACCTGCTGCGCAGCAACTACAAAAACCTTCCTAGCAAGAGCCAAAGTTAGTTCCTTGCATGGGGATACTGACTAACTTTATTGAAAATAAAGGCAGGCAAGTCATGATGTGTTTGTTTTCAGAGTGTAATTACAGATAACCAACTAAATCTTCCTTGAAACAGCCATCAGAAAAGATCCCATATTGCTTGGATCGAAAGGCACTTTTATAACACAAAACCAGAAGCAGAGAATAGAGGTCGTATATGAAAATAGCATGAACTACTTTGGATATCAACAACCAGCTTCATTTTGACTGACAGGATACTAGCTTAATGTTTTCTCCCAGCTATGCGTATAAATAACTTTCTGCATCTAAGAAGCAGCAAGAATGGAAAATAGTGTTCAAGACGGAACTAATACACAAAACACTAAAATTTCACTGCTGGAGGAGTGGTATACAACTTTAGCGTACACCATTAATTGCCTTATGTCAATCTCTAGAATAAAAGCACGCTGAAGGTTTGATCCCATTGCACATTTACTTTTACAAGAAATGGCTCCAAACCCACATGCTTAACATAGTAAAAGAAGGAAATGCAATCAGGATGCCTGATTATATACATAGCTCCTTCATAGACTACAAAATCTACCGACTTAGTCTCAAATGAAACAAAATGGGTCTTCATTCTCCGTCAGTAAAAGCAAAGAATCTTTTCATTACATTCGTAGTAAAGAGTTTCACTCTGATCGAAGAATATTTTTAGAATGGCAAAGGTACACCAAGCATGCATTCCCATCTGAAGCAGGAATTCGGCACTTGTTTCTGACAGCAGTTTCAAATTAACCCGTGGTTAGTGACTAACACTCAGTCTCATAGCTGAGGCCACTACAATTACAGGCGTGTTTGGTATCTAAGGCTTACTTCTGAAAGTTAGCAAGCGACCGCTAGTTCCTGAAGGACAAGATGAATGACAGAGCCCTTTTTATTACTATTTCTTTTAAGTCACCTTCTGCTTTGTCTCTGGACATGCGCCTACAAAAGTCCTTAATGCTTTCAAGAAATCCACCCACATCTTCTTAACTATGGACTTCAGAGTCCACAATTGATCTACTATTTTTTTAAATTGTGGTCAGCTGTGATGTAATATTAAAGTAACTAACTAAAAGTGCCCTGTTTTTTTTCTCTAGATTGGGTCTCCCCTATAAGTCAGCCAGCCTAAAATATTTGCAAAGCGATTTAGCATTTTTTTAAAAACAAATTCACTCTTATTGAATATATAAATATGGATATGTAGCCTAAACATATATATCTGGCTGTATAGATTTGGGCTGTGGTATATAAGCATATATATTTTTCACAATTTTCTTTTTCTTTTTATTTGTAATTTTCATCATTTTAATTAATTTTTTCCACAAAAGTACTACAAACTTTATAGTTCATCGCTCTACATTGGAATTATTGCAAGATAAGCATATAATAAAGATCTTGCTCATGAAGAGCTCACAAGTAAAGACATCCTCACAAGATAGTTTTAATCCAGCACCCCAGACTACTCTTTTCCTGCCATTAAAAATGAAGTGTTATTTCCAAAGGTTTTACTAACATGTCAAAGAAAGTATCAGCAAATTCAGTTTTGAAATTGGAGATGACGATAAGTATTGTACATTTCCTTTTAAGATGTTACCAAAAGGATCATCTAAATAGAAGCTGTCCCATTTAGCTATTCTTTTGAATATATTTGTGAATATTTCGGTAATTTGAATGCACACAAAAACCAAACAAACAAAAATATTAAAAAAAAAATTGGCTTAATTAGCTCACCACTGGAAAATAAAATGATAACAAGAAATATGTTCAGACAAATGTTTGTTGCCTATCACTGATCTCATGAAAATTTTGGGGGAAGTAAAGTGAATGCTATCTCCAAGCATGATAAATGTGACTTGATCCCTAAGGCAAGCATAAGCACTTACTGCTGACCAAATATGCTTTTCCTAGGATATCTACAACACTGATTACACATCTCATTATTTCACCTTAAAAGTAAAATCTAACTTAGTATTTGGTGATTTGTTTGAATTTATTACAAATATTCCAAACTCAGCACTGACAGTAACATCACTTACTTCTCAGATTTCCCATTCCAGGAGTCAGGCTCATTCTGGGAGGCAATGTGCTGTGATACGGTGGCGTAGTGCTGAATAAGATATCATTTGGCAAGGCCTGGTCCAGCATTGAACTTCGAGAGCTAGCGTATGAAGATCCTCTCCGATTGCTACATATACTCTCATCAGACAGGGTACGGTAAAGCGTCCTCCGAGGAGAAAGGTTTCCATAAAATGAAAACTGAACATCAAAATACGAAGATATAAGAACACGTATTACTGGTTAAGATAATTCACACAATCATATCCATCACCAGTTCCTGGGAGTATTTTTCAGAGTAGGCACTCTGGAATTCTTGAGCTAATACAGAAGATCAGAGATTTGTTCCACCACACCAGATCTACTGGCACCTCAAGAGAGTAACTGAACTGGATTTTCATACTTCCTCTTGATATTTTGGAACATATCACCATGAATTTATCAGATACTGTATAGTTTTATTAATTCTGAATTGTTAAATGAAACCGCCATAGCCTTGACAGCAATGTTTTTTAGAAATACGTATAAGGTTACAAAGTCTGGTAACATTTATTCAAGACTATATATATAACTGTTTGATTTTAATTTGAAATGACTACACTTTAATGTTAAACATTCTGAACTGATATATGGTGCAATATAATTCACTGGATGATAAAAGTGACTTGAGACATTGCATCTCTCCAGATATCACAAAATAGGCTTAGAAAAGAGGTTAAGAGTTCAGTGAAAACTGTTCACGCCTTTCAAAAAGTTACTTAAACCACAACCCAAATATCTACAGTAAAACAAGATGTTACTGTATTGTAAAACTGGGCCATTCAACTTCATAAGTCATTCTTTAGCACTGCAAATCCAGTTATTCTTCACACCTAAAAATGTCGGTTATTGCCTTAATTATTTTGACTGGTTTGTCCTGCATATAACAATTTAATGTCCTGCCCTGTTTTCTTTGTAATTAATTATGAGTTGCACGCTCCCTATGCAGAATGTATGCTTAAGGGCAGTAGCTTTTTAAAAACAGTGAATATAGCATAGAATTAAAGATATCTACATTGTTTTTATTTCTGACAAAACTTGCTCGCTGATGAATATTTCTAAAAGGCCTACACAGAAACACCCATGCCACAAGACGGGGTCTTTACAAAATACACTTCATAGTGCTAGTTCAGGAAAGCGTCTATCTTGATGACATTACAAAACATGCTCAATTGTTAGAATGCTTAACTGGGTCCCAGGGAAAATTGAGGGAGATATTCAGATTGTAATCTAGGAAAGCATCAAAATACTATATCGGTTCTAGAGATTTGCCCAAAACAGATATGGGCTGTGGGAATAAACATCATCCAAAACGTGATTTTAACGCTTATGCAAAATGATCACAACAATAGACAGAAGCAGCATTCCTAAATGAATGGATAGTGGACATACACACCATCCTTAAACGAATGGATATACGGTATCCTTCTATAAGCAGTGGTTAAAGAAGATCAAAAGACTCTGAGCCTACTTAGGGACGACATTAGGCAAAGGGTTAAAACCCTCTGAATTGAAGGGTCTCTGATCCTCTTTCCTGCACTCAAGATTCCCGGCAAGCATCCTGCTGCAATTCTTGGCTGTTACTCAAGTCTCCTCAACCTCATACTGCATCTTATCTATACAGGTTGTTCACTAGCTATTGCTGGAGCTTTACAGAGTTTCCTTTCAGGCAGCGACAAAAACTAAGCATTACCTAGAGGCCTCATTATTCCCTGATCTATGAAGAAGGTAAAATCAAAAGTGTGATTTGATCCTGTAGAATCTCCCGTATTTGGAAAATTCCTTTCTAGCTTTTGCTGTCAAAGACCACTAACTCACCTACACCAAGATTATTACCCTCTATGAAGGCATAATCAAAGACTGGATAACTGCCGAGTCCTACGGATGGGGATCCCCTACGAGTCAGGGCCTACGGTCTCTCTCTTAGTGAGCTTTTGTTTGGGTGTCTTGGGAGGGGAAGGGGACAGCAGTAACTTATCTCAAGATGGCCACACCTCCTCACTCCTTGTTGTCTCTTATTTAGGTAGCCAGAAACATTGGCAGCTCTCAAAATCATCACAGAAAAGCAATTACTGTATCAATCATAAACCATAA
The DNA here is from genome assembly GCF_965231255.1 of Vanellus vanellus. Classification (NCBI taxonomy): domain Eukaryota; kingdom Metazoa; phylum Chordata; class Aves; order Charadriiformes; family Charadriidae; genus Vanellus; species Vanellus vanellus. The sequence goes on along the minus strand of NC_138907.1, from coordinate 46,478,608 downwards.
AAACCTCTAGGACATTATTCATGAGAATTCAAACACATAACACGCATACTTAACATACTGCACGTTAAAAAATATATATGATCTGAATTTTAAATTCAACCCTGCACTTAGAGGATTCCCATGTGTTACTTTTGTTCAGACATGATGATTATGCTAATTAGCACATTGTATAAACACAGAGGGTTAAGAGAGCATTGACTTAATATCAAAGTGTGACTATTATCTCAAGTAATTTAATTGCTTTGTGCTTCATTCCACATTAAGCATGGAACTCAGAATCACGTATGCCTTGGGGAGTAGTAAATTTTAAGTTCTCTATCCACTTTTGGTGAACTTTTAAATTATATACCCATATAACCCGTGGTTAAATTATATACCCATAAACAACACCCATTGTCTTCATACTATAAAGATAAGATGTATGTTCTCCACTCGCACTGACAATTATGCCTTTTGAGCAGTTGCCACTGATACCTACTTGAAATTATAACTCAAACAGAATTGTTGGTACTGAGTATCATAGTGCAGGGGAAAACAGGCTACTTTTATTCATGTGATTTAATATAATATGAGGTGGATAAATTTAGGCATCCAACCTTTAAAACATTACTTTTAATCTTTGAAATTGTAATTAAGTTGCTCAACCTGCACCTGTCTCTGCTCAAGCTAAGCAAAGACATACTTAAACAAATCCTCTATTTCACGCATAATCATCAAACTAGATATTAGTTTCGCATTGTGGGAAATGGTATTTTGGGACTTACGGTCAGTATTTATAGAGTCCTCATGGAATATACTTAGCTTGTACAAAATGATATTGCCTTGTCTACAGCAACTTTGGGAATACCAGAAATTCACTTCGAAGGTAACTGTGTCTGAAATACACAGAGCTGAAGAAAGTAGCTCACCTTTCTTCTCCCCTCCTCCATAGAGAGGCTGTCTGGCAGCATCAACTTCAGAAAATCTTCTTTGGACAAGACTTGCTGACTTTCAACAATGGCATTCCTCACAGAAGTTTGGAGTGGACTCGATGCAGACACAGCATCAATATCATCATACACTCTGTTGAGACAATTGGTGTTTTTAGCAAGGGAAGCAACAGTGCTCTTGGATTTGAAAGACTGCACTCATTTTCTGTCACAAGGTAAAAATTGTTAGAATTATCTCCTGATACAGCACACTCTTATTTGGAACATTTCTTCAATCGTTTTATATTTGTGAAACTGTTTGTGGGTCCAAAACAGAATTCTTAAAGTACTGAAAAATCAATTTTAGGAATTTTGAAGAACAACTAAAAAAAGCATAATGCTTGTTTCTCCTAGCTTGCCTCTCTCTTTTTTTACATACCACATTTCTCTATTGTTAAAGAAGCATTTATACATTTCTGATAGTTCATCACAAAGTATTTTAACTTTTAATTCCTTAGCAAATAAGAAAAATCAGTATTTTATAGTGTGACATTGTATCCAGCGTCACAATCTGGCACAATTACTATGTTCACCAATGGCAATGTTTGAAGTATATTGGTAATCGATTGTGCCATGTGCCAAGTGTGTTTTATTATCAGCAATTTCATAAAGCTCTTTAGATAAATAAAACAGCTGTCTTCCTTAATTATCAGCATATAAAAATGTATTTACTGTTAACAAAAGACTGTCAAACTGAATTATTATCTTTCCGCTTCCTTCCAGTGAGCAAGGAGAGAGAGAATTTTAAGAGGTTTACTCTGGAAATGCAACTGAAGGAACTAGAGATTCCCAATCACAGAGAACATACATTTGAAGCCATTACTTTTTGCCAAGTGCAGCATAATCAGTGACTGTCTTCAGCAGAGAGGAAACAAGCTTTGCTACAGTAGAGGGTAATTCTCAGTGAATTATATCCTATAGTGGCACAACATTCAGCAATTGACCTGATTTTCATCATCATTGCTAATTAGAGATGTTATTTTATTTCAACATAATTATATTCAGAGAGATTTCCTCTCTGTGATGTACGGAAAGCCTTCCTAGAAAGAAAGAGGTGAAGCAACGCGTTACACCACGAAAAAATCTGAAAATATTTTCTGATATATGAAGTGCTGCCATATTCAATTAATGTTTCTTAAATAGAACTAGCTCTTGAAGATACTCTTCCAAATTGCTGTGGTTCCAGTCTAAATATCATGATTCATTATGCAATTTCGTTTTAAGGGTTCTGTTCAAAACGAAGAGAAATTGTTTCAGGAGTTCGTCAACTTCAAAATGCAAATCTTCTGGGAATCAATGAAGTTACCATTTTTTAAGTGCAAATACTAGGGGGCGTGTGTGTGTGTGTGTGTGTGTGTGTGTGTGTGTGTGTGAAATCACCAATGCAATAACACAAAGAAACACAAATAACCAGGATAGAAAGGTAGTAACGTCTACTTTTGAAAATTAGGAATTTAAGAGCTTAACTTCAGGCTCATATTTCGTAGCCCATATATTCTAGCTTCTATTTTTAAATATGAATCTTGCCATAAATATGCATATATATGTAATGAGATATTAGATGCAAATAAGCCATTCCCTTTACACAAAGAGTAATCCCATAGCAAGCATTTGAAAATCAGGTACTGCATGTCACCTTGTCAATTTATCAAGATATATAGAGCTATGATTTACTGAGAGACAGAAATGAATAGCTTATGCAGAAAAAGAAAGCAAAGAGGTTATCAGAGAAGATGATTTTGAAGATAACAGGAATTTAAAGGTTAGTTTTTAACAGCAGATTCAAACGTTACTTATTACTGCTGCAGCACGGGGAAAGTCTAATCTTTATCTACATTTGAGATACTATATCTTTTCCTTTGAGTGCAAGCCTTTTTCCTCCGCCTAAGAACACATTTCCCATGAGCTATTCCCATGCTGTACACATAGCTGTTCGTTAGAACTGTTTGGAATATTGTTGTCTGTATGTCACTTGCCAGAAAAAAATGTGTAGTTTTATTGAAGCCTGCACATTTTGTACAGTTTCAGGAAGAGAGGGTCAGATACCTCTTTTCCTTGTGGCGTCCTAACCACCAGTTCATACCTGTTCATTAAAAACAAAGTCAGAAAAAGATACCAAAGAACCACTAAAATACCCCCAACTGGCACTATTTTTTTTTTTTTTATTATCTACTGTAGGTCACTGATACGTTTACGGTCATCTCTCCCATCTGTAATGTACGAGCTGATGTTATAGGCAACAAGATAGTAAGGTTTAATACAGAAACGTCAGGAAGTAAGCTTTCTTCAACCAACTAAAGTTCCTGAAGATTTGTAGAAAAGGCCCTTAAGACCTTAATAAAATTGTACCTTCCCAATTGTTTCCTAGAGACTCAAAATGCAAATTCAGAATGTCATACATTTTTGCCTACACACACTTTCAGAAATTTCTGTCAGCCTGCTTTATTTGACACATGGGAAAAAGATGCAGCTGGATAGAACAGAGGAAAAAACAGTATCCTGTGCAGTTATTTTCTTTTTTTTTTTTTTTTGGTGTACCTTTGATACATAAAGGTACAGAAAAAAAAGACCAAACATTTAAAAGTGAAACAGAATTTGTCATTTTTAATTTTTCTATCCTATTTTAAAATTTTCCCTTCTTTCCCCAACAAACTTAAACAGAGTTCTTACTCATGGCATTCGGAAACTTCAGATTCTTCAGGTGTAGGACTTCCTTCTGATTTTTTCCATCCAATGACATATTTACTCACTGCTCCTTGTCTGTGGTACGGTTTTGAAACCGACCCAGAAATTTGTTGACTACTATTCTGCGACACTATATAGACTTTGGAGGTATCTAGGGAGCCGCTCTTTTTCGAGCAATGTGTTGATGGGCTTCCTGAATGATGTGACCCACTGAAAAAGTAAAGAAAACACACAAAAGCAAACATGAAAACTGCTATACAACAACAAATCAGAAACACTTTGCCTGGTATGCAGCTATAATTCTTAATGGTAAGTTTTTCTCAAGGTTAAAATCGACGTAGCAATATGGTACAGTCATTTTCTATATACTGGCAGTGTATACATTAAAGATCTCCGAGAACAGAATTGTGATGAGTTTCTAAAACTAGTAACATATATAATTCAACTTGCTGAAATGCCGATGCAAACTGATATGAATGAAAATTAAAAGACTAAGTTCAAGACATATATAGAGAATTTGTGTGTGCAATTTTAAGTAAATATATACACACATATTATTAATGGTATAATTCCATTTACATCAAGACCTATAGGGAATTACCCCAAATATCTCTCTAATTTTAAAACTTACGTGCTTTTCCACTTCATGTTAATTTTGCCAATTCATGCCAGTTTAGACTGTGTCTTTCATTCAGTACCATTGAGAATTTAATATTAACAGAAGTAAATTTCAGTTCAACAAAAACAGTCCTCTGGATAATTTTAATTGCCTCTTTTATTAAGAATAACAGCACTAGTAGGCACTAATGAAACCTTTCACTGGAGACCCACAAAATGGTTTAAAATGAACTAAAGCAAACATTTCCTTGAAGAATAAATTTCTTCTTTTCATCTTGGAGGTGAAGTAAGCAAAGCATTCAGAAACCATGTACCTTGCCTAAAATCATAGGCTGGAACCTGAAGTAGCAGGTCCTAACTTCTGGTCGTTGTTGGTTTAAGAATAGCAAACACATTGCTATCTTAATCTAATCCCCAAAACATTGGATTAATTCACAGAGGACCAGAAGGTGTTGCTGAAAGCATAACAGACATGGCTACTTTGCTGTCCATGCAGAGTCAAATACAAGCAACGCACGTGCATAGATGTCATTAGATCAAATTAAAATGTCTACTGTGTAAGAAAGTTGAAACATTAAGGCGATTAATAATTTTGATCACAGTTAGCATGTGCATTTAATCCTAAAGGCAACTTATTTTCTCTCCTCCCTCTTTCTCCTCAAAAAGTGGAAACAAGATTATGAGGTTTGGGGGGAAGAAAATAATGCGGGTGATGTTAAAAGCTTCTTTGCTTGCTATCCTTACAAATATGCAAAGAAATTATGTAAAGATGTGGTGAAGAAAATAATTCAGTTACGAAAAATAGAAACCTAAAGATGAAGCAACATTGAAGCACAATCTAAAATACATATCAGATCGACAGCAAGGACATTATCCAGAGGACTTTAGACTTCCATTTGTAACTAAATTTAAGAAAAATAGAGCACCCAACCTCATTCTGTAGGTTTTAAACAACAGAATATTTTTGAAGCGAAGAAATAAAGGCCTATAAAAGCCTGGTTTTAGACAATGAGTTCAACGCAATGGTTGGAACAAGCAGTATATATTTTTAGGATCCAAAAGACATTCTATGATGTAGGAAGCAAAGCAAAATTGAAGGCCGTGAAGCTAAGCTGTTTCAGCTACAGTAACATAAAGGTATTTGATACTTCATGTGCATAATTAATATAAAATAGGACAGAGAAAACCATTAATAACAGAGCTGTGAGACAACGTTGTGCATAGCTCAAGTCAGTCTTGCAGTTTGAGATACTGTTTCCCATGGCAGGCTTAATTCCGTAAATCCTAGTCAGACGCTACAGTAGCAGTTTTTTTCAGGGGGTTCTTTATCTGATGACATTAGAGAATCAGGCCAGTATCTTTCAACTAACCAACATCTTTCCTATGCATTGCATTTTTTCTATTCAGTAAACAGAATACAACTGTCATCTATAAATGCAACACTTCTTCATGACATTCCACCAGTCTGGGGGCTTGTTTCTTGAACTTTTACACTGTTTAGCTACTGCAGAACAAGTTTACTATTTAACATTCATAAAACAATTGTGAATGAATGCCTCAATAGTGATAGAACTTCATTGTTGCAGATTATGAAGAAATACAAACCCAGTGTCTGACCAGTTGGAAAATATACATAGGATTCAGCAGTAGATAACACACGCTCATATGTTAACTCAACTTTCTTAGATTTATTTGAATGCCTCAGTGTTGCAGCATCACAGCTACAAAATAAGATGTTTTTAATAATGTATGCCTATGGGTGCTTTATAGGTGATGCCAGTTTTTAAACCCAACTGCAAAATTATTTATCACTCCACCATAATTTGAAGAATATGTAAGCAATGTTTAAATAAAACAGTTGGATCACATAACAAGTCTGACATTTTTCCTATAGCAAAAGGGTTTGGGTTTGGCACACAAATTAGAAGGTGATAATTTGGAAACATTGCTATTGCCAAAGTGGAATTGGGCAGTGAGTCGTCATCTCAACAATAATTACTACTTTGGAAATGCCTCAGTAAACCCATTTAAAATCTATATGCCTTTTTTTTCCCCTTTAATTTTTAATTAATCCATAAAATGTTTATTCCATAGAAGTGAGCAGCAGATTACTTAATGGTTGCCTGGCACTTTAAATATGACAGCTGCCACACAAGTGCTGAGAATACATACTCTGGCCATTAGAAATCTATTTCAGCTCATTATGACGAAGTCCTAGAAACACAGAGCTTATTTCTAGCGCTTCAGAAGTCTCAACATATAAAATTAAATCTCAATGCACACAACGCAGATTAAAACTGGAGCTTGTGCATTATCACAGGGGTAGTGAAAGGTTAACATAAAGGCATTTACCTAGTTTTCACACTAGTCTATTCAATAGTCTATACTATCTTTTACAACTTGTGAAAAAAAAGAAATCTGTAAGTCAGAGTAAGTACACAAGACTAATTCACTCATGTCAAGCATATAGAGAAATGAGGATACAAGATATTATTTGGTTATTTTCCTGTACTGTTTGACATTGGAAACAGGAAAATCAGAGGGAAAGAACAACAATTTCCTTCCATCCTTTACAGACTAAAAACCTTAACACATAGACCAAAGCTTCAACTTCAAAGTCACCATAAAATGGGAATTGGGAGATAAAGGCAACTCGTGTACTTTCAAAGTGTGCTTTCCAACAGATGTGCTATGCGCACATTCCAATTGTAACAAAAAGAAGAGCTGAAAATCCATCAAAAATTCAGTTCAGCAAACAAAATTGTAAAGCATACTTCACAACAATGTAAATTAGGGGGGATTGTACGCAATGCATTTTCACTAGATGTAAAAATTGCCCATTGCAATTTTTCTGATTTCCCTCAGCATTAACTCCCTGTTGCATTGTACTAAAAAGAAAAAAGTATGCAAAATAAGTTCTAGGTGAGTTCTAGGTGTAAACTTCACTTATACTCAGGGATGCTTCCCAACTTTAAAAACCTAACCAATGTGCCCAAGGTCACATATCAAGTCTCCATCAGATCCGGGAGTATGGCTACCTAAGCTTTTTAGGCAGACTCATCAAAAATTGCCTGAAAACTGCTCATATAGGCCTTTAGATACAACAAAAACATCAAAATCAGTTAAGTGCAGTTTCAAAGAGAGGTAAACAGAATAACAAAAATGAAAAAGAGTTCTCCGTATGTTAATCCATAATCCCTAACTTGTAAGAAACACATACCTGGAATGAGAGGAAATTTCACTTAGGTCTCCCATACTGCCTTCAGCTGTATGACTGGTAGAAATAGCAGAGGCATAGCTATGAACAGCATAGATTTTAGCTGGATCATCATCTGGCCCAGGAGTTTCAGAAGACTCTGTCCACTGCTCAGTACGACAATGTACTCCAGACCTGCTGCCAGCAAGGTGCAAAGGGGCCAGAAGAGGAGCGGACATGCAGGGAGCTGTATCAATTCCACTGTCAGTAGAAGCCCCCTTTATATATGTTAATCCAAGCAGCTCAGGATCCATCAGGTCTCCAGAACCGAAGTGTTTTTCATCACTGTTGCTGGACGTATTACTGGATAGGGTGTTGCTGCTGGAGTGGCTTGAACAGCTTTTGTCTCCAATCTTAACAAGAAGAAAAACAAAACAAGACCCTCCTCAAGTTAAATAGTAAAATGTGTATTTTCATATGTTACCGAATTTGTGCCATTCAAAGACCATTTTGTTATTTTTTACAGTATGCTGTAATATAACTGCAAAGTATGAAAGGAGTGAATTATATCACCATACCACCAGTTTCTATGAAACGAGTTGCATAACTGACTAGACACACTAAAAATTGATGTCACTGCAAATAAAAAGGCTCTAGTTTCATCTTCTCTGGCAAATCTTAAGATCACACTTGAATTTTCCAATTATAGGGCCTGCTTAACATCCATAAAATTGCATTCCTGAACAGTTAAAATAAGCATCTGTTAAAGCTACAAGCGTTGGTAATTATTTGTTTAAACAAGTTCAACTGCAAACCTGAAAAACACCAAAGACTGAATTATCCTTGGCTTTTTCCTCAGTGTAGGTGAAATACGCAGCTTATTGGATCAAATTCAATTGGATGTGTGGCTAGTTAAATTGAAGCCAATCACGACGTATGCGTACCAGATGAAAGCAACTTAAGTCACAGGGCCCTAAGCTATGCAGGGCTATTGAAGTGGAATAATTATGTCAGGCATTTGTGTCAATAAAGCCGGTGGGTTTTGTTGTTTTTTTCAAAAGAGATTTTATAGAGAGTTGGATTAACTTATCTATCTGACGGAGTAGCCAGAATAAGGGCAGATGGACTTCTATTAGGTATAACGTAAACGTGGAGGGTGAATAACTTTTTTACGAGATCCCATTCCTAGCAGATGCATAGAAACATAGCTGTTGCCCATACACTGCAGCAGTTAGACAAGGCAGCCTTGCCAGAAATGATACTTCTATTCCATGTGGGAATTAATAGGCCTCAAAATTTGAGAAAATTGTTTTAGGAAAAAAAAAGGAAGGGTTACATTTGCATACATTCTAACCTTTACAAGATGGCTGCATCTTAAAAACAATGGAACAATTGATAAAAATACAATGAGCAGTTTTTTCAAGGAGAGGGACTGGGAGAAAGGTTTCTGGAGAAAAGGCATGTCACCTCTTACTGTAAATGTAAAATGGAACCAAAGTGGACAGAAACAAGGTCAGGGCGGGGGAAGCTCAAAGGCATAAAATTAGCCTCAGAAGATGTATTGCGTGTATGAGCCTTCCCAAAAATTTCCTGTATGTTGCTGAACATACGTGCTTATGTACCTTCCTGACCCTGCAAGCAACAGAGAATCTGGACAACAGCTATTGATACAGACATCTTGAACTGCCCAAAGTTCACTATGGCCATAGCTTAGGATCATTTTATGCATTTCCTTGTGCCAAGAGAAATTATTGTACGAAAGCTCAGCACGGCCCTAATTGTTACATGTTGTTAAAGACTGTGTCGTGGAGCGAGATTTAAAAAAAAAAAAAAAAAAATCTGCAGAAATATGATATTTATTCCAGGAGAACAAAGAAAGCTTGAATATAGCCAGAGAAATTCCCCCCACCTTCTTTCCCCCAAGTAAAAACTCATAAAAAGAAGGCATAGACCTTTTTTTCTAATGGTTAAATATTTGACAGAGGTCTTGTACATTTGCTGTAGCCCTCATTGTGAATTCCACTGGCTGGCAAATTGAGCTGAACAAAAAGGGGATGCTCAAGACAACATTACAAGGTCCTTCACAAGGTGATGACCATTTTTTTTTTCTGTTTTACAGCATAAAACAACAAAATCGCCTCATTTTATTAATATTGTCTTTATAATAACACTGGTTCTTACTTTGTACAATATAGTTCTTTTGTACCTGCACTAGACATACGCATACAGAGGCAAACACAAATATAAGCCCACTGTGAAATTTTCTCTTCAGGTCCCCACCATCCTAAAAGCATGAGAGCTGCCATTAGCATAAAACTCTGATTAAAGTTAAGCAAACTCATCATTTAACTTTGGTATTTGTCCCCTGTTTAATACTGATTGTTACCTATACTGAACCGAGCCTCCTATCAACTTTGACTTAAGGTAAAAGAAAGTATTTTTGTCTTCATGTGCATAGTTCTACAGCATGATTCTGTTTGCGATAGTAATTTTTGAGAAGTATCAAGCTAAACTCTCATAAGGCATCAATGTACATAAGATGAGAAACTGGCCTCATATTCTTACCAATGTAAGTCTACAAATAGTGTACAGATTCGCACTACGTATAGCGGGATTCTCCATGTAACAAACAAAAAAATAGAAAAAATACCATGCATTTGATTAGTGTACTTTCCGTCAGTAAGTCATTGAGGATTTCGCCATTACTGAAGACAGGCCACTAAACTAGGTAGACTAGAAATCTGTTCAGCATTCCAAAAGTACAAACTATTTTTTAATAGTGCTTATTGATAATTATACTACATGGGTATACAATATGACAAGTGGTATAGTGAGTATAATTTTTTTTTAAAGGACATGAAATATTTCGCAGATTAAGCAAGCCAGTATAAATGAAGCTGTAAACACATAGATGAGCTTAGATTATACTAGTTTTGCCTCCTCAGTGCCCCAGACCCAAGCACTCTTGGAGTTCTTTGTTTACAAATACAGATTAAGCATACTCAATTCACCCTACACCAAGGCGAGCATACTCTTTGACTCCCAAAACACACAGTGGTCTTCATAAATTGCTAAAATGTACTCTTAAGATGTAGTTTTTAAGTCCAGGGTGGGGGTTTGGGGGTTTCTTTTCTGTTTGCTTGTTTGGGTTTGGTTTTTAGTGGGTTTTTTTTAGAGTTTTGAATGACATCCAGTTAAAAGACTTACATGTGAAAGTTTGTTCGGCGACTCCTTGCCGCTGCCTTCTTTCTGTAAAGCCCGGTCTTTGTAGGAGCTCAGGACTTTGGTCGATGGTGCGTGCCACTTGGTTTCTGCCATAAATAATTGTGTTTTAATTTCTGAATGCTAAAAAGATGAGTATACTGTACAACGAAAAAAGGCACATGGCTTAGCCTCAGGTTTCCAACCTGCACACTCTTTGGAATCAGAGACGTCTATCTTTGCAGAATTTCCCAAGATACACTTTTTCAATGATAATTAAATGAAGTTCAACCTGCTCTTCATCACCCATGAGGCCTTCTGAAGTTCAGGGTTAGTTTGCTCCAGGTATTATCTAAATATCCCACACCATATTCTGTTAGTCTGTCTGTAACGGTCTCTGCTTTCGCTGTCATATTACATGCTCTTTGTGTACCAAACCTCCGCATCGGAAGGTGGCTGCACTTCAACAGGCACTGCATTGCAAAGAACATTTGTTTTCAAGATACAGCGATTTTTATTACCAGAATGTCTAGTTCCTTCCAAAGCTTCCTCTCGTTCTCTGCCTCCTTCACACTCCAGTGAGGCTGAACCTTGGTGGTGTTCATGGAGCAAAGGGGACTGGCACCTTTTAACATAAGCAGAAAACTAAGCTGTTTGTTTGGTTGGTTTTTCCTAGAAAACTAGTTACATGATGAACAACAACATTTTTTACTCTTCAAAGAAAATACTTCGTGATTTGTCCAAACAATTAGCATTCCCCCCCACTAAGGAAATATAGTAACATTTCCAAATACCGCATGGAAATACTTAAATGCCATTTTTTCAAGAGCACACTATTATATCTTAAGTGTGAACAGCCCAAAAAGACACTGAACTTTAAGATGAAATGCATTCTTGGGGCTATATATACAAAGTTTTTTTGCAACAGAGAACTATGGTAATATATGCTTAACCACTTTATGAAGTAAGCCCCCCAGAAAGTAACTCTGTTTTGCGGGTTTTCGCACTCAGAACCCATAAGCAAGCACCAGATCCATTGCTTTGTATTATACTGCAAAAGTTAAATTATTTCACAAAGCAACAAAATAAAACCAAGGTTACTATTAGAAATAACTGTGCTGGAAAATGACCCAAGATGCATTTTCATGTGTTTACTGCCAAAAAAATTGCTATTTTTTTATTTGAATTATTAGCATCTATATAGCTGCCAGAGATTTCAGTGAGTATTCTGAAATTCCTTGAGAAGTCTCCAAGATATTCATGTATATATGGTACATGGAATAACTTATCCACAAACAGTCATACAAAGAAATATTAAGCTTACAGACAAGGAGTCAAGCTGATGCATTCAATATTCACATTCTTTCTGAAAAGTAGCTTCTGAAAGCCAAGTGGCAAATCTGAAATGCTTTTATATTACGCTATGTAGATACTGTCATAACTTAATGTTTTGTAACAGGAGTGTTTTCAGCAGCTATATTTATATAACAAAGAGAGAAATTTAAAGTAATTTAGAACAGATGTCTCACATAATATTGTTATAACATGGACAGTATACTGGGGTGGTCTTTTATACACAGATAGCTAACTTCTGAAACTTCGGCACCAAGGGATTAAGAGGGGTGTGAAAGAACCATCTATACACCACAACAGCCTTTCAGGTAGAAGGGACCTCTGAAAGAGTTCTGCTTTTCTGAGGAGAGATGCTAGGGAATGGGTGTACAGTACAGTAGGAAATAAAACCTTTGAAGACCATAAAGGTAATTTTTTAATCAAGTACCCTTCCACTGAAGCAAAAGGTGGGGAAATTACTATTTTACTCCAGTTCTGAGTTACTAGCTGATTTCTGGCCTGTTTCTGGGAAAGTAAACCTAGGAACTGTTTGTTATTTACCTGATTTGTAAAATAACAATTTGATCCTAAAGAATTAAAGCTGTATGGCTTTAAAACAGTATTGGCATACAAGTTACATTAAAGGTCAGTAAACCTCTACATCTTAAAATATGCTAGTAGGTTTTGCAAATACATCTATGATATAGAACATCCACATAAATTTTGCTTCAGGAAGAAGATGCATAGGAGCTATAGCAAGATTTAAAAAAAAAAAAAAATAAAAATCATCAATACCCGTCATATCCCACTTGCTGTCTCCATTGGCTGCTCCCACTGGGTCCTGGGTCACTGGAGGAGGACTGGTTGCTCGGAGAACTTCTGTAATGTTAACTAGAGTCATTAACAGTGCACTGACGTATTTATGGTGTTTCAGTTTTGAACTGGGCTGTGCTTCTTTTATAAAATACACTCATTTTTACAAGTAATGTAGATGCAGTATGAACACTTAATTATATTAATTTTGGGAATTTACAATTTCATCTTAGTTTCATAAAACTTAAACAAGTATTTAAAAAATATATTATTTATTTCATCACTATTAAATATTTCCAACTGAATATATAAAAAGGCACAAAAAGAGAAAGACTAAGTGCCCGATCCTTTTTTTCCCCTACATCTAGCTTTACTTCTGAACAAGTGGGATTACTCAGGAATCAAGAGCAGCTGGATTAGGTCTTCAAATTTATGCATAGGAAGCTCTCATGATGGATCAGAAATGATTATTAGTCGCTTTGCATGTATTCCAATTTTCAACATAGTAATTTAGAAGAGGTAACACCAACACTTTATTTTATTAAATCTTTGACATAGAAAAACAGTAAGAAAGCTTTTTCATGCATAGTGTTATTTTGTACTTATTATTTAAACTTTTGAGCCTCACATCTTAACAATGTCTCTAATTACTTTTTGGATATCCAGGCAGTTGAAGTGCAATGTTCAAACTCGGGTTTGACCACCCTCCTATCCTTCACATCTGTGCATATCAGTCCATAACTATAATACAACTTCCCTCAGTGACATTAATTTGTAGTCCTTGTACTTCCCTTCTTTTCATATCATGATTGTTTGGTTGGTTTTGGCTATATGTAGAAAATGAACGTGTGTACTCAGGGAAGAGATGAAAAGAGGTAATTTTGGATTTATGCACAACACTTTCCCAAGGACATGACATTCAAGACGCAACTTTACTGTTCAGCTTGAAAATTTTGAAAACATTATCTGTTATATTCTGCCTAACAGCCAAACACATATAAAATAAGTAGATTGTGTAGCGTGTAATTCTTCAACATGTCTCTCTCTGATAAGTATTGACAGGACTGAGCCTTTCTCAATCAAGTGAAACAGTCTGTAGGCTATGCTTGAATTCAGTTGCACGTTCTTGCTTCTCACCACCAAGAACTTTGCATTTCTTGCACAGCTTAAGCGATCCAGCATTAAGGAATGGGTTAGTTATGTTTCCAGCCTTCCAGCTTGATGTTTAAGACGTTGTCCTTTGTACCGTCCAGGGCTGAAGAATGTCTAGATCGCAAGCCTCCCATTTGTTGGATAAGCGTCTAGCCATTAGCCTACTAAATAAAGGGTGGCTACAAAAGGAGAACCACAGAAATCCAGCCAATGAATGCCTCACACGGTTCCTCTACAGAAAAGTTAGAGCTGCCTGCTCTCAGGAATGGATTCCAGACTGCAGGTGAAAGGATGGACTTGCCTACAAGTGTAACTCAAGAACTAAAGTACACAGAGACTTCTTGGTGTGGAAAAACAGAGGAGGGAATGAGTCTGACTGAAGCTTCGCTCTTCGGCACTCGCTATAAGCAGCTGTCACAGCATTAGGTGTTTTGTAGAAACAGGAGTACAGCTTGTATTTCTTAGTGATGAATATGATTCTGTGATCAACACAAAAACATTTGGATTGCATCCTCAAAGCACTTAACTCTCCTCAGGAACTGTACTAGGAGCATAGGTGTTCAGCTCCCAGTTTTTAATTTCACTGCAGGGACTGGGCACCTAACCGGTACGTGTCACAGTAGTTGAATTGTTGCTGCTTAAGTCTTTTACTATATTTAGCCCACATTTCTGTTGCTTCTTCCTCTTTTTATCTCTAAAAACAACCACTTAATCACTGACTTCAATGTTAGCTCATTTTCAGATCAGCTGCTCTAACTTCCCTGTTTTATCAACCTGCTTCTTCCTGCCTGCACTCTTCAACTTGCCTAAATTGGTATTGGGTTTCTGACCCTCTAAAATCTCTTCATCATATTCCTAGCCTAAGTACACATTTTCACCCTTGCAAGATTACTTATAAGTACTAATCAACCTTACTTCAATCTCTTTTCTTTTAAGCCCACCTCTCTGCCAAGCCATCAACTATGTCTCTTCCCATGTGGAAAGACCTTGCCAATTAGGTACCTTTCTTTTCATGTGGAAAGACTCACATGTCACAGTTCACCATTTTCCTCTGTTTTCATTATTTATACTCTGTACTATGTCTTCCCCAGAATACCACTTCTGCATTGTACTTGTTTCGTTTAAGTGATACAGGAATTTCTTCATGACAAGAGATAGCTTTTGTCTTAGAATTTTTTTCCATATGCCTCACTGAGTGTTAGGAGAAGCGCAATTTATGTTTGTGAATTTTCCTGGAAATAAGTAGTATGTCAGAAAGCTTTCATTTTTTCCCCTGTATAGGCATACAGTATGCTTAATAAAGCTCCATACATCGTGAAGTATTATTTCTAGACATTTGATACATTGCCTCCTTACGCTAGATTTTACCGCTAATTTCAGTAACAAGACATTAGGGAAAGCTTAAGTGCTATAATGGTATATCCATGCTTATGGAAATGCACCTCTCCTTTTTTCGGGGGTGAGGATGCAGGTAGGGGAAAAGGAGAATACAAATGATCATAACTGGGAGTCTGCCTTCCCCAGACCATGATATAGACATATTTTCAAATATGTACTACTATTACCTGTATATATTTCAAACAACATAAAAAGTCTCTAATTCTTTTCTTCTAAATAAGATAGTGTAGCAATAGCTGTATTTCATTATTTCATCCAGCATTTTTTAAAGCTATTTAAGACTAGTATTTTAGATTTTCATATCAATGAGATATTTTTGACATCCAGTATTTTTCCTTGGAAATTAGAACTACATCGCAAACAATAAAGGACAGAGATTTCTGCTCGAGACATATGGTTTTCCTAAATAATTCAAAGGTCAAATGTATTTACAAATTTTTAACTTTAAAAGTAATTTTTTATCTTATGAAGAATTATGATTAAAATAGAACAGAGCTAACATTCAAGGACACCATCCCATCATCTAAGAGGTGTTGAATATTCAAATCACAAGCTCTGCTTTGTTTAATTAAAAGCAGAGCAAAGCAAAGCATAAGGACTGGTAATGAGTTACAGAACCCTTTGAAACTATGCCAATGCCTTGGTAATGAGATTAAATAATTCATTTTTAAAGGGATGATTTCATTCTATTTACACTCGTCATTTGTTTAAACAGGATCCCAAAAGGTGGGGGACAGGACATTGTTTAGACCAAAAAGTCACAAGGCAGTTTCCCAGTTCATTGATTTGGGACTAAAGGGAAAGGTCGGATCCCAGTACAGTCCACATTCACCACAAACAACAAAAGTCACTTGTTTCAAGTAGAGGGAACTGGGCTCAGTGAACGCTCTTTAACTTAACCTCAGAATTAAAAGTACTGTCAAAACTCAACAAAGGAAGGTTTAAAACTTCAGTATACCAAAGTTCTAGAAGGCAGAGCTATCTAAAGTAAGGCACATTAGGAAAACGACAGGCATTAGTGGGAGAGGGTATTACCTTGCACCATCTGGCAGTTTTCTATCGAAGGAAGTGCTGCGAGGAATGGCTGTCTGAGCCTGCTGGAGAAGCTGCTGGCACTGCAGTCTGTCAGATGTTCCTAGGATTGGAGAGGCACGAGAGAGAGGCTGCCCAGCGGGAGTCGGCACCCGATGCCAAGTGGTATTCCTTCTGAAAGGGGTTTTATACTCACATGGGGTGCCTTCACTGTCAAGTTTGTATTCCACCATGGGTATACGACAGAGTTCTGAACAACCCCTGCAGGAGAAACAGAAATGCTGATCAGGTTCACTGGAGGGAACAGAAAAAGAAATCTTGCATTCTACAGTCGGAAGCACAGGCATAATTTTCTCCCAGGTACCCAAAGGTGTTCATATAGCATTGTACAGCCCTTCAAATGCTTCAAAACTATCATGCCAACCTGGCAGGAAACATTTCAAAATAAAGGATTTGCTCTCATGTACTCAAAGGTTTTTGAACTCTCTCCTTACCCTTCGAAAAGGAGAAAGTATTAAGCTTTTACAAATTAATCTGCAAGTCAAATTTTACATATTAAAAACCAGTAGACGCAAAGCATTCAGAAGTCAGCAAACATCGGCTTCTTCTATAACGGCTTTCGTTTGTTTAAATTTCTTAAATACAAATAATTTCTTCATGTAAAAAATTACATATTCAAAATTACAAAACGTGTTTGTTGCTTAGCAGCAAACTAAGTGTTTCTTAGTGGTATTGAGAACTTTGCTTTAGAATCACAGAATGGTTTAGGCTGGAAGAGACCTTAAAGATCACCCGGTTCCAACCCCCCCGCCGTGGGCAGGGACACCTCCCACCAGACCAGGTTGCTCGAAGCCCCATCCAGCCTGGCCTTGAACACCTCCAGGGATGGGGCCCCTACAGCTTCCCTGGGCAACCTGTTCCAGTGCCTCACCACCCTCAGAGTGAAAAATCCCATCTTGTCTCCACTGAATGACAGAGCATATACACTGCGGTGCAACTGATTGAGTGGCATCTAAATATTTTTTTATCTGTTTTCAAACTGTACTTTCTAATGTCTCTCTTTGCCTGGAGATGGGGAGGCGGAAGGAAGAGACAAATCAGAAACAGTCTGGCTTATAACTTCTGCTTGAAGCTTACAGTGTGGTTAAATACAAACAGCATTCCCAGAAAGTGTAAATTCAGGTAAAAGTAGTGATGGTGTTCCCCAAAAGATCAGTCTGCCAGTGGGATATTTGCTGTAGACTCAGGCTGGACTTGAATTAAGGGTTACTGTTTCAGAAATTAGTTAATAGAAGCTTCACGCCCACTTTAAGCCAGCACCGATTATCATATTGCAGATATTTTATATTCTCACATACTGTCTCCATTATCTGTTTGATAGGCAGTGCATAAAGTTTAAGGAATAGTGAAAATTTGCTTCTCTGTCTCAACTACAGTTCTGCTCTATCCCTTGAACTGAGTCTTGATTGAGCTTTGCTTTTGTGCAAAACTCAACATTCACCATTTCCAACTAAATTAAAATCACCTAGAGAAAACGTAACAGAGGGTGTGTAAAGTGTTTACAGCCTTAATCGGGAAAATGCTTTGGCACAAATGACTCAGCACAAATGTGCGGTTCAAACAAATTGTACAGATTCTCACACATTAAATTACTCTGCCCCAAAGTTTCTGAAACAAACACCAAAATAACATTTTCATTGTCAGTGTTCCAGTAAACAGTAATTCCCCCCCCCCTTATAAAAATGGTAACTATGTTATAGGAGCGTGTTGCAGGGAAGATGAGTGTGCAACTGCAGCAGTTATGTAGTAGATACTCTGCATATGCCCCCTCTGATCCAGCCAAATGCTTCAGGATGATGAATTTTGTGGTACTAAACCGGCAAACTGTTTATCCTGTAGCATTAAATCTCAGTCCCTGCTTGCATTCAAACACATGAAAAAGGCAAATAAAGAACGATAAAATATAGAGTATAAAGCATTGAGAGTGGAGATTGGTAGCCCATGTAGGGTAGAAGACACCATGATGAAGACAAGCTGAAGAGGGGTCACTAGAGTACTCAAAACCAGAACCCAGAATTCCTGTTTTTTCAAGGTTATTCTGTGATTAGAAGTATCAGTATTAAGCTCACCAGTAAAATTTGACATGAGTAAACTCTGCTGACAAAGCAGAGTTGGACATGCTGGAATTTCGTATAGTTGCTTATTTATTTCTTTTTCTAAATCTAAAGGGTCACGCTAAAACTGTACATCAAAAGAACACATTAGTGCTGCAAGCTTAAGAACTCAGAAGGTAAGAAATTTTAAAATAGTTTTTGTTGCACACATAATACATAATACTTTCTCTTTTGCTTTTAGCAAAGAACTCTCTACATCATTCCATGCATCTAAAAGACAGCATTGACTGAAAAGATACTAAACAATATATAACTATCATTATGTTTTAATATGTGTGAGATATTCAGCTCCTTTTTTCTGTACTGATTTGTGATAAGAAATTATTTGATGGCTGCATACTTTCACTGCGTATAGAACTCATTTCTTTCCAGCTCCTCCTATCTCACAGCATCAGAGAATTTCACAAGAATGACTTCCCGGTTGTAGCTACCCTATGGAGGTAAGGCGACCCTAATAGTCTCCTCCCACAGACAAGGAATAGAACTACCGAGTAATCAACGTTACAAAATGATCAATTAATGCCAGAAGGTCAATTTGCCCCGAAAATGCCGTGTTTATTCAGACCACCGCTTCAAACAACTTCAGCTCATTTATTTTTTAAACTTATTTCACACTTCCGAAAGCCACAAAACGTATGTTGGGCTCTTAGAATGATGAGCACTGTGCAAAGGCCGAGCTAAGAGAATTGCACAGAATGGCACAAACATTTCCACTGCAGAAGTATGCACAGAACCTATTTCTCCTCCAGTGCAATATTCGGCTGCTTAAAACCCAAGACCACTCTTCTCTTCATAAGGAGAGTTACACTCACTGCCTGCACGAAACGACACCGCGGTGTAAGAGACAGTAGTCTCCCGCAACCTAACCTCGATTCGTTTCCAGAGCAAGTCCGTGTTATATGATTGTAGAAAGTTCTTCAAGGAAAACATAGTCTAAGATTGATTATTTGATTAAAGACTTTCATAAAGCTTTATATATAAACCAAACAGAACAAAGAAAGCCCAGATGACTGTCATGGTTAGCAAGGTCAATATCAGTTTAGTGCACTGCGTAATTTTTCATGTGGCCATATACGCAGTTTGTCATTATTTGACTAGGAATTTGAACAATTATACGTAGGCTACAATTTCAATCATCCTTCTGGTTATTTCTTAGTATCATTTCAGCCCCTTCTTCATTCCTATAGACCTTAAGTGTTAGAAACAAACCACCCTCTCCCCAACTTTAATTATTAGGATATCAGTTTCACAGTTTGTCTTGGTAACTGAGAAAGTGATAGCATGTAACTGTTATTGTACCCCTTATTAGACACTCCCCATAAAGTACTTGAAGTGTTGTAAAAATAGCCATGGGTTTTGAAGGCAAAAAAGATTGTTACTACTATTTAGTCTGAGTCAGGTTGCTAACTGAATAAGTAAACGTTACGAAAACAGCAAACAACAAGCCTTCCTGCAAAGAATAGGAATTTAAAATTTTGTAAAATTTTGGGTTTGTTTACTTCATGAAAAAAATATTCCTCTGACAAAAAAAAAAATATTCAGGATGCCGTTCCTGCAAAAAAGGCTTACAAAACAACCCTATTTCAAAACACTATACAAATGTAGCAATGTTACTTTTAAATTCTAAACAGAGCCCCAACATGTCTGATGTAACTGGCCTCAAAAAAATGTCCATGGTTAAAATGGAACTACTTTATATGGCTTCCTTTGTCACATAGACTTTTTAATTTTAATTGAAAAGTGCCAAACCAATCAGTTCAACGTTTATATGAAAAATTATCTTTCACTGCTTCACAAGCACTGCCTAAAGAACAGATACTGTGCTATACCGAGATATGTGAAGTCATAACTGTAGCTACCTCCTATATCAGAAACAAAGAGAATCAATTACTTCCTGCCTGCAATCCAATAAGGGTCTCCACCCCCACCGTGGATCAAACTGCAACTTATCTTGCATGAAAAACCCCACAAAATTAAATGCAATTTCCTATTAAATATTTAATTTGACCATTATCTAACTTGTATTTATAATAGTGTTACTTATTCCACCGCATGAAAAATGTACACTGACACTGGTATTGAATGATAGCTTTTAGTTCACTTTTTAATTTTAATTTTTTAATTTTTTAAAAATTCACTTTAAAGAATGTTTAAAGACAAATCTATATTTTATGGTCTTAAAAATATATTTAAATGTATGTTAAAGAAGCATAGGATATCAAACATCTTTCCCAATCATATTCAATAAAACATTTTGAAAAAACAGACTCATGTTACTTATCAAGCAAGTGAGACCAAGTCTTAACCATACATCAGAAATGATAGCAATTCCTGTCCTTCACTATAATTTGGTATTAATTCAATCAATCCTTCAATACAAAGCACAGACTCCAACTAATGTCTTTGGTTCAAGAGCCATATTATCCTATAAAAAATTTGGTTAATAAAACCTACTCTGCAATTACACAGAGCATGACTCTGATGCAGTTAGCAGATCATGACTGCATATTAAAATTTAAGAGTCCACTATAAAAATCTGCAATATTTGAATGTTACTGGAAGGAGCATTATGTTCTGAAACAATGATCAAGCAGTCCATTAAATTTTTCAAGCTAAATTAACCACACTTTTCAATATTAATTTAAGATTACATGTAAAAGTTCTGTAAAAGGCTCTGTGAAGGGCCTATATTAGACAAAGATGCTAGTTAAAAAAACGTAAAGGTTCTTCTCCACAGAAAAGTTAGAAGCTTTCACATACTATGATCAGCAGTTTGTCACCGTGATAACTACACAAAAGCCTTCTTTTCAGTTACGTCCTACCACTATCAACTACTGGGTATGACTTGGGTATTTGGACACCAATGATCTAGGGATCTCATGCACCATGAACAATTTGTTAGGGTAATAACAAAACTAGAAGAACTGGTTACAAATTAATTTTAGTTTAATGTATCACAGATCTGAATCACTAAGGGGATGTAGGGATAGAGAAGTAATCATTGGTTTTCACCAGCTGTATTACACTGATAAGTTATCCCTTACTATCATCACTTCAATACAAAACATTGAATCTTGCTCAATAAGGAGTCTTTATCCATATCTATCAGTAAAATAAATAACTGTGTTCTTCTAAGTTCATTCTTCTAACTCAGACTTTGCGTTTGAAAGTTACCACTTCTATTACAGTGCATGTTTGTTCTTCCACTACAGAAGTTCCCACAAGGTGTCACAATGAGACTGAGGAGTCATCATGCAATCATCTATAATCTATGTTTTATTATGTGGATTTAAATTTCACCTAATTGTAGGGACTTAACTGAAAAGCAGAATTTAGTAAGTTAGTTTTGCCTAGACTCACTGTGTAGTTTAACAAGACATACATACATTGTCTCTGACCCTCCAAAGTGCCTCCTGGAGGTAACCCCTTGACTCCATTGACTCCCTACAGCAACTACACCACAAGTCCAAGACACAGGATAAGATTCAAATGGTCTAAGAGAAGTCCGGTCAAAAAGTCAAGACAAAAATGCCAAGTTCTGACATCTCAGAAATCTATTAACAGTAGTCACACTGCATCAAAAAAAGAAAGAGATGTCATTTGAAAAATAGTAAATCAGTTTTACTTTGAAAAAAAAAATTATAATACAATAGATGTATGTGATTGCTTATGACAACCTCAGTTAAGGCTGCCACCCACTTTATCAATCCTGGCTTAAGGCAAGTGATAACGCTCTGGCAGTCCCTTCACAGAGCTGAAGAGTTGAAGCGGACAATCCCTCCTTTATAAAGGACTCATGGTCCTTCGGATCTTTGTTACTATTCAGTTTTCAACAGAATCTTTGTGTTGGTGAGCTGACAAACAATTTAGAGGCCTCCTAAGAGAGTCTACGCCTGCATTGTTGTATGAAAAAGACAAGAGAAATATAGACAGGATATTGGATGAAAGGAGCTAGTCAGGAAATAAAAGAGGAGAAACCCCCCCAAACCAACTGAGGTGTTTGGCTTGCTTGCATGATCAGCGAGGCAGTAACAACCCCTGCAGTCTCTGCTGATGGAAACTAGAACACAAGCAGAGCAAGTCACATTTCCAACTCCCAGAGAATAGGAAAACAGCTACATCAAAAGACAACAACTTTGGGGAATAAAGGCTTGAGAAGCTAGCGGCAAGCAGGAAGAATCACTGAGAAAAACACATAAATAGGAAAGATTTTGTGACATTAAAGAGAAAAGCCTTCAAAATTCACCGTAAGATTGTAAGATGAAGAAGAGCCTGAAAACCAACGGCTGGGATGTAAAAGTTATATTATGCTCCAATTTAAGAAATGGAAATGGCAAGTAACAGAGAGGACAAATGAAGCAGGGAACAGTACCAAATGGAGACCTTTGAGCTCTGAAAGGACTGAGTTCAGAATGACTCCTGATTTTGAAGTAGTATTTAAAATACTGGAAAGACAAGATTAGGGATAAGACCATACATGAGGAGACACAGGAATCAGCCATGAGGAAGTAGTAAGTAAAGATATTTTACATGATTCAATCAGTTGAATCTAAAATAAAATGGCAAATATAAAGTTTGGCTCTATAGATATGCCATCTAATGACTTACAAACATGTCTTCTCTCTCTAATGAATAGAAAAAAAAAATCGAATTTGATTCAAGAAAACAGCTAAATACAACAATTGTAGCACTAAAATATCTTTCTAGTTCAGAAATAGTATCTTTGGAAACCAAATAGGCTTAAAAAAAGGAAGAAAGAATAGGAGATTTAACTGACTACTGCAAAGCACATCCACAGATTCTTTATTTATCCCTCCACCAGTCAGATTCAGGGGGAATCTGACTCTTTCAAACTTCAGATTTCAGGTTATCAAGAGCCCTTTGAAACATTTCATTCTTTACTTCAGTGGGAGAAACTATGTTATTCTTCAAAGCAACTCCCCATAGCAGCAAAAACATTCAATTAGTATCTCCTGCCTTCTTTACCTGAGACAGCATAGAACCATCAAGCTACAGATGACTATGAAGACATCAACAGATTTCAGCAGCTGCACACAGCACAGTAATCACACAGACTGATAATATACTGATCTTAAAATCAATTTAGTGAAATCCATTTCCAGAGGTGCATTTTGAATTTTGCTATGTGGAACTTTCATCCAATTCTCTTTTACTAAAGAAAATGACAGACTGAGCATACTTCTGATAAAGAAAGACAAAAATTCCTCAAGTATACTCTAAGTGGTTACCTCTACATTTTACTTCAACTGATGGACCAAATGAACAATTTGAAGTCCAGGAGCTTCTGAGACCTGACTTTTAGTATCCAAATTGTAATAACAAATTTGATAATCTCTGTACAGATCTTGTAAGCCATATTCTGAATACCGGGGTCCATCGGTACGAACACTCCGAAGAAGCTCCAAGTTTTACACTGCATTGCCTGTCAGCTACAGTGCCTGTTAGGTTGAACCATGAATGCAAGTAAACGAGGTGAATGGCACAAAAGTTGTCCATAAGACTTTTCTCTGCAGAGCACCATTGCAGGTGCCAAATTAAAGATGTTTTAAATGCCTTTCTCCACTTAAGCAGGACACGCACATGCTGCATAGTAAAAATCTTCCCAGTGCTGCCCAGAGTTCCTGACAACTGCCGGAATGTTTGCTCACAGGAGTCAGTAGGGCAATTCTGGTAACATCGTGAGGAAGAGGCACATCTTCAAATGGAATGGCGAAAAGATTGCAAAGAATGCTGCATAAGTTACTTGTGTACAGAATTTATTTAATTGATCTAAACTATACCTTTATATATCTGTCAGCTACAGATGAAAGAATTAAAAAGAAAAAAGAATCAGTTATCAGATTCTTGAGAATGCTACCACTGTATGGACTACAGCAACACTGTAGAGTCCACACAGCAATAAAAAAAACAACCAAACAAACAAACAAAAAAAAGAACTAGAAGTTCCTCCAATTTGGCAAATGATTTGCCAATACAGATAAAACTCCCTGCTTGAAACAGCTAGACACTGTGATATTATTTCCAAGTAATAATAAAATGAGGAAGAACTGAGAACTGAGGGGAAAATGTTTAGTTTATCTTACCAAATACCCAGTAAAGTTGCCCAATACAGACTAGCTTATTGTATAGAATACTATCCAAATATTGTATAGAATGATATACATATACATACATACACACATACAGTGAAATTCTTTTTCTGTTCCTTTCTGTTAAAAGGAGAAAATTAAAAGTATATTAAATATTTTTTTTCTTAAGAAAACACAAATTATCCTCAAAGGAAGCCAAGTAGAATATGTTTCCCATAGAGAGGTTATGCAGTCTCCATCCCTAGAGTTTTTGGAGCCCCGACAGGATAAAGCTCTGAATAACCTGGCTTGACCTCATAGCTGACGCTTTTTTGAGTAGGAGGTTGAACCAGATAATACCCTGCAGTCCTTTCCAACCTGAATTACCCTATGATTCCACGAACCCAAAAAGTTTTCAATAAGATAAAGATCAAATCACTTGCAATTTCTGCAGAGATGTTGCACATTCCAACCAAGACATAACAAAAATGGATACTAAAAAACGTTTTATATAATAGTAGGTATACTACTACCCGTTATTTACAATGAAAAACTTTTGCTGACCCAGAATGGAGCAGGCAATATCTTAAGCTTCAAAATGCCAGAAACATGTGGCTCTCTTGAGCTTTTCCAATCATGCTGAATAACAGAGAGAAGGAAGGAAAAAAAAAAAAAAAAAAGAAGTGTGTCTGGAACTCCTATTTATATCTCTCCATAGAGACAATCAGCTCTGGCTGGCACTTTCGGTTTTCGCTGCTTGACTGTAACAACTGTACTCATAATGAACTTTAGCAATTATAACTAAGTCCTGCTATGAGTTTCTTACACTGTTATGAATGAAAATGCAAAGGCTTTTTACTTGGATGAGAAATATGATAAGCATCAGAGAATTGTTTTCAACTTTATACCTTTTTAGTCTATAGTTCTTTTGTTAGACCATGTTACATACGTTGCCTAGGTTTTCCTTTGTTTTAATGCAAATCAAAATAGAAAAAGATGCTTGTACAATAAAGTTTCAGCTTCCCAAGGATTATAGTAATGCTGCATACTTAGCCTTACTCTCTTAAGTACAATGAATTTAAAGAAAGATGTTAAAATGCAAATTGTATAAACTGCCAAAGGCCAGGTTTACACATCTTTTTCTTTGAAAACTATATTGGGAAGAATAAAGCTCAAAACAATTTATCAAAAGTGACAGAAAACATTTTTTTAGTTTTTTTAAACAATAAAAATGTCTTTTTCTTTTATGCAGCGGAAGCCCATAATGCTTTGGTTCTTTACAGAAGAGACAGAGCACACGGTGCATGACATATTACAGATGGGGAAGAGGGCAGCCCATACCTTATGCCCAAACTCTGTTTTTTGCTCGTGCTGCCACCCTTCCAAAGGCAGGAGTGGCAGCAGAGATTTCACAATGAGGGGGAGAGCCAAAAGGTCCCACTGTGACATTGACCTTCTATTAGGACTTGCACTTAAAAACTAACAGCCTAGGTTAAAATCTCTGGTGCTAATCACAGTTCTTGGCAAAAACGAACTCTATCAGAGTTTCCATCAGGCTAAATCAGTGTGCATACCTCATTCCCTGAATCTAATAATGTCATAGGTAGTACAGTAATTCTGACAGTAAAGAAAGTTAAGCATTTTCTACTATTTTATTTTCTGTTGGGTACAAGGACTAAACTTTGGCAAGTGATACGACTTCCAATTAGTATCATTATATTTCCTTAGTGCTAGTTCTTTCAGTTACCTCTAAAAAACATCATAATCCAGAGTTTGCAGGTATTTGCAGCTTTCTTAGATTAGTAGTGGGGGTGGTAATTAAAAGCTTTGGTAAATCCAAATTGTACCTAAACAACCAAAAGTTCAGTTTCAGGTTTTTCTGCTTTAACCCACCTCAAGTGTTCTTAGTCTGGCAGTATCCTGCCAGCAATTCTAGACCTGACTTCTTTCTAGCTCAGAGGGCCTAATAAAAAACAAAAACAAAACAACCCCAAACAAACAACATCATCAACAACACCAACATCATCAACAACACCAACATCATCAACAACACCAACATCATCAACAACACCAACATCATCAACAACACCAACATCATCAACAACACCAACATCATCAACAACACCAACATCATCAACAACACCAACATCATCAACAACACCAACATCATCAACAACACCAACATCATCAACAACACCAACATCATCAACAACACCAACATCATCAACAACACCAACATCATCAACAACACCAACATCATCAACAACACCAACATCATCAACAACACCAACATCATCAACAACACCCCACCCAAAACCAGAAAACCATCTGAAGGCCCTATAAACTATCCCCCAGCTTATGGCAAACACTCTTGGGAGATTTTAACTCCTGCACAAAGTAAAAACCTTCCACTTCCTAAAAACATTTTACCAAACATTCTATACTCTGCTGGTTATCTGTTACTTAAAAAAAAGGCCTAGAAACACAATTGTCTAATAAGATCACAATAATTTAAGAGGAACAAGCATCAGGGCTGAAAAATACAGAGTCATTACACATTTTATTTGTAAGAAAGAATTTGCAAAGTTCAAGAGAATAAAACCATCTGAAAAGAAATGCAGTAGTACTTAATAGTGGCCCACAGGCAGTTTTAGTCATAGTTACCAAAATAATTCCATTTTCAAAATTACCTACAACAGCAGGAAAAACATCTTTTAATTGTTCAGAATAACAGGTGGAAACTACCGCTGCTACACCTCTTACAGTGGTTGTACTTGAGCTTGTTTCTCACCCATCCCAGCAAATTTTGCTTCAAGTTTTGTTCTTCTTTTAAACTTTCTAGAAACTGTTTCTTAAGCAGTTTCTTTTTATATATAATGGTAGTTGAACTAAGACAGATACATCAGTTTCAATGTAGCAAGATTCTAGCAGAATCTACAGTTTAAAATGGATTTAGAAGTACTTGAATTCCTTGATTGGGTTTGACTGATTAAGGATATATTGTCCTTGAGCATTATGGTGACACCACCAGTGAAAGCACATTAGAATGATCATCATTATTCTCCTGTTAAAATGTGTATAATTCTAGCTACTGCACTGCAGTACTAGCTAATAGAACAAATCAACAATTCTGAAGGGAAAGACAGCACAGAAACAAATATGACACAAGGATATTTATTCAGATCTGAATACACTGACCAGCATGTTTGTTCCAACACTGCTTTGTAATTTAAAGAATTTCTGTTTTAAATAGCAATTTCTTCTTTCTACCTAAATATCAGCCTGGTGCCATGCAAATAATTATGATTTCTCAATTTGTGCATGATTAATTAATAGCTGGAGAAAACTGAAAACAGCAGGAGCTTTGTCTCAAGTTCATGAATTTTACAGGATAGTAAATGAAAGGTCTTATTCCATGATTGCTATTGCTTTTGCATATACTGCTATCAAGACTATAGGTAGAAGGATCTACATTAAGTAATGGAGTGCATATATTGAGCATATATTTTCCTCTGTAATTTCCTAATCACTCTGTAACATTCCTTTGTAAGCACCTTCAACATTCCAAATAATTTATTTTCATGCTGAAATAAATTAATACAAGACGGTTTGCAGCAAAAAAAAAATCATTGTTAAGAGTTCATTGCTAATATTCTCAGTGTTTGCACACTTACACTTTGTTTGGTTTCTTTTAAAATATAAAAGGTTGATGGACTGAGGATGATTTGTGGGTAAGCTAACAGAGGGGAAAAAAAAAAAAAAATCAAGTTAAGAACTTGGTTAAAGATCTCCAGTTCAGCTGATATTTTTCCAAGGGACTGGGGCTGCTTTAGAAACACCCTTGCACACTTGAAATTCATTTTCATTTGAAGGGTATAATTCCCAAGACACTCCATGGCACTCATGTCCAATTTGTGTAAAGTGACTTCAGAATTTGATCCCAGCAAGGAACCAGTGCTAATAAGCTACCTAAAGAGAAAGTCCTCATTGCTTCATATTCCTAAAACCCAGCAGACAGAGCTAAGCAGAAACTACTCTTTCGAGCAGTGGAAATCAGCCGATTATCTCAATAAATGAAAGACAATGATAAATAGGTATTTTTCATGAAACTATGATTTTTTTTTTGTTAAAATTATATTTATATTATTGTAAATGTATGCCCATTTTTAATGCAACTGATTAGTGTAGAAACAAAGATGAACATATTTTTATATCTATGCACTGTGGACAAAAGCTTAGTGGCTGAAATTGAAATCCCAGATTATGGCATTTAAAGTAATTTTTTTTTTTTTTTAATAAACTACCAATATCCACCTTAAGAAATAAGGCTGAAATACAGTGGGGAAAAAAAAAACCAAACAACTGCCAGAAGGCTATATGCTCTGTAGGATAAGTCAAACTTTCAAAGTACTTATTTCAGCCTCCAAATCTGCTGTTCTACATATGTCAGATAATCTAAGAAATGATACTTCAGTCTAAAATCTCTAAAAACAGCTGTGAACAAAAGCAGTAATTATTGGAGCATACACGTGAAGCTTTCTCCTGCTTTTGAACCATCATTCTTCTAGACGTGTGCAGCATGTGGATCAAGGATTGATGGACCCCCATTCCTTTGAAGGAAATAACTGCATGTCCAAAACTACTGCCTGCAAATTTCTGGGTAAACCTGACACCACAGTACAAGAGAGACATGAACGTGCTGGAGCAAGTCCAGCAAAGGGCTACAAATATGATTAAGGGATCAGAGCATCTGAAACACAAGGAGAGGCTGAGAGCACTGGGATTGTTCAGCCTGGGAAAGAGAAGGCTCAGGAGGGACTTTATGAATGTGTATAAACACCTGATGGGGTGATGGGGAGAAAAGATGACAGATTTGTATCCAGTGAAAGCACAGCAAGCAAGATGCACAAATTGAAATATAGGAAACTCCATTTAAGTATAAACTTAAAACTTATACTTAAACTCCATTTAAGTATAAGTAAAAACATTTGTTCCTGTAAGGATGATCAAACATTGGAACTGAAGTTGTGGAGTCTCCATTCTTGGAGACATTCAAAATGCACTGAACATGTTCCTGAGTAACCTGCTCTAGTTGACCTTGCTTTGAGCAATGGGGTTGGACTCAGCAATCTTCAGACGTCCCTGCCAACCTCAACTACGATTGCACATGGCCAGACATTGAGGATAGATAAGACAAACAATTGAGTAGTAGCTTTAACTAAAAAGTAGCTGTGATAGACTATCTTCTTTCTCTAAACGACTGGTAATTTATGCATTTCTGCCTTCGCCTCATTCTCCCGCTCACTAATATGTTTTACAATGTCATAGGTCATGTTTGTCAACTGAAACTCAGTCTCGTCACCTGATATCACAGAATCACAGAATGACAGAACGGTCAGGGTTGGAAGGGACCTCTGCAGATCATCTAGTCCAACCCCCCCGCCAGAGCAGGGTCACCTACAGCAGGTTGCACAGGACGGCATCCAGGTGGGTTTTGAATGTCTCCAGAGTGGGAGACTCCACAACCTCTCTGGGCAGCCTGTTCCAGTGCTCTGCCACCCTCAAAGTAAAGAAGTTCCTCCTCTTGTTAAGATGGAACTTCCTATGCTCAAGTTTGTGCCCGTTACCTCTTGTCCTGTCACTGGGCACCACTGAAAAAAGACTGTTCCCATCCCCCGGCACCCTACCTTTAAGTATTTGTAAGCATTAATAAGATCCCCCCTAAATCTTCTTTTCTCTAGACTAAAAAGACCCAAGTCCCTCAGTCTTTCCTCATTAGGGGATTAGAGCATCTCTCTTATGATCTTTGTAGCCCTTTGCTGGACCCTCTCCAGCAAAATCTATCTATATTGCTTTCTGTCTGCTCTGTTCGGATTATGAACATGGAGAAAAGGTAAGCTCAAAACTCTCTGGATATCAGATCCTTTTTAAGTTGGGGAATCAAAATCACTAATGATATTTTGGGGAAGCTTTCTGTTTCAGTAAGAAGTAGGTATTTGAGAGAAAGAGGCATTAATGAAGATTTCTTATTTATACTAGAGAGATGAGACTGAAAATAAACATAAATGCTTTGGTGTCTTTTCATATTTTAGAATAGAAACATAGTTTAAAAAAAATCATTTTCCTTAGTAATTAGTTACGTAGTTTTAAAAATGCAAAAAATTTAT
Organism: Vanellus vanellus; assembly: GCF_965231255.1. NCBI lineage: Eukaryota > Metazoa > Chordata > Aves > Charadriiformes > Charadriidae > Vanellus > Vanellus vanellus. Next base: position 46,447,783 of record NC_138907.1, on the reverse strand, counting down.
AAACAAGAACAGCTTTTGCAGATTTTTCCCAGTTTGGTGGCACTCAGTTAAAACTCCTCCTACACATAGACTAAGTGCCATGATCACACTGATCTGGGATTTTTAACATTTTATTTCTAAAAATGTATCAAAGAAGATATAAACAATTCATACAATATGCATTTTTCCATCAGGGCCCATAAAATACACGTTTTTACCTTGAATATAATAGGATCAGCTCATTAGGCTCATATTCTGTAAACAGCTTGGAAATGTATACCAAACAAGTCAGTAAAAATTCATACCCAGAAGCAGATGGTGAGAATAGCAAAGCTAAGCAAAGAGAGGCTTAATTGCAAATTCTATCCAACTAAGCAAAACGGTGGCGTTCTACATTCACAGGCATTTTCTTCTGAAAGGAACCCAACACATCGACATGCAGTTTGAGGCAGGGGAGGGCACTTCTGTGTCATTCATCAGGCCAATGACTACTTGGAGAATTGCCACCAATTAAACAGTATTCGTGTACAGTTGGCACCAACTTCATAGTCCTGCACGCTACGTAAAATTTTATGGCTTGTTGTCTTGCCAAAAGCAACACTTCTAATGTTTTTTTTTCTGTTAAATTAAAAATCAACAAGAGATTTAAAGTTGGCCTTCTACAATAAGACAAGTAATTCAATTTACTCTGGTACAATTCTCATTTAGAATGAGCCAAATTAACAGTGCCTAGACAAGGTATGTGAGAAATAAAGTCACATTATTACAAAGTTTTAATTTTCCCCTTCTGTCCCTCGTAATATTCGAAAATAGAGAGAAGACCAAAAATCTTTTTGTCACCTAAAAAGGAACACCGATGGAAGAAAATTGCATTTCATCCCTGAAAACAATGGTACAGTCACTATAATAATCTTTATTACAGTCTTTTCCTGAGTGTTTGAGCATTTGTTTTATGTTGCAGCAAGATTCCTTTGCTTTCACTGACAATTTCCTTGATGTAATTCACTATTTAATATGACTAAATAAGATACCTGTAGAAAGTGAGGAGGACTTTTAGACCTGGTACCATATATGTCCAGAACCCAGTGTTTCACTACTTTTGTTAAAATTTCAACACAAGAAAAAATAAAACAAATCTTTTTCAAGAGTCAGAGAAATGTCAAATACAGACAAGGCAGTTTTCAGAGAAGGATTCCCAATTTTAAAATCTAGTATTAAAATATAAAATTCTCCTGTGGAAGAAAAGAAGTCACATCAGCTTTCATAACAACTCAGTCATGATGCATTAAAAGTTTACTTCTTACTCTTTCAAAGTCATATAAAAGTAAATTTCCCACTAAATTTCTTACAGGATCTCATTTTATCTTCTATTACAAGCCAATAGGGGTTTTAAAGAAAAGATTGCTTTAAGAGCCTCAATAACATTACCACCAAACATGAGAGACAATATCCATTTCCTGAGGGCCTCCAATAAAAGCCATCATTTAAGCAGTAGCAGAGGAAAAAAACCCAGATACAAATGTCACACTGAGAACTGTTGTTCGTTACCTTCTAGGAGCTCCATCCTCGTGTGGTTGAATAATCACCACTTTTACTGTCACCGATGTACGTAAAAGGTCAATCATTTGTTCATGAGTCAAAGTTGCCACAGCCACTTTACAGATCTCAACCAGGCGGCTCCCTTGCCGTAGGCCTGCCTTCCATGCAAAACCAAAGGGTTCCACATCTGCCACTATCCCTTCAAAGTTCACGTGGAATCCAAGTTGGCCCAACCCGTTTCTCCGAAGGGTCATTTCCGTGGTTTCACATCCTCTGGTCACTATCTAAAGAAGTAGCAGAATGTTACACTATTGTCAGGGCACTCACTTTGGACACAAACAGATCTGTCTTCAAACACTATAAAGCCACGTATAGCTTGACATTAAATATCTTTACTGTACTAACACTAACAATTATTTTAACATTTGTGGTTGAATGAATGGTTTTGCATAAAACAAAATGAACAAAACATTTCACAATGCTAAAAATCTTACATCCTCAGAGCAAGCAGCTGACCCATGTCACATTTCTTCCCCCTGGCCCAGCATTAACACAATACCATTTATATCTTATTGAAAACTTAACAGCTGCTTTAGTTTCAAAACACAAAGCAAGCAAAATGCTGTCCTGTCAGTTACTTCATTCTTGTTGGCCAACTGACTGCAGGTGTGCAGGCATTTTTTCTTCAGTATTAGACAGTATTAAACTTGAGATATAACGTGAGCCAAATTGAGTGAAATGCTTCAGTTGTAGCAGCTTCTCTTCCTCAAGAATATAGCAATGAAGATAATTTTGATTTATTTTGTGTCGTAGTCAGATTCCTAACTACTACCATCTCTAGATGCAGACATCAGTAAAATGGGATAAGAGTTTTCATGTCACTCGGAAACTTTAGAAACAAAAAAATTATTTTCTTCATATTCAACGAAAAGTAATTCTGTAACTATGTAGAGTAGCCAAAATCCTTCAAATTCAGACTTTGCTAAGCAGGCTCATTTCTGTATACTGTGTAGCAAGTCCTTAATAGTTTTGCCCAGTAAAAAATAATCACAGAATAACGTGTACGCTGGGATACTGCACCAGACTCAGAAGACCAAATTCTAGTCCACATTACAAGGTAACGTTGTGAGTTACCCTAACATTCCCTTCTGTCAGTGTCACTAAACCACTATGTATTTTAGCTCCATTAGTACAATTAGAAAAAAAACTTAACCATGGCAAAACAACATTACCAAAAATCTTTGCTCGTAATGCACATCATTCCAAGATCTCAAAGTGCTTTATGACACTCCAGCAAGGCAAATATCTGCTCTTTAAAGATGCCTATACTACGATACAGATCAAGGGATCTTCCCTAAGTCACACTGCATCAAGAGCAGTTCCACAAAGGTGCTCATGCTGTTTATGGTTGCTTTTAGTGCACATTACAAAGATACACACAGTATTCAACTTTCCACATCTAATTTAAGGTGCTTAACTTCGGAGGCTGGCATCCTGGACAGCCAGTCGTATAGGATATGTCTTTGCAAAGGCTGTTTTACAGCTTGAGCTTAATTCAGGAGGCTATTTTGGAAGAGCCGTTCTCCCCCTCCATTGTCTCCTTGAGCCAGACTCCAGGCAGCCTAGCTTGCTAGTTTACTGTGTGCTTCCCACGGAAGCATGGCCCAACCTAATTCAGGGCTGCATGGCAAGGGAGTGGGACGGTGCAGCTAGGAAGATGTTGGCACTGTGACTGGGTAAATTGGTCACAAAACCACTCCTTTCGCTACCCGAGTCAGAGGCAGCTGACTAAGTGCAGTTCCATGGGAGGTTTAAACTGATTTATGATCCTATTACCACGACGCTGTCTCTTGTATCACATTAGCGCTTGTGCAGCCACGCAGACAGATCTGAGATATGATACAGCTGAAGAACAGGCTGCTTTTAAAAATAGTGTTCCAAAGGGGTGGCAGGCAGGGAATGGATGGAACAGTCTCCTTCGTTGGCAACTATTATTAAAGTACATCTCCATCATCGACAAAGGACCTTAACACGTAGCAAATATTAAGTTGTAAGTTACTTTTGTAGATTCCTTTTTACTCTTATTGTTTAGACCAATCTTTTCTCCAAGTCTATTATAGAATCAGGGATGAGAGGCCTAACTTCTACTCCCTTCCCAATCCAATGCCTGACTGGAAAGGCTTTGGAGTTTTTGTGTACCTTATGCCGGCAACTTGGTTAGTGACTAAAAGTCAAGGTTTTCGGTATCTTATAAGTTTTAAATTACTATTGCCTTTATAGAATATTTATATATGGATACCTGTCACTCGGCAGAAAAAATTAGAACTTGCACACATGAGAACAAAGTGCCACAAAACCAGGAGTTATTTTAAGTTTGCTGATCTGAGGGACGTGGTCCATGCTCATGCTTTTAACCTGCAATAAACTCACGGGAAGGAAATATAGTAAGGCCTCATTCATTAAAGTCTATTCTTCATTGTGCTGTGAAACATTGGAGGAAGATCTTGCAAGGATCTGAGAATCATTGCCTGGCAAATTTAGGCTACTTAAACTGTAGCAATTTGACTTCATAAACCTTCCAGTTAATTCTGAAGATGCATGCTTCAAAGTTAAAATGTGAAAGTCATTCCCGAGATGTCCAAAATGTACTCTGGAGGTTTTGGTTACAAAATCATGTTCTGGGTCTTCCTACCGAAAAAAGCAGCTGTTTCCTTTGTCATTATTCAGCTCTGAGGCTTTGGTATCTTTTAGAAGCTTTCTATTTTAAACAGAACTTTCTGTTGTGTTTATAATTGTGCATATAGTATTAAAGCTATATGGCATGCTGTGAAAGCACTAAGCTTTAACTCTGTTTTTTCCAGCTCTGAGGTTCATCTTCAGTCATGACTCATTTTCAACAAAGCTTTCCTAATTTATGAACTAGATAAGTGAAATGAAACTTTCAGCTCTTCATTAGTTTCCCTATACTTCCGTCACAAGTTTCTAAAATATATACAATATTTAGTCATGCAGTCAAAAGAACAACATGCTCTTAGAGTCAGGAGCCCAGCTGAGGGATAGAATTTCATCCTTATGAAACTAGACAATATTATTGTTCTTGGGGGGCTAAGGGGGGAGGGGGGGGCAGCAGACACCTCTTTGTCACAATCATAGAATACGGCACAATGAATGCACCAGCCAAAGCATATGGATTTCCCCAACTTGGAGCACTGAAAATTTCTTCTTCAAGTTAGTTAAATATTCAAAGGTTAAAAGAAAAGAAGATAAACATTCCTGCCAAAGATTCATCTGTTCTCCATGGAAAGAATTCCAGGAGATCAAGTCCTCCACAAGTATAGCCCCTAAAAGTTGACACTGCATGTTACGGGGTAATGTCACATAAAGCATAGCGCAGCTTCACTTCAAAAGAGGTCATTCTGCTTACTTGGTTGCCATTTCACTGAACATATGGCTGTACATGAACTAAAAGCTGGCTTCTCTGAATGCACTTAATAGACATAAAATTAAGAGACAGAGATCTTAAGTCCCATGAAGAAGGTGAAGAGTTGTTTTAGTATACAGGCTTCTAAGGAAATTGCCTACTCAGATTCTTGTCTAATGATCCATTCAGGGTTTTCATTCAATCTTAGATCACTCTGCCATCCTCTGTTATCCTGAAGCTCAAAACCACTGCTTTTTGTGTCTTCAAACACAGCCCAACAAGTTGATCTCTGGCTTGCTTTTGCCACTTTTTCTACTTGATATCATTAGATATTCTCCCCCACAAATACAGATCTGACTCTAGATTGACAAATCCCAGCTTTTTTTTAGTCCTGAACTGATTCTTCTGGTTCAAACCAAAATTACAGTCTCATCTTTTCACACCTTTGCTTTATCTGAATATTCAGATAGATTTCCTATTCATCTGCATGATTTAAACCCAGGTGCTAAAATGTAGTTATTTCTTTGAAAATCTCATTTAGTAACTGCAACATTTTACTCACCGGTTTTAAAAAAATGCTTTTACTAGTGACTGAAAAGGGTTAATCATCTGGTCACTGAAGTTTGATATTACATCACAGTTTGAGCTTTCATCTTTAGCATCTGCTGGCACATGTGGTTGTTGACCTTAGCTGTGTTCTAAGTCACTTAAAAGGTTTTTAAAGGATGCATATGAAAAGTATTTCAGACTCTGATTCTACACTTAAGTGGTTGTAATGGTCACCTCTGAGTTTCAATATCAAAACGTATATAAGGACTGTTTAGAAAGCATTCAACATCATAAACCAACTAGGGAATAACATTAATATGCAGCTTTCAAAAGAGAGGATGAAGCAAGTAAAAAGGAGAAAAATATGAAGTAAGAAACTGGTATGAAAAAAATTTTAAAACACGTAACAGCTAATTCTTTTAAACAATGTGAAAGTTGGGTAGGTGGCAGTGAAAGACAGAAAGTGGCCAGAGTTCATTGGAATAGATAATTGAAACTAAGACTTGGGTTAACTTGGCAGTAACTGATGCTAAAGGGTTGAGGCTTAAAGCCAATTTGTCATTATTTAACCCAAAATTTGACCACAGAAAAGAGGAAGTAAGCAAGTAAATATAGTGAAGAATTTCATTTTGTGTTGTTAATTACTGAATTTTAAAGATCTACTCTCAGCAACTGGGATATTTCCACATTTTGTAAAACCAAAGAAGTGAAAAACAAAAGAAATTGTCATCACTGATGACAGCAGAGGTTTTTCACTAGAACTTTGAACCTCGTTTTTCATCTGTGTTAATCAATTTATATTGTTCATTTAGCAATACTTACTAGGAGTGAACTACACATACACTATTTTTCAGAAGGGAAATATCAGTCTAAGGAAAGTGAAACTGAAGACCTCAATGAAAAGGATAATTTAAGAGTAGCAAGAAGAGTTTAAAGGCATTCATCTATTGAAAGTTTAATTGTATTTTGGAAGAACAAGGTTATTATTTAGAGCCCGATATTGAGCGATGCTAGAATTAGAGGCCCTAAAACATCAGCTGCAATCCAACTGTTCCAGTGCGAAAATGGTAAGCAATGGGATTTCTAACATAAACAAAACTGAGACCATCTGGATCACTTAAATTATGATCAAAGGGTGAAGTGCAACGACATGAAGTAGATGCATCAGCACTTTTACCTTGGAGTTCCTTTCAGTTCATTTGTACTGACTGAAATAGTTACAGGACAGTTGTGCTAACAGGGTCATAAAGCGTCTGAAAAACTTTATCCAGTCAGCTGTAAAAACTGACATTAATTGGTTTAGTTTTCTTTACTTCCTGCAGTTGCTCAGTATAGAGGAACAAATCAGCAGAATCACTTATCTGCTAATATTCACACAGGCTATTATAAAAAGCCCAAGAGAGTATATTTTACACATTAAGATTTTCATATTTTTAAATTAATGTATATTTCTACCTACAAAGGTGTTATTTGAGAACAGGCTACAGAAAGAGAAGACAAAATCTTAGCCTTTCAAATCACGCCTGGCCTTCGGCAAGTCTTATCAGATTATTGGTATCAGATTCTTCATCCCTGAAAATGGGTCGACAATGCTCATCTCATGTGTTGTTGTGAGGATTATTGGTTGTAACGCTCTCTGAAGACTGAAAACATTCCCGAAGTATGAACATACGACATTTTTAATTATATCTCAAAGGAGATGTAGACAAGTAACTCTTCATAAAAATTTGGAATACCAGTTTAGAAACTGTACTTACTTCAAGTCTTTGAACAATTTCTCTGATATCTTCAGTACAATTATCTGCTGCAGACAGAAGAATACATTCTCCTCTTTCATAGAATATTTTGATGCTTATTAATCCAGATGTCCATCCAATAACATCTCTACAGGAGCAGTTAAACACAACATTTTTTGATTCCTTTTCAATCAACATGATAAACTCATTGGAGATTCCAAGGAGACATTCAATGTCAGCAGACTGGCCAAAATCTCGTGCAATCACATTCCACATAATCGCTCCAACACTGAACAGATGTGCATCTTTCCTTGGTTTCACCTTTTCCTTTTTTTTTGCCCCCAAAGTAATAAAGCTAAACTTTGCTGAAGTATCCACTGTAGCTGTGGTAACAAAATTTTCTGCCAGATCTTTCAAGTATTCTTGACGTGTCCTTGTGGCCATGGCTCGAAATTTTTCCGACTTATGTGCTGCATTTTCGGCATTAATAACTTTGGCTAAAAGGAAGTCCCTAAAGACTGCTGATTTGGGGAAAGTTACACCTTTGGGAATGGGTGGACCAAATGAAGGTACATCTTTTGATCGTGAAACACCAACACTGGAAAAAGAAGAAAAAAATTGTAATGGTTAATTAAAAAAAATAAAATAAAAACAGATGGTAAGCAGAATTGTGATCCATGCAGTCCATTTACACAGCTGGGTTTAGGTTCGACATGTCAATTTTCAGACATTTTAGACATATCAAAGAAAACTGATTGGGTTGTCTGGTTTAAAATGGCTTTTTTCTTTTAAATATATAAAAGACATTGTGGATGTATCTTACTAACACAAAAAATATCAAGGATGACTTCTTAGGGTGTCACTGCCTCCTTTCTTTAATGGAATAAATATAAAAAAAGCTTTGTGAGACATAAATGAGAGAAGCATTTTTAAAAATTTTTTTTTTTAAGTCTATCATTTTCAGCTGTCACTCAGTGGCATGGTCTTAAAACTGAGAAATATATAAATAGAAAGAGAATTTATTTTAATCCTCAGACATTTTGCTACAATGAAGTGTGAAGACAAAGAAAAAATATTGGTGTCAAATGTGTCTATAATGGGAGCATTCTGCACCTGTTTAAGTTACCTACTCTATGTTCATAAAATTTCATAATACGGGCAATTCTTGATATGGACAGTTCACAGCAACATGTAAAGAAATAAGAATATTTTCTCATTGATAAAATTACACCTACACTTGATACATACATAATATATTTCAACTGAAAAAGGATTTCAAAATGGTGTGCAAACTACATACAACTACTACTACTTCAACTGAAATGCAGTTACATTTGGGATGACAGACAGACATCACTTAGTAATAAGAAAAATGTAACTTATGAAATGTCATGTATTATTAAACACAAAAGAGATACTGAAACAAAATCAAGTTCTAAAAGACAGCTTAAGTTCTAAAATGTAGCTTAAGTTCTAAAAGACAGTAATATGACCTGACCTCACAATGTACTTTAATTTCATTCTAAACAATGAATAATAACATTTATATGTTCTAAATCTGCACCATTATGCTTCAAGTCATTATTATTTGCACAATTTCCAATCAGTTCAGAACTACGCTTCCAGCCTGGTTACATTGCTAGAATTCAAGATGCAGTAACTTAAATGTAAAGACTTAAGGTCATCTGAAATTGGAGATGTTTTTATACTCCCCCCAAAGTCCTCATTCATGTGCTTAAAGGCCATGACTCATCCCGGGGTCATATTGACATGCTCAGGAATTTATATAGGCTAATAGCCTTCTGAAGTACTTTATTTTAAATCACTTTCTTTGAAAAAGGAAATGTGCAATACAAATTCTAAATTAATTTCTATTGTTATGTCTGCAAATCTTATTTTCACTAACTTGTTACATCCCCAGTTTGTGCCCATAAATTAGCAACACAGAACTCCGCATACACCCATTTAAGTCTACAAACTGTGCCACATAACTCTAGATGTGTGCAAGAGAGACACTGGGGTTTCAAACTCACAGAAAATGTAGCAGAAATTTTAAAACTGTATACACAATATCTCTAGGAATTACAAAACTGTTAAAAGAGGCAGTTCCATTGTAGTCTTAATATCAAACTTAAATAATTATAAGGCTCTACTCACCTATAGCACACATTTTCAGTGCAAGGATTATGCACTTTGACTATGACAAATACATGTTGAAAGTGGGAACGAATATTTTTTGGAGTAAAAGGAAGTGCTCCTGGCTCTTGGAAGACAATGGTAACTATGTCATTTCCTATATGCCTTTTCCTTAGCAGCTAGACAAGAAACATGCATTGAAAAATTAGTTATTAAAAAAATAATCACAATTTCTTCATTTTAGCAAAAAAGCCCAACCAAATCAAAATAAATTAAGCTTAATTTTTCAGAAATAACTTTTAATTAATCATATCCTGGATAGCTACAGATAAAGTATATTGGACTGAACTGCAAAAGACAGGAAAAGGAAATTGGGCTAAGTTCACAAAAATACTAGTGAGTTCTCTTGCATCCCCACACTAGTTCTGCATAGTTTCTGCTCATTTCTCTTTCATTCTGTGAGAAAAATATATTTCTCTTACTTTAGTGTGTCCCTTTAATAACGAAGTTACATGACTTGACATTTCTCACTATCCAGAGAGCTGTGCATCAGTTTCCTCTTTACAGTGCAATATTTGCTTCGATATGGAAAAATATAATATTGCTTTTATTTTTCAATAAACCTTGCTTTTTCATGTTGCATTTTTATTAAACATTGTCTTAATACTATGATCTTAATTTTTTTAATAGTTTATCATGAATAGTCATCATAAGTTTTAACAACTGCATACTTGAGGAACAGAACTGAGACACAGTACTAATGGAGAAACAATAGCTCTTAGAAACTCATTAATTAAAAACTTTAAAATTAATTAATTAAAATCATGAATTAAAAACTTTCTTGTTGCAACTGGTAGCTTTTATCATCAAAATATATTTAAGGAATACTTTAAAGCACTAAATCACTGTTACAGGCAAAGACTTAATGAAAACTACAAAATATGTCCAGCAATAAGGGACCACCTCCCTCTATCTTAAAAACAACCCAAAACCCAACAAAACAGCATAGTAAAATGATGTTCACTTTCCTCACAGCAGTACATTGTACCTCGCAAATTTTTTACACTTTTTTATTGATACCTTTGCTTATAAAACATCCGTGTGTATATTACCAGATCAAAAAAAAGTAGTGCAGCATGTGCTGCACTCAGTCTGCCAAAGACCCTGCATTGTCAACTAATAGCATATGGACACTTAAAGCTTTACCTTAGCTCACGTGTAACTAAAAAGAACACATGAATAAATTTATTTGAAAACTTTACGACCAAACAAGTAAAAATTTCTCTATTGAGCTGATTTTATGGAACATCATAATCTTTTTAATAAAAGAGTATTTGCTTGCATTTTCTCAGTTCCACTGAAAGTTAGTATTTCAACTACCACAAAAAAAGCAAAGTTGCATATCCTAAAGCCTAAGACCCATATATATGTTTCATTACATCTCATAAAATAACACAAAGTATGGTATCCTAAAGGTAGAAAGAAGGGTCAAAGAGATTTTTATATCTATATTATTTTAAATATAATCATAGAATGGTTTAGTTTTAAGGATGGTCTAGTTCCAGCCCCCCTGCCATGGGCAGGGACACCTCCCACCAGACCAGGTTGCTCAAAGCCCCATCCAGCCTGGCCTTGAACACCTCCAGGGATGGGGCCTCCACAATTTCTCTGGGCAACCTGTTCCAGTGTCTCACCACCCTCAGAGTGAAAAATTTCTTCCTAATACCTCAACTAAATCTCCCTTCCTCCAGTTCGAAGCCATTCCCCCTCATCCTGTCACTATATACCCTTGTAAAAAGTCCCTCCCCAAGAAATAAGACTTTTGATGAAAATTTAAAACAGATATAAGAACTGAAAACATGACTTCGTACAAGCTGTGGCTCAGTTAAGTTTTCAGGTTTTTAAGACTAAAAATCAAAATAACTGGCTATTTGAGCAATTTAAGATATACATCCTGTTGCATACAAATTACAGAAGTACATGACGTGGAACTGATCGCAAGTGTGTCAAGTATGTTTTAATTTGCTGAGCAAGTGAATTGTACAATTAGATCATAGTAGTGAAGCACAAGTTCATTATTATCTCACAGGTTGGAATTTACACCACAGTTCAATTTGTAAGAAACCTTCCAATTATGAGGTACACGGTGATTCATTTCTGCCATTGTTATATAACTAACTGCCCAATTAGTCTTTCTTGCTATAGTGGTTCATGCCTATACATTTCCACAGAGCAAAATTAAAAAAACTAGAAAGCAACATCCTCTTTAAAGTTGTATTTATTTCTCAAGACAATCACTGTTTTCAAGAATATTCTCTACTTTTGTAGACCTCTTTAGGAGGTTCTGCTAAGCATAGGTTGCTTAAGCAAGAACAGTAGTCACTTAAGGGGTAAATTTTAGAAGTGCTTGAAATTTTACTAGCAAAAATAGTCTTTGCAAAATTATGGCAGTTCCCATATCCTATCCCTAAACTATTTTTCATAAGCTTATACCTCTAAGAGGGAACAGGAAGTCAGGTCATCATTTTTAAGAACCTTACCAAGCTTGCAGAGATCTTAGTGACATCTTCAACATTTTAAAATAAAAATCAGTGTAACACTGTTATAAATAACTGTCATGCATAAGTGGTCAGTGAACTTCAACACAATGCAAAGGCAAAGCACAGTCGTGGCTGCGCACAGAGTTATCATAATGCAAAGAACTTAGAAAGGGGCGAGAAGTTAACAGGGGTGATCTGGAAGATGGAAAGAAGTGCTCTGGATAGGATAAAGGAATAGCAAAAGAATAAAGAAGGAGGGAACACATACTTCCCTGGGAAATGCGAGATAAGGACAGCATACTGAAAATGAAAAAGGAATTGAAGGAAACCGGAACTAAGCAAAAAGATTTATAAGAAACCCTTTTCTACTTTCCATTCTATAACCTAGATTTTCCTCCCGACTTTTACCTCTCAGGTTGTTTTTTGTTTTGTTTTGTTTTGTTTTTCCAGGTTCTCAGTTTCCCCTTCCTCTCCCATTTTGAGGTCTGCTCAGGTTTAGGGATTTGGGGAGTTATTGTATTTCTCTCTTTTTTTTTTTTTTTTTTTTTTTTGAAATCTGCCTTTCTAACATAAACAGAAAGAGTCTCATGCCCATGCAGAGCACAATAGGAACTCTCAATAGGGTGCACAGATTACAGAGGATTACTTACAGCAAGGAGACATCAAACACGCTTTGACATCATTCTAGTATCGGTCTAAATTGGCATGGTAGAATTTGAAAATGAACCCAATAAAGTACAATAGGCATCCAAAAGGAAATCAGTGAATTTTTATGTAAGAATACAAGACACGCAAAGGGGAGTTCAGTAAGGAAAATATGTTAGAAAAGCAGAATCCATTAGATTAGAATTATTTATACCATGTAATACTTACTATATTAATTTTGAGATTTTTAACTACTCAATTCTTAATTTTCAGATATGCATCTCTGAAGAAAAGAACTGTCTTAAAACATAGCATATTTACAGGTTATGCCCAGTCATAAAAATCTATTTTAATTGCCTAATCAAACTGCAAAACAAGGAATTCTTGTTGAAGTAGCAGTGAAATATATTCTTTATTCAATTAAATGATAACATGTTAGGAGTCAAAAACGAAAATCTTCAAACTTAACATTTCTAAAATAAGTGGTTTAAAAAGTTTTATTTTTAATTTGTGTTCTTAACCAGTACCAAAACCAGAAATAAATGGTAAAATGTATTTCATCGGATCTGGTTAAACCGCATTTGGTATAACCACAGGTCTTGTTATCCCAATCATTTTAACAGTAGCTTAAATTCAACAAGTTTATTTCATTATTGCATATCTGTTTCATTTTTAAATTTTCATTAAACCAGGCGAAAACTGATTATTTGAACTGATTTAAATCAATGAGGTCTGACCACGTGCACACAAGCAGACTGCAAATGTGTGAATGGGAAACTTGCAAGGGAACGAACTGGAAAGGGACTTCGCAAAGGTAAAGTTTAAAGGGGAAAGCCTCGAACTATGATTTGAAGAAAAGGCCAGTAAAGGAAAAGAAACTGGCCACACCAGGGCTGGTAGTCTTGTCTGTCCTAGGGAAGGAGCAGCTGACTTGAAGTTTCCCAGCCTATGTTGCAGCCAAAGTGAAAATTACCTTGCTTTTTGGATCTCCTGCTGGCTCTAAAACTAGAGGCATGTCCTGATCAGGGACCAAGCAGGGCGTAGTTATGTCCTGGAAGAAGCAACAAACAATTCTGGTGTGGCCTGGTTTTGGCTCACAGGTATTTGGAATCGAAGCAACGCTTAGTGCTTGCTCATTGAAGGTCATAGTCCCAGATGATGAAGAGTGTCTCAATACCTTGCCCAGTCATTACCAAACAAGGCATATAGGGATAGGATGCATCAATCTCATTGTCAGTACATACACAATACGCTAGCAAAAAATAGCTATTGAATGGGGGTCTTCATTGCTAACATAACCTGAAAGGAAAATTACCATGGTCCCTAACTTCCCTTTACTTGGGTATGTAGAATTAGTGAGCCAAACCCTGAAGAGACAAACAACATTCATATTCCACAGCACCTGTAAGTCTCTCTCTGTCTTGAGCACAGCGGATGCAATTGCATCTGTGGTCTTCAGCGTTTAAAATGTCTCAAGGAGAAAGACCCAATTGAATTTTATCCTAGCTTCTGAGAAGTAACACTGTTGATACAGTTCACACTTCAGTATGTATTTTGAAACTAAACAGTAATAGAAGAAAATTAAACAGTGATTATAGACCCCTTTTGCACATTAAGGCTGGCTAAATTCTGGTCATTTGGGTGTGCTTGTCACATTTCATTAAGACAGTGTCCATGCTGTGCAAATACCGCTAGATCCCAGCACCTAAAGAAAAAATCATGTGGTGGGTCTTCAGATAGGCACATCACTTGAACTTGGAAAACTGTCACATTATTTTGACCCCAAGAAAGCCATTAATAACAACATGGTGCTTCTACTAAATATTGAACCTGTTAACGTGACAATGATGGGAGCTTACTAAAACACTGTGGAAAGGAGTGCTTGTTGCTGGGGGAAACCATGGAGTTAAAATTGGAAGATTTGGCTATACACAAGAATTGACACCTGTCTATAAATAAAGACACATAGGAAGTTATGAGAATGAAAGGAACGCACAGGAAGAAGTGAAAGGACAGTAACAGGGGGTAGCTGAGCAACACGGCAGTGAAGCTGACAAACAGCAAACAATTATGAAAATTAGTGAATTGTGGCAAGAGGATATCTTGTTTTCACAAACAAGGGAAAGTCATGAAAGACGACAAAAGTCATGAACTCCAAGTAAGGCCATATTTACTGTCAGTGCCTGTGATTAGCTATGAAAATCTTTTTTTCCTTTTAAAGCAAGCTCATTCAGTGTATTATATCTTCTTAATAGTATACAGTTTTGCCTATTTACATGTGCTTTCCAGTCAAAGATTGTTGTGACTGATTATAGGCAGACCAACTCCTACTGTGTTTACTCAATTAATCCTGTATTGTAATAAGGTGTAAGTGAAAGTTTAGAAAAATGGTGCAATCTCAAATCAGTGGTGATGATCCAATACCTTGATTACTAGTTATTGGCACAGTTGAGAATGTGACATAGCTGAACATTCTGTCTTCTGAAAGCCACATGTATTAAGATGTGAGTCATCTAAACATTCATATTATTCATATGGTGAAGATTCTTTGTCTTTTGATTCCTAATTTAGTTTCTTTAAAACACATCTAAATCCTAAATGTAATGGAGTAAAATTTGCAGTTTGTCTTAACTGTTCACTTGAAACAGTCCTTCAAACAGTTCAGAACATTATGCACCGACTCTTTAAAATACATAAATATACACTTTCTTCCATTTCGATTTTCATTTATCCATTCTCAAGAATTTTAATCACTTTCTTTTATCTTTTTCTTGCTGCCTTGACACACATCTCTTTTTTTTTTTTTTTTTTTCCCCACAAGACCTACTGATAGGGTAGACGTGAAAGATACAACTCACATATGGTTTAACAATCAGTAACCATCTTTTGTATGCTGTTCAAAATGAAAGTGAGATAGCATCTTTATTTCATGACAAGCCTCCAAAATGACTGAAATCTTTGTATCTTGCATGGCAATGGCAGAATATTTTAAAACTAACCAAATAAATCCAACATTTCTTTCTGCACACCTAGGAAAATGCAGAGTAGTAGTGCAGAAAGTTACGAACTATTATCAGTCTGACCTACGAGCAATTCTGACTTTTTCTTTTTTTAAGTGTTAATGTTGATATATTATACCAAATGTGCTTGTACTTTTTAATTCAGTCGCAAGAAATATCTGAGACAGGCAAGACAGAGCAACCTTACTGGTGCACTGCACACTTTGGCTGCTGTGCTGTTTTTTAGCCATCCTTAATGCTTTAAAGATATTCTGAATGATTACATAAGCAAAGGGAATTCTCCAGAAATAAAATAAATACATTGCAGTTTTCTGTCTTCACAAGCAGATACCTTGAAGGATATAGCTAAGCATTTATTATGAAGCTAACACATTAATAAACATTTCAAGATCCGTAGTATAAGGATTAAGATTTTTAAAACTATTCTACTTATTACATGCATATTTTAACCATAAGACTATTTTCAAACTTCATTCAGTCCAATGTTTAAAACATACATAAGATGTAAATCCAGTTCAAACCGAAAATAGCTCCTTCACCACAAGCAACATTACCTTTTAATAAAATAATGAAATTAGGTAGATACGATAAGTTCCTGAGTTATATAGTATAAAAATCCTATGAGATTTCTAATGCCTTTTGATAGTTCAAGAAAAAGTCATACTTCATGTAAAATAATTTAGTTTTAAATCAGTATTCCTTTGAAAACCCCCTCAATGTCATTTATAATGTAAAATTTCAATGAAAAGTTAAAAAACATACCTGTTGCCTGTTACTGGGCATGTATGGAAGCATTGTTGATACATGAAACATTAACTCATAATCTTTATAGGTAGTATACAGAGAATGAGTTCCTGTTGAATCAGCTGAAAATGAATTTAATCGTAAGAAGGTCAGTAAAATAGAACATTCATATTACTCTTTAGGACACCACTCTGCACGCTGTGATTTAAATCTATCAATGCAATTTAAAACTTTTTTCAGTAGAACAAAATCAGTTTGCATCAGCTGAAGATCTACTCTTTATTTTCATATTATGACATAGAAAGGTCCTGCAAGAATTTGCACAAAAAGTTTGCTGTCTATGAGGCCTAAAAGATCTAATTTTGAATATATTGGCATTCCATGAAAAAAAAAAGAATGAACACTTAGCTACTTCAGTACAGTTTTATATAATATGTATTTTCATTCTTTAATACATTAATAAGGACAATTGACTAATCCCATACTTTACCAAAAATAAACTGAAAATGCTACTTCAAATCTGACATTAAAACATACAATGCAGCTCAGACATTTTAAAAGCATAAAGTATGTACATAATGCATTGTAGTACAATATCAAATAATTTTATTGGGAATTTTCAGGTCTTTTAAAATTATTAAGATAAGTTTCATTATCATATGACTTAATATTTTTATTTATTTAGGAATTTTACTGATGAAGTTAGCATTTCAGAATGTTTACAGCAAATTAGAGGAGTTTTACTCTGTAGTCATAAATCAGTCCTTTTTATTCACCTTCTTTAATGTGTACGGATTATTTAAGTAAGTACAATGAACTTTAAAGCACCCTATTGAGTCAAGACAACTATCAATTTTTCTTCTCTTTTTCCATGTTCACTCATTTTTTAAATATAATTTTATGTTATCTACACCAATAAACATTCTCCAGCACTCTCTTCCATACACTCTTTATGGTTTTGGGGTTTTGTTTTGTTTTAAACAGTAACTGTATTCCAAAAAGAATTGGCCATGTTCATTCTCTGGTTAAAAGTCTATAAACATACAATTAAGTTTAAACGCAACAGTAACCATGCTGTATCCGAAGCCTTAAACCTGAAAAGTATTTTTGTGTGTGTATAATTTTGAAGACATTCATATTACAACTGTCTTCATCAGTTATGTTTGTACAATAATAAAATTAACTTCATTTATTAATATTGATGTAATGTAAATTACAGTTACATAGGAAATAGAGAGCATAATTACCACTGCCGTTTCTTGCTTAAATGTTGCTAAAAAAACCCAAACATTATTGCACTCCTCTATTTTAAAATCTTTGTTGAAAACCTAATTCCATTTTAACCTTTCCACTGCATTTTAGAAAGAATGAGTTTTGAAGAGATAGAAGGAGGAAGTAAATTATACTGTGAAATACAAGTATCTGCCTAAACTACAGTGATCTCAGCAACGCTATTCCCTGACTCCTTTTGTAATTAGATATTAAATGAAGTCAAATTACCCTGAACAGATATTGCACAAAACAGTCCCTTTAAATACATATTACAGAAAGGCTGATTCCTTACCCTTAAACCAATCCTCTCCTAATGCAACATCCTACTTAGTTAAGTACTTTTGATTTAGCACCTTGACTTTGGAAACGAGCTAGCAAGTTTTTGCTTCTGAAATTTAGTCCCTTACACTAAGCAAGCTGAAATCTTCTAACTCAACAGCTGCTTTACTGAACACCTATTAAGGCCCACCATGATTAAATTTATGTAATGGTTCCTACTACAAACATTACTCTGCTGACAATTTTAGTGGAAAAAGAAAAAAAAAAAAAAAAAAAATCTATCTATGCTGTTTCTGTACCTCATTCCTTTCTGAACATTAGTTTTATTTCACAAAGTTTGAGAAAAAATGGCTAAACATTTTTTTCAGTTACAAAAAAAATCTGCTTTTTTTTTTTTTCAGAAAAGCACTTTTTACCAAACAAAAGTTAACCAGCACTATTCCTCCTTAGATATAAATTGCGACGTTTCCTCAATTTCCTTCGCCTTCAATTCTCTCTTTACAGATATAAGGAAATTGAATGCAAACATAATCCAATTTATCCATAGTATAATCCATAATTAAAATCTGAACATTACAAAAGAGAATATTAATGTTCTAATAATAATCTCTTAATTCCTCATTTCTAGTAGATTGATATGTTTTAAAACATACTGAACAAATTATATGGTGTTGAATTGGTAAAGTTTCCTCTAATTTTCTTATTTCTTGATCTTAGGATTTAGAACTGCATGCCATTAAAAATGCGGTAAAGAAGGGCAGAAAGGAGTTTGTGGTTAATATATTCCACATGTTCTTCGCATTTGCACTGGGTCTGGCTTGGACGGAGTTAATTTTCTTTATAGCAGCCCATATGGTGCTGTGTTTTCTGTATGGGATCAAAACCGTGTTGATAACACTCCAATGTTTTAGCTATCGCTGAGTAGTGTTTGCACAGCATCAGGGCTTTGTCCATTTCCAACACTGTCCCCCACCCCAGGGAGTATGCTAGGGGTGGGCACGAGATTGGGCGGTACCCAAGACGGCTGACTCGAATTGACCAAAAGGATATTCCATTCCATATAACGTCCCGCTCTATTGTAAAACTGGAGCGGAGGGAGATGTTCCCAGGGTAGCTGATGGGAGGTGGCAAGTGACAGCCTTTGCACCACTTGTTTTTGTGGGTTTTTTTTTGTTGGTTGGTTGGTGTGGTGTTAAGGTTGGTATTTTGGTGGGTTTGTGGGTTTTGCGGGTGGAAGAGGGCGCGTTTGGTTTTTTCCTTACTTTCCTTCACTTGTTGAACTGTCTTAACCTCAACTCACAAGTTTTTCTTGCTTTTGCCCTTCTGATTTTCTCCCACATCCTGTTGTGGGGGGAGAGTGAGCAAGCAAGTGGGTGGGAGCTTACCTGCCAGACAGGTCAGCCCACCACAACATTCTACATTCCATAAGAAATGGACCAATTAATTACTTACTTACAAAATATTAATTAAACATACCAATTTTTTAAAAAAATTAACTTTTTAAGAAAAAACCCACATCTAGTCAAACATTTGAGAATAGAAAAACTTACTGAATGTGAACTCTACAAAAACTGAGCAAGAAATATTACTGAAACATTACACCTACCAAAAATGTAGCTACTACAGTCGAAATTATTACACTGTTCTGAACCTGCAGGCAGTCAGATCAATGTATTATCCAATTATAAATATGACATGCAGTAATACTTATTGTGCCACTATATTAAAAAAAAACAAGTATAACACAAAAAAGATGATAATTAAGTCAGTATTTTACATTTCATATAAAACTGAAGACTGTATCTTTGTGAACTCTCTTAATTCCATTCTGTTTCTTGCAAACTATGAGAACGTATTATGACAGGCCAATATTGTTACTGGTATACAACATTAGCAAAACATTAAAATTATGTTACTGAATGATACATACATAATGCCCATCAGCAATGTACATTCATACTGAACCATGGCAAACATAGAAACTGAATTTGCTTGACAGACCAGCATACATTTTCATATGTAAAAATTACTAGGTGGTATTCGGTCATGCTCTGATTGAGGAAAAAGCAAAACCAAAACACCCCTTACTCCTTTGAATTTTTCATCCCTATTTATCAATTCATGACAGAAGTCTGACATCCACAGCATGTTAATAAATATTTCTACACGTTAATTTGAAAAATGAGTTATCATTCTGCAGTGAAATAGGATGCAATAGTCTCTATCAAGCCTGAATTATTAAAGTGAAACAAGCATGGATTTAAGCAAAGAGGCAATAATGTTAATAAAAATAAATGTGGTGCTTACGTAGGTTGACAGGGCTATGGAATTGCAGCTTTCCCACCTTATAAGTCATAAATTAGAATCTGTCATAGGATTCAGCTCACTTTTCACCATTTCCCACCACTACTAGAGATAGAGAATGTGAGAGGGTTCTTGAGTTGCAAAGCTGGTCTCCCTTCATTGCAAAAGCATAAGGTTTTATCACCAACTTCGCATATCTCATTTCCCACTGGAGATTGACCTATGGACAGTTTATCTGCACTGGGTACCAACCACAATGTACATGCACTAGACATTTCCAAAAATTTATAAGATGAAACATTAAGTCTCTCTGCTTTCGCTGTACAGGAGATGACAGTCCAACAGTGCACTACCAGTTGGTTTAGGAGAAATCCTTTTATGACTATGACGCTGATCACCGTTCAAATGTACCATTTAAAAAAAAAAAAAGAATAAAATCTAGATGTATTACAGTTAAATGAAGACTGATGCTGAAGTAGCAAAAACATGCAACATATTCCCAAGAATCAGGCTAGATCAGGTGGGTAAGTAGAAGGAGGAACAGAGAAGCAAATAAGAGGAGTTATCAACTCCTATATCTCTGTGACTACCTGAAAGGCAAAATATCCCTTGCAAGAAAATATGATCTTTCCTTAATTTCCTTTAAGTGCATCTTTCTAACCTTCCTTTTTGGCAGCTTATCTCTAGGAGTTCAAGCAACTTTCCCATTTGATTAGAAGAATAAGTAGAATACACACACAAGTAGCAGGATTTAATAGTTTAAAAAGATGTACTTCGCTAACAAAAATATGTCTTTTCTGTTGTACACAGGCCATATACAGTATATATATATATAAATAATTCTATTTTCAGGATGTAGTATGCAAGCTACAGCAAAAATTATACAAATCAAATCAGAGAACAATTTGGGTTGGAAGGGACCTTCAAAGGTCATCTTGTCCAACCCCCTGCAATAAGCAGGGACACCTTCAACTAGATCAAGTTGCTCAGAACCCGTCCAACCTGACCTTGAATGTTTCCAGGGATGAGGCATCTACAACTTCTCTGGGCAACCTGTTTCAGTGTTTCACCACCCTCATCGTAAAAAAATTCTTCCCTATATCTGGTCTTGATATCTATACAAATAGTATGTTACAATAAAGTAGATTAATACCTAGATATCCTTAGATCACAGCTCATAGTGATCAGTAGTCAAAATCCTGTTAAATTTAACCTAAATCATTCTCAGTTTAATGTAGTTTTTAAGGGCAGTGAAAAGCAATGATAATAAAGGAGCGTGTTAACATATCATTGACTTTTTAAAGAGCAATATTTCGGTTCCAATTTTCGCTAAAAAACCCAACAAACTTTTACAATTAAATTATTATATTATTGCACTTAAGGAAACTGAAAGACCTTAGGAAATGGCAGTAATAATGCAGGATTAGATAGATGAATGTTTATCAACTGCCAAATGATAACATCCTTACTGTGCATGTGTGAGAAACCAGAAAACTGAGAACACTTGATGGCTCCTCAAATACAAACATCAATATACATGATGATGAAAAAGAAGCACAAAAGTTTATTTGAAATAAGGAAAATGATCCCTTGTCATGACTCCGTATTTTGAAATACATCTCTTTTCTTTTGCCTTTTTAAGACGTTAAAGTGTAGCTGAGAAATTCTGAAATATATAAAAAGTTATCACTCACACAGTATGATTTTAACTAAGTGTAAACAAATGAACTAAGTTGCTTTGATTTTCAGTTCTACTAATGCCACAGAGAAAGCAAATAACCTTTCAGACAAGGCGTGAAACACGCTTTTAATATACACTTCATCTTCTTCATTTACTATACAATATTACTAATCAAAACCCAAAGTTAAGAGCATGAAAAGACAAAACAGGATTTGCAAAAGATCAACTGGATAATTATAGTTTCTACCATAGGTTGGAAACATGACTTACTTTTATTATCTAGCTGAGCCCTGTATTTACTAAATCCTTTGAGCCGTACTCTCTGGCCCAGCAGATCAAGGAACTCTTCAAAAGCTGGTCCTGCCATCTCATTGTTATACATTTCTTCCTCCGTGCTTTGGCCTGCTTTGCAGTAAAGGATACCAATCTTATGTTGAAAACTCAGCTGAAATAAAAAAGGAAAATGAGGAAAAGAAAAATTACAGAAGCAAAGGGAAGTCAATACTAGAACAAATATTAATAATTAAAATAGTAACACTCTTATAACCCCTGGCAGAAGTTAACTGAAAGTGAAAAAAGTGTTCTGATTTGGGGAATTGGTCACCACAGAAAGAAAAAAAAATTAAAAAATCCAACAACTGTCTTGAAAGAACACGGGCCTGTCCCTATTCAAAGACAGATAAAACCAGTACATGAAGACTTTTGACGTAGTTACCTATAAAAGCACACTCTACTGCACGTTATAGTATGTCAATTCTCAGAAGTATACTTCAAGCTAAAAATCAGATTGCAGTTAAATAGTTTTGTTAAACAGAGTTTCAATTCTAGAACATTAAAAAGAGAAATTACTTTCAGATAAATAAGTGGAAAAACTAGAAAAACAAGTACAAAAAGAGACGGTTACTTCTTGAGCAGAGCATTGTCTTGTTTTCTTAGCTTTTATGCGTACTTAAGATGACAAACAGGAAACCTCCATGTGAATGGATTAGTCCTATTATTCTTAACTGACAACTTTTAGAGCTTCAAACTGACAGAGACCATCAGTCACACCAGATTCCCTTAAGACATTTATCTATATTCACAACTCAAATCAACTCTTCAGCTGTAGACTTCTCTTAAACTTCAGGATTAGTGTTTAAAATGTGTCTTATGCAAAGACTGTATGTATTCCTATTAGAGCGAAAGTGACAAGAACAGTCTGCTTCACCTTAGTCATATGTAACACATGGTCTGCCATGTTAAGTATATTGTAAAACTGAAATCCATAGAGATGCTACTGCACTGATGTTTCACCACAGCAATTTTGAGGAAAAGCTACAAGATGAGAATACTAGAAGGTCGATTCAAGAAAACATACATACATGAAAGAAAAAAAGTGTCAAAAATACCATTCCAGACTTCAAATGATCCTTAAGCTTCCCTCTTCAATAAATGCTGCATTTCTCCGTTTTAAATGGGGAGCTGTATATAGGCCAGATGCCAACAGTCAAGAAAAAAAAAAAAACCAAGAAAAATCCAAAAGAAAACCCCAGTACTCAGATCCTCATCGCCCTGGAGAAATAAAAGCTTTCACTATGCTTTTACTAACCTAGTATTCTGTGTTTTCATGATGGTGCTGCTTTAAGTTAGCATTCTTTCTTTGTCTCCCATGCAATTCAAGATTTAACTTGACAGCATTCTTGGTTTAACTATTTACCTTCACACACAACCAACACACAAAAAATCCAAGATGTCCAAGTTAACGAAGATTTTTAAAGGCCATAGACAGAATCATTGACATCAAGAATCTCACGCCCAAAAGGTAAATATATTAAAATGAAGTAACAGGGAAATGCTGGACTATTAAAGTCAATAGTAAAACACTTCACAACATCAACACATCACAAATCAATGGAGTTCTTTTCTTACTGTGAAGTTAGGCCCATCAGCGGGATCTTCTCATTTTAACTAGTACAAACAGGCCTAATTCCGTGATTTCAGCAGATCTATATTCCCAGCAATGCACACTACAGAATTTGGTCTACTGGTGTAGAAAACCTGCAGCACAGCAGGAATGAGTAATGTACAATGGCAGCCCACCTGCCTCTCTGGTGAGCCCCAATCCATCCTCTCCCTTTGATAAGTGCTGTATGTAGGGGTGAGTCCTCCTGGAACACACTCTGGCAGAAGGCCACTGACCAGGGAGCAGTTAGGAACAAAGAACAGGCTTAGTAAGGACAGGAATGAGGAATGGTGCTACAGTAAGGTTCCACCTGGGCAGCACAGAACACAGAAGAACTAGGAAGTGTGACAAAGTTTGACGTGAAATGGGAGGGATGACCATCTGAATAGGAGGAGATTCTGGGTTATGGATGCACTGTAGAAGCTGCCTGAGTCAGACCACTGAACTCTGGAGCAGGGCAGGGTTACGATACCAGCTTGCTCTTGTCATTTCCTTTTGACTGGCATTAGATACTGTCCATCCAGAGTGCTTCCTTGTTTGAGCCTCATTTTGAAACACCGCCTGGAGAGAGTTAGGTATTTAACAAAAGGTTCCAGATTGCACACTGGTGACTATTTTATTCAGTGGGACGCTGGAATTAACATTTAATGGAGGAAACTGGAAGAGAACTGTTCATATGAGCATTAGATTACCAGAAACAGTGCTGTCACTTGACACTTTCCAGTAGAGACTTATAACAATTGTGAGTGCACTGCCACCTCTATACCAGCTCTGTGTCAAATAGTTAAGCTTAAACCATAGGGAATTTAAGTTCATTTCCTTGACTTCATACTACAATTGAGGAGTGGAGAAGTTAAATGCTAACTGAGCCACCAACAATTGGGGGAGCGACTAACAGTAAAGAAGCACCTGGGCAAAATACTCACTCTAGAAATATGCAGTCACACTATGCCATACTTTCTGAGGAAACAAGTCATTCCTGAATTTGTTCACAAATACCAATATAATTCCACACAGGAGTGAAGCGTACCTCTCTCTTCCAAAACAACCTACCATATCATGGTTTAAACAATGTCCTAGGAGACTTTGAAGAGGAGGATCTGAAACTCCCCAGCCCAAGGAAGGAATTCATCCTGGGTTTTCACTTCATGGACAAGTACTGTAAACACTAGGCAATTATGTACAGATTTGATTCTGCCAATACCGCTATTCCTAAACAAGGCAGCAGCTGCAAGCTGATTTGCAGTGATCTGAACCTCCTACCCATGTGCTAGGAGCACTCGTGACTATGAAGTTAGAAGACTTAAGCAAAAGAACTCTTCATGCCAAGATCATGGGGACTGTGCAGAAGCAGAAATCTAGGTACCTATAGAGGCTTAAGAAAGAAGTAACTAAATGAGCTTTGGCAGGATCTTCTTATGTGGCACATTAAACTGGCACAAAAAACTATCAGAATATCTAAAACGGATGAAGTTTGCCCATTTTGAAATGGTACTGCATACTTATTTAAGTCTTTTTAAGTAAATAATTGCAGATATGGTTCTGATTTCATGATTTCTAAATTAGAAATTTTACATTTAATGTAACACTGAGAACAATTTAATAACGTGATATCAGAAAATAATTTCTAAACCTGTTTAGCTCTTGGGTATAGGATATGTATTAAAAGTGCACAGCGGTCCTTCCCGATTCAGAATGACTATGTTCTAGTCAGAATCACTGACTACTGAATCTTGGCATCTTGGCATCTTCTTGTACAGTACAGGTTCTTCACCACGTAGCAACAACTTGTTGACTTTCCTTGTGTGAAGATTTTAGAGTTTTTCTGGCAAGGAACCTCAAGAGAGTGGACACTCAATAGCTACTAAATATCACTGTAATCAAAGATCCTGATTTCCCCAGGCTTTTTGTAAACTTCAGCCTTTGGCCTAGAGAGAAGTGAATATTTCCAGAGGGATGTGAGGCGAACCAAGAAGTGTATATACAAAAAACAACCATTAGCAGAAATGGGGAAGGGGAACTAGGGGGGAATTAGAGACAGGTTAAGAAAAAAAAATCCTGACCAGGTTACACACAAATAGTTGACTTTTCTTGTAAATTTACAGCCAAATATAATGCTGATCATCATATATGCCAGAATAAATTGGCAAAATGCAGAGTCTTTATTTATATATTCAAATTAGGTCAACCATCCAATTTGCGCCTACTTTCTACTGTCATTTTAGAGACAAAGTTTTAGCCACAAATTTCCTTCATAACCCAATACTAGATTTCACTGAAAACTATGAAACAGGTAGAAAATGAAATAAAAACACCAAAACAGTCTTCAGTCTGCTGAGGAACTATGCAAACATTTAATACACCGTTACCAAAATGAATATTATTCTGGTGATGGTATTAATCCTCTGGGTCATGATTCATATTTTTAAATTCATGACACTTCAGCCAGTCATCACCTTCATTTGCCAAGCATAACACTCTTTATATTTGCTTGATTAATACACTGAAAGCATCAAGTACGTAAGAGGATTAAAAGCATAAATGGATCTCATGCCAGTTCTATGCACAGCTTTCTGTCTACGTTCAGGTAATTATCTCATAATAAGCAGCACATAAAGATACATTAATATTACATTTTGCCTGGTGACAGCCCATTTCACAACAGGATTGAATTTTCAGAAATGATCACCCAAAATAAAAAGAAGTGCTATGTACTGCTGTTTCACAAAATTAGGAGTTGATGATTAAAGAATTACTTTGACCAGCTCAATGGACAATCTCCGTTTCCAATTTGTGGGAAATACATCTAGTGAGTTTGGGAAATATTCAGGTCAGGTCAAATAAAGTAGTACTCTATACTGCCTGGAACATACTGCTGCTCTGAGCAGTGAATATTATTTTATTAGATTAACCTAAATTCACTCTGGAGCTCAAACAGGAAAGACAGAGAGCAACAGTACATCAGGAACTCCCAGATTCAGAGCTGAGTGCTTCTGATTTCCCTTTATTGTTTTACCAGAAGAAATGACAAACACAGGAAAAAAATAAGGACATTAGGCAAAATGAATTTTCAATTAAAAGTCCTCCTGAAAGAGTACAGTGAACAAAAGAAGTAAAACATACATACAAAACCAGCTTAACAATCCACCCAAAAAAGCAATTGTCTTCCTCTGTCCACATTTACTTGGTTTTGAGCAATTGTTACAAGCCCAAAAGAAGACAGAAGAATTCTGGTAGACACCACCAATGTTAGCCACAATCACTACATTCAAAAGTGAATTAGCTTTAAAAAATTAATTATACTACCATCATAATCAACTGGATCCATCAGCTGATTCAACAGACAGATACCAACTTTTGCCTAGAAAGTGCAATCTTCACTTTAAATGAAGATTTTATAAAAACACAGTTTTAAAAATTGATTTACAAGCCATCACATGCCTGCCTTTCACAACATATTCAGAAGCTACAAATTTAATCACTAGCTTAGAATGAAGCAGATTCACGATATTGACTCCAACAAGCCTCACCATTTTATCCCGAAATTTAAGCTCATTGCCATGCAGTTAATTCATTAGACTCAATCACAACTTCAGTTGTTTGAACCCAGAAACATTCTATTCTAGTAAGACTACTGAAATTTAATCAGAAAAATTTATTTTAAAAAACAACCCAAAATTTTAGATGTAGAGACTTAATACATTATAGCCTTTTGCCTCCTTACCTATAGACAATATTAATAAAATGTTAGATGTATTTTCATTTGCATTCAGCATTTGTACACATTAAAGTGCAAACACAGATTGTGAAAATCACTTCTTACCATTGTTAAAAGCTTAGATATAACCTTTCTCTCACTCAGTCATCTAAAGTGAATCTCCACAGACCAATATTTTTTTTCCTAAGCTGCAATGTATTTTAAAAATAATTTGCTTAGAAAACCAACCGTCATTTTGTCGGTGAAAAACCAAGTATCAATGAAATAACAAGTATCTCCAAAACCAAGAGAGTGAATGGTTTGCATTACAGATCCATGTTTATTAGCATTCCATGCAAAACATTTAAGGTGGGTTTGTTGTTTTTTTTTTTTTTTTTTTTTAATGAATAGCCTTTAAAGAAAAGTCATGTGCTACATACCCCTTGTTCATCCAGTTTAAGCAGCTGTTCAGGTACTTTGGGTGAGTTGGAAGCCTGCCTCAGGCACTGAATGCTCAGCTCTGGTATTACATACTCTAGTACCTCTTTGAGAGGCAGACCTCTCGCTGTGCCATGCCGAGCAGTGGATGGGATAGCATCTTCTAAAATTGCTCCTCTAAGTGTAGTAAGCTGCAGCAGAGGTAAAACAAACAAAACATTTTTAGTTCCAATACTACAATGACTTTTAAAGATATAAAATTCAGATTTTAGCAAAGACATGGAAGAAAGAACAGGAAGAATAAGATCCCTATTTTTAAATTTTTTAGCCAGAAAAAAAGATTACTAAATAACTTTTAAAGAGGAGACAGACTCTTATTGTCCCAGTGAAAAATATATTTTTTGTTTAAAGAAATGCACTGATGATCTTACTAACAGGAAAACTAAGAATTTTTAATTTTAATGCCATACTACACAAGCAAATACAGTAGTTGAATGTGAGTCTGGACAGGTGAGGTAAATTACAGCAAATGGCACCTTCATTCAACCCATCCACCTATTCTTTAAACCGTGCTGCTTGATCTTCATTAGATTTGGCAAAAAGAGTCATTTCTTATCAGTGAGTCAGCTGAATCACCCTTCCACACATACATACGGAGACATCCCTTTTTTTGGCAATAAAAGAAAAATCTAGCCTAAAAAAACGTTTTATATATCTGTTTGTAAAAGCATACCAGCCCAGAGATATCAGGAGGTCTAGCTAACACTTCTCTATGTCCTAATTACAATAAAAAGCAATAGTCCGATAGATTATAAAAATTTATATTTGCTTGCTACAATACTAACATTGTTTATTTTCATACAAATCAAAGCTAGTTGCTGTAATAAAGAAAATGGTTTGCAAGAGATACTAATTAGCTTGAAATAGTTGAGATGTGTCCTTCCACAATGATCACGTGTGCTATTCTTCCAAATAAGATAATTATTTTTACCAACATATTAATATTGCTTCCACAAATCACGTATGTAGAAGTATATAAAAAAATCTCACCGAAAAAAGCTTCTCAGAAAGTATTCTGAAACAAAACACAAACAAGTCCTAGTACTAGCTTTCATATTTTTCCCCTCACTTTCCCCCTACATCTCTTAATCTTTTATTTCTATCATTAGAAATTTAACATCAAGCAGCTTGATGCAAATTTATATTCTGCTTTGTTCTTATAATCTGTTCCCTCGCCTACCCCTTGCAGTTCCCTTCAGCCAACTCACCTCCTTTTGGATGCCGCTCAAAAAGAGAAAAATTTTATGCAGTACAGAAGAGGAAAACTTTGTTCCAGGAGCAACTACATTTACTAATGGTACAAAAACCATCTCTTTCCCATTAACAGATTTACTTTCAAAGTTAGCAACATATCCACAGACAACTAGTACCTTAAACTCTATGTTAACTTTTCCATTCCTTGCAGAATTACTGAAATAACATTACCTCACTTGTCCTGAAAACTATACGATAGTTGAACTGAGATCCTTCTTTCTCCTTAGCATCTTCAACCTTCTCCCTCCGGATGCTGACTGCTACAGGTCCAAGATTCTCATCTATTCCAAAGTAGTTCTGATGCTCTTTTGCACAAGAGTGAATGAAGAGAGAAGAGAATAATGAAGTATGAGCCTCCTAGAAAATGTTCATCAAATCTCATTAAAAATTTCTGTAGCAAGAAAAAAAATATTATTTTTAATTGAGCTACCAGATCCATCACTGGCTTGTGATCTTCTGAACTGCACAATAAGTACATAAATCACAAAATGCTAATTTTGATGAGCAGAATGGTCACTCATATCACATAACTCAAATTAGTGCAACAGCTGCTACTATGAAATAATAATAATAGTTTGCATTTTTGTTACTATGAAATTAATAATTCTGCTTGATGCTGTAAGAAACTCCTTTGGAGAAACTATATGTACATAAAGTCTTCAAAAAAAGCTAACGGCCTTCAAACAAATACAGTGCTATGTAGCTTTCTTCATTTCATTCCATTTATCCTTATTTAAAGCTTTCCATTCAAAGCAGCAACTCAGTTTTAAGAAGTGAAAACTGAGGCTAGTAACTCTTCAACCTTTGATGAATAGTTAAATTCACCCTTAAGCCCACCGGCCCAGACTGGGAGAGTAAAGCAGTACCGATAGAAGAGGAAAATTAAGTTAAGAGACCATTTAAACAGACTAGACACGCTCAAGTTCATAGGACCAAACCAGACACATATTGAGGGAACTAGCTAGCATCACTGTAAGGCCAGCCTTTATCATGTTTGAAAGGTCATAGCGAGCAGTTACACCCACCTTCAAAAAGGGCAAGAAAGAGGGTCTGGGAAGCTCTAGACTAGTCACCATAAACCTTAGTTCCCAGGGAGATTAAGGAACAAATTCTCATGGAAGACATTTCGAGGCACATGAAGGACAAAAAGATGCTTAGAAACAGCCTGCATAGATTTACCAAACGCAAATCATGCATGACCAACCCAGTTGCTTTCTACAATGAGATGGCTGGCTTTATGGATGAGGAAGGAGCAATGAATGTCACCTACTTGTACTCTAGCACTGCTTTTTACACAGTCTCCCACAGTATCTGCGTAGCTGAACTGAAAAGACGTGGTTTGGACATGCAAATTACAAGGTGGACATAAACTGGCTGGACAGCTGGCCTCAAAGGACTGTGACCAGTAATATGAATTCCAATTAGCGGCCAGTTACTAAAAGATTTATCAAAAGTTGACAGCGGAGCTGTTACTGTTTAATATTTTTTTTAATTACCTAAATGATGGAATGGAATGCATTCTCAGCAAATTCACGTACATGACCAAGCTCAAGTAGAACAGTTCATGTACTGGGGGTTAGAGCTGTCGTTGGGTGCAACAGATGAGGGGGCATAACTGGCAGCCTTTAACAACCGGGTAATGTGTGCACATGGCAGATACTGAAGTGCATAAACCTTGCAGTGTTTTATAAAAGCAGGCAAAGAAGGTTAACTCATCCACACAGGTAGAGTTCTGTAGGGTCTCTGTCCTTCACTGTCCACTCTCGCCTTCCCCTGGAGGCTGCTGCTGAGACGGGACAGCTGAGCTTCATGGGAGGCAACTCCTAACCCACTGAAATTTTCAACCTGACATGTGAAAACAAACTCTCCCATTGACAATCTGAAAAAAACAGACTGACAAAAATCTCATGAAGACCAGTATAGACCTGTATCTGGAACAGAGCAAGCTCATCCAACAGCATGGGCTGGGGATGAACTGCCTCAGGAGGAGCTCTGTGGCAAAGGGTTGGGGACCTTGGTGAGCAACAGGCTGCACAGCAGCCAGCAGAACCCCCTGCAAAGGTGAAGACCAGCCACACTCTGGGCTGCACTAGCAAGAGCATCCCAGCAGGTCAGGAGAAGACATTATGCCTCTCCGTTTGGCACTTGTGAGGCCACATAAGGAGTAGTGTCCAGTTTTGCACAGAGCAGGACAAGGCCACCAGTCAACTGCTGAGACAATTAGAGGCTTGGCACATATAACACATGGGGAGAGGCTGAAGGAGATGGGCTTGTGCAGCCCGGAGAAGAGCAGGTTAAGGAGGGAAATAATTGCAGGGGGGCTGATGGGGGGTTATAGAGAAGGGAGAGCCAGACTCTTCTCCAAGATACATACAGAAAGGACAAGATGCAACTATCACAAGATGCAGACCCTCATTGAGGGGAATCAAACACAAGAACAGGTTGCCAGGAGAGTTTGTGAAATCTACATCCTTATAGATGGTCAAAACCTAAAGGGACAGCTAAAGGGGAATAGGTTCTGAGCAACCTATTCAGAACCTACCTTTAAAAGCAGCTTTAAACAGGGAATTAGACTGGATTACCTCCAGAAATGTCTTCCAATCCAATTTATGCTATAATTCTATATTTTAAAGAGCTATAAAGTAATAGACTAATTTTTTCTTTTAAGATTATCTGAATAGAAACCACTTTGCTAGCATTTTTGAGCTAGTTTGGTACTTTTTTTTTTTTTACAATGTATTTATAGAACTGTGTAAGGAAGTTTTGGCAGAATGTCTTTCACTGAGAAGTCATCAATACTCTCAGAATGGATACTAAATGATAGTTATCTCTACATAATAACAGTCTTATTTGTCAAATCAAGTTTAAATTAAGTTTCAAGTAGCCTTTCAAAAATCTATCTACAAAGTATCCTGGGCTGCATCAAAAGAAGTGGGGCCAGCAGGTCAAAGGAGGTGATCCTGCCCCTCTACTCCACTCTCATGAGACCCCACCTGGAGTACTGCATCCAGCTCTGGAGTCCCCAACATAAGGACATGGACCCACTGGAGCACGTCCAGAGGAGAGCCACGAGGATGATCCGAGGGCTGGAGCACCTCTCCTGTGAGGAGAGGCTGAAAGAGTTGGGGCTGTTCAGCCTGGAGAAGAGAAGGCTCCGGGCAGATCTTATTGTGGCCTTCCAGTACCTAAAGAGGGCCTACAGGAGAGCTGGGGAAGGACGTTTTACTAGGGCATGTAGCAATAGGACGAGGGGGAATGGCTTTAAACTGGAAGACGGCAGGTTCAGACTGAACATTAGGAAGAAGTTTTTCACTTTGAGGGTGGTAAGGCAGTAGAACAGGTTGCTCAGAGAGGTGGTTGAGGCCCTATCCCTGGAGGTGTTCAAGGCCAGGCTGGACGTGGCCTTGGGCAACCTGATCTAGTGGGAGGTGTCCCTGCCCATGGCAGGGTGGTTGGAACTCAATGATCTTCAAGGTCCCTTCCAACCTAAACCATTCTATGATTCTATGAAAGTACATTGGTGGTTACAGTCTATCTCCCACTGGAGAGAAAATGAGTAGCAGCACATTACAACTAGCACCCTTTTTTTTGGAAGGAACAGCTGGGATCAAAGGGGCACAGACAGTAAATTATTCACTTACGCTCACCAACTACATTCCTTCCCAAACCTGAACAGTCTACCTGCATGGATAAATTATACCTCATGGATTTCCCAGTATTAAATGAAAACTTTGAGCCTCAATGGGCAAATTTACCAAATGGAAGCGGGTTTTACAGACCAGAGAGAGATTCAGATGCCAGACACTTTCAACAACATAAAAACTCCCCACAGCTGCACATTCAGGCTTTGACAAAAGGTAAACTTCTCAGTTAAGGTTTCTACAGCCTTCCATTTTGATGTAAATCTAGAAAAGGGTATTACACAGTTACTAGACTTCTTGGCTGCAGTATTACCGAGCAGAAAAATGCAAGCTTGGCAGATATCTGCTTATTTCTTGTGGAACATGAAAGACACAATCCCAAAGATGTTATTTATGTACATTAAAAATAAAAAAGATAAAACTGTTTCAAGAATGGGAATTAAAGAAGCTGAAGTAAATGAAAGAATAGCATGGCTACTGATATACTGGGATTTGGGGAAAACACTTTTAATTCAAGGCTCCATTTTTTTTTTTTTAAATCTCATTAAGTTCATTTAAATGTATTTATGTTGATTTAAAAGTATAGATTGGAGAGAAGAGAAGAAAATAAGTGCTATTTTCTAGCTGTTTAAAGAGAGATGGTAAAATATTCCTCATTTTTCACTTTTTCATTTTGAGGACTAATTGTCAACTTTTCTTCTAATATGAAAGTCTTACTTGTACAAAACTGAGTTAATACCATAAGCTTGCTAAGCCTATACATTTCTTCTAGGATATTTTTTCAGTTTCATATCAGCAGATAGATACAATAACATATTAAGAAATGGTTGCAAGCATCCCTCAAACAAAAAGCATGTTAGTAATAATCAGGTCTCAAGGCATTATGAGGATAATTGTGCAAGGGGAAAAGAACACAGTCATGACAATAAAAGCATATTTCAATTATCCTTTTTAAAAATCAACACAGCTTTTTTCCCTTCTCATCCCCTTTTATCCCACAAAAATATAGTTCACTAAAGAACCCCATTAATAAACCAAAACCATAAGATAAAATATTCTAGCTTTTACAAATCTTAACTGAAAACTGAGAAGATATTTTCCATAAACATTAACATATTTTACATCAGTCGTGTTGGACTTGATTTTAACAATAGTTGCAAAGCTTATAAATATGCAGTATAAAACTACAGCTCATTTCAGAAGACACTGAATCCCAAATCTCTTATTTCTTGAAAGGGAATGGAATAATTAGTGCTACACATGCCAGGGTATTTCTTCCACGCATCTTAAAACAGAAATAAAACTTGTACGCTGACAAGTGCCAATTATAAAACTGTGAATTAAATCAAATATTCAGAAAGTTACTTCTTTTTTCATAGTTATTTTGTTAAAGGCAAAGAAAATTGGTGGCATTACATGTGTCTATATACAAGTGACTATTGTTTGCTAAATTTTTATTTCATCCTTCCACAATTATTTTGTTAAATTCAACTGTGCTATTAAATCTACAATTCAATGAACAATCAGCTAGGAGAGCTCACTGTCATGGAAAAGCATCAAGTAAGCCTCAGTATGCATCTAAATGTCACTTTTTCTTATATGGGAGATTAGCACAGCAGCAAGACATTTTGGTGGCCAAGGCAAAATGCCTTTTTTATTTCTTCTATCCACAATAAACTTTGCTTAGGTGAGAAATGTGTTCGGCTGGATGTAATCTGGAGATTCCTTATATGCTTGATCCTTTGAGATAATAGGTATTGAAAATGAAGTTTTTAGTTCCATCAACATGTTTGCCCTGACTTGCCATCTCACTTGTAAGGGCCACCCAATACAGAGTTCTCTCATGTAGCTTTTGTTACAGCTCTATAGAAAGATAATGTGGAACAGGGAATGGCTTATACGTCATTGTAAAGGTGAGAGGATAACAATCTATTACTGGATATTAAATGCATCACATCATATTTACTGTTGAAGAACTCTACCTACAGAACAGTTTGTAACAAGGATAATAACAATTCAAGTTTCCTTGTGGGATATGTGGGATAAAAGTCTCAGATACTATTTCCTAACTTTTTAATACTATTTTAATATAAACATACTACACACTTAGTTAAGAGATCATATGTGCATAATATCAGAGCAGAAGTTAATTAAAACTAATTACATTCCCATCAGCTTTCCAGAAGGTCATTAGGTTTGTTTATAGTATATTATTTAAAGTGGTTTTGAGTACTCTTTGTATTTTCTTTTTTCAATTTCTTTGAAAAGATTTTTCTTCACAAAACACATTCAGCCCTTCAGAACCTGTAACTCATCCATTATTAAAAGCATTTCACAAACAAGCCTACTTTCATTTGGCTAAATCTAAATCCTTGTCTTTTTTTTTTTTTTTTAAAAAAAACAACTATCCTGCCACCACCTTTGTCCGTTAACAATCTTTCTTTCATTTCCGTCTATGTCAATCCTTTCTTCTCTCTGCCCCTCAAAAAATACACTACCCTTTTGTTACAAGTTTCTCTCCATTCTTTTCCACTCTGACTCCCTCAGCACTTTTTGATCCTTTACAACCTTCCTAGCTTAAATGCCATTTTGAACCTCTGAATTTACTGCCTCTTCCTTGCTTAGCTCTGTGTCTTTTTCTACCTTTTCCATGACAGATTCAGATTCTTTTCTTCCTTGCCTTTTAAATACAGTGTTTTTACAGCCAGTATGTTCCAGTGTCTACTGTATTGTGAAAACAAGCACTGCACTGCATCCCCTTTCAAGTCCCTGGTAAAGGGTCACAGGAGGAAGGAGTACAGCACAGTACTTATTTCCTGCTGTTCAAACATAGTTAGAAAGCAGAGGAAGTATGACTTCAGGAAGACTCGGGCAGTAACAAACAGTCTTTTAAGGACAGGAGCAGATTTTCTTTTTCTTTTCTTTTAATAACAGCAAAAAGACTGAGCTGTAATACCTAACACAGAAAGGACAAAGACAGGTATTTTGGGGTTGTCCCCACAAAACCAGAGATTTCACACACATTGCACAACGTAGTACTGAATACAGACACCCAAAGTAGATGACAAAGTGGGAACAGTTTATCTGAATAATGATTCAAGCCAACATAATTACTCTGCTGAGAAGAACACCCTGGCACTTTGTAATCTGAACATATCCTAAAAGCATAGGGTAAAGGCTAGGAGAAAGGCATAAAATGACCTTTAAGCTGAAAAACTAGCTTCATCAGAAGCTCTCTGTTTAAGGAGTATGTATACGTGCATACAGTATGAAAGGCCCCAAGAGACACTTGAAGACAGCAGAATCTAGGAGAAGGGAGTCAGAAGCCTCGTTAATAAAACCTTCTATTTTGGAAGCACCTTTTAGGAAATAATGATTTTCACTCTGGGTATCAGTATTTCCAGTGCAATTACTGGATATAAATGTCTTCTTTTCCTCCTGCCCGCTGTGAAAGTTTGGTTCAGAGGAGTTAGTTTACGTACTAATTTAAATGACCCCACACTTAGTGAACTTATACAAGTATTGCATAACTTGATAAAAAACCCACTGGTTGTTGAATATCCCTCTGGGACAACAAGAATAACAGGCTTAATTTTAGTAAAGAGTTTCAGGATCCTCTGTAATACTCAGGTCTCTCTATAGAGAAGGAGGAAAAAAAAATAATCTTTACTAAGCAACTTAAATCGAATGCATGAACATCTCAGAACAGTTGCATTAGAAAAATTTACCTTTTCCGTAGAAGAACTTGCGGTAATAATATGCTCCGAGATCAATGTGTTCTATGATGTAACGCTTCACTTTCTCTCTGTGAATGGACTGGTTTTCTCTTGGTACTTCCAGTACTGAAACACCAGCATTTGTGCAATGGGAACTCAGAGAGGACTCAAAAGAACAACTTTCACCTGAAGAAAAAGATGCTGAATTTGCCCTAGAAAGTGCAATCCGTCTATCTCCTTCCCCACCAGTTTCGTTCCTGAAGTAAGGGCAACTTAATACTAAATCATTGCTTTTCCCATCACCCTCATCAGCATCTAAATTCTCTTTTGAATTGAGGTCCTCTTTGCTTCCCAAAGGAGATTCACAGTTTCCCGTTGGGCCTGCTGGCATCTGAGTTTGTGACGCAGCTGAAGCCCCAGTGGTTATATTTTTTCTTTTTCCTACATTTACTCTGGTAGCCATTGCTTCATTTATGTTAAACAAAACGCTCTGAACATCATAATGTGCAAAACATTTCTGACAGTTCCAAGAACGAACATTTCTGTCAAGTCTATCATCCAGATCAGATGAAAACTTAAAAGTTTCATGCTCACTTTTAACTGTTCGCAATTTTCTAAACAGAGATGTTTCTACTGCTTCTGATTTTAGTCTCCTCTTGAAAGATTTCTCCCTGTCTCGACCGAGAAGTAGGGCACTATCCATATAATCCAAGCCCGAAATCCTGACAAATTCTCCCCTGGAAATCTGCGCAGCAGCATGTAGACTTGGAGAAACTGTAGGGTCACAGTGGAAAAACTCAGAAAATCCAAACGGAGCAAGGGGTTTATGTTCAAAATTTTCCACTCGGTATCCTCTTAGCATTGCAAAAAAGTTTTCTCCAGACAAGCCTTGTCTATCAATTGAAGAGGTACTGCCATATTCTCGGTGAAGAGCTGCTCCAGTATTTGGGTTAACAGCATTCTGGTCTAACACATCTTCAGCATCAATATCGCTTATTGTCACATCACTGTTGCTTCTTTGCCTTATGGGATGAAGTCCCCTTTGAGGGGAATGAACAAAGAGATCTCCAATCGAGTATTTTCCCTCGGTAAATTCCAATTCTAGCTCTTCTTGCTGCCCATCACTTTGGTCATTTTGCCCGTTTGGAAGTACTGAGCCAACACCCTCGTAACCGGTTGGAGGTCTGTTTTCCCACGCAGCTTTACTCAGCTCTTTAGAACCGTCTTTTTTAGGAGGCCATTCAGACACCCTTGCTCGAACCCCCATTTTAGGCACAGCTGGTGTACCATTTGTTTGATTATTTTCAGTTTTGCTAGATGCATTTGAAGAAACAGGAGGACCCATGCTACCATTCAAAGCTTTAAGTTTTCTAGCAAAATAATCATCAGATTGCATGCTTCTTGAAGACTCCCTGAACTTTGAGGAAGTTCTGCTAACTTTGTGCTTATCTTCTTGCAAAGACCTTTGATCACTCATGTCCAGTCAGTGGGAGGGGAATCACTACTATTGCATAAGTTTACTGTTACATTTGTTATTACATTGTCTTTTATGGGCCAATAAACTGCAATATAAAAATACAGTTACGGTCTTCCCAGAAGTGCAAGCAGAAACCTCAGTGTAGCATTTTTGTACAACTTCCGTCAGGAGAGCAATCTTAAAACATTTCCTTCAGTTCAGATGCATTCAGTTCAGTATTAATCCCGTCAAATTTCTTTTATCTGTTCATAAAAAAAAAAAAAAAGAGAAAGTGTATCAAAATGCTTATAGTCAATAACGGTAGACTTCCAACATTGCTTACACATACACAACACTACGTGAAACTAGAACTAATAAGACTTGCTTTGTATGGTTTTTCTATCCTCTACCTCCTAAAACCCAACAAATGCAAAAATCCCAGTTTCCCACACAACGTTCACAGGATATGAGCAGTTTGAACCTGCATCTCTCTCATGGGCTAACCAGTAGACGCACGGTGAATAGCAGACTAGGCTCTGCCAAGCAGAATAGCCAAATACAATTCTCTCCGGGTTTCCTTCAATGCTGACAGCAACTTAGGATGCCTATTATCTGTCTAACCACTGGGGTGTTTTTTACATAACAGGAAAGAGCATAGCCATCTCTAAGACACGTTTTTCAACTTTGCTTGATACAAACAGGAGTTACTGGAGCAAGATTAGTCGAAAATGTAAGCAAAATACATGAAACGGGGCCTTAGACAAAGAAAAGTGGTTTGTCCCATTTAAAATAACATTTTAAAGGTAAGTAATCTCTTCACTATGATTAATTCAGTCAATAATGCATTTCACTTTTTTTTTTCCCCCTCTCTCCCCCCAGTGGGAGATTTACTTACATTCTTTTATTTGGAATGTGAACTATTATTTAGCTGTGTAAAACTGTATAGTTTTTTCCGTTACATTATATTCCACTGGTTGGAAACCTAGACTGTTAACTCAGTTACTGTGCTAAAGAACATGTCTGCTGTCTTCCACAAAAAAGAAAAGATAGTAGCCCTCTTGGAAAATGTTAATTTGCTTAGAAA
The DNA here is from genome assembly GCF_965231255.1 of Vanellus vanellus. Classification (NCBI taxonomy): domain Eukaryota; kingdom Metazoa; phylum Chordata; class Aves; order Charadriiformes; family Charadriidae; genus Vanellus; species Vanellus vanellus. Next base: position 46,408,650 of record NC_138907.1, on the reverse strand, counting down.
ATTGGAATTGTCATGATATAAAAATATTTTTCAATGGCTTTAATGGTCTTAAGAATGAATATGACTCATGCTGTGAAGATTCATTTGCAGCTAGAGCCCGTCCTTTAACCCACACTAAAATAAGAGACAAGACAGCACGTTCCTTTTCAGCTTTTGCTCCTTCAAGAAAAGCGCCAACATAACGATGTTTTAACATGCTGCAAATAAACATAATATGCCTTTACCAGAGTTTAAAAAAAAAAGGTCAGGCCAAATGAGCCTGGAATATGAATTCTCCCCTTATTTCAGTGAAGATACGAGGTGGTAAGAGGAATTCAGAAGACAAGTCCCATAAAAAAATCTCAAAAAAAAAGAGTGTGAGGCAGAGGGGCAAAAGAATAATATACATTAAAACTTCACAGATTATTTTTTCTGCTTGTCAGAAATCAACACAAAGTTTGTGTTTGATACAGCAAACTTTAGGACTCTTCTACCAAACCAGGTTGATAAACACAAGTTAGAGTTACAGTAGCATCATGAGTATCATGATTGACGTGGTTTCTATTTGGCTGTTATTAGGAATGGGCAACTACAACAACATAACATTGCAGCTTACTTTCACTACATACAAATTCCTCAGAACTCCCATTTGATGGCAAATGATGTCAATTAAAACAAAGGTTTTGCTTCCTTACAGGACTCCAAAAGATTGTTTAAACTGACATGTTCAGAGAAACAGTATTTCAAAAGCAGCCTGTAGGATTTTGAAAGAAACAAACGCACACTACCACCCCATTTATTTTCAATCCAAATCCACAATGTGATTTACCATTTGGCCTCAGAAATGGCTGTATTAGTGGAAGGCAGGAGAGAGCCTGAAGGCCACAGGAAAGCAAGACTACTTTTTTTTTTTTTTTTTTTTTTTTTTTGGGGTGGTGGTGTTAGCTTAAATACTTGACGGAGTATCACCTGAGCATTTTAAAACAAAAGTACATTGCAAAAGGTAGTAATTAAAGAGAGAACTATTTTTCTTTACAGTGTAAAGCTCGTGTGACAGAAGACCAAAGAAATGCCTGTTTTGGAACTGTAGATTGACATTTTATTGGAAATACTAATATTTGAAGATGTGATGCAGTACATTTAAGGTATACTAGAAAATTATTTTTTTAAAAATCTGCAGTTGGCCTAATTGAAAAAAAACTGCCTGTTTTTTATATAAATGTGTGTGCTTTGGTACTGACCATTCCTGTAACTTCCTGTAACTCAATACAACAGCATGTTTTGGTTGAGAGCTGACCTATGCTGATGGATAGCACTATATTCTCTTCTACTTTCTGTTCTTAAGGTTTTTCTCTCTCCATAGTAAGAATTTAACAACGCACAAACTATTCCCCGTAGATGGTGATATTGTTTATTGTAAACCAAATTTGCTCGTTGAATTTAATAAACTATTACTTCCACAAAGCATGCTGTCAATGGGGTCACGAGTATCCTTCTCTTCAGACCTGTACAGTCCTTTTTGTCAAGTTCTTCACCTCTGTCTTGTTTCGTCTCATCCTAGCATTTAAGAATGGTCTCACTGACAGACACGGTCCGAAAAGAAAAGCTGGATGCCTACCCTGCTGTTGTGCTCCTGCCAACCCTTCCCACTAAGGCTGCTGGATGTTATGCAAATAACTTAAGTTCCTTCCACACAGCTACAAAGACTTCCTTCTGAGCTCAATACAGCAGCTGGTTTGTTAGCCACAGTTACAGTTCTTTAACGTGGAATGATTCCAAGTTTCCTGGGGACCTGGATACATGCCCACTAATGTTCCTGTGCCAGTAGCAGAGCAATGAATAAGAAGTGTACTATTGGACTATCCTGTCAAAAGGAGGCTGTTCGGTAACGCTGCCTTGTGTCAGCCTTGATAGATGGAAATGAATTATTTAAGAAGTCTTTCTGTGATCATTTTGTTGATCAAGACTTTGGAAATCTGCCCCTATTATTATGTAATGTTATCATCCTAAAAAGAATGCATAATTCGGATGAAAGCATTAATCTCTACTATTTATCAAGATGACAATTCTATAAACCATGACTCTCAAGCTCTACTAATCTTAAAAAATGGGAAGTGCAATTTGATAAAATGGGAGTATAGGCAGGAACGATATGCCAAAAGCGGAAGATCAGGCATTTCATTTGCATTCAATTGATCCTACACAGCATTCGGTATGCTCAGAGTTTGCTTAGTTTCCACTCTTCAAAGAAACACTTAGTATGGTAGCAGTGTCATGTATTTTGCCAGTATAGCACAGCAGTACTTACACAATGGCTATTTTACGGGAATCCAAAGTTTGCAAGAAAATTCTGCCTTCAGGCCCATACTTTTAAGTGCAATGAAAAAGAACAGTGCAAAGGAGAAATTAATATGGTTCGTAACCCACCTGTATTTTCACAAGTTCTGAACCAGATAACCCACTGAACAAATCTGTAACAATGTATCATTTCCTAAAACTAAGGTTGCCACTAGGAAAAAGTAAGAAATTTTTGAAAAAGAAGGAAATCTTACAAAAAAAGCTTTTTAATAAGAGTTCAAACTTGTTTCAGTTTGCTTATTTTTAAAAAACAGACTACATTTGCTAATGTTTTTAGATTTACATATTTTCAGTATATCTCTTAACAGCATTTTTTTCTTAATGATTCTGAAATCAGAACTATCCAATTTTCAGAAGCAAAATGAGGGCTATGCCTGGTTTTCAAGCCATGCTACTTAATTGTGTGTCCAAGCCAGAAAATTCTGGTCACACTGAACTGTGATATCATATCATATGACGGTTGATTAAGAGGTCATGAGGGAGATTTATTACTGCAGATAGGAGTATGGAAGAGGAAAATGAGTTCTTCGTGCATTTGTTTTCATGCAAATGTCTTTAGAAAACCATGATATTTAAGCATAATTGTCTTTAAATAGAATATTTCTTTCAAAGTTTTCCATGAGGCACAGTGAATATTAAAGGATAACACTAACTATAATTGAGCCAGTTATTCAGATTGCAGCTGTGGAAAATGGATTGGAAATAATACAATGAAGAAATTATGAGCACAGCTCATGAAAAAAATGGTTCAAATTATTATACATCAAATTTACAATTAAAGCTATAACTACTACAGTATAAATGGTTACTTCTCATATGCATATTTCAGATACTTGATTAATATGCAGACAGAGACAAGAGGCAGAAGATGGATGGGAAGCTTCTCATTTGACTAATGGAAATACATATGAGCTTCTGTGAAGTGAATATTTGTTGCGTGCTTCCTTAGTTGTGCTGTATTTCTTCGCATTTACAGTCTTTGCTTGCGAGAGAAATGCAAGAGGAGAAACTGAAAAGAATCTTTTGTTGAAATTGCATAGTTACAGTAATGTATCTACAGAATAATCCACCAACAATCATACTACAGCTTAGTTGATTTGGGGGTTGGCAGGAAGAAGCTATAACTAAGCTATAAGTAAGAGCCTATGTGATTCTCAGTGCTGGTGTAAGACCATCACATTTCTTATCAAAACAGGGAAATTGCACTAGTTTGGGACTGATGCAAGATTTGGGGTTAAAAAAAAAAAACAAAAAACTTAAAACCCCATACTCTGTTCTTCTAATACGGTTCCCTTCAACAAAGAAAATGGCAGATAACGTAAATATTGAGACAGAGATGCAACGTGTAATGTTGCAGCAATGGATCTTTCGAACAGACCTTTGAATTCCACAGCTGTTCTGTACTGTTCAATGAAAGGTGGTTTATTTTTAAGGAGAGACCTCCAATCATAACCGCTCTCCTTCATTCACAGGCTGAGAAAAATCACATCATCATCCACAGGAATAATTCTATAAGATCTACCAGTAAAAACCAGACCCCTCTAAAATGTTAGACTTGTGTTTGTCTTATGGTCAAGCTCCCCCACCTGTCATCTTGGCTTTTCCAGAGAAAATAATTTAATAAATCACACCTTCCGACTACTAAATACCAAACTCACTACTATTAGTCAGTTGATTTGTTGGTTTTGGTTTGTTGGGGTTTTGGGGTTTGGGGTTTTTTTGGTTTTTTGGTGTTTTTGTTTTTTTAATATGCCACAGCCATTTATTAAAAAAAAAAAAACAAAACAAAACAAAACAAAACAAAACAAAAAAAAACACAAAAAAAAACACAAAAAAACAAGCAGTTACAAAATATATACTTTCTTTGGTGTAACTCATTATACCAAAGAATACCTATCACAAAGTTCCAGCAGCTTCTCTTTAGCATATCTTCTATTACTTTCCCCAAACATTAGCATATCTTCTATTACTTTCCCCGAATATTCGCTCCTACACATTGTATCTCAATTCATGCTTTGTTTCATTAAAAACCACTGTTCGAGTTTTTCAAGCCACAAAGATTCTCTCTCTCAGTGAATATGTTTTATATAAAGCTGTTACTGACTATAGCATTACTGTCACTGATTTTAAACTTTCTGTTAGAAATCACCTCCTGTTATTAAAAAATATGTTTAGATAAATGTGAGACTAAGTGTTTTAGCACTGTATTTTCTTACAATGTTAATACCAATATTCTATTGTTCCATTAGCACAAGTTTTGACACTCAGATGCATTAAGGCTAATTCGATTTCCAGAACAAACTGGATATCCTCCTATTCTTACAGCTCTATTATAAACAGTTCAATCATAGAGCCTATGCAGAGTTTAACTGCAAAACCGGAATTGAAGTTATACCTTGTTCGGGTTGAATCATGTAAAGTAGCAAAGTGAAATCACAATTTTGTTTAAATCAATAGCAAAACTACCACTGACACACACTGAGAATGTTTCATTTGTACTCTTCCAACTCAGTTCATTTATTTTTAACTGAAATTATGGAAAACAACAAAATACTGTAAAGCCTACAACATAATGCAATTAGTGAGGTAAAAAGGAAACACCTTAACATGAAATTCTTAGACCAAGGAATTTTTCCAGGGAAGGGTTCAAAAAACATCTGCAAGCACTTATTATCCCATGAGAGAGAGAAAGACAAAAAAGGGCACCAAACTCCTCATAGATTATTATTAACCAATACCATTTTTTTGGCAGTCTTTACTAATTGCAAATAGCAGCTATATACCTGTCAGTCTCTCGTACCAGTGAAAATTTAAAATGAACAGAATGCGAACTGTCTTTGTTTCCTTTCATTCTTTCCATTCATGAATCTAGGTGTCAAAGGGCAAAAAAAGAACCATACTTACTGAGCTTTAAATAATCTGTTTTCTATAGGGAGACTAAAAAAAAACATCCAAAACATAATGTATATGCATGCACATTTTCTCTTCAGGACAGAAAGAAGTATGGCAGACTGGATGAGTCCAAGACATTTCCCTGCCTTAAAGTATTTAGATGCAGTTAAAGTATTTAGACATACTTAAAGTATTTAGATGTACTTATCTCTGTGGATCTAACATTTCATAATATTTGCAGTTTCCTTGTAAATATATTTATCTTTAAAATATTGATCATACAGAATTTTAATGCCAGTTTCATCTTTGAGAATGAAGAGTCTTGAACACATAACAATACAGGTATGTCATAAAAAGTATTCATACAAAGAAATATCAGTCAGCATATAAACACAAGTAAGTTTTGTATAATACTTTATATATTCAGTATAGTTCAAGAGCTTACAAAATAGAGAGTAAAAAACTGTTTGCATGACATGTACTTTTCCTCAGCTAGTAAAACCTATGCAGTAAGAGAGTTCAGATTAGACAGAGCATGAATTATTCTGGAAGAGTAAAGATGACTCACTTTCAGTTCCAATACTGAAAACAAGAGAAAAGTCATTTTCAGTGGTCTTCTCAAGCAAGTTGGACAACTTCTGAATCCTCAGTAGAAACAGTACTGCCTACCAGCTCATAAATTGTCATGTGTCCACTGATTCTTGAATTGCCCCTTCCTGGTTGAACGCTCGCATTCTCATTTAAATTGTATAATCCCCAAAGCAGGGACTATTTCTTTGTCCTGTTCCAACAGGATCCTTATATGATGACCCCACTGTACAGGACGCTAAATGCTATGATAATCCAGTTGCTATGGCCCCACTGTACGGGATGGTAAATACTATGATAATCGAGTTGGTGAACTACAAGTGCACCAAGTCACCTTCAGAGGCAAAGCTTTGAAAGATAAAGACAGGACTTGTGCACCACATTCACATCATTCAAACACAAGGAAAAAGACTACTGACTCTAAGCGATCATTTGCATAATCCAAAGGAAAGTTGCTGAATAACCTGTTGCATGAAAATGAGCTTTTGACAGCCAATTGTATGCATTGGGATAACAAAAGATAAATTCAGCATCTGTAAACCAACACGCAGAAGATTATACAGAAAGGAGAATATCCGTATCGTATATTGAGAAAGGAACATACTACATGTGTTTCATTTGAAAACAAACTTTTTACCTTCAAGTTGTTAATACACATTAACAAATACTAAGAATGCTAAGGTTTTTTTATGTAGTTCTTATAAAATATTGGCAGACACAAAAAGCAACTCAGCGATTTAGAAGAAATAATGGAAGTGTATTCTATTATTTTAAAACAATGAAAAGAACACATTCTACCTTCTCCCAGAATTAGTCACTTCAGAAATTATTTTTTTAGTTATCATTCTAGCTCAGCACACAAAATGGTTATTGAAATTTAAATGGAAAAGCACTCTGCCCAAGAATAGGCATAGATAAAACCATGGGGAAAAAAAAAAAAAAAAACACAACCCACAGAATATTAAGAAATGTCTTGTCTGTTTCATTAAAGGTAACATTGTAATATTTTTTGCCCTCACAACAGGTAACAAATTGCTGCAGATGGAATGATGGGATAGAAAAATTAGTAGTAGTTAAATAACATCATTATCTATACTTATCAATCTACAAAAATTTAAAACATCAGGAAGAGAGGGTGATTAACAGGAAAATATGTTTAGATAAGTTTCTGATGGAAGGTGTTCATACTGTACTTTCTAGAAAAATTCTCTCAAACCTTTTTTGGGGTATGCATGTAAAGCTGCTTTCACATACTACATACAATCATTTTCGACTATTCTGAAAAAAAAAAAAAAAGAATATTTGAGTTGGCACCTCCTGGGGTACTTGAAGAAATGGTTTTTAATTAAACATTGACAGGAAAGGAGAGATGTGCTAACATTTTGACTTATTTCACATTCAGAGGTCGAAATTTGGAAGCAGGTTCAGAGGTTGCACTGAAGCTGAATAAGGAGTCAAGTACTGGAAGAGAAATTGTGAGAGAGAACAAAATTGCAAGCTTTGCCACAAAAATTCGTAAGAGGCAATCCCACTTTCTATAACACTACTGCAGTGAGGCCCAGAATAAAGCTTTTTCATCCACTCAGTGAAAAGATAAAACAACAAATCTATTAAACAGCTGAGACTGCCTATTCCACAAAGCAGATTTCAGATTCTGACACAGTACTTAAAAAAGCTTTTGAAATGTAGAAAGCCATTTTAGCCAGAACTAGAAAGTTCTTTTATATGTTTCTATTACACCTGTGTTTCATAGTGAAATGCTGCTTCAGGCAGGAGCAGAGATTAAGCCTGCCATGTTCACATGGGAGCGGTCAGACTATTGGCATTGTCCTAAGCATGCACTTGGATTTCATGGTATGAGCTCACAAACCCATACATTGGACGTCATCTCCAGAGAGCACTAAATTCCTCCAAACAGCAAAACACTTCGCACTAGAATAATATTACTGCTACTTCTACCAGAAATACCCTCTCCAATGCATCATGAGACATACTGCATATGACTTTTACGGGTATCTAATTTTTTGAAGTAGAAAGAGTGAGCCTCCTTAAAACAAAAGACAAACCCAGTACCTCCATTGGTGAAAGAGATAACCAAAGAGGGTGTGTGGATTTCAATCATGGGGACACAACAGCTTGAGTCTGAGAAACAAACTCCCTCTTCCATTCCACAAATCTTCTGTTTTGCCAAATTACCATCAATAAGACTGTTAGTGCCCAATGGAAACAGACATTCCAAAGTAGATTCAATGGTATACACTGTAAGGACTGTAAGTGATAGCTGAGAAAAGGTTGAACTTTTGTTCTGCTTATGTTCATGAGAAATAGGTAGGTCTTCCTACAAGTCTCCATATACTTACTTGCAGTAGACCTTGCTGGCTCAAAAAAAAATTAGATTTTTGCATTTAAGGCATATGTACAAGAATATATTTTATAGATAACCTCTCAAAGGTCCATTAACTGTATAAAATGTTGGGTACCATGGAACATGTGGATATGACATTAATACTCAGTGCCTACAAAATTATAATATTTTGTTACACATACTATTTTATCTCATTTCTCTCAAATATCTATGTACAATGGGAAAATTGCAATGATTAAAACAAGATTTGAGAAATTTTGCTAAACGTAGATTTTTTTTTTATAGTCCGCCCCCCCCCCCCCCCCCCCCCCAGTATCAAAGACTCGTTCATGTTCTTTTTGAGTTTTCCTATAATAACTCTGATGATACTCAAGTTGGTCTACCACAGGACTCTAATTTCTGCGTCTATTAGAAAAGCTCACACAAAGTTTATTGTTCCTGCTTCTTTTGGGGGAGAAAAAAAATATTCCAGAAAAAAAAACATTATTTTGGTGATGCTCTAGAGAATTCCTATAGACAGGCCTTACAACTGTGGGTCTGTGACAGCAGAGGGTCATTCTCCAGCTCTGACCCTGTCATGTGACTAGGCAAATTGCAAATGCACTATACAGCCTCTCTGCATATATGCAGCAGCATCCAGTGATTCCTCAAACATTCTACAGTTTCTCAACAAAATGCACAAAGGCAACGTGCCGATTCCCTTTCCTTCTTCTGTTAGACCTATTGCATTCACCTGACATTTCCAAACACCACCTGGCACTGAACAATACAGTTTTGGCAAAAAGCACCTTTGAGACAGCCAGCCTAGCAGGCAGATGTTCTACAGTTTCATACAGTTATTACCTAGTTCTTACCAAGTGAGTATTTACAATAACGAACAAATTATTTCTCAACATTTTTCAGTGTGGCTCCTATTAAAAGTCCTCTTTTGCCATCCCAAGCAGCCACTTTCCCCTAGGATGGATGAAAATAGTCTGTAATTACTAAATGCAACTGTAGATATTCACTTACACGTTCTTTAGGAACTGAGCTGCTGCAGCTAACACTACTTTTTCTAACACTTTGCAACCTCTGGGCAAAGAGGGAATCAGAAAGGGGCTAAATACTGGTTTAGAAGTTCAAGTTAATTCATTTCTAGGGGAAAAAAAGAGCTTGAGTCCACTTCACTGTTAAAGCAAATTAGAATTTGAATAAAGTCACCTATCATAAAAGTTCACAACAATGAAAAAAACCTAAATGAATGTGCTCTCCCACTAATTGATAAAGAAACATTGAATACTCCCTATGACAACAGATGTAGCGTTCAAAAACTCAAAACATTCTAGTGTGGAAGAGATCTAAACTATTCAGTAGGAAGACAGTACAGAGGCACATTTTATGGAAAAAAAAAAAAAAACAGAAGCAAAGCTAGTATTTCTATGTTTTCAAGAAAGTAAGACAGAAAATAAGTTTTATGCCATATCATTTGGCAGTAGAATGGGTCTGATGCCATAGTCCTGAATTACTTTTAGTAGTAATGAAGGAAGCGGTTGACTAAAGTAAAATAAATTTTAATGAAAATGAGTTTTAAAGGAAACATTAGCCTGTATCTTCAATGTTTTTATGGAAACTGTTTTAGTTTGACTTTGGTTCTTTATTAACCGGCATGAACCGTGAGGTAGCATAAGCTGATAATATTACTGGCCAGTTTTCTGAACTCTTCAAACTGACTGGGGTTCGCAGTTTCAGATGTCAGCAAGTAACTTCTCATGTACTTATCACTTTAGAGCTCTAAAATATTACTTCACATCACCACACATCATGGTCTTTTAAAGAAGTTGTTATTTTTTGAGAACAGAGATTTCACTTTTTTCTGTCCTTTCTCTCTGAATCAAAAAAGCAGAGATTCCATATAGAAAGAAAATACGTCGAAATCCATGTTGACCATAATACACCGAATTCATACAGTCTTACTACTTGAAAACAATTTTGTTCTTAATTTTGCAATGTAAATTTGGAAAGCAGGTTTCATAATATTACCAAAATACGTTAAATATCTTGGTAGTTACCAAATAACTTGGTAACTTGAGTCCACATGACACTTCCAAGCACAGGCACTTGAGCCTGGACCACTGAGCAATACAGCTCATGCAAACAAGCGGCTCTCTGGGACAGCCAACCTATAGGCCAGTTGTTCTGCAGCGTTGTAGAGTCACAGCTCTTTTTCGATGAATAAAACCTTTTCACATAATTCTAGAAATAAACAGAAGAACAGTAGCTGAAGTGAAAGAGTTGCTAGCAGAATATTGTTCTTCATTTTTAGGCAGTCCACTCAAATTCAGCACAACTTGACAGCAAAAAAAGTCTTTGCCATCTGTTCAGTGATCACTTGATATCTTATCTAGAATCAAATTGCTGTCAAACTAAAAAGCTTTTTGCAAAAAAAAAAAACAAAACCAACAAGATAAGATAGCTTAATAATTGCCCTACAGTTTTGCCTTCAGTTTATTACATTAAAGCACATGTCAGAGAACTTTCTGGAATCGTCCTGCTGAGAAAACATGCTATATATTTTCATTTTAAACAGGAAGAAAGTAACTGTCTTCAAAATTATAGTTTGTGAACATATCTTTCAAAAATTCTGAGCCAGATCAGCAAGACTTCATTCTCCTAAACTGAAAAGACAACTTGTTGCATATATGCATTTTCCAGACAAAGTCATCATCGTGACTGGGGTTACAGAATGTGGACTCAGTGTCATATCCCTTCCTATTAGAAAGACATTAAAAAAAAGTCCTGATTCTTAGCATGACACCAACGGGTCAAGCTAGGCTTTAAAAAGCTGCAACCCTAAAAATAAGTTTTTAATAATTCAGGACTCCTACTTCTTTGCCCACCCTGCTACTCTCAGCCTTATCTCTTTCTTTGGATTCTGAAAAAAAAGTCTTGTATGGGGTGACACGTGAGATGACAGCTACAACCTATCATAAGCATGCTATCATCTTCCTAATTTTACTGCTTTATGATACAGGGCCTAAACGCAAAAGTTTTGGAAAAAGTCTTGCTTTAAGATGACTTACTGAAATACTCAGTCATTTAATAGTTAATAATTTACCTTCAAATAGCTTTCTGAACACACGAATAAGAAATAACACTATTAGGAAGTATGAAAAATAGAACTGTGGCCCACTGTTGGTATGCATGGGGAACGTTAATTATAAATTCACATTCATCTGGAATGGTTTGCTTTTACAGGGCCAAATTTTTTTTTTTTTTGCTTTTAAAATTCTGATTTCATAACACCCATCCAATAATTCAGACACTGAATTTTATATTTGATTTATCAAGTTCTGCTCCTTATGTAAATGAAAACGTTCAAATAGGAGGGTATAATTAACCGATCCAAAGTGTTCACACACAGGCACAGTAATGCAGTGTAGGCATTGTAAAAAATCTGCCTCTGAATTTCATTATTGGCCTTGATTTAGCACAAAGTTTCTGGTCAGCCAACAAACTGTATATCATTCATACAGACTGCACATTTCTGGAACTGTGCTTTTACTTGGTGTCAGTGCATATCTTCCTCTTTTTTGCAGCATATTTACATTATAGAAACTACAGATTTATTTCAAAATCCAAATTTGGAAAGGAACAATCACATTTGCTAAGCTTCTGACTCTTAGAAAGCTCGTATTAGATTATAAAAGTAACTACATATTTGACAGATAACCTAAGTAAATGGCATTCCTTCTTCCCAATGCATACTTACCTACCTTATCAGTAAAATCCACAGATTATTTCCCCCCCAAATTCAGGACGTTATCAAATGAAATCCTGTTTTCTTTATAACGTAGATAAATGTTTTATGCTAAACTGAACTCTGACTGCATATTTGTCAACATATTATACATTGGTTACAAAAGGTCTCAGATATTGTTGTCAACATTATATAGGACCCTTTACGAAAAGTATCCTTATCCGAAGCAATTCATAATGAGAGTGGTTTTAAAGGATTTTCTACAGAATCTGCTCAGCTAGTTTTTCTGCATTTTTAAACAAATGAAGTACATGAGACTAAAAAAAACCCCAAACAACCAAGGCAATTAAAGATACAATAAGTTAATGTGAATCTCTACTGGCTTGAATAAAGTATGATCGGTAGTAGCCTTTTGTAATGAAAAAGGCAAATCAAAATAGTCAGGGTTTTACTAAACGTCAATTGTGATTTTTTTTTTTTAAAGTGAAAAATAATTTAACATAAACTCCAACCCCAAAGATATCCAGAATTTTAATAAATATTTTGGTTTCTATGCAGGTGTATAATTCCGTTGTTTGAATTTCTTCCAGTTGAACTGTATGGGAGTGAATTTTTCTGCATGTTCACAGCTGCATTCCTCAATATGGACACTCACGCTACAGTATGTGTATAAAGTAAGCAAAAATTTTTTTGCATACAAATGCATCCATATTCTCATTAGTCTAGGTCCCTGTAACAATGATTTTGCAAAAAAGTATATGTAAATTTTAGTACCATCTTTAAAATTAAATATAATAAAAAATTCCCTCTCATCTTGTTCTTTAACTACCCTAAACAATGGCGTTTAGGCTTAAATTGGAATAAGCAGAGATTTTTAGACCCTAGAATATTTTTGAGACTGTGTTATCTAGAAGGAAAAATACCTCTTGTTCCTAGAGGATAAATAGCTTTCTGAAAGTGCAGACTAAATTTCACGTTAACGGTTTTGATTTTACATGAAGCAAGACTTCCCTGACCGCCCCCCTTAGGTTTATGATAAAATAAAGAGCTTAGGCAGCAATCTGGGCCAAAACAGAGGGCTGCAAACTTGGTTAGTAATCATCTAAAGCCATATCTAGAAAAACAAAAAGGCTACTTGCACTTCAGAAAACTTGATTAGGTGAGGCCTGCATTGACATTGACACAAATTTCAACTAGTAAATTGTAGTAGACTGCTCTGAGAACGAGGACACCCGCTAAATCTATGTTTTAAGGAACCATGTCATTCAGCTTAAAAAAAAAAAAAAAAAAGGTTGCACAGAGTCAGTTTGATTTTTGTTATTAGTCTTATTTGGGAATCAGCTCATATTTTCTATCCAAAATGCCAAGTCTTGAGGGGAAAAAAAAAAAAAAAAAACCAGTGTGAAAGTTTCATGAATTGCTGTTTCAGCATATAGCAGCCTTTCACCACATCATTAACTAGGTTGTCCACATTTTATTCGGAAGATTTCATTATGCAGATTTATAGTCACAAAACAAAGAGCATATATACGGTTTTCCTTCCATTCTAAGGATTTGTTCACTTTCCGTAAAAGTGATGGTGTACATTTGCATGCCATGTTTGCTGCATACACCAGAAATTCTTTGCCTCTCATGGTGTAGCTCCCATCCATGTTTATTTCAGTGTTTTCCTTCTAATGCAGGAATCTTTCAATCTCCCATTTTTATCTCACAGGTTGAGGATGCTGTGTGCTTACTCACTTCCTCTCTTCTCTATTTCCATGTACTAGGAACCATGTATTCACCAAATCATACCCAATTCATGCAACATAAGGATGTATTGAGAAAGAAAATATCATCCTCCTTTCAAGGAGCACAAGCCAGATAGTTTAGGTGTGTTAGGGCCATGACACCCTTTGATCTGGAATGAGAATGTTCACAGATAATAGTTATTCACGCATAGCTATTCAGAATGTAAACAGGCCAATAAGGTAAATTAAGATGCCAGGCAAAGTTAGGATGGTAATGGTTGTCATCAGCCAGTTATTTAATTTGCAGACAATTACAGAGATGGGAAAAGCTAGCAGCTTTGCTAATCACCAGCCAAAAGCTCCCACAGGTCCATACTATCTCCATTCTGTTTTCCACCCAAATCAATCGGTTTCTATTCACTGATGCCTAAAAACACCCTGGAAAACTCAGAATTAACGCAACCCCTTGTTCAAAATCATCAGTTATCAAGTTACCTTACTTTCTTTTATCCTACTTTCCAGGACAGTAAAGCAGATATGGGACTTTTTTAAATGTCCACTATGGTGTATGATTATTTAAATGTTGTTTCTTTTCTTTTGAATAAGAAGGGTCCGCACCTACACTCAACACTTAATACCATGCATTATACTTAGATGCTAATCCGTTCATCTCCTGTCAAAACCAAGGCAAAACAAATATGTACTTCAATATGTCCTTAAAGTCAGCAAATGATCTACTTCAAACAATAGCCTAGAAAGAATTCCAAGGAACAAAGCCCCTCAGAGAACACTCTGTCAGCAACCCTCCTTCAATTACGAAAATTGACAAGCCTAGTGAGAAAGTGAGTAAACACAAATAAGATCTTAAAGATCACAAGTTACACATTTTTAGTACAGATAAACAAAAATGAGACATAAATAGGGACAACAATGTATAGTAGCCCCGTGGTACATTTTTTTAAAACTAGAATTATTTAAAAAAAAAACAAACAACCACCTCTATTTCACTTTTCAGGATATTTTAGAGGAAATTTAACAGATAATTTTAACCTCTGCTTTAAAAAAAAAAAAAAAAAAAAAAAAAACAACCAAAAAAACCCAAACCACCTTCAGAAACTAATTACTACTTGGAAATTGTTCAAGAAACTACTTGGAATTGTTCAGTTAATCTTTGAGTTTAGACACTGACATGACTATGTAAAAACCTCAAAGATGCATATGGAAGCCACAAAATAATTTGAACAAATAGAAAGTATACGAAGAAAAAAAAATAATTATAACACCTGTATCAAAAGAATAACTGAAATAACTGTTCTCGATCAAAGTAATTTATGAATGTAAGAACTAATCTTGAAGATGAAATGGGAATGCTATATTATTTTGCCACATCTTCCTGGCAACCTGGGATTCATAAAAGGAGTAATGTGTTAACTGGCATTAGTTTTTTCTTGGTAAGACACTTAAAAAATACTTCTTAATAATAAAGGCAAGACTTATTGTTCCAGTCAAAAAAATTCTTCCACTGATTAAAGGAAAGTGGGGCGCTCTCTATGCTTACTAATGAAACTCTTCATGAAACAAATAAAGGCCTATGAACTCATGAGTCAATCAGTTCTTCCATTCTAATTATCAAGGTGGAAGTCAATAAAATTTTTGAAACCAAGCCAAACATTATTCCTTGCCCACAAATGCCAGTTAGATAGAACTAACAGAATTAGTCATAGCAAGAGGTAGCAGACTAATTTGTTAGTCTTTGCAGAAAACTAAAAGCAAATCTTTAGTCGCATTTCTCAGGTAAAACACCGACCCGATCCCATTTGCCCAGTTTGACTCCCTTCCACTCCCAACCTCAGATGATAGTGTCTCTCCTATTTGAATGGACTTAGTCTAGTACTAACTGCACATAAGAGGTGACCTTGTTGTACGCAGGACCCACTCAAGGGAGAATTTTAGAAGGGAATAGTTCTTTACTGCCGTGTGTTCTCCAGGAACATCATTTCCTCACAAATTTGTACAAACAGCTAACATTATGGCTGCCATAAGGCCACACACTTTGTCAGACATACCTGTCAACTCATCTGGAGGTAAAGCATGAGTTCATCTTACTGCCTCCCAACTAGCTAAGAAAGTAGAATAAGTTAGTTAACTTTTAAAAAATACATCAGTAGTTTAATACTGTCTTAAAGCATTATTAGAACTGACTTCCCAGTTAGACAAAAGCAATGAAAGCTGCAAAAAATTTAACAGGTCATCTTAATGCAACAGTTCTTTTTCATATGTGGTGCTCAAACAAGGCATAACTTGAAGGAGTATTTGTTGAATCTCTTAATTTTGAATAAATTTTAGTAAACCTATTTTTTAAAGTAAGTATCAGCAAGATTTGTAACTAAGTTAGAGAAATGCACATTATTAAGCACACAAAAATCAAATTGAATTTTCTGATACACAATTATTTGTTTCTACACACATAACGACTCTACATTAGAATGAGATAGAATTCAATACACCATGCAAACTGCTTTGCACATTTAAAAAGTTGGGTAAAACTACTACAGTAGCATATTGTGCTTAAGCTAAACAAGACAGGCATTATTTCCATTGAACTCTATAGAACCCCAGTGACAGTGTGAAGTGACTGGGGAAAGAGTACACATTAACATAAAAATTCTGAGTCTACTGGAGAAAAGCAGCTTTGTGGAAAACTGTAGAACTGAAGTACAAATACAGAAAAAATTATCCAGAGCAGCTACCGAGTACAACACAGTAAACATCTTCCTAATCTGTAATACTATGAGAAGGAGCTGAATTTGAGTTTGGTTTTTGGTGGCGGTGTTTGTGTTGGGGTTTGTGTCGGGTTTAGTGTTGGGTTTGGTTGTTTGGGTTTGGATTTTTTTTTTTTCATGGGGGGGTGGGGGTGGGGGGTGCTGGTGTTTGTTTTTTGTTTTTAGAAAAATGTAATTTTATTAATTTAAAAAAAAAAAAAAACAAAAACAAAACGAGTATGGTCATCTACAGCAACATTTATAATTTTGTATTCCTGCTGTGTTGCAATATCACTTAGATTCCAGTAAGAAAAAAGTTCTGACTTCTCAGTTTAATACAGGGAAGTAAATTAAATCTTATTGCACCAAGTCTACAAAACAGAACCTCAGCAATCAACACCCCAGTGAAATACCAAAACTACAGAGCCACTGGCTACTCTGAAGTGAGGAGGCATCTAGAGGAAAGTTTGTAGACCTCCACTTCATCCTCACCAAATACAGAAACACTTAGAAAACAAAATATTCATTTAACAGAAAAAAAAAAAAAAATTCTTCCCAGTTCTAGCTATCATCAACATCTAATAATTGTAGACAAGACAAGAGAAGTAGATCCGGAGTGTGGGCAATAGACATGCAGGCAGTACTCTTCTGGAAACCTTTGCTTCCAGAGAAGGAATAAATACCAGTTGACAGACCACGTATGTGGTCAACTGAAAGATTTTTTTAAACATGAATCAGTATCAAACACAGATGTCTTCTAATTCAATTAATAAGTAGATTTCAAAACTATTGAATAAACAAGGTAGCACGTATGTTACGGAATAAATACGTTCAAATGATACACTGAAAGATCCAGCCACAGAATACCTGCAGACACTTCTGCCTTTGTAAGGGCATTTTTTGTGAGGAAGCAAAAGAACTAAGAGTGTTCAAATGAAAACAACCACCCACCCATAATCCACCATACAGATAGCCTTCATAGGAGGTACGGGATACCAGCAAGGCCTCCGTCCACACTGTGAAGCAAGGTCATTTTACAATATCTTGTAATTTAAACATAGAGAAACATCTGTTTACACTGTGCTTAGCTCTACTCTTTCTAGGTAGAGAAAAAAGCACAGGTGAAAAACTCTTTTAGTAAAATCTCCACTGAGCAGTATGCCCAACTTGGTTGGGCAGTTGCCAGGGAAGAATACTTAAGGGAAATGTACCATGTAAAAAGGACAGAGCATCAAGGTGGTAACACTTGAATCAAAGTAATGTGGGGTTGCTGTCTGCATGCAAATCAGCATGGTTATCAGGGGCTGGAAGGAGACAGTAAGTGTATTCTAGTCAAAGCTGACACTTAGAAATCAGCAAGAGCAATAAAAAAATAATAACCTGTCAGTTAGAAAACTTAAGTTATATGTTAACAATACAGGCATGGAGTTGGGAGAAGGACAAAAAAAAGAGGAAGAAAGTAAATTAACTGTAAAGAGAACTGCAAGAGAAAACTTTTAATAGGACTAGATAATTAAATTAAGCACTACCAATTAAGTCTAACGAAAATTACCATTTCCTTACCAGTGTTTCTCTCTACCTCTAAGTCTATACAACATCTGAAACAAATCAGTTTTGCAGATCTACCCATGGCCTGAGCAAGATTAGATTGCTTGATCCGTCAGTTTAGGAAGCATATGAATGCACATGCCTAAAATAGAAACCAGATATACATGTATGCACCCGTAGGGCCAGGAGGTTTGCACATGCCAACTGAACTCAGTTCTCTTCTCCTTAGCAACTATGTGGATCGTATGCACATAACCTTGTGGCTTAACTGAAGCAAAGGGAAAGAAGCTGTTGGACAATTATTTTATTATTTTAGGGAAGGGATAAAAGACAGGGGAGAGTATTACATTAACGGCTAAAACAAAGAGAAGAGTTTGAGAAAGCTCCAGAACACAGAGCATGTGGGTGATGAGGGGCAGGCAGTAGAATGCGCTCTGTCATCAGCCCCTCATCACCAATCCATTGAGCTCATGGCCAAGACTGGGGGGGGTTAGTATGAGAGACTGATTTTTCTGGTGAAAGAAGTAAAAAGAAGTTCAGCTTACTTAAGATTTATTCATATTTCACTCATCACCAAAAGTAATAGACTTAAAAAAAAGAAAAAACTAATTTTAGATCAACCAGATGAGTGAAGCATTAATACTACATCACCCACTTCAGCTGGATATTCACAAAGAAGAGAGGCAAGATATTATGGAGGTTTCACCAGGATAGAACTCTCATTTTAAAGATACCATTATTTCTGATAGTGCTCTACAAAAAGGTCTATATTTCATGAGACTCTGAACAAAACGCCTTATGTCCATCCAGAATATTTATTTGATTATGTTTCTACAAGATCCTTCTAAAATAGTTACCTTTATTCATTCTCATTTTAAAACTAACTTTTAAAGTTTGAATCTACTTGAACTAAAAGGAAGATTTACAATTTTCTGAATGCTGACTATAAAAGTTTAGAAACTAACAAACTATATCTCTGAAGAAAGTTATTAAATATATCCCACATCACAGCAGCACCAAAATGCTCTAAGTTTTCAATTTTTGCTTCAGAAATAGTCACAGGTTTAAATTCACTAGGCCCTATACTTTCTGCAGGCTTGCAGCTGTTCCACTGGCAACTGTTAGTCTGTTCCTCTGTCACAAACATTTCTGGTTCCAAATTGGGTTTTAGTTCACTTTTGTCAACCAGGAAACCTGGAGCTTCCAACAATGAAATAATTACTTTGGTATATAGTTCTAGAAGCCATGCACACAACACCTCATCGTAAGCCACACACACCTAACACAATGGAGAATTCCATTTTAGTTTCCTGTGTGATGTTCATCGCAAAAAAATACAAGGGCAACAGCAACATAAACATGGAGGTTCCAGACAAAAATCTTATTTCATAACACACTTGTCAACTACAACATAATTTCAGTATGCAGTTTGTCAATTTTTTATGTTTTCACAGTTACTTTAAAGAGACACTTTTCTAACCCCTAAAAAAGAAAAGAAAAAAGCTTAAATTAAAAAAAAAAAAATATAGCCTTCATTTTAATTTTTTAGCTACATCACTTCCTTACCTTGATACAAAATGTCAATCCCAATAACTCATTACAGTGGTAATAATCCTATGACAGAACAAGTTTCCTTTTTACCTCATTCAGTAACACCACACTTCAGTAGCTTAAAGCCTATCATTGTTGCATACACTAACCTGTTCAAGAAAAACAAAGTATTTCAAACACTTATTTCTATTGTGTAGCTTAAGAACACTGTTTCAAAGTCAAACTACATCAAATGCAAAGTAAGAGAGCGCCAAGATTACCTTGCTAAATCTAAAAGTACCATAAACGCTGTCTGCCCTGGAGACTAAGTTAGCTGAAATGCATACAGCTGTCGTATAATCCACACTCTTCCTCCTCAAAGCTACCAACTGCCAAATGCAATCTAATAATTAGCATATGTAAAGCAAAAGGGCTAGACTATGACATTAGTTTATCTACTCTTTAGAAAATAGTTTTGAATTAAACATGCAGCCACTCTGACCTTCAAAATTCTAAAAAAAAAAAAAAAAAAAAAGCTCGCCAAAGAGGAAAAAAAAAAACAACACATGAAATAACAAAGAAATCTGTTTACACGTATATTCTAAATTTCAAAATGAGCCGGAAGATATTTCTAAATGTTCTCTTCTTAAAAAAAAAAAAAAAAAAAAATCCTACTTTAGGGAAAGATGAAAACAATCAGAGCCAAACATCAAAGTCACATTCTTTGTATCTGGCTTCTAAACATGATACAAGAGGAACATTCATCACTAAGTAAGAGAAATCAAGTAAATATCTGAATGGCGCTTTGGAGCCAACTGAAAAATAAAGAAAGGCAAAGTAGAAATAGACGGTCTAACTAATCTGTCAGTCACCCAAACATAATTAGCTGTTATCATCATTAACAATAACGAAGATCACTTTTCTACAATCTCCCAGAGACAAATGACAAAAGAAAGGATGTCACATACAGAAATGTCTGAACTCCTCCTTTCTTCTAAGGAGACAGTCAGTATATACGCTTAACAAAAAGTACATGAAATGGAAGCATGTGTTCCTGCCCCTCTTGGAAATAACTGCTTCAAACAATGTTTACAAAATTAGTTTATATTTTTGAGAAAACTTTGTTGCTGCAGTGGACTTTGATCCTCAGCATTTGCTGGCATGTAGCCCTGCCCAGCCTGAAGCTGTCCAGAACAGTTAATTTCACTGGTCTTAAAGATGACAGAGAAATCTCACGAAATTTCAAGAAGAAAACCTTTCTTCTGTTTTTTTTTTTTGTTTTGTTTTGTTTTTTGTTTGTTTTTTTTTTTTTTTTTTTAAAGTGTGATTCCTTTCCATACACATCACTTTCTCCCATTTGCAATAAGATAAAAAAAACCAAAAACCTGTATACAAGCGGACACTAGATAGGAGGATCTGGAAAACTTTTGTATTCCTCCTTGACCCCCACCTCACACACTGCCC
This sequence comes from Vanellus vanellus, assembly GCF_965231255.1. Taxonomy (NCBI): domain Eukaryota; kingdom Metazoa; phylum Chordata; class Aves; order Charadriiformes; family Charadriidae; genus Vanellus; species Vanellus vanellus. The sequence continues at coordinate 46,387,698 of NC_138907.1, read as the reverse complement.
CCCCGCCCCCCCTCCCAGGCTGCCATTCGTGACAGAGTACACACTCCATTCATAAGGAGGAATTTGACGAGGCAGCAAATCAGGTTACTAGGCGAAATGGCAAGAGTGAGATGGCAAGACAAAGAAAAAACTGCAAAACATCTAACAGGTCAGAACTAGAAAGCAAGTTCATAGCAAATAAATAACTTTTTAGAGGACTAACAAAGAGAGAGTACTTGTGAGATTTCTATTTTTGAAACTAGATGCTTCCTCACCTCCTGCCTCCTCCTCCCCGCCCCCCATTCTTTGCAAACAGACAGGGCTCAGAGTGTGCTGGGTTAACAACCAGACCAGACCAGGTCAGCCAGCAAGAGATTATTTTAGGCTGTCTGCATTTTTTAGATAGGAGTGGATGTGACGGGCTACTCAAGAGAAGACCAAATATAACAAGAGATCATCTGTATCATATTATCAATATTCTAAGACTAAAATTTACTGAAAACATACATAGCATAGCCAGTTTCACAAAATTCAAAGCATTGACAGTTCCTTTAGACAATCCATTTCGACCCTGAAAAATGCTTCCAAAACCACATTAAATCTTTCCACCCTAATGAACTGAGCCTGAAAAAAGTTCTGATGCCTGCTACCTAAGCTCACTAACAAAGGAATAAACAACCTGAGCATTTTCCCCACAACTTGATTGAGAAAGAGCTGCAAGTGACCTTGGCTTAATCTTTTTAATTCATAGAATTTATCAACGTTCTAGCTTTTTTCTGCTTGGAAAATACACATCAATTTCTCCCTTTTTCCTATAAATTTTCTCAGAATCACACAGAATCACTGAATAGTTGAGGCTGGAAGGGATCGTGGAGATTATCTAGCCCAACTCCCCCTGCTGAAGCTGGGTCAGATAGATTGGCTGCTCATGGCCATGTCCAGTCAGGTTTTAAATATCTTCAGGGATGGAGAATCCACAGCCTCTCCTGGAAGCCTGTTCCAGTGCCCAACCACCCTCACAGCAGAAGTATTTTCTTAAGTCCAGATGGAATTTCATGTATTTCAATTTATGCCCATTGCCTCTTGTCCTGTCACTGGGCACTCCTGAAAAAAGCCTGGTTCCATCCTCTTTACACCCTCCTTTCAAGTATTTATATATTGATGTGACCCCCCTGAGCCTTCTCTAGGCCAAACAGTCCCAGCTCACTCAGTCTCTCCCCATATGAGATACACTCCAGTCACTTAACCTTCTTTGTGGCCTGCACTGGATGCTCTCCAGTATGCCTGTATCTCTCTTGTACTGTGAAACCCAGAACTGGACACAGTATTCCACGTATGGCCTCACCAGCACTGCGGGGTAGGACCCCCTCCCTCAACCTGCTGGCAACACTCCTCCTCATACAACCTAGAACACCATTAGCCTTCTTTCTCACAAGGACACATTGCTGGTCCATGTTCAACTTGCCGTCCAGCGAAATCTCCAGGTGCTTTTCTGTAGTGCTGCCTTCCAGATGGTCGACCTCCAGTATGTACTGTTTCATGGGGTTATTTCTCCCTACCTGCAGGACTTGGCATTCTCCTTTGTTGAACTAGAGTGGTTCTTCTCTGCCCATTTATCCAGCCTGTCAAGGCCTTTCTGGACGGCAGCCTGATCATCTGGGATACCACACACTCCTCTCAGTTTTGTAGCATCAGCAAACATGCTGAGGGTGCACACAGTCCCATCATCTGGATCACTGACGATGACATTAAAGAAGTATTGAACCTAGTATCAGCCCCCAGGGTACACCACTAGTAACTGGCGTCCCGCTGGGCTTTGTGCTGCTGATCACGACCCTCTAAGCCTGGAAGTTCAGCCCATTTTCAGTCTATCTCACCGTCCAGTTATCAAGGCCATCTCCCCTTATCCACCAAGCCAGACATCTTATCGTAGAAGGCTATCAGGTGGGTTAAACAGGATTTTCTTTTTTTAAAAATCCATGCTCATTACTCCCAGTCACATTCTTGTCTTTCATGTATCTGGAAATACCTTCCAGGATCACTTACTCTGTCACCTTCACAGAGACAGGCAAAGGCGATGCATCTGTTCTTCCGCAGATCCTTCTTGGACACCTGCTTTTCTCTGGTCCTCATGAGCCTCTCCAAATTGCTATGACCTTTTGAAGAAAATCAAGAGTGCCCTCACACTGACATCAGTCAGCTCCCTCAGCATTCATGAGCACGTCCTATTGAGTCCCATGGACTTCTTTATGTTGAGTTTGTTTAAATATTCTTTAATTTAATCCTCCTAAACTGAGGGTAAATATTCCTTGCTCCACACTTTTCCGGATTCCTGAAGGCCAGTCTTACCAGTGAAGACTGAGGTGAAAACTGTATCAAGTACTTCAGCCTTTTCTGGTGTCCTTTGTCACCAGGTCCCCTATGACATTCAACAGTGGGCTCATATTTTCCCTAGCATTCCTTCTACTGCTTATGTACCTGTAGCAGGTTTTTTTGTTGCCTTTTACATCCCTCACCAGCTTTAATTCCAGAAGGCCTTCGGCTATCCCTGAACAATTTTCAAATTCTTGTATTTTTTTATTTTCTCATATTTCCTATTCTATTACATGTTCTGTTTCTCCAATTTTCTCCGAGAATTCTCTCCTTCACAAATGCATAGCTCTGTTTTCCAACCTTCCCACTCATCCTGCGCAATTCTGGTACCAACCAAAACCAAGATCATAGAATATGGTTTTGACCCATTCTTCAGTTTATCTTCCAAAGTATTTACATTAATTCTTAATTATATCAATTGTTTCATTAGACATTTTTTCTGCAAGAGCCAGAAACAAAGGACTTTGATTAAGATAATTTATTGTAATCCTTCACTTTGTATAAAAGAACACTTTGTATAACAGAACAATTAACTTTACTGAAATAAATTAGATTATATGAATTAAGAGATCAAGATGGTCTGCATCCTTTCCCCCTTCCCTTCCGATAACTTTCTCTCAATTCGTTTTATTTGGTTACTAGGGCATTTGTGTTTTTTTCTTACATCTTTTTAGTACACACCAGCAGTGCATCAGCCTCCTCCTCAAAGAGAAAAGACATACTGCTTTTGCTGAGGGCTAGAGAAAGAAGGCTTTACACCAGGTTCTCCAAGTTTTTTTGAAAATAGCCATCTCTTTCCCTTCTAAGACTCATCACTCTCCAGTTCTTGATCCTAGCTCTCCTCTCTTTTTACCCAACCTGCCAACACTCCCTCTTTTTTCTCCCCATGCCCTCTCCAAAACAGCTAACATAAAACACACATTAGTAAGCTCATCCATTTTATTAACTTGCATGGTAGTCCACCTCGACTTCTATTTTTGGTGAACCTCACTAATAATGCATGCCTTCCCAAGTGGTCACTTAGTGCTTCTAACTGTTATCTCTTTATTATTTAGAGTGATATAGCATTTGAATAGGTGAGAAAGTCCTTCTACTTTCCAACCTTCAGTAAGCGGAATGAACTTATCCAGCCAACCTAATAAATCTTCCCAGAACCACAGACTTTGTGAAGCACAGTGCAGAGAAACCTAACATAGCACAGGTATTTTTTTTGGCTTGCTGCTTTTAGGAACCAAAATAGCCTTCTGCCTGAACTGGTAAGTCCTGCCAGATTTATGACAGTCAGAAGGGAACCAGACTGGGAAGATTAACTCTGCAGATTTATGATTTTGCAAAAACAAACAACCTATAGCATTAATATTATTTTGTAGTATGTGATCTAATAACTTTTTAACAAAATACTGGATCACTCATCCATGACCTTTAGACCCAAGTGACAGATGCAAAAATTATTATGACTATGCACTGCTCCAAAACTGAAGTATATAGCACACCATGCCTTCAAAAATAAAGTAGTTTGATATTTTATTTATACCTGACTAACTATATTTTAATTCTTCTCCCAGAGGAAATAACGGATAATAATTTGGAGCTTGAAAAGGGATATTTGAGACATCAGGCATCATACAGAATTACTGAATATATTACATTGCTATTGACAAAAACGGTATGCACCTATCTGCATTTTTATCTAGTTATTTTTCACTTACTGGTTAGATCTAAAATTCCATCATCACTCCCTGATCACCTCTGGAGCAGTGTTCTGGGTTCCCCAGTACAAGAAAGATCTGGAATTACTGGAGGAAATCCAGAAGTGCCATTACAATGATTAAGGGGTTGGAGCATCTTTCACAGGAGGAAAGGCTGAGAGACCTGGGACTGTTCAGCCTGGAGAAGAGAAGGCTCAGGGGATATCTTACCAGTGCCCCACCAGGGGTAATGAAAAGGGAGACAGACTCTTCTCATTGGTGTTCACTGACAGGACAAGAGGCAATAGACACAAACTAAAACACATGAAACTCCACCTAAACCCAAGAAAAAACTTTTTTACTGTAAAAGTCAGACAACAGAACAGGTGGCCCAGAGAGGTTGTGGAGTCTCTACCCTTGAAGATACTTAAAACCTGACTGGACCTGGGCCCCAGCAACCTGCTCTAGCTGACCATCCTTAAGCAGGGGGTTGGACTACATGAATTCAAGAGGTCTCTGCACACCTTAGCAATTCTGTGATTTGTCTAATACAGTTCAGCTTCTGATAACAATTTTCTTTGCACCAAATGCATGACGTATTTCCCATTAAAAAGTTATATCACACTATACATATGTTATTGGATCAAATTTACGGCTATACATTCTTTCTTTACATTAGTTTCTGAAAATATGGTATGTTTATGCACAAACTACAGTGTTCTATCTATCCCCATATCATGACTATCAACACCATATACAAACTGTCAAGTTTAGGTTTTCATTAATTCACACAAATACGTAAGCCTTTAGAATCAGGTTCTTTCCCAAGTCACAAATATGCTACCAAAATACCAAACTTCAATATCGGCTAAATTGTCCAACATATGCGTGTCCCTATACAATAACCATCAGAAATATGAAAGGAATAGTGGTTCAGTAGCTAGGGGTTCAGTTTATCAGTAGCTAAAGGTGAAGAGGGGTGGACTTTTACTTTAAATTCATTTATTATTGTTAAATGGAACTACACCACTACAAAACTAAGACGGAATATTGCACTTGGGTTTACCGATTCTATATTCACTTCCTATATTTGGAAACATGCTCCCAATCAAAAGGTCACCCGGAAGCAGATGATGACTTAGGCAAATATGGATAAGTTTACCACTTAAATTTGACACATATATTTTATGTGGATATACAGCCTCTAATTTTATTATCTGTTCCTCTGCCTTAATGGTACATCTACAGACATAATGCAGGCCTGTGCAGTTGCAAGAGCTAAACAACCTAATACAAGTCATTTAGATACCTATTTAAATAGTTGAAATTGTAAACATTTCTCAAATGTTTAGTTTTGTGTGATCATTTTTAAAATACCTTGTAAACAGAAATAAGCTTCAAATATTTTTTACTTTTTAGTGTTGCCATTCTTTAATAAATGGTTAACTACTTAACTTTCTTCAGATACAAAACCATTATCAGTTTTCTACAATGAGAATAATTTCCTTTCTATCTTCTTATGTCTGTACTTATGATAGAAAAAGAGTAATTAAGTTCTCATCGTCTACAAAGCACATATTTCAAAATCAGGATTGCCAAAACTGTTAATCAGTATCAGTGCTACCATAATTGTAAGCTATACCCAAAGAATTATTTTCACATAAGTGTTTTAGCAGACTATATGGAATAAAACCAAACAAAAAATAAAAATTAATGTATATTTAGGTCATGGATGAGCAAACCGTAAGTTTCTTCTCCCAGCTGTAAACAGCAATATTCTGTGTGTTACATACCTTGCAAATTATGAAAGAAAAACAACGCACCTCATTAATAGCTCAGCACATGCAAGATTAGACATGTGTAATCTTCATTCTTTTTACAGCATTATTATATTACAACTACAACTACTATTAGTTTGAACCATAGAAAGAGAGCAAAAGAGAATTACAGATTATGTTCTTCAGCTTTTTCCAGAGTTCTTTAAACAGCTACTATGCCTTGGCTAACCATGCAGCCAAAACATAAAGCAACTGCAATATAAAAAGTGGTTATCACACAATTCTAGACTAGGTTTACCTGTGTTAAGTTCTCATTTACCAGGTAATTAGCATTATTCTTAACAATACCCAATACAAAAAAATGTTACATATTGTCCTTTCATTCTGACTATTTCTGAAGCAAAACACACTGTTTATGTGAAAAGTAGTAGGTAAGATTTTCAGAAGTATGTTCTACGCTGCCATTAGTGTAGCAGAGCTTCATCAGGCTCAGTAACACAGGTGTCTGGTGATCTTATTTTGTATTACAGAACAGACCTTTTACTGAAAAATGGAGTCTTAAATGAAAAGGGGAAAGAAACTATTAAGTTGATGTGAGCAAAGGAAGCCACTTAAAACCTGATAAACAATAGCATGTAGCTATTGAGCATCCACCTAGTTTAATTGCTGTAGAGCAGAGGGCAGAAGGGCTCAGGTGGCTGGACAGAAATTTCAATTTTGTTTCTTGCATCAAACCATAAGCCAACCATGCCAAACCACTGGCAAGGAAGGTCAATTATTCAGACTCTCCTAAATCTATGATACTTTGAATAGACTGACAAACCTGTACAGAATCCTAAAGCAGTTATCTTACTTCATACAAATCTCTGAATGCATCTATTTTAAATAAAATAAAAAAAAAAAAAAAATCAATTCCCCTTCCAGAATTTCTTTTTTTTCTCCTGGAAACAATATGTAGTTGGAAATGAAAGTTAAAAGTTTTACTGGTGTCATCAATATGATACAGACAGAAAACTACTACAAAGGAAAAAAAAAGTACAAACTGCAATTGCATGTAGAGTATTATAAAGTATAAAGCAGAAATTATTTTCTAGCCTGCATCTGGAACACCTGGAACATTCTGGAAGGACAGCCCTGTCCTGTATCTTCAACAGGCATGGGTACTTCACAGTCAGCTGTTAGAAACTGTGCCCTCTCCCTGCTCTGTCTCCCATGTTTGACTGGCCTCCCTAGCCAGGTATCTCATCTATGCTGTAGATGTCTGTCATGGGAACTGCCTGACTATACCTGGCTCAGCCAGAAAGAAAATCATTGCCTCACACCAGATGCAGCCTAGCCAAAAAAGCTGGCCACCAGCATGGACGCTAGACGCTTGAACACCAGTTTTTACAAGCTTAGTTGCCTCCTTGGCAAACACAGCTTAGTGTTGAACTTACAAATAACAAAAGATTTTGGGACAGTTCCATAAAATAAAAAGTTTTGTTTCCCTTCCCCAAAATAGGAAAATTTTAGAAAAAACTGGATCGTGCAAATAAGTTTGTGTCAGAAAATATAAGTTCCTAACCAGCTTCAGTAATGAACTTTCACATTCTTCCTGTGCAAACGAACATAAAGTAGTGGAGCACTGTATTTACTACAGAAGCACGGTGCTTGAAAATACTGGAAATGAACAGACTAGAATGAATAAAATGAGACTATGAAGCATAACTTCTATAATTTATAGTTCATTTATATAAAATTTATCTACTCTTACAAAACCCAATGTTTCAGTTATAACAATAATCAGGAAAAAAGCTGAATTAGATATGTTTCTCTGAACATTATTTATATACCTTTATAGCTAGGAAAATAATTTCTTCTTTTTGTGCCTTGTGCAAAAGAGAAAAAGACAGAAGGGAAAAAGTGACTACTACAAAAATTAGCACCCTAGCTTAGAAGATTACCTAAGCTTCTCTGCATCTGCTTTTAACCTGATTTGATTTCATATTGAACATATCCTCTTTATATTATTAATATAGACAAAAGGGAGGTAGAAGGGACTCAACTCCCGCTGCCCCCCAAATCTGTGCATGACATAGAAAGAAGGAACATGAGTACAGCACTTCTTCCTATGACACCAACTGAAGGGTAACTTCAGTGCTAAGTTGAAAGCGGGAAAACTTTGAGAGCTTCTCTTAAACCTCTCTTCAGCATTTTACTTTCCTACTTTCTCCTAAAGCAGCTGTAAAATTGTGAAATCCTGCGTTATAATGAAGTATAGCCTTAAATCTACAAACATTTATTACCTCTTACCTTTAATTTTTGGTACACACCTCTGATACATGTTTGGCATTAGACTGCCCCAGGAATGTTGAATGAGTCACAAGACACATTCTCTACAGAAGAAATCTCCCACAACTACTTCTCACTCTCGCTTCTATGTCTCTCACCTTGTAATACGAGAAATCCATATTGCTAATTTTGCGTGTATATCATCGCTTTTCTTTTAAGTTAGATTTTTTTCCAAACGGTATGTAAAAGATTGAAAGTTTTTCATCCGGACCACAAGCAACTAAGCATAATTCTGAAACTCTTACTCAAGTCTCACACGACTATACTCAATTTATTTTCCACTGTTTATCATAATCAATATGATACTCCATTCTTCAACCAAAATATTTACAGTACAGATCTACCATGTCTGGCAGTGACAAGAATACTAGATATATTAACTGACGAATTTTTTATGTGGCAGATTTCTCTCCAGATTATAGTATTCTTGGTGAATCCATAGTGTGAAAATAGAATGGAGGAATTTGATCAAGTTTTTTTTCAAGTTTGTATTGAAAAACTTCCCAAATGTTTGTATGCTGTTGAATTCAAACAATTTATCTATAAATACCCAAACGCAGGCTTTACTCAGAAGTAAACATGCACACACATTGGACAGGAAGTCGTTGATCCCCCAATAAATTATTCATTTCTTTACTGTGCCGCAGGGAGCATGTCTTCATTAGATAACAGATTGTGTTCAGCCAACATGAAGTATTTCTAAACCTGAGCCATACACTAGAACTATAAAGCAATCCAGTTGGACGAGATCAAGCAGTCTGCAGAATTAGGAGCTATGGGAGGATGACTGCAGCTCTTAACTCCTGTTGCAGAAAATATCAAGATGTCATGATTTTTGGCAACTGTAGGCTCAGAATTTTCTACAAGCAGCCTAATTAGCCCTTACAAAGGACACTCTTTCAGCGTATTATGCTAGCATCTATTTCTGGTCATATTAGCTCTTTTCCAGAGGAAGATCAAGCTAAGAATTTTGAAATCACCAAAATTATGATTTTATTTTTGGCTTATCTAATGCGTTAAGGAATGCAATCATCCTTCTGTATAATAACAGCTGTATAATAAGCGTTGCCTCAAAGTGATTGTACCCTACGCTTCAATATTAATGAGAGGCAATCTGCCAAGTTACAGATTGCAAAAAAGACTGAACTTCACTTGTATGCTGAGCCATATAAATGATTGTCTTATGCTTTAGATATCCCAAAGAGATTCAGTTTGTGAGATGTCAGACATCAAGAAAGACAGTAGCACAGCTGCCATTTTATTTAAAAGGTAGGGTAATACTACAAATGTACTAAACATATACTTGTCACTGGCTAGAAATTATGCTTACCTTTGGCTAGAAGGATTCTCAAAGGATGCCAACTTGACTCGCTTTTTTTCTGATATCAGTAAAATGGAGATACCTGCAAGTTAAATAAGAAAGATTTGGGGTTTGTTGGTTTTTTGGTTGGTGTTTTTTTTTTTTGTTTTTTTTTTTTTTAGATGAACATGTCCACTTGTAAGGCACTAACGCATAAGTAAAAACAATACTATTAAATGAAGACTTCTGTAAAATGAGCATGTAATTTCTACATGGAAATAAAATATCTAGAACAACTCACTGGCTTTAAAATTCAGCCTAGTGTAACGCATACCATATGTATGTGTTGCAACAGAGAATTTAAAGCCATTATCTGTGTAAGTTCCTGGCAATAACTGGGAAAAAAAAGCTTTGCCAGGGGAATAGGTCATGAACCAGTAGCTGCTGAACAATCAGACTGTTTAATTATGGCTCTGCTTCAAAGGTCATGATAAAAGGTCCACAGTTATCCCTAGAACCCAAGTAGCTTAATAATATTATCAATTACAAGTCTGAGAAAGATTCATGAAGTTTCATAAAATGTTTTCAGGGAAGATAGTAGTTAGTTTACCCAAAAAGTTTAGAAACATTCTATGAGAATCTGTGGGATGACTTACAGCCAATAAAGTATCTAACACGGCAAACTTTACATTTCACAGACGAAGAAACCCAGAAAAATCCAAACAAAACACAAAGTTATTGAAACATTAACAAAGGTGACTAAACTGCAGAACACTCAACCTTGCAAACAGGGAAACATTATTGCTTCTGAATGAAGTAAAATAAAAGTATACGTAAAGTAAAAATATTTTAGATAGATGTGATCAATATACAGAGATATAGATCACAAAATTATCATGTACCAGTAAGGAGATTTGGCTTTTTATTTTATATCTGCACTAACACAGTTTCAAAGGGAGTTCATTTCAGCATGACTTCAGATAGAATAATCTAGCTTGAAAACACACAATGTTACATTCATATTGAAAGAAAGGAAAAAGAAAACACACACAGCAGGAACAGATGTTATTTCCTGTACTAAATCACCACCATAGGGATAAAAATAATTCTAGTAAGTATTTTACAGAATAGCTCATACAATGGAAAAGAACACAAAGCCTCAAAATCCTGTCAACTGCAAACCTAGGTATTATAGACACCAGTAACAGAAACAAACAAAACCCCATACAGATGGAATGCAGGACAGTTTAGTATTATCCTCATTTTAGGCCTAGCCAAAACTAGGCAGTCACTGAAGTCTACCTTTACCAGTATGGTCACAGTAGCAAAAACCTCCTGGTGTAGTTCTAACCCAGAGCTTGAGCAAGCACTTTCACCAGTGCAGCTTTTGTGGAAGAGCTAAACAAAACTATACCAGTAGCACTGTTGACCAACATCATTCGGTAACTAATCTGTTTTCCATCAGAAGACACAATTAAAAAACCCCAGGATATTAAAAAGAAAAATTTCATTCCCAACCTAAAAATTACATCTGTTGAAGCAAAATTTCAAACATAAACCTCACTGAAGTAAAAGCTGAAACTAAAGCCAGAGACAAACATTTTAACATTTTATTCACGAATCCTGGAAAAAAGAACTTGAGAACACAGTAACAACTTCTAAAACCCATAAGAAATAAGAGTATCCAAATCCGAAACAATCCTTGCATAGGATAAAACAAACAGCTGAAGAACGAAAAGAAGTCCAGGAGGACAGATTTGTTTTCTCACCTAGAAACTTTTGCTAGGAGCAAAACTATATATCCTTGCACAAATTGTAGTCTGGCATGTATTTTAGTCTAATCTGACAAACTGGACAACAATTTAAAACAAGGATCATCACAATTTATAAATGATACACATACTTCTATATAGGTACAAGTCCATACTGTAGTCTCAGAGTGTCACTGTGAGACAGACATCTGTTCCATTGTAAAACTGAATCATAAACTAAATCAAATATATAAACACACAAAAATATTCAATAAGTGTCTCCAGACAGATAAGAATAACCAAAATCCATCCTTATTTTCTAATAGAATCCTCTGAATTCATAAGTTATATTATCTGGATAATATCAGCCATCAGTCAGCACAGATGGAGAACCAGGAAAGTAAATACATGAGAAGAAATCACAAAAAGGGAAAATAATTTTTTTTTTAAATAGCTATGGAATCTTGTCAATTTTTCCAAAAGAAACTGGTTTCAAATTTCTATAAATAAATTTCTGAAAATATTATCAGTAATAATGCTGTCTTTCACACACACAAAAAATTAAGATGTCTTCACACATTGCAAATTACTAGAAGAGCAAGCTTCAACATATCTGCCTCAAGGACGATTTCCAGATTGCCCATTTATGGGAGTAGAAAGTAGAGTCAATTGATCCACAGAGTAAAGTAGGATTTAGAGGATTATGTAGTTCTTTTGTGAGGTAGCCAAATGGGAAAACACTAGGCTTTGCCCACATTTTTTTTTTTTTAATCCCAAATACTTATACAGAACACTGCATCAGGGAAAAAAAAAAATTAAGAATTGAAAAGAAAAATAATTTAATATTTTTTTTTAAATAATTCATTATTTCACCAGCATTTTAAGAGTTTTCTTCATAACATCTTGCCCCTACATTCACTAAGATATACAAATGAAAAAGCAATACTCAAAACTAAATTTTATATTTATTTAAAGTTTATTATTTAAAGTTTTATATTACTGAAGTAATATATGTTCCCTTAAACTCACATAAAGTAACAAATTCTAAATCAGAAATCAGGAGAAATTATGCCTATTTTCTTAAATGTACGCTTTGCTTCTACAGGGAATGTCACTTAGAAAGCCAACTTGGCCAATGACAAGGCAAAGAAGCTTTCACATAAGAAGGTATCTGAAACACACATAGAAACAATTCCTAAATAGATTAGGAAAGCCAATCCTTTTTAGTACTCCCGTTTGGCAGGAGGTCAAACATTCGTAACTGTTGCCTGCCATACACTGCACCTCTTTTTCAACTACAAAAACACGATTTCTCTGCATGAGTCTTTGGTATTACTTATATCCAATCTTTTAATATTTTCTATTTTTACTTTTTTATTATAGGAAAAGCAGAAAGAGACATTAATATCAGTACCTGACATCTGATTTTCTCCAGGCAAGTTTTCTTTGTATATCCCAAAAGTTTTGCCTATGCAGAAGAAACTGATTTTTGAAAGAATGGGGTAGACAGCAGCATCCTAGTCAGGAGAGCCTAGTTCCAAGCAAGCTACCTAGTGCTCCGAAACACTGTACTGATGGTCACTGCAGAGACAAGCTCCACAGCAAGTTCAGTATGTCCAGAATATCAACCTGCCACAGTCAACCTACACAGTAAGTCTATGTACCCTGGACATGCTCAACTCGTAATGTAGGAGCCGTATTTCTGCTGGGATATCTGAGGGAAAATAGGAGAACTTTCATGGGAAGGAAGAAGCAGCAGTGAATCTCTGAAAGATAAGCCTAGCAAATCTGCCAGGAAAGTTTGATTCAAAGTCCCACACATACAAAAAGAAGCTAACGTATTACATTTGTAAGATGTATATGGAAACCATTTCTTACATGAGAAATATAAAATTGTTCCTCATTAAAGAATATTCAGGACAAGAATGTAATTACATCTGAGTTCCCATTCACTTTGAAAAAAATATTATGTTCAATATTATGTCCAGCAAAATAAATTCCACACCACAAAGACTAGTTAATGCTTTGTTGAGTCATTTGGTCCAGGTTGTAGGATACTCTTGGCAGTTGTTTCTACAAGACTCCAAACTTTTGAGAAGAAACGTTATGCTTTCCTCTACACCCACACAAGACCTCATTCGTGACTGCAGTAGCTCTTTTGGTAATACTCTACCTAGAATGAAGAAAGAATTAAAAAATACAGAGAGAAAGCAAACAAGCAGACAGACACTCCCGGCTTAGAATAACACAAAAATAAATACAGGCAGAAAAGGAATCAGTCTATTTCTTCAGTAAGGATAAAGACAGGGCACATGCTCCATTCACCAAGACATGCCAGAAGACAGACCACTCTCAGGTGCCATTTACATACACACATGCACACACTCCAGTTCTATTTGCCAAATTAGACTGAAATACCCAGACATTAGGATTTCTGCGAGAGGAACTGGATCCATCAAGCAGGAAAAAATAATCATTTCTGTAGCAGGGAACACTGCTGTTAAGTCTTTTTGTATTTAAATACACATTTTGAAACCAAAAGTGGAGTTCAGTGTCTATTAAGCAAGAATTTTATTTCATTTACTTTTTTCATTTCCATGCTTACAATTGCCTTTTCAGAGTATTCAAATATTAACTACTTTTAACATATGGAGCAAAAGAAATGACAAAAACTGCTACAATAAATTTCCATTCTTAAGCGTGACTACAGCAAAAGAACTGCAGATAAAACAGATACAGCTAATGACAAGTAATATCGTACGCATATTTTTCTCTACCTTGCTCAGTTTTATTGGCAAAGCTATTGTCTGTCCTATCATCTTATATATACACCTGAGGTTTCAAGCAAGTCAGATTATGCTATAATGATTAAGCAGACTTTAACTCTAAAGACCTAATCCACAATTCTTACTGGTGATAAAAGTTCCTCCTGGTGCTCCAGAAGATAAATGAAAATCAAAGAGCTATTCAGAGAACTTAATTTTATAACACAGGCAAGAATAAGATATCCTGATTCACACCAGAATTATAGTTAATGTATTTCACAGGTGAAGCAGAACTTTGGGAATATGTACATTCTACATGTACATTTGAAACCATTACTTTCAAGAAAAATCCAATTATGACATTCTCTAGCAAAGACAACTGTATTTTAAAGACAGCCAGCTGGAAGACAGATGTGCAAAAGTAACTTGAACCAGCAATTAAAAGTACAAGTATCAAAAGTGCCTGTTTTTAAATAAAAGCTGCATTCCATACGCATTTAGCTTTTATTTTGAAGTGTAGCCTGTATCTGATCACATTCTTACAATGACCACAAGTTACACACAGGATTGGTGACCAAACCAAAACACTCCACCTCCTAACTCTTGCTTTGATTTCAGCAATTAATGGAGTCATCTAGCATTTCTCAGGGTCATGAATGAAGTGATTACATGTATTTTGATGTTTATTTTGCCTCCAAACGCTAAACTCAATTAAACTCTATATAACTTCCAGTATTCCCAACACAATAGGCTGATCTCTGTAAAGGCACTTTTCCTTCCTTTCATACAGAAAATGTCCTGTAAACATCCTATTTCCCACTCTCTAAGTGACTCCTTTTGTTTACAGGAAGGAAAGGCAACAGAAATCTTTCCATAAAACAGTGAGAGCTGAAAAGTTCTGTTTCACTTCCTACTGTGCAGGTGTTTCATACATGAAATCTATTGTAATTCTTCATTTCAGAGAGAAAACGTGCCACTTCTTTCTGAAATACAGACTGAGAAATAGAAAACAGTAAGGTTACGGAAGTAGCAGCACGTTTTACTGTAACACAAAACAAAGATATACAATAAACAAGCCATAAAAAAGATCAACAATGTATTTTTCCCCCCTTAGCTCTGTATGAGACACAGAAAAACAAAAGGTACCAAGATTTAGAAAGTGAAATGTAATAAAAGCATAGACTCAAGAAAACAACAAACTCCACCCTCTGTCTTTCCTTTTTCCATGTAGTTCCTGCTACAACACACTTAAGCCATTTTTCAAGACCCTGAATGTGAGCTATACAAGGCAGCATCTTTGCTTTAAAACGTGAAAATTCCTGGCTTTGGACACCACAATTTTTTTATGCATTGATTTGTGAACTGGGTTTTCCTTCTAAATCCATTAAGCTCGTTCTTAATTTTAAGCTGCCCAGACAAACATGTACAAATGAATGTTCCAGCCACCTCTGACCAGGAAAAAAAAAAAAAAAAAAATCCTCCCCTGTTTGTCAAGCTTTTTTTAAATACAAATGCTGGTGTCAATGCTACAATGACTATTTAAAACCCAAACTAGAATTCCCCATTTACAGTTTTTTCTTGGACTCCGTATTCCAAACTGCTGTACCAAAGCCATGAGCACAATGAAAAATAACTTGTGTTGGTTCACCTCAGCCTGTACACTTGTTTGTGAGTTTCAAAAATACCAACATCCATCGTAGTAAGAATTACATTCATCACTCCAAGATCTATAATTCTCTGTTGCCCAGTGGTGCATGTAAAATACAAATTCTAAAAGATGAGGGCGCTAATCATGTAGTAGGCTACACATACCACTCAATTTAGAAGAAAATTGAGAATTTTATCACTATCACATACTATCACAGCACATCCATCACAAATACTGTCACAATACAAAGTTATATGAAATACAAAAATACTATCACAAAATAAATTTGCCTCTCTGTGGAAGGACTACCTTATTTGATGCAGGCTGGCCTAACGTCACCAGCTACAGGTCAGTTTGTAGATATTTCACTGTCACAGTAAACATTGTTCCTAGTGCTACATACCAGTGCATGCAGCAAAGGAGGGATGACTTCCCAGTGGACGATGCAAACTCTGAGCATCCAGCTGTGTGTAGCACAGGGAACAGCACTCAATTACCAGAGAGCACACTGCCCAAACTCCCATCTTGTATCTTAAAGCAACAGCAAGCCAGCTGGAAGGCCTGAGTGGGCCCAAGACAATTCGAGGGTCATCAGATAAATCATTAGTGTTTCAATCAAAACACTTTCAATGAAACATGCAATTACTTGGTGTTTGTTAAAAGCAGCTTTCCATACCAAGCTGAACTGTCATGTGCTGAGGGAGCTGACAGGTTATTGCGAAGCTGCTCTCCATCATCTTTGAAAGGTCATGGAGAACAGGAGAGGTGTCCAAGGACTAGAGGAAAGCTAATATCACACCAGTCTTCAAAAAGGGCAAGAAGGATGACCCGGGAAACTACAGGCCAGTCAGCCTCACCTCCACCCCTGGAAAGATGATGGAACAAGCATCTGGAGGGAAAGAAGGTTATCAGCTCATCCTGGATGTCATCTCTAAGCATGGAGTGGAAGAGAAGGTTATCCAGAGTGGTCAACATGGATTCACCGAGGTGAAATCATGCTTGACCAATCTGATAGCCTTCTATGATGGCATGACTGACTGGGTGAATGAGGGGAGAGCAGTGGACATTGTCTATCTCAACTTCAGCAAGGCTTTTGACACGGTCTCCCATAACATCCTCATAGGTAAGTCGTGAGTGCGCAGTGAGGTAGACTGAGAACTGGCTGAATGGCAGAGCTCAGATGGTTGTGATCAGTCTAGTTGGAGGCTTGTAACTAGTGGTGTTCCCCAGGGATCAATACTGGGTCCAGTCTTTTTCAACATATTCATCAACGACCTGGATGAGGGGACAGAGTGTACCCTCAGCAAGTTTGCTGATGACACAAGCATGTTTACAGTATGTGGAAGAAGGGGCTAACCGCTTGGGAAGAGTATAAGAATGCTGTCAGGGTATACAGTGACAAAACAAGGAAAGACAAGGCAGCCTTGGAATTGAACCTGGCAAGGAATGTCAAGGTCAATAGGAAGGGTTTCTTTAAGTATACAGGAGGCAAAAAGAAAACTAGGCAAAATGTGGGCCCGCTGTTGAATGAAACAGGTGCTGTGGTGACAGATGATGAAGAGAAGGCAGAGTTGCTGAATGCCTTCTTTGCTTCTGTCTTCACTGCTCAGGCCAGTCCTCAGGAGTCCCAGACTTTGCAGGTAACAGAGAAAGACTGGAGGAAGGAAGACGTTCCCTTGGTTGAAGAAGAACAAGTTAGAGAACAATTAAGTAAACTGGATCCCCACAATTCCAGGGGTCCTGATGGGATGCACCTGCGAGTGCTGAGGGAGCTGGGGGAAGTCATTGCTGGGCTGCTCTCCATCATCTTTGAAAGGTCCTGGAGAACAGGTGAGGTACCTGAGGACTGGAAGAAAGTCAATATCACTCCAGTCTTCAAAAAGGGCAATAAGGATGACCCGGGAAACTACAGGCCAGTCAGCCTCACCTCCACCCCTGGAAAGATGATGGAACAAGCATCTGGAGGGAAAGAAGGTTATCAGAAGTAGTCAGCATGGATTCACCAAGGGGAAGTCATGTCTGACTAATCTGATAGCCTTCTATGACAGCGTGACTGGATGGGTGGATGAGGGGAGGGTAGTGGATGTTGTCTACCTTGACTTCAGCAAGACTTTTGACACCATCTCTGACATCATCCTCACATGCAAGCTTAGGAATTGTGGGTTGGATGAATGTACATTGAGGTGAACAGTGGCTGACAGAGATCAGAGGGTTGTGGTTAGTGGTGCAGAGTCTGGTTGGAGATCATTAACAAGTGGTGTTCCTCAGGGGTCAGTACTGGGTCCAGTCCTGTTTAATATATTCATCAATGACCTGGATGAAGGGATAGAGTATACCATCAGCAAGTTTGCTTATGACACAAAATTGGGAGGGGTGGCTGACACACCGGAAGGCTGTGCTGCCATACTGCGTGACCTGGACAGGCTGGAGAGTTGGGCAGAGAGGAACCTAATGAAGTTCAACAAGGGCAAGTGTAGGGTCCTGCATCTGGGGAGTAATAACCCCATGCATCAGTACAGGTTGGGGGCTGACCTCCTGGAGAGCAGCTCTGTGGAAAGGGACCTGGGAGTCCTGGCGGGCAACAGGATGACCATGAGCCTGCAATATGCCCTGGTGGCCAAGAAAGTCAATGGCATCCTGGAGTGCATCAAGAAGAGTGTGGCCAGCTGGTCGAGGGAGGTTTCCCTCCCCCTCTACTCTGCCCTAGTCATGCCACATCTGTGACCAGTTCTGGGCTCCCCAGTTCAAGAAAGACAGGGAACTACTAGAGAGAGTCCAGGAGAGAGCTACAAAGATGATGAAGGGAATGGAGCACCTCTCTTATGAGGAAAGGCTGAGAAACCTGGGTCTGCTTAGCCTGGAGCAGAGAAGACTGAGAGGGGATCTCATCAATGCTTATAAATATCTAGAGGGTGGATGTCAAGAGGATGGGACCAGACTCCTTCCAGTGGTGCCCAGCAACAGGAAAAGGGGCAACAGGCACAAACTGGAACATAGGAAATTCCATCTGAACATAAAAATCTTCCTTACTTTGAGGGTGACAGAGCACTGGAACAGGCTGCCCAAAGAGATTGTGGAGTCTCCTCTGGAGATATTCAAAACCCACCTGGATGCATTCCTGCGCAACCTGCTCTAGCTGGACCTGCTTTGGCAGGGGGGTTGGACTAGATGATCTCCGAAGGTCCCTTCCAACCCCTGCCATTCTGTGATTCTGTTATGTGAACAGTTACCTTGGAAAACAAATTACACCACTGTAGCCTGAATACTTAAAGAAAGATTTGCTAATTAAGGGCAATTAATTACACAGCAGTACTAATTTGAAAAGCAATATCCATTCAGCTTTTGTCTGCTTAAGTCTCAGACTGACTGCTGAGAAGAATTGTTCATGGAACCTGATGAGCAACCTGTAACTTTGGATGATCCCTTCTCTGAGATGGATAATAAACAGCACTTGCTAAGAAACATGTAAGGCGTATACATATATACGCTATTGGTTCACTCTCTAATATAAGTAGCAGTGTAAGTCAGTCCGTCCTTAAGCCATCATAGTTTTCTTATATACACTCTATACCTTTATCCTGAATATGAAAAATCAACTAGCCCTACTCTGACTTGGAAGAGTTCCGTCACATTTTGAATATCACCTCAAGTAAAGAATATTGTTCATTATGAAAACGGAAAATGTAAGCTAGAGATAGCTCTACCTTTTGAACTTCCTTTTCAATTGGAAAAGGATTTGTGCATCACACCAAAATGATTTTGTCAGAGACAAACAGAACACCCCACATTGCCCATCATTTTACTAGATGTCTTTTAAGCTACATTAGCAATTAATACAGAATGCAATTATTTTTAATAAAAAGTAATAAACAAAGAGCTAAATCTTTATCATTTATATTTTCAACATGCCACTTCACACACTGCCATTCATGTACATAATGTGAACACCATCCTCATTCCCACCTTTTTTTATTTTTTGTCTATGAAACAATGTTCAACTCCAGGCATTTTTTTCTCCCTTTGCAACACCTCATTTTGACCACACAGCAAAAGCATGTAATAATCAAGACCACAAAAAGAGCATGAAACATTATCAATTCTGGCACTACAAAATATCATGCTTGGACCATGAGTTATAGAAAATACAGTAGATATTATAGACTAGATAGTATAGCCACTTTCAGATCTCTTCTGTCTTTGCTACTTTTCTCTTCTCTGCCAGGAATAGCTCCGCATTTAGTCCTCCCATACATACCCTTTTTTATTTTGTACTATGCCAGACTTCATCACAGAAACAAAGAGGTAAACAGCTTAAATGTGAGTGGCTTGGTATAGTTACGGCTAAGGTGAGTACCACACCCCGCAATGAAAAGAGATATGGGCTCTTAACTTCCCTGTATTCTCAGAGTATAGCAATAAGACATTTGCAGTGCTTTTGATACCCCTGAAACCCCAAAAAAGGAAAGCTCATGAAATTCTAAATGCTGAAAATATTAATGATAGAGGTGAGTTACCAGCCTGGAACTGAAGTTACTAAACAAGACAGAAGTCATTGATAGTATCCACAGAAAAGCAGATTAAAAAAAAAAAAAAAAAAGAAAATCAGCTAGACAATGAGGTAGTACCTAACAATTTCCAATTATATGAGAGAGGAATGCAGCAACTGACTTTGGGTTCCTGCTTAAAAGTAACAAAGTTACAAGAATTATTCACAGGTCATAAAACAGGTGTGTAATTTAGTTAAGTTTATTTCAGTGTTGTGAACGCTATTCATAGAAACAATAAGATATTTTTTTTTTTATATTGTTGCCATAGGTCTGTGTAATATTTCATTTGTCATTAACTTTTGCCTGGGGTGAAAAAATACTTTTTGTTATTTTTTCTATTGGAAAGCATGATTTTAATTACTATGGAAAACCCCAAAACATTTCTTTATCAGGTCTGTTTTCTTCAAGAGTGAAAAGTGGGATCGTTTTCAAATGCTATCAGTAGAAGGAAATTTTTTTTTGTATTATTATTTTTTCCTCAAAAACAAGAATAGATTTTTGTGAATATCATTTGTGAATGCCTCACTGTGTGTAGGATATTCCTTTTGACAGTGGTGTTTGCTTTTTCAAATAAACATGAGTCATGGTCACTTTAGAACAGTATAATAAAAGAAAGGGGATAGAGGATGAACAAAAACCTAATCAGTATAAGTTTTGGAGTGGCTGAGAGGGACCTGGAAGTCAAGCAGTCCAACCTTCTGCTCAGAGCAGGGCTGTCATCGACAATAGAAAAGGTCAGGCATGGCTTTCTCTTGCTGAGTCTCCAAGACCTCCAAAAGATGGAACATTCTGCGGCTTCTCCAGGCAGCCTGTTCCAGGGCTGTATTGGCCTCCCAGTAGTGTTCTAACCTCAACATCATATACAACAGTTTGTGGCCAATCTGGTGCCACTGAGAAAAATTCAGCTCTGTCATTTTTATAACTACCCTTCAAGCAGCTATGGGATACTCTCAGGTCACCCAACAGCTGATTCTTTGTCAGAGTAAACAAGCCTAGCTCTGGCAACCTCTCCTGGCAAATCATTTCCTCTAGCAGTGGGCCTTCTACCCATCTCGTTGGTGCTCCCCAGTTTCTCAACATCCCTCTTGAACTCTGGGGAACAAAATCGGACATTTAACATAAATCAAGATCTTTAAGGTACTGTCCAGCTCTCCTACTGAAATATCCAGTAATTTAAAGAAACTAGTTTGCCGAATTTAGAAATTAATTTGATCATTTCTTCATTCAACGCAGTTATAACAGTGCTCTTCATACACACCAAAAACTTATGCATGTGATTGAAAATCCTATTCAAAAGTCCGTACGGTTGCCTTTCAATCTTAACTCTGATACAACACTGAAAAGACTGACAATACCCAGAATTGCATTTGAATGTATCCCATTTCCCTTCAAATATCAGGGACAAAAATAGCATAATTGGTCATCAAATTCATTCCAAGAATACGATCCTCATGGTTTACTACCATTGCTTTTTATAGACAACACTCAATTACATGGTGTAATAGTAGAGTGGAATCAGCCAGATTAAACGCACACACAATGCAAAACAAAGAGGAGTATATAAGGTAAATACACAATAGAAAATCAAGAATTAATGGTGATACTTTTGAGGAGTACAGAGATCTGAACTATCCTCTGAGCTGATAAGTACACTATAACATACTGTAAGAACAACACTATCCTTCTTTCGGGTCCAGAGGGACTAACTTGGAACCAGCCCAAAACTGTCAGCATCCCAAATACCATTAATCCATATCCACAGATGAACAGGATTTGGTGACAGATTTTGGATACATAGAATTGTCTATGTTGGAAGGGACCTTTAAGATCATCGAGTTCAACCATTAACCTAACACTGCCAAAAACCACTGCTAAAGCATGTCCCTAAGCATCACGCTTACATGTCTTTTAAATACCTTCAGGGGTGGTGATTCCACCATTCCCCTGGGCAGCCTGTTCCAATGTTTGATAAAACTTTCTGGGAAGAAATTTGTCCTAATATCCATCCTAAACCTCCCCAGCACAACTTGAGGCCATTTCCTCTTACCCTATCACTTGTTACTTGGGAGAAGAGACCAACCCCCACCTCACTACAACCTCCTTTCAGGTAGCTGCAGAGAGCGATAAGGTCTCCCCTCAGCCTCCTTTTCTGCAGGCTAAACACCCCAGTTCCCTCAGTCGCTCCTCAAAAAGACTTGTGCTCCAGACCCCTCACCAGCTTTGTTGCCTGTCTCTAAAGACACTCCAGAACTTCAATGTCTTTCTTGTAGTGAGGGGCCCAAAACTGAACACGTATTGAATTTAGTTTCACTGAAGTCAAAGAAAGTTTGTTATAGACAAACACCACTATGATTTCACCCATTAAGTGAACTGGGGGAAATAATATGTTTTATGAAGGTTGTAACACTGGATGTTTTAGGATACAGTAGCTTCCTTATACTAAGAAATTTGAAGCCAATGAAAGTGTAAGTTTTATGTAACAATTTTGATTTGAATAAACATTTTTTGGAGGTTGGAATGAGATAGCAGATCTTTACATATGTTACAAAATTATAAATTAATTCTTCTTCAATTAGTTTGACTAAGGAAACATTTTTACTACATTTTGGATTCCCATTGCAACTAGAGCATAATATTTATATACTTACACTACAGTCTAGGGTATATTCAGTTTGCCTAACCAAAAAAAGAAAAATTTGCTCACCACTCGTTCACTCATCCAGTGTTTCTGTGACTTGTTACTAAATACATAATTGATATTACCTGTTGGGGGCAGGGGAAGTTGTTGGGTTTTTTTAGTTTGATTTGGTTTTTGTTCCGCTCCACCTCTCCACCCCCATCTCCCTGATATAGCTGCAGTGAAGACTCATTTACAAGCATTTTTAATATAGCCAGTTACAACTACCACCTCTACTGCTATTTGCAGCCCTTTGTTCTTTACGGAATGGCAAAACAGAAGAACAGTCAGTGAAGAAACTTAAAACTAAAACTTGGTTTCTGATCAGGATTGCCTTATTTTTATTCCTTTTCCATTTATGTTTGACAGATGTATTTTTTCTTTTCTATTTAAAAAACCCACAGAATTTTGATTGTATAAAATTTCCAGTTTAAATTCTTAAGCCCATTATTCTTGCAGATGAAGGTTCAATAACTTACTTCAAACATGACATAGTTTGTGTGGTTCTGAATGAAAAACACACAGTCTGTATTTCAGACATGCCTAAATATGCCAGTCTGCCAATCAAACTAGAGGCATGCCAAAGGCACTATTGAACAAGAAGAGAGATGAGGAAAGGCACAGATAATAGCCTGCCTCCTGTAAAACAAAAAATTACTAAGAACAAGGTTTGTTTGCTGTACCAGAAATACTTGAAAGCAGTATTTGTCATGGACTTTACTGGCTGAGGAAAAGCAAAAAAATACAACACATCTAAATTACTGAATAATTAGCAGGGATAACAGTTTCACTTTGCCATGTGCCGTATACAGTAATTTTCTTTCCATCTTCAATAAGATAGTCCCTGGGTTTGCGCATTTAAAGAGGCCATCTGCTACATAACTTAAATAAGTGTGCTTAACTGCAGAGCAGTTACAGCTATTCAGTATTTGCGAAACAGAAGTAATAGCCACCTATAAGATGGAAAAAAAAAAAGAAGTTGGCTAAGAGACAAATCCACTCCCCATATTTTTGCACACAGTTTAGAAATCAGCATGCATCACAGAAATAAAAACAGTGTTAGAAAAGGTGTTTACAATCTCAGTTTAAAACTCTGCCAGTTAAGATTTAACAGATTTCAACATGATTCAGATATGACCTAACAGGCTTCTAAATAAAACAATAGTAAGCAGGTCTTGGACATATTTAAGAGCTTCAAAAAAATGTAAATATAAAACAGGAGACTACATTAGGATAGAATAGTTCAATATATTCAAATACATTTCCTGTGAAAAAAAAATACAAATTACTACATCTGTAGAAAGAGAACAACTCATTCTCTCAATGTGTTTTCTAAGTCATGAGTTGTACTTTTTCCCCCCAAACATTAATTACAATAGTTCTAACGTAAGGTTCATGCTCCTAGTCCATGCATAGGAGAGAATGCAAAGTAACGAATGTTGTGTACCTTATTTGGGACTTAAAAGGACATCAAGTTTCTTGCCATCTTTTATATCCAAACATTTTATAGATAATAATCTTTGAGAAAGACAGCAAGGTTCTGCACCTTTGTGCGTTCTGCTAGCTAGTGCAGGTTGAGGAGAGCTCAATAGCTTTGGCACCATGCCATGGCACATCTGCCTTAAAAGTAAGTCTCCCTCACTCATTTAGTGCCTTAATCATCAGTGTTGCTGTGAACACAGCCTTCTAGTCTTGTTAAAAGCATTCGGTAACTAAGAAGAAGAATTAAACCTTACCTGAAACAAACTTTCAAGGTTGCCAAAGTTCTAGAAACACATACTTTATCTTAACCATTGAATCAAAACTAAACCAAGAAGAAACCCTTGGATTATAAAGTTTCAATTGCTACTAGGAAGAAGGTTGGAGTAAAATGCTGACTGATTTACAAGGCATTTTGAAACTGTGCGTGCCACCGGTTTTATCTCCATAATACACTAGTATAACAATTTATACTCATTAAGAATGCTACCTACAGTATATTCCATTCTAAAAAATGCAATAGGATGAAAGAATAATAAAAAACAGCAGTCAAATAACATAGCATTTCCACCAGAAATAGATACCTAGCAGTCAAAAAAAAAAATAAATTCTAAATCATAAACATCACAGACCAAGGATAAATTGTCTCTTTCTGCTGACTTATAAAACCAAGATCACCGAAAGATCAAAAAAGAACCAGTGGTCTATTTCAGATCTGAGAGCATTTTGCTTCTTTTGCATGTGTGGAACAGACAGTGAAGCAGTCACTCTCAGTTAGTTTCGTTTCTCTTTCTATATTTTCGATGTGTGCACAGGCATGCACACATACACACCCCATTCACTCGCCCCTCTCCCATCTGGCAAAGATCTCCCTGCTCCCCAGCCCAAGAGCATTACTGTTGTTTTATTTTATTTTAGTAGAAGGCTCTACCTCAGGAATTCCTACCACTTAGGCTAGAATGTTGAGACTGGTTTGACAAGAGAACAGCACATCAAGACACAGCAGTACTGGAAAAAATGCTTGAGACAACTGTACAACTGCAATATACACACTTTGCAGCTATTATAGAATCGTAGAATCATAATGGTTGGAAGATCATTAAGTCCAACTGCTAACCTAGCACTGCCAAGTTACCGCTAAACCATGTCCCTAAGTACCACATCTACATGTTTTTCAAATACCTCCAGCAATGGTAATTCAGCCATTTCCCTGGGCAGCCTGTTCCAATGCTTGACAACCCTTTCTGGGAAGAAGGCACAACTGGAAGCCATTTCCTCTTGTCCTATTGCCTGTGACTTGGGAGAAGAGACCAACACCCACCTGTCTACAACCTCCTTTCAGGTAGTTGTAGAGAGCAGTAAGGTCTCCCTCAGCCTCCTTTCCTCCAGGCTAAACCGCTCCAGTTCCCTCAGCCACTACTCACAAGACTTGTGCTCCAGACCCCTCACCAGCTTCGTTGCCCTTCTCTGAACACACTCCAGCTCAATGTTTCTTGTAGTGAGGGGCCCAAAACTGAACACAGTATTCGAGGTGTGGCCTCACCAGTGCTGAGTACAGGTAGACGATCACTTCCCTCATCCTGCTGGCCACACTGTTTCTGATCCAAGCCAAGATGCTGTTGGCCTCGTTGGCCACGTGGGCAAACTGCTGGCTCACATTCAGAACTTATCACCCAGCTCTTTTCTCCCCTTCCCTCAAAGGGATTAGTATTTGTTGTTTCAGTCATAATTATCAGCTACACAATTTTTAAGCAGCTCATACTTTTAAGAACAAAATAGGTACACAGCTGCTTCTTGCTGAAAACAGAAGTATTTTCCAGTTAACATACTTTTAAGATGTATAGAGAAAAAGATCATAAAAAGCCATCTGATATACTTTGCAGTATGAAGTGAGCAGAATATCTGTGTTTCACATTTTTTTTTATCCCTCACAACAGCAGAAAAATAGTGTCTGGTGTTGATTATTGAAACAAAGATACTTTAAAAACTGACAATGAACTCATAAAACACAGAAAAGTCAGGATTCTAGACCTTGGCTCTCTGATGAGACAAATGGTCGATAACCTTGCAGGCATCAGACTTGGCTTTAGATAAAAATCAGATTAGAATAGCAGGAGTACGTCCAGGCACAGGCTTTGTCTCTTTTGTACTGAAAGTGACAGCTGAAAAGAGTTCTGTATCACCTAAACAGAGCAGTGACAGTTCCGCAGAAAAAAAGTCTCATTTTGCAAGTTTTTCATTTTTCTCATATATCACTCAATCACAAAACATAGCATTAAGTTTCAGACAGATCTGTTTTGTTCTGTTAAGGCCACAAGGTTAGCGAATTCAGACTGGTTACTCACTTGTGAACTCCTATACAAATAGGTCATCATTTTGTCATAAACTGCTCCCAATATAATAATGGAAAAGTAGTCTTGAAAAAAAAAATAAATTATGGAAGGACATACAAAGCAAGTTTGAGTTTTGCTGAATATAGAGTCCAAATTCTCAAATATTCTACTCAAAATATTAATGATCACATTAAATATAGATTCACACTCTCATCTTTACTAGTGGAAGAACAGCCAGGGCTGAAGGGGATTCTTTTGATACAAGAAAAAACCCACTATCTAAATTCATCTGATATAGTGCTTAATAACTAAAAATGAAACTTGAAATGTTTTGGGTTTTTTTAGATGAACAATTCTTTTAATCTAACAAAATTGAGAGCATTTTGTATGTAGAGAGCGTATTCTCAATAAATATTTTCATATCTGATGTGTTTCCATTCACTTGGTCTTCTCACTCTCCCTCCATTTAAGAGGATCTTGAAGACAATGAATATCCACTTTCTATACAGTATACATAAATATGGAGAGCTAAGCAAAAGAGAATCTATTCTACAGCTTATCAGTTTGTGGAGAGAAACTGCTGTTAACATATTAACTTCCTAGAAAACATAATCTTACAGCTTGTTACCTCTTAAAAAAGAGTATTATCAACTGTCAACATATGACAATGGCATCTTTATTGATTTACCTTCTCCATGCGCTAGCAGTTTGTAAGTTTTACAAATTGCTCATCTTTGATTATAAACATATTAAAACATATCAGTGGCTATGGTAGGCACACAGGAGAGAGGAAGAGTGAAGGAACAAGGAATCTCTGCCAAGGATACCAGGGTTATCATTAAACTTATGAATAACCCCCAGAGTACACAGACATACTAACTAAGCTAAGGAAAAAAGAAAGAAAAAGAACCCAATTCTACAGGAGGCAAAACCCTTTGGTCAAATTATTCAAAATACTGATGACATACAGAACTCAAGAGGCTTCCGTCACTATCATACTTGAATGTCAGACAATGTATTTATTTTAATATTTTATCCATGTGATAAAGGGTGCTAATCCTACAGGTATCAATTAGAAAAAGAAAAAAAAAAGCCAAGATTTGCACCTGAAAGGTGTCTAGGCATTTAAAGTCCATTGAACAAGCAAACAAAAAAACTCATCGTCTTTGTGAACCATATATGGACTTTCTGATCTTCGGAACCTCTTGCAGTGTTTTTGTTTCCGCTAACCGATGAGACAGAAAATCATTTAAAGTTTAACTAGCTTGAAAGGACAGAACATTCTCCGCAAATTTAGAAAAAGCATACTACCATCTATTCCTTTTTTGAAAGGACAAGATATCACAGGAAAAATAATTTTAAAACAAAACAGCGGAAAAATCTCACTCTACTCTGACATCTCTTACGTTCCATACTGTACAAGTCCCATAAAACACACAGCTGGAAAAGGAATTTCACTCATTTGCCAGTGGTCAAGGGGCAACCTGTGCTGTTGGGCCTACTCAGGGGCTAAAAGCACGTCCTCTTGGCAACAATAAATGTGAAACCTTACAGGCAGGAAGCAAATCTGAGCACACGCTCCCCAGCCAGAAGGTACACACGAGGTGACAGTCGGCTGTCTTTCACCAGGAGGTACACACTGCCTCCCGCCTCTGGAGAGACAAACAGCACACTGTGCCCCTCTGGGAGCAGTGAAACACCCAGGACTTAAGAGAGTTATACTGTTGTACCACAGGCCTACGCTTTTTAAACAAAAAAGTGAAGTGATTTTTTGTTCCACAAGTGGTTAATGGCAAGTCAGTAGAGGGGTGTGGGAGACAGAATAGAGCACAACTGAAGGGTATGAAAAGTTTTACTGTAGAATGAAAGACTGTATGTGGGAGGAGGAAAATATTACAGTAGAAAATATATTATTACAGTTTAAGAAAAAAATGCATTCTAAACAGATTTTTTTTAACATATTGCCAAAAGTTGAAGGCCATAAATGTTTTATTAGAAGCTCAGGTTTTAGGTTTCATAACATCTCATAACTGCAAGGTTTTACTGTGGTCAGCTCAACTATGAGAATTTTTATATTATTGCTATAAATCAGCTGGGCTACTGGCAATTAGTTGCAATTTTGTTGCAGTGTACCCATGACTCCCTACAATCCTCTCTGCAAAAGGCTCAAAACACTAGTTTCTGTCAGTTTATTCCCAAGTAACGCCATTAGGATTTAAATTGACTTTAAATTAACAGTTTTTCAGAGTGAGAGGAGAAGCAAACCAAAAGCCAGAGCATTATAGTTAAATAAAACAATTTGAAAGCAAGATAAACCATGTGGGTGCCAAAAGTCCTACTTCAAAGAAGACGTGAAGAGAAGAGCTTCCTGGGGAACAAATGGAAAGCGTAGCTCTGACTGACAGTTATTTCCTTAAAAGTCATCAATGGCTGAACAGAAGGACACACTTCAACCCCACACCTTGTACTCAGGTGTTCTCCACCTTTCCTCATTCTTCGCTTACTGTCTCAGCCTCTCTCTACCTCCTCCAGCAGTCTATGAGCTAAGGAAACAATAAATCACTTCTACTTGAAGATTTTTCTTTAATGATCAACAAAACAATTAATATTAGCAGCAGTTAGTGAGGACAGTCTTCCACGCTTACACCCTTCTGCTCTGTGAATTTTAAAATACCTAAAGAAATTGTCTGAACAGCCTTCCCTTTCGTCATCTTGCCATTTGTGCTCTTATTTTATTGAGTAATATGAAGTAAAGAAGAAGATTATGACGTAAAGAAAAAGGAGTTCAACTGAAATTATTCCTTCTGTTCTTAAAAAACCCAACGCTTAACAATTTTATTTCACTGGAAACAGTACTTTGAAAATAAAACTTTATCACTGTGTATAAACTGTTCGATGATTATTTTGTCTTCTCATTGTTCACATACAGGAAAAAAAAAAAAAAAACAAAACACACCACAAACCAGCCCTAAACATAAAACTTTTCACTAAACTACCCTACCTTCTCTATCAGCATTTCTTTTTTCATAGATATTTTTCCTCCAAAATGCTTAATGTATCCCGATCTGCTTCACAACTGCAACAACTCAGACACACGGGCAAAAAAGCCAGCAACGCAAATAGATACTTTTGGAAGTAAAAGCAATTAACGGCTAAAGCCAAGTATGCCTTATGTGAGAAAACAAGATTACAAACACAAGTTTACAAACATAAGTTTACAAGGTTGCTGGTACTACAACAGGGATTTTGAGTACACTATTTTTTCCTGTATTGCTCTATATGGCACATATTACCAGTCAGTTCCATTTCAAAAAGAACGTGCAAGATGTTGTTTTATTTGCTTTTAAATTGTCACAGGCTTTTTATGTTAGGAAAATTCAAATCAAAGGAAACTATTTTATTTAACACTGAAATGACATCTTTGGTTTTATGTACACATTTTTCTTGCTGCATTACAAATACAGGATTTGCTGTACCAGACCATTAGTCTACAAAGTTCATCATTTTGTTTCTAGGAGTACCTCACAACCAAGGAGTTGGGGTGTCACAAGCCCCACCCTTAACACAGCATTGAATGATGTCTAGTTGTATCAAGGACTGGGACAGAAGCTCTTTTCCCAGCAGAAGTTTCAGAGCACAAACTAAAAATGAGATCTGAATCACGTTATTATCCATGACTACATGACTATGTTGGTGGGCATGAAAATGCACCATTTTCAGTCAGTCTTGAGTATTTGATTTTGATCCTCCTGGAGCAACAAATTTAGGTGACTGATTGTCACCAATACCAAGGCTTCTGCTGCCACTTTGGTCATTAGTCCTTGTGCAACGCGATGCCATCCTACTCAAGTTCCAATAACAGAACATGAAGTGCTTTGAGATTCTGAACAATTAGCATGAAAGCCTCTCTTGGCACAACCTGTATTTCAAAAGGACTCAACTCTTTGGCTTCTCTGTTTGAATCTACAATTTAATTTTTACCTCAGTGTTTAAATAAACACAGATAAGATTGTCTGATTGATTTTTTTTTCTTCATGTAAGTAACAGATGAAGAAAGACAACACTACACTTCCCTGACACTGTAGTAAGTAACACAAATTCAGATGAACCTTCTGCAGAGCGTCCACCAGAAGGGAAAATTGACCATAGTGGCTAGAGATGCATCAGACAACAGGGGGCTTTTAAGCATGAATATGCAGGGAAAAAAAAAAAGTTATGGATGAAGACTAGGATAACCAATACAAGAAAACAGAATAGTTTGTCACTATGTAGCTTATTCAGAAGTTAACAGGAAACATGAACGGATTAATATCTTTGTCTCATTTTGTCACACTGCAGTCTGTATAGTAGCTGGGAAACCATAGAGCCCCAAATGATACCTTCTAACAGGCTCTACATGAGTTTGGCTTTATATTATCGGTGAAGTCCCTACAAAAAGCATTTTTATAATACTTACCACATTTTTCCCCTTAAGGCTCTGTCCTTTTCCACAGTGGCAAACACAGAGACCTCCAGACTATTAGTTTATGGACATGTTACAAAGGATTATTTACATTGTAACTTTCACTGTCCCTCAGGCCAGTTTACAGAGAATCTCACAATAACAGCAAAGCTAGATGACAGTGCAAAACCTTAAAACTATGCAATTAAAAAAAAAGACCAAAACCAAAAAAACATGAAGGAAAAAAACCACCAAACTTATAATTCTTATTTGAGCCTTTATATGTTTCTAACTACAATTAAAATAGTTATCTCTGCAATTTTGAATCATGACCTAATTTTTATGTAAATAATATTTAATTAAATTTTTGCTCCACAATATTCAAGTCAATTTCATATGTTATATTAATTTCAGTGAAATATAGTTTAAATTAACACCCCCCCCCCCAAAAAAAAAAAAAAAAAAAAAAACAAAACAACAGTAAAGAGACAGAAAAATACAAAGCAAATATAGGAAGTTGTGTGTTTATTCTGGTGTATGTAACCAAAACACTGGTATCAGATCTGTGAGTCAAACTACTACAGCAAGCAGAAGCTATAAAAAGGAAACACTGAAAAAAGTAACCGTTACAAGATAGTAATCTGTGATCCTTCCATTAAGAATTTAAATGACAGACATACTGCCTTCATGAGGAGGAAAGGGAAGCGAGATGGGGGGACAGCCCAAGGGATACATATTTTTTCCACCTCAAACTGAACCTTAAAAAAACCCTCCAATACAACAGTTCTCAACCACATTTCTCTAGTACTGTGGGGGTTTTTTTATGGATTTTGTTTGCTTTGCTTAAGTACCCTTCCGATTGAGTAACCGTATCTCATGTTACTCAATTTTAGTGAGCTGCTCAAAATGAAGGCTCAGTACTTCCAATAATTCTGTTCAAGTCATAACAAGTTAGAGAAAAAACTGACTTCCTGAATACTTAGAAATAAGTGTTTACTCTGTAAACTTAGTTTCCTTTTATTTGCTTTCTTCTCACATTTTCATCTCACATTTTTGTAAAGCATGTCACCTTCAGCCATGTTGTTTTAACTTCCATTTCTCAATTACTCAGACACACTGTATAGCATTCAGAATTAGAAATGCAGTTTATGCTAAGGTCAACATTTCATTTGGGTTAGTTTCATTACAAAGGAATATAATTGACATTCTCTGAAATTACTCTATAGTGCAAACAAAACATTGGTAAGTGGGCAGATCAGGAGATTAATTTCAAAAGCTTACTCCTGCTCTGAAAATAAAATGCCAATGAACACTCTTTTTAAACACACTAATGAATGGAAATAATGAGTAACTGATTTAAGAATCAGAGTCAAAAGACTTAAAATAAAAATAAAACTCATTGCTCCCTGTAATATAATTTTCAGCATAATTTACTGCTTTCCAGATGTCCATAGAGTTTTATTGACTTGTTTGGACTTACTTAGTTCTGAAAGTTTTATAAGACGCACTTACAAAGAGCAGCAACTCTACTCTGTCTCATTTGTGAGCTGGCCAGCTGCAGAAATTGGTTTGACATTAAGTTCCAAGAAGGTCTGCTTTGTCCTATATATTCCATTAGCAATTGTGCCACCCTTGATAAAAATCAAAAGATTAGCTGGATTGCATGAAAGAACACAGTTTAGAGGAAGGAAGCTCCCATTTTACAGCTACGAAAATTCTAGGCAGACTGTTTAAATTTTCAGGTGAAACACTCTAGGACTAAACCTAGCACCCTTCAAAAACTAGGCAGATTAAGTGGAAACCCATAGTTTACCTTCTGGCTTTCCAGTTTGAACACATCACTTTATATCCTTTACTGAGTACCAGTTACTGTGTTCCACATTCCAATGTATAGTCACATGTGGGAAAGCAGATCATTACAAAGTGAGCAAGTACTTGTAGAGCTTTCAAGTTTGGGTTGTTTTTTTTTTTTTTTTTTTTTTTTTTTTTTTTTTTTTTTTTTTTTGAGTTTTAGGTTTGACAGTACCCATCAGATGGAGACAAACAGCTACTGATTCTGATATCAGCAGCTAGGACTAGGTTCACCAAAGGTGAAGCAAAATGATTCGTTTGCAAAACACATGATAAAAAAAAAAAAACAGGATTCAATACTGCCATTTTCTGATGGTTCAATGACAGATGATGTAATACTGAGACCTATACAATACTCTGTATGTGAAAACCTCATTCTTGCACTAAGCAAGGTGACACATTAGGACACCATTTTCCACTTTGGGTACTATTCCATATCAAAATCCTAATAGCGGGGCATTAATTTGGAACATATCTATATTCATGTCAAAGCTGAAGGAACATTTTAAATAAACAGTAGCTAGTCAAACCAAATCTTTTCAAAGACATAACAATTCCACGTTGATTTTGGAAGCCTGCTTTTCATGGATTACTTTCTACAACTATTGTTAAGACGAGGCAGCCATACTGCTACCACTGTATTTTAAACTACTATACTGTCACTGCTTGGTACTTAAGCCATACTCTCTCTGTTTAGGAACTCAGCAAGACCTACTGCTTCAGCTGGGTTCCCACAAGCATCAAGGAGAAGCTGGCTCAGGAACTGGAGGGGACACTCACACATTGGAGGGGAGGGATGCCATCCAGAGGGACCTGGACAGGCTGCAGAGGTGGGCCCAAGCCAACCTCATGCAGTTCAACAAGGCCAAGTGCGAGGTCCTACATCTGGGTCAGGGCAATCCCAAGCACAATTGCAGGCTCGGTGGGGAATGGCTGGAGGGCAGCCCTGAAGAGAAGGACCTGGGTGTGCTGATTGACAAGAAGCTCAACATGAGCCAGCAGTGTGCAATCGCAGCCCAGAAGGCCAACCATATCCTGGGCTGCATCAGAAGAAGTGTGGCCAGCAGGCCAAAGGAGGTGATTCTGCCCCTCTACTCCACTCTCATGAGACCCCACCTGGAGTACTGCATCCAGCTCTGGAGTCCCCAACACAAGAAGGACATGGACCTACTGGAGCACATCCAGAGGAGAGCCACGAGGATGATCCGAGGGCTGGAGCATCTCTCCTGTGAGGAGAAGCTGAAAGAGTTGGGGCTGTTCAGCCTGAAGAAGAGAAGGCTCCGGGAAGACCTTATTGTGGCCTTCCAGTACCTAAAGGGGGCCTACAGGAGAGCTGTGGAAGGCCGTATTACTAGGGCATGTAGCGATAGGACGAAGGGGAACAGCTTTAAACTGGAAGAGGGCAGGTTCAGATTAAACATTAGGAAGAAGGTTTTCACTTTGAGGGTGGTAAGGCAGTGGAACAGGTTGCCCAGAGAAGTTGTTGAGGCCCCATCCCTGGAGGTGTTCAAGGCCAGGCTGGACGTGGCCTTGGGCAACCTGGTCTAGTGGGAGGTGTCCCTGCCACTAGAACTCGATGGAACTCAATGATCTTCAAGGTCCTTTCCAATCCAAACGATTCTATGATTCTATGAACTGCAGCTCTACACAGTAGAGATTCCCTAGAACAGCTCATCAACAGTATATTAAAAAATTGCTGTTGGTACAACTTGGAATTAAGAAAGTATCTGATACAGTACCATACTGAAAACAGAACAAGTAAAGAGACAATAGACTCTCCCAAAAATAAACTAAAATGGTTTATTAGATGAAAAATGGTAAAAATAAGATGCAATCTCAGCATGTATTCCGCATACAGGTTAGCAGAAAATTCTAGTCCTCAGTGAAGTAAGTCCCTGGAACAGGCTTCCACTAAAAGTATGAGATGGGAGAAAAAAAAAATAAAAACAACCAAAAAACAAACCAGGAGCAGTAACTCAAAACTGAGTGCAACTGATTTATGAGAGATCAATGATGTAGTTGTTTCCTATAGCAACTGGATTAGAAAGGAAACAAGTAGTTCAGTTCAGGGCAAAGGAGGTTTCAGGCAAAGGCTGCTGATCTGTACCTATCATCAGCCTTAATTCAGCAGTTTTGGAGATAAATAAAATCAGAGTTTTAACACCTTTTATTGAAAATATGACTCAAAAATATGTCAGACTGAGCTTCTCCATGTCGTCTCACCTTTAGCAAAAAATCTTCAGAACTTAAGTCACAACCTGCTCTGTCAACTGACAAGAGCTATCTATCAGGGCTAGTTCAACTTTAAGGAATTTTACCCTGAAGGAAATTCTTTCCATTCCCTTTCCTGTTTGTTATGCTTAACTCAGCATGCATTTACAACCTCTTTCATACTGAATCTGAATATTATACAAACCCCTGAATTTTTAAACACTTAATAAAATGGATTATAAAAACCAAAACAGGGATCTAAAGGTCTGGCTCATGCTTTGGTAAACACAGAAATACTTAAAAGCATAATTACTGTGAAGTTGGATGAGCAAGAACAGGAATAGTCTCAGTCTTCTGAGGTTCTGCTGGGTCTTGTTTATAGTTAATGAAGCTAAGAGGTTAAGACTGAACATAAAAAGGTGCAAACAGCAGCTGTTTTCAGAGCTGAATCACTTCAATTTGGATTTTTAAATAATTGGACAAATCACAACTTTTTTTCCAGCCACATGGATAACTCTAGAGTAGATTATCAAAAGTTTCACAGTACTAAAATTAGTAATCAGAGCAAAAGAACTAAATACAAATGTAGGTTTGACTGGCTGAGAGCCAATTTCAAACTCGCATGTCCTGCTCTTTCACAGTAAAACAATCTTTTGGAAGAGATCCAACGGAATCGCTCAATGGAAGTTCACACATTCAAATTCTAGTATTGCTAATCATGTTTTAGAATTCAGTGACAAGGTGAGCAAAGTATATCTGAAGCCAAATCTGAAAGGATGCTATTTTCTTTAAGTGCTTATTCTTTTGTTAAGTACTACAGTTCTAAAATATTTAGCTGCCAATAAGTTATTTGGGAATTCTTGTCAACTGATTTAAACAAAAAATATATAATATGAGTACATAATACTCTATTACTTAGTCTTATAAAAAAATCTTCCGAACATCATAATAGAGAAATATTCTGTACTATAATAAAGTGGAAACAGTACACTGGACTATCAATTAAAATTCTCAATTATCAGATCAACTATCATGAAGAAGTGGTTATATTTCCTAGAATATTTCACACTGGAAGGCACCACAGAACATCATCTAACCCAGCCTCCTGCTCAAAGCACTGAATTCACACCAACTTGCTTGGGGCTTTGGCCAGTCTGATCTTAAAAACTGGAAAGGATGTAGATTTTACAACCTGCCTGCACTACCTGTTCCAATTCCTCAGGGTCCTCGGCATGATTTTTGTTTCCCGGTGCCAAATCAGAACCTCACCTGTTTTAGATTATGCCCACTGTCTCTTTTCCTCCTGCCATGTACCTCAGTAAAGGGCCTGGCTCTGCCTTCTTAACAACCTCTTAGGTATCACCTTACGAGGCAGCTATTAAGCATCCCCTGAGCTTTCCGTTGCCCAGTCTACGCAACACCAGTTCTCTCAGTCTCTGCTTATGTGCTCCAAGCCCCTCATTTTGCTGGCTTTCCACTGAACTAGCTTCAGTTTAATCCACATTTCTTATGTATTTGGGGAACCAAAACTGGATGGGCTATATCCAATGTGAGGGTCTAAGGAATGCTGAATACCAGCAACCCACTGGCTATGCTCCTGTTCGTGAAGTCTAGTACGCTGCTAGCATTCTTCCCTGTCAGAGTGAAGACTGGCATGCTGACTCATGTCTGTCAGAATGTGTAGGTCCCTTTCAGCAGAGCTGCTTCCCAGACAGTCAGTCCCCACCCTGTACAGCATAAGAATGCGCGTTTAGCCTTGCTGAATGTCACATGGTTCATTATGGTCCATTCCCCCAGCCTAAATCACAGAGCGCTGTCCTTGAGCATGTCAACTACTCCCTCAATGGGATGTCACATGCAAATTTGATGAGGATACACTTCTCCTCCTCCTCCAGGTCATTGATCAAGGTACCAAACAGGACAGGTCCCAGTACAGTATCCCACTTGTAAATGGCCTCCCAGTGGAACACGAACAATTAACTGCTACATTTTCAGCCTGACAATCCAGCCAGTCTGGCCATCCAAACCATAACCCTGCAACTTGGTTATACAGATGCTGTGAAAACCATGCTAAAAGCCTGGATAAACTCCAGGTAGATGATGGGCAAGCTGCCATAAGCAATGTTAAATCTAATCTATCTAATCTGATGGCATTTACCACTTCAGCAGTATACAGAAAGGTCCCAGGACTATCAATAAGCATATAAAAGATACTCAGGAACTTCACACAAGGCCATATTAATTACTGCTTATGCAAAAAAAAAAAAAAAAAAAAAAGCAAGCACACACTAGATTTCTTCCTATTGGGTAAGAAAACACAAGACTAAAGAAAAGTATGTTTACGCATTAAACAGAAAGGTTTTAAGTTTCACAATCTGTAAATATAGTCCACGAAAATAAAACTCATTTCGCCATCCAACAGGGGAAACCCAAAGTAATTATCCCCCTTATACATGAATGATGATGAAATGGGAAAGACTTCACACTATAACAAAGAAAGCAATACAAAGAATTACATAAATGAAAGTTGAACTTATTTATCAATTTATTTGACTGGTATTTCATATGCAGATGCAACAGATATGTTGACCTCTACTTAGGGGATTTCTAGTTGAGAAAATTTTCACACAGTGACCCAGAAGTGATAGGAGTCTGGACAGCACTTGCTGAGAGGCCATGAAGAACCTTACAACCTATTGTTAAGTCACAGAGAGGACTATCTAATGTATTTCAGAAGTCTCTTATTAAAGTGATTCCTGTAGCTGCCACTAAGAATTCATACAATTGTACTGAGAGACGTGGTTGAGACAGCTGGTATGGAAAAAGTGGTTCATGAGAAACTCGAACTTGCAACTTAAAACACCTCTGACCTACAGGCATGCTGGATGTTGTAGAATGAGTGAACAGGAACACCGACACTGTTGGGTACAGTCTACATACGAAAGAGAAAAACATTACCATTAAGCATCTATTTTCCCAGGAGAAGTGATTATTACTATGCATATATGTAAATACTCTATTTTAACACTCAGCCACAATATTTTCATAGGCACAAAGCAAGGCAGATATTCAATTAACTGTTTGTGAATACAAAGGCACAGTTTGTACACACATTACCAGGCACAAAGTACACTTTATACATTGATAGTATTAATATAATTTTATATATTTAACAACACTTTCAAAAATGCAGCATTAAAATGCAAAGTAAAAACAAAACACTTTACAAAAGGCAGTATCCATTTGCTGCAGATCAGTATAATGGAAAGAATGGTCAGCTATTTTTAAGAGTTATTTTCCAGGGAAAGAAACCTTATGCAATGACACAGTGCAACACCTCCCTCCGCCTCAAGATTTTTTGAGCCTATTTGACTCAGCAAAATTTGATAGAAAAGATAAAGTTTCAAGGGTAATTATGCTTATAGAAACTTTAATTATGCTCGTAGAAACTTCATTTTAAAAGTTCCACAACCATAGAGAAAAAGCATAAAGCATCCCAAGTGTGAGAGAAACACTAACATTAGCAAAATTATCAAATCTGAGAATCTCGAATCTCACAGACTAATGAAGTACTGTTTGCCCCTCACCCACAAATCTCCACCAAAAATAATGATTTTCAGGGGCCCAGGGTAAGAGGCCAACAAAAGCTCAGAATCCTGGAAAACCCCTCTGCTCTAACAGTAGAAACCTCATCTTGTATAGAAAACATTGTTGGAGCTCAATTTATATTTGATAGCCTGGGGGTTTTCAGTGCAACACTCTGAGCAACTACCTGTACAGCTCTTGCCCAATTCAGATACTCTCATCTATCCTGTTTCCTCCTTGTAGCAAACTGGTCAAGTTCTACCTTTGAAGAGAAGTGTGAAATAAGCAAACCTCTTTACACATTGTTACGGATTACACCAATCACTGTATTTACCCCACCGCCTTTAAAAATAATCATTTGAAATGGTTTTCTATGCAAACAAGGCTATATGATTCAAAGAGATCTACCAATACCCTAAGAAAGTTGTTGGGGGCGAGGGCGGCAGGTAGCAGAGAATCTGAGAGAGGGAAGACAACCACCTCTGAAGTACCTGCCTGATGTCAAAAATCTGGTAGCCAGATAAAAGAGAAAACATTTTGAGCATTGACAGGTTTATCCCAATAGTTTCTAATTCTGTCAGCCAGCTTCCACAACTGAATGCAGATGCCTATGAATCTCTGCCAAATTGTGAATGGACTGTTGTTGCAGTTGTCTGAAAAGGGAATTTGAAATAAAAGGTTACTGTTTTGATAAAGGAATTTAACTACCTGGACATCACTTAATTGACTACTACAGCTCAAACTAGATCAAAGAATTTGAAGATCAAACTAAGGGATATCTTTATGTAAGCAGTATACAGGATGCTATGAAAGTGCCAAAGCAAGTCCCACGCATTAGCACATTTTATGAAATAAAGAGAAAATTCCTCAAAAATGACCACATGCAGAGGAACACCTTTTTAGTCATTCAGTTTGCTATATGTAATAACAAGCATTCTTCTTCTCATTTACCATGAAAGAAGAATAGCAGCTCTTCAAAATGACAACACTAAAACAATTACTGTATGGCCTATCATTGAACACCAACTTCATACGATGTTTTTGTCAAACACATGACAAACTAAACCTAACAGAAATCCCCTGTGGTTTCACTTGTTAGCTCCAGTGTCAGACTGGAGCACGCTGACATAACATAGCCTTAAACTAATTCCTACCTTGTCTCAACTCACATCATAGTTCCATACTGTCAAACATAAAACATTTTTTTCTGAGCCTCGGATGGAAGAGAACAGAGGAGTAATGACAATACTGCTGAGAAAATAGGCCATGGGTTTGTAAATACAATGGGTTGTTTTGCATTAGTCCAATGAACAAAATTATTCTCACACTGGGTTTGCATTCATCATCAATTAGAATTTTTACATGACAAACCCAGAGCATCCTGCTGAACCCAAATCACAGCTGGCAATCCTGCAGCCCAATGTGGCAAGGCAGCCACTCTCTTTGAAACAGCTCCCTCCATAGCTATAGAGAAAAACCACTAGGAACAATAAGCTGTCGTCCTGACAACCTTACAAAGCACAACCAGGGCTTACTTTGCCCTACAGCAGAACAGCAAGGATAACCTGATCACCATAAACTGCACCTAATTCTTCAAGAGCAGCTGGCCACTGAAATAAGCAAGACCAGCACAGCAAAATATGTATGCTCGCCCATACACTATAGACGATATGCACATTATGCATGAGAATGTATGCATATACAAAGCCACACTTTCCCCCCACACACACTTTTTATCCACTTTGTGTCACACCAACATTGCAATGAGATTTCATGCCAAAACATGCCAGGTATTCATTTTCAGTGCTGAGAGGCTAGAAAAATACTTAGGAGTGCTCTTTTCCTTGAATGTACTTTAGGTATCTGAAAGTAGGAAATAATTGGTTTTGAATAGAAAGCCACAAATGAAACCAATCAGGGAAGACAACTGTGATTAAATAACTTGTAACTCTCAGGTGAAAAGAAAAAAACAACACCTAAACAAATGGAAAAAAAACGCAACCCAAAAAACACAGACTGAAATTTCATATCTTTCACAAAGGCCTTCTCTGTAAAATATAGGAGACAGAACTGCTTCTGCAGTGTCAGTTTTGCTAACTATGCATTAATTGCAGGATTCCTTTTTACTCCCCCACATAAAAGGAAAAAAAAAAAGAGAAGTATTTCAACAGCATGTGCTTTTATAACACCTACAGAAAGCAGAGCATATACTAGGTTTTAAAAAAGCATTTTATTCCATTTGAATTAACCTTCCAGAGAACCCTTAGTGTTCTCAGAATACCTTTCCTTATAAATACATTTTACTGAGTACAGTAATCTGTTGTTTCTTTAATCTGTAAAAGAGTTCTATAATTTCATTACAGATTGTATCAGGTTTAAAATAAAAGTTGGTGAACTAAGATGGAAATGGAAGGGCAAATTGTT
Organism: Vanellus vanellus; assembly: GCF_965231255.1. NCBI lineage: Eukaryota > Metazoa > Chordata > Aves > Charadriiformes > Charadriidae > Vanellus > Vanellus vanellus. Next base: position 46,346,537 of record NC_138907.1, on the reverse strand, counting down.
AAGTTGCATGAGAGCTTTGTATCTCTATTATGTGTCCTCTAACATAAATCACATCAAATCATTTTCAATGTAACTTAAGTCTGAAAAGTCATATTGTGAAATACCTATGCTTCAAAAGCCTACCTAAAAGACGAGGTAGCAGGCAGGCATTCTTACAATCCACAACCACTGTGTCAGTGAGAATTCCAGGGGTGAAGGGAGAAGGGGAAGAAGGCGAGAAGAGCGAATAATATAGGAGGATCATAGAAACATCTGCAGGGCTGGATATGTCACGTTGCAGGATTCAGGACAACAAATAAAGACATTATATAAGAAAGGATTCAAAGTCAATGGCAAAACTCCAAGTCCTGTGCTCGGAATTTCATTTGAGCTGCTGAGGGTGAGGGGAAGTCATGACAATTTCAGCTACTGCCACCTTCCAGCTTCCTAGCTACAACAGGACAATTTACTACCTTTGCTCCAGCCTCCTTCTAGATTCCTATACTTCCAAAACAGCTACGGTATCTCTCGTTCACATCTCTCAGCTCCCACTGCCCACCCCCCAAAAAAAAAGTACAGGTCATTTTCCTAAGGAACACAGAATCCCCAGTTAACAGCAACTAAAACAAATGCCTACTTGACTTCAAACATCTCCTATTCTTAAAATGTTTTACAAGCATCGGATCCAACAAAGCTGTTTGCTTGCACTTCCAAAACAAACAAAAAAAGGGAAAGCAGATGCTTACATTTGTTACGTGTTCAGATTACTTCCACAAGGATTCAAGACATTTTTTAAACAAAACCTTTACTTATGTATGAACAGATCACTACTTAAGAAATTCCAGAAAACCAAAACAATCCACTTATAAATCATGAGTAGCTAACTGCTGACGTAATTACACTTTCATGATCCAAACAAGAGTCTACAGATCTTCTAGTAAGAACTATGTTGCAAAATAATCACAATGACATTTCTGCCTACTCCTGTCCTGTCTTAGCTAAAAACAAGAGGAGTATCACCAATTATAATAATCCTTCTCAATCTTCAGTTCATTCAATTATGCCTGAAAACGGCTTTAAATTTGGGGTCAATGCTTTACTAGAAAGGAAGACAGGGTCTCTCTCATTTACTTCTGTCAGGATAAATCAGATGTTTAACATTGAGTTCATTCTTTCACAATTGACTAAAAAAAAAAAAAAAAAAGACAGCCATTCACGTGAACTCCTAGCAATTCTTAAAAATCTAACCAGTCATATGGCATCATCACTGAATGTCACGAGGAATTAATGTTATTCTTTATGCCATCTATGTGAAAAATTGGTATTTTTAAAGTTTTAAAAAAAGAAACGTGAAACATGCTTTTCAATCCACTAACTACAAATTCTGTAGTCAGAGCTCTCCATCATAAGAGTCCTCATTAATTCCTCTTAGTGGATTCTTAGATTTGGTAGACAGTCCTCACAGTATTTCCCCAAAATAATTCAGGTAGAAAAAAAAACAGGGTAGACAAAGACTGTTAGGGGCACCCCTACCCTAAACTTCCTGAACTGTTCAGATTTACAAGAGCATGAAAATTCCCTTAAAAATAAAGGGATAAACTGAAGTTTGTCTTAACTTTGCCAGAGGTAATGTTTTAAAGGATCAGATATAAATTATGCTACTAACACATCAAGAGTTTCTACTATGAGTGCAATATTGCAATACATAAAATAAACAGCCATCTCTTTACTTCACTGATTCACAATCCAGCTTGCCCAAACACTTTAAAATTGCAAAGCATTTTAAATCGCAGGGCAAAAATTGCATGGAAAGAGAAGAGAGCATTCGTCAAAGCATGATTTCATTTCAAGCTGTCAATACAGCTACTGTTGGTAATCTTGGATGACTAACGTGAGAAACTAGATAACCCAGCGCCCCACCCTCTTTCCACAATCCATAACATATATTTTCATAATAGCATAGAATTTCTCACTCAATATTACCAAACTAGATCACTCATCAGTAAAAAGGTACAAAACTACTGAAAATATTTTAACATCCAACCATCTAAATATAATCTTAATTCCAGCCAAGGCAAGGAGAAGATATTTACTTTCTCCCGCAGTTTGAACTGCTGATCTGCACATAAAAAGCTTAGGTGCAATGCCTGACTACTATGTCCAATATGAAGCTGAAAGTGAAAAAACGAACTGCCTCGGTTCACTTGTAAAAGTCAAACAGCAAAAGAAAGGGATGGTTTTGCCTGTTTGACCACTGCTTTGCTTAGTTCCTCATTTGACTGTCTTCATTTGCAAGAGTATTTCACAATGCACTTGAGTAATGGTATGTCTGTAAATGTCTACCAAAAAAAGACTATATTATCTTTCTTACAGGAAAATATAACAGAAACCTTTAAAAATACTCCAATTTGCACAGTAAGCAAATACCAGCTACAAAGAATTGAGGTTTTGTTTAGTTCTTGGCTTCACATTATACCATTGGCATATATGAATGACACGATCTTTAATTGATCTAATATGATTTGTGAAACAGTCCGGCATCCTTACAAGTAAGTATTCCTTCTTGTTACATCTTAGTGCTGCATGACCTGGTAAGGTAACCCACTGGGCATGCAAAACTAAGACAATATATAAAGCTAGATTTCAGAAAGGTCTCTGAATGTGAATGCTACATAAATTATAAATCAACTGTTGTGGAGCCTAAGTGATGTTTAAATAGCCATAATGCATTATAGCTCTTGATGATTTAAACATGTTTGCATTAATAATAAAAGATATTTCAAAGATCAAATTTAAGATTGAAGTATTTCGGAGCTACTACCAAAGAAGCAAGCAGGGGCAAGTAACGCATTCTACTGACAACAGGCACAGTTTTGGAAAAAACACAAGAAATAGATTAATAAGGCATCAGGCTTAGGCATTCCTACATCCAGCAGGCTACAGCACTACATTTCTGAATCCAACTCCAAAATGCTTCAGTCCAAGATAGTTAGGTACAGAATCTGGGGAAAAAATAGCTGAACAAGCAATAATAATGCACTACTGTCCTTTTTAAAATCAGTCTGTCGAACTAAGTAACGACTGAGACTGAATTATTGTTTCCCCCCCAATTTTTTAAACATCCCTCCTTATCCAGCTGTCTCCCTTTAAAGCAACCTAAATATTTTGCCGAGCTACCTTCCAACTAAACAAACTTCCTTTACATATTGGTAGGACGTATATAAAGTAACGTCTACAAGCAGCAAGATGAGCTGATCAAAACAATGAATTATGTCGGCTAACTTCAAGTTCTGCTCTGGTCTACTCGGCGCAGAACTGATTAAGAAGGCAATTTACTATTCATGCGAAGGAAAAAATAGGCAAATACAGAAATAGTAGGCTGCAGAGACGGATGACATGCTTTCCTTCTCTGTCGGATACCTGATATAAGAAAGCCATCTAGTGTTAACTTTTAGAAGTGAAAATTGCGCACAAAAGAGCTCGGGAGAATTTACGTGTGCAATTCTCTTTAACTTTGCACGTCTTCTACGTCAAAAAGAAAACCCCTTTCCTCTAGAAAAGCCAGGCTGAAAGAAAATATTCAAAGCGCTAATGTGGTAAAATGATCCCGCACGGAGTACTAAGCTAGTTTACCGACCGACTTCGTGAACGTTAATAGCCATATCCGAAATTTGCCAACTTCAGAGCCGTCTTTGTCAAGACTGCGTAACGCTACTTCCCCACCGGCGCGCACGCAGCCCACCTCGGCAAAACGCTGCGGGGCACCAGGGAAGAGGGGCAGGGCCGGGAAAAGGAAACCCAAAGCAAAGTTGGTCTCCACTGACTACCGTTTGGCGAATCAAACGCTAAGTTTGGAGAACGGACCACCGAACAGAGTATTACAAGATAACAAAGAGTGCGAAGGCATACAGGTTGCGCCTCGTCTACGATCACTAAATAAAAGGCATTAACATCAGTTAAGGAAACTGCACGGGCTAAAGGATCTTTCCCTCCGCTACCCCCAACGCCCGGCGGTCCCCACCGCACCGCCGCCGCTCTGCACGGCGGCCATACCCCGGAGACGTCCCATCTTAGGCAAACTTGCTCCGTAATTGCCATTATTCTTTAAGTGGGGCTTCAGAGACGGCAGCAACGCGACCGGGCGCGGAGCCCTTACAGCCGGTGGCAGAACGGCCCCCCCGCAGGTGGCCGCCGACAGCCCTGCCGCCCCCACGGCCACCGCCGCTGCTATGTATCCAGCGGATCGCAACGCTATTTATAAAGGCGACGCGCGGGAGCCGGCCACCCCGCTCCGGCGCGGCAGGGACGCGGTGGCGAGGACGGGGAGCCGGTGTGGAAGGGGGGTTCGCGGCGGCTCATCGCCGCTCCCCCGCCCCGCGTCCCCCCGAGCAAGGGGGAGGGCTCCCAACGGCACCTGAGGAGAAGGGTCGTCCCTCCGCCCCAAACCGCTCCCAAGCCCTTCCCGGGAGGAAAGGCACCCTGCCCGCCCGCCCGCCGTGTCCGTCCATCCCCGTCCTCCCCCCCACTTTCCGCCGCGGGGCACGGACGCGGTGGCAGGCGCCGCTCCTCACCTGGTGCCGCCGCTGCTGCTGCTGGTGCCCGGGCTCCGGCTGCTCCCGCCGCGGGACCCCCATGGCCCCCCCCGCTGCCGCCGCGCACACAGGCTCCGCTCCGCTCCCCCCGCTCCCCGCCAGCGGCGCGCGCTCGTTCCCCTCCCGCAGGTCGCCGGAGCCGTTAACAGAACCGGGGCGGGGGGGGTGGGGGGAGAGTCCGCCGGGGTCTCGCGGGCGGGCTGGCGCGCGCCGCTCCTCCCCCGCTGCCTCGCGCTCTGCCCGGCGCCGGGTCTCGAGTGCGGCTCAGCCGGCGGACGGGAGGGGAGGCGGAGGGAGGGGCGGGCGCAGCACCGACCGACCGACCGACACACACATACACACACACACACACGCTCGCGCCTTCTCTCGCACGCCCTCAAGCCCCACCCCTCCTTGCCGGCCCCGCCTCCCATTGGCTTCGCCGGCTCGGCCCCGGGGGAACGAGAACTCCGCATTGGCCACTCGCGCTGTCGCGCAACCGAAAACACCAGGCCCCGCCCCGCGCCTCTCCACCCCCACCCCCCCCCGCCCCCGTCCTCCCCGCGGCCCCGTCCCCCAGCGCGGCGGGGGTCGCGGGAGGCGATCGCCGGGGCCTCGCGGGGCGCCCCGGGGCCGGGCTGCGAGTCTGTGAACGGAAGCCAGCAACAGGTGGGGTGGAGGGACGGAGGGAGGGCAGAGCACGGGGCCGCCGGGAAGGGCTCTACCCGGCAACGAGCCGGCGAGCGCGGGCTGCCGCACCGCTCCCTCAGCCGCATCGGGCCCCCCAGCCGCCGCCGTGCCCAGCCAAGCCCCAGCGGAGCGCCGAGGCAGAGCGGTGCGGGTACGGGTACAGCGCGGCGGCACGGCCCCTGCCCCCGCACGGCCCCTCGGCCCCGCTTTCAAGACCCTGGACAACGCCGCCCGGCCCGGCCCGCTCTCTCAGCCCCGGTCCCCCTCGCCCCCCTCCGCCCCCGCCGGGCCGCCCGCCCCTGCCCCGCCGCCGCTACCGCGAACCGCCGCTGCCACCCGCGGGGCCGGCACCGCCCGCCCTCGGGGTCCTTCCCTGGGGAGCCCTGGGGGTGGCGAGCAGCGGGGTGCCCGGGCCTCTGTGCCATCCTACTGGCCCCCGCATTGCCTCAGCGAAAGCCCGGCAGAGACCCGCCGGGCTCGCGGTGGGGAGAGACCCTTCGGCTTTGTTCCCATCCCGCCGCGCCCGTTGTTCTTACCTATAGCTTCAAACCAGAGGTACCTATAGCGAAGCAACACCCGGCGGTGGAGCCCTCGGAATCGCCCTGTGTGCTCTGCCTCCTGCTTACCGCTCCTAAATTGCAGATGGTCAGGAGCAGCGGTGCTTTCCCTCTGTGTTGTACAGCCCCGAACACGTTTAGTTTGCCTGCCAAATAAGCCATGGCTAGGTAGCTGCATTTCCTCCACCTCCTCCACGCGTTCTGGTAAGCAAACCACAGACTGGTTTTGGAATTTGAATTTCCCTATTTCTACTCTGCGGGCCAGTTCTGCAAGGGGCCATATCTGCAATCATAGGGCCCACTTCTACATAGAGGTTGCAAAATAGAAGATGTTATCAGGACTGATGTGGCTGCTCCCATCTGCTACCCCAAATTATGAGGCCTGAAACATCATTGGAATAAAGTCTACTCCTACAGAACCCTACAGAAACAACACGGGATTCTTTTATTTTTTTCCAGTCCTCTCTCGCTTGCTTTCCCCTCCGCCCGCGCCCACCTCTCATGGGTAACTTTCTGGTTGTACCAGTTCGCTCAGCTCTGGCGAGCAGGCTGCATGTTGACATTTACAAGTATTCCGCTGCCTTGTAAACTTCTCCTCACTGCCTACCCCTTGCTGGGTTCTGCTCAAAAGGCTTGAGCAGAAAGGAACTGGCAAGTATATGCCAAAGATCCAAACCACCCAGGGCAGGCCAAATTTTAGGTTATTGTGCTTAACTGTTCCTTCAGCGTACATTTAAAACCAAGAAATACAGTCCCCAATCATAAATTTAAGCATAGGTTTATGCAGGCTTATTAGAACAAACTTTAGGTTTTCAACATTCCCTCTAAAAACACTGACAAACATTGCATTCATTAGTTAGTGTTTGGATGCCTTCTTGAGTGTTATTGTTTTGGTTAAAATGGTATTTTTGAATGTTATCATTTCTACCCAAAATCACTCGTCCAGCTAGGCAGCAGACTTGTCTCTGTACTGAAGCATGACCACAGGAATAATATTATTATTGTCTTGACAAGAAGCCTCAGAAAAAAACAGTGCAAGTGAAAGGAACGGTGTGTTTTCCCCACTTTAATCGTGTTATAGACAGTGTCCTTCCTGGAAGGCTCATTCCTTTAAAATTAGCCCAGGAAATGTCAATGGAAAGACAGGGAATCAAGAGAGGTGTAAGTGTGCACAGGGTACGGTAGGCAGTACTTGTCCCTGATTTCTGTGCTGGCCAAGTTCTCATTACTGGAGTGCTCTGGCTGCTTATTTCAATGAGTCCCTTTCACTCTGAGGACGAGCTGCCTTGCTGGAGTTCAGGCTCTTTGCAGCAATTGCTGAATTTTCTCGCCTTGCTGTCATTCATGTTGTCCGCTGCATCTCTTGCTCTGAAGAAAAACCGGATGACCAGAACAGTTGTTCTTCAGACTCTCTCAAGATCTTCTTTAGCAAGAGCCCTCCCCAGTCCTTCCTGATTTCTCTTTTTCGATCTTCTCAGCTAACCCTCACGCCCTCTACGTCATGCTATGTATTTTGGTCCTTCTGGTCAGGTCTGAAAGCGCCTCTCTGCTCCCCGTCACCAACATCCCTCCCTTGACAAGCCCCGTTAGTACCGAGCAGTGCAAAACCCTCTGCTGTTTTCGGCAGCCTCCGTTGGAGGCTGGAGGCCCGAGCAGAACTTGACCAGCCTCCTGCTTTCCGCAAGCCCTGCCCCTGCCAGACCTCAGCCGCGGAGCTCTCCGCGGGGCACGGCGCAGGGCGACTTCGCTGGGTACCCCCCGGCGCGGCCCAGCTTCCCTGCGGCGGGCAGAGGAGGGGGAAGGCAGGCGAGGGGTGGTAGCCCGGGTCTGTGGCCCCTGCCGGGAGGCGCTCCCCCGGCCCCCGCCGCTAGGTGTCCTCGGGCAATTGCGCGGGGGCCGCCGGCCCGCTCGGGCTGCGCCCAACTCGCCGCTGCCGTGACGAACCCGCCTCTGCGGCGGCCGCTTTGCCGCCGCCTCTATCGTCAGCGAAGCTAAACTGTTCTTTTATAGGCTTGGCTTCGTTTCACGTGCAAACTTAGGAAGCTGGTGGCGTGCTATACTGATAGGTAACAGAGCTGTAATATTTTGTATGCTAAAAACAATATTTGCATTTACTTACGGGGTTTCCTTTGAAAGACTCGTTTTATAAAGCACTTTGGATGCCAATCAGCTCTCTCCAAGAATATTTCGGTGTTTCACCTACTATCCTAAAGAACGCTATGCTTAAAAAGACCTGACTGAAGTTATCTGTAAGTCGCGGCATTTCCTTATCCTCTGAAAAAATGCTAGTCAATCCCTACCTGACTGCAGTGGTGACATTGACTTCTCCCTGCACAGAGGGCGAATAATATGCCCACAGCCTGTGTAAAAGGCCTTAATTTGGACATGAGAAATGCTTAGGCATTCTGCTGTGCGGTGCCTCTGAGGCTGACGTCCACCATTAAAGAACAGACTAGCTATGGCACTGCCCGTGAATAAAAAAATATTTCTCAGGTGACAAAGTGCACTTCATGATAGAACGGTGACACCTTACTTAACAGGTCTAAACATTTACAGCCAACAAGCTAAATGTTGTTTAGGTTGCATTCCCAAAATTATACATCACCTGTGTCTTGACAAGATCCAGCACACTGATATGTATTAGGGTTTTGCTGTTAGGAAAGTCTGGAGGCTTGCTGTGATCACTGTTTTTTTTTTTCTTTCTTACTTTTTTTCCTCTCTTCCTTTTTTTCCCTCTCACTCTCTCACTCCTCCAGTACCATTCCTTTCAGCTTTCAGGCTACCATCTGTGAACCCTCAGGGAGTCACCAAGAGAAGAACAAGGGCCAGAAACCAGAACACAGGTGAAAAGAGGTAAACAGGAGCTTCTTGCAATAATAAAGGGCTGTTCAAACCTCAAGAGCACAAGAGCAAACAGGGTAAGAGGAATTCCCTGCCCAAACTAAAAACTGATAAACATAAAAATGCAAATGAAAAGGGTGGGGAGAAAGGAGGAGACCGATTTCCCTTCAGCTTCCAAGACGCATGTATTTTACATGAATTGTCTAGTGAAGGACACTCACTTGCCACAGATTTGGGATAAGTCGCTTACATCAGGACAGTCCAGCCTTTTGACAGTATGGACTCCGAAGGTATTGTAACAGTTCAGCTATGGGCCAGGTAACGTACAAGCAGAAGCCAGACAGAAGACATTCCACAGGCCACAGCTTGGGCAGCTCTGATTAAGAGGGATGCCAACTTTTTCCTGCAGTAACTTTTCTTCACTTCTCCCCTTCATATTTAATTCCAGAGTACCCAGCTCAGCCACGTTTGAAGCCAGTCTTCAGACACTATTAATACACAGGGAGCTGTTCCAACATCTCCTACAGACCTGTTTGTTTCCAGTGACGTAAAGAAAACTCTAACAACAAAAGTGGACTTTTCCATTCGTTGTTGGGGAAGTGGGTTGAAGTGGGAACCTTGGAAGTGATGCAGGAGGTGAAGAAAACATCCGGTAGCCACATGATGAGGCACGTTTTGCTGACACAAGGCACTCATGAATAGGCACGCTGAAGAAAGTTTAGGTTTGTTTCCTCAGCCTTGGGCACAAGCCTAGAATCCAGGTGAAGTAAGTAAGCGCTGAGCACAAGATCTCACCAATGCATGAAGATACCATCTCACTCACAAATCTTTTTGCTGATGTTGCTCAGTATTTCCTGATGCAGTTAATGAGGTGAGGTGCTCTATAAGGGAATTCTGGCTAAGTCTTTGGAGCAACCTCAACTCCCTCTGGTCACACCAGAGGAAAGCTGTGAGCAGCAGCAGGGAAGCAGCCGCTGGCTTCGCACACTCCCTGTGAATCACCATGCCATCCGCAGGCTGGTGCGAAGGTCGGCACTGCAGGCAAATCCCCAGACTTCATGCTTCTGTAGATCCAGCAGCCCTGGAGCCACACACACATAGCCTGGGGACACAAGAGCTCTTATTCCAGTAACCACTACTGTTTGGCAGTTCCTTGTATCTCAGAGTAGGCTGAGGGTGGATTTTGCTCTTCAAAACCCAAGCTGCCCTTTCATTTGGACATTATGTGGGTGAAACCATTTATTCGCAATCTGTAAAGCGCATATTTCATGTTGCTCTTAAAACGCAAGCACAGTTTACCGCAATACTAATATTTCATCCCAGTGGCTTCCCTAAACTATGAGCAATTCAGTGAAACAAAACATCCTCTGTATCCTCTGAATATGGTTTTGAAAGCCCAGATGGAGGAAAATACTATTGGTTTTAATTAGCAATATCCTTCACATGAATCCCCTATTAACCAAAGGAGCATACTATATTTCATCTCACTTCCTCTAGTTTACTTACTACTGCCTCTCTTCTCTGTGGTTTACCAGCAGGAAACCACTGGAGGGGACATAGCCAGATAAGATTAAACAACATAATATTATCATCTTTACTATAACCAGGCTGACAGTTTTTCTGCTAGATACTGAAATGAGATTCACAGCCGTTCCCACTTCCATGCACTGTGGAAAGAAGCCATTCTTATAATTCCACTCTATTTCACTAATTCCCTAGCTACTTCACTTGTGACAGGCCTTATTTTATATTTTTTTTCACCGAAATGCACTTCAGACAATAAGCTAGGTTCACCCTAGTCTAATGTAACCAGAAAAAGCAGAACCTGGGTGTCCTTGGACATATCCCCAAGGGTAAGACTACGGTAAAGCAAGGCAGCTGTAGCCTCTCCTCCGCTGAGAAGCTCTTTTAAAGCCACTTAGTAGCTTCCTTCTACTGGTGGTGAGACTGGCTCCATACATTTCCACCACAGGTTCCACCTGAGTGTCTTTCAGTGGACACAAAACCTTAAGAATACAGACGTGAAAGAAGACAGGCAGACAGAAGCAGGAAAAAGGTACATTTCTCTTGCACCGTGCTCATCAAACTGTACCGTGGATATTCCCAGTCTGAGTTCTCTATGCATTCTCATGCTGGGTAACATATAACCACCCTGCAGCAGTGTGGGTTGACTTGCATAAAGCCTGTGAAATTTGCACCCATCACATACATCACTTTTTACTGGGACTGGGGCAATAATAGCCAATACCTAACATGGATGTTCAGTTTCTACTTGCAAAAAAATCTCCCATATGGTCTTTGATGGGATCGGTACTTTTCCGCACTTGTGGCAGAGTGCTGCTGTGGTCTTTATCAGAAACCTTCAGTGACTGGAAAAGACATCTCTAATCCCTTTTCTGTTTCACAGATACTGAGACTGCATTCATTCCTGAGGAATTTCTCCTGCCAGGTAACAGAAAGTTCACCCAGTAAGGGAATCTCCTCACGGTAAATAGGTTGCAACATCTGACTCTGCTGGGGAGGGAGGGGAAAGGACTGGAGTAAATTGGCATGATGAGGCATGTGAATGAAGTCAGCCAGGGAGAAATGACAGCCCAGACATCAAGAGACAGGCTGCTTCAGCACATCTCCTGGGCCACTTCTGCTGGCAGGTCTCTTAATGTCTGCACCTTAGGTTAGTCAAACTGATAACATGCACCAAAATTCCATTATAATTATCACTGAGTTCAGTTTTTAATATGACCACTCCTCTTTTTTTTTTTTTTTTTTTTTTTTTGGTTGCTATTAATTTGACAAGCATATTTTCTGGGACTAACATTTTCCAGACGTGGTTTTAGCACATGGCAAGTTTGGGGTATTTGAAAGATGAAAGAAAATCATCTGAGCTATTAAAGCATGTAAAGATTATTTTCCACATGCTCCAATCAGAACTTTTGCACTTGACTAACTCAGAAAAATCTGAAATTTGAAACAAAATTCTTTTGTAAAAACACTTAGCTCTTGATAGAAAATTGTTCAGGGCTAATTTTTTAAGAAGTTTTAAAGTTTTGGCATTTCTTAGTTGGCAGTTTTACTGTGTTCATTAAAACTTTTAAGATGCTTTAATGAGATATAATTGGATGGGTTGTTTCTCAAATGGAATAAAGATTGTATATATTTAGACTAGATAGTTCTTTCAGTAACCGAGGCAGGCTGAGAAAAGACACTGAGATCACTATTGACCTCACTACACTAATCTAATTTATTTGGGAAAGACTCAAGACCATGTTAGAAAGTATGGAAAATCCATTGATAGACAGATAGATTGATCTTTGTTAAGGACATTCTACTGGAAGAAAATCTGTTAATATCTTTTCAATCTCCCATAAATTCTTAGACTTTAAAGCTCTAAAGGCCAATTTGTGATAATCTAGTCTGACCTCCTGTATATGACATGCCATTGAACTTCAGTGAATTAATTTTTGTTTCAACTAGATGTCTTCTAGAAGAATTTCCAGTCATTCTATACACATTCTCATTGATGGAAAACTTACTGAAGTCCTTGGTAAATTGTTTCAATTACTTTCGCTGTTAAAAATGTGTGCCTTATTCCTAGTTTGAACTGCCTGCCTTTCAGTTAATGCGTCTTGTTATACTTTTGTCCACTATACTGAAAAGTTCAGTCATGCTGTGCACTCAGTGCTGGTACATAAAGACCATAACTGCGTTACTCCTCAATCAGTTCTGTTATAAAGGAAATAGGTAGTGCGCTCAGCGTTTTTCGCTATGATCTCTTTTTCATTTCCCATAATAACTCTCATGGCTTTTCTCTGAATTGTTTTCCCCCTGAGCTCATTCTAAATTCCTTCCTGATATACAGGAGAATGTAGGTGCCATACTTCAAGAACCCCAGGGAGATATCTTCCTCAAGCATAGATCTTTGTTAAGTTGCTATTGAACTGTTTAGTTACTTTTAAATTGTGCCAATAGAATCTAAGCTCCCATTCTACCTCACATCTCCCAGTTCTTGTTTTTAAGGCATTCAGTTTGACCCAGCAGAATGACAGGAAGCAATCGCGGCTTATTCTGTAGGCCTATTATATAGCATTGCTCTGCTGACCAACTTTTGAAGTTGAAACACAGAACATTTTAATTCACAGGAGGATTCACAAATTTTACAGAAGTCGTTTCTTTTAGTTCACCCAACTATATCTAGGGTAATCAAAATGCAAATTCATTCACTTCTGATGGTTCACACATGGCCCAAAGCTGTATTTAACTCTTTATCTTTGGGGTTATGTGGTAGATGATGAAGTCTTCCTTGGATCACGTACACATTAAATGAATTTCACTGGTAAGTCTGGCTCACATGAGAGAAGCAAAGGTGAGTAATCTTGAACTTGGGCCTCATAATAACCTCTGAACTTTAGCACTTGTTCTGTGCTGTGACATCCCACTGATAGCACTGTTTTCTACACTTTCCTAGCAGGAAACACTTCCCCCCCACTGGAATTCACAAAGAATGCAAACTGAGGATTATTACGGCCTAAATGTTTGCCTTTATTTGGTGCCAGGCATGACATGTACCTGAGGTATCTGCTAGTGGTCTTTGGAGAAGGCACCTGCTTCTGCACACTGAAAACTATTGGAAAGAATGGTAACTTGGATTTTAATTGCTCAAATGCTTGAAGAACCTGGACACACCCTTTGCCCACATAATGTGTCTCCTGGTATTTTGTAATTGCTGCATCTTGTCTTTCATCTACCCAACAAGCTGTGGGCATTTTTCACAAATCATCTCTGCTTTGTCATCCACAGCTCCATTTTCTCGTTTTGCAGCCTGCTAAATTGGTAACAGTGTAGCAGGAAACAAAGAGTTTCTGAGTCATCTATCATGAGACATCTAACAGTTCGGTGAGGTTTGTTTTTCTGCTATGACTCTTCACCCGGCACTTGGAGTAGTTAACAACATTACCTTTATGTTTCTTCTGACGCTGCATTAAAACTCGTGAATTCACTGAGTACTCTGCTTCAGAAATGAGCAGGCCACAGAAGAAACATTGCAAATGCCCTCAGGCTTCTATGTGCCTAAATTTTAAGTGATTCAGACCAAATTCTGGCGTTCTTTGACCTGATTTTGCTCTGTGCCAACGCGTTATTTGCACAACTTTGGCAGCACCCCAGGAGAGCCGGGGCAACAGCAGCTTTGGCCAGTTGCATGCCCGCTCTGGGCAGACTTTCTGCACAGGGGCAACTACAGGTCCGAGCAGTAAAAATTTGGGGTAGTCAACCCAAGAAGGAACTTTATAGCAGAGGCTTTACTGCTCGGACAGCTGGTGTCAATTTGAGCAGCTCTGCTACCCACAGCTACTTAGGTGGCCAGTTTGCAAAATGACCCAGTCGCTAGGAGACACGTTCGCCCTGGCAGGCCTGGAAAAGAGAGACATTTCAGGTCCTCTGGGCTGGCTGATCACACTGGTGGGGCACCACGGGAGGGTTACAACAGGCACACGTGGCATTAGCTGAGCCCTGCTATTTTCAGTTGCAGCTATTTGATCTTTAACTACTCGTGTGTTTGAGAAACTTAAGAACACATCAGCTGCTTTTTTTTTTTCTTTTTCCTCTCAGTTTTATCATCTCCATTTGTTGCTGTTGCTTTTTCCATTCTATGCTAGAAGGTTGTTTTATGTGAATTACTGGATTTGACAGCCTGCCACTGTGGACGTAGGAGAACTGGAGCAGCCAGGCAACCACATAACCTTGCTCTTTTGGCCTGATTGACAGATTATTGATGTTGTAGGAATCTTTCGGTTTTCTTCAGCGGGCTTTTTATCGGAGTCTTATGTCAAGAATCTGGCACACAGAAAAGAGAGAGAGGTAAGGTACACAGCTTTCAGATGCCAGACAACATTGGTCTTTTCCCTCTCTTCTCCTCCCTGCGTGAAAAACGTCACACTGGTTCAGAGCTTGGGTACATTTACAAATCACCACGGAGTTGGCCTAAACTTGGAGGAGCTGCCCTAGAGCCAGAGCAGGAGGTGCGCCAGCCAGGCGGTGCAGCGCAGTACCCAAAATAGCAAGCCCTGCTGAGGGGAAGGTCTGTGGACTCCGGTGGCGTAACGGTCACAGGGCTGTACCGCTTTCAGGACACATAGGTCCACACAGTGCTAAATTTAGTCACGTGCATTTATCACTGCAGTCTTGGTCAGAAGTGGGTCTTTCCATGGTGCCTCACAGAACAACGCAAATATCCCCATCCCCTTGTTTCGTGGTTTCATTGCTGCTATTCTATTTTGCCTTCTCTCCTTTACAAGTCAGATGCAGATGGAATGAAAAAATCATTCATCCATTAAATAGATCAGTGGAACAGTAGCATTCACCACGGGTTTTTGCCTGTTTTACTGGTTGGTTGATAATGTAATTACTCTTTGCATAATAGCCCAAAATGAGCAGGCATGTGGATCAAGTTTCCAGAGACTTTTCCACATATTCAGTAAATGAGGTAGTGACACTCGGGTAATCTCCTAATTCTTGTTGCTTTTGAAAGGCTGGTATTTCTGTAGATACTATCTTCTAAGTTTTGTTGAGCAAGCATGACTGTACTAAGAGAGAATTGTTTCTTTCTCTGGCCTACTTTCCTTTTTCACACACATTACAAAGGGAGATTCTGGTTACTCAGAAATAATCTCTCTCAGTGCAGTGAGGTATACTGCCTCTCACCTGTCAAAACAACGTCACTCCACAGTGAGTTACAGAAAAGCTGTAAATTGGCTTTTGTTTTTGCACTGTGCCTTTCACCTTTCCCCAAACAGGATCTCCCACCTCATTTTGCATATGCTCTTATTGTGGATGGAGCCAAGCCCAGATGCTCACTGCAGAAGTGATCGTGAGCTCTTTATTTCAAGTTACTTCAAACTTGAGAAGTGTTGGGCAAACAGTTCCGAAGGACCACGTAATTCCACTCAGTAAAGGAACAAAGACAATTCAAAATAAAGGAAAGGCAAATGCATTTAGTCTGGTTATTTGTTTTGGCAGTTGAAAGTTAATTTTAATTATGCCTAATGCCTCATGAAGAGCTGTCTTACAGCCAGTTGAAACAGGCCACTGTTGAAATAATGAAGACATCGTAACATGTGATAATGCTGCTGTGCATACTCCTAAATCTGTCCTGAGAGGTGAGGAAGATCCATCTTTCCTCATGCAAACCGTGGCTTACTCTGGTTAAGTACTAAATATAGCTGCGCCGTCTCTGCCTAGCTCCTTGAGCCCAGCTGCTTTCACTGCACGCAATGTGACAACCCGGGTGCTGACCTGCTTGGCACAGAGGTGAAGAAAAGATGGGAGCCAGCACCCTTTTCCGCACGGGCCACTCCTGAGGAAAGTCAAACACAGTTGCCAGCCTTGCTCACATGCGTGGCACAAGGCATCCCACTGAGGGGCAGGGCGGCGCAAGGACCTTGTATGCAAAGAGTGCCCCCCCAAGACTGGCCTACAGGGGTCTCGTCCTACCTGTGCTGGGAAGCTTCTTGGAAACAGTCTAATAACGGGTTCATGAGCAACCGGGCAAGTGTCATGTTTAAGGCACGGAGCACTTCCCCCCCGTTCCTCAGCAAGCTGCCTCAGCTCTACCACCGCCTTTGGGCAGCCCTGTAGTGGAAGGACGCAGCAGCAGCCTTGCAGCAGGGTTGCAAGGCACTACCTACTGGAAGCGGTGCTGCTGCAAGCAGGATGGGTGCTGAAGAAAAGGGGTGGTCATGGGAGGGCAGGGGCACTAAATCAAGGAACCAGCACAGACAGTGGCCCTGAGGCAGGTTTCCAGGGGACTAGCAGTGATCCTTTGGGAAGGAGTGTAGAGGAAGACAAAAGCACCCTTAGGGGAATGAAGCCATTTGCAGAATGGCTTAGTGAACCCCAACATGGGAGACTGATTAATTTCTGCAGTCTGCCCTGGCTGTGTGGACGAGTGGGAGTCTTGTGTTTTCAGACGCAAAGGTACAAAACAGGCTTGCCTTCCCCAGTGATCTGGGAGCGACGACCTAGCTGGCATTGCTTCTCTTTAAATGTCACTGCTAGCTTACTCACCCAGCCCAGCTCCCTGTGAAATTAGCAGCAAAGCTCTGATCACCTCCAGTCGGAATAGGATCATGCCCAGGACAGAGATAATTTTTTGAATCTCCAATGACACCAAAATGCAACTTTTTGTTTACATAGCATGGCCTTCTTTTAAATGACTACACACATTTTGCCTGAAGTTGAACCCCAAGAGATCTGTGATCAACAGACATTACCCATGAGCTTCCTGCGCTCCGCTGTGGGGTTCCGATGCATTGGCAAGGGAGAAGAGCTCTCTTCATGAAACTATTTAATTAGGAAACCAGGAGCACCTCTAGAAAAGTAACGAACACTATAAAAAGAAACTGGAATAAGCTGTGCCCCTCTGTAGAAAGAGGAACTTCTGTTCCACCCCATTCATAAATTGTATTACCAGCATTATTACTTATTATAATGGTATTTGAATGTCTTCTTGGATTTACCTCCACAATTATTCTGTAAGGCGTTGAAACACGTTCTCCCTATTTTACAGATGGAAATAGTAACAGAAGATAAGTAAGGGACGTATTCATGGTAACAGGAAATCTTTAACTCAGCCAAGAGCTGAACGCAGGTCTCCGGTGTCTCCCTCTGCTTCTCCCCCTCTCTCAGGCTGGAGGGTGAGGACCCGGCAGGGGCTGTGCACAGGGCAGTGCTGAGCACAGAAAGCTGCAGTAGCACAGTGATCTACCCCGCTAAGTTTCCTATGGGTCTCAGCAGCAGATCAGCTCTGTGCTGCATATTTTTTTTTAAGGTTATGTTGTTTTCAGTACCTAAAATAGTTTTTTGGGTATTCCTATCATAGTGCAGCTGCATAAGCCAACGTCCTCCAACTCTGCCAGCCTCATGTCTGAATGCTCTGGACACTGGAAGATCAGCCAGCTCTGAGGAACCTCAAGGTGATGTAAAAACAACATTTGTTTCTTCTCTAACAGTGCCTAAATGTTACACCTGACTAACAACAGGTTTCATTACTATAAGATCCTGCCTGGAACGATTTGGAAAGTCAAAGAGCAGTAACAGAAAGTAGTTCTAGAGAAGAGGATCTGCTGTTGAAACAACTGACAAGACCATAAGAAAATAAAAGGCGGGAGGAGAGAAATAAGAATGGGGAAAGAACAGAATAAATCGTACTGGGTGAGCATGAAACAAGTTTACGTAAGGCTTGATGGTGATACTCATACTTAATGGTATGTTAGCACATGTGGGGTAAATTATTACTGACTTGAGGGCATCAAAATCAGATCCATCAGGCTCTAGAAGTAAAAAAGCTACTCTCTGGAAATATCGTCTAAAATTAACAAATCAGTGAAACTGTTTTAGCATGGGGAAACAGGTCAGTCTACTTTGAATTTGTTAAGCAGATGATGCTTGGAAATGGCCAGGGCCGATGCTTTTAAGAATGATTCACAGATATGCTTTAGCACCAATGCTTGAATTGAGAAAGAAAAGGCACTGCACATTAAACGTATTCCAAAAGAGAAAGCACACCCAAATTTAGCTTCAGCTTTTCTTTTTCAGCCATCTGGCAACAATGGGAAGCTATGGTGCGTACAATCATCTCATGTAGCTTAAGCTGTCCAAAAAAGAAAAAGTTGACAAAAAAGATAGGCACTGTATTTTGTCTCTAAAATATTTTGAGGCAAGGCAGCAGATGACACTGATATCTGGACACCTGTTATGTTGCACCTAATGGTTCCTCCAGGTAAAAAAAAATTCTGCAGTGAACTCTCAAAAAAGTTGAATCAAGCCCTCAGCAAGTCCAATTATGCACCTTTGAATTTTCTGAGATGAACACTGACTCTTTTGCCAGGAGGCTGCAAGGAGTGGAGAAGAAGGTGTGTATGTTACATTTTCCTAAATAAACCATACAACTGGCACTGCGCAAAGAGGAAGACATTGAAAAAAAATAAAACTGTGGATGCAAGCTTATCAAAACTTGTCATTTCAGCAGCTCCCAGCATGAAGAAATGTATTTTCCTGCAAAAGAGATTTATACTAGGACTACTAATTTATCCTCTTTTTATGTTACCTTATGTAGGTTCATAAACTGCAGTCTACCCAGGATCTTCTTAAAAAATGTATTAATAGCAGTGAATAAGCATAGATGTGTTTGCGTTTGTGTTTCTATATGTGTGTGTTGTCAACTGTTTGATTTGAAAATTTCAGGAGGAGAGATCAACTAATTAATACAGAAAGCATTTCCAAACTGGTGAAATTGGAGTTCAAAAGGGCCGCTCAGATGAGAGGACATTATGAGACTTTCACTGGAGTGTCTGTCACAGCAAAGGACTGAGCACAAGGCCTCCTCTCCCACATCACCGTTAAGACCTCATCTATCTGTTCTCCCTGACTTACACACAGGGGTGGGCTGCCAACCCAGCGAGCAGCACCGCAGCCCTCTGCTCCTCAAACAAAGCCACAAAAGCGATGTTGAGACCGATGGTTGGCACCAGGAGAAAATCAAACAACCCCAGGCTGCCAGACATGGGGAAGATGTGGAAAGCATTGTTAAAATGGTTAGGAATGCTCATAGTGAAGAAACCGGATAATGATCGACATCAGACCTGATTGTCCTGTCATGCTGGTTTTATGATAGTGTAACTCTGCTGACTATGAAAGTTGCTTCTGATTCAGCACTTCGTGAGCATCATGATGAGCATCATGAGAAGATCTGAGCTTGCTGTTGATCCTGGTACATCTCTGTGTACCTGAGTCATGAACTGGCATGAGAGCCGGGACTTGAGAATCCTTGAATCTTCCTCACACACTCTTCTGACTAGACAAACCAAGCCTGTACTCAAGTTGCTCTCTTCAGAGGGACAGGTTAAGCTCTTTCTGGGAATACTTGTGACTGACGTACACTTTCTTTATTCTCTGCAATGCAGAACTGAGGCCATGAACAGTGAGATCCTTCATCTGGCTCCTTGCTCTTAGTGCCTCCCGTGTACCATCACCAGTGTTGAGCAAGCACATGCAAGTGACCCAGCAGATCAGACCTCAAATGAGGTACTTTTCAGCTCCATCTGTTCTCCCATCTGATTCATCACGAATCGTATCAATGTTTACATCACCACAAAAGAGGCAGCAACAGGCACAGGTGGTTAGTAAGGGTTAGGAGGGGGAACACAACCCCATGGCAGCACAAATGGCAGCGCAAGTTTATGTCAGATTAAAGTAATATGCTTAGTAAAATGCAAACCTTTTTTTTTATTATTTTTTTCTTTCATGAGCTTTTCAGAGAAGTTCTGGTGTCCTAGAGTCACTGACAAATTCTGCCCTGCTTGGAAGTCTCACAGTAAGGGCATTTCTTCTGCTTGCCTCCAGGACAGCGGCTTGTATTGAGCAGCAATAATATCCACTCTTACGTATAGCTGTGCCATTTTTGTGGTGAAAATGCCAATGAGTGCCATTCCAGTCTTTCAGTCTCTCCCTTCTGGTTCTGGTTGATGGACCATAAATTCAAAGAGCTAGTCAGCCAGAAAGTGCCATTGCCAAATTCTGTACCTATTGCAACAATCTGAACCGATTCTTATATTTTAAAGAGGAATTTCCTCCAGGAATTTAATATGGACTATTATAGTCCTCTGTGTCTTTCTACCAACACCATCGCATTCAATAACACCTGTAACAGATGCAGCTTCAACTGAAAATTAGCACCCATTGAATGTGTCACATATAAAGACAACTAAGATTTTCATTTCAGCGTAAAAAAGCCAGAAATCCTATGGTTTGTTTATTTTCGCATTGCAGGCACATCCTGAGGCAAATAAGTCAACCAAAGGATTTCCAAGAGCCAGCTCTTACCTAGAGGACATGAAATGGAAGTGTTAATAGCACCAATATATAGGTGTCAGTGTCACTGCAATAATTGCACTACAAGTCAGAGGCTGACACCTTCATAAAAGAAAGTGTCAAAACAGTAGAAATCCAGGCTATGAGATTTTCTTCACTTACGAAAACAGGCCTCGAACAAGTAGTCAAATGTGCAACTGAAATTTGCTACTATATTTAAGATGACAATTAAAACTGACCTCTTTTCACTTAAAAAATGCATGGAATTGTCATGCCAGCTTCATCAGGATAGAAATAAAGGGAGTAATTGCAGTAGGCAACTCTACCCCAGGTGACAAGCACTCGTGGTCTCTGAGCCACCCGTTCCCACGGAGGCAAGGCTCGCTCTCACTGTGGAACAAAGACATTTCCAATGTTGCAGGTACCTGGAGACCAACTTTTTTTTGTAAAAAAAAATTAATATATCAGCCGTTGCAAAAGCAGAAACATTCACAAATCTATGTAAAGTGCAATCTTATCAAAATGGGATTTGTAAATCTAAAGAGGGGCTTTTTGGTTGTTTTCTTTTTTTCTTTTTTAGTCTGTGCTGTTCGTATTTCCTCTGACCAGAATTGACCGGCAGGCTTTGGACTTCAGGAATGCTCACCAGAACACCTGAAAATAACTGAATGCAAATAAAAGAAAAACAAAAATGAAAATTTATTTGAAACGTTTTGAGATTTTGATAAAGCAGCAGAAGTCAACAGATTTAGGACAAATATGCTTCTATCTGCCTTCAGTAAGTCTTTCACTAAGAATTTATAGTTTATTTTTTGTCACAACAAAGAAATCAATTACTCTCAACCTAGAATAAGCTGGTAGAAATTAGGATCTTAGCCCAATCTGAAGTCAAAGGACTATTGATAGCAATTTGACTAACTATGTGTGATTTTCTGATCTTCTCAAGGTAAAATGGACACGATGGACCGAGACAGATTATTCGTCTGATCATTTCCCCTGACCTTTGATGCAAGCATTGATTTCTGCATGGAAGTCCTCCGCATTCAGCTCTTTGGTCTCTGCATATGGGAATCCATAACCAATGGTAATTTCCTCCAATGTAGCGAAATAAATTATGGGGCAGATGGGATGATCGGGTATGATCAAGGGATAAAAGCAGAAAAAACCTGGACATGTTTTTACTCTCTGCAAACACAGCTGCTGAGAGTAGAGAAGGGAGCATCTTGTAGTTCCCTGCTTAATTCTGCTCACTGGGATGGCAACCTGCAATGGCATCACAACAACAGTCACGGGCATGCAGTACAAACCCAGGGAGCTCTTTGTAAGGCCAAGTCTTGCGTCTGTGCTCTGGTAACTGTATAATTCCCACAGAGTTGCCAGTAGACGCCATCCTGAGGCAAGCAGCTTTTTAAGCAGCTGACAGTATGGGCAGAGGGAGGAAGAAGGGGAGGTGAGCAGCTTGGGAGAATATGTAAAAAGAGGGAGGGCAAAAGAGGGAAATAAGGGGAGAAGGTAGAAGAGAAGGGTTGAATGGAGACCTGCTCCGCGCAGTGGAGCATAATGAAATCAGGGAGTCCCGAGCATCACTTCCAACATCCACACGGGCATCTCCCAGGCCTGTCTTCTTTGCTGCTGGCTGCTGGGCGAACAAGAGACCTTTCTTCGTTGCCTTTTATTTCACTCTTGGTTCCTTGAGTTAGGAAGGCTGAAGATGGGTAACAGTTACAAACCCAAGTCCATCCTTAGTGTAAAAGCACTGACTTGAGGTCTGCTAGCATGAAGCTTTTCTTGCCTTCAGAGCACTTTTCAAAAGCTCTTTGCAGCCAGGCATCCACCTGCAGAATCTGTTCACGCTAAAAAACCTCCAGCGCATTTGCAGAGCCCCTGACTTAAGTCACTGCAAGTCATTAGTGTGTTAGTCTGTGTACGCCACCTCCCAGAAACACCAGCAAATTATAAGCTAAGTGTGCGAGGGGGGTTGCTTTCCTGGTCAGTTAGGTGACAACTTTTTGCCATGTATGTTCCTGCTCAGAAGAACGTAGACACCCCGCACCCCATCACTGTGCATTGTACTTGAAGACTGCTCGCGAAAAAATGATGCTTTCATTTAAGAGTCTAAAGGACATTGAGCTCTTTCAAAAACCGAGGGAATCCTGTTGTAGGCTAATTCAGTCAGATTGGAACCCACGAGATGTCAATTTTCATTCAAACCTCACCTGTGCAATTAAAGAAATCAGTGCCCCGAACTTTGACTAGTGTGGAAATAGGGGAGCAGCAGAAGCTGATACGTGTTTGAAGTACCAGCAGAAGCTGGTACGTTATTCGGGTAGCAAAGGCCATTCTGGCCTCCACAGTGTGGAACAGATTGATGCTTTGTGTGAAGGAGACACCTTCAAAAGCAGCAAATGGAGAGCTGCAAGCATAACTCCTCACTCACCAGATCCAGCTCTGTTACTGCACTGGGGAAGTAGGGTTTACTTCTGGATGTATTTCTAAAATGAGAAATTGCTCTTACATCTGAATATATATTAGAAAAGAAAGCAGTGAATGGAAAAAAACTCCCTAATGTGCCCCCACACTGCAAATGCCCATTACATTAGCTTCCAAGGATGCAATTAAGTTTCAGCTCAGTCTGTCTTATAGCCAAAAATTCAATGCTGAGGTTTATTCAAATTTAACCTTTTTTCCCAGCTCTGAATATTGCTCTGTGTAACTCTGCATATACAAAAAAAAAAAAAAAAAGCTGTAAGCATTAGGTTCGCTTTCAAAAAAAATAACTGGCAGGGATTTTCATAGAAGTGCAAGCAGATACTCTGTTAGTTGATCTACTTATATTTGGGATTTTCTATGGCTTCCACATATCTCAGCACCTCATAAGGATTAATCAATTTATCTTTACAAACCCAAGTGACGCAGCCTGGTTGCCCTGGGCCTGTATGTTCAGCCTATCCCTTACAGTCACTTCTGCCTTCCTACTCATGTGCTGCCTTCTGCACCTCACCCAATGCACAATTTTAGCAGCATCTATTCGCTGCAAACAAGTTAACCCTCTGTCAACACTCCTGTAAGACACAGCAGAGCTCTTACTCCCAACAGTCACAGAGACACTGAACAACTTCTCCAAAATCAGAAGGAACATCTGTGGCCGAGGCAAGAGTTATCTTGTCTGTCCTGGATCTCAGTTCAGTGTTTTAACCACAGAACTTTGTTGCCCCGGTAAATAATCAGTGCAGCAGCAAAGTACAGAGGGAGGACGTTGTAAGTCAGCCTCCCAGGTGCTGACTGTACCAGTACCTCTCGGTCAAAGGACTACATTATGGGTGACCGTCTGGCCTATGGATTCTTTTATCTGGTGTCACAGTTCCAGAACTATAAATGCAATGTATTTTTACTGCTGCATGTCTGTATGAAGCTCTGCCCTAAATAAACTGGTAGCATCAATCCAATACAAAGTCGATAAGTGGTCAACATGCAGAAGTTACCATCACACTGGTGCTCGCCAGCACTGTTGAATGACAGCTAAAGAGGCCAGGGTTGTATGGATAATGCAAAGCGGTAATCACAAACAATGTGCCAGGACGGAGCGTGGAAGCCTGCACCTATGTGGTCAGTGCCACAGCTTTTTGTGCATAAGTAAAAGATTACAGTATCATGGACCAGGAAGCACGAGCACAAAGTTGACCCCAGCAGAAAAAGGAAAATTGAAGAATTAAAAGAAACAAACCAAACAAAGCAAACCAGAGCTAGTGAGTTTCCCAAGAGAACTGCATGCCATGACAGTTAGGCAGTTAGGCAGTAGCAATGCAAAAAAGCATTCATTTCTTGAAAATCATTTGAAAGCCAACAAATGTTCTTTGACCCATAGAGTGCTGCTGCCAAGATCTTGGTACACTTTTGTGTATCCAACTAATTTGCACAAAGGTGAAGTCGGCATTTTGTCTTCCTTTAATTAGACTGTCCCAAACCTGGGCATAAATCTTGAGTCCTCCAGCTTCAACATCTTTTCCGAGATGCATGCTTTGGTTTTTCATGCCCATGTTATTTTATGGTCTCTGCCCTTCCTTCCTTCTAAGCTTTGGTCTTTTCCAAATCATGTAGAAGAGGCATCATCTATAGTAGAAAAATCCTTAGTTGTCTCATTCATTCCAAATCATTACTACCCAAACTGATAGTAATAGTTAAATCGGTATGAGATCCACTGACCTCAAAAAGAGTTATGACTCTTATACCAGTTGAAACGCCGTCCTATGCTTTGAGACAGTATCAAATACAATTTCCAAATCAACATGGCATTTAACATTTCCTACCTTGGTTCAAATATTTGACCCACTCTGTTGTGGCTTGAAGGGTTGCAAAAGTTCAACATTTACTGTGATTTTTAAGTAGCAAAGCCCAAAGGCCTCTACTAGATTCAGGATGCTGTTCTCTCTAGTGCTTTTAAATGTACAAGAAAAGGAAATGGGTTGCGAAAAGCTTACAATCAAATGAGTAGGCAACACCATCAGGCTTGTTCTATGAGGGAACCGGGAAGCGTACCAACAGTTCACGTTAAGTTTGAAACACCATTCCAGCTGGTAAAATGGAAAGGAGTAGGAAAATCTGCCAGCTCTTTTAAGCAATCATATGCGCTTACCCAAAAAGTGGAACTTTACACTCCAACTGAACTTATTGAGTAGAAAACTCCTGTGTAAAAAAGAAAAATTAAAATCTTCCCTCTCTCCAGAATTGTCTTTTCAGTTCCTTATGAAGAACACCATAGCAAAATAATGGTAGCTGCAAACAGAAAGTCTCATTGATGTGAAATATGAGGATCTTTTAAAAGGCAAGTATTTAGATGGGAAAGAGACACAGAGGTGAAGTAGCTTTGCCTAAGACCTGTCAGCTGCCCCTGGCATGGCCAAGGTACCCTCTGATCTGTCGTCCAGTACAACAG
Source organism: Vanellus vanellus (assembly GCF_965231255.1). Classification (NCBI taxonomy): domain Eukaryota; kingdom Metazoa; phylum Chordata; class Aves; order Charadriiformes; family Charadriidae; genus Vanellus; species Vanellus vanellus. The sequence goes on along the minus strand of NC_138907.1, from coordinate 46,321,101 downwards.
CAACAAGATCCCACTCTCTTTTTAAAGATGTAGACTAGAAGGTGCAGATAGTATCAAGAAAATTTTGCACAAAAAGGCAACTCTTTTTCAGGTACTTTCCCCTAGATGCTAGTAGCACCAAATATCTCTGTAGCCCATCCTCATCAGGCAATAAAGCAAGCAGCTGATTTTCCTATACTTAATTTTGCATGTCAGTGTAGCTTGATTTATATACAGGGAAAATAACAAGACCATTAAGGATGAAAATAATTGAACACAAGGGCAACAAGGAGGAATGCTGTAAACTCACTTGATAGAGTGATTTTTCTGTCCTTACCATCCTTACCTCTCGCATGAGATTTATGAGATTGAAGAAATCATAAAACTAAGGGTGCAAAGAGGCTATTGGAAAGAAGAGGAAGACTTAGATCTTTATTTTAGCCTTTGCACCCAAAGGGCACAGAAACAATGATCCTATGTGTTATTTTTCATTTTCAAAGGGATTTGCATTATTGCCTATTTCATCCTCATTACCACCCTCAGAGAGAATAATAATATTGTAATGTGGTTACAACAAAGGCTTTGGACAATTGGTTCCAACAGTTTCTCTGTAACAGTAGATAAAACTACCATCTACTTATTCCCTGTAACAATTAAATACACTCTACCTATGATGCAATATTTTATACATGTGAGTGTTTGATAGGTTTGGGGTCTGAGCGCTTTGTCCCATGGCCTGCTTAAAAGTGGGTAAGTCATGTCTAAATCAACAAGACATCAGTGTTTCAGGTAATTTAAGTATCTGCATAGCTTCAAGCCTGATTCAAACTAGGGCCTCTTGAAAGCATTTTTCCGTGTCATCTGGAAGCTAGAGAAAATTCAGCAGAAGGATTAGGAAAATTGTAAGAAAGTATTTCATAGCAGATGAACGTTGCTACCTGACTCAGTTGCAGGGATAGAGAGGGGTCCTTGGACAAGAGGTGCAGAGGTAACATTCACCTCCCTTAACTGTAGAGGACTGCAGTATAGACATTTACACCTCACCTATTCTTCAGGGTCTCTCTGTAGTCAATGGAGAAACAGGCGTTCATAAGTGCAGCTGTGATCAATCTCGTCCTAAGACAGATGGTAGGGCAGGAAAAATCAATCATGACCTTTAGGCACCTCTTTCTCTCCACTTCTTATGAGGGAGGTTATCCCAAAGGCAGGGACCTACACTGCAGTTGTCTAACATTAGATCCCCTACTTCTTCCCGGGAGCAAACTCTGATGCAAAGGTCTGGAATCACATTTGTATTTTCCTCGAAATAGTTTCAGATCCTACTTTTGCCTCTAGTGATCCATCCTACACAGGACCCCTCCTCCTGATCCTATGCTCTTAAAGATCCCCAAATGTGAGCCTGACATTGGCACTGTGTACTTGCCCACTCTTTCTTTTGTGACTGTGGCACGACTAACTGCAGCAGCCGAAGAACAGACGTGTCCTTAGTGTTCAGCCAGGAATTGTGCGGCTGCAAGAAAACTCGGTAAAATATTTAGAAGTAAAATGACTGTCAAAGGCAATGAAGTGCAGCATGACTTGTATGGATCTATACTCTTCAGTACCAAAAATACAATTCTGTCAATAAATAAATGAACAAATAAATGGCCTGTTGATTTCTATGTGTGACTTATTCCTACTTAAATTCAAACCATATTAGAAGCGTCTATTGTATCTTGAGTACATTTTATCCTGGGAATTCAAATTGCTCAATTCAGTCAAACAGCACACCGTTCTTCTGAGATATGATTCATTTCCCAGGTGAAGTAACTCTTAGTCTAAAGCTGAATGGAAACTTGAACCCAGCCTTTCAGGGGTTTAGTGCTATATTTAAAGTACACGTTTCTCAATGTGGAATCTAAAACTCCATCTGTTCAAAGACTTCTACAGGTTCTTAACTGTATGCTGGGCATCTGTCTCCAGAGATGTCAAAAGGATTGTGCGCAGTGCCTGATGTTAATTGTGGGTATGAATCTTGTCAGATTGCGTCTTAGATACTCAATCCTGCAAGGTTCTGAGCATTCTGGCTCCAATCAATCAGAAGAATTAATCATGTCGTCTACTCTTTTCACTGAAGTAATAAAGATCCAATAAGTACCAAAAAATCTGTGATTCGATGTATAGTATGATTTTCTGTGTAGCCAAACAGTAGCTTAGAGCCCATCCTTTGTATGGTAAGATTTTTCTTCTACTGAACTGTATGAAACTCAGGTGAATATATGAGATGAGTTGCTAGCAAAACGGACCATGTACGACAATGTTTATTCCCCAGAAGAAAGCCCTCAGCAAGGGAATTGCGTTCAGCGTGTGTATTTAAAGAAATACACCCTGGTATTCTTTCTGTATTCACCGAAATGACTATTTTATTCAGTACTCTGATGAGCTTTTTGTGCCATAGCTAAACCAAGTTTGTTAAAGTGAAGTCATGTATTTTAGAGACAACTTAGTTTTTCACCTGCCTTGTCAAGTATATCAACTTGCATCCTGCCAATTTTAGCATAACTCAGCAGATTCATCATGTGCAAAGTACATGATAATACACAGGTGCACAACTATATGGATGCTGATTGTGTTTTAAAAAACAGGAAGGTCAAATGCGGTCGTGGGAATTTCCTTTAAACCTATATAAGGCAGCAGCCATATGCAGTCTTCTGTGACAATTTTATGCTATATCAGATTTTTTCCCATGTCTAAAAAAGCCCACGGAGAACAGGAAACATCGTGTTCTTTTTGTGCTCAGTGTGATGTTACTAGCAATTTGCTGAATTAAGGCTGATTTCAGTTGTGTCTAATTTGAACAGCTATTCCCTTGTTCTAAATCTGGGGTTGGCACTTCCTGCAAACTCTAAGTATCCTCAGCTCCCCTTTGCATCCTTAGAACTATCAAGAGTGGGATTCACCAGACCTTAAGGCATCTGTCAACATACATTTACAACTGAGCTAAGCTAAGCTAGGTCCTCTTCATAGGATTTGGAGAGAAATCAATAGTTTTAGGGAGTGAGTCATCTAATCAGTTTTGGTACATGAAAGGAAAACAGTTCTTTGATTTCAAAGAGAAGTTAAGGTTACTAACTCAGAGATACCTATTCAGAGTAGCTCTTTCCTACGTCTATCACTTTCTCATGTCCCAGCACAAATTCAGATTGATTCCCTGGAAGATGGAGTTTACTTTCCCATAGACGCACGTAGAATGAGGTAGATTGAAAGATGATGAGCATCCAATTTATATGACCAATGGCAAGCAATGCTATATTCAGCCAAGGTAACTAAAAACAGGCTAAAAGCTAAAAAAAAAGGTCAGAAAAGTCTTTCATTTACTGCCTACTCTTTCTCCCTCTTCTGTTTTCAAGATCCCTCAACAGGACTTTCAGGCCCTGCTTCTTTACCTTCTGAGAAAGCTGAAGGTTGCATAAGGTTCAAATGTGCATTTGCCAAATAATCCTCAGCCTCAGCAAGAAATGGCAGCCAGAAAATGGCACTGAGATTGCAGAGCACAGAAATGTTCAGGTTACACCGGACATCAAAGGGAGCACAGGAAAGTGATGCTGTCTCTGCCTCCATTACTAAGAGCAAAGCAAAATTATTTCCCCGTGCGCATCACTAACCTGAATTTAACAACTATGCTCCTGAACGAAAGAGAGTTTCCAAACTGAGTGTTCTATGCTGTTGTCAGTAGTTATTTCATTTTTTAATTTCTCTTTTTTTTTTAACAAGGAGAATCTCATAAATTTTATGCATAAGAACATTCTGGAAGAAATACCCAAAGGCAACAACTCTAGGATCTCTAGGATAGGTTGTGGAACTAATGAAACAAACCTTGATTCTTTATATAAATATCCAGTGATGCAACCGGCCCACTAGGTTAAGTACCATTCAGAATCAATGCCAACGGCAATCAGGCCAAATACACTGTAAACACATTACACAGAAAGAAAAGGAAAGAGAAGAGGTAAGTCTTGAAAACAGTTAACCAAACAAACAGCCCAGCTGCTGTGTGATGGAGACCGACCTCAAGATACTTACTTGCTTCTCAAGCCAAGGGGAGATCTGACAGGCAATGAGAAAAACGAGGACTGTTAGGCAATAAAAGAGTTTCTGCATGTTTGATATTTCATTTAAAATATCTTCCAGCAATGACCTCTTTCTCCTTTCAAGGAAGAAACCCATGGATACACCAGTAGAAGACTGCCCCAAAGACCCAGCTGCTGTGCAAAAAACCTCAGTTTCCTCTACCCAAAGATATGGATGCACTTCCCACTTGCATTTAAATTCATTTCCCCGGGTATTTACAGATGAAATACCAGGCACAGCAACTATTTTTGCAGTTTTTGTTTCCTAAGGTCATTCTTTAAAAGCCGTCTTTCTTTTCCTCCACATTTATCATCGTTTGCCTACAGGGAATCTGAGAGCGAGGCATGTACATCTGTATATGCTGTAAGTGTGGCGAGCCCTTTTCCTGTAGCGAGTGAGCAATAAGAAAACAAAAATAAATAAATAAAAATAACCTGAAAAATGTCTAACTTATCAAGCCAGCAAGGACTTTCAGACAGGGACAAACACACTTCTTGTTTGCAAAAGCCGTACCTGAAGGAGTGCTGCCAGTGTGTTGTGGCTTTATTCCATTTATTACTCACTGTAAAATGAGAGTGAATTCTGGTGCCCAAAAAAAGTTGAACAAAAGTGAAGCAAGCCTGAGGCTCATGTAATGTGCTGAATTGATAGAGTACTGCACTTCAGCAGCATTGTACCAAAGCGTACCAATAATAATCAGCCACCAGCAGGGAACACTCATCGCCTTAAAGCTTTTAAGGCCTCAAACTGGATGGCTCACTGGTGTACGGTGCCACAGCTGCATTCAGTTCAGTGAAACTGCACTGACTTGTGCCACCTTGCAAGTCTAACCTCTTCTCCATTATTGCTGATTCTTAAAACAAGGTAGTGAAACCTATTGCTGATTCTTAAATCAAGGTCGTGAAATCAGCTAAATTACTGAGGACAAGCAGGTTCCATACTCGTCACTGGTTTCTGGATACTGTTTTCAACAGCTTTTTCAAACCTCCTAGCAGTGTGGTCGGCAAGAATCAGAAGGCAGATCACTCCCCAGAACAAGCTTGCTCTAGACATCACGGTAATTTCCATTACATGTTAACACAAAGCTCTGGGTGTAGAGACGTTGCCCTTTATCATCCCCCAGAGGAGGCAAACATGCACAGGTACCAGCACTCAGTCTCCAAACCACTGTCTGCCGCGGTCTTTGGACACAGGTCACTTACTGTCACCCATGGCTCAGGCGCCACAGCACACTAAACTATGCTGAATCCTGCCATTACAGGGCAAAGTGTGCCCCCCGGTATACCACAGTGACTACACAGAATGCAATGAGAGAGGCAGGCAAGCATCTCTGCCCTCTCAGTTTAGCTCAACTCACAGCCTTCCCAAGTACAAAAGGTACCTGAAAATTAACAGCAGCCAAAGCCCTCGTCACTGAAAGTCAGGAGAGAGTAAAGATCTAACGATATTCCTCAGTATACATTAAAGCAGACGTTACTCCTACAGGATTACTTAAGGAACAAATCCTCCACCCCACCCCAAATTCTTCCCAAAGAGCAGCTTGCAAGCTACTAGAAGCCGGTGAGGCTTTTGAATGAGGCCCAGAAACAGGTTTTTGAGTTGTGCGTACCATTGACCGAACTGGACGACTGGTGAGTCTCCAGGTAACTCCTTCAGGGTTGTATCAGGACTCAGTAGAGGCCCCAGGGGACAGTGAGGGATATCTAGGGGTGAGAACAGCAAGCTGCTTCCAGGGATGTCCCATTGCTGGGACTGGCAACTTCAGGACAACGCCTGTTTATGTGACCAGATGTAAAAGTATGGCTTTCCAGATTAATTTTTTAGCATGGCTCTCAGGTTGCCATTTCCCCCATAAAGTGGCTCTGCGTGAACACAGCTTTGCAAGCCCCTACCCTGGAATTATTTCCACTAGGATAACGCGTTAGAGTCGTTATTCAGACTCCACTGGAGTCACACAGGTCCTGCTTTGACATCATAAGTGAAAATGTCAGGCAAGCTAAGGCAGCCTAGTGACAGAGTCATACCAATGCTGACTCAAGAGCAACCTTGGGATTCCTGTTTCTGAGGCAGTGGTGACTGCACACATTGCACTACTAATGGGCTTCTGATTTGGGGACAAACTGTCATCCTATCGCAGCAGCCCGGTGACTCATCCCAAGAGTATCTGCACTACTATTTGTCTAGAAGGGAATGCTAATAGTTAGGGGGGGAAAATGGCCTTGTTCCAAAGAAGTGAAGTAATGGTATGATAGTAATAATAATTTACTTCTGCAAAGTGCCTCTTATTGTGAAGAATCACTCAACAGATTATATATGTGTATACATAGGGATCAATCAGTCCCCTCTGCAGGGGACGTGGCAACCATTCTGCATCAGCAATGCTGCACAAAAGCATTTTAGAGAAGTGAAGAACAGCTTCTGCAAATGAGCACACAGAAAGAGGATATTGTGCAGGGAAAAACACCCAGGACATATTTACGAATATTTGTCCCTTCAAACAGGAGGCTCTCTTATCTTCTGCTTTCCTAATGCCAGGGCAGTGCCAGGGCAAGGCTTTGTGTGAGCTTTAAAAAACGCCCAGGCCAAGAGAAAAATCCAAGGCACAAAGGAAAACAATAAACCTCTGCACATTAGAGAGGTGGAAGCTCAGAAGCCTAACTGCCCTGTAACATTCAGTCTCGCCCCCATGGAGCCCCTCTTCCCTGCTCCCACAGAGCCCACCACAAAGCCTTGCCGTGACAAAGCATGAAGGCACCGCAGTTCCCCCCTGCTCAGAGGACCCAGTTAGATGGGATCAGCAAACAAAGGGGCAACCCTGTGTGGGAAAATGTGCCCTCTGCTCATGCAAGAGCGGCCACCACCCCTGCCTCTCGCACGCTTCCCCCTACTGCTCAGGAGTGCTGGGTTTCACACAGCTATAAATCACAGAATCATAGAATGGTTTAGGTTGGAAGGGACCTTAAAGATCCTCTAGTTCCAACCCCCCTGCCAAGCCCCATCCAGCCTGGCCTTGAACACCTCCAGGGATGGGGCATCCACAGCTTCCGTGGGCAACTTCAGCTCACTGAGATGGGGCAGCTCCTCTGAACTCAGCGATTTTGTCCCAGGTTAGGCCAGCTGAGGATATCACCTCTCAGCTCTCACCTACCACCAAGGGAGGAGCCCAGGCAGGCAAGAGCCTCCTCACCCCAAGCAGCCACCATGCAGCCCCTGCCCTGCCCAGCAAAGCAAGCAGTGCTCTTCAGCTGGGGCCACTCCACCAGGGACCACGGTCCTCCTGTGCCCTCCCATAAGGCACCCAGGCTTCTACACCCTTGCTGAACCACACTTCAGCTTTTGTGCTGCTGCGAAAAGGGGTGAACCCACCTTCCTTCCCACCTCCCCAAATACCCCACTCCCCACTCTGTCCTGCCATTAGTGATCATCTGGCTGCAGGGTGACCAAGGGAAGGGGCAGCTCCAGCTCAGCTAAATAAATAAAATAAAATAAAATAAAATAAAATAAAATAAAATAAAATAAAATAAAATAAAATAAAATAAAATAAAATATATTTTTTACAAATGTTGTCAACTCTTTCATTTCCCTTACCCAATCACAGCGCAGGAGTACTTGTGCAGACACGACACAGCCTCTGATACCTGCCCTAGTCCAGGCTCTCTGTTTTGCAGCAATGAGTGAATCCACAACCCTGGGTCCAATTCTTACTCACACCTGAGGAACCTGCGAGGATACCGTAAGTGGGTGCAAGCTGCCACTAGATAGTGACAGAGTGCCTCAGAGGAGGGTTATTTGATATCTTCATGGCAAACTGCTATTATTTTTCTTCTTTTCACAGTAATCTTACAGCAAAGCACAGTAAGGTTCAAATAACTGTGCTTACTAACTCTGTGCGAGGAGTTACATGAACACTTTGGAGTGCTAGCAGTCTTTTGAACCACAGTAGGGCCAGGAAACATGTCGCAGACAGTTTAAAAGAAAGTTGGCCTATTCCCATCCATTACACGTAGGCTTTAGCATAAGAATTACTGCAGTTAATGCATGTAAGCAACCCAGAACAAAGGAAAAACAGCCAGTAGGTTTTTCAAGACAATGCCAGCCAAGCAAACAATAGACATACCCAGTGTGGGAATTCAAAGACAACCAACAGTGACCTAATTGTTCCCCCATCAAAGTCTATGGGGGTTTTGCTATTGATTTCCAATATAGCTACTCTGCATAGACTGGAATTTAACAGCGGTGAAAAGACCTCTCCTCCACCTTCAGTTTTACAGACTGCCTCTTCCTGTTCATAACTGCGGAGTCTTTTTTTCGTGTCAGTCCCAGAACTTGTTACATAGAAAAGTCATAAATATTCAACCCTATTGAATTTTCGCCCAGTGCTGTTTGGAAGCTGGAAGTGAGGCAGGAAAACCAGTATCACAGACTCAGAAAAAAATCAGCAAACATTGCAGAGTCCCTCCACAGCAAACCATGACTACTGTCTGATACATGCTTGGGTTTTTTTCAGAGTACTGCAAGAAATTTTAATCTGGGAAGATATGAGGTGGATTCAAGGAGTGTCTGAGTTATTGGGCAGAAAGAGTAGGTGAGAGCCTAGACGGTGATGCTATTATAGCCCGGGAACCTTTGAGATCAAAATCCTGTCAGATTACTGGTGTAATTTAATTAAATGCTCAGACATACACACACTCGCGTTTATGTATCCGGGGCGTCACCCCCCCCAAACCTCCCGTGAAAGCATATTAGATATTCGTGTTGCAGTAATGGCTAAACACTGTTGGCAGTGGTATTTTTTAATTTGTTCCCTGCTGTTAGGAACATCGCGTGCTAGATGGCACGTGAAACAATCCCCCCAACTACAACTTAGGGCAAGGACAAGACACCTCAGAAGGACAAGACGAGCAAATGAACAACGTGTGGGTATTGTATTTTGCCACCCCTTTGTTGGCACGGTACGGCTCACCACCCACCCAGCAGATATTTTTCGTATGTTAGTTATTTAGAATATGTCAACAAATGCATGTTTACATATAAATGTTAAGTATGCCAATGTAAAGGAAACCAAGATGGTATTAATGATCCTCTCTGCACTCCGCTTTGATTTTGTTTTCATTTGATTCATTGAGTTGGCCTCAGTGTGAGTCACAGGGTGGCTGAGGTTTAAAGGTGCACATGATGGATCTCTCAGGCTGAACTTCCCAGCAGCCTTTGTAGCGAAGGTCAGGTCTTAAACCATTCCCTTGCTCGTAATCATGTCAGAGTCAATAAACATTTATATCTGAATACCAAATGTAGCAGTGCTGGTGCTTTAGATTAAAGAGGAAGGAACACGGGTCAGGGAAAGAGACCGCTCTATTGGTTTTCTCTGTCACAACATCTTTGATCACTACAACTAGCATCTCTCACCACCTGTCCCACCACCTGAGACTATCCTGCCTACCTCCGGAGAATAGCCTGCCTGGACTCTCTTATAAAAAATACGATTACTCTCTTGGTATTTTTACAGAACCTCGAAATGCGATCTGTTCTGGTCTTTCTTCAAGGTGAGACCTGATCTTTTCAGCCATGAATTTGCAAAGCTAACAAAACAATTCAGACAAGTTCATGAGGGTGTTTCCAATGTCACCAGGACAGATCATAAATTTTGCCACTGCTGCCAAAACCAGGAGATAAGCTCTAGGCTAAATTGCAAACTCAGCTTAGTCAGCTCGAGGCTGAGCCCGAATGCTTCTGACACCCCCGCACATATGTTGAAGTACTTGTAGTTAGCCTCTGGCTTTCAAAATTGGCATTTAAGTAGATAGAGTTTGTGCTCCTCTGGGTCTCAAATATATTTTACTGAGTGCAAAATAAAGTATGCAAATTATTAGTCCCAAGATTTGGGTAATTAGAGGGTTAGTCAATTTATATGAACAATTCCAACAACAAACAGAATGCTACAGTATGCCTTCTGCATCTCGCAGGACCAATTGGCACTTAATGACAGTGAAATTCAAGGTATGCTGCCGACCAGCCAGCCCTCCCAAGTGACAGCTGGAGCTTGTGAACCGCCTTCTATGGTTTTTCTGCCAATGCTGTGTGCAGGTTGCTCGAAATCTCACCTTTGTGGGAAACAGGGGAAAATGAGGGAGTCACGACTGACTGAGCATTTGCAGACTAAATTTTGTCTGAAGCAACGGTTGGTTTTAAGTGGTTTCAAATCACCCATTCAGAGCAGTCACTGGCGGGATGGGTTCACTGTGGCAAAACAATAACAGTTTAGGAAACGCTTTCAGTATATTTCAGTAGATTTGGAATACCCTTCTGTGTGCCTTTCCTTTGAGCAACTGGTGATTTAGACAGTTTTAGAAGACAAAAGTAGAGAAAAAAGAATAAGCTGAGTTTAAAATCCCAACATGATGTAGCGTCTGCGTGCGAGCTGGGTGCACCAGACCTAAAGCAAATGCAGCCCAATTCTTCACTGTTGTGTATCTTACCGAGATACGAAAACTTGTAAAAATTACTCTCCCTTCTTGTACTATCATACACGATCCTTTCCGTGCTGGTAGAAATGCCAAGACAAAATGCAGAACAGTAGCAATCCAGGCCAGTAGCAGTGATGGACATTCACCTAAACTCCAAACATAGCTCACCTTGACCACACGCATCTCTGCTATTAATTGCTATTTATTGACATGAGAGTCCATTCACCTTAAAGCTTGGGAAGCCCTGAGAACACAGACCAGCGCGCACTCTCCCACGCTGGCAAAGACACCAAGGACAGCTGAAGGTAGGTCTTCAGATTTCACACCTCCTGAGGATTTGCACCCATCCCCTCCCATTACAGATGTTTTTTTAATTTGTTATGCTCTTCAGAAAGTTTTACCCAGCAGCACCATGCAGTTTGGTAAAGCAATTCTACCCCATGAAGCAGATAATTTGAACAGCACAAAAGTTTGATGGTTTCTGACACATTAATCAGTAAACAGTTATATTTAGGGGCAAAAGAGAAAGAGAGAAAGAGAGGAAAAGAGAGAAATTAGAACTCCCTAATTGATTCACAAACCAAAAGGATCAAGAACACTTTGGATTATTTATTCACAGTTAACAATTTATCCAGCCCTAATTACAGCCGCTAGAACATCTTCTTAGCTGCAATATTAATTATACTTCTTTCATGGCTGCTATTTATATGAGCAGAAGATGAAATATGCAATTAGGTGATCAGATGCTACGGCGGTATCACTGATAATTTTTTTCACAATAGGTATCATTATCCTCTTAAAACAGTGCTGAAGGTTCGCTGACCGTCATTTACCACAGAGTACAGAGAGTTCCAGGAGAGCCCTTACAGAACGAGAGAGAGGGTCCAAGGCATCTCCTGCCCCACAAGCAAGCCCAGATCACCCAAAACAAAAGCACATGTGTGCAGAAAGGTTTCTCTATTTGCAAAGGCTTGAGTATCAATTACAAGCACAAGACAAAAACAGAGAAGCTAAAGGAGAAGGCTGCCAAGAAACACTAGATCAGAGTCAGGGCAACACCAGGCGCACAGTCCCCAGAAAAACTAAAACAAAGGGACTTCTGCACCTACATGCTGAGCGGAAAGGAGCTCAACGCCGCAGGCAAGGACACCGACCAGCTGGAATCCCCGTGCCGTCAGAAAATCATGACTTTGGCTCGGCCAAGAAGAAGAAATTCAAAGAAACCCTTGATTCCATCACCGTTTTCTCCAGCTATGGAAACAATCTATCATGACACTTTATATTTAGCTGAATGCTTGCGTCAAGACGAATAAAAACAGGAAGAGCACTAATATCTTGGTCTTTTATACTGCTCCTTGTATACTGCTTTTCATAAGAGGTAACACGTTATTTCCGTTTCGCAGGTAGTAAAACCGAAGCGCAAGACAGACTAAAAATGTGCTAAAGCATTATGGTACAACGCAACAGAAAAAATAATATTTCCATTACAGAAGATCCTATAAAATCTATTAGAGCAATAAGTTCTTAAAATTACTTTTTATGGCATGTTAAAAAAGAGAAAAAAAAAAAAAAGGAAAAGGGCAGATACAGCATATTTAATTCCATAGACTCTTAGAGTAAATTGCCCATATGAAAAGATCCACATTAAAATCTGACAGAACATGGACTGGTTTATCTCTGCTTATTGTACATCTCATATGCTTTGTTCCCATGAAGATCTTCTTCCCTGGAAAAGAACAGAGGAGGCCTATCCCAGGGCTTCAGTATCCCTACTCACAGGGAAGAGAAGGAGGGGTTTGCAAACCATCTTTTTCCCCATTCTTTCGGCAAAAGTCTGTTTTGGTCCGTTTTGTGAGCCTGGCTTCAAAGGTTAGCCGACTGTGTGTCCTTTCTGTGTGGAAAATGAGAGCACTACTACAGATTCAAGGATTTCCTTTCAGAAAGAGAAGCATAAATATAAGAGGATTATCACATTTACTATTTAAAGTCCCAGCAACCTGCAGGATTTATTTTTATGGGTCCTGTGAATTGTCACAGTTATAGGAAAGAGTAAACTTTAACTAACAGAAAGGAAGCTGGGTTGCTTGTGTTTTGCTCTAACACAGAGAACAAAGCCGAGCCAGACATTTAGTTATTGCAAGTCTGCGTAATTTTGAAGGCCCAAAAAGATGACGTACGTTGGCAGAAAGTAAAACAGTTTGGTCTGTGATTTACTGCTGTGGAAGGGCAGCCGTGAGGCTGAATCTCAAACTGGTGAGAGGGTGCCTAACACTGGCCCATTCATGAGAAACGCTGTTTCACCGAGTCACCGGGAGCAGCCGGATTGCTGGTAGGAACACCCCGAGCCTACCACACTCTGCCAGGATGTAATTATTACCTGAGTGTTGGTTAAAAAATATTTGGTGGCCAAATTTTTCTTTAAAGCTTCTCCAGAAGTGAAACTTTTAAAGGGAGTGCGTTGATCTGGGCCAGGTTACAAATAAGCTAAAGCCTAAATAAATAATTTCCACAGCTTTGCGTTTACATCAGCTGTTCCATTCTGTTAATGCCAAATTGGTTTTGTGAGGCACAACTGTTTACATTTAAGCTGGTTATTTTGACTTTCTATTTAAAATACTAAGGCATTATGTTTAATAATTGATATTAAACTATTGCAATGTGACCAGAATGAAACGGTTAAATATTTTCAAATGAATTTTAAGCAGGAATTTCCGTTTCAATACTTTTAAAACTTTTATTCCTATTCAGAATACCAATTTTCAAATACTTGAATTTCTACTTTCTACCCAGTTTTTGCTGGTCAAAGTGCCTTACGGTTTCATAGTTCGACCTAATTTTCACTGTTTCTTTCGCCATGTAATAAATAATATCTCTTCCTACAGCTCATTCGGAGCTCACTGTTGGAAGTCTATTTCTGTAGGGAGTTCTTTTTTTAATGGCCATGACACATTTCCTTCCAAAATTTAACTTATTGAATTCCTTTGGTTTCCTTAGCTGACCTGGGCTTGCCAGGGAGAAATATGTAGCTTAATATATTTGAGGCAATAAGAGCTCTCATGCAGCTGATGAAGCAGCAGCACCGGCAAAGGTTAATGGGGAGAAACAAACCCCTTAGAACGTGCTCGGTGTGGTACCATGGAAATCAGAACAATTTTGCTGAGCGAAGAAGGCATTTTTCTTTGAACAATGCCTCCTTGAAAGCAAACTCAGCTCCAGCCTTGCTCCTCAGAACTGTGCACTACTTTCTGAGGCTGAGACACATGATGGATGGCCCACGTCGTTTGAAGACAAAGCTGTTTATAAATATCTCAGCCTACGACAAAGGGCCTGATCTCACTTATACCAATTTTAGCCCAGCTTTACATTAACTTATATGAAAGAAGATCCGTAACATATAAACTCAGGAGAGTACAGTTTCTTCCAGAAACGTGATCTGCTTCCTGTAGTTAAAAGATATTTATGCTCCCTCTCTAGCAGGCTGGAGTCTGCAGAGGGATATTTTTTTTTCCTGAGGAAAGATTGATTTATGATGCTCTGTTCCTGTTGCTATGTAGTCAGCCCCCGCTGCATTCCGAAGGTCTGTACCTTTTTACCTTCACCACCAGGACTTATCAGCAAATGCATCCAGAAAAAAGGGATCACCGGGATGAGGCTGTCATCTGATGACACCTGGGCAGACATGATGTCGTGCAAATTTCTGTATCTCATAACAAAGACTGTGAACACAATCGCTTAAAAGACCAGCTATGTAGATAAAATACCTCCTGCCCCCATTTTAAGGAACATAAGTAATTAAGATATCTTCCCAACTCCTCCTTCTATAACCTTGCAGCCATCACCTGCTTGCCCTCCTTTCCAGTCTTGCTAAGAAATATCCATAGATTCTCAAACATGTACCGCTCAAGCCGATGGACTCATATGTCTGAAAATCAGTGATGAAGGCGAGCTGGAAGATTAGAGAAATGCCGCAGTAGGTCATCCAGAAGAATCAGCTCTGGAGGGGAAAGCAGAGTCCATTAATAACAGACTTGTTTCTTTCCACTTCAGAGCTCTCAAGGTGCAAAGCTTCAGATGTGCAAGACCTGACAGGCCTGTAGCACTTACAATTAGGGTGTGTAGAGAGGGGCATTTGGCACCAGTGAGATGGTTTGTGGAGAAAATGGACCATTTCCGTCATCTGAAAATGGGAACCTTAGACACTTGTCACAGGCAGAAATTGGAGGGAGACGGCAGCTGAAGAGGGGCCAGGACCCTTGTAGCCAGGTCAGTGAGAAGCCCAGAGTTTTGGCAGTGGGAGAGGAGTGCAGTGATCCAATCTCCAGAGAAGAAACGGAGCCGTAAGAACCATCACAGGGGAGCGGCAGTGCAGTTGGAAGAGGGGTCAGCATTGCTGAACCGAAATACAAGACTCCTCAGGACCCAGAGGAAAGAGTCAATGAAGCCAAAGCTGAAAACCAGCAAGCTCCGCCGCACCCGGCTTTACAAAAGTAGGGAAACCTGGTGAGTTTCAAGCCGAAGCTGGGGCTCAGCTCCTCCACAGGTGAGTCTTCGAGCGGCTGCCTACGGGATGTGAACGGCCCATGCCCAGCTCGGCTGCTGCACCCGCTCCCAGGGAAGCAGCTCTGGGGCTCCGCGAGAGGCAAACGAGCAGGGGCGATGCCTCATTAGCACAGGACTGATGTTTCTGGTTTCTCCAGTCTGAAAGTCACTCTTAGTAAGTTAGTGTTTAGCTGATTTGCTGATTCAAAAAAAAAAAAAAAAAAAAAAGAAAAGGCAGAATGTTCACACCTCAGACACTCAGACATAAGCAATATAATATCAATCAGCTTCCCATCTGAAATACATTGTAGGACTCATGATCCTTAGGAAAAACTCTCCAATACAATCTCCACAATTAAAAAGAAATGAGACCACTCATTCAAAACAAACAAATTCTTTGAAACTGAAATTGCTTTCTTAACTGCAAATTATTTTCCCCTTCAGCTCATGTTCTTTTGGATTCCTTATTTCAGTGTGACAAGAACTTGCATTTTGGTGGGGGTTTCTTTTACCTTTATAAACTCTCCAGGGCTAGATTTTGATATCACCTTCCACACTAAGTTCCTGTTGGCTTTGTTCTACAAGAAATAGTAAGGTTTACTTTAGAAGGGAAATCTAGCTTGATTCTGATCTTTCCTTCATTAATATTATCAAAAGATGGCTTCATCTAAGTCAGCTGTCTAAAACTAGTGAAATGGAGTGGGGGGAAATAAAATCTCCATATTTCCACCACTGTTTGTTCTATAAACCCTGGAGAGACTGAATAGCTATTTTCTTGATCGTTTCTACTTTAGCAAAAAGTTCCTAGCCATCCTCCTAAAGCCTAGCATCACGTCTGCTATTTTTTTATAAACTAAACCACATCAAGGATTGAAACCCACCTCTTGAATCGGTTTGGAGCATAGACTTGACTTGATGTATCTGCTCAAGAATGCTTACTTTAACACATCTTGAGCATGCTGGTAGAAGTACATCCTGTGTCAGGGAAAACAAACCGCAAGAGACCAGCTGTTGATTTTATCCATGCAATGAGTTAACATAACATGCCTGGTAACTGTATATACAAAAGGACTTCCTACAGAAATGTGGATTTATTTTACTACAAGAGGAAAATAAGTGAGCATATTAGAGCAGTCCATGTGAGAAACACAGATTAAGAGTGTGCTCAGCACTAAAGTCACACTGGTGTAAAGCTGGTTCACTTCTGATTTACATTAGTGCAAATTCAAACTGGCTGTGACTTTTTGGTTAATGTGACGGTAAAGCTCACTAGTCACTGCTCTGAAATGTTTCCCTCAGGGCAACTCTGACAGAGCGATGACTTCAAGAAGGCTGTTATCATTATGGCTGTGTCACTTACTGTCCATAGAACGAAATAAGCTTCAGAAACCTGTGCAATGTGGAACTGGAAAAAAATAACATTGCATGAAGAAAATAAAAAAGGCCTTGCATCTTTATAGAACTCTTCTCTGCAAATAATGCAGGTGTAAGACAGTATAAAATCAGACCTCTCCATTAGTCTATGTAAATGACGGTTTTGTAAATTGTCTTTATACTTGTTTCTCACTGATGAATCACTTCCTGTGTTCTTGCTCCATACTCTTCAGTAACGATGATGCAAACTACTGCTGTAAATGACAGAAGAAAAGATATTTCCTTTCTTTTGACAGAGAAGTTGAAGTCTTCGTGGAAAAGGAAGAGCTCTGACTGTTCGGCACCTGCAGCTATGGCAACCTGCCAGCACGATCATCTAATAAAGTAAAGAACAGTGATAAACCTCTATTGCATTCTTCCCAAATCAAATAGATTTTCAGCATAGAACAACACGTACCTAAAACTCTGCAAAGTGAGGTGAGATTGCAGTGACGAGCAAAATCAGAGCAATATGTCACAAGCAATCACACATCCTGGCCAGTCTTCCAGAAGACAAGCAGACATTGTATCTCTCAAGAGGACAAAAGTAATGAAAGGTCTTAACGCATTCGTTCTGTTCTCAAAAGCAGGGTCCGATTCTAGCATAATATTACAAGAAGCATCTGTTTCATGTCGGCAATCAGTCATTCATCAGCATTTAAGGCACCATAAATTCATCAACCTGGAACGCACCTGAGGGAAATCCTAGGACCAGAAGAGCAGGAATGTTGCTGGTCCAGATGAAGACACAGTGACAGCTCTAGGTAGGGAAGGTCCCAAGCCCCAGCGTCGGGTCCCCTTCTTTTAAAGGTGTGCTACCAGACCTCATCCAAATCACACAGGCACTAAAGCCACGCACATGCACACCACGCAAAAAAAACCTAAGACCCCTTTCCTGTCCCCTATATCCAAGGAGAATATTACTTCCTCAGGGCCTGTCCAGCCTGGATGACTCTGTGACCACACAGTGTCAGTTTTTGCCACTTCCCAGTGCTATCCATTTCACGGGGTTAAGCAAACCTGAGGACAAGGTGCAGCCCACTGCCCATGGGCAGCACGAGGCACCTCCACCTGGGCAAGTGCCTGTCGCTGCCTGCCGATTCCCCGGAGGTCTCTAACCAGAGCAGCCGGCACTGCCCTCGGTGCCAAGCTGCGGGAGGTTGGCATAACTTTAGCCTTAACTTCTGCTGATAGGAAGATGTCCGTATGCTGCGGATGAGGAGCAACAAAGACACCGGCGTTGCAGCACTTGCCGTCTTTAATAAGCACTTAGGAAGACAGGATGGTTGTACCATTGCTGCCTCTGCAAAAACGAAGTTCAATGATGTCAGATATCTAAAGTAACTAAGTACTACCTTACCGGGGGTAACATCAGGTACCACCGTCTGACACTGCTGGCCTTAACTCACAGTGACCAGACTGACCTCTTTATTCCAGGAACGTACCAACACACTCACTCCAATATATGTCCTACAATACCTCCCTTTACTGTGACAGTTCCCATGCATGCTTTGCTAAAATCAAACTGTATGTGTGTTTGTATGTGTACCAACCAAGGAGGTAATGATTTAAATTAACCAAAAATACTTAGGTTACCCAAATTTCTAATTTCTTACAAATGTTTTCCATGTAGCTGATATTAAGGGCACCCTGGATGACTCCAATCGCAAACTGAGCTGGGAGACAACTAGGAGTGACTGTCACCTTCCTCTGCTTCACTTTCCCCACCTGGCAAGCAACGGAGCATCCTGGCCTGCCAGCACCACCCAAGTGCGTTTTGGGGTCCAGCACGGTGCTGATTTGGAAGTCTCTCCCAGCAGCTTATTGCATCAATACAGAGTGAGTGCTTTTAGACACACTCCCACTTATCATCTCCACTCCTCACCGTTAATTTTTACAAATATAAGCCAAATACAAATGTTACAGAACAAAAGTCTTCAAAGGTTTTGTTTTACTTCAGAGGTTTGTCTGCCCTCTTCCTCTGCCACAGAAAACCTAATGTTTCCTCGTGTATTTGTCATTCTCAAGCAAAGATCCTACATTTGGTGCACTCAGAATATTTGATTTAGAATTCATATGTATAAAAATTCACTGAAATCCCATTTGCATTTACTGCTTTTTAATACATGAAAAAATTAAAGACATTATGCAAGATGGCAAATGCTTAAAAGGAGCACCCCATGGGTGCTATATTGCTGTTTCTTTGGCTTAAGCAGTGAGCTTTGGATTTGTTCTTTAGGGCTGAGATGAAAAGTATATTGTACATATCTAGCACCGTTTAGGACCTCCTAGGATATCCAAGCCACATCTGACACAGGACTTCTGGGAGGCTATTGCCTGCTGGAGAGGGAGGTAGGAGGCTAAGTAGAATACTGTTAGAGCATCTCAAATTATGCTAGATGCTTGCAATTTGCTGAATTGTTTCCCAAATCTTCTTTCACCCAGTGAAGAAAAGCAGGCAGTTTCCTAGCTGAAAAAATCTCTGTCAACTATCCCAGAAGACTCCATATCCAACCCCTCTCTCCCTCTGCTTCATCTTAAAGTCAATTTTCTGCCAGGGACAGAAGAACGTTTCCTTAGCTGCTAAATTCATTTGTGTGTTCAAAAATCTGGAACCCCCTCAGTCCATATAATTTATCTCTGAGCTGCCATTGAGGGCTTCGCCTTCAGAAGCAAATTAGAAATCATAACAGCCTCAGACAGACAACTCATTATAATTGTATCTTCTCAGATTTATGGATACACGTGCAAGAGCTCTGATGGGTCTTCGAAGCCCCTGTGTAAAACAGGCCAGGCCACTTAAAAAGCAGACCTTTGCCAAAACTACTTATGGGTGCCCTAATCTATTGGGTGGTAGCCTCATATATCCAGCTACTCTTACTATAAAAAGCAAAGCTCTATTGAAGCCGAAGGAAAATGTTTTACTTTTATAAGGTGATGGCTCCTGGATCTGAGACTGACTTATTCATAGTTATTAACATTTTTCAGGCTAGGAGTATGTCATTAAGAGAATAACAATGTCAATGTAACAATGCATAACAAGTAACAAACCAATCTCAGTGAAGCATTTATAATGACGGATTGTTACCAATTTTAAAATACTTGACATACTTCCTTATGTCTGGAGTTTGGAGATATCTTCACAGGCTCTTTGACCGATTTAACAACACACAGACCTTTACCCCTGCGATAGCCTTTACTCCTGCCTTGACTCTCTGCACAGACAGGGGAGCGAAAAGACACTTGTGGGGCACGATGTTCGTGTCCCAATATGGGTGCCTGGAAAGGGCGCGTGAACTGAGCCATAAAAGGGCCTGTTTCTTCCCTTAACGATAATGAGCGTGCAGAGTGATCAGCTCAGCTCGCAGAGACTGGAGACTGTCATGTTCAGCAAGAAGGATCCCACAGGGAGCGTCTGCCATCTTCGTTTTGGTAATGGCCCCAGGCACTACGACAGATTGAAGGGGAAGATAACGCAAGCATAAGGCCAAGGGCTTGGCCTAGATTATCTGAGACATTAAAGAAGCACATTCCACTCTTCACATATGTTTTCTTCTTTTCGAAAAGCAAAAAGTGAGCATTATTATTTTTCAGTGTGGGGCCTTTCCCATACCCCTCAATCAGGCTGAGGACAGCCGAGGGTGAGCAGTTACACTGAAATACAAGAGGACACGACACGCTCTGCTTTCTCCATGCAGTAGGCGAGGCTGGGATGTTTGTAAACAGGAAAACAACTTTGATTTATGCTGATCGGGAAAAATGTCTTTGTCTTTATAACTGGAAATGCAGCTCTTCGTAAAGTCAAAATTTCTGTGGGTAAAAGTAATTTTTCACTTTTTCATTAGAACAGAGAAATGAAATGCCTTTGAATCATGTCAGCCTGAATAGAAATGTGTCAGATGGATTTGTGGTGTGTCAGTTCAGCACTAAGCTGCGTCCATTTGAATTGCTGCAGTGCTACACATGAGACTTCAGCATAACATAAACTTTCCCGAGAGGACAGTTTCTCAGGCTGCCCCTTCGGCTGAAACATTGCACTTAGATGGGCAGTGCATGACTGTGGTGTGGCCAAACAGGTTCAGTCCAGTCACGACACTCAACCTGGAGAGAAAAATTGAAAGCAGAGCAGCTGGAAGTAAAAGTCCCCCAAGACTCAGATTCTGAGTCTTCTGGACACAGTAAAAGTAAAAAAAAAAAAAAAAAAAAGTAAAAGAAGCACTTCAGTTAAACAAGCACTATGAGTAAATGTGAGACTGGAAAGTTCGGGACTTCCCCAAACTGTTTCAGCTTTTCATTCCAAGTCATGAGGAAGAAAAATTAGAAGTATCAGAGTTTCCCACAGGATGGAAATCCTGGTCTTATTGTCCACCTACAAGAATGACCTCAGGTTTTCTGCGTTTCAGATGGATGTGGACAGGAAGTGCAAAAATGAGATTTTTCTTTCTCAACGTTAGTATTTCCATTTATCAATGACTCAGGAAGAACAGAGTCTACTGATATACATTCAGAGGCAGCTTTTTCAAAATAAAAAGAGCCAGCTTTTTCTTTTTTTAGATGAAAAATTCTATTTAGCAGAAAACAAAAGACAGAAATCCTGCAGTATGTATTTCTAGGAGCTATAATTATAGTTCACCTCTTTTCAAGTTAAATTAAATCCATGATTAACAACGCTTTTGCTAAGAACCAAAATGGTATTTAGACCATCCTATGCCCCAAACCTCTTTCTTATCTTGTTACATTTCTAAAGATGAGATTCTTTCACAAGTGAAAGATTCCCTGAAGGACAGGTGTTTATAATGAAAGTGACAATGAGAAGTTGATGATTTTCATGTTAATTTAACAAATAAGGTGAAATCATTGAACAGTATCTCTAATTATAAAACAAGAACATATTTTTCTTCTGATTTTGAAACAGCACAAGTAGAGCTGTTGCTTTAAATTGATGCTTCAGGCAATCTCACACATTCCCTGATCACCTTAACATTTTACATACGGGTGGTATGCATATTTACTTGCAGTACATGCCCAAGGGTCAAAGTATGGTGTAGGCTGCACAATTAGAGTTATCAAATATTTATGCAGATGTATAACTCTGCTGGATATGCTTTGAGTGCTCTAACGCAAGAAACAAAATACGCGTGTGGAGGAAAACAATCTGCACAATACAAAGGCTATCTACATGCAATGGTTGCTGCAAACTTTCTTCAAATAATATTACCCAGCTTCTGTTTTTTTTTATCCCAGGCTGTCCAAAGAATGGTATTACTGAAAAAAAAATAAAAATGTAAGTAGCAGATCCTAGATTTCTGCCTCACTTAATTCACTCCTTTCTAAACATCTATATTCTTAAGTGCGATGGCAGTGATGGCAACGCTTTTTTTCTACTTCCTACTGTTGTAACGTGATACAGTGACTGCACATACAGAGATAAAGAATTTAAGAATGTGCTGCCTTGATCATAGGTAACTTCATATGTCTTGCCAAAAGGCAATAGGTTTCCCCCTCCGGGAAGTGGAGTTAGCCATAGCTATTTCCAGTTAATTTACGAAATAATTTTATAGTGTCAGAATCCCAAATTAAGGTGTAACGAGGCGGAGGAGATCTACGTGCTATCACAGCATCTCGTGATAAGTAACCTTCAAAGGAGTGTTAGATAAAATGGTCAGATGCGTACTTTACATGCATCATTTCTGGGACCTATCCCCAACTCTGCATGTCTGGAAAAAAGCAATTGGCAAATTAATTGTAAAAATGAGGGAGCTCCTTGGCTACTAAGGACTCCAGTGCTCCCTGGGAGCACAGAGCTGCTTATTTAATGGCAGGAATTAATGCCTGGCTAAGGAAATCTCAAGGGGCACCTCATCACGTAGCAGCTTTCAACCAGAGATCTGCAGACCTGGGGCATGCAAAGTGTCTTCCTCAGGTGACCATGAGGAAAGGTTAAAGAAAACAAGACTATTAATGTAAGAGGCTTACCAGAGGATGTGCCTGGCCCATCAAATAAAAATAAAAAGCCCTCAGCCTGTTCTAACTCAGTGTGTAGAACAGCTCCATCTTTTACAAAAAAGTAGGATTGCCTCCAACACAGTTAGAAAAAACTGACATTTAATGACAGTTGTTTCTAACAAGTTCTCTGGAATAACATCAATCTCATCTTTCAGATTGTGTACCATTTGTTGTCCTGTCACCTTGCTGCTGTTTTCATTTCAGAATTAACTGTGCAAATTAACCCTTTGTCACAAGAAGCACCGGACGTTTCATTTCGGTGTCCAGCCATGAAGGTCAACTTTTTCACCGAGGTGAGAGTCCCAGATCCTTCTGACGTCTCACAGCTTAGTTTGTGATCAGGAGGCAGACTTCTTCACAACTGTTTGCCATAATCTTGAATAATATGCGTACCCACTCTTATTTTGTAAAACGCACAGTGACTAAACACCAGACTGTCTTTGAAAAAAACCCAGACCCTCATCAACTGAATACATTTTCTGGGCTCTCTGCATACATGATTGAGTTGTGCGTACCACCCATACTCCCCTTGAGTTTTCACTGACTTGTTTTCAGGGTCAGCGCCCACCTAGCTGTCTGCAAGCAAAATGGACGTGCCAGGAAGCACAAACAAAAGTCTAAGGACGCAGTCACTCTGGGAATTACCACTGCCTATGAGCTGTGGTTGAGGGGGCCCTCTGTACCCCCCAGAGCGGGGTAGTTGGTGTCACCGGGTCAGAAGAGCAAAGCTCTGCTTGGGACTTCTCGCAGCCACAGCTGGATGGAGCAGGGGACTGGTAAGGGATAGAAACCTTCTTCCACATCACATCTGTTTCCCCCTCTCTCACAGAGAGCAGAATGGGACTTGCTATTTCTGATAATTAACAAACCCAAAGGACCACCGCTGAACAAGTACCATGACCAGCTCTGGCGTAACCCGATTGTAATCGCTTCTGCTTGCGCTTGTGGTGAAATTGGCCTTCGCGCATCTCTATGGGACCAGTGCCTGAGAGGCAGAACTGAAAGCACCGCACCTATCTTCTGGAAGAATCAACACTTGACAAAGTATCCTGAAATGTGTTTCTCTGCCAGAAGTTATACAGCACCAGGTTGAACCGAAAATTCCTTGTTGCTATGGTTGCCACTCGCTCTAAATCTCTTTACTACTCCTTGTTGAACAGCAGCAAAGGAGAATAAAAACATATACAAAGCTTGTAATTGCCTGGTGCATATTTTAACATTTCTCTTTGGTGGCTGCTTTAAATTATGCAGTAATATTGCTGGCATGCTTCTCCAGTCCCTCTTCCCTAAGAGGATACATTTTACAGTGCTGAAATTGGACACTGGGTGTAAGAATCACACATTTGAATATTTTTTTTCAGTAGCAGATGTGTCACACGCAATGTATTACAGCTCAAGCTGTAAAAATTAAGTGGCATTTGCATTCATTAAGCATACATGAAATCTAATTCCATTAGGTCCAGCAGCATTAAGGTCTGTCTGTTGCCGCTGATGTTACAGCTTAAGGACATTATATCTTCTGGCTAGATTCTGTTTCATAACCTAATAAAGACAGGAATTACATCCTGGCTTGATGCCTTTGCAACTCCAGCTCAGCGAACATACAACATGCAAACTGTAGATGTAAATTATTTATATTCATCATTGTCCAAAATATTAATTTACAAAAAAGGTTTAACAGATTAAGCAAACTACAGGCACCATTCCCACAGCAGAACTGATTTAAAAGACAATATGATTTGCTGAAGCCAAACCTCACTTCTAATCTTCCCGCTTTGTTACAGATGTGATATAGAAGAACCGTTAACATTTCATCAAGGCTATTTAAAGAATCAAAAGCTTACAGTTACATTTCAGTCAACTTCCCAGAAACGTTGATCTGCACAGTCCCCCAGGGATACTTTACTTTGTAGATTTTGGTGTTTTTAGCTGACATAGAAAGTAGGTAAGGAAAAGGAAGGAAAAACGTGAAGCAATTTGAATTGCAGCTTTTACAATTTATTCTGCTGAAAGGATAGTTTGGGTGCAGCACTACAAGTACAAGCCCGAACTCAGCAAATAAACCAATGTGGACAAATCGCTTGGTCTGCATGTAGTTTCACAGAAGACACCATGACCAAGAATTGTCCTCCCTTACCACTCTGAATCTATCAATTAAAAAGCATCTGAATTTTTACTGGCACTTTCTGTGAGATGAATCCAGGTGCCAGCGTAAGTTTTCATCCACTGCCTTTAATCTCCAACTACCAAATTAACAAGGATTCATGAAGTAGAAGTGCTTACCTTCAGAAGTCTTTGATTTCTTCTCTGATTCTTAATGGCACTGTCAGACTAGTCCTCCTGTTGGAAGTACCAGCAAAATGTTTATTTCTAATGAGCTGAACAACAAATCTATTTCCACGGAGATGCAAGAAACAGAAAGGGTTTACTTAATTATGTACAAACGTTGCCTTATTTTTCTCTAAGTAATTTCCCAGTGGTCTGAGATGTTATTTTTCAGAAATCAAAGTTCTCGGCTGTACCTACACCATAATTTCAATGGCATAAATGTCCACCACAGGCAAGAGATTATTATTTTTGCCTTTTCAAGGACTCTTTATGGACATTCTTATCCTTCTTTCACTTTAGAATGTGCTAAGTGTATATATTTTATTTATATATATAAATGAAAAATAAATGAAAATATAAAATTAAACTAAACTCATGGCAGCTTTATTTCCATTTCCAAATCATTCTGTCATCTCTTAAAAAAATCCCTCAAACTACCAAGATAGCCTTTGAAATCCTTCAGATCTAAGCTAAGTCACCCATATCTTTCTCCACAGTCAACGGAGAGAGATAAGAACCGTCAGAAAACAATCAATCTCATCTTCAAATAGGTGGCTTAGATAAGAGAGCTGAGCCATTTTGGAGGTCACTGTTTCCCTCTAGGAAAGAATGCATCGGACAGCTTAGATCACTAACTCATATAAAGCTCAACTTAACTGAGATTTCACTTGGCTGTCTATCTACTTTAACTGAAATCCACTTTGAGAGCACAGTAACAGCAGTATGTTTCCTATTATATTATTGCAACATTGTGGGAAGAAGCTAAGAAGCTGTACATCTTTTTATTTATGAGTCAACATAAATCATTTCACCTATAACAAAAATGCACACAGGGGATGACTTAGCAACAAATGGTCCAGTCTGCCAGTTGTATCCAACTTAGAGAAAAAGCCATAACGTAAAGTCCCGGTTATATTTAAGAAGAAATTAAATAAATATTTTTTGATGAAGTTGGAAAAAAAGTGGTATTTCATTTTCTGTTCTCTAGTTGTCATGTTTTCACATCGGTGTCTGTCTGGAACTCGACAAACCACAAAATATGAACCTATTTCTATGACACTTAAAGCTGGAGAAATGCAGAAGGCTGTGATCAGAGATCCTGGCTGCTTTGCACTGCAGAAGTGATACAAAACATGCAGAAAGGGCCCTTCAGGGGAAGCTGAGTTTACTCCTGTCTACAGCTTCTCTGCAGTGTTGATCTGCATGAGCTGGTCCTGGCCTTTCCACCACCATACTGTGCTGGAAATACAATACCAGATCAGTGTGAAAACATTTGCCTTGATGCAGTATGGACTCTGAGCTGGGAAACATTTTGTGCCAGGGTGGTGGTGTAGGGGAGGGAGATTTTTCATGAGTGTTCATGGCCCAGCATAGGAAACCGTCTTTCATTTAGAGAGGGCACCTACCTTCCTTCTCCTTCTCTCTCTGGCCCAGCACAGAGCTCCTGTCTGTAACAACAGAAACATGTTTTATGTAAATCACTGCCCAGTGGAGTCACTCATTATTAATGCAGACAGCTCTAAAGGGAGAAGCCCATGGCATTTCGCAGCAAGAACTGTTAATGAAAATGTCATTATAGAACTCAACCTGCAAACTATGAAATAGCCTCTCTCCCTATTTCTTTTTTTCCTGTCTTACACACCTCTCCATCTCTGGGTACATTTCCCTCAAGTCAATCTTTTTTGGCACCAAGTCACAGCTTTATCTGGAGAGGGGCATCAGTTTCTGGCAAACTGGTCATATTTGAGAGAAGGCACTATTTAAGCATTGTGGAAATGTGTCGGAAATACATTAGGTAGGTATGGGACTAAATGGCAAGGCTGAGGAAGCAGAGACTCCAATGACTGGCTGAAGGTTAGGCAATTTCCAGCCATACTGATCTGGAAGTTGCAACGTAGTCCTTTCCTACATATTCAGTGGAGTTGATGACTGAGCAACTTGTTTGCTTAAATCTTCCAAGTTCTTCATGCTTGTAACTCATATTGTTCACTGGAGCATCTTTCTGGCACATCTGTGTTGTGGGGATCTACCTATCTCATTCAAAAAGCCTAACCCAATCATTCCACCAAAAATTTCCCTGCTCCTTCAGACCATTTATATCTCAGCATAGTGGACTATATTAACTGGAAGCAACTGTCTGATAAACTGACTCAAACTGGCAATGAACACCCCTTTTTTCTCTGTTTCCTTGGGACTTTCCATGTCCATACCTGAATGTTGAGGGCTTTCCTTTGGAAAAAGATGCTATTGCTATCAGGGAGAGGTTACCCTGGTCTGGGTGCACATGTGCTGGTCATAGCTCACGTTCATAAGTTATAAGGGAATTAGATACCTTTATCCTTAAATCTGAGGGCTTTCAGATCTTGTCACAGAATCACAGAATCACAGAATAGTCAGGGTTGGAAGGGACCTCTGGAGATCATCTAGTCCAACCCCCCTGCCAGAGCAGGGTCATCTACAACAGGTTGCACAGGACAGCGTCCAGGCAGGTTTTGAATGTCTCCAGAGTGGGAGACTCCACAACCTCTCTGGGCAGCCTGTTCCAGTGCTCCACTACCCTCAAAGTGAAGAAGTTCCTCCTCATGTTAAGATGGAACTTCCTATGTTCAAGTTTGTGCCCACTACCCCTTGTCCTATCAACGAGCACCACTGAAAAAAGACTCCTCCCATCCCTCTGGCATCCTCCCTTTAAGTATTTGAAAGCATTAATAAGATCCCCCCTCAGTCTTCTTTTCTCTAGACTAAAGAGACCCGAGTTCCTCAGCCTTTCCTCATATGAAAGATGTTCTAATCCCCTAATCATCTTCGTAGCCCTTTGCTGGACCGTCTCCAGCAGATCCCTGTCTTTCTTGAACTGGGGAGCCCAGAACCGGACACAGTACTCCAGATGCAGCCTCACCAGGGCAGAGTAGAGGGGGAGGATGACCTCCCTCACCCTGCTGGCCACACTCTTTTTGATGCACCCCAGGATGCCATTGGCCCTCTTGGCTGCCAGGGCACATTGCTGGCTCATGGTCATCCTGTTGTCCACCAGGACTCCCAGGTCCCTTTCCACAGAGCTGCTCTCCAGGAGGTCAGCCCCCAACCTGTACTGATGCGTGGGGTTATTCCTCCCCAGGTGCAGTACCCTACATTTACCCCTGTTGAATTTCATTAGGTTCCTCTCTGCCCAACTCTCCAGCCTGTCCAGGTCACGCTGTAAAGCAGCACAGCCTTCTGGCACGTCAGCCACTCCTCCCAGTTTAGTGTCATCAGCAAACTTGCTGATGCTACACTCTATCCCTTCATCCAGATCATCGATGAATATATTGAACAGGACTGGACCCAGTACTGACCCTTGAGGGACACCACTTGTTACTGACCTCCAACTAGACTCTGCGCCACTAACCACAACCCTCTGAGCTCTATCTGTCAGCTAGTTCTCAATCCACCCAGCAAAGGGCTACAAAGATGATTAGGGGATTAGAACATCTTTCATATGAGGAAAGGCTGAGGAACTTGGGTCTCTTTAGTCTAGAGAAAAGAAGACTGAGGGGGGATCTTATTAATGCTTTCAAATACTTAAAGGGAGGATGCCAGAGGAATAGGAGGAGTCTTTTTTCAGTGGTGCCCGTTGATAGGACGAGGGGTAATGGGCACAAGCTTGAACATAGGAAGTTCCATCTTAACATGAGGAGGAACTTCTTCACTTTGAGGGTAGTGGAGCACTGGAACAGGCTGCCCAGAGAGGTTGTGGAGTCTCCCACTCTGGAGACATTCAAAACCTGCCTGGACGCTGTCCTGTGCAACCTGTTGTAGATGACCCTGCTCTGGCAGGGGGGTTGGACTAGATGATCTCCAGAGGTCCCTTCCAACCCTGACTATTCTGTGATTCTGTGATTCTTCCACCTGAGCTTTTTCAGAAGGTCCTTGCTCAGCCATGCAGGTCTCCTTCCCTTGCCTAATTTCTTTCTCTTTGGGATGCACTGATCCTGAGCTTGGAGGAAGTGACGCTTAAATAGTAGCCAGCTCTCTTGAGCCCCCTTACCCTCTAGAGCCCTCTCCCATGGGATTTCTCCAAGTAACTCCTTGAAATTATCAAAGTTAGCCCTCCTGAAGTTTAAGGTTTCAACTCTACTTGTCATTTTGTCTATACTACACTTAATCCTGAATTCTATCTTCTCATGAACACTGCAGCCCAGTCTGCCCCCAACCTTTACAACCTCCACCAGTCCCTCTTTGTTTGTCAGTACCAGGTCCAGTAGAGCACCTTTCCTTGTAGGCTCCTCCACCACCTGAGTCAAAAAGTTGTCATCAATGCACTGGAGGAACCTCCTGGACTGTACATGCCTAGCTGTGTGGCCTTCCCAGCAGATATCAGGGTAGTTGAAGTCTCCCATGAGAATCAAGGCCTGTGATTGTGAGGCGATTTTCACCTGTCTGTAGAAGGCCTCATCAACTAGCCCATCCTGATCAGGTGGCCTGTAATAGACACCCACAACAGTGTCTCTCATATTACCCTGCCCCTTGATCCTTACCCACAAGCTCTCAACTTGCTCTTCATCTGCTCCCAGGGAGAGCTCAATACATTTCAGTTGCTCTCTCACATAAAGAGCAACTCCACCGCCTCGCCTCGCCAGCCTATCTTTCCTAAAGAGAACATAGCCCTCCATGACAGTGTTCCAGTCATGTGAGCCATGTTGTCCTGGTTTGAGGTAAAACAGAACCAATTTTGTTCAGTAACTTCGCTTCTTAGCTGGGCCTCTTCTAACTACTGAAATTAACTGCATATTGTGCAGACAATGTTCGCTCTCTCAGAGTGATAAGACCAATGTTTATAGCCGATGCCCAGGCATGGGATGCAGAGAGGCTCTGGCTTATACTTATTGCTGTAACAGCCAAGGCCAACCAACTTTGATATTTGCCCCGTTGGAGGGTCGGAAGCGGAAAAGCATAGTGGGGTCCCACCTGCGGGGAGGAGCGGACAGGACAGGTGACCCAAAACTGACCAACAGGGTATTCCATCCCATCTGCCTCATGCTCAGTATAAAAGCTGAGGGATCAAAGGGTCACTGGCTTTTCCTTCAATGGCCAATGTCTGAGGAGGATTCTGTTTGTCTGCCTGTGATCCTGATCCTGAGTGCAGATCCGGAATCCAGTTCCTGTCCGTCACTGAGTCCAGCCTGGGACTGCCCCAGTGCCAGCCAGTGTCGTGACTGTCATCTCGGGAGCTTGATACAGTTTTGTATATTTTTCCTTATTTCTTTTTATTTTATTATTAATATTTCATTAAAGTAGTTTAATTCCTTCTAAACTCATAAGTGTCTTTTTCCTCTTCTGCCTCTCTCTTTGAAGAGGGGTAGAGGGGAGCACCTGTCGGTCCCGTATGGGGTCCCCCAGGTCCGCAGTAGCCGATTTGGCCTAAACCATGACAGATCTGTATTTTATGCATGCGTTTATATTAAGCCCTCCAAAATTTGTGGATAAAGCCAGTATCTTTTATTAAAATAGCTACCATATTTATAGAAATACCCAAGATTTTAGACACACAGAAAGCGATGAAAGCGTGTGTCCAAAAGTTTGTCCATTTTTTTTCTAGCAACTTTATTGGCCTATTAAAAATCATACTACTTGACTCACAAACCCTATCTCCCTTATGAACTGACAGAGTAATGACTATAAAAGCCTAAAGCCTATAATCACAGGATCACAGAAGGGTTCAGGTTGGAAGGGACCTCTGGAGGTCACCTTGTCCAACCCCCCTGCTCAAGCAGGGCCACCTAGAGCCAGTTGCCCAGTTGCCCAGGACCCTGTCAAGACAGCTTTTGAACGTCTCCAAGGACGGGGACTCCACAACCTCCCTGGGCAACCTGTTCCAGTGCTCAGTCACTCTCACAGTAAAATAGTGTTCCCTGATGTTCAGACAGAATCTCCTGTTTAAATATACTGTTTAAACTGCACATCGACCCTCATTTGTGCTTAGTACACACCATCCTAGCTTGTCAGTACATTCCTTTTCCCATCAGCTTGGAAACAGGTTTAGGCTTTTACACTGCCATATTATAACCCACCGGTGGCAAAAGGGAAAATTAAGATGAGTCTATTTTTTTTTCTCAGCACAGAGTGGCAATTCAATACGATGTGGCAAAAGATGGCAAAAAGAAAAAGAAAAAAAGAAGCAGCATCATTTCCCCATTCTGCAAAGAAGCAGAGGGACTGAGAGACTGCCACCAGCATAAGCCTGTTCCCCCTTCTCCTGTTACTGTCCTTGGCAAGAGGATGGAAAGAGTACTGAAAATGTTCACACCAGGCAGTAATAGACAGCCAGCGACGGGCGGGGAAAAGCAAAGCAAAGCTGTTTCTTGCTGAAGTGTTAAGAAATAAATGTAAGTCCAACAGGCAGACAAAATGTAACCGGCATTTCAGAAACTGCTCTTTTTGCCTTTGAAACTTGCACCCCAGTTTGGCAGCTAGCGCTGGGGGAGGCCACTAGCACGTCCCACCTGCCGCAGGATGCCCGTGGGACAGCCAGCAGTGCTGTGCCATAGCCCGCAGTGATTTGCTGTGGATCGTCCCTGGATCCGACTGCTATTTATTGTGCAGGACACATATAACGTTATGCCTCGGTGGATGTACTTCACTGTCATGCCTGATCAAAAGTGTTGCCTTGGAGCGATCTTAGCTTGAGAGAACCCCAAGCAGTTTTATAAGTAAGAAGTCACCCCAAGGTGACACTTGAGAGGAACAACATTAAAGTGTACTCATCTCTCTTGTGTCCCTGGCTACTTCAGAAGCTCACAAAAGAAGCTAGCTCTGCTAGCTGGTACTCAGAGAGTAAAAGGACCCTTATGCCCTTGTTCATGTTTTATTAGGGCTTCCTAAGTAGAAAACTAACTAAAAATGCTGACTCTTGTCATGAACACGGGAGTTTTACGTAAAGATAGTTAAGTGGAAGATTTATTTTAAGGATATTTAAGTAAAGATAAAAATATGCAAGCTAGTGAGCTCACTCTTTCTCAAACCCAGGGAGAGACCAATGGCATAGAAATGACACTTCAGGCCTGATCTCAAGGCACAAAACCGATTAGTTACACGCAGAAGTCATACACGCACGCACACATGCAGGCAATCCCCCTGAGCAATGCAAGCTGCAGTCCCCCAGGGATTTTCCTTCAGCTCCAAGGAAATGCCTCCATTGTGTGCGGAGGTGTGGGGCAGAGATGCCTGAGCTCCAGAGCCAGCAAAAGCACAGCCAGCACAGGGCAACACAGCACCTGCGCTAAAACGCCTGGCTGACACACGCCGAGTGCACGTTTTCCATAGGCAGGGCTGAGGCACCACGCCATCTCCGCACCACGCGGCTACTGTTCAGCCCAGAGACCCTCTCACTGTGGGGCGAAGGAAATGTTCTCCCCTTGAATCCACCGCATGCCGAGAGCAGACAGTGCTTTTGGAACGTGCTTCTGGTCAGCGCTTACAGCATTACTGCCAAGACCACGCTTTCCTGCTCCTTGATTCAGTCTGCCTGCAGCGTCTTCACTGTTCTCTCTAAATTGATTTTCTCCCCATAGGTACAGTACCCACAAGCAGACGAACAGATTAAATTCTCTTTACGCTTTTGTCTCTTCTTCTTGCTAGGCTTATTCATAAAAGTAAGGCTCCAGCGTTGTCTTATAGCCCTCAGTCAGTTCTGTCTCCACCTGCTGAAATCAGGAACATAAATCCCAGACGACGGGCTGCAGCCAGCAGCCAAGAATGGGTTAAGTGAGTCTCTTGGGCAAAATAAAAAACGACGCTTCTCTGTTAGTATCTGAGATGGGACTTGCCTCGGGTAAAAGCACTTGGGATGGAACTGCCAGTGTTATTTATCTCCTCAGTCTGACAAACATTTGAAGGGAAGGATTTGTTAAAGATTCATCAACTTTTCTCATTTGTTTAAGAGCTGAGAAATCCCACACAGAAGCCCTCAGAGCAGACCTTTTCTGAAGGCGGGGAAGAGTCCTCTGGTGAGAAAACAAGCAGGGCAGCTTCCTTAGGAGCAAGAAGAGCTTCACTTTTCAGACAGCATCCCTCAGAAAGAAGCAAAGCAGGCCACCTTCTCCTTTCCCCACCAGGTCAGCAGGGGAATCCCAGTTCTGCGCTATGCCGGAGGTCACCACAGACACTAGAACATCCTCTCCGCTTTTACAGTGCATGTAATTTTTAATCTGCCCATGTGGATCCCAGTAAAGCCACCATCATCAGCCAACCCCAAACGCTTCTGTGACATCAAGTACTCTAATAGATTTTTCTTAAGTTGCTCTACTAAAAATGGGGGGAAATAGCTATTTCCTCTCATCCACATCAAAGCGCAAATTTTTCATGCTTTGGAAATTATCTTTCTTTTTACTACACAGTGCACCAGAGTCTTGTGTCCCAAAGTCCTCTGAAGAGCTAACATACCAAAGATGCATATCAGATCCCATCAAGTCATATAAAATGGACCACTCTGAAAAAAAAGGTCCTTGGAAACCAACCAAAAGACTTTGCAATCCAAAATACAGTAAAATTAATTTAATTTTTCTGAGCTTTTTGAAAGATCCAATGCTGCTAAACACTTAGAGATAGTTCAAGAAGTTCTTCAATGAAATGATTTTTTATCAGAAAGTAGCAAGCGGCTGAAACAAGTGTTTTGCTGCGAAACATAGCGGCACTGCCAGAACTTTTGTCAGAAAAGATTTTTCATCTCTAGGGTGTGATTTATGGTCAAAACCCAAGAGAGGCTTAGAATTGACAATAGCCTAAAGTCCTGGGCTTTCACAGACCTGAACTTAGGACCCCTGTGTACTAAGCAGGTACTATAAATCACCAAGCTATTAACTACCTACCAAAGTCAGCCTCTCACTTTCACAGGTTGGCACTGCTCCATTTCGCATAAAAAAAAAAAGAAGATTGTGAAGGAGATCTCCGATGTTTCTGTGGTCAGAGTGCTTTTCTGGAATCTGGGAGGCCGGCAATGTTGAATCTTTTTCACCTGATGTGAGCTGATTAATGAACTGTTGGCTATGCTAAGTGAGGATCTTTCTTTCTGCATTTTTTTCCCCATAAAAATAGAAGGAACTTGGTTTCAGCCCTACATGGAACAGAAAAGGGTTTGGATTTTTTTTAAACCTCAAAGTTGTGTACAACTAGAAAAACATCTCTCACCCAGCTGTTAGAGATGACTCATCCTTGTAAGATGGCCTTAATTTTTTGGGGGGACACTCAATAGCTTCCGGGTGAACCACAGTGCTGCACGTAATGGGCACATCCTGAAACGTAGGGGCCTCTAAAGCAAGCCTGGATTAAATGAGGCTCCTTGGAGTTTGGCAGTAGGGATTCAGGTTTAACATGGACTGAGAGGGAGAGAGCTGCAGGAGCTGAGAAGTTGCGAGTTTACGATTCGCCTGTCTCTTTTGACCAGGGCTCTACTGCTTCATGCTTAGGGGGAATCAGGATTCAGGAATGAGAATTTTTTTTTTAAAGCAGCCTGCTTTTGGATATGGGCAATGAAACGAAACATTTGCTGCAGAGGGACCACACAGTTTTGCAGTTTGGATGCATCTAGGTCCCATTTTAGCCTTAAATCAACCTTGGGATATAACAGTTCATTCTAGTCTAGTGCCTCTGCTTTCACCTTACCACAGGTTACCCGGGGGCCATCACACGGCCAATTATTGTTTCATGTAACCAGCAATAAAACTACCTATCTGGATCAGTGCACACTTATATATCAACAATAGGACATGATTTAGGAGTCCTGGGTCCTGCTGTTTCAGATACAAAACCACAATGAAGTGCAGCCACCATGTCAAAAGTTGCTCTTGGGGCCAGGCTTTGGGCAAAGTGGAGTGTACCCAGGAGATTTCAGCTTCACCCATGCAAAACAGCTGTTTCAGAGTTGTGCCATTACAAATACCGTCTGCATAGATACACATACATGCACATCCCAGCTAAGCGAGACAGGAACAACTGCCTGCAGCCTGGAATTTTTACCTTTGAGCGTCCCAGGATGGCTGAAAGGATAGGCAAAAGAAGCAGGCTACATCCTGCAGCCTGTGAGCAACAAGATATCTGCACAGTCCTATTTGCTGTTTTTTCACACATGAGCAGAGCTGGAGGACTGTGTAGCATTAAACTTCTCACAGCTCTTCCCAGAATACCTGAAATCTCCTCCTTCTTCTCAAGCCCATGCAAACCTTCCTCCCCAGGCCCTGAGTAAGGTGCCTCTGAAATGGTCAGGTCTCAGGTCCCACCAGCTCCAGGAGGCAAACACGTCACTTTTCTCGCAGCCTGTCAGCAAGCATAAGAGCATATCATGCCTGGATATATATTGCCACTTTTGTCCCTTCACTCTTTCAACCCCATTTCCTCAAGCAGTCACAATAAAAAAAAAAAAAAAAAAAAGAAAACCAAACCAGTAACTTTATTAAAACTACTTTCTTCACCTGTAGCAGGAGTATATTCTACTGAGGAAGTATTCCCTTTGCAGATTAAAAGTCAGTTGCACAATTCTTTAGGATAGAATAAAACCGAGTCCCCTCCAAGCAAAAATGTACCTGGGTGTCTAGGGATCTCCTGAAAATCTCCAGCTCATCAAAGCACTGAAATAGGTAGAGAGCTGGGAGAAAACACGATGAAAGCAGGAGCTGATCTACCTTTTCCAGTCAGTCCCCACCTACACCAGCCCCAAGGAAGAGCATGTAGCTGCCTGAGCATTCCTGCAGCAATTACTTATCCTTTTCTTAAAGACTTCAGATAGCCGAAGGCCCACTGTCCCTTTGAAAAGCCAGTGAGAGTTGTTCTTCCTCTTTTCCTCCTCCAAAATAGCAGTTTTAGACTGGCTCTTACAAACATGAAATACCATTTTTCTTCTGAAAACTTCCTGTGAACACGCAATAACTCTTAAGACCCAGGAGTTGGGCAGAAATCCTTTGGGATGTCAACGGTGCTGCCTTCATTTCAGGTGTGCTGGATGACAGCTGACATACTCACAGCAAACATGCAATGACACAATTATGTTTATCTGTGCATAGTGTTTAGCTTGTGGTCATCGTCACAGTAGATAAAGCTCTCATGTCCCATTTGAAGAGACAGGTAAACAAGTTTAGCTTAAAATAAGAATATCAACCACCTATAGTGTTTCCTGTGTGACAGACTGTATGTGTTTGTGCATATGTGTATGACAGACAGTGCTGGAATATTTTAAACATTAAACTGCTGCATACAGAGATTGGTAAATTAAATAATCATTCATTAGTTACCATAGTGATGCAGACGCAATCACAGCGAACAAAGAAGGAATGGGATGGGGGGACACATGACAGAACAAATGCTGACAGGAGCAAGGCCCTGCATTGATTTTTGTTAATATATTTTTATTTATTAAAATCCCCAGACTGCAGGATCTTGTTTCATATTCATTAGTGTTTCACCTGCCTGCAAAGGGAGATGGCAGATACTCTGATACAGCCTGAAGTATCCAAATCCTGAGCTGAAGCAAATTGGTACAGCTCTGTTGACTTTGGCAGAGAGCAGCCAGTTTATGGCAGCTGGGGATCTGGCAAAAAAAAAAAAAAAAAAAAAAAAGAGCATCTAATTCTCTTTAGCTTCTGCAGCAACTGAATTCTACTGCATCCTCTGCCACTTTATAACTTCTTACAACAGGGCTCCCCAGTAAACAAGCACAGACAGGGAGAAGCCGTCTTTCCCACAGCCAGCTGGCGGGTTTAGCCATATAACTGTCATTAATTTCAATGGCAGCTATATAGCTCAGTCTTCTAGTCAGCCTTGAGAATCTCATCAATAATACCTTTGCTGCTGATAAGAGAAACAGCATGGGGTTAAGAGTCGTGCTCATCAGGCAGGGTTTAAGCAGAGAGGGATGCCCCGGCCCCTCGGTCCTCCTGCTCGCAGGTTGCGCTGCGCCCAGCTGCGTCACCCGCACCCCTGCAGCACCCAGGCACGGTGGCAGCAGCATCCGTCTCTAGGAGGCTAAACGAGACAGAGAAAAAGAGGACTATGCCCTCCCTTGGGTCACTGGCAGACATGCCCATGGTCAACTGCCTGATGATAATGCTAACTGACTGACCCGCTGAAAGGCCAATTAAAACTTTTTATTTCTGCACGTGTATTTGGATAGAAGAGAGTGTGCTGATAGATAGAAAGTGTGCTGAGACTAATGCCAAGGTCTGGGCTAGAGGGCAATGTCTTCCCCAAGCCAGGGCAAACTGCCTCAGCCCTGTCCTCTGCCATCCATCCCCTCACCCCAGCCGGTGGCAGCGGGCAGATGAGCTCCTGGCCTGCTACCCTACACAGTAAACCATCAGCAAAGGGCAGTTTGCACTGAAACACCAACACTAGAACATCACGTGGTTACAGGTCCCCTCTTTTAATCCACCACCACCTATTTGCCGGTGACAAACTATGACAAAGGAATGGGGTGGATGACTGGGACAGTAACAACTCGGACGCAGCAAACACAAGAAAGACACCAGACCGTGTGCGTCAGACATGGAGTGGCCTTAGAACAAACCCCCACCACAGCCTGAGTTTGTTGCTCTTTGGGCTTCTGATGCTTGTCCAAAGCCAGCGTAAATCTCCCAAAAGCCGTGACTAAGAGTCAGCTTTTGGCTAGTGATTCTCAACAAAGTCCATGTAGAATGGGTGACCTATTGCAACCCTTTTTTAGGAAGTCAAGTATATCTCCCATATACCAGAAATATTATGTAGATGTTCCAAGAAAAATCATTAACGTCTTAGAGGCAGAAGTGAAAGTAGGAAACTGGGCAGCATCGTGCCCAGAGCTCTGCCTGCAGTCCATTCTCACAGTACCCGAATGTTTCTGTCCAAAATGACCATCAGTTATCACTGACCATTAGGGCCTACATAGCACATTGCATGAATGAATCTGGGCATCCTCCTCTGAGCTGCATTGTCCAGATACCCACTGTGAGATCAGGCACTCTCCAAAATGTTGCAAGCAGAAAGCCAGGCTGAGATCCCTTCCCTCAGCTCTAGATCGGTGCTGTAAGAAAGAAAGGCCACAGAGGCATAAAGAAAGCCCCAAAATATCCAGTGGCTACCTCTACTGTGAATGGTGTAAGATGCAGCTGCAAGTACCGCAGTCATCCCCCAGCAGGCACTTGCAGACAAGCCCCAAGCCGGAGGTGCAACACGAGACTATACAGCTCAACGGAGGCGGCTGGAGCGCGGTTGATGAAAGGACGCTATTTTCTGCAGCATGAGCTGGGCACTGGGAGCAAAGCAGCCTTGCTGCACGCTGGATAGCAATTCAGTCCCTCTTCTTACACTACTAGCCAAAGACATCTGCTCAGGAATGTCTTAAATCCCTCAGCATCATGTAGCTTTTGTTTAAAGGGCCGTTGTTCTCTAGCCCTTTAGATAAATAGGTATTATTAAATCTACTTAGACATCTTGAATACAGTAAATAATAGCCATCTTTACATAGAAACCTTGATGATAATTCCACTGGAAATGACCAACCTGTTCTATCTGCAGGTAAGAGAACCAGTATGAAACTTTTTCCTACTTCATTAAAAAAGAAAATACCCACTTCGCTGCTATATTGTGAGCTGTGAGAGGAAAAAAGGTTATGTTTACAAGTCATATTTTGTGTTACATTTTAGCTGATTCTAAAGACTCTCTATATACAGTCTGAGTCCTGGAAGCAGACCTCTGTGCAGAAGAGAGCAGTCAGAGGTTACTGGTCTGCATTTTTTTATTTCTGTTTTATGTGTTAAGCTGCTAATAGCCTCAAAACAACCTCTTTGTATTCACAGCACTCTGAAAAGCACAAAACCTTGAAAACACAGCTCGTCTCCTCTCTCACTTCCACAGGTACTAACTGGGAGTCATGCTGCTGAATACAAGAGGAAAGAAGCATCTCCCATGTGCTCCTGCGGCTGCTCAGCCCTTACCGCCCTGCAGACACCACCGGTCCTTGAGGATGTGGCCTTTTACCAGGACTCACACCTCTGGCAGAAAATTCTCCTCCCCACACAGCAATCAGGCAGCAGCTGATTAAACGGCTCCCCATTTGCCTTTGCAGCAAAGCAAGCGCCTCTCTGCAGCCGGGCTCCATCCACAGTACTCGCTGTTCTCCTCAGGCATCAGTAAAGCTTGGGCTGCCAACACTCTTCCCCGTATGAGACGTGTCCCGCGCTCTTACCCTGTGAAGTCACATAATGGAACCGCATATGGGGTTGACATTGTTAAGGTTAATGATATAACAACAGAAAGCACATTTACAGGCAGACGGATTATAATAATTGCTCGAGCGAACAATACGAGCAACATACTGCCAATTGGCCTTCGGTGTGCTTTAGCAGTGTTGTCGTCATCATCCCATTTTCACAACGGGTAGTACTCTATCTCTGATCCTGGGGGACGTGATGCTTTCCACAGAGACTCTCTGTACATAACTGCTGACCACACATAAGACAAACACGCACCCTATAGCTTACTGTATACCCTAAGGCACCACTGGGTGCCCCTCCTGCAGCTTTGCGGCACTCAGAGAAGGGGGTGATGCGGTTTCAGTGTCGCATGTGTCTTGCCTTTGACTTCCTCGCCAAATGGTCAGCTACTGATTGCAGGTGTTTAGCAGCAAGAGGCCTTCAGCACCAACCCAGTGAGGCATTAACTGCTTTAGCACCGTGCGCTGAGGGGGCACAGAAAATAAAAAGCAACTAAATCGAGAGATTCCCCTCCCCGTCCCAAACCCAAGGGAGGCCACTTCTTGATTTCTTTACCTGATAGTCCTGTTTCGGGATCTTTTCAGTAGTGGTCATGACTTTTTAATGGTTTTGTGTGATGAAAGCCTTTGACAAGAGCATGTGTCACTGAAAGCGCAGTGGTGAGCCATGGCTTTCATATATATGTTAACCAGCCTTTATGGCATTACGGGGCCTGGGTGACACAAGAGTAATTCAGTTAAGCTGCAGCGAAGTACGCGGTTTCTGTACTATACATCAGAAGACAGAGGAGCGTGGGACTGAAAGGCGAACAGCCAGAGAGCAGCCAGCTCCATGGCGTCCCACAGCACGCAGTTAATATGGAAATGCCACTGTGCGAAACACGTGGGACACACTCTGCTGGGGACAGGGCTGCTGGGACCGCTGCGTTGGGAAAGCATGCTGTGAAGAAAAGCCTTTCCAGCCAGACAAGTGTTTACGCACAGCTTAATGCTGAAGTGAGAATTTGGGACAGCTTGAAGCGCTGAAGAATATCACGTTTCTGCTGCAGATAGCCAGATTTGCCCACAAGCAAAATTCACTCAGAGACGTATACAAAGTCAATCTGCTTTTCCCTTCCCCCCCACCCCCCACCCCTCATATATAAGAGGAATCTCTGGCTGGTGTAAATCTGCCTTTGAATGAAACTCATGCCTCTAAACTCCTTCGGAGCCTTTTGAAAATCTTACTTAAAAATTCCTGGTTTCCACCAAGATAACAGTTGTCTTATTTAGAAAATGGCAATAGTCTCAGCATCTGTCCAAATTTGCAGTCTCTAAGGAGAGCTAATGAATAAATGCAAGTATTCTGCTTTGTTGGTCTTTTTAATTTAGTATTTTCTACAGAGGCTTAAAAAGTATCATCTACTATAACATGGAATCTTGAGATGAACAGAACAGAATAATATGAAATCAAACATTTCTGAGGGTAACTTAAAGCCATTTATTGGATTTCTATTTCTAGGCTTCAATTAGAGTAACATAATTTGTAAAAAGCTGAACAGGTAATCAAATTGCAATCAGCAAATCTTCTTAAAAAAAAGAGACGGAGAGAGAAAAGATTTAAACAACAAGCTTTACAGATAGGAGAATAAAAGTAAATTCACTTCTACAGCCCCATGGGAAAATCTAGATGTAATCAATTCAGGGTAAAATTTAATTAAAAGACAGAGCAATGGGATGGGGGACAAAATTCAGGTATATAGGAAATCTTTGAGAAATACTCCTGTGAGAACACAGTAAGACCATTGTTATTCTGCTCATACAGTTGAGTCACATCGGGAAGCAATCCATATACATGCATCATCTGACCTACGGGAAAAAAAAATAGCCTCATTTTCTCCCCCTACCCAAGTAACTCCCAGCTTAGAGAGGTTAAAAGAGCACAACAACTGCTTGACAGCATTCCAAATATTTCTGTGCCTATCCCCAAAATAGTAACTGGTTTATCAGTCATTTTTTATCTAAATCTTAACTCCTCACTGGCCTGCCACATAATTTTGGTTGAAAATAACCTAGAAATTAAGCATAATAATAATTACAAAAGGGAGAGAGAAAGATAACGGACAGTCAGGGTTTTCTTTAACTAAAACCCAGTATTGAGCACTCTGAGAAAGAAAAACTATTCAGTAAGGCACATAATCCATTATTAAGGACAAATTTGTAACTCATTAGGAACAGTAAGTTAATGTACGCTACAAACAGCAAATTATGTAAAACTGCATCAACTATTATATACTTATTATAAGCAGAAGATTATACGGCTCCCTTAGAAAACACTTGGGAAATGCTAGCCATTGAAAGATGGGGTGAGGAAAAGACATGAAACATAACAAAAATGGAAGAGTCTGATGTAGCAAAGAAAGCGTTACACTTGATTTGAAAAGCACGAAAAAATCAAGCCTAAAATGCCAAGTGATAAATTAATTAAATCCTTCATTGTAAAGTGCAGATGATATACAGCATTTCATTTATTGAATTTTTTTTTGGCAGGACGCTGCAGCATAGGATGTGCCAGATCCTCAGCCAGTGGCAGTCGTTACCAAGCCATGATTCAGCTCAGGTACCAGCACTGCCCACGGGAATGCTGAGAGTGGACCAAACAAAAACACGCAAACATCTCAACACCAGGGCATGCAAACAGAAACAAAAGACACCTGGCAGGTGGGTCAGATACCTCCAGCGATTTGGAAACAGCACACAGCACCTTCGCAGCCATGCTACAGCTCCAGACTGAAGGCCAAGCAAAAAAATTTAGAGTTTCAAACTTCCACCTGAGCGGAGAACATTGTGTCAGGATAGTTGACATGCATTTCGGCACTCGTAGTAGTGAGAATATGCAGGAAGATTTTCACAAGGCTGGTCAGTTCTGCCAACTGTGTGAGGCCACTCATGGTGTGCTGCTCTCCGGGGACCCTTCCAGAACAGAAACAAGTACAGGGAGTGGTCCCAGGCCACTCCATGGTGGACTTTTGTGGTGACTGCCCAAAATATAAATAGCTCCTATCCATCACTACCACTCCCTGCGGGCTACTTACTCCTCAGCGTACGACTTCCTTGCTCCTTCCCTGGTATACCTGTGCCTTTACAGAGGCCTCCAGGTCACGCTGTAGCGTGCAGCTGCAGAAGAAGGGAATTTGTGGGTGAGAACTACCCCCATCCACATCAGACCTATTTTCCAGATAAATATAGGGTTGTCTAAAGAGTAACCACTGAGATTTTCATATAAGCTACAAGCCAAAACAAAAACCCAACTGTAATTTCAAAACAGCCTTACTGCTGTACACCTGTGACTCCTGCACACGTACTGGAGTTCTGCACCCGTATGTATAAAACTGGGCTGTGCCATCATTGTACAAGGACAGGGAGCTCAGTGGTGGGCTGCAGGGAAACCTTGAGTAAGTAAAAGTGAAAATCAAGGAGAAATATATGTCCCTACACTCTGAATAAGGTTCATGCTGTCCTCGTAACGCTAGGAGGTAAAACATTTCAGGCAGGAATGTAGTTGTCTAAGTTGACAGCATTCCTTCAAAACTCTGAGTTATGATTATAAGGAAGAGTGTCCTCTTTGTGATTCCTTGGGAGAGGTTTCCAACTTTCAAAAGGAAAATGAGAGAATTTGCAGAAGAGAGGTTAAAAAGTTTCTCACTGATAGATGCAAGCAAGATGTTGTTCTGTTCTGTTTAGGCCTTTATAAAATGTTCACTGCCTGTCAACTGCGGTATTAATTATTGATAGGGGAAAACCAGCAGGCAGCACTGCATTCAGTTTGATTGAGGGTGAGGAAATGTGCTGGCTTGTACCACCAAATACAGAAAGTACAGGAAGCTGTCTCAAATGCAAAATAATTTTTAAAAGGAAATTTCCATGAGAAAGGATGACACTGGTAAGAATAAATCCTGTTCCTCTCTCAGTCCCACTTTTTCTGAGTAAATGAGTATACTAAAGGGCTTTTACTTCAGCTGAAACGGTGTATCACATTAACATGCTTTCCTAAACTTTTATTCTAACTGCTAGGAAAACAAAAGTGAAAAACCAGTTAAAAGCACTCAAAACCAAATGAACAGCAAAAACCCTAACAGCCAACAAGGGTTCTAATACAAGAAAGTAGAAGAAATACATATATAAAGTAGAT
The DNA here is from genome assembly GCF_965231255.1 of Vanellus vanellus. Classification (NCBI taxonomy): domain Eukaryota; kingdom Metazoa; phylum Chordata; class Aves; order Charadriiformes; family Charadriidae; genus Vanellus; species Vanellus vanellus. Next base: position 46,277,876 of record NC_138907.1, on the reverse strand, counting down.
GCATACAATATTTGCTGGAAGTTAGCTGGAATTATGGATGTGCTGGAAGATCCACAGTCAGATTTTGCTCAAAATCAGATGACGGTTCAGTGTGTCCGGAGTTAAACTGTGTGTCACAGAAACCTCCTAGGATTTTAGGCCTAAATGGAAAAAAACTCATGACACCGGCTATTTGTAAGAAATTTTGCCAGCGTGGCAAAAAGTTCAGCTGAATAAAAAGTCGAGGTGTATGCTGTGTGTGTGCTGGATAAGCAGTGCGTATTGCCCAAACCGAGATGTGTTTGGAAAGTTCACTCCCAAAGACAACACCGGGGGTGGTGTTTTTTCCAACCTAAAAAATCCTTCTATTGATTTTCCTCCCTTTAAAGAAATCACATGCCTACCACATTTCAAAGGAAACTGTCCATCCTGCAAAAGCTCTTGTTTTTCTGCTGTTGCTTTTCCCTGGGTCTCGGTAGGGGTGCAGCTACACAGCTGAAATGTGTATACAGCGGGCTAGCACACTGCTCACCCAGTGTATAGTCAAAATCCCTGCAGGCAGGGAGGCTGGCCTTAGTGCTAACAGCTCCTGCAGAATAAGAGATTCAGAAGTGCTAATGAAAGCCCTGATGAAGAAACTGAAGAATTTTTCAGACACTATAAGAAAGCAATCTGTAATCAGGTGTATAATTACACATGATGGTTGACACACGAAGTCCTACCTAAACTTCTGGCTTTCCTCTCCTTCTCTTCACAATAAAATCTTCCTTTTTCTTTTTTTCCCTTTCTGTCTTTCCTTCTTCTTCTACATAAACTGTGTTCTTGGCCCTTTGAGTAGATTTACAAGATCTACTCCTGACCTAGTTTCCTATTGTTACTCCTGCAGCTCTCATCAAGAAACTTGGCAGAACCAAAAGGCTTAGCAGCAAGGCAGTGAAGTCCTCTAATGAGCTACATCAGTGAGCAAACTTTCCCCAGCCTCACCCTGCCCTTGTTTCAGTTTCTTTGTCATTCAGGTCAGGAGTAAGCTCTCAAAGGAAGAAGCCTGAACTCCTTCTTGGAGCAAAGACTCCGGAACCAAGCTCTTGAATTTAACCAGAATAGCAGCCCGTGGAGGACCCTAGGAGCAAGCAAGGACATTTTGAACTTTTAGAGAAGAAACCAAACTCACTTGTCCTACTTGGAGACTTACAGCTTTGAGCAGAAACATCTGATTTGGCGTGCCCCTCTTGGAAGCTGATAACGTGACAAAACCTAACAATAAATGCAAAGATACACACACAGTCAAGGACGAGAAAAAAGGGCAATGTGGTTAACTTGGATATCACACTTGTCCAAAGAAGTAACAAAGAAAGCAACACTGAAAATGGATAGTTTTGGGTTTCCTTCTGCTCATTTACTTTTTGCATCTGGCAGAACTTTGTTGCCTTTCACTCTTTCATCTCTCAGCTGTTCTCCATCCCTGCAAGACAACCCATAGAGCAGGTGCCCACGTGTGCATACAGCTCCCCCAGGGCTCTGACAGGCCTGTACGCCAGCACAGAGAGGCACCCCATCAGTCAACAGGCAGGATTTGCAGCGTGATTAATGTGTTTCACCCTCACTGAAAAGGTCCTTTACAAAGCTCCACCAACCTCTACCATTCCTAACTAATAAAGGAAAAAAAACCCTTAAGAAACTGAAAGGAATTTTAACAAGAGAAGTCAGTGCATGCACTTTTTTTTTTACAGGGTGTTATACTAGAAATGGAAATCTTCTGCAACTTAAAAAGCAGCTAGACATGGAGCATAACCAACACCAACACTTCTCACACTGGGGAAGCTTCAATTCCAGATCTGGAGCTTTACATTATCTCTAGCCTTCACACATCCCGTTATGCCATCAGGGCTCCAGAAGGTGCAACCAATGGCACAATATAAAGGAAAGGGTTTGGTTGTCTGGGCAAAGTTGATGTTTTCAGCTTACCTAGTACTCTCCATAGATTACAACTATAAGTACTGTTCGAGAAGCCCTTTATTCTGTACAGTACAGCACAGTTTATTTTCTTCAAGCAAGCATGGAATATGTGAAAGTGGCCAGGAATTACTGCTGTAGAAGGTAAAGTGCATTTTTTTCCACAGTATGGGTAGACTAACTGACATCATGAACTGCACTTGGTCCCTAAATTATACTAATATGTATCTGGACCCCGGGACTACCTCTCAGTGACACACAGATTTTTTTTGGCCAGAAGGGTCTGTTATGATAATTTAGCTTGGTCTCCTGAACTGTGCTGGCAATGTCCATTCCTTTAGTAGCTCCTTTCAAGAATACCAGCAGAGGAACCAATTAATTTTGTTTGTGACGGCAGCGGTCGTTTGCAGAATGCCACCTCTCGCCTACTGACAACTTCAGAATGGCAGCTCCCCTTCTCTGGGGCCAAGAACCGCCTTTGGATAACAGCGATGGAGTGACGGGGCCACACGCAAACCCATGAACAACAGCTGAAACTCTCTGTACATAGTTACTGGTTCCCTGTGTGATCCAATATGTTAGTGACAGAAGATCACAATCAGCGTGTCTCCTCAGCTGGCTTTAAGTACCTGCAAACTGTGATTTCCTATTCTGGAAAAAAAAAACATATTCATGGATCTGTTAAGCTGATAGCCTCACTTATTTAAGCTAATATTGTCTCCTTTTTGCCTGTGTGATTTCAGAGGAGTTTCCAACCCACTTCACCACGTCTATGCAAATATCTTGCCACGAGTTATATTGACAATATATCCTCCAGCTTGCAGATCAGATGGGATCACAGCACATTGTTTAAAGATCTGCCTTTTATACAATCAGAGACTGTGCCACGCAGCAGTACATTACAAAGCACAGCCTTTGTTTATAAAATAAGAAATAACCCCCCACTGAAGATCTTCTTGTTGTGTACATGGGAAATTATAGGAGTAAAATTAGACCAGTACGGTTTAATAATTAAGGTTATACTCCCATGGCTGACATTTTTCTGATATTTTTGAATGATACGCTTTTTCCTGAACCCCTTAATCTTTTTTCACAGGGATTTAAGATAGAGTATTTTACTTCCTGTTGGGTCAGTTAAGGGTGTAAACATGGTCACTGAGAGCTGCAAGGTTCACCAGTGCTCTTCGAGGTATCGGCATCCATCAGCTGTCTGCGCTTGCTCATATGCTCAGGGTTGAGCTAATCACCAGATTGGGAACGGGGAAGCAATCCTCTTCCAGATTAGCTCATCAGAGACTGCTGTTTTTTGTTTGTCTTCCTCTGCAGCATAGTGCGTGGTCTGGAAGCATCTGCAAATGTCACCCAGCAAATCTCTTGCTAGCCGGGAGGACTTAGAAATGCCCTTGATCTCTCCTGTTCTCCTCCTGTGGAACGATTATTGTGGCACTTGGTCTTCTAGCACAGACCTGGAGGCTGTTGTGAGAAGCCTGGAAACGTACAGCACCCTGGGGTGAGATGAGCCCCAGCGCACAGGACTGTGCATCTGCAGCATGCCTTTCTGCAACTGGAGAGGCCCTGACTGGATGGCTCAGGCGGTGCCCCTCAGTCCTGTATCTTTACTTCACTCGTGTGGCTGATGCCTTGCTCTGGAATGACTGCCACGGAGGGAGCTCTGTGCAGGTATTGTGAATGCAATTTACCTACATATCTCTAGATGTACATGACTACCCCTGAGCTATTTGCTCTAGGTTCATTTATAGTGTGAGGAGTGAAAGAGAGTCTTTCGGGGTTCATCTTTATTCATCTCTATGTTCAGTCTGCATTTGGTCAGATGAGTTCCACCTGCAATAACGACACCATTTCAGGCTCCAGCTTTAACTCCCACTGTCGATGTAAGCACCGTGCTGGGCTTTGCTTTACACTCTGGTTGTGCAAAAGACTTAAAATTTAGCGTAAGAAAAATAATGCAACTGACTGCTCCGTTTGCCTGCCAACCTTACCAAAGACTGAAGTGTAGAGATCAAAATCACCCCACTCAATTGCAGACTTTTAACCAAGGCAGCTAAACAAGCCTTGGTTCCTGTACGATCAACAAACAAAAAGAGGCTCCTCAGAGAGGGAACCGGTTACTCTGAAGATCTAACAGCTCTGAAGAGCCTCTCTCCCTCCCTGCAGCAGAGGACAAATGTGACTAGGTTGCCTCCGCTAAGCAGGATGAACGCAGGCCTTAGAGTAGAGATGAACAAACTGGGAAGAGAGACGAATGAGAGAAGAGAGTGAAACGAAAGATGCTGCAAATTTGACATCTGTTTTGTGCAGCATATGTTTCTCACACACAGATTTGAGGTGCAGAGGTTGCACTTTGCTCACCCCTTGCTGTGAACCACACACAGCCGTCCTCTCTCAAATGGGCTGTCCCACCACAGCCAGATACTCCCATTGCAGGTTGCAGCACCACGTTCTCAGTGTACTCAGGAGAATGAGCCTTTTTCCTGTTAAAGATCAGCCTACAAAAGCACAGCTGAGTTTTCAGAAAGTATTTTACCCCCTGCCTGCTCGCAATGATACAGATAGCTTTCAACAGAAGTGAGAAAGTATTGGGGGGAAGGAATCCTCCTCCGAGAATTCCCAGTGTTAAGGCCTTCATGAAAGATGTCATTATAAAGAAATGAATGAATGCATTTGTCAGCCTCTGGGAGGTTTCAGAGTGGCTTCTATTTTTATCTCTTTTTATCCCTTGAAGGAACTGAGAACTAATATTTGTGATGCCTGACTGAGGATATTAATGTTTTCAAAAAGCTGCCATTCCTTCCAGGGCAGGAAATAGAGTAACCTGTTTGGGTTTTTTCACTGGTTTGTCTCTTGAAATGAAATTTCTGCGACTGTGTTTCCAGTAAGATGTGCCTGCAGGACCATCCAAACCTTCTATTCCTGTCTATTTATCAAATAGCAAACCTTAACAAATCTGAATGATGTGTGACCAGCTAATACATGTCCAAAATACACTTCCTTTTCCTTTCTCGCTGTATTTTTGCTATGCTATGTGCTATTGTTTAGTTGGGTCTTACAGACAGCCCAGAGACCACAGGTTCATGTAAAATCACACTATGTGTTTACTGAAGATATAATACTGAGAGGAGAAAAGAAAAAAAAAAGAATGAAAAGGATGTTCTCAGAATAGAATAATCTCATGGTTAACTGTTGTATCGGTACCAAACTCTCTGAGTGTAATGATTTGCCTGCCTGGAGCAGAAATATTTCTATTTATAGTTAACAGAGTGGTAAATCATTAGTCCAGTTACCGGTACATTCTTCCACAAATATGAGAACGCTTTCTGAAAAATCATCACCCACTACTGCAAGCCTAGATGAGACTTGCCTAAAAGACTGTTGATGTTGCATTTGATGAAGCAGATGGGTCACTGCTGAGCACACACTATTACCTTGCCAGAGGCTAGGTCTATTGTCAGAGCAACACTTCTGGCCTCCATTGGCCCAAACAGCAAACCATCAGCAGCGGAAATTGAGACTGGAGAGCCCATCAAAAGGAGATGGCAAAGAGTTCACTGCGTAAGGTTATATTAAGGCCCCTTCCTTTATGGAGCAAAGATTTTATATATATTTTCATTCATTATGTTTCAAACTTCACACTTCACAACATAAAACCATTACCAACCGAGTCACATGCTCACTGTCTCAGGACTTAGCATGGGGAAGAGGGTAAGACACTGCAACCTCTGAGTGCCCTGCCACAGGAACAGGGCAGGCTTGCATTTTTCAGAACTTTTTCTTCTTGATTATATCCTCTGCAAAATTAAAATAAGCAATTTAAAGGCAAATTTGAATTAGCATATTGAGGACAGTTTATTATTTATGAGATGGAAATCAGGATCTTGGATGACTGAACTCATTAAAGACCATTTGGAATAGTTCCCATCTATTTCTTCCACGGTACCCACACAACAAATAATTCACACAGTAATTAATGCCACGTCTTCCCAAACAATACATGCTTCCGACAGGAACTGTTCAAATAGGAAATGCATGAAACTGCACTGAAATAGCAATAAGCTTAAAATACATACCAGCAAAACCAGGAAACTTTGTGTTAGGGCAATCACAGCTGCTTCAGTTGAACGTACTGGGCCAAAGACATCCCTGAATTAGCTCAGAGTAGGTCAGTGGAGTTAGACAAGGGGGGAGTTTGGCCAACCAAGCCTCTGAACTGGCACAGCTCTTGTCCGACCTTGTGTCAGGCGTTTACAACAGACAGCGCTCTGTCTTTCTGCCCATGCAGACTACACGATGTAACACAAGCCTATTTTCCTCCCTAGCTGTAGCCCACAGGGCTATTTGCATAGCAGTGAATTAAATACTTAACCAGCATTGCAAGTACCCGTGAAAAGTTCCTACAGGCATAGCTATGCTCTGCAACACAGCGCAGCCCTGGGATCCCCCGGACGGGGCCAGCCGAGGAACCTGCAGCAGGACAGCTGTGTCAGCACAGCGCCGTGCCTGGACTAGCCCTCTCAAGAGCTGGGGGGATAATTAGCTCAGGCAGGCTGCCACATTTTCAGTGCCTAAGAGGCCTGCATGGCAACACGGCGAACTACGCAGATGCACAGGCCTCTCAGAGCATCCCCCCTTGTGCTGCAGTGCTCACTCCTGAAATGCAAGGAGCTGCTGGTCAGCTCTTGCAATAAGGAATTGCTCACTTCCAGCTGCTCTTCACTGCTTGTGAAGGGCTGATAGCCTCACCACCAGGCTCTGGTACTGAATTTCAGAAGCAAGGAAAACAATCCCGATGATAGCCACTTGCCATCGTTCCCCAGCACTGAGGCCTGCAGGGCTGGTAGGGATGCTGGGTGCTGTGCGCATCCCAGAGATTTATCCCCTTCCAGGGGGTACTTATCCATTCAGCATCTCTGTGAAACACTGGTCGTGTCTTAGGAGAGGAACTCAGGTGCAGAGAAATTAGATCTTCCCAAGGAAACAGGCCAAAACAGAGAGTTGAAGCTGGTTCTCCAGATTCTCAAATTTATCATCCTAAAACACAGTTTATTCTTTCCTTCTAATCAATAAAGCAATGTAACAGGCCATGATTTTGCCCTGTCCGTACATTTAAGTTTCACATCACAGACACCACCATGTTAATTAAGAGTCAGTGAGTTACAGACGTTAGCAGGACACCAGTGGGAACTTCTGCATACTTGCCACCTGGCAGCTTAAGAGTAAAGACAGAAGCTTGACGGGATGAAGCGTGCGGGAGGGGCATCACTGTTGAGATCCCTGGAACAAAGCTGTTAGCCAAGAAAAGGGCCTCATCTTTAGAGTGGAAATCCCACTGCCAGGCAAGCCAGGGACAAATGTTCATTAGAGAGCCATCTCTCTCACAGTCCACCTTACTGAACCATGGGATTGCCATCCTTGGCAAACAAGAAGGGATGTGAAAAATACAGGGCTAACTGGTTCCTCTTTTTGCGACTTCCACAAGCAGCTTCATACCTCCTGTTCACTAAGTGAGAGGGAATATTTCTGCCCCCTTCCTACCAGGCACGGGCACTTGGGTATCACTGAGCCTCATGCACAACCAGTGAGGAGGATCTGGCCCAGCTCTGCAGTTCTGCATAACCACATCCCTGCCTCTTTTTGTTTTGCTGTCTCTAAAGGAGAGCTCTCAAAGCAGACAAATTGATTTTAATTTGTTTTTAAAGGGAAAAAGAGAAACAGCTTAGAGGTTGAAAATCTGCAGTAAACAAACCAGCTGTACTGTAAACCTCTGAAAAAACATACTTTACAATGGTAATTATGACAGATTAAACAATGAGTGTCATCAGTGTGATGGTACAATGCACACAATACTAACTGTTTCCTACTCAAATATTTGCAGACATCTCCAATTTTTTATTTTAATGAAATCTCATCTAACTATTGAATTGACTTTAAGAACCATCCTGAGGCTCACAAGAGCTTTCGCTGTCAGAAGCTCTGTCAGATATTTGAACTGCAATTTGCCCCCAATGGTTCCCAGCTTGAGCTAGAGAAATGCTGTAAACGTAGCTTTTTAGGAGGTGGTGAGTCTGAAAAATCACTGCCTACAGAGAGAATGCAAAACTCTGAGAGGGGCTGAACTGGTCTACAGTTACAACAAGAATCGTGAGGAACCCCACACCTTGAAGAAAACTTTTGGTGCAGATTTTCTCTGCTTCTCAAACATACGCACGCAACTGTGCTGCTGTGTGATTAAGCTGTCCTCTTTGGATGACTAAGCACCTGGAATCCTTTCATCACGCAGTACATATGTGCATGACAAGTATGGGCCACAACCATGAAGCCAAAGAAAATAAATCGATCCCTTTGAGAACTTTCTGAGAGCTTTCCAGTTTTTGGACGGGGAGTAACACAATTTAAACAATGATACATTAATTAATGCTAAATGACAGCATGTTAACCCATGGGGTTTCCATTAATACCAAATGAGTTCATGATGGTTTATATCAAATAAAAGGAAAGACTGATGGTAAAGCCTCTATGTGTTAATAACACCCAGTTATTTAAGGAAATTGGCTTTGCATGTTACTGGGCATTATGCAAAGAATATTCAGTGGGCTGAATCCTGAAGTTGACCCTTCACTATTGTTTTGTTTTAAGCAAAAACGTCTATTGGCTGTAATAAGAACCTTTTTTTAAATAAAGGAAATCACCTCAGATGTGACCCTTATGGATATGTCTCATTGTCATGTTCAATATAGTTGTCTAAGCTCCTGTATTTGTGACATCCTGCTTCCTGTTGGGTCTCACAGTGTCATTCGCTCTCAAGCATTTGCCAGATTTCCCCATGTTTCCTTTAAGTGTCTGCTTGGACTGAGTTTCCTCAAACCCAAGAAAGATGATGAGGACTGCTCAGTACAGAAGGAGAAGCTGTGTTTTGCTGCAGTCCCATTAATCCTTGAAGAAATTTTTGGAGTCAGAAAGCAAGCTGGCATGGGTTGTATTTCCAAGCTGGCTGTGAAAGCCACAGATTCACACATATCTTGAAGGCCAACCATTTTCCCCCCCCTGAGGTAATGAGAAAACAAGCCTGCACGCCGCCCCTGCTGACTTTGCAGAAGTAACTCTACCATAAGCCTTAACTCTCACCACTCTGAGACAGTAAAATACTAAGGACAGCAATGAAATCATTAAAAAGACAGGGAACAGACTGGTGTTTGCCAAATGGAGAAGGGCCACAAGACTTGGCAAATAATGTTTATTTTAACACTCCCAAAGTCTGCTAAAGATAGTACACAATGAAAATAAACGTGAGAGCTATCATACTGAAGTAACAGGAGTTAACAAGCATCGATAGGGTAGCAACACAAGGGAGGTAATTTGGACCTGTACATGTGAATAGGTTCTGTACCAGCTGTTCTGACCACCCAACTGATGGGGCACTTTGTGGACAGGAGGGTACACCCTGAGAAGTGGGGAGAAACCACAGTATCCTTCATTTTGATGGATATCAAAATGCCTGTGCCAGGGCCATTGCAACTGTTCCTAGGCTGCTCCGTACATCACTAGATCTAGGTCAGCACGAAATTAAGGATCATGAAGTAGAATTTGGACACAGGAAACAGCAAAGCTCCCTGCAAAAGTCTGCACAATATACAAAAACATATGCAAACAGTAATTTCTGAATAGATTTAACATTCTCATTTTACTTTATTCCTTTTTGAAACCTTTCCTAGATTCTTTAAGACAGAAACCTAAACATACTGCAAAAACCTCAAATGCTTTGCTCATGTATTTTATACATTCACTATTTCTGAATTGAAGAAGAGAGTTCATGAAAACTGGGAGTTATTGAAGGCTGACATCCTTATTCCTGAATTTCTTCCTGTTTATTGCCCTTTTGCAAGCAGCTGACTCAACAGACAACTGAGAAAAGACTTCTTCTCTGGGTGGCAGTTTAAGCTGGAGTATTTTAGGAACTGCTATTATGTTGCAGCTGAGTATTCCAGCAGACTGCCTGACCCCCTTCTGAATCAGAGTGCCACCAGGCTAAATATCTGCACAAATTCCAAGCATCGCTCTGCAGATTCTGCACAGAGAAGTGCAAATTTATATTCAGGTGAACAACGGCTCTTTACTCCAGCATTTGATCTATGAAAAACACAATCTTTTGAACGATACCAGAATAAGTAGATTTAATTGTAGATCTAGCAAAATCCATGTTTTCTCAAGATCTTTTCTTTTTTTTAGTAGCTGTATTTCTCCATCCTTAAACAGGTATACAACTGTACAGAAAGCTCTCTTTGTATAGAGAGATCAATAAATCTGAAATTTTACAGAAATTAAGGGCAAAAGAAGATAGATTTGAACCAAAGTTGCTGAGTTGCTGCTAATGATACCAATTGTCTGGGTTGGAATTTTTTGAGATGAAATGTTAGTACTTCAAACATACAAATAAGGTCAGTGAAAGACTTCACTGAATCAGCAAAATTCCTCAGTCTTCCACTCTTTTAGAAAAAAAAAAAAAAAAAAGAAGAATTGAAGTCTAGTTCTAAGAAAGGAGGACTGGAGGATTGCACTGAGAAGAACCAGAGCTATTTTAAAAAGATTACTAAATGTAACTAATGTAGATCCCAATATGTACCTGCTGTCTTTGGGGCAGTAGCAAGTAATGAAACTTGGCTCCATAACCCTGCCTTTCTGAGGCATGCTTATTTTCTAAACCACTCTTTGGTGACATACATTCTAAAGAAGTGCTATCACAAGTCTCCTTAAAATGATGGTTACAAGAAACTAGGACTATTGGAAAGAAAAAGGTCATCTTTTCTAACTTGCAACTCAACACAAAACATTGTTTTCTGTTTATTTTGAAGAGAAATATGCTCTTGTGACCAGAGGATTGTCTTAATAAAATACACCAACGAGAACAAATTTAAAAATCAATACCCCTTTCTATTTGAATAATTGTTTTGTCAGTAACTCACTGACTGATCTTACACAGCTTATTAACACCTATAGTCTTCACAAGTATTCAGTAATCTTTATTTATATTGTCTGTGCAGAATGAAACTGAAAATTTCAGTTTCTCGTGAAAGTGTTAGGAATGCAGAGGCTCAGCATCTTAAAACAAGGCTTTGGTTCCTCCATAATAATCCTTCAATCGCAGTTACCACACACAAAGATGCATCTCTTGGCTACACAGGTTGGAAATTTCAAAATTAAAAGGTTAGAAATCTTGGACTAAACATCATAGTCACAGTATGCCTATCTGTAAAATGGGCAAAATGCCTATCCATCGTCTTCCCAGGGGATCTTGAGAGCAACTATTTGTTGCTCTCGTTTCAGTGTATCAGAGGGTCTTTTGTCATTCTTCCTTGAGAACGACAACTAAACTGTCAGGCCCTGCTGGGATGGGAATGGGCTGGAGGAAAAGGAAACACAAGGAAAGCAAATGAAGGCAGGAGATGAATGCAGCAGTGAAATGGACTGGCCATTTGTTTCACCTGCCACAATGACAATATAATGGCAACACCCAAAGACTAGCAGCCTCGATGGCAGAGGACTTGTAGCTCTTAGACTCATGTGCTTAGAATAGAGGCAGTGGAGGAACTGAGAAGAACTTAATTATTTACTTCTTAAGCCCTGGTTACAATTCAGAGGTCAAACTCCTTAACTCTCTTCTCAGACATAACAGCTAATGAAAAGTGTTCTTTAAATAATAATGATCAAGGGACCTGACCAACAGTGAAGGGTTGGATTCTTTAACAATTTCCCACTGGTTTCTGCTTTTCTAAAACATGATTTTGATTTGCCAGAGGAAATAAGGGGAGGGAAAGGAAGGAATAAAACAAACAGAAGGAGAGGGGATTGGTCTTTTTACTTCCCTAGTGGTAAACAGTGAGGGTATACCGAACCTATAACCAAACACCATCTGTGTAGGATACATTGTTTTACAGTCAACTTACTAATTGAACAAAACAATTTTCTCCTCAGCTTGGCAAGTATTTGCTGTGCATGTGGCAAGGACGCTCTGGTGTAAGGGAAGGGTGGTCAGAGAGGGAAGGGCACTCTCTTCGCCAGGCGAGAGGTGAGGAGTGAAACTCTCCACAAGAGTGTCCACTGGAACTCCCAGTTTACATGTAGAGAAGAAAGCAGGACTTTATCAATGCATGTCCAAAGCACTCAGGTATTACAGAGATGGGGACATTAAATATGAAGAGGTGACATTTACAGCTGATTAGAAAAATCTAACTAATGTAGAACCACAGTTTTTAAAATCTCAGCTATCTACGTACAGACCCTCACTGTGGAGAGACCCTTCAGCACACAGCCCTTGGCACAGACTTCAATGTTTCTCTTGGGGTGGGAAGAGGCCGCAAAGAAGCAGAAAACTGTATAACATCCGTCCCTGCCGGCACGAGCCATCCTGCTGACTGAGGGAGCACAGCGTACCATCCCGCCCCTGCCCTGTGTTTGGCTGTTTACTCTCGAGATCCACAGTGGGGAAAGCACGACCAGGGCCTCGGCCGCTGCCTTCACAGCCGAGGGCAGGGGCGCGGCAGCAGCCGCCCCGCTACGAAGGACGCCTGTGAGCGGACACCAGGGAGTACCCCGGTCCCACTTGCCGCCTCTGCGGCCCCTCACCCGGCCTCTCACCGCAGCCTCCGGCCAGGGCAGGCCGCAAGATGATCCCCCCGCTGTAGGCACACAGGAAGCCACGCAGGACTGCTCATGTGCCCGCCCGTGGGATCAGGGGCTAAGCAGCCCCTCAGAGGCCCCTGGGACCGTGATACCACTGCGCTGCAGGGGGTGGCGAGAGGTGGTTCCCGTGCCTGCCCCGAGGCGCCGACGACCAACCGGCACGGGCTACAACTCCCAGGTTGCTTTGCGAAGGCGCGTTACTGGGGGGGCGACTCCCTGCGGAGGCTGAACGCCCTCCCCGTGGGCGGGCAGTGCTCTTCTCGCGAGAGAGCCGGCGGCCTCACCTAACACATCGCTCTCGCGGGACTGGGCCCGGGGGCCGCCATGGCGGTGTCGGGGGGCGCGGAGGGGCTGTTCGCGCTGGAGCTGCTGGTGGAGGCGGTGCGGGTGGCGGCGCCGGGCCCCGCGGTGCGCCCGGCCGTGGCGCTGCGCCTCCTGGACTTCCCCACCCTCCTGCTGCGCCCCGCCGCCGCGCCCCCCCTGCGGCCGGGGCGAACCTTCCCCTTCGGCCGCGGCAAGCGTTGCCTCTTCCGCTGGCGCCGGGGCTCGCTCTGCGCCGAGCTCCGCCGCCGGCCGCTCCGCGCCCTGCTCCTGGCGCTGCCCGCCGGGCTCGCCCCGGGCCCCCCCAGCCTCATTGGTAGTTGCGGCGTCTCCCTGGCCCCCGCTGCCGAGCTGCTGCAGCGGCCCGGGCCGCCTGCCTCCTACGGCCGCCGCGGCAGCTTCCCGCTGCGGGACGCCGCCGGCCGCCTCGTCGGGGAGCTGGTTCTGGGCTACCGCCTCACCAGCCTGGAGGCTGGTGAGGAGCCGCCCCCGCCGAGCCCTGCTAGACCCCGTGCTGCCAGGCTGCCTGCCACCTCCCCTGAGCCGGGGGGCGAGGAGGAGGAGGAGGAGGAGGGTGAGGAGGAGGGTGAGGAGCTGGAGGGGAATGTCTTTTGCCCTCCCGTGCTCTATTACAGCCGCGAACCTGCTGAGCCTCGTCTGCCACCAGCAGCAGCGGCCGTGGGGAAATGGGAGCATGTCGAGGCCTGGAGAGCGCAGGAGAAAGAGAAGGGCCAGACCCCCCCACGTCCCAGTGCTGGGGCCTCACTGTTGCACCCCACCAGCCCTCGACAGCCCCACGACAGCCTGGGGCAGCTGCCGCTGCTCAGTGCCTTGCTGGCAGAGCTGTCGGTGCTCACCGGCGGCGCTGCGCCTGCTGCTGTCCACCCCCACCTGGCCTGGCTCTACCAGGCCCCGGGGAGTGGTGGCATGGTCTCGCAGGCCCCCAGCCCCTCCTCTGCCCTCAAGCCTGCAGAGGCGCCTGTGGGGCCTGGTGGGAGAAGTGGAGCTGCCAGCCCTCGAGTCAAGCAAGGCCAGCAAGAGGCCACCTCACCAGGGTTTTCTCGGGCTGGGAGAGGACCTAAGAAAACTGTACCCCAGGGAGAGACAGGCTCTGAAAGGAACTGCAAAACTAACAAAAACAGACCTCCCAGAAGGAAATTGTTGTATGGGCTGACAAATACGCTGAGGCTACGGCTGCAGCAGACCAACCCCGATAAGCTGATAATTCATGAAAGGAGAGAGCAGTACAGAAAAAAGCAAATGGAAATGCTGAAGGAGAGAAGCCCTTTATCCAAAAGAAAGCTGCTCAGAAATGCTGGAGAACAGCATGTGGTTTCTTACAGGCATTGCATCAAGGGAGACAGTTCTAAGCAGAATAATCTGTTTAATAAAGCTGTTGGGACTTCATTACAAAACAGTGCGCTCTCAGAGTGCGTTTCTGTGATGGGAGATGTGTCCCCTGACCTGCAGGAACAGGCTATTACAAGTCTATTGAAAAACGATGAAATAGCAAGCAAGGAATGTCCATGCAAAGTCACTACGGACCCCTTAGTGGGTGAACCTGTACTTAAATCTGCTCACAAGGAAAAGTATGCAAAATCCCAACTCCCAGCAGCTTTCCCATCAGATGCTAATGCAAAGGGAAATAATGAGGAAGCAATACACTTAATCCATCGTAAAACCACGGAGCATGAGGATGCGTCTGTTGTAAGCGGTCATAAACCAAGCCCCAGCAGGAGTGTTGAAAACAACTCTGAATTCATATACTCGGATGACTTTGTTGGTAGTCCTGAGAACAACACAGTTTATTCAGAAGATTTCACCAGTGCTGAGTTTACGGGCAGAGACTCAGAAGCTCTTGACAGCAGTCCTGAACCTCTGCAGCTTGAGAGCCCAGAGCGAGGTTGGTCAGATACAGAGCCAGAATCGAGCAGGTCCAGAATTTCAAAGACAAGTCAAAGAGCTGAAAGTACTTCAGATCTTCTGCCGGTTCCTTCAGCTTCATCTCCAGTCCAGTCTTTGAAGAGAAACAGTAATTTAAAAAACAGCAAGAGAAGTAGTGGTGAATCTATTGATTCACTTAACCTTGCTCGAATGGAGGCATCATTAGTAGATGAAGAACAGGAAGCTCAAGAGATCAGTAAGGAACAGAATAGGGTTGATCAGCATATTAAACAAGTATCTACACGGAGAAGCAAACAAGTTAGCTCTGATACTGATCTGAATATAGGATTCTCTGCAGGAAAAAGCCAGTCCGTAACTGAGGTTAGCTCTTACTTGTCATCTAACATGGCTGATCTTCAACTTAGTCTCCTGGAAAACAGTATTTCAGACAAAGAGGATGATTTTCTGGGAAAACTCTGTGTTCCTAATCAATACAAAGACATCAGTGAACTTGTAATAAACAAGCTTCCAGGATATACAATGTAATTACAAGTTTTCACTGCCTGGAGTAAGATACGGTATTTAAACTTTGTAAGGCCTATTTAATTTAGCTGCAATATACAAAAGTTAATTTAAGACTTTATCATGCACATTTCATACATTGGTGAATTACGTAAGAGGTTTTTAAAATAAACTACTATTTGAATCTCTAACCAATGGCTCTTAAGTGGTGCCTACAGCATGACTTCAGTGTTAGTATCTTAACACAAAAATAATCCAAACAGCACAAGAAGCTTAACTCATTGTCAAAAGCAGAAATGAAGACAGAAGCACCAGATGCAGTCAGTACCCACAAAACTTGTCCAGGGTAGAAGTAATAACACACTACAGAAACAGCCAAGTACAAAATACATTCCTAACTGAACATTAAAATTTTATCCCTCATGAAAATAGTTCTATGCTTCATTTCATTACAAATAGTTACTTAAAACATACAGTCACAGCCAGTAACAGCACAGACTGTTATCAGCTGATCTGTATAATGATGTATGGGTTTCACTGTTCTATCAGTAAATACAGTAACCAGAAATAGATGAGCCGTTTTAGAGTCTCTTAGGTTGAAGTTTCTCATTTAAGTCAGATTTCCACAATTTATTATAAAATAGTTTAAGAATTATTTGTGACAGTAAATCTATATAATCTGTGAGAAACTTGAGAGGTTGATGGAAGTTACTTGACCTTGAAGACTAAGGGTGTGCAAAGAGTAGGGAAGAGCGCAGTAAATTTTCAACGCTTCACAACTCCCTGATTGCATTCTCTGACACTGGGGAAAGTGGGGGGGGTCAGCACCCACAGTCCAGAAACTCGCAGCAAACGAGTGTATTACATCATGATTTAAGGATTTGAGATAATGAAGAATTTGCCATGTCTGCTTTTCTGTTCCATTGGTTGAACTACTACCTGCCACATTTCTGTTACAATGGTTGAACTACCATCTGATGTTCGCTTTTGATTTCTCGTTTGGTTTTTATGACTTCCAGTTTGATCACTGAACTTAATGTCTTTTCTTTTGTTTAACTACTGCGGTTTTTTAGAGTCCATATCCCTGTTAGAAATTTCAGAGATGTTCTTTGACTTGAATCTGAAGAGAGCTTAAAATTCCTGCCTTAGTTTTTAGGTCTTTTTTGTCCCCCCCCCTTTCCACTCTCTTTGAGTATTTTGTTTCCTTTGCCAGCTTTACATTCCTAACTATCTCATCATTTAGGGCATTTATCCTAAGGATTAAATTAAAGACTTACCAACTCCTCCTTTCCTTATAATTTACAATCTGACTTCTTTCCCCAACTTTTTCATTTCTCACTGTAGTTCTCCGTGCACTTACTGCAAGAGCCTGTGTTTACACTTTAACATCTTGGAGGGATTTTTTTTTTTTATTTCCATCCTACTATGTGTTTATTTTGTAAGAATGAGAGTACCTCTTCTATTTAAAGTACTAACATCTGTGAGGTTTATTCAAGTATCTGGTGTTGACTTCTGAGAACACCACTACTAATTTTTAATCTAAAGGTAAGCAGCTGAAATTACCCATATATCAAAGGAATCTCTGGCCAGAGCAATTCTTAAATATTATTTAGGTTGCCTCTGTTTCATCAGCTCAAATTCCAGACCAAACTATATTGTTTTCTTTTTTCTTCTAATGCCATGGACTTCTTTGATACACATGGATTGAGACTGTCATTTATACGTGGCAGTAATTCTGATTTTATTGATGGGATAAGATCTTGCAGTTCTCATGGGCAAAACTCATTAAAATACAATACTGCCCAACCATTTTTACTGTGCAGCTATTTAAATAAGTTGCTAACATTAAGAGTCCATGATTTGAAGATCATTACTTAAGAAAAGTTTATTTTAAAAATAAAGTTTATTTTCAACCCCAAATGGGTTGAAACTCAAGGGCAAATTCTCACTCCTTTTTCTATCCCCCATCCCATCTTCGCTTTTCAATTTCCAGAAGCAAGTATGGTATAAACTATTTCTTTTGTTTAAATAATGAAACTAATCTCTTTTCAGCTAATTTTATTTGGGATAACATTTCTAATGTTTGTTGTGTAATAGTGTTTATAATTTTATCAGGAGAATGATGAAAATGACAGAAAATGCATACTAAGAAGACAATAGGAGACATTACACAAGAACAGAACATCAGCATCATGCTTACATGTTTTAGTTTGGTTTTGTCTTTTCAAATGTAGACTCAAGGTAGTTATTACTGCATGGAGAAGTTAACACAATTTCTGCTATCTGGATAATAATGTTTTCAGATATCTATGTTGTTGTGAGAGTAGATTTTACTTAATAGTCAAACAGCAACTCTCCATCAACAAAAATGTGAAAGAACTTCATGTCACTGATTTATCATTGAAAACCAATATATTGGCAAGAAATACCTGCTAATGACAAGAAGATTCTATATGTCAACCCAATAGAGCAGAACGGAGATACTTACTATCAGTATAAAATATGAAAAAAAATTGCAGCAACAAATTCCCTTTTGTACAAATCCTATAATAATCTACACTGAACTACATTATACTAGCTAACCAATTTTGTCATTATAACTTGCATCCTGTATCCCTGTGATCAAGTTGTTAACGTCAAAGGTTTAATAAGAGACTTCTCTACTTTAATGGAAGTATTACTCCAATTTTTCATAAAGACATCATTTCTAAATTGTAAGGGCTAAATTGCATGGATTATGTTTGTGCAGGAGACATGGCAATATGCTGGGAGAAGCAAATAATAGTAGCATATCCCCCGCAGTTCTTGCACAGCTTTCCCAAAAGTAGCATAGCTACTTAAGAATATCTGCCTGCTTTTCAGATAACCCATAAGCAACCTGAGAAGTAGAACCATAGTGGTAGAGCCGGCGTGTCCAGGTGAAGTAGCAGGTGAAGCATTGGTGCTCTCTCTGGTAGCTCTGCACTACTTTTCTGATTCAGTCTTAAGAAAACCAATGGCAGGAAAACTAGGAAAACTACTTTCCTAGAAACACCTCAGCTAAAACTGTTCCCTAAGGACTGCTTCACAGACTAGAAAAAGAGAAGACAGATGAAGAATCAAATCTTGTCCCACTACACATGAAACCCCCGATTTGAAAATTCAGCTAATAGATATAGCTCAGAATAGCTTATTTTTTCACATGTATTCAATCCATTGTTCTTTGTCAGAGTTCCTGGAAAGATTATTAATTAGTACTCATTACAGTGTGGGCCCTTATCCACAAGGAGACTGATGTAAAACCAAAATGGTTTCTTACAGTCCCCCAGCCATCTGCTTGTAAGAGCTTTCAATTGTTACTGAAGGTTGAGCAATCCTCGTAAACGTGCAGTGTCTCTTACAGATTTGTTACATGCTTGACAGAGCCAATGGCTAGTCACAATGCAAAGTGTCGCAGAACCAAAATATTTACTAAAAGCTCCCTATTTCCTAATTGCCCATAGCCCTCAAGATGTCATATATGATTGTATTTTGACTGAATTTGCTGTAGGTTTTGGTTTGGTCTCACTGACTCATTAACTCTAAAAATTTCTTTGCTCCACGCTATTAAGAAGTAAACTATAGTTACTTCAAATTCAAGTTTTACATTGTTAGTTACACTTTAGACTTTACTACAGTGAAATAAATTGTGAGAAGTAATTACCTAAGTTTATTATAGATCGTCACTAAACAAAGCCATCTAGCTTCTTACTTTTGACTTGTTACTTTAGCAACTGATCTTTGTTTAAATCTGTACAATATTCTAGAAATAAGGTAGATGGGTGTTCAAAACCATGGGTTATTGCTTCAGATAAGGGTGGTTAAATCAGCTCAAATAAAATTAAACTTAATGTTTCATCACAAGTCCCAAAACAAGAAATAAACTCTTAGATATACACATTAATTATTTTCAGAATTTATGGCCCTAAAACAAGTTTGATATGACTCTTTTAAACAGTTATTTCAGCATACTACTTATTACAATAAATTTAGATAGCCAGCACTATGTAACTGCTGGTGCAATGGGAAGAGCAGGATACCAAATCATGACACTTTTGGTCACTGTACCTCTTTTACTGTAATGATTTCCTGCTGTTAAGTAGTTCTGATCTGTCTTACTACTCAGTCAGTGGCTAAGAACATTTTTAAGAAGTCCCAGCCAGGCATGTTTCCTCCACTTCGTTTTTTATTCCTGAGCTTTCAGCACTCTGATTAGATGACACAGTTTCTTTTCTGTTTGTGATTTCTCTGATGATAGTTCCTACCACCTATTTTACAATTTGTAATCCCTTCATCATTTTGGAAGCCCTTTTCCTCAGTTTTCTGAAATTACATCCAACCTTGGTAACTGTGCGATTGGATTTTTTGACTGAGTTACTCATTCTTACTACTTTCATTTTTCTAGGTCCCAGTATTTTCTGATGCCTGCTATTATAATCATTTTGTTTCTCTTTGTGTAACTGCTGCTCAGAGTTAAATGCTAGTCATTATTTCGAAGTCTTTGGGACTTTGCTTTCCTTTTCTCTGCATTTGTCACCAGCGTCTTACTTTACTGCTTGCTCAGCTTTGATTGCCTAGAAAGAAGTCAAATCATTGAATCTTACATTTACATCCTTCAAAGGTTTTGTTGACTTCTACATGCAGGATCTTCACCAGCTCCCATCAAATATAATACCACTCATTCAGAGCTGCAGAATGACCATCCAGGACTGTGAACATTTGCCGTGGTTATCAGACATCAGGTTTCCCTATTCTCCCAAACCCTGCCTTTAATCCTTTTCTAAAGTTTTGATTTCCAAACTAACCTTTCTTTTAAAATGACTGAGGCCAGCTCTGTGAGAACAGATGCTGGCTTTAATTTAACGTGCATTTAGAGCTAATGGCAATCACATCTGCTACAGCTAACGTTTGCTCCAGCTAGCTGCTTGCATTTTCCATCCTCCCTTTTAGTCAGTATACTTTTTGATTTTAATTTCAGTTTTGTTCACATTCAGATTCTTCCCTCATTTTAAATTCCTTGTATGTATGCAGTTCTGTTATGTTGAAGTCACCCAGTCACAGGCAGCTTCACTGCCTTTTTCTTGTTTGGCATTGACATTCACCTGTATTAAACCATTTTTGTTTTGTTTTGGCTTTTATGATTTCGGTTGTCTGAATTTTATATGACAATTGAAATGTAAACCTCCCCTGACTTTATGGAATTGCTTGCATTTTCTCAGAAGGGTAATCAGTGTTCTCTATTGGTTTCTAGAGGATGAATTTGAACGTCTTACGCTGGAGAAAATAGTATTAATCTTCAGTTCCACAGAGATCTCTGCAGGTGATACACTTAACACTTTTTTAAAACAACATGGCTTGGTAGAGGAAATGTTTAAATAACATCTGAGATACACATTACTCCTAACTAAATTAACATTTAAAGATTGATTCCAGTACAGTTAGTAAAAAAACAAACCCAAACCTAAAATGTTAAGTAAAAAAAATTCAGATGTCTATTATATATATTTATTCTAATCATAGACATTTTTCAAATATTTTGGGTGATAGTCTAGTAGATTTCCTCCATACATTGCATATCTGAGTTAAATCAGCTAAGAATTTGGTTTTCTATGTATCCATTAGCAGGAGATAGCAGGTTTTCAAAAGGAAATAAAGGTGTTTACATGGTCAAATCCCCTGAAATTCCATGGGAATTAGTCACCTCTAAAAAAGACTGCAGAATGGCTCTAACAGAGGGCTCTAACAGTATTATCTCTTGGAATGCAAAAATGTTTTTGAAAGAAGATAAGTCATGCTTCAACAAATATTTTCAGAGCCATTTGGAAAGTTTAGTGATATGACTGAAAGAAACTCCCTTGGTGTCAAGGAAATTCCAGCTCTTTTTCTCTTGTCTTTAACTACTGGCAGATTCAGTATTTTTCCTGTCCCTTATGCTTCTGTACTAAAAGTACATAAGCTTTGACTGTCGCCTACATTTCAATGCTGCCACACAGTCGTGCCTGTTATTCCTCACAGTATCTCCAGAACTTTATTTCAGGGACATCTCCCCTCCACCCCTAAACCCCTGTTGTACTTTTCACCTTGATGCCTTGCCTGTTCCAGCTTCTTCTCATCACATATTTCATGCCATCTCTAGAACTCAGCTTGCCCTACTTACCTTTCAAAAAAACCTCCAGACATTTCTCAGACACCTTCGCTGGCTCATTCTCATCTTTGATATCAAACTGAAGCTCTGCCCATTGTCTGCTGGGCTCTGCATGGTTTATCCCCATCCTGCTTCCACACACTTTAGTTGCCTACTCTGTGCCCATTTCTATGTAACTCTAACTTTTTCCATTCTCAAAAAAAAAAATTTTAAAAATCTGGAAAATGCTGTACACCTGTGTTTCCTTCCTTCATCTCAGTCCTGCTCTTTCTGCCTGTGGGCAGCTGCAGTGCTCAGAGTTCTTGTCCATAGGAACATGCCAGACATCATAGAATTTCAGAGAGAAACCACCAGATCATGGTCTGACCTTCTCTACATTGCAGTCCTTAACATTTCATCTGCTTACTCTTGACTGCTGGTGTCAACACTGGGATATGACAATACTAATGATAATGCTGATCAAAATTTAATGGCATTTGTAGCTCTTCAGAAAAGCTCTTCAGAAAACATGCTCAAACCTTCTAACCTAGAAAAAAATATAAGGAAAGCTCTGATATACCATGGGATGTGGTTTTAATTTTCTTATCCATAACTCCAACAAGACTCAGCAATAGAATTATTGTATTTAAGAAAATTTAAGAAATTTAAGAAACATTTAAGAAAATCTGGTTTCTGATTCATAGCCATTGCTGTACTCTTCTGAAACACAGTTAACAGACTTTTGATTGTTGCAGGTCTCTCATCTCCTCCTACTCCTGTAATTCTACTTTACAGCCCTCCAAACCTTATGCAGTTTTATTTGTGAAGTAGAACAGATGCATAGGATTTCTTCAAAACAAGCATGTTGTTCCAAGTCCTTCAACAGAAAGGCAAGAACCCGAAAGCAAGGTGCTTGAGTACATTTCCTATATACCCATTTTTAATGACAAAATATTGGAGCAGATTCACCATTATCAAAATCTTTTATCAACAGGAAATTGGGTTCATTTTCCGCAAGAGCAGCAGATTCGCTAACCCACTGCTTCCTTGTTTTTATATCATTGTTACAACACCACTTTTTAATTGCATCCTTTTTCCAAATTTTTAGCTGTTGATTAAATTCTTTCAGATTACACAGATGTTGCGCGAATTTAGTTTGGGTTGATACAGTCAAGGGCTGCATCGAGGAAAGCACTAATTGAATAGAGTCCTAACTGAAATTTGCTTTCTGTTTTTTCAAACCTTATAGCAGTACAGGAGTCAGCCAGAAAAACATCCCTTGTCTGTTGCTGGTATCACATTTATATGTCCAGAACAATGAGTCATGAGAAAACTTAAAGAAGTTTGGTGT
The DNA here is from genome assembly GCF_965231255.1 of Vanellus vanellus. NCBI lineage: Eukaryota > Metazoa > Chordata > Aves > Charadriiformes > Charadriidae > Vanellus > Vanellus vanellus. The sequence goes on along the minus strand of NC_138907.1, from coordinate 46,255,032 downwards.
CAAGTTGGGGGCTAAGTTCCAGATGTTCCCCTGAAACTTTATTTGCTTATTTTGAAGTCTTAAAATGGAACTGAAATTTTGTTTCCCCAGCCTCTCTGAGATATCTGACAAACCAAAGGGAAGACAAAAAATAATTTTCTAGAAAACGCCCGTCTTAAACACACACCAAACCTAGGCACGGGAAAGCTATTCAAGGAATGTTTACAGAAACAATTTCAGAAATATTTCTAAGCACTTTCCCATTCCACTTAACATCCCAAATAATTTGAGAACAGCTTCCTTCACTGTATTTATTACTTCTACTTCTGATCTCAATAGGATGAACTGTGAAGATAAGCATTTTGTTTTGGTTTGAGTTTAGCAATAGTGTAGATCCCAGCAGTCCTGCTTTTACTGGAGCCATCTCACACAGGCCTGCCAACAGTTCCGCAACTGGAGTAAATACCAAAGTTACGGATCAGATGTACAGCATAAAGCAGAGTAAAGCTGTACTGATGCAATACTAACAACAGGAGTTTGCTCCCTGCACTCCAGGTCAAAGAAAGTATGTCTTTCTAGAACAGCCCCACAGGCCTTGAATTTTGACCTTCAGGACATTAAAATGAAGACAGACAAGAATATGAAGGAGGGAGTAAGTTTTAGGAACGAGTCCCTCTTGGAGGGACCATAGTTTCATTTGCTTCTCCCCTGGCTAATTTAAGCATCTCAGCTGGTCTCTCAATTACCTTCCTGACTGCACAAGGAAGAGTTAGTCTTTTAAGACAATCTGGATAAAAATTATTTATATATCAGAAATGACATCTCGGGTTGGACTCTTAAAATGGGGAATAGCCCATCCCTGCACAAAACCACCACAACTTGCTGATCTTTTTCTTTACAGTTTGGAATTTGTTCTGGACAAACAGTTAAAAACATGCAGTACACATAGAAACACACACCACCAAACACCCTTCGCCAGCCCAATTAAAGACAACAGAGTAAAGCAAAAACAACGGAAGAAGCAAAGAGGAAAGCCCTGCCACTTGAAGTTTAGAAATTGCTATAAAGCCACCAGTGGGGACAGGGATTAAGTATTCTCTCCTTTTTCACAATCTTCCTGACAGCTGTTGGGGAGCATCAACAACATTTTCAGGCACATCTGGAGAGTAAGTGCAAAAATGTCTGTTGATGCAAATGAGTTGCTCAAATGCATCAGCTAGGAAACCTCCCATTCCCAGTCCTGCAAGTGGTCAGGAAATCTGTCAGGCACCATATCATCTATTATTGCACTCTATTTTCCAAAAGCTGTCTTTGTGATTGTCCTCAGTTCCTATGTCTAAGTAGGCAGCTGGTTCTGGCATTCAGTATCATGCTTGTTACTCCTGAAGAGAGCTAAATAGTTATGTCCGTTTCTGCATGAAAGCTGCCTCTCACCATTTACTCAGAGCAGGCCAGATTCCAGCTCTTAAAATAATCCTCTGCAACAACTTTACCTCCTTACTGCTTCATTATCTCACGTGCAGTCACAGAACCAGCTACCAGGAAAAGGCCAAGCTACCACTTCTTCATATACATGACCAAAAGGGAAAAGACCTCCAAGGACACAGACAGGCAGGCAGGGAAGCAGGGTCCAACCCATGCCTGCAACTTTAACGGGCTTTGATGATCATCCTCCCTTTCTGCCATGGATAGGCTGTTCTGCTGCCATGAGCGAGCTCACAACACATGCTTTTTCTAGGCCTAGTGCAGTGAGCGTATCTTCTGGCCCAAAAGGTCCTGGGCAAGAGTTTGAGAAGTATGAAATGTGTTGATGCACATCCTCCCAGTATGTATCCTTTCTTGCCTTTCATAAACCTGCAATGGTTGGCAGATTTTCTCCATTTGTTTGTCCTGTTAACATCTCCTACTCTAACTTCCCAATTTAGGTATCCTATCCCACATCTTGGAAGGCATTTGCCTCAGGATAAGCGTTACTTACACTGCACATACTGATATGGTGAGACAATGTGACTTGAATTACTCCCTGACTGGATCACAGCTTTTACAATCTCAGAAATCCTGATTTTTTTTAATAAGGACCCACTAGTTTATTGTGTTTAAAAAGCTGTTAGGGTCTTACTGATGGTTTAGGAAACAAAACAACAGCAAAAAAAACCCCCAATTTTAAGAGTTCCCTATGGAATTTTATTGCTTTACACTGTTTAATAAATACTGAAGCAGTACTTTTTACATTATTTAAACAATAAGATATGCATATTAAATATTTGCAAAGTACATATACCAGTTGTCCCAGTAACATTAGCACAAACAATGTCTGCTGCAATCCAGCATAGAATACGTGGACATAACAATTAGGAACCATCTGGTGACCTGGCACTTGCTGGTACAGGAATGAAATTTCAATTAAGTTTTATTATCAGAAAGTGTAAGTGACAGCTCCCACTTGAAACCCCAGAGCCAGTAAACTGTCCAAATAAAGAGAAGGATGTCTCTCGGTTAATGGGTTGGATCCCACTGCTTGATTACATACTTTGTAAGTAATGTGCTCCCTTCTCATGTTCTTGGGCACAAATTGCTTATGCAGTTGGATTTTTAAGAAGAACTAGCCATATGGCAGGTAAATTGGGAATCCCACTGCAATTTACTGAGAACAGGGCAATACAATAGATGAGTCAATCACTTCCCAGGTTTAACAAGCCAGGATTGCATCTTGTGCAAGATAAAAGTCCAACTGAAAAACTTTATTCTAACAATGAGGCTATGCCATCTAGCACTGCAACTGTGTTCAGGTTTACCTGGAGCTGTGAAACAAAACTCGGAAGTGCAAGAAAACTTCTTCTCTCCTACATCAATGCTCACCTTACTATCAGACAGTGATTCAGGTGGTGGTCTTCAGGTCCCAAAGGAAAACCATTCCTTCAGCACTAGATGAACAAGCCCTAGATTTCCTTCCTCTCCTGGCCACTGATAACTATTATTGCTATGATGGTTTTCTTTAATATTTAGTATATAACACTATGGTTCTGTCAAAAAAAATACCAGTCACCTCATCCAAAAATGTTTCATCTTTCCTACATTACAGTTGAGTTATAGTTGTATTTCCATTAAAGAAATTGACTCTGCAGCTACTGACCCATGAAAGTTATTACAGATCTCAATTTTATAGTCAAGAAACTAATTTGTGATACAATCGCAGCACCTGGAGAAGGTCTGTTCTGCTTCAACCAACCTCCAGTTGTCTAAACCAGAATCAGAATTTACAAATAAGAAAATTAAATCCAGATTGTGACCCACTGTACTTTCAATTCATTCAAGAACAATTCCACAATCCCACACTGCTGAAGAGAGTTACAGTCTCAATCTCTGGAGAATTTCTCCAGTGCACATTCACTGTGTGAATACACTTGACTTTGCGACATTAACCATTAACCTTGAAGTATCCATCAGTTTAAGAAGGAAAGTAGAGGATTTCTATACATTTATTTTAAAGTTTTCCTCTTTTAGCAAAGGTGACTGAGCAGACAGAAATCACTGCCATCCTCCACATAACCAAGCCTTTAGATTAAGCTTCACTGTGCAAGTATAATATTTTTTATTGTTTATATTTATGGGCTTTGGGCACTTTGTATTAAGTAATGTATTTTTCACTCATAAAATTATTTCTCACAGGCCTTATGTTTCATAAGGCAGCAAGCTTTGTACAAACAGAAACTATTCTCAACGTTGAAAAACCCTAACATAAATTGACTCTACTCCTAAATTCAAGCAAACATCAGTAGCATAATCCTGTTCTTGGAGTAAGCTCTGCTTGGAAACTAAATGGCCAAAGTGCTCCCAAGGGCAGCAATTAGCAATTTAGCCAGTGGAATCATTTGGGGAGACTCTTGTAAATTTAATGAATTCCCCAGTAGTCAATCCATCATAGTCACTAATATGCTGGCAATATTGCTACTGATAATGTTGCCAATACATTATAAGCCCTCATTTATTGCCTTAAATTTTAATTCAATGAATTCTGCATATGAACTCTTCTCAGATGGTGATACTTTGTGCTAATGTAATCATAGATGGGCCATTTGGGAGCATAACAAGACTGAACTCAGTATGCTTGGCAGGATGTCATTGGGAAGGAAAGACATTTCTCACCCAAGCTTCTGTTCTTTATCTCTTACCTCACTAATACCTGTGGCTCTAAACTAGAACATAATTAGATCTAGCCCTTCTGGGCTTCATTTTATGGATTAGAGAAAAGCATGGGGGAGAAGTCTGAGTGAAAACTCAGGCTCCCTATGTATCCAGCCAGCTTTTAGATATGAATATGGAAGTGCTGAATTCAGCAGTGACATACAGAACTAAAGACGATAGTGCTTGAAGGACTCAAGACTTATCTCACCTGTCCCCTTGCCCTTAGGCAAAAATCAACTTGTAACTACATCAGTCCTGACAGATTTTTGTCTAGCTCATTTTTAAAAAAAAACGGTAAGAGAGATTATGCATCTTCCCCAGGCAACACGTTCCAGTGCTTAATTACCCTGAATGTCAGAAGTTTTTCCCAGTGTCAAGCCTGATACAATTTAAGTCCATTATTTCCTATCTTATACACAACAGACAAAGAGAATAGCTTCCTCTTTAAAAAGGAGCTTTCTGCGTACTTAAGACTTGCCTTTCTTCTTGGTTCTTCTCTGGACTAAGCAACCAAAGGTCTTTCAGCCTTCCCTCACAGACCACTGGTCGTTCATGTTGCTTTCCAGTTATAGCCATACACATCTTCTTGAAATACAGTACCCTGAGCTATACACAGTCACTCCAGTGGAAGCTTCCCTAGGACCTAGTAGATAGGAAGAACTACCTCACACACCTTTCAGTCTCTCCCTGTTTACTGTTATCTGTGAGTGTAATACACATCCTTCCTTTTGTATCAGTTAGCTGTTAAGGAAAATAGTGAGTATGCCCAGAGTCATAACAGACCTTTACAATGCCTCACTACTACTTATTTCTATGTGGACAGTGACCAATGGAGAACTATGCACTGAGAACACAAATCCAGCCACATGAGAAATTTCACATCCAGAGCATGTTCCCCAGCTTATCTGCAGGAATGTCGGAGAATCCTAATGTCAGGACACATGACATCTATTGATGCTCCCCTATCCAAACAGCCTGTTACACAGTCATAGAAAAAATGGATTAGTCTGATATAATTTGTTCTTGACAAATCCATGCTGGCTATTACTCATTCCCCTGTTAACTTCCAAGCACTTACAGGATGTTTATGTGATTATTCGTTACAGCATTTTTCCTCTTGGATTTCCAAAGGAAAACAGTCAGGCAACGTGTAGGTAATCAGTAGTAAAGACAGTCTGTCCAGAAAAACAAATGATGAGTAAGGGCACACAACATACCTCAGTGCCTTATGTCTATAAGCAACCAAAACTTAAATAGATCAAAGTGCAGTTGAATAGCAAAAAAAAAAAAAAAAAAGGCTTTAAAGTGAGACTAAAGAAATCCTTTATGTTCCTTACTCATCTTTACTCACTGTTAAGGTAGACCCACCAGAACACCCAGAAACCTAATAATGATAGGATTAAGCCATAGCAGTATGGTCAGACTCATTCAAATCCCTGAACAACTTTGAGTTAACAGGATAACTTAACTGTTCCAAAACTACACTAACAAGACAAGCTGTTCAAGATGCTCTGAAGAGAAGTACGTATTTACATGAGTCAGAATAGAAGTTGTGTTTCCACTAAGTAGAAATTGCATTTCTACGTAGGCTGGAAATGACTTACGGTACAGATTTCTCACCATCAGTGCTTAAGAAGAAGTTTCCTTCCAGGTGTAATCAGAAAGAGGATTATCATCATCTGTGAAGCGTAAGACTGGCTCTTGCTAGTGACAGAAGAACCCAAATGATCAGAAAGAAATTCAAATGTTTATGTGGACGTAGAACTTGGGCTGCATCAAACCCAATAAACTAAACAGGGCCAGAGCACGGACCTATGCCCTGGTAAATGAACAACCATGCTGTTTAACAGCCTGCACCTCACCAGCTGGGCTTTAGATGCACCCAGCAGCCCTGTCCCACATGTATAGGCTTGGTTTGGGGGACAGCATGGACTGGGGGCAGTTCCCAGGAAACAGACTAGATAAGACCTTCCCTGTACAGAAATAAAAGAATGCGATGATATTGAAATGATTACAACTCTGCCACTTGATGATGGGCTGGAAGATCAATCTCAGCCTACTGTATTTACTATTATACATGTAGCCTTGGAGACCAGCCTGGAAACAGAAAAGGTTTCCCAGAGTGGTGTAAAGAAACTTACTGAGAATCTGTGATGAGCTCAGAGCATGTCTCTACCCAGTCCCGCAGTGCCATCTCAGTGTTGTATTTTTGGCTTAACCTGGAAAGCAGTTTGCTCTCTGGCTCACCACATCAAGAGGCCAGGCTAGACCTCTATGGTTCATATGGAGAGGGCAGGGAAAAGGACCCAAATCCCTACAAGAATTGCCCTTGGATCCTAGTGCATCCCTGGGTAGCAGACCACAACTCCCTTTTTTCCTCATCCAAGAAGAGCATATTCCTCTTCAGCTTATGGCAAATGCCAGTCTGCAATCCAGGAGAGATAGGTATAAGCCCCTTTTCCCTAAGGAAGGGCATAATGTTGAAGTGATCTTTTTCCCTGAATGACAGGGCCCCTCCAAATCCCAGGTTTCATGGTAGAGTCTTCAATGTAGTTGGAAGGGCAGAGATATTGCAGGTCTTCACATAAACTTCAAAAATAAAGCAGAAGGTGAAGCCAAAATGTGCTTTCATGCCTCCACGTCCCACTATCTCCAATCTTTACCTCCTTCCTTGGATTTGAGACCTCCAGAACTTCTCTTCACTCAACCCAGTAGAAACAATTTACTTAATCATTGCTTTAAACCTCCCTCCACTATTCCCTTCCACTTGCGAATCCCTTGATTACATTTCACCTTCCAACCAACATTTAAGCCTATTCTTTTCAAATCTGTACAAGCTCTTTCTGAATTTTCACAGCTGGACTCAGATTATATTTCCCTCAAATAAAAAGCTGCAGCATCCTTTCCTCCCTTAATTTTCAATACTGTTTGGATTCAAATCAGTGAGTCACACACTTCATGCAAAAGACATTGCAAAACTTTTGAATTTTCCATTCATTCATTTTGACCATTCAGTCAGCACTTTCCTACCTAGAAAATCTTTTTTAAAGGGAAAATATTTTCAGTTTATTGTTATCTGTCAAACTACTGTGTATTGAGCACCAGAATGAATAAAGCTGAGTGACAGAAAACTTGATCAAAGGCACAAGTTAAGCTTCATGTCTCTGCAAACACTTGTGGAATCTATAAAAGCTAAAAGAAGATTCTCTAGAGCACAAGGAGAGAGTATTTCAAGAAATGTTTGGGTTTTTTTTAAATAATCCCAAATATAAACAATAATATTGTTAAGGAAAGCATATGGCATATCACAGATGGACCAACATTTTCATGAGATAGATCTGTAAAGAAAGAAAGAAACATAACTGGAGAATAGCTTTAAAAGTTATGAACATTAAAACCAGCAGCAGAATTTGCAAAGCCACAACAGAGCTACAGCATGCCTTCCTTCATTGCTTATGCATGACTCCAGCTTTAATATGCTTAATAAATCATTCTGAACCTTGTATTCATACTGGATTTTTAAAAAGATCTATCAAACAGATAGTTCTTTAACTTCTGTACTTAGAATTAATTTTGCTTTAACCAACCAAAATGTATCCTTTAAATACACACTTAAACATGTAACTATCAGAGTAGGAACTCCTATTTTTCATTTAAAATTTGGCCCACAACCATGTTAGTCCATTCCTATTTCACAAGGGAAAAAGAATTACCACCTATAAACATACTTTGCATTTTCTGATTCAGTTTGATTTCACTGTTCATGGATAATCATTAGGTGTGATGCAAGAGCTTAATATGTTTTTTCTTAACACTCTCCCTAAATAAAGTTATTCCACAGCTACTGGGGTAGTACAGAATATGTTTGTGTGTTATGCTCTTTTTTGCATGGTCCATGATAAGAAATTAACTTTTTACTCTAAACTTGATTTCTGTTCTCAAAAGGATGAAGTACAAAGAGCCAAATCTGAAGTGGATTTGTTTGGGTGGTTTGGGATTTCACTAACAATTGGTTTAAGCATGGATATGGGGTTTTTAATGCAGTTCCTGTTACATTATTCAGGCTTGAATCTTTTATCAAAAAAGTGAATTTGTAACTTGTAAACAAAAGAGAAAAAAATTATTTACTAAGTCAGATTCCCCAAGAACTTGGACTGGAGCTTCTTGGCATAGTAAGAGCTTTGCCTTATGTGTTACTCTCCTTTAGGCAAAAGAGATGAGTTGCATGCTTTTATAGGGTGAAGATATATTCATTTGATGTCGATTTTTAGCTAGAAACTATCAGATTTAACAACGGAGGCAACTTTGAATTCCAGGAGTAAATCCGTACTTCATGCAAGCAAGGAGGGAAGGAGGTGCAGATCTCAGAATTACAGACTGGCAACAACATGGAGAATCTGTCATCTTACTAAATACATTTAATAAGCATATTTTTTGAGTGAGCTATTCTTAGATTAATTTTGTTTGGATGCACCATATTTAAAGGTGTTAGCCGTCAGAGCATAAAAATTCAGGAGTAAAAAGTTGTAAATTATGGAACAGATCTCCCTTCAACAGAGGGCAAACAGGAGAATTTATCACAGAGCCAGAGCACAGTAAAGCCCGCACTTTCAAAGATAAGCTGAAAAGATCTTTCCATTGGGAACTAACTGCTTAGTTATATAATGATATGCCAAGTTTTAAAAGCTGTTTTATCTAGGACTTTACAGAGTGGTTGTACTAAAGGTCTAGTAAAAAGTATAAGAAAAGGGCGCACGTACAGTAGTCCTCCCTCACTTTACTCCCAGACTTGCTGGATGCATTGTCCCAGCAACGCATCCTTGACAACATGCTGATGATCCCTGCAGTGCTTAAGTAATCACTTCAGCCAGCTGCATCCCAGACACCCTTGCTCCATCCTTTTATCCTGTGGGAAAGCACACATGGGGCTCTCTCAGAAACTTCTGACTTCCATTATTTTCCAAGGGCCTGTGGTGGAAACAGCCCGTCCTCCAAAGGAGAGATGGAAAAAACAAAGAATGATTCATGATACACACCTTAGTTACAATTTCAGAAAAGAAATCAGAACAAGGTAACTAGATTTGTAACACTGGAGATATACTTTTAGGCTGACCTGATGGTCAAGATACCCTAGATCAACTAAGGATGATTATAAATTTAAATTAGGTTCTTTTAAATGATAGTTATTGTTCTCAGCAATCTACACATACCATTAGTCCGTCTGTATTTCCAGTGCCACTGGAGTGAACTTTGGAGCTTGAGATCACCATATGGATGAATGCTGGATGAACACAAAGATAGATTGGGAGCCTGTAAGTAGTACCTCTTTCTGCACTCTTGGTTGATCAAGAATGGCACCCTGTCCATCTCTGGGGTGCCAAAAGCACTGGGCACAGAGTTAGTGTAATTTTTCTAAAAGACTGATTCTTTTCTTAAGTCCGTACAGTGGCATTGGCAATGATGTACAAAGCAAAAAGGACAGTTGCTTCTCCACAAGCTACACTGAACATGCTCTCTTGAAAGCAAGAGGAGCTCATTTATATAGATGAGCCAAGAAAACGAAGATCTGGAGTTACTGACAGTGTACTGGAAGAGCTCTGGTTTTAGAATGGCTGCTGGTAACAGGAAGGCTCAGTGATCAGGCATCTCCATCCCTAGGTTCCCACAACGCCCCAACATACTGCAAAGTTATTAAAGGCTGTGAAACATTCCAAGACTAACTGAAGGGGAAAAAAGATCACTAGGCCTTTAAAAAGTCTTCACTTTTCTCTGTCGTTTAGAACTGGTTCTACAAATGGGCAGAATATATAGTTTTACCAGGCTCTGTTGGCCCCCTGAGAGTCCCTCAGGCATAAAAAGGAAAACAATTATTTTTCCCTTAGATACCTAAGAGTTCAGAAACAATACAGGTTATTCATCAGTGTCAAGTTTTGAGCTTCTTCCTCTTCACAATATGTTTACAAATAATAAATATTCATTTATTGACCTAGAAAATCTGACTTTTTGCAGGCTTTTTCACTCATGGCAACAAAATTAAATACTGCATTTTCATCTGGATATTCTCTACCCTCAAATACCCATCCTCCTTTAAAAATGCTATGGGTAACAATAGTAATAATACAAAAGTAGTCCCAAATATAATCCAAATCATTGTGTAACCTGCAACAAATCAAGGCAGAAGGATTATTGTGGGAAAGGAATTAGACCATGAGGGACCAAGAACAGGGTGATGGGATAAACTTCCCTTGGGAAAATGCCCCACACGGTTACTGAGTTACAAGGCTTTCATACTTATTCATAAATCATATCTGGAAAAACACAAAGCTTCATAGAGAATGTAGTCATCCAGGTAAGCAGAGAAGACAGAAACCAGACACTTTAATAACTTCTTTTCAAAACCAACCCAGCTGAGTAGCAGTGAGAGATCAGCTCCAGACTAACTCCCTTAAGTGTCCTCCAGTTCCCTCAGTACATGGAAATAAATAGCCTAAGACTTACAGAAACATCCTCTAACCCTGCACTCCAGTGACTCATCTCTCTGCCTTCACACAAAGCAGTGAATTCTTCCCTGGGCTTTGACTGTCACGACATGGACAAGCCAGGATGTGGGACTAGCTCGACAGGCACATAGAGAGCTGGAGACCAGCACTGCTGCAACATCACTAGAGCATGGACTGACAGCCCCAAGGGCTGAAACAGGGCCCTGGGCCATGGGCAGGTAAGGCTTATCAGGGCCATTAAGGCCTGTGGGTGCCTCCAGCGCCATGACACTCTTCCAAATACCTTTATCCAGTACAACATAGATCTTACCACTGCAGACACAGCTGGTGTCAAATCCAGAGCCAGACATTGGTGTAGGTCTTCCAAAGACCCACTACCTTTCAAGATGAGATTGACTAAGGGGTCTCAGGGCTGTATCCCCATCCACACAGCTCTTCCCAGCAAGAGATGCCCTCAGCCATGTGATGGAGTACAGCTGTGGATCCGTCTTCCCCATCCAGCCCATCAGCTTTCACTCCTGGCTTTTCCTTGCCTGCTCTGGAAAATGAAGCCATCACACAAGTCCCCCTTCACTCCTCCCTGGTAGCCTGGGCTGGAGTTTGATATGGCACACCAACCACAGGCACTGCTCACAGACACCTCTGCAATGTAAACATAAAACAGTGTTGACCCCTGTAATACCTGTCTGCAGATTAACCCTCTCTGCTTCATCACCACAGCATTTGGCATATTATATTAAGCACTTATTTTTTCCATAGCTTCCCACAAACCCAGGCAGGAGAACAGCAGTGACAGTAGCCATTTGCCATATAATAGCATGGGGAGGGTCCTGCAAATGCAGTTTACCTAAATGCCATCTGCTCTCCCACGCTGTCAGGAACGTTTTTCTTGTGTAAGGAGTTATCCTGGACCTAGTTTATGTAGCCCTCTGAGGCATGTTAAGCCCAAAGCCTAATTGTTTTCGAGACGAAGACATATCATTTAGACAATCAGGGTCTAAAATTATGTGTTCTGAAATCTAGTTGTGGTCAATTACTGAAAAAGGAGTAAAAGAAAAAAAGATCTTTATTTTCTCCTGCCTCTCCCTCTGTCTGAATTCCCCCAGTTTGTTTTTGCTAGCTCTCTTGTTTATATCCAATGTGGGTCTCGCACTAGGTTGTCCCAAGATGCATTAACAATTTCAAAGCACTGTTCTCCTGTGTTTTCCTCACCCTTGCTAGAAGAGCGTTATTAATCACCTAACAGTCCCATCTATCTCCAAACTGAGGAGCCTATCACTTCCTCCAGAAGCATCTTCCAAAAGCCTCAAGGGTGAGCCCGCCCGTTCTCCCTGCGCCTTCCTCTGCTGACCCCAGAGTGTCTACAAATTGTGCTGACTTTTTAAAAGAAATGACTGCAGGTGCCGAGCTCTTTGTTTATTCTGGCAAGGCTGAAAATAGCAACTGCTAACAAATATTTTGCCCTTCACAAGGCTTCTCACAGAGATGCAGCTGTTATCTCATCTAGTAAAAGTGCCAGCCCTAAGGGGAAAACAGACACTTAATTAGGTTAGGATAAGCTTCAAAAAGGTGACTATCTAAAATTAATACACATAATGCTGTGTGGGCTCAGATCCTTAAACCGAATCCTCACTTGTGCGGTAGGGAACAATTATTTCAAGCTTTTTGTTTCCCATACTTGTCTCTCATGGATTGATGGCTCTGTTTAATCATCAAAAGCACCATGTAAGAGGCTCTGTCGAGGTGGACAGACCCCCGGGACATAACGATAAGCTTCTGGGGAATATATCACCTTCTGGATTCCTGAATTTACAAACCTGCCAAGGCAAAGCACATCCACAGAGAGTCCACTGCAGGTTTTACAGTGAGACCAACACGTAATGCAGAACTTTGGGATTTCTGTCTGCACCCTGTGAAAATCCACACAACAAATAGTGGAACCTGTGACACCTTTTCACCAGTAAATTTTAGCACCCTGACACAAGAAGCTTCCTGTAATGAGGGACAAAGTAGTTAATGCCAAATTTGCAAGGAACCAATCCAGGTCAGGTTCAATTATTAATACACATTCCAAAATATATCAGGCTCTGGACAAACAGCCTCCAAAGTGAGATAAGAAATTTTATATTCTAAACCTCTACCATCCATACCCAAAGTAAAAGTTGTTCAAGCACATTGCCATTTTCATGAAATAGCAATTAAAATAACACTAATACAGAACAGAATTTGTTTTGGAAATTGAGCCACATATGAGAGCCTCATGGAGGAATTTCTATCTCATGGTCCACTGCAACAGTGTCTACAGGAAAAGCTCCAACAGCCAGACTAAGCAAAAGGTCATACTGGAACATTTATAATGGCTTATTCTGAAGGATCACAAAGCTCCAGGTACAATCCATTAATCCATTTTTGCAACACCCCATCATCCTTTTTTATTGATATCCAAGAAGAGAGACATAAATCATGGGCCTTCTGACTTCTTTTTACATTCCGTCCTCTCTGAAGGCTTGAAAGCTTGCCTCAAAAGTTTATGAGGACAACCAGGGCGGTCTGTCAAGACTATGTTTCCCTGCTCACGTATATGAAACTATTTTTAAAATTATGGGGTACTACAGTCTGGTTAAGAGGCAAAAGGGATTAAGCCTGATTTAAAACACTTGAGGCTAAACAATGTTTGATATTTAAACAGAAATACCTTCCTGGGATTTCATACGGGGCATGTCAGTTATATCTGTAGTTTCACATAAGCACATAAGACACACACACAGTAACTTACTGCAATTAAAAATAAATACGCTGAGTCCTTGCATCAATCCTTGAAAAAGCAGATGTAAAGGAGACTACCACCAAGAACTTCTGGGTTGGTAAGATATTATTTTTAACAGTTTTGACTATTAATGCATAGATAGAGAGATTAGAGAGCCAAGAGCTTGCATCAAATAAGAAAAGATGCTTCAACGTTCAGCCCCCAGTTTTGACTGTCATTCTGTTTTTCTTCAAACTTGCAGACTTCTGTGCCCCACTGTTCCTCAGGCAAATGCTTATTGTAATAAAGATGGAAATATTCCCTTGCCACTGCCCAAACACTGTGTAAGGAAAAAAAAGAAATTGCCTTCTTTTCTCTGGATAGTTTCCAGCCTCTGTACATTTTGATAGTTAAAACAAGAATAAACATTCAGATCCATCAATAAAATGAATCATTAAAATCCCACCGTTTCTCCTCTCTCACCAGGGGAAGAAAATCAGGCTGAAAATAGGCATTGTTATGAAAGATCCCAGGGTAAGTATAGCATCTTCTCACCCAGAGAATTTTTTGTATGTGCCCTGGGCCATCGCTCTTTTTCCACGAAAAGCATGCAATAGAAAATACATGGACAAGCAGTCAGGATCTAGGCCCACATATTACAGAAGGGTAATGTGCATCACAACTATCCCTTTTGTAACACTACAGCTCATTCATCAGCAAGGAGGGATGGAAGAAGCTGTGGCTCAGAGCTCCCTCAGGCCAAAAGCAACACCCGTGGGTTGCTCTACAGACTTAGCTTATGCTGGATGATAGCTCATGGACAGGAGCTGTCTAGCCCAGTTTCTGTTGCTGTTGCAGATAGCAACCCACAAGTGTTTCATTGGCTCCAGCTTATTCTCTTTACTTCATTTCACAATGCTGTGATTCACGACTGGATAGGATCCAGATTTCCCACTTGTAAGGCAGTACAAAATAACAAGGGCTGTTTCAGGGGTCCTGACGTGACTGGCTCCCAGGCACGTTGAGCCCACCTGAACAGTTCTGCTTAAGACCAACAACAAATCTCCAAGCATGGTCCACGCTGAACAGGCAAGGGGAAATAACCCCACTGCTTCATGAAACTCATACAGTTGCAAGGGCTTCGGTGCCCAAGGACAGACGGGTCGGGATGTTATAACTCCTCAGAGGCAGGACACATCTGTTTCAGTTTTCAAGGATATACCTTGAAGAAGTCACCATGTCACAGAATTTGAGAAATTTAATAGCAAATAATAAGTCAAAAGCACTTATATTTACTTCTGGCAAGGGGAGGGAGGGTGGGAAATAAGTAAAGGGAGAGCCTTAAAACGTTATGCAAAAAAGGAATCACTGCTAGATTTTGTCTGTAAAATATATGTTGCTGAGGTCAACTGACAACCTCAGTCACAAACAATACTGAGCCTTTTCCCAAAACCATATCAAGTTTCAGGCTTCACAGTGAGACCAGCTGAACTTTGCCTGATTTCTAGTTTTTGGCACAACTATTGGAAGGCTTTAGTTATCAGGTGCCAAAAAATTATTCTTTCAAGATAAAAGGTAACATGGATCATAATCATTCATGTTGGAAAAGTACAGAAGTGGCTGGAGTTACACTGGGGAGCAGTCTGACCCACCATCATCCATCCTTAAATTAATTACATGAGGAAATTTACCATTTTTATATTTTACTTTTACAGGTCATTAAATACCAATGTAATTGCTGTGCTGTTTTATTTCTAGAACATGAATTCTAATTAATAGCATTGCAGTAAGTTAATTTAATATGGTAATAGCTTCAGAATAGCTTAATTGTTGTCATTATAGAGCACCTGCAGATGTTCAGCCAATCAGCTCATTCATTATCTGACCATTGTCATGTATCCATACATAGAGAAATCTTTGCCTGCAGGAAGGATAAGGAAATGTTTCTAGTGTTACTACTGGAAAAAGCTTTGCCTTTTCTAAGGGTGGAAGGTCTAAGGGGAAGGAGGTGGTTGTAGCTATATAGGAGAATTTTTTTTGACATCACTGACATTTTAGGAAATTGAGCTATCTCTCAATGTCTGTAACCAGAACATACTGTCCTATGCTGCCTTCCACCTGCATGGCTATTATAATATGCCCACAAGCTCTGTATAAGTCAACAGTGGGCAATTTCTACATCATTTCAAGCAAATTCTCATGAGGACATGATTGGGAATAACCAGATGGCACTATTCTTGCTCCACTTAATGGTGCTTATCTAGATGAAAAAAACACATTGTTTCTGGAGACCTAGAAGAAGGGGGAAAATTGAAAAACATACTTTATAATTTTAATCCCTCTCATCAAGAAACATTTTTGTTTTAAGGTGTTACATCAGTGTCAGAATATTTGAACTACTGGCCTGCAATTTTTTCAGTCTTTGCCTTCCTAAAGACTGGCATTTTCTTTATGACTTATATACCTCCAAGTGCACCCTTGGAACTAAAAAAGACAATAAAAATGAAGGACGTAAGTTTCATGGAAGTAAAACACTTTCTTTCATAGAAGTAAAATACTATTTCCAGTATGAATGTAAGGAAACAGATGCAAACAGAGTGAAGTGACTTTCCACGGTCACTTTAGTTAAGAAATAATATATGGAACAACCTGGAATCAAAGGAAAATTGAGGTGGGTCTGGAGCTTGTCTCATCCAATACCCCACTCCCTGCAGTGACACCTTCAAAGTGATAGCAGATTGCTTAGGGCCTTGTCCAGTCCAACTTTGTGTACCTCCAAGAATGGAGGCTCTCCACCTTCCCTGGGCAATGTATCCACGTGCTGCATCCCTCTAGCTGTGACATTTTTGTCCCTGTACCGAGCTGATGTTTGTCTTGTTGCGTTGTGTGACTGATGCCACTGCATGCCTGTCTGTGCACCTCTGGGAAGAGCCTGGGTCCATCTCCTCAGGCCCCCTAGCTGGAGGCAGCAATCCGATCTCCCTGAGTTTCTTCCAGGCTGAACAGACCGAGTTCCTCCATCTCACCATTGCGCTGAAATTGATTCCATTCAGAAGCGAGTGTGCTTTTATTCTTGGCTAGTGTTATACAGATTTGCCTGTCCTTGTTTCCATGTCAGGGTTGGTAGCTTTTCAGGACTGGCATGCAAGACTGTACTTTGCCTTCCTAAATTAGAGACTCTGTGCTGGTAGGAAGCCAGCAGGAGATGCTTCCTCTTCGGTGGGTAAGACAGTGCCAATCAGCCTACAAGTAGTACCAGGCCTCTGTGTGAATGAGTAGCTCTTGGCAAGTGCAGGTCCTGAGACTCCTCTCGTTCCCAAATGCTGTCTTTCCAAAAATGCTTCAGGCCCCAACTCTTTCCTCTGCTTGGAAATCTGCCTGCAGTTAGTGCTGCCTGAGCTGTCTCGGTCATAGTGACTCAAATAGATGTAACCTTGTTTCCAAAGCATGCTGCAGTTATGTAAAGCATGAAAGGACTGTTCACCTCTTCATGAAAGACAATGGGCGTTCTTTACAATTTATTCCGATTCTTACTCGACAAGTTAAAACTTACAATGTTAATAGAGGCTCTATGCTGGCAGCCTTTAAAAAAGGACAGATGACCTTTGTGGCATGCGCCCGTACGTTCGGTAGCATAAGAAACATTAATAGCATCATTTTTAGGAGAGAAGAGACAAATTTCTGGCAAAGGAGCAAGACTGGGTAAAACAAGCTGAATTTGCCTTGCAACCTTCTCTCCTCAGTAGGAGAGATCTGATTTTGCTCTTAGATTTGTTCAAATACAGTAAAGTAACAGCAGAATTCAGCAAAGGATTAAAAATAAAAGCCTTAATTCACAGCTCGGTAAATGTGCCCTTTATTCTGCTTCAGTACAGATCATCCTTATCTATATATTTGACATCCAGGTTCACTAAGTCCAGGGACCATTGTACAGCAGAACTATAAAAGAACATTCTTTGTGATTTAGTTTTGTAATTAATCTGAGGTCCTTGGATCTAATTCAAGGCTGTCGCAGTCTCTCAGATTTTAGAAGAGTTGTTCCTATTTTATACCAGCATGTGTTAAAGAAAATATTGGCCTCTTTTCCTGGAGCTGGACTTGCGCAACGCTTACACGTAAAAATAATCCCACTGAGACCCCCATAGCTGCTTTGATTGCAAAAAAGCCAAATGTTCCTATCTACTACAAAGCGAGGAAAGGAGCAAAGGGCTCTGCAAACTGGAAGAAAGGACAAGACAAAAGCACAGATGAGATGGGAGAGAGCTTTGCCCCATATTCCTGGTGAGTTTTGCAGAATCTCTTCCATATTAACATTGCAAAGTTTGATATCTGCAATGTTCAGAGGAGCCCGCGAGCAGTCCCTGGAAAGGGCATAACCCTTAACGACCAGCCCATTTTTCAAAGTTAATGCTGCTTCCAGCAATGTTAGCAGCACCTCAGTGCAGCTGCAATTGCTCATTGCAGCACAGAGCAGCAGCAAAGCAGCTCTGGCAGGAGGGATTTTTAAGGGCAGGGCTACCACTTCTTGGGAAACTGAGCAACAGCAAACCAGTGCTGCTGCCATGATGGAAATAGTGACCTACTGAGTGTAGCTGGAACGGCCTGTGCCAGGCTACGTGGCTGTGGGGAGATAAAGGTGAAGAGTCCTGAGCAGCGGCTGTGCACACTGCATACCCCAGCCTTTCATTTCTTGCTGCAGGGACGTCTCAGATTTGCAGCGTGCATGGGCTATTTGTAGAAGGCTGTCTGTATCTCTCATGCTATCACAAACCTCTTTCCTCTTCAGGAAGGTGCATTGGGTTTATGTCAGTTTGCAGAGCATTTCAGAGAGTTTCTCCTTTCTACCAAAGGAGAAAGGTAGGAGGCATTTCACCAAGATGAGCAGGAACTAGCACAGAAGCAGAGAAATTACTCCACACACTTTCCATGGGTGCTAAAGTCTGACCAGCTTTTGGCTGACAACTAGGAAAAAAATGAGAGAGATGTGCTTGCTTTGCCTCCTTTTGCTCTCAGGGAAGATCCTGAAAGATCTAACTTCTGTGAGACTGGGAAATTGAAGAAAAGAGACAAGGTAGAAAAAAGATGACCCCAAACTGACTGTTCACTCTCTCCTCTGTGATTCATTCCAACTCACCTACCTGACCTGCAGACAACCCCTTCCAGGAGCAGGGGGAAAAAAATCCCTTCAAGGGACATTTTTCTCTGAATAGAGAATTCTCAGTCATCTACAGTTTCCTCCCTCACTCTGTGAGAGATCGGAGTGCGGAATGGAAACAGGAGGCCTGTCATGGCCGGGATGGTGAATAGGGCAAGTTATCTGCTACTGAAACAAATGGTGTCTCAAAATGAAGAAAAAAATGAAACACGCAAAAAAAAAAAAAAAAAACCAAACGAGAGACTCTGACAGATCTGACGTGAACACAAGAATCATTACTTCTCTGAGAAAAGTTACCTGTGTTCTGTCTGCTATCTCAGTAATGTCTGAACTATCTGAAAGGGAAAGAAGGAGTGTTAGCATACAAACAAGAAAAGGAGTAAGAACAAAATAATGACGCTTTGTGTGAGAGAAGTTGGAAACTCAGGGACTCTCATGCCAACACGCAGTAGTGACAGTCTGTTGCAATTGCCCTGTTTGACATCAGTCCCTAGGTGTGGTCTGTGCTGTGTACGATCACCTCTAGCTAGTTGGCCATGAAACGTGTCAGGCTGACAGCCAGACAGACGTACCTCCACTGTAGTGGCCTTTGGGGAGGTGGCTGGAGCTGGAAAGAAATGGGTGGAAGTGGAACTGCTCCTCCTTTTATTTCATAAAAAAAAATGAAACAGGAGGTGTTTCCCTTCCTCTCCCTTTCCTGGATCTGGGAGGAGAGCAAGGTAAAATAAAATCTGGTTCAAAAGGATAACAAACTTTCAGCTCCAGTGAATTATCACTGTCATAAATGTCTTTATTTTTACTTAATGTTGCATCTCAAATAAACTAAGTGTGCACATTACTTTCTCTTAGTGCACGTTAGTGCATGTTAGAAAGTAGAGAATAATCTAACTAGTCTTGCTTAAATTTAGAAGTTTTGTACTTAGAAAACCTTGCAATACTCTGACCTTATACATGCAAGATATAACGTTTATTGTACCATACTGTATTTTGCTCCATCTTAACACAGTTCTGCAACAGTCAGCAAAGAGTCTATTCAGAGATCTTCCCAGTTAGACATTTTCCAAAGGAAATTCGTTTTCCAGGGTCATTTAAAAAACATATTATACTCCAAGCTGTTAGAGGACTTTTTTTCTTTGAACTGACTTCACTCTTTGTTCTCCAGCAGGCAGCCCACTTGC
Source organism: Vanellus vanellus (assembly GCF_965231255.1). NCBI lineage: Eukaryota > Metazoa > Chordata > Aves > Charadriiformes > Charadriidae > Vanellus > Vanellus vanellus. The sequence continues at coordinate 46,235,289 of NC_138907.1, read as the reverse complement.
AAAGACTATTTCCAAGACTCATTATTCACATGCGAGATCCCAGCGACACTGCAGAACCCACCACTGAAGATGTGTGATACTGAATCAGTTCCCCAGCAGACTGACCTAACCTCCATAAACGTGTTGTTAAAACCTAACTACTTCCATCTCCCATCTAGCAGTCTGCACACAGAGTGAACATTAATCTTGAAGGCTTTCCATTTTATTCTCTGGGAATATTTGAGCAATTCCAATTTGCAGCAACACTTAAGTGACTATGGAAAGATGTGAACATAGCTTAAGTAATCGCTCAAGTGCTAAGACTATTTTTTTCTTATTGTGCAGCCAATTCTCAGACCGTTTTAGCTGATGAAAATACAGTTGTCCCTTGGGATTTAGAATTATACAACATGCCGCAGATTCAGCTAAAAATGCCTTAGCTGCTGGACTACAGTGTCGTACAAAGTACATGTCAATTCCCTGAACCACTGCTCAGCCCTTAGACAGGGCATTTCTTTTTCTAACCATGATAACTAACTGTGGGTAGTGAGTGATTCAAGCAGAGAGTAGCAAACACTGTGTCACGGCAGCGAGAAAAGCTAAATCGGTTCATCCCATGGCTGAATTTGTCCCTTTCTGCTATCAGCCAAAGCTGACAGATGAAACATTGTGATAACCTGATATAATTAAAAGATAGACCTGGGGGGAGACAGTACAAGTGACAGCTGTCAAAACATAGTTCAGGCACAATATTTAAGCATCTCTTATCAGTGTTTATTCATTCAAAGGTTGTACTAATAGAGCAGAGCTTGTGTACAGCTGCATATGCATGTCTGTACTTGGGAAGACAAGCAGCTCTCGCAGGGTTCTCACGGAGCTCTGCAACACTTCGGTGCTGATTGTTAACACGCCAGCTCAGTACTTTGTATCTAAGCCTACCTCTAGACAGTATTTTATGTTTGTGGTGTTACGCATCACAGAATCAGAGCCCAGAGATTCCTTGCTTGGCAGTCCCTTTTCTCCATTCCAGTGACACCCAATGGGCTTAACTTAGCAGAAATTGTCCCTTTGGATACCTTCAGCTTAGGCGACTTCTGGCTTGACAGAGCTGCCTTTGTAGTTGAATACAAGTCCTACAAATGAGGAGTGTTCGTCTAGACTTTACTCTCTATAGCAGGTATGGTCAGGGAAAATACTGCCCTGTCTTACAATGGTAGCTTGGCTGATTCCTTGACAGCCTGCAATTGGCAGGATTCATCCCAGTTTCTTTGAGCACAGTTTCTTAAGGAATACCACAGGATTTGATCCAAATTGAAAACGAGGCTTCCACACTTCAGTCTGAAGAGAAAAATTCTACTGTCTGAGCCATTTGTCTGGCTCTAGTCACAGGGAATGCTTCCAGGTACCCTCTACAGCCCGATACAGGGAAGCTATACGTGATCCACTTGCAAACTGCACATGGCTCAGCAATCACAGGTTTGCCATTCCTTTTACAGTACTACTCTGTCACAAAAAAGCCAAAGGCCATCCTTAGATGGATGAAGCTAAATGCCATACTAAGCTATATAAATAGATTAAAAGAAATTTATAAAACTTCTGCTCCATGAAGTGCTGGTAAGGCATGGTCTGGATTACTGTATCCAATCTTGGTAGCCCACTTCAAGGAAGAGATCTAGAGAAAGTGTGCAGCAGGGTATGATCAAAGGGATGGGAGAGATTTAATCTGGAAAAGAGAAGGCAGAGGGGAAACTGTAAGGTTCATGTACACAAAATGCTACTGCAAAGCAGGGAACTGACTCTTCCCAACACCTGTTGCAACAGGACAGAATTAATGGCTTCGATTGCACAAGGGAGATGCAAATTTGACATTAGGAAAGGTTTCTAGTGGGAAGGTTAGTTTAGCACTCAAAGACTGCCTGGGGAGGTTGTGGAGTCTCCATCAGTGGAGGTTTTTAAGAAGAGATTAGACAATCATCTGGTCAGAACAGTTAGGGGGAGTGGATTCAAGAAGCTCTCATAGTCTCTTCCAATCCCATTTTTACACTCCTAGAAAAGATTTTTTTGGTTTGGTTTAGCTGCCACTGTCTGTTTCATACTCCTGCTGGCAGGCATGATATTCGAGAAAAGTGACGGGTAAAACACCTCAAAATGAATGCTTCTGCATTTGCTTTGCATACTACTGTGATGACTGAAACTCCCCAAACTTTAACGTGTTAATCCAGTGCTTTTTTCTTTCAAAATCTGTGAGTCTGTAGTGGAAGAAGGGATGAAACCTTAATCATAGAAGCTCCTCAGTGGTTTCCCTTTGATTTTGTGATTACAGTAAGGTTTAGACATACACACATATACACGCACGTATGATACAGAAGGAATTCATGATATGCTTTTTATAGCACACAAAGTTCATTTGAGCACACAACATTCACAGTTTTCCTCACAAAGATCTCAGTTCCATAAGCCTCATTCATGCACGTAGTCCCCTTAAAACCAAAGGTACAGAACCCATGAAGGAAACAGCACAGCTCATCAGAACAGGAGTCAGGACTGTGAGCTTTGCAAGGCCAATGCACCAGTTCATACCAGTAAGCTACTACTCTTGCATGACATCCTTGCAACTACTGGCAGCTGGGAAAAGGAAGATGTTATCTGGAATGAAAATCAGAGATTAGGCAAAATTTATTTTCCTGCTGCCAATGAAAACACCAACACAGGAGGCCAGATTTTAAAAAAGAACATGTGTCAATATGCGGATATGCATGTGTTATCTTTTAACACTGGGTGTTCCCCACTGCTGTATGTAATTTAAAGATCTGTTGCCATCAATAACTTAGGTATCCAGTCTTGCCTGCGCTCCATTGTTACATCTCACTGTTTCTATTTTCAAGGACAATTTAGCATTTTGGTACATATTTTCTTAAGGGAAGCCCCTGCTGTACTTTTCCTCCAGTATTTTATTTTCTTCTGAACTTTTGACCTAGCTATAAATAGATTTTAGGTTACCATATTTAATGCATGTATCAAGACAAAGTCTCATCTGAACATTCGTCATCATCCCTTTCCCGCACCTCTTCCCCTAGGCTTCATATTACATTTCAGGATTTAAATTTTTGTACGTGACAATACAAAGTGAGTCACTCTTTGGAAACTCTTCCTGCACTGGTATAGGAGTTTTAGTGGTAGTGTGATGTGCCTTCACAAAGCATGGACCAGGGTGATCTCTGTGCTGTGATTTCTGTTTGCCCATGCAGCACATACTTCAGTACACACTGCATGCTGAGCAAGGGATCCTCTGGTCTTAAAGTATAATTCCCATTTGTAGCTGTGGGCATTAAATGAAATTAGCAGGTGGCAGGAAGTTCAAAGCAAACGAGAGATTCTCAATGATACAATACATGGTTAAGCTGCAAAACATCTGAGCGTAGGATATACATGTAAAAATGTATGTATGTTCAAAAAAGGGCAAATCCGCAATGAAAAATATCCATTAAGGACTCTTGAATAGAAAGATACTGCCACTGTCTTAAGGTGTCCCTAAGCCAAAAATCCCTGGATTTTGTGAGAATATTCTGGGGAGGGATGGCTACAGGTTTGCTCCATTCTTATGCTCCTCTCCGGGCTTCTCCATTTGGTTATCACTGGTGACAGGATTGTGATTAGGTGAACCTGGTAAGTTCTTTGCATTTTCTTACATAGAGTTGCCTGTAAGTGATACAGGACGGACTCTGCTCTATGCTTTCCAGTTTCACACTGGCAGATGACTCTCAGCTACAAAGTTGACCTCAGCAAATCTCAGGCACCAAGCACAGGACCTACTCTTTGCTGACCATGCAGTATCTCATGCTTGCAGCACAGAGCCACATCTTGCTCAGAGACCCCCATAGTGCAGCCAGCCATCTTCAAGGGCAATGGCTCTGCTGGGTGGCTCCATCTGACACAGGGGGTCCTGGAGTGGCAGAGACACCAGGATGCTGCATTGCAGGATGGGAGGTATCTTGGCAGGGGACACTGCTCAGGAAAGGCACACAGCAGTCAAAGGCATGCTCCCAGCTGCAGCCTAGTACATGTTCCCACCTTGTCATATAATCCAGTGTGACCATTCTGGGACCCCTGAGGTCCAGAATCTGTGCCTCAGTTTCTCCTGAAAGTAATGTAGACACAAATAATTAGTGATATCACCTCTCCAGCTTGATATACTTTCAAAGACACTCGGAAAACAAACAAAAAACAAACAAAAAAAACACCTTGTCGTAGCAACTACCCTGTTGCTAATCCAAAGCTTAGGCTATTGAAATCTGTGGTCCTGGGTATTTTTCCCTGGTTCTAGAAATACTGTGATTCCTACTGATACCAACCACATCCCTTCACTCAATGTCACACACAGAGCAAGCATGGTGGGTAGAAAGAACCAGAGAAGAAAGTCTCCACTAAGAAAAGCAGCAAACTATTCCTTCAGCAAGCTGCAATGGCCTGCCTCAGCCAGTGTAACTGCAGACACATGGGTCTCTCCAGATCTGTTTAAAACACACTGCAAGGAAAATTTTAGTCCTCTCAATTAGATAGCTGCCTTCTTTTCTCTCCTGCCTTCTCCTCTCTTACACAATGAACACTGTGGAACAAAAAACGGAGCCAAAGCAAACATCAACTTAGACTGAGAGTTTGACATAGGAGAGTTGAAAGTGAGGCTCCCAAATTCACAGGCAAACACCTAGCAGATTTTCAAAAGCACTGTTGGGATGACAGTTAATATAAGCTTCTGTTCCAAAGTCCATGACATAAGTTACCTTTATCATGTTAGGGGAATTCATTAGTCATATTATTCTGGGGATACTGTGTCAGATTTTGTTCAGCCTCAGAGTCCTGAGTTCTAGTCAAAGTATGCTATTTGGGAAAGCCAATTTCAAACCATTTCCTAAAGAACAAACTCCTATTTGTGCATATTTGCCCAAACAGACTTAAAATGAATTCCTAAGTCTTTGCAGACTTCACACAATTCATCAATTTCTCATGATCAGTCTGGGGAGGCGCAGAGGAAGGCTCATGGTACTTTCATGTTTTCTCATTAAAAAACACCCATTGTTACATTAATAAGACAAGAGCATCTCAGCAGGACATACAGCTATGTGACATTTCAAGGCTTTTGAAGAAAATGCACAGAAAGGAAGTGAACCCCAGCAGCTACAGCCAGCAAGAAAACAAGTAAATGAGCTTTTGGTGCAGAGAACAAAGAAGTAGGGAGCCAGGAATGGATAAAGAAAGTGGAGATATGACAGAAAAGGGGAATCGTTCTGCCTGGGAGCCTCATTAGTATCAACAGACTTGAAAGAATGAAAGACTTCAGAGGTCAAACTGTTCTGATGTGTCCACCTCACTTAGGTAGGATAAAACATACTGAAAACCCCCTGTCCCGCTCCTTCCAGTGTATCACACCCTGTACTGAGCCCCATTCTGACAGGGCCAAACAAACTGGCTGCATTTATTGAGTGTATGATGTATTACATCCTGTTTATTTTCTAAGTTTTTCCTGCAGAGTAGCCTGCAGAGTAGGACAAAGATGCAGGATACCATGCCTTATGATAGGACTCCAGGAACCAGTTCTCTGAGATCTAGTTACAGCAAAGCCAACATACGCTATTTTTTTTGCAGGCGTGCCTCTCCATTGGGGTCCATTCATCTTCATGTGATTATCCTTCCCTTCTTTCAAACAAACTTCATCTGAGACCATGCAAACCATGCCTTCACGCCTATCAGCAGTAAATCCCTCCTCTTTGATGCTACTGCCATGTTGATCAGCACTTCTCCACTGGGAGCAGCCGTTAAGCCCCACCAGACTGAGGGAGTGAAAAGCATCTGCAAATCCTGGCTACAAGTCTAAACGCTGACTCCCCTGCTCTGGAGCATGAGCAGCTACTGGCAGCAAAAGCAAATAAATGCATGCTTTCCAGAAATACTTACTAGTAGTGAAAAACTGTTTTTAAAAAGTAGATTCAACTGTTCAAGATTGCCTTTGCCTGAGCCTCATAGTTTGAAAAATAGAAGTTTAGCATGTACCTGGCCTAGTGCATTGCTCACCACACTGAGCCTGCTCCACCTTTATTAGAAAGGTGTCTCGCTTTAGCAAGAGGAAAGCATAAGCCTTTTATGTATTCACTTCAATAGTTTTCACTTATTCCTGTATGCTTGACAGCCATCCTTCCAAGTAGCCTCCATACTTTCTTAACATACTGAGTATATTAATCCCATTTTACAGTTTGCTGAACTCTCCCTCTATCCCTTCACTTTGACCAAGCAATTCAACTTTTATAGTCAAAGGTAGAGAAGCATCTTAACACCTTATATATTCCATCATGTGTCCTCAGGTCTTTTAGATATATTTGCATATTTTTTGGCATATAACTTTCTGGGGAAGTTCCCATAAAACACATCATATACTTGCTTTTTTAAAAACCTGGGGGCTGGGGGGTGTAACAGAGTAGAAATAAAATACTTTCACCAAGATGCCACATAGCATAAATAAATCTTCCCATTTATTCTACTGATTTGGAAGTTTGCAGTCATCAAACCAGACAGTATCTGTTTTAACTGCCTTTGAAATACTGACGTTTGTACATTTCCAAAACATTTTCCTCCTGGTCTAAAAATATCCACACTTAGGCTCTGACAAAGGACAGGGTCTTTTTACTTGTAAGATTCAGTCAAATTGCCTTCAGTTTTTAAAAAATGTTAAAAAAATCATGCTTCAGTGCTATAACCTTATAAAACATACCTCAAAAAACCAAACTTCAACATACCTGGATATATTTTTTTCATATGGAGGAAATCAGAAACTGAAATTGCTTGAGCCCACCATGAAAACAAACAAAAAAAATAAAGAAACTCCATTGGTAAAAGGTAAAAATACAGAACTCTTAATTAAAAGATCTGTTTTTCCCCTTAAAGAAAATCCCTAAATAGTTTTGGGACTTGTGACCTTTTAGGGTTGTTTGATTTTCATAAAAATCGAGCATTTCCATTTATCAAAATCTTTTCATGAGGAAAATAAGCAATTCCCTGACCAGTTCTTTGAAGCATCTTGGATTATCTATCCATATTTGTCACATACAAGAAAAGAATAAAAAATACACCACAGGTGGCTTATTCCAAACTGACTCTAATATTAGTAGGCAGATGCAAATAATTAATTTATGAGCTGATATTTATTGTCATTTCAAGGTGATTAGGAATGTGTGTGTGAAGTAATGGAACAGAGTGGCCTTAAAGAACTGTTTGGCACACCCAGCCCAAACCACAGCGCTCGTCTCCAGAAGCCCAAAGACAACTAGCAGAAAAAAGTACCATGAACAGGAGGCATTCTGAAACAGTATTCCTATATCAAAATTAATTTGGATGAAAATAAATACTGGCTTTTATTCCTGTATGACATTAAGAAAGAAAGGGTATTTTTAAAGTAAGTGCTTCAAGTTGATCCTTTGGTATTAAACTGCAAATAAACTTTTAGTAAGAACTCCCACAAATCCAGTATTATATTTGCAACAGAACTGCTGACACTCATTGGAGCAACAGTTTACAGTACGTTAGGCTGGTAGACTCGAACTACAGATAATAAAGTAAGCGTATTTCCAGCACAACTATAATCTGTAAAAAGAATTGTTTAGGTAATATCTAAGCTTGTTTGCCTCAGATGCACAATCAGAAATTTCCTGAGTCAGCTCTTAAGAGAAGAAGTGTTCATATTTTTCTTCCTCGAAGTTATGCTAATAAGGAAATGCTATTATTAATAAGGTGCTTCTAAAATGATTCTGATTTCCCGGATTGTCACCAGAAATTGTCTACAGATACCAAACGTGCTACTGGTTTTGATAAGTAATCAAACTAAAAAGTTCAGTGTATTATTTTCTTTCCATTAAAAAAGTTAGTTTTGTGACAATTTAGGAAACTGACAGTCCCTTCTTACTCAACAGGTACAATATGAAGAGCCTTCACACCTCTGGTTAATAGCGATAACCCTTCTATTCCTATGCACAGAGACTGAATGAAGAAATGGCCTATGAGGGTGCCAGGCTGTGGAGGAACTTTTGGTAATTTGGAAATTTGAGCTAATGCTTCCAAATTACTTCCCATCTAGCACTAAATAGCATTATTTGGATAATAAATTGGAATCCAAACCACACCTTCCAGCGGTTTGAGCTTTTTTTACGTCCCCCTTCAGATACAGAAAGCAGCCGTCACTTCCTGCAAGAAGCCACACCAAATACCCATTATTCAGACACCCTTGATTTATGCTTGGGGCAATTTGAAACAGCTGCAGAATAAGTCCAGAGCAGAGATATAATGAAGTTTGTTAAAAACAAGGAAGGTGAACACTGCACAATACCACACAACCTGCTCTAGAGAGCAGCACCTCCGGGAGGAGCTCCATTATGTCGATGCTACGAGCTGAAATAGGGGTATCGTGCTGTCCCAGAGAGATAAGACATCAAACAGCAATAAGAAAAACTGGGCACAAAAATATATTGGTCTCAACGGCTGTGTGCTGAAAGTACTGCCTGCCACTAAACCACACTCTTCTGAAGAAATGTTTTATGGTTATTTCCCTATCTTTGTTCTTTGTTTTATTTTTTAACTGCTGACACACAGGAAGTTTGCACTATCCACTGCCAGTTTCAAGAGCCATCTAGTTTACATTTAGAGCCAGGCTTTCTATGTGTATCTGTCTGTCCTCCATATATCTTTTCAATGCCTTGGACGATTTAAACAAAATTTGACGGAGATGCTGATAAACAAAATTTGACAGAGATGCTGTTAAACAAAACAAAACAGGCCACTGAGTAAGGGTAGAAGACCACCAAGAGTGCGATGACTGAGGGAACGGAGGTCAGGTGATGTCACATGTTAATGGACACCAAGGAAGGCGCATGGGAAAGTGAGACGCTCCTAGTGCTCCAACCACGGGAAAGTCTTAACTGCTGCAATTGCAGTTCAATCACAAGAAACAAATTCAAGGGGCTCCTTTTGGAACCAGACCTCAGTTTATGGTTGCTGGATCATCACTGTGCCACTGAGAACACACAGCAAGGGCTTCCACATCTACACTCTCACTGGGTCTCCCAATCTCTGCTTGAAGCCTGGAGACAATCTGCCAGTAGGACCAGCAAAAAGGGAGGGCACAAGGTTATGCTGTTACCCCAGCCTCCCCCCTTCTGTGCTCTCCCCCTCCCTCCTCTTTATGCCATTCCCTGGGAGTCTTTGGGAGGGTCTGTGCTGCCCGAGTTTTAAACCATACAAAGTTCCTTCTTCTCCCAGGTGTGTAGTTCCACAGTTGCGCTACTGCTTTACATAAATGGATGTACAATATTTTTAAAGTAAATATTTTTATTAATATTAAATACTAAATATGCGGTCAGTTAGATTCCTTGCAGGCAAAGATTTTAGTACATAGTATTGGGTGTTGCTTCACAGTTCTCTGCTGTCCTATTGAGCTTATCAGTTAGTCAAGGTGGCAAATCCCTGTTCCAGAATGGAACATTGGATGATCCCATCAGAGCAGAGGAACAGAGGAGCACCTCCACGTCCTCTGAGTATGTGAGATGAAAAATCAAAACATCAGATGTGTCCTGTAGTCCCAAAATGAAGACAAATGCTTTCCTTCATTCTCAGAACCTCCATTAAAGGAATTACTGCAACTGCCTCGACATAAACAAGCAGTTCCATGGGCAGCAAAGCTAATCAAACCTATTATACTATGAGCTGTGTTTTGCGGTTGGATTTGCTGATATTTAATAGGATGGCAGAGCTGATTATATAATCTTTTGCTATTAGGGCATTATACTGTTTTTCTCCTATGTGTACTCTCTGGTGTCTAAACCGGCACAAATCCGTCTTGTGGAGACACTAATAAGGGCTCTCTCTCCCCTCCTCCTTGGTTTCCTCCTGAAGCTTGTATGATTATAACACCTCCGAGATCAATGCCCTTCTGCCAGTCTGCCTGAACCTGTTGGTCCATCTAAAAATTTGTTCATGGGGAAGGCAGGCATAATCCCCAAAACCTTATCGACTTATAAAAATGCTCTAAGAAGACAAGACAATTGTGTTCATTTTTGCAGCTTCACTGAGAGGTAGAAGATGCTCTTGTACCCCTTTGCACTGCACTGAGAGAGATGTAAAAAAATCCTACAGAGTTCCCTTCACTGAACTTGCTCCTGAATGAAGAGGAAAGGGAGGAAGAGTATAATAAAGGTACACAGCACCACAGACATTTTCAAAATTCATTCTGAGAAAACAGCATGACACAGAATTCATGTTCCCAGATGAGAAAACTCACTGTAGTCTCTTCTACAGCCACACTGTCAGTGGAATTTGTGGTTGTGTTTTGTGGTTGCTGAGATAGCAAGGATCCAGAACTGGCAAACCAGCTCACGGAGTCAAAAAATAAAACACCCTTCCCCCTCCAACAGCACCCCTGAAACCACTATAATTTTACAGCAGGATTGAATAGTTATTTCTCAATTAACTGAACAGGACTTGCAATTTATGATGTCATTTGTCTGACTTTTTCCTTGCTATCTACAGGCACCCATCTTTGCTTTTACTTAAACAGTTCCTGCCCTGGCTGAAGGGGCAGGAAAAATTTCTTTTTAGTCTACCTCACCCTGTTCTTCAAAAGCTTGCTAGTGTAATAAAAATTGAACCCTAAACAGCCAGTATTGAAGGGATTGGCAGATGGTCTCTTTAGTACAATACAGTAAATCAATATTTACTGTGTGACAGTGTGACAGATGTCCCAGAAGTATTGTATGAACTTTCTGACAGATATACGTACAGCCAAGAACTTTTTGTCTACAGAGCTAGAAAAGTAAGATAAAAATCCACTTCCTTCACAGACTTAAGACAGTGAGAACCAGTTAATGTAAATCCTCTATACCAAAATAGGGAAGATAACACGTCTTTTGAAGTTTCACATCCTCACCCCATAACAAAAAGTGTGGAATACTTTGACTAGTTTCATAGGCCTCTGTCAGTAACAGCTACTGGTTTGAGGACAGTCAGTCTCTATTAATAGGAATGAACTCACAACCAAGCACAGCTGGCTGTGTGCAGTGCTCTGTGGTGTTGGCCTTTGAAGAGCCCTGGTGACAGACAGGGGACTAACTGTTACGCTACGGATGCTTCAAAGAACAGGGAGTTACTCCTAAATGTTTTTGTTCTGAAGAGCTAATGATTTGGTTTATAAATCCTTGACAGGTCATGAGCAATACTGTTGCTTTGACTTGTGGTTTCTGTGCCAAAATCAGACCTCTCAAGGTAGTCAGGGCACACGTCTACAACGCACACTGGGAGCAGAAGGCAGAGATGCTGTAGAGAGAGCAGAGACCTCACACGCTCTGTATCCAGATGCAGTGCAAGTATGTCAGCACTGCAAGATAACTTTCTGCAACTTAGAGCCTTGTTGCAGAAACAGAGATTGTGCTGTTTCTCCCTTCCAGAGCTGTAATCTGTACATGGACAAGCACAGAGTAGCTAATACCAACTCATAGCTTTGGCATCTCCATGCCATACTCCATTGCAATTGCAGAGATGCATCCTCTAATTACAGACAGGCGCAGCCTGGGATTGCACAGTGGAGAGAGAACAGCAGGACTACCCAGCAAGGGAGACATCCACCTTGGTTTGCAGCTGGCAACACTGGGAAGTCAGACATACAGGTAACTAGAAACTACAACATATATCACTATGCCCATGAAGGTGAATGGATGATTTCCTCCTCTCCTGCATGACTGCTTCAGTCTTGAAACATGATTAAAATGAGCACAACACTGAACAGGACTGAATTAAAAAGAAAGGCAAGAGTCTCTTTGAGACCCTTTCTCTGAACCCACTCATTCAAAATGTTCAAAGGGAAAAGTTGACTTTTTTTTTTTTTTTTTTTTTTTTCACTGCACCACTCACTCGTGTGATTGTGGGCAGCCGGGGGAAGCTACCTCACACAGCTTTGAGAACTAACGTATTTCCCTGTGTTGGGGACTTTACCACAAACCAAAACAAACTGACCTAAAAAATACTAGTTTTACAACACCCAAACAAAACCCTTGCTGTGATGAACCACCAGCAAGTTAGTCCAGAAACCACAATATTAAAAGATTTATGCTACTATAGTCACTCATAAAGGTAGGAGAGATTACTTTGACAGGGAGTAAAGTGGTTAGTTAAAATTACAGCTAATAAAATCATTCCCTTCACAGATATTTTTCTATGAGATGGAACAGATGCAACTAAACCTGCTACAATAATGGATGCTTTGGTATCTTTAGATGACCAGTTCAGCCAAGGTCACGTTCAGACTGCTTCTGGATCCTACCAGAACTTCTTTTGTCCCCAGTGAATTGATGGGGGGGTTTCTTGTGGATGGCATTTCTTCAGCATAGGCAGGCAGGACTGAAGCAGATGTGCAGAGAGTAGAAGTAAAATAAGGGGGGGAGAAAACAGTAGGCACTATGAGACACATTCCATCTTGCAAAATTAAACAGGATTTTGATTTTCCTGGAGCTCCCTCTTGCACTGTTGAGATGTGAGAGAGGTCACTCCTGTCAAACACAAGCCTATCTATGGGAAGGACACCACAGGATATATTGTACTATCGCACCAGTACAATCTCATGCAAGTAACAAAGGTATCATAGAGCAGAATGTGTCCCACAGACATCCGTCTCTTTTGAGATGAAAGGTAGCCTCATTACTTCCTCTTACCACTGCAAATTATGTGTGCTGAAGTAACTGCAGCAACTTGCCCTCAGTTTGTTATAGCCAGCTTTGAAAGAAATATACTTTTACACTGAACGGAAGTGGACTGAAAGCTACAGTTACAGAAGATGGAGCTGAACAACCTCTCCTGAACTAGCAGCATGTAATCCTTCCGCAGTTGTATATACAGTTTAAGAGGTTTGGATTCGATTTCTCATTCTGTCACACCAAAAGTACCATGGCAGCATTCAGTGGAATTTACACCACTAGGGCTAAGTGGTGTAACAGTGCAAGGAATCACTCACATGGTCAAGTGCTGCTGAAAAATAGTAGCAAGAACATAGTGATCTGCAAGGTCTCACTGGAGATCCAGTGAGGACATAGGTGATCAGGATGCACAGAGACCATACTGAAAAAAACAGTGCCGCCTGAGAGAAAAACTACAGTGAGGGAGAGAGTCTCCGTTCCTGCCAAAACAGGTTCCAGTTTTAAAGGCAGTTTGTACTTTCAGTAAAATTGAACCTTGGAACTTCCTGCAGACCAGGACTGTACATCAACTACAAGTTTAAAACACTCATCTAGCCAGAGCAGACACCCTCACCGACAATTCCGAAGTCACTTTAATAAGCTGCAGTCAAAACTAATTGTATGGAGAAGTGTACAATCAGATTTAAGGTCTTGGAAGTGATGGAAAATCCATCGTGAGTGCTATGTCCCAGGAGCTAATTACCATCCCATTAGAAAATTTGGCACTCTATTTTCAATATGAGTTGGACCAATTTCCTTATTAGAGCTCATTAAAACTGCCCTACAAATCTTCCTGTATGTATTGAGTGATTAAGTCACCTCAAGCCACTTGAATGGGTGAATTTGAGAGCTTACCTTTTATTCTGGGAGCCTTAATGAGTTTTCCACACCACTGTTCTCTCGTCTCTCCCTTCCTAAGTGTATTAACACCAGCACAGGACAAGGAAGCCCAGTAACAGGCAGACTAATGCTGCATAATGGCAGAATGTGCTTCTCCATCCCTGCTCTGCTACACTGCCAAGGACCGTGCTAGCTACTCAGCCTCAGCGTAAAACCAGGAGTACATGTTCAACCAGTTACCCCTCAACTCCTGGCCCTTCCCTGTCCTTTCTGAAGCTTTCTTTCTCAAGACACAGCCCCCACTGTGTAACTGGGATCTACATCTTTTTGCTTGCGAAACATGCAGCCTTTCATTTGTTGTGCATAAATGCACCTAGTTCATAATGCTGCTCTTCCTAAATGACCCACCTTGATCATTTTTTTCATTCCACCGATTTTTCTCATCTGCAAACTTCCATGCAATGGCCTTGTATTTTCTTCATGATACAGAAAAAAAGTAATCCTCTAGATGAGGCATATGAATTTTCTTAGCCTCAAAAAACTGCAAGCAAGACTTGTACCTTTCCTGTACAAAAGATGGCCAGCAGCATAAAGGAAATCAATGTTGCTATTGACACAGACATGCCACAGTTCCACTAAGATACCAAACAGTACAAAAGGCTGTTCCTCCATTCATTCCTCATAGCTTGTTTTAATTTATTTTTTTTAAAGAAGCAACTCTAGCCTCACAGTTCTTCCTTTGACTGAGGACACTGCCAATAGTGATGTTTGGTGGCTACAACCTGCATAAGCATATAAAATTTGCAGCTGATTCTAATTATAAAGAGTTTTAAGTTTTGTAGCTATGCATTCTCTGGTATTTACTAGGACTATAAGGTATCTAGGAAAGAGGTAAGGGGAGAAAAAATGGCATCCATCTTTATTATGGACTATGTCCTGAAATAGCTTTTCTGTGAGTACAGACTTTTCAAAATCACATGAGCTTATAAAAAAGAGGATTGTTACTATTTCTGCTGTGGTTTTGTTGTTTTTGGGTTGTTTGTTTGTTTCTTTGAAGGTGCACTTAGCAAATCCTTTTGGCAGAAAGTTCCACAGGACAGTCAAAGTTGGTCTTCTACAATCTGTGTATTTTTATGACAGGAAAATACAAACAGGTGTATAGAATTTGTTGTCTGTCTGCCATTATTTAAGTGCATTTTACCACCAGTGCTCTTTCTCAAACTATGTTCTGTGATACATGAAGAAGACAGGAAGAATAGATTGAAATAGACTCATAATCCTTAACAAAACATTTCACTCGTTTGCATTCCCCTCAATTTGAATGTTTCAAGCAGATTATTTTTCTGAAGTCTGGTTTTCTCTAGATAATTATTTCCCTTATCTGCCTCTTAAATAATTTTTCTCCAGTGTCAAGGACAACACTCTCTTTTCTAGACAGTTCTAGACATTTTGTTAGCAGGTCAGCCAATCTGTTCTTAGGTTCCTTCAGAATCAGACCAATACTGTAGTTCCTGGTGACTTTTTGCTTTCCAGTTTTCCTGTGTACTCCAGTATGCGTTCCTGTTCAACATACTCATATACTGGTGCAGCTTCACTGCAGAGCAGGAGACAGCATAACAGTTCAGACGTCCCCCACTGACGAAATCTGTCCCTCTGTCTCACAGGACAAAATATGCAGAAGAGATTTTTTTCCAATTGTACAGGAATAAAAGGCAGGGAGGAGAAGAGGGTGTTCTGCCATCCTGTCAGAACACAGTGAGCCAAACTTTTTGCTCAGTTTCACTCCAGAGGCAACATTCTGCCTCTTATTTTTGGTGAGGCTGTAAAGCGCGTAGGCTATTACCAGGCATAAGTGAAGGAAGCAATTTTTATTCTGACTCAGTGTGAAAGGAAGAAAACTTACATGAACACAAACGTTTAAGTATTTTTATAGACCAGAACCCCTGAAGACTGACCCCAGTGGAAGATTAGGGAGCAGACACAAGGCTGAAAAGGATATCTGACACCAAAAATAGTTTGTGTGGTTGTTTTCATTTCAGAGTGCATCACTGCAAAGACAGAGAGAAGTCAACGAAACCAACTTCTCACACACCACAATTCTTCTGGGATTCCACATACATCCCAATACACCATAAACTGTAATTGTGGAACAAGCTATAATTCATGGCTTTGTTCATTTCTAAGCACAGGAAGTTCTCTCCGCTTGTACCCTCTCCCTTGCTTTCTCCTGCTGTTGGCTGGGAGATGTAGTGGAGAAGCAATTGAACACAAGAAGCATCAAAGGAACAAGAAGTGAGAGTTCAGTGGCTCCTACAAGATAATCAGTGCACCACACTTGGTGGAGACTAAGATCAGAGGATAAAAAAACCCAAACCCATAGTTTTGAAGTGGTAAATAGTTCAGGAAAAGATAGTTTGTGGAGACTGAAAACCATTTGGAAAAACTTCCTCCCATGGGATTTATTGCACGTGCCTGGGTTCAGCATCTTACTGAGAATCCTTTATGATAAGAAGTCAATACCTACAACAAACAGTAACATACATCTAAAACTTCAGCTACAAAATTAAAGATTGCACTTTCTAGTAACAAAAATACAGCAATCCAGTAAGTTTTTACAGTGCAAGGGGTGAAAGACTGTTTACATTAAGTGGCATTGAGCTTGTGCACTATTTTTAACCTCTTTAATTGTTTAAGTATGTACAATACTTAGGGATTATCCTAACAAAACAGCAAAAGCCTCAATAATACCTAAAGATTTCTTTTTCATTCTTCTTGATGTCTATAAATCTAAACTGAATAATGAGCATTGTTCACCGCTCTGTGATCTGTGCTGGATTCAGTCCAATTTATATGTCATCACGAATTACTGACACACTGTAATACTCATTTTCTGTGTATGATAAAGATAAAACACAACATGTAATTTGCTGACTCATTCTCAAAAATCAATTATTCTTTTTAAATGCTGTCTGCTTTGGAGAAAAAGTGATGGAGGAAAAAGAATGTACGTCATGATGAGGTTATTCAAGTGTTAATGCCACCATCGTGAAAAAATGTAGTCAAAATATGTTGTCTAATGCACACATCTGCATGAAAGTGGACATGCAGCTATGAAACTTGACAGGCTAGAGACACTGTCACAAGGTTAAAAAATTCTATAAATTCAGGGAAACTATCTAGAATCTACATTGCTGGCTCAGTCCTGACCTGCAGACCACAGACTATGTACATTGAATGCCTTGGCTGAAAAAATAAAATTCTTCATTTGAAAAGGAACTTTCCTAATACTGACTTTGATAACCAAAAAAGGTTTAAAGGAAATTCTTATCCCATGAGGAAGAACGAACTGAATTTAATGCCTCCTTCAGTGAGAAGAGACAAATGGAAGAGTGGCCTATGGACAGGTCTATGGGCCTTGCATGCAGGTTCTTCATTGTTTTAAGGATCGGCACCTACATTGTTAACACTAGGAAGTGGGGTAAATGTAGGAGGATGCAAGATCTCAGGTTGAGGCTTTCTAAGAATATGATGTATGGAGTGGAAAGCACTGAAGTTGTTTCCATTTTATTTCACTTGATTCTATGACATGACTATTTGTGTTCTTTTCCCTTAAACATTTGGTTTCCACTTCAGCAAAACTCTCCAGCATTCTGAACTGCAATACTCCTAAGCGGATGATTATATTCAGCAAATTATGAAAGTTTTATCCTACTGACAAGATAATCCTCAACAAATCAGGTTGTCCTTATTGATTCCACAAGCCAACTTAGCTGTCATGTTTAAATCAGACTTCTTAAGGCGAACAGAAACCTTTCAATCTACCAACATTTCCCTCATGCATCATCATAGCAAAGCAATTTGAGTCACACACTACAAACAAGAGTTAAATTAATTCAGGAACTTACTTAAACTGGTAAAGAATAGTTTTTTTAACTGTAAACAGACATCTGTTTTGATACTGACAACCATTCATTAGCCCTGGTGTTTGCCAACATAGTGCAGCAGATGTTATTTTCTTCTTGTATATTTTCATAAGATGTGGTCATTGTTTAAGCTACATTCTAACAAGGACTAAGAATTAAATGGAACTAGGTAAATTAAAAATACAATGTTATTGTCTAATGTGAATTAATTACAATGACACATTGAAGTGAGAAGAAATAATTCATGTTCTGCAAATAGCTGCAAAGTGGTTGAAATGTTAACATTTGGATGATCTTTATGCACAAGTGGAAATAAGTATACTGGAAATGCTTGTTATTGTGTCTCTGAGCATTCTTTTGTAACATAGATGGGTGTATAAATAATGTATATTTGACAGAAGCACATATATACATGCACATACAAACACAGTCAGGTATTTATATTCTAGATTTTTGTCCAAGCCAATGTATTTAGTGGGAAAGGACAAAATAACTTGAGTAAACAGGAAATCTCTATCTTTTCTCAGTCTCTCTAAACTGAAATACAGCCCAGTGTTTTAAAGGAACCTCCCAAAGTTCAGATAGTTTACTCCCCATTTCTCTTCTGATACAAAAAATGGTGAGATATAATGAAGAAATTTGCCCTATCACTATTTCAGTTTAACAGCAAAGGATGGTAAACCTATGTAAGATATGTCCCTAGATTTGAGTGGTTCATATATGTATCTGGTAACAATCATCTGAAGTGTTGGATGCTCATTTGGACTGAATTTTAAATCTCTGAAAGTTCATCCATCATTACCAGCTTACAGTCTGCAGGAACAAGAACGCTATTTATATTTTGGTTTTCTTATCTTTCCTTTTTTTCCAACTTTAATACTGTGAAAGGTCCAAAATTACTGTAACTGGAGATGAGACTGGATAAAAAGATGTTCTCTTTATCACCAGAAAAACTGCCCTATCTTGTTCTTTCAACAAAACTTATGTCTGAAACTTAAAACCAGCTGCCAGATTTTGACTACTAATACATCTTTCGTTGTTGTACATTTAATAAAAACTTTATGGCCCAGTTTGAAACACCCTGTTCAGCATGCAAGGAACACAGAATATGTAAAGAATTCTACAGCTAAGAACAAGACAAAGCTTGTAGGTCAATGTAACTTCTTTTATTAGACCAACAGGCATAGCTTTTTGAAAAACTTGAATAAGCTTTTGGATGTGCAATCCCTCCTTGGGGTATGAAATACAAAATAGAAGCAGCCTACTTAAGAACTATATAACAACAGAGAAAACTGAGAACCGTGACAATTACAACAAAACACCACAAGACCATTGAAGACCATTGAAATTTTGCTTTTTGAAATTGAGACTACACAAGATAAAGGCAAGAGCCAAGTTAAACGTGACATCTCTTTCCTAAGACATCATAGAGACACTGCTATTAGCCCCACAGTTGAAAGCACATGACTAAAAGCTAGTTCAACTCCCAGGCTGTGTGACTATGCCATTCTGTTACTGCAGTATCAACTTTCTACCTGTTCCACCAGAGCAGGCTCACACCAATTACATTTATCAGAGTAAATTGCATACAGGACTTCAAAGGAAAGAAATGTGAAGTACAAAGGGTTGTATAATGAGTAACACTTGAAAGAAAAGCAGAAAGGACATGCAGTTTTAAGCCCAAAAATATCCACAATTATTTGATTGTCAAGTTTTGCCTCTAGCTAGAGTTCTGAACAAAACTTTGGAAGAAAACAGTGGAAGCAGAAATCAAGGATGACATAACAGCATGGACCTGAAGATCATTTAATTTACTGAGATCAGTAGGTCTTGCCAAAACTACAAGATCTGAGCCAGTGCAGGTGAGAAGGGAAGAGAGCACACTTCTGGTCTGAAGAGCCCCTTCCCTTCCAAGGTCAGCAAGCATATCAGGCTGTTTGGAGGACACAGGGGCTCAGACTTGCAAGGACAGGGGCAGCAGCAAGCCTGATGTCTCTCGATAGGACATAACTGCAATCACCTAGAGTTTCCAGTCCTTGAAGCTGGAAGTTTGTCTGAGGTGAAGCCCAGCTTTTGTTTTGATTCCAGTTGCCAGGAAGGAATGAGTTTTCAGCAGGTTTAGTTATGAGGCAGGAAGCAACAAAGAAACAGCAATTAAAATAAAAAAAATAATGCAGAAGAGGGCAAATAGGAGTCAAGAGGCAACATAGCAAGTTAGTAGAAGGACAACATGCAGGATGTATATGTATGTCTGTGCCTGTGCCTGTGCAGTATTAGCACTTCCCATAAGACTTAGCTATATGCCAGAACTTGGCTTACTGTTGATCATCATAATTTGAGACATCAGTGACTGGTATTCTCAGAGGACATTTAGTATCATTGTTCACTAGGCATGATGCCTAAATATCATTCCATCCCTTGAGGAATTATATGCCAGACTTAAGAAGTAAAGTACTTTAAAGAGAGGTATATTCTTTGCATGCGGCTTTGATTGATACGGGTTATACAATAGCTAATAGCACCTACTGGAAAGGCTCTGGGACCAGCTTGTGTTGAATAATGGTTGGCTGCGGGAGCCAGGATTCTCGGCTTATTCTCTTTAAGTAAAACCCCAAAACATTAGGATTAAAGAAGAGCATGAAAAGCACTGAAGAACTAGGACTAGCAGCAAGGAAGGAGCGTCAGAAGTATATTTAAGACTCCAAGCAGCATTCAGGTTTTTATAACAGTCTTGATAATGATCTTAAACTTACAGAGCATCTTTCATCCGGAAGCATTCATTTATGGGCCGTAGGCATACCATGGGAATAACTGTCCTCCCTTCTGCCAACTTACACAGTGAAATGCTGTTAACACCTCTGGAGGAAAACGTTTTGCTATGTGAACTGCTACATCACAACCAAAATGGATTAGGACAGACAGTGCCAAGTACAAACCATAGTAGGGAATTTGAAAGAAACAGAACATAAAGAAGCAAAACCACATTCTAGTCAGGACACTGACATTAACAGCGAAACTTCCAAAATGTATCATGGTATTAGTCATTGAAATTTTGCTTTTAAATCTCCATTGGAGCTTTTGGCTGTCACATAGATTCTCTTGATGAGCACTCATACAGGCTGCTCTCTAAAACATTAGCAAACAGCCAGCTGAGCCTGACAGAGCTGTTTCCAAACCCTTAACAAGTTATGTTACATATAATATATGGTAATTACTGGCTTTTTAATTGTAATTACCTAATGTAAAACAAGAAGGATTTTAAATGAAATAACATGAACAAAAAGTATCTATAGAATAACATTTATATTTTAAATGCATGAGGATAATTCTCACTAAGTCCAACTAGCCTCTTTAATTCAATTTGTTTCTGACTTAGTCCCATCATCCTTACTTACTTAAGTTGTTTTTTCCCATAAAGGTGGAAAAGAACAGGATTGCCCATAGAGATAACAGGAACAAACTCAAGACTCCAGCAACATAAGAAAGATAACATGAAAATGGCATTGACTGCAACATTGTAATTAAGGCTGGAGTAAATTTGCACTTGTCAGGGTGCAGTGAGGCTTTCTGAAAAGGGATATGGGCTGAGGCCAGAGTCCTGATAGTGCATAAAGCAGAGACTGAACTCCTCACTTTGTCACAGGGCAACCAAATTCATGGTAGGATGAGGAAGAGGCAAAAAGCCCAAACCCAGTCTGAGCTCCTTTAACTCAATTCCAAAAGAGGGGAAAGTGTTCCACTTTCACTCAAAAAGGGGGAAGCAAAGCCACAACAAAGCTATCCAGGGCTATATCCTTCCAACCAACCAACCTACCTATAAAGGCCCTGCCCTGAGGACAAGAGCACAGACTGAACAGTTCTTGCTATTCTACATATATATATATACAAAAAATCCCTCTTTAAGTATGTCAGCGAGAAAAGAAAGACTAGGGAAACTGTGGGCCCTCTCTGGAAGGATACGCAAGAACTGGTTACCCAGGACAGAGACAGAGCTGAGGTACTTAATGACTTTTTTGCCTCAGTCTTCACTGGCAAGGACTGCAGCCGCACTACCCTTAATGCAGAATGCAAAGACGAGGATTGGGAAAATGGAGAACCGCCCACTGTAGGTGAAGATCAAGTACGAGACCACCTGATGAATCTGAAGGTGCACAAGTCCATGGGACCTGATGAGATACATCCGTGGGTCCTGAGGGAGCTAGCAGATGAGGTCGCTAAGGCACTAGCCATCATATTTGAGAAGTCGTGGCGGTCTGGCAAGGTTCCTGCCAACTGGAAAAGGGGAAACATAACGCCTATTTTCAAAAAGGGAAACAAGGAAGACACAGGGAACTACAGGCCAGGCAGTCTCACCTCTGTGCCTGGCAAAATCATGGAGCAGATCCTCCTGGAGACTCTGCTGAGGCACGTAGAAAACAAGGAGGTGATTGGTGACAGCCAGCATGGCTTCACCAAGGGCAAGTCATGCCTGACAAATTTGGTGGCCTTCTATGAAGGGGTTACAGTGGCAGCGGACAAGGGAAGACCAAGTGTTGTCATCTACTTGGATTTGTGCAAAGCATTTGACACTGTCCCACACAATATCCTGGTCTCTAAATTGAAGAGAGCTGGGTTCGACAAATGCACCACTCAGTGGATAAAGAACTGGCTGGATAGTCACACTCAAAGAGCTGCGGTCAACAGCTCGATGTCCAAGTGGAGAGCAGTGACGAGTGGCATTCCTCAGGGGTCAGTACTAGGGCCTGTACTGTTCAACATCTTTGTTGGTGACGTGGACAGTGGGGTCGAGTGCACCCTCAGCAAGTTTGCCGATGATACCAAGCTCTTTGGCGAGGTAGACACGCTGGAGGGAAGGGATGCCATTCAGAGGGACCTGGACAGGCTGGAGAGGTGGGCCCAAGCCAACCTCATGCAGTTCAACAAGGCCAAGTGCAAGGTCCTACATCTGGGTCGGGGCAATCCCAAGCACAAATACAGGCTCAGCGGGGAATGGCTGGAGAGCAGCCCTGAGGAGAAGGACCTGGGGGTGCTGATTGACGAGAAGCTCAACATGAGCCAGCAGTGTGTGATCGCAGCCCAGAAGGCCAACCGTATCCTGGGCTGCATCAAAAGAAGTGTGGCCAGCAGGTCAAAGGAGGTGATCCTGCCCCTCTACTCCACTCTTGTGAGACCCCACCTGGAGTCCCACACCCAGCTCTGGAGTCCCCAACATAAGAAGGACAGGGACCTGCTGGAGTGTGTCCAGAGGAGAGCCACGAGGATGGTCTGAGGGCTGGAGTACCTCTCCTATGAAGAGAGGCTGAAAGAGTTGGGGCTGTTCAGCCTGGAGAAGAGAAGGTTCCGGGGAAATCTTATTGCGGCCTTCCAGTACCTAAAGGGGGCCTACAGGAGAGCTGGGGAAGGACGTTTTACTAGGGCATGTAGTGATAGGACGAGGGGGAATGGCTTTAAACTGGAAGAGGGCAGATTCAGACTGAACATTAGGAAGAAGGTTTTCACTTTGAGGGTGGTAAGGCAGTGGAACAGGTTGCTCAGAGAGGTGGTTGAGGCCCCATCCCTGGAGGTGTTCAAGGCCAGGCTGGACGTGGCCTTGGGCAACCTGGTCTAGTGGGAGGTGTCCCTGCCTATGGCAGGGGGGTTGGAACTCGATGATCTTCAAGGTCCTTTCCAACCTTAACCATTCTATGATTCTTTCAGCACAGCACTAGTCTACTGCACAATCCAGGTAAATAATATAACCATTAAGAGTGTGGGTCAGTAGACTTATGTCTGAAGGAAAAGAGAGCATCTTCCTGAGCCTTACTGTTTCCTCCACCCCCATGTTTTCTTCCTTTCACGGTTTCCATGTTTTCTTCCTTTCATGGTTTCCATGTTTTCTTCCTTTCATGGTTTCCCTAATTAAAAAATGACTTTTGTCACATCATCTCCCATTAACTTAACAAGTCAGAGCAGTCGGCTCTCCTTTTGACACCAGACTGCTCAGGTGATCTTTATATGTTACTTTCCAAAATGTACTTCTCAACAATTAAATTTAATTCCAGGTTAAAACAGATTTAGACTTTTTACCCCCTATGGGAGAGAAATAATACTAAATGGGGAAAAAATTTCTTAGTGCAGAAGTAGGTATTTCAAATGAAATTGGAAGGAAGGAGCCTTCCACCACCCCTAGGAACAGTCCCTGATATTGCTGGTCCAAGGACCTGTTGCGACAACTAAGAGTGGCAAGACTGAACACAAACCTAAGTGCTTGCAGGATGATGGTGAATCTCTGACACAGGGTCATAAGGCAGGGATGTATCCTTTACCAAATTTTAAATCTTAAATGTATTGCCTTGTTATGATATTTCTACCCACTTGGCGTTGATCAATTTGCTTCACTTGTGAAGGATTTTTTCTTGAAAAACACCTAAACTACAAATGGATCCAAATATCCATCATGCAGACAAAGCACGTCTTACGAACAAGTAAATAACAGGCTTTTCTTCTGGGAAGAAAACAAATCCTCAATTCCTGGCAAGGAGGCAAACCACTGTTCCTAGCAACCAAGACTTCAGAACAACAATATAAACTAATGAATCAGAATTTCTAATGACAGAAACAGAATTATACACAGCCCTCTACAAGGGTTTATAGGAGAAATTAAGCATAACTACATTACCAGTAACATAACAAATGCAGCTAAGCTAGAAAACACATGATAAAAAATAGTAACAAAAGCAAATGGTAACCATGAAGATGGTTTTATCATTTAAAAAATGAATTTCATCCATCTGATTGCTCAAATTACTTTTTTTCCCTAGTAATATTGAGCTGAATTGGCTATTCAGCAGTTTCAATACTATTAACTGCTAATGGTGAAATAAGGTTTTGTTTTTCACATCAGGCAAGAACTGACTGACAGCCCTGCCAGAGTTTGTATAGATTTTAGCACAGGAGAGACTGTTTGTTTACTCTATGTGACTTTCCTCATTGTGGCTGGGCAAAACCACAGGTGGCACTAAGAGGAATTTATTTAGCAAGCAGAACTTCTTTCCTTTGATCTTTTCTTGCTAGAAAAAGAGGGAATAGAAAAGTAACTACCAGTGACTGAATTTTCTTGGGAAAATGTGTTTGCTCTTATAACAAGAGCAGGGGTAAAGGATCTCCTTTAAACTAACAACTAGGGTGAGGTGGATGATGTAACAAGAGAAACATACAGGCATTTCTTTGATATTGACACAAATGTAAGCACGCATAGTATTACAGTGGTACAACAGCATCCAGTTTCTTTAATTAAACAGACAAAGACAACAAGTTTCACTGGTTGAAAAACAAAGCTAGAAAAATCTGAAGAGGAAGAAAAATGCAAATTTTAAATGCAGGCTATTAACTACTGAAATATTTTGGCGAAATGTGTTGGTAGATTCCTCGGCATCCTATTTGGATAGCTTTCTAAAAGATAAACCCTCAAACAACCACAATATATTAGGCTTCACACAGAATAAGTGGGTAATATTTCATGGCATGTGTTATAACACAGATACGAGTAGATGCATAATGGTCTCTGCTGACCCTGAATTATCAAAAGCTTTAACCCAAACCCAATATACAAAAGAACAAGAAAACAATTTATGGATCCTTCTGCCAACTTCATTTATGCTGATTAGCCTCTTACTGGATAACAAAATCTAACTGAAATAATTTCCAAGTATCACTCGTGTGAGTAAGGCTGGAAAAATCAGAAACTTCCCATTTTATGGAAATTAGATTTTGTAGTTATGCTGTCTCTCCATGTCTTCAGACTTAATACCTTTTGAAACTAATAACTAATTTAAAAAACAAATGGGACACTAAGTGTCTGCGAAATTAAATTCTTGAAGCTGAGGGGCCAGATGTATAATTTGCTTTTTCTCACTGCCAGGAAGAATCAAGCTATTGACATGCCCATGTCTGGAGACTTACTACAAGAATGGGGTGTCCGGTCCTGGCAAGAAACCAGTCACCTTTCACAGATCTCCTTGATTTTGATGGGGCACATGGTAATAGATAATCCAAACGACAAAGGCCATTTGGGTTTCCAAGAGGCCTTTGAAAAGGTCACTCATGTAAGGTTTTTGAAGAGCCAAACTGCCATGGAATAACCTTATTATGGATAAATAATTGCATAAAATACAAGACAGAAAATGTACGGGTAAATGGACGTTTTTCACAATGAAGAAGTTCATCACTGGATGTCCCTCTGGATTTAGACTAGGGGCTATTTTATTCAACTTGATCACAAATTATATCAAGAAGAGTGGACAGTAAAGCAACAAGGCTTGCTGCTGATGCTAAATTATTCAGGATAGAAGAAAACAAAAGCTGAATGTCAAGAGTTACAGAAGTAATTCATTGTAAATATGCAGAGTCACAGGCTTGGTATAGTTTTGCAACCAAACCTGAATGACAGGCAGTGAAAAAATTGTACTACCTGCAGATCCAGCCAGTGGGGCAGGACATTGGATTCTTTTGCTCATTTATGAAAGATTGAAGTAATTTTACCCGCAACAGGTATTACCTCCCAAAATGCTTTGTGAGGGCAGAAAAAAAAGCTTGTCTGCTCACTTCATCTGTTCAGTTGTGATTGAAGGCTTGTCTCCACACACACAAAGGAGCACAGAGGCACAGTGGCAGGCAGGGGAACCCCAATAACCTCAGCAGAGGCACTTGCCTCAGCTTCTCCAGAGCCATCACAGGAGAGAGGATCAGCCCACAGCCAGAGCGTGGAACCACTCAAAATGAGTCAGTGGAAAACCTCTCCAGAACACCTTATAGACTGAGGGAGATTACTGCCTGCAGAGGTATGGGACTCGCTATGGGATGTAAGGGAGAAGCATTTTGGGATTGTACCAGACTTATGGGATGTTCAGGGGATGAACCAAAGGTGGAGAAAAGGAGGGATCAAGGTGGCTTGGGGAGGAACAAGCATGGAAAAACAGAGGGATAAAAGAGGCTAGTTTTATGTAGACAGGTTGCTGATCATCAATCTTGCCTGCACCTGATCAGTGCAGCCTGTCTCATCATCTTACTATGGTCCATTTTAAAGTATCTTCTTAGGTGAGGGGACTCTCTATTCCATGTGCCATTGTGTGTCTAAGGTCTAAGTGCTAGCAACTGGAGTCAGACCACAGGTCATAGGAGCAAAAGGAGAGACTGAAGGGAGTGAGGGGTCTAAGTGCCAGCAACTGGAGGGGGTACCATGAGTCATAAGGGCCACCATGTCTAGGGTGCAAGCAATAGGAGAGATCAGAGCATATGGAGGTCTAATTGCCAGTAACTGAAGTAAGGAGCACAGGTCATAGTGACCCGTGTGTCTGGGGAACCAGCAACGTCAGAGAGCAGAGCGTGTGCATATTTTGTGGGTGCATATGTCAGTGTATGATCATTAACTGAAGCTGGATTACCATGCAAGTAGGATAAAGAGGCTTGGGAGCTGGGTATCAAAGCAGCCACAAATCTAGGCCAGACACTAGAAAGACTGGAGGGGCTGAAAGTGGTCTACTGGAGGAATCTGGTAGTCCAAGCCAGCTCCTGGAGAGACTGTGAAATCTGGGGGTCCATTGAGAGACTTGTTTGCATTTATGTGCCTGTGCACAACTGGAGACAAAAGGATCTGGAGCCAGCTACTGGATAGGCAGAATGTCTATAGCAAGTTCCTGGAGGATCCATAATGCATCTGTCTGTGTGTGCTCATGTGTGTGTATACACAAGAGGGTCTGAGTAACAGCAAGCCTCAGGGGCTTGTACACTCAGCTGCCAGCAACTGGGATGAGCAGGAAATCCAGGAGCCAGCTACTGGATAGACTGAAAGTCTAAGGCCAGCTTCTGGAAGGTTCCATATTGTGTGTATGTGTGTGTATACATAGGTATGTATATTTTCTATTAAAGGGCTTTCACCCTGATCAGCCAGAGAAGGGAACAGGATGAATCCATTGCTATTGTTTATGCTGTGTTTTCTGCTGGCATTGATCTGCATGGCAAATCATCTGTGTATGTACATACCTACACAGTGTGTGCATGTGTGTCTATTGGGAACACATGCTCAGTCTCATTACTAGTTGAATGGGGGAACATGGAGCACGAGCACCCTTTCCTCTTTCAAGCTACCAGATTCAGCAACTCCTAACAGCCTACATGATCATGCCATATTTGCCCTCTTCTGTGTGCATGCCAAAGAAACATGAAGGCCTTCCTGGACCATCTTTACACTTGTCCACCAGTATACTGCAGGGTTTACAATTGCATCCTTTATGCAAAAAAGCTGTTAAGCAAAAAAGCATGTCTGAGGAAAATAAATCTGAAAACTACATTCTTCTAAATACACATATATCTACAGCTTGTCAGACTGTCTTAGCTTTTCTTTATATTCTCTTAACTATTCACACCTGTTAACTTTGCTTTTTTTTTTTTTTACTGCATTTAGGGAGATTGGGCCCCAGTGGGAGATAATTTGCTTCACTTTCCTGGGATTCTTGTATTCACTTTATCCTATGGTTTCTCTGATTGAACTGTCTTACAGGAATTACTGCTTGATGCACTTGTTCCAGTATAGCAGCTTGTACTAAGCACTCTGGCAACTGTCACTCAAAGTAGTATAGAAATTGACTTATGTTCCTGACTATGTAAACGAACAATCACAAGAATGACATTTTCTTGACAAAACTGTTACACCTTAAAAAACAGCAATTGAAAAATTTAGCAATTCGATCAAATTTATTCTCTATTGCAATGAAGTTCTTCCTCAATTACAGGTTATTCCATTGACATCTAGCACGCAGCAGAATTCAGATTAAATTTGAAATTTGCAGGTGAGTATCTATGTCAAAATAATAGATTAACATAGCAAATTTATTTTTATCATCCCATAACAAACCAAGCTGGATTTTTTTTTTCAGAGTGAATGCTTCTTGCTATTTCTACTAAAAATATATGAATACCATAAAAATGTCATGCAGTTTCAAGCACTCTATTTTCCTTTTGAATAAGTAGAAGGTGGGAGATTACTGAAAAGAGCAAACAAGCAAGCTGTTTCATCAGTAATAGAAACAATGAAACCTGGTTTCCTATGGAATTATGCTATGGGTTGAGCTCTATGTGGCTTCTCTCCTGCCTAGTAAGGATTCTGTTTATGCTGCATAATTCCCCTCACACCATTAAAAGGTTCTTACTCTTATATCCAGAGATGTGTGCTTAAAAAAAAAGTATAGCAATTTATTAGATTTTTTACTTTTTCCTCTCTGCCAAACTGGCTGCAATTGCCCAGGAGGTTCAGCATGCTACACTGGTAGAGACAGAGGAATACATTCTTTGAAGGTTGATGGTCTCTGTTTACAATAGTAAATTCAATTTAACAAATATTCTCCAACTTCCATATAGAGAGTATGTATAACATTTGATATCATTTATTTATTATGTCTCTATTTTCAGGAAATACTTTCAGGAATTTCTTCTCTTCTGGGGAACACAACCATTGATGGAACGTAAAGGATTTCTACTGCATGAACCACGCACAAAAGATCCATAGATAAATCACTGGTAGAGGGAATACCGCAGTTTTCATGTAGAGGAGGCCCTGCATGTAGCTAATGGCTTATCTCTCTGGGAAGTTTAAGATTAAAGATTGGCAGGCTCAGTGCTTATTCTCAGACACCTGCTGATGCTATGATTACTCCCCAGGCAAAACAAAGTCAAGTCAGAAATACCATCACTACTATCATTAAATGGCCCGTGGGATACAGCTAGGCCCACTCTCTGGGAGCAGGAGCATTCTCTACAAGTGAGAACAAGGACAAAATATGAACTCTTTAAAATCAAATTTCTTAAAAACCAAAGTGTACTTCCCAATCCTGACATAAGCAAACTGCTGTACAAACTTGAGGTACCATGAATCAAAACGACAAATTCTGTTGGAGAGCAAGAAAAGCGTTTCAACCTAACCATTCTCTCTCCCATGAGGGAAAAAAAAAAAAAAAGCCCCAAACCTAACACCAGATAAACCAAGGCCTAAGACTGTAACAATGTGCTGAGCCTTCCTTGAGGCAGAGTGCTGAAATGTAAACTACTGCCCAATTGAGGGTGCAGGTCAGAAATGGTAGATTACACTTGCATTCCTTCCAGCTTCTACTCTAGGGAATACCATAAATATCATAAATGACCTCTTTTCTTAGCCACTGGTCTGGAAACTTGCAGTTAATTAATTTTACCCCATTCAACATAAAGGTCTAGGACTCTATCAAAGTTTTTTTTAGTGAACATCCAGCAACAAATGCAGGCTTACCCAGGCTTAGCTAACAGTTTGTAACAATGACTGGCAGTTCCTTCCAAGGTCTCCACAGGTCACTCAGAATCACAATCTGCCCCTGGTACTCCAGAGGAGGTCTTTTTCAGGCACCTTTTCAGGCACCAGACTTTTGTAAATACTTCTTTCCTTGCCTTGCCCAACCATACAATTCAATTCATCATGAGTTGAATTTAACTGACCCTCACCTACCAAAAACAGAGTCTAGGTAGCTGGACAGGAAAATATCTTGAGCTGTCAACCTTTTAGGAATAAACGACTACTAATTAAACTAGCCATACTGGAAGAGGAAAAGGTGGGTTTTTCTCTCTTCATCCTAAAAGGAGTAAACCCCATGTTGTCTATTTATGTGCTGTTTCTACTCACTTCAACTAACCAACTCCAGACAAGAATGCAAAAACCCCATGATCAGGAGAGCATGCAGGCTGACTCCAAAGACTACTGGTTACAGCAGGCAGCTACAGAGAAAACAACTTGCATGCTGCAGCTCATGCTTCTTGAACAATCTGCATGTTCTATGTAGTCACTAGATTACAGAACAAATATATCAAAGGGAACAAACCTAAATAGTAAATCTTTGAGGAAATATAAATAAAACTTCCAATTCATTTAGCAAACATTAAGGTCTTCATGGCAAAACTCTACAAAAGCACAACTGGCATAACTACCTCCTGTTTTTTGTGCATTTAAATGACTTCAACCTAGACAGAGCATCCAGAAGAAGAGAACATTTTATGGTACAAATTACAATGGAAAACAAAGTAGAATGTTAACGAATTTAAGCCCTGGTGCTGCAACTGCTTTACTAATACATTTGTTTGCAAGACCAAGGTCTTAGCTACACAGTGAAATAACTGTCAGAGTCCTGTATCTGAAAACAGGATGAAATGGGTCTTAGACTATGGTACCAGAAATCAAGTGTTCTGTCAAACAGTAGTGACAGCCCCAAAATTCTCCACATGCACTTCTGAAAATGAAAGGTTGATTTATAAAACCTAGTAAAACTCTGTGTCGAACAAAACAACATTGTCTGGGTCTCTTCATGTGGCCTGCCTGAGCAACCAGCCAATAGACTGAAATAGTTTAATATTATATAGAAAACCTACCTGTAAAATCAATCACAGTAAGCTCTGCATAGGAAGTTCAGGGCAAGGGTGAAGTAGCCAGTTATAAAGCATTGTTGTTGTGTTAATAGTCTAGTAAATAAGCAGTTCTTCTCTGTGGTTCTTTCTTTAGATTAAAGATGTCTGACAAACACCCGCAGGAAGCCATTAGTTAACATCACAATTTCATTGCTCCTGAAAAAAAAACCACAAAACAAAGTACTGGAATGTAAACTCTGAAAATGCAGTTTTCATTTTAGATGACATGGGAAGCTGTCTTTGTGACCTCTTTACTCTCCTACCCCCCAAGCAGCATACCAGAGTTGTCAAGTTTTTTTAATTAAGTATTTAAGCATGAAACATGTTACACGCTACTCTTGTGAAAAGAGGAATAAAAGTAATTATATTTAAGAGAAAGATAAATTAACTAAATGCGGTCATTGGTGAAAGCAGAGAATAACCAAACAAGAATCTGGAGTTATGATCTCCTCTCTGAAATGACCTCTGGCCAGATACAGTGAAGTAATTAGGCCAAAGAAAGGTACAGATGTTCTAAACTATGATACAAACAGTCCCTGGTCTGCTCGTAAGCAACACTTAAATTTTGCTTCTGATGACTCCCCAAATTTTACGTAAAACAGAAGTGTACTGATCATATGTAACATACCCAGTGAATTGACCATATGTAATATAGCCAGTGACTGTACAATGCTGTTGAGGGCAGAAACTAGACCTTCCCTCCTCTATATTTACATCTTAACTGTGCTCTGTCTGGCCCAATCAGCTTGAATTTGTGGCTGTGCTATGTCTCGGCCTTAATAGGAAAACCCTGTGAATTTGATTATAAGGATACTCTCCTGGCAAAAAGACAACATGGATTTCAACTTGAGGCTGCAGTTGAAGAAGATACGTTTCCTACTACCTGAGTAAATGATAGCGTATTACATAAAGCAGAAATGCTTCACCTGCAATTATAGAGCAGCTGTAAAATGTTCTGGTGTATAAATCCCAGTTAAAGAGAAATACTCCTCTACCATCTGGAAACATTCACCAGGTTTAGGGATAGGAAGTGTTTCTAAGCATCCTCCCCACGTTTCCTACTGGCAACCTATACTAGTTCTGATCACCTCTGCAAAACACCTTCCTTTCCCTCTGTACTGTCTTGGGATCCTATGCATCAGCACTGGTTCTGCATGCCACCAGAGGAACCAAATGCATAATTTATTAACCCCACCTCTTAACATGTCTTTATTGCAATTTCTCCTTCTAAAAGTGGTGATGATAATTTCTACCTCACAAGCATGCTGACCCTTAACTGGAGCCTGAAAGAGACTTTTGCTTTCCTCAGAAGCACAGTGGTACAAGGTACTCTCATTACGCAGAGAAATAGCTGATTGCATCCCTCACACTTTTAGATGATCCACTGTTCTACACAGACCCTGCTCCCAGCTCCTAGCTGTATTGTGTATTTAAATAGGGTTATCACTAAACCCTAACCCTAACCTTATCACTAAATAGGGAATCATTAAATAGAGGGCTGCTCTTCATCCCGCTAAGAATACAAAAAAATACAAGGAAGAGTGGCCATATTTGACGTACGCATCAAAAACCTTTCGTTCAATTTATGGAAATACCTGTCTATTGTGATGTACACTCTACCTGCTGATCTACACGTCATCTGGCTGAAAAGGATACTAATTATCTTTGTGAAAACAATGAAAAACCTTTAAATCCTTGAGAAATTACTGAAAATGAAAGCCAGACAAAGATGTGCTGAACCTGAAGAGAACCATTCTAGCTGAAGCAACAACCAGGACGTATCCCTTTCATAGCTCAGCATTTCTGGGTAACCATTTTGGTGCTGATGGCCAGGCAGGGATCAATACACCTCAGAGGCAGGGCATCGCCTCACCCAGACACCTCATCCCTCCACACAAAAATCCTTTTCCCTGCTCTCTTACAGCTCTCCACCGCCCCAGTCTAAACAGACAAGGAGGCCGCCATGTGCAGAAGGCGCATTGGGATGCAGACACACGTCAGTGTCTTTGTTAAACCTGCCAAACCTTTTCATTTGTCACTCAGTTCACTCAGGTTTGTAACAACCTCCTAGTTATGTTTGCTGTCTGCATCGAGGTATCGGACAACCAGTTTGTCTTTTGACTGGCCTGCTGCATCCTGGAGCTCCTTGTTTACTGAAGCAGGTAAAAAGCTCAAGGAAAAGCTTTCTTAACATATTCTGAAATTAAAACGGGTCAAGCTGATGGGATAAAGAAAATGCTGACCCACGCTCAGGAAATTGTTTTTCCCCCTTCTCCCCTAACCTTAAATAATGTCCATCTTCGGGGAAATACCACAGCAGCGGCGCACCCCTGGGCCGCACCTCCGAGGCCGCCCGAGCCCTCTGGCCCCAGCGGCTCCCGCCCTCGGGGCGGGAAGACCCCGGGCCGCCAGCAGACACCGCCCGGTGGTTTCCACGGGAGAGGCCGGGCTCGCCTCAGCTGCCATCCCCCGACACGCTGTCGGGACCGGCCCGATTCAAATCGCGCGTCGGCCGCTGCCATGCAAGGCCGCGAAAGCCGCCATGTCGGGCACCGCCGCGGCAGGGCCTCGGGACGGGCACCTCTCGGGGCGCCGCTATGAGGGGGAGGGGCGGCAGCAGAGCTCCGCGCCGCTTTCCCGCTGCTTCCCGGCGGGCAGGTGGCGGGGGCGGTGCGGGGCCGGGCCGGGCCGCTGGGACAGGGGCGGAGCGAGGGGGCGGCGGGGCGTTTCCGCTAGCCGGGCCGCGACGGGTAGGGGAGAGGGTGGAGCGCGGCCTGCGGCCCCCCGCCATGTCCAAGCACGTTTTCCTCACGGGACCCCCAGGTAACGGGGGCAGGAGGAGGCTGGGGAGTGGGGCGAGGGGAGGCGGTGCGGCCGCTGGGGCCTGGCCCGGCCTGGGCTGGCCTAGCCAGCTGCCCTGCGCGGGGCCGGCGGGGCTGTGAAGCGCTTAGAGCCAAGGGAAGGCACCTGGTGGCGGGCCCCAGCTCCGGCCCAGGGCGTGAGGGGGCTCCGGGAGCTCCTCCTGCTGCGGCGGGGCCCGGCAGCTGCCTGCGTGCAGGCCTGTGTCTGCTCCCCTCTCCTGAGGTCAGAGCTGCTACCTTCATTAATCTGTTCCTAATGAAAGTCCATGTCGGCTCTCCGTCCAGTCCCATGTCATGTACGTTTCCAGATGCTACTGCTTTGTCCCTGGCTCCTGCTCTGCAGTTCAGTATTGGGGGGGGGAAAAACAGTTGGACAGCGGATCCTGCTTCAATTAAGCTGCATCCATTAGTAATTTCTGAATGTTCGTCTTTTATGTAACTTAATTGGAGTGATGTAGCACTTCCAACCTAAGTAATGCTTAGTTATAGATAATAATTGGTATCCCAGATGGGCAGCCTTGATTGAAGTGGTGAAGTGGTTTATCACAGTAGGGGAATCGGATTATTGTGGAGGTAGAGTGTTGTAGAGTATGAGGTCAAACTATAAGGTTGATAAAGAAAGAAACCAGTTATTATGGTTGCAAAGCTTTCTTACGTGGTCTGAAAGTAAAGCGGTGGGCCTAATTCTCCTTTTTGGAAACCTTTTGCAGATACCTGTCTTGTCTGGAATTAATTTAAAATGCTGCTGCTAGGCTGAGATAGCAATACCTTCCACCCACTTCATTCTGTCTTTCCATCCACTGACTAAAGGCAGCCCTCCAGGAGACACACAGGTTACGCCTGCTTAGGCCTTGTCTCTGTTCATTTAGCTGAAATTGAGGGTACTGTTCTGATTAGCTAAATGTATAAGTTTAAGCTTTCTTAAACTTAGTTTGAGTTTGACTTAGCTTTCTTTGGCAATTTACTGAATGAAGGTAACCAAATTAGAGATAGCAAATCTACTTAGCCAAATTAGTATCAATTCACTTATAGAGACAAGGCCCTGGAAAGATGGTAGATATTGATGGTGCCACATTTGTCATTTTATTGTTGTTCAAATGCCAGGAATCCCTTTGGCATCAATTTTGAAAAGTTTGCTTAATAGTTTGACTAGGTGCCCTTGAAGCCACAGAATATTTTACCATTGATACTGACTATTAAGAAAGTAGTTCCTACATCTGCTTAAAACCTAAGGGAGGAATTTGATGTGTGCATGTTGAAATTATTTCTGTTGGCATCTTTAGGCACCTCACATTTGGTCTATATTCCTTGTATCCAGAAATTTAAGGGTTTATTCTGCAGGATATTTTCTATCCTCTGATTTTTTTTTACAACAATAATTAAAAATGAAGTGATAACACTAAATTATGTGAGAGGCAATAAAGTTGAGTTTTAAAAGGAGATTGTCAAGGGATGTACTTGTACAATGGCAAAGGAGAAGAAATAGCTCCTTTGTGGGAACTGAGAGGATGTCTGGAACATGGCCATCATTCACACTGTAGAAAGTACATTAAACTGTGCTAGGAGACATCAGGTGGTGAGGGTTTTAAGGGTCTGTCTTAGGGTAAGTAGACTGATTATAGGACCACAGTATAAATCATGTGAGAAGGTACTTCAGGGGTTGTAAAGGAGGGTCAGCTATGAGGCCAGACCAGGTTGCTTAAGGATTTATCCAGTCAGGCCTTGAAAACCTCAAAGGATGCGAAGACTGTACAGCCTCACTAGGCAACCTGTTCCAGGGCTCTGTTGTCCTCACAATAAAAAAGCTTTTCCCTGTATCTAGTCAAAACCTCTCTTGGTTTAATTACCATAAGAAGCATGTTTCTGTTGCTGGAAATGCTTTTTCCCATGCAGGACCTGATATCTCAGAGGCACTGAATGCTTCCGATTTCTAGGACATCAATGGAAGTAGTGTGTCCTTTGTCCCAGTTAGGCTCCTGCTAATAGCAGTCAATTTTGACCTTATGATCTAACAGGGGTCTGAACTCAGCTCTGTTCTTAAAAAGTAGTGAATAGCAGTGGTAGAAAGGGAGATTCATCAGTCAGTCTTGCAGCTAGCTTGAGTATCAGTTGTGTAACAAGATGGGTATCCTGTATTTACCTGCTATGGGGCAAGCTTTGTGGCCTGCCTGTGCACTATCTAAGCTAACAAGTTTAGTCGTAGCCTGGGATATTTTTACCATTCTGTTGTGACTTCGCTTTAGACATACTTCTTAAAGGCTAATAAAACATTACAATGTCAGTACAATATGAACTTTAAAAGATGTTTCTGTTCTTTCCTTTCCTGCCATTTAAAGAACCCATCAATTTGCAAACTTAAAAAGTAATCATGTTCCTTTTAAACTGAATCATTGCTGTGGTGTTTAAAAACAGGCTATTAGTGGAGAAGAAGATTAATCCTGCGTGCTTTTTGTTTCCTCTTTATTTTTAGGGGTTGGAAAGACTACTTTAATCCAGAAAGTCACTCAAGCTCTAAAATCCTCAGGCATTCCCATTGATGGATTTTACACAGAGGAAGTTAGAGAAGGTGGCAGGAGAACAGGATTTGATGTTGTCACTTTGTCTGGAAAACGAGGACCTTTATCTAGAGTCAGGTACTGAGGTTTTAACAACTGTAAGTAGCTTATTGTTTTATGCTTCTGTTCCAGTCTGTCAGCATGTTAAATACTCCTCCAGAAGGTGATCTCCAGCACGCATATGGCTTTCGTGGTCAGGTTCTTTGAGAACCAGACTGTGTGACCTGGCTGATAGGGTATGTAGACAGTGTCTCTATTGCACAGTGAAATACTGAAAATGTGCTAGAGAAGGATGTTCTGTCTTGCTGCTTATTTTACACCAGATAGAGTGGAAGCACTGCCGAGCCTTTTATTGTGAGGCCGAGTCTCTTTGGGATACAGTCAATAGCCTACTGAAGGCAGGTAGGAAGTTGGTTTTGTTTCCACCAGCTAATTTATGGGGACAGAAGTGGAAAATAAGAGGGAAGTTGCATAGAACATCATTTTAAAGAGCCATTGACTGGCCCACAAAACCCATATGCGAATTTTAAGAAAAAGAGGGTTTAGAGCCCTACAAAGAGGGGGGCCTCTGAAGTGCAGAGAGGCTTACAGTCTCTCCTGATTCACTAGACTTAGCTTTTCACACTGTGCAAAACTTAGTCTAGATCCAGGTGTGATGTTAACACCTCATTCAGACATAGTTGATCTGACTAATTTGCATACTGCTAATAAAGGAGATTCACTTAGGATAGTGTGATGCAGCAGATGCAAACTGAGTGTTTTTCCAAGATTGTTTAACGGTTTTACAGCCCATGCTGAGATTTGGGCTACTGCTGTGATGCTGTCTGTAGTGTCACATTACCAGATTCAAAGATCTGAACTGCAGGCATGTATTTTGATTTCAGTGTAAATATACCTGCTGGCTTTTGGACCCCATGATCCTTCCGTACAGTGTTCAAATCTGAGCTTACATAGCTGTGAAGGTAGCTTTTGGTATATTTATTATCTTAAAGTATGCTATCTGCAATATGACTTAATGCATGGTTTACGGAGTTTTTTTTTCCTTTTCTTAGAGGAATTAAGGGGATTTGACTTACTAGGATAAGTTCTCATAAATCCACTTGAAATGACCGCAGTGAATTCTCACTAAACTTGTTACTTAGAAGGAATTGTCCATTAAAAACTATCTCTTTTTTCATATTCAGTTCTGTTTCTTCTACTTCAAGACGTGAATATCGAGTTGGACAGTATGTTGTAGACCTTGTTTCATTTGAGCAGTTGGTTCTACCTATGCTGAGAAATGTGAGTATTCTGTGAAAGCTGCTGAAAAATGGATGCTTTATGATAATCAGTGTTATTAGAAGGCCCTTCTAGAGCACTAGTTTTTAATAATAATAAATGGCCGGTTTCTTGGGTTTTGCTGTTTCTGATTGACTTCAGGATCAGGAAACTAGAGGGGCAAATTTGGCTTCTTCTCTTGTGCTTATTGTGGTGTTTGAGAGATTGTAATCCTCTCTCATTCTTGATCTGACATTGTCCTACGAGCAGGCCCTCCTTGGCCTGAGAGAGCCGATAGGAAGTTTCTTCCTATGCCACCGTCTTGCATATTGGAAAGGAAACAAAATGTCTGAGTTGCTTACCACACAGAACTGGGTGGAGTCAGTGAGTCCAAGAAAAAGGCTTTTGCTGCTGCTTTTCTTCTTTACAGCCATTTATTCCCTCTTTCTCTGATTCCCATCTTCTTCCAGTAGAAGCATTTGTTTCTTGAATCCAGTGGTTATTTTTGGTTAATGTATAAGTACCTGGAGACTTGCAGCTTTTAACTATTAAAAGCAGTCTGATAATTTGGAATTTCACTTGCTGCAGGAGTGCTCTGACTGTGACAAGACTTCCCACACAGTCTTTTTCCTATCCTTCTCCTAACATTCTGTTATAACAGTGCAAGCGATATAATGATTATTTCCCTTTTTCCTTCTCCTTCCTCTCCGTCACTCCAACCTTTTGCCTCTCCAAAATTAAACAAGAACAGATCTGATTTTGGCAATAACATATCACAAACGGTGTGCAGCACCTGCTGAGCTCTACTACTAAAAAGAATTCTATTGTGATTTATCTACACTGCCGAAGCTCAAGGGGCCAAGGAGGAAGGGACATCTTAATGAAGTTCGAAAGAACAAAAAACCAAAGAGGTGCAAGGAGCAAAAACAAGACTGAGGATCTGATTCTTGTTTTTGTGAAGGAACATTAAAGTCTAAGAGTAAGGAAACCAAGACGGGGACAAGGGAGAAAGGAAATATGAATAGGATGGGACAATTTTTTTCACAGAATCACAGAATTATCAGAGTTGGAAGGGACCTCTAGAGATCATCTAGTCCAACTCCCCTGCTAAAGCAGGATTGCCCAGAGCACATTACTCAGGACTGCATCCAGGCGGGTCTTGAAAATCTCCAGGGAAGGGGACTCCACAACCTCCCTGGGCAGCCTGTGCCAGTGCTCTGTCACCCTCACCGTAAAGAAGTGTTTCCGTGTATTTGAACGGAACTTCCTGTGTTCTAACTTGTGCCCATTGCCCCTCGTCCTGTCACTGGGAACCATTGAGAAGAGCCTGGCTCCATCCTCCTTCAACCCACCCTTTAGATACTTGTACACCATAATAAGGTCTCCCCTCAGCCTTCTCTTCTCCAGGCTAAAGAGTCCCAGCTCTCTCAGCCTTTCCTCATAAGGCAGATGCTCCAAGCCCTTAATCATCTTAGTTGCCCTTTGCTGGACCCGCTCCAGCAGTTCCCTGTCCCTCTTGAACTGGGGAGCCCAAAATTGGACACAGTATTCCAGTTGTGGCCTCACCAGTGCAGAGTAGAGGGGGAGAATGACCTCCCTCGACCTACTGGCCACACTCTTCCCTATGCAGCCCAGGATTCCATTGGCCTTTTTGGCGACAAGGGCACATTGCTGGATCATGGATAATTTACTGTCTACCACAACCCCCAGATCCTTCTCCTCCGAGCTACTTCCCAGCAGGTCTGCCCCTAACCTGTACTGGTGCCTAGCATTCTTCCTCCCCAGGTGCAGGACCTTGCACTTGCTTTTGTTGAACCTCATTAGGTTCTTCTCTGCCCAGCTCTCCAGCCTGTCCAGGTCACGCTGGATGGCAGCACGGCCCTCTGGGGTGTCAGCCACCCCACCCAGTTTGGTATCATCAGCAAACTTGCTGAGGATACACTCTGTCCCCTCATCCAGGTCATTAATGAATATATTGAACAAAATTGGACCGAGTATTGACCCCTGGGGGACACCACTGGTTACAGGCCTCCAACTAGACTCTGTGCCGCTGATCACAACCCTCTGAGTTCTGTCCCGCAGCCAACTCTCAGTCCACCTCACTGTCACCTCATCTAGCCCATACTTCCTCAGCTTCCTAATGAGGATATCATGGGAGACCATGTCAAAAGCCTTGCTAAAGTCAAGGTAGATGACATCCACGACTCTCCCCTCATCCAGCCAACCAGTTATAACATCATAGAAAGCTATCAGATTGGTCAAGCGTGATTTACCCTTGGTAAATCCATGTTGACCACTTCCAATAACTTCCTGTTCCTCAACGTGTTTTGAGATGACATCCAGAATGAGTCGCTCCATTACCTTCCCAGGGACAGAGGTTAGACTAACTGGTCTGTAGTTCCCTGGGTCCTCCTTCTTGCCTTTTTTGAAGATCGGAGTGATGTCAGCCTTCCTCCAGTCCTCAGGCACCTCTCCTGTTCTCCATGACCGTTCAAAGATGATGGAGAGTGGTCTAGCAATAACATCCGCCAGCTCTCTCAGCACTCGTGGATGCATGCCATCAGGGCCCATGGACTTGTGAATGTCCAGCTTGGCCAAGTGGTCTCTGACACGGTCCTCCTCAACTGAGGGAAAATCTTCCTCTCTCTTTTTGTGTGTTTAATTTCACTGTAAGTTGATTTACTTTGTTAGTAAATAGAAGGATAGTTTAACAAAAGAGATTTCATTAAGCTAGCATTGTACTCACAGTCCTTTTACTGCTGCATTAATGTGGAGTCCAGGAGAGATCTTTCTAGAAGGGTGTTAGCAGTGTTGAATTTTTCCGGTTTTATATAGCTCTCTGCAAGTACAGGAGAGTGAAGAGAAGAAGAAAAGGGGCCTGCAGGGTCGGCAATGCATGACCCTGTTCTCATTGGAAGTGCTATTAATCAGTTTTGCGGGAATGTGGTCATGCATGTAGGTTGCACAAAATGGGAGAGTGAGGAATATCATAGAATTGGAACAGGAGAATCATAGGTGTGGTCTGGTTTGATCAGAGAGCAGCATGGAGTGGGCACATGCCCATGTAGTCTTGAGGACAGCTTCAGCTCTTAAGGCTTGGATCTCATTGACTCCAGCGAGAACACAGGTAGATCCTACAATGGATGATCTCTCTGGTTCTGGAAGCTTTGCCAGGCAGGACTGAGGATTCTTTTCAAAGCAAAATGCTCTGTTACTGTATGACCTAGTGATTAGTATTGTTTTTTTTAGCTCACTGATTTATGAAAGGATTTTAGATAAAACAGCTACTCAGCAAGGACTTAGCTTGAAAGGTTTTAGGATGCATGTTATACAGTTCTTCCACTTTCCCAGGAGCAAATACTTTGCCTTTACAAGGGAAAACGTTTCAATTTTTTTCTTTTTCTTTTTTTTTTTTTTTTTTTTTAAGGTTCTGTATAATGTGGCTGGATCTACAGAGGTGTTTTGACTTGAGTTGATTTCCTCCTCACTTGTGTAAATAATGGAGTACAATTCTCTGTTACTTTTACCAAGAGAGGCTAGGCAGTGCGCTTCCTTTTCTGATGAATAGTTCCTCTGCTTTCTGAGTTGCTTTTCCCTCGGTGGTACTCACCCATGTTGTTTCCTAGACTTCCCTGCTGCTCACACCAGTTTGCAGCATAGTACTCTTTGGCACAGTAAGCAAACCACAGATGTGGTTAGTCTTTGTTATGGTGCCTATTTTACAATCCAGGGCAATTATAGAATAAGCTGTATCTTGACACAGAAATGTTCTGATGTGAGAGAGGCTTGGAAACAGCTTGGTTGTTACCCAGATAGCTTTGAAGAAAGCTAGTTGTTCTGAGAGAAATGCTAGTTTTGACCCTCCATTGACCCAGCTACAAGAGGACAAACTTCCAAATCTAGATTTAATGCGAGTCTTTTTGTTTTTAATACTTGTCTTGTGTGGATATTGATCTATTCTAAATGTATAATTTGATGGGAAGAGTGAAGTTTTGAAAAATTGGTGTCCCTCAGATTGATTGAGAGCTGCTAGTAGGTTAAGTGCAGTTCTTAATTGTCAAATAGCTCCTATGGGACCATT
This sequence comes from Vanellus vanellus, assembly GCF_965231255.1. NCBI lineage: Eukaryota > Metazoa > Chordata > Aves > Charadriiformes > Charadriidae > Vanellus > Vanellus vanellus. The sequence continues at coordinate 46,193,574 of NC_138907.1, read as the reverse complement.
GTAAGAATTCTGCTTTGAAGGAAAACCAATATTATGGATATTTCCTATTGTAGTAGGTATTTATGCTGTACGTATATTCTCATCTTTCCAAAAATCTGTGCTGGAATAGAAATGATAGATTTATAAAGTCTGTCAGTTATCAGCAGCAGCTTTCTCTTCCACTTTCCCCAGTATTACAACTGAATTGGTTTCTTTTGGAGGTATTTTTTTTATTAGCATAGAAATTATTTCTGTTGCTTGGTCTAAGTTTTGTGTTGTTTACAGTGTCTTGATGCCCTTTTCCACAGGTAAACCATGGCAGTGATGCAGAGAAAAATGTTTGCGTTATAGATGAGATTGGTAAAATGGAACTCTTCAGCCAGGCTTTTATTCAAGCTGTTCGTCAGACGCTGACTGGCTCAGGGACTGTGGTACTTGGAACTATTCCTATACCTAAGGGAAAGCCACTGGATCTTGTTGAAGAAATAAGAAGTAGGAAAGATGTTAAAGTGTTCAATGTGAGTAATATTAAATATCCTGAAAGAGCCTTCTGTTCTAGGTTGCTGGTTTGAATTTGGCTCTGTTTAAAAACTAATTGTTACTACCAATTGATAGCTGTGGGTAACCTGTACAAAATAAGTTTTTTAGTTTCCATTTTATTCTTAATGGGCAGGTGTTCACCCTATTAAAAAAAATTCACAGTTGGCACTTACTGTAGCAGTCTCACACAGCTGGCTTTGCTTGTGAGGGGCTGTAGAAGTAATGATATAGTTGTTTTAAAAGGTTTTCTTGCTGTAGTATTGTTGCCGTATAACTGTTCATTATTCCTAAGAGTTAAATATTTCATAGTACAGTCGGATTTAAAATTTTTTTTCAGACTGGCTTGCAGAAATATTACCAGTAATCACATTCAGGAAAAAAAAGGCAGCAGTGGAGTTTGCAGAAATGATTTCTAGAAGACAGACACTTATAAATGGAGTATGCTTTCTCTGGAGTCAGTGAACCAATTTTGGAATTCATTATGTTTTTACAGAATAATTTTCAGAATATTAGAGCCTCAAAGTGCATTTCTGATCAGTTACGGGGAGGTTCTCCAAAGCTTAACACAACAAAACATAGGCCGTTCACAGCCTTACGTGAGTAAGGTTTCCTTAACATCTGTAAGTGTCCTGGATGCTTCACAAAAACAAGCTAAATGCAGCTCCAGTCCTTTGATTTATTTTTCTGCTCAGTGTGTACAATTTGTAGTAGAGAATAAAGCTATATATCCGAAACTGAACTGTACATCTCTATAAATTATAAATTCGCTAAGCGGGACTTACACATCCTGGCTTACTACCAGGGGTAATATGCTCTAGAGCGGTATACTGTTGCAGCCTGTTCTTTATCAGATGCACATCACAGTGAGAATGCTTACTTTGTTTCATCCCAGTGAATGAGGAGGAAAAAACACTATGCTGAATGATCTTAATTACTGTAGAGAAAGCAAAGCCTTCATTTTCTTTTTTCCTCTTTGTGTCAGTCATAGCAAGGCAATAGCGTGCGTTTCGCCCTCTCAGGGGAGGAAACAGAGCACTAGAAAACAGCATTTGGCTTTTCAAGGAAGCTTCTTTTTATGAGGTGATGTTCTGAGGGTGTGTGCTACTCAGCCCCAGGTTGTTAGCTGTATCAGTCTGCTGATCTGTCTTTCTTTCAAGTCCTGACTAGAGCCAGCAAAAGTCTTCCTGTAAATTTCAATGCAGCAATGTTTTCTCTAGCTAAGAAAACTTTACTAAAAAAATGAGCCATCCTGTTTATGCTGCTGAGATTAGGACACGTAGGTTTCTTTGTTTAAATAGAGGTCTCTGGTGAATCCATTAACCAAAATTATGGGTGTGAAATGTGCAATGGACTGCAATAGTTCCAGGTGGCAGAGGTCTGCAATGTGAAAGTCTTGTGCAGGAGAGCGTCTGTCTCACTTGCTCCAGTGACACACTACGTGCTCTTTCCCAGCTAGTTAAAACGTGTGCATGAGCAGGAACAGAACCTGCCTGTGGGGAGTCAGAGGTGTTTCTAGCTGAAGTGAATACTGGATCACCAGCTATGTTCTCCAGGGGCTGTGGCATGGAGAAAACCTGGAGTGCCCAAATAGCTCATGGTCAGTAATTTCTTACTAACTTTTATGTTGCCTGGAAGTGTGCAGAAGTAGGTGGCTACCTTCCAAAAAAGTTCTGCCTGCTTTGTCACTTAATACGGAGTTATTCTGCATTCAAGTTACTTAGCAGAGTTTTCTCATCCTTTTAGTGTTACAAGGACAGTTCTGATATTGGACGTAAGTGCGTAGACACAGCTGTTTGGGGTTTTACAGTCCCATCTAGCTTGAAAGCATATTCAGTTGGTGTAAAGGGGCCCAGATGCCCTAGAAGCAGTTGAGGATTTGGTCCCAAATGTTTAATTTGTTATGTTTAGAGCACTTCACGATAGGATCTCTGATATTTAATGCATTTCTTTCCATTGTTGCCTGATTCCATTTTGCTGAGAACGGAACTTCCCAGTGAAACTACAGAGGCTTTTTTTGCACTGCCTGGATCTGTGTAGTTTTACAGACACGGTGTCGTAAATAGGATCAGTTTATCCTTAGGAGCTGGCACATATTCATTTTCTGCATTTTCCCATCTCTTAATTTTGCTTCCATGAAACCCATTAGTGAGTTTGGTTGCATATGCCTTTTAAGAAAGAAAATAAATAGTTGAATGAATCAGAAGAAGAAAAGGTTCCATTTGAACAGACTGTACAAGAGAGGTTTCCTTGACAGTACTTTAACAGTTAGGGGAAGAAAGCTTTTGTCCTCTGCTGTTTCCTGCATGGAGTCTAGGTGGTAGTTTCCTCTAAATTAACTAAATGCTTAGTATAAGCAGCATCTACAGTTATTTTCAACTCCCTGTCTAAAAATCTACCCATCTGTTTGTACATTCAGTACAGATACTGGGAGATTTGTTCTCTCTGGGAAAGCTGCCTGCACAGAATGTCTCCAGATCTTAAGAGGAGACTTATATCTATCAACCAGCCTTTGTAAAACAGTTGTGAAAATTTCCCAGCACTTGGCAGTTTCTCTCTGCTGTTCTCACTGGACTTCTGGCATGTAGGTATGGAAAAGGGGTAGATAAAATATAGTATTGTTTTTGTTGGCTGTGAGACAGTGGGAAGAGCTATTCAGTGTTGAGAAGGTCCTTTGAAAGTCAAGATATCAGGACACTTGCAGTGAGATTTAGAGTTTGGCTGATCTATGCTTTGTGCTTTGTTTGCCTTGGGGTCTCTCAATGGCCTTACTGAAGAGCAGTTCCATTCTTTGTTGTCTTGCTGTCTTTGTTACTGGGGAGTTTTCTGTTTATCTTATAATAGGCTTCGAATGATACTCAATAAACAGCAACATTTTCAGGCCGATCTTCCCTTTCATTCCCTTTCCTTTTTTTTTTTTTTTTAATGTCACTTTTTCATCAGTCCTATGTTGATCTGCTTTCCTGAATTCAAGTGGTGTAGGTGAGACCACCGTCTCTAGGTTTTACAGTGTTGGTTTCCAGCATTTGGATAGGATGTCTGTGACTAAACAGCAGTAGGCTGCTAGGGCCAAATTCTTCAGGTAGGACTGTCACCTATTATAGTAATACTTTCTCCTGTTCTGTACTGCCTGTAGTACTGGAAGGGGTACAAACCCTTGTGGTCAGATCTTAAATGCAGCTACAGGGAATGCAGTGAAACCTTGCGGGTATGGAGTTCTATGCCATGCATAGTGTGGTGTCTCTCCCTCCTTGTCAAACAGTATTTCTGAAACTTTGTTAAAAATATGAATGTCTTTTTTTTTTTTTTTTTTTTGGCTCATCTGTCTTTGTCTGATTTCTTCCTGCCCTCTCTGCAGGGATCTGAACAGTGGGGAAAACTTCTTAGCTTTTTTTAAATGAGGCTTTTGCTGACACTTCACAATTGCTTGTTAACCCTTTCACCACCCCAGACATCTCCCCAGAATTTGAGTTAGTAACGCATGGCACTGTGGGTCACTGGGCTCTGGATCAGGACCCAGTCAATCAAGAAGGAGTAATTTACACTCCCCCATCCTTTCCCCGCCCCCAGCCAGCTCTGTGCTCTATCTTTGCTGTGGCTGGGAACTGAGCTGACTAGCAAGTGTTAGCATTTGCTTGGCAGTTTACAGTAATCTGCACGTGCTGCAATGCAGATGGGCCCAGCAAAAGACAGGACACCGGACTATATGGATTTTCAAATGTACTGGTCTTAAAACCCAACATTTCCATGGATTGGTCAACCAAAGGCATACTTCAGTGTGCTGTAAAAGCTCCCCAGCTTTCTCAGGTAGTCTTATTTCTTTTTGAAGGTGTTTCTATCCTGCAGCGCTAGGGTTTCTCAGAATACAGTTGTGTTGCTAAGCCCGTTTTAATTTTTTTTCACTGCAGATGCTTTTGACTAGGTCTGTCATCCTAATAAATACAACCCTTTCAAGTACTGAAGGCATAAGAACTCCACTTTATAGTAGGAAAATTATATTTGGTAATTGAAAAGGATTTCCAGTAATGACAAAAGTACATGCTGGTTCTTCAAGTGATCTTGTTAGTTACTCAAGCCCTGGATAATACTGCAAAATACTGTGGGTAATTAGATCAAAAGGATCACTGAATATTCAATTATATATGCAGGTTTGTGGGTTTAGCTTATTGTGTTCTCAGTAGCAGAAGAAGGCAGGTGTTTGACACTCAACATTCCTCCACTGAGAAAGAAATGCATTTGAATTTCTGCTTTGTTTGTTTTAGAAATAAACACTGATATAGAGGTTATTCATCAAATTACATCAATTTTAATTTCTCTTTCTCTAGGTTAGTAAGGAAAACAGAAACAGCATTTTGCAAGACATCTTGGCAGCTGTGGAATCTTGCAGAAAATGAAGACCTTTTTCTTGCCTGTGAACACTAAAGCTTTTATGTAACAAAACATTACAATGTTTTGCGGATGTTTTTGAGTCTGTCCTTCCTGCTTTAGCCCCTGGAGGCTTTCCTGGAGCCTTCAGGGTAAGCAAGGTAAAGCTGGTAATACTCTAAAATGTGAAAATGAGGTAGCAGGATTCTTGTTTATTCAGTTCACAAGCGGATCCATTAAAAAAAAAGAACAGATGCGTAGTTAACCTCCAGTTCTAATCTGGGTATTTGAAAGTTAGGTGGTCTGACTCTGATCCTAGTTACACCATGTAAAAGCAATTAACTGTCACATCTGTTGGGATCTTAGTCTTTCAGAGTGTGGTGTGGACTGTTCTGCCTAGAAAGCAATACAGCATCTGGAACTTAGCCTTGGTGTAACAGAGCAGAACCCTGCCCAAAACGAACGTGTGCTCTGCCTGGTTTATGTAGAAATATCTTTGCTGTCGGTGACCAGCTTAGGTGTGTCCAAGCGTGTTTCAGCATGGGTGCTGACAATTCATGAGGTAGAAGGAATAAGCAGCTGCTCTCCCCCTACCGCCAGACACACCGTACTCCAGTTGCAGGATGAGAGGGGTTATCTAGAATTTCAAGGAAATTTCCTGTAGTCCCAAGTGACATTTATGGAATTCCCCTTCAGGAGGAAAAATAACCAACTCTCCCCTCTCCTAAGTGGCCCAGACAGTAGTTGATAAGAGGGCTGCAATTTGGGTTTGTTTTCAAGTTTCTGATGGCAATCCTGCCTCGCACCCCCTTAAAAAAAAATTATATATATAAATCTTCAAGTCCGTGAAGTTCAGTCAAATCTTGACTTACGTTTTTCACGCAGAGTTTATTAAGTCAGGATCGACTTAGTACTGCATTTCTCTGTATGGGTTTTACAATCTGTTATGTTTACTGATACTTTTTGTTTGTTTGGGTTTTTTTCCTTATCCAATTCTGTACACGGTTAATGGTGAAATAAGAAGTGTTGGAGAGTATTAGTGTGTTTCCCTATGAGGTGTGTGAATGTGTTCAGGAAAAGTGCTACCACTTAATCAGTTTTGCATGTTGTGAAAACAGAATTCTCTCCCAGGTGCATACATGTTCATTGTGTGATTTATAGTCATCTCTGGCTGTAAAAAGTTGTTAAGAATTCAGTTGTTTCTCAACTTTTTCCTCTTCAGTTCAACAACTGTTAAAATGAGCAAACTATTTGAAGGCATTTTCAAATATCATTTGAGTTACTTATTTCTGTAAAACTGACACCCAAAGCTGACAACCCTTTACAGGGCTGGATGGGGAGAGGCATTTTTACAGGTGCCCGGGAAACAGCGGGCAGTTAAAGGATGCTGTGGCCTTGTTCCCTGACTGCCCATTACTCTGCCATTCTACAGTTGAGTCTTAAATGAGGTCTGACCTTTAAAGCTAAATAAAATGGAGATATTTGACACTTCTCTGTAGAGTCTGGGGAGGGGAATTACTTCAGGAGTGATGGCAGAAGTTCAGCCAGTACTGTTGGGAGTTTCATCACTTTAAGTGGTGTGTGTTTGTTCCTCATAAGAGTAGGTACATTGCCCTGCATGTAATGCCATCATGCCTACTGTAGTCCCATCATTTAACAGACTGGAAAAAAAGAATCATAACAACAGGTTTGGGGGCCTTTTGACCATTGTGCTTATAGTACTTCTAAGCCATTGTCTCATGGTGCAAGGAAGACCTTTTGTAGTGGGGGTGGTTAGTCACTGGAAGAACTTCCAAAATAGAGGTGCGTTTTTCCTTTGCTGGAACTGTGAGTGAAGTATCAGCCCTTTTAAATCAAAGGGTATTTTTGCTACCAACATCAGTGGCTCTTGCTTTTTGTTACCTATCTCAAGATTGGTGAGAGTCTTTAATTTGTTGTTGTTCTTTTTTGAAGCCTGTCTTCTCTGTGAGCTACAGAGTGCTTTTCAAGAGAAATAAAGGGAAATGTTGTGATCTGTGTTCAGCAGGAGAGCCCAGATGACCTTAACACGTCTGGCCTTTAAATCTGAGACAGTCCTGAAGAAATGATTCGCCTGTTTCACATATACATCAAGTTAGTGAGAAAGTAATATTTCCAACTGAACTTAGGTTTTATGACACCCTGTGTTTACTTTAGAGGTAAAAATTTCTTTTCAGGCCTTGCACCAGTAATATATTTGGAAGGCCTTAAGAGCGCTGTAACAACAAACAGAGCATTCACAAAACCCCTGATGGGCCGATTTTACTAATAGCACGCATTTGGTGAAAATAACCTCTGATGTACCAGCAAGATTCCAGATGACAACATTAGTGCACCTGCAGGTTTTAATTGGTGCAAAAAAGGGGAGAATATGAGTTACCAATTACTATCTTGAAGCCCAAGAATTGAGGATGTTTTTGGCAAGAAGGCTTGTAATTCCAACATAAAATTGCGCACAGTGTGGAATAAACAGGGCCTGCATTATTTATCATGCATTAGACAATTTTTGACTTGTAAAACTCTGAGAAGGATGAAGGAGAGAGGTGAATCTTTAACACTGGACCTGCTGCAAAGTTAATTATAAGTACTATGTCTGTCTTGCAGATTTAAGGATGTACAAGCAGCAGTGAAACATTGTAATTAAATACCAGCTCCCAATCCAGGGAGTAATCTAAATAGCAATAATTGGGTAGTTAAAAAATACGCATCGATGAGATGATGATTATTACATGTTGGAGAATTTCGCTGGTAATTCTAATCTTCTAAGATAAGCTGCACAAAATTCAGCTAATCTTTAACTTAAATTCCCCAGCAAGAGCAGAGCGGTCAGTTGGTGGGTTGGAGCCAAATGCCAGTGATATTTCTTGCTTTATTCTAATAATAAGCTTTTAAAAAAAGCTGTGAATGACATCGCAGAGACTCCTAAGAACTTAATAGTTTCAGAATGTCATTCTTAGATATCGAGAATATCTAGCCATCTTGTTGAGGGGAAAAAGACTCACACTGGCAAGTCCTTCTTATTAACGTTTGTCTTAAATGCAATGAATGCTGTTCCAAGCAGCTCACTGTTGAAATTAGGCCTTGTGTAAAAGTTAGGTACCTGTTTGTTAGCTTTGTGTGCATCAGAGCTTTAAATGCATCTTCTGTCATGTACAGAGTAATCAGCTCTTTCTGCCTCATGCAAACATGGAGGGGGAGTGTGTCTAAGATGTGTTTAATCAATACAACCTCATATCTAGTCCCAGGTTTCATTCTTAACCATTGTGTCTGTAGGATTGGCCCATATTTAAAAACACTGCATATAGCAGTAGTCTTCTTAATAACAGCAGACTATCTCTAAAATTGTGGAGAAATGTAACATGGGAGAGTTTCTGCTGTCATCTTTGATTTATTTTTTTTTATCTCTGTTACTGTTGTTAATGGTCAGTCTTGAGTTTTTTCAACCCACTAACTTTAAGGCAAAACAAAAACTGTGGAAGACACGGCTACATAAAGGAACTCATTTTTGAATCATACCTTGACTCCTGCTCTGTCCTGCTGTGCACTGTGCTTCAACAAAGGTGTTAGAACACGTCTTTTTTGGCAGCCACCCTGTGCAGCAGAAGGCTGGGCTTCATGGCACACTGCTGTCCCCACAGTTATGCTTCAGGGGCTGGTGGCTTGAACTAAGTGAGGAAACGTGAGGCAGCTGCGTTATCTTGGGGTGCAGTATCAGAGAGTATGGAGATGGTATAGTCTCTTGCAGAAGATGTGGTGCTGGGGGAAGGTGGTATTGCTGGGCCTTGGTCTGTTCTAAGCAGATACAGCTGCTTGCCACTGGAAGGATTTGTTGCAGCTGTCTCCCAATATGGTTTAGTATTCTTGAGTTGGATACGTAGAATAATTTAGGTTGATTGGGACTATTGGAGTTACTTATTTTTGATGGAAATTAATTCAAACTTAAGTTAAAGATGTGAAAATTGGAGGCCTAAGTGAGGCTAACTGAATATGGGAAGGTTTTTAATGCTTTCCACAGCCGCCTGTTTGCCCTGCCTCCACACAAGGCAGTGGTTTAGGAAGACAAAGCAGTGATGGTTTATCTTAGTAGACTGCCATGCAAGAGACCCACGGCAGAAATGGTGCTGGCGGCTGTTAGCAAGAGCCCTCCAACCTACCTGTGTAACCATCTTTCATTTGTAAGGAAGCCCTTCATGAGCAGGGTGGTGGGAGGAGAGGTACAATCTGCCAGGAATGGTCAGAAGGGAGCATCTGAATTCAGTTTCCTCTTCCACATCACACCTGGATGCTGGGGGAGACATTAGTAGGGCGTAAACTGCACTGATGACCATGTGTCTCAGGGGGCAGTACATGAATACTCTGCATGTGCCCTTGCGAACGTGAGCAGAATTTTGCCTAGGTTGTGCTGGGCTTTACAAATAATCAGTTCATCATGATCTGAAGTGAAAGAAAAATAATACATTTCTCAATTTCATAAGGCAGAAAGCAAGTGAAAACAACTCAAACAAGAAAACCCAAAAACTGCTGCCACACAAAACATACTTGGATCATTTTATTTTCACTAGGTGTTATTTAGTTCTACTACTTATAATCTTAAGTGTGGCACAGTAGGAAGCTGAGAATGCAACTGTGTATCGCCTAACAGTAATGAGACTTAGCTACAGCATCTCTTGTTAAATCTTTCTTGTTAATTGGGACAAGACAGCCTGGCTGCACATTATTGTGTGGAGAATTAGAAACAATCTATGGTAGTTACAGTAAAGAGGAACAGCAAGTCACTGATAGCTGCAACTTTTTTAATTAAAAAAAAAAAAGAGGAGAACACGCACATGTGTGTTTAGATGCTATAGTAGAGGATTTGTTGTAGCCTTTTGGCTTTCAAAGTAGTCATGCATTCCTGTAAATCGGTGTTTCTCAAACTTTGTGAAAGTGTGGCCTCCCTTTTTGCATCATCTGTTTTTTTTATGCAACTATTAAATTGGCAGCAGCTCAGTTTCTCTGGGGTAGAGAAATCAGAATGCTCTGTAATTACTGGCTACAAGTGTTTATGGACACTGAGCTGTGTCCAGCAATTAAAGGCATTTAGCTGTTCCCTTCCTAATACAAACACTTCCAGACAATAATTACAGCCTGCTTCTCACTTTCCTGTCCTTGAGGAGGATTCCCCTGGGCTCTTTTGCAACTCCCAAGGGGGCTGTTGCCTGGAATTTGAGGAACACTGCTGTAAACTAAACGGGAGCACAAGATAGTACCTAAGAGCAGCTGTTAATGCGAAGCTGCTTTCTTTGCAAATAAGGCGCGCCATATTCTTTGAAGGCTTTCCATGCACTGGATACTTTCTTTTCTCATGTTTGTCTGTTGTTAATCTGTGTAGCGTGGCTCATTCACACAATATTTCAGTATGGCTGCATGCAGTATATCAATCTGTGTTGCTACATTGCTATTCAGAATTACCACCTGCATAACATGTTAAGGAAAAATAAAAAATATTTGCCATTGGGAAAAAAAAAATTGGATTTAGCTCTAATGTTACAGTATATGTTGTACTGTCCTTTTATGTATTCATTGCTTCTGTTCAATGCTGCCTTTTGCTATATGGTACATATCAAATGCCAATTAGTTTGCATGCAATCAGCTGTTTAGTTATGGCAGGAAAGAGATGTCTTGTGTGCTTTTCACTGAGTTGTATTAATATTTCCCACTGTATTCATGTGATTCCAACGGTTCCAGGGGAAGGAACGTTAAACACGTGTTCTTTGTTCTAGGATTTACAAGAACCTGAGATGAGGTGGCACTGTGTTTTTTAGGACATCTTCCAACCCTACTCATGCCAAGGCCTTTAGCTGAAGGACATCTGTCCCATAGTGTTCTTGTGTAGAAGTTAGAAAAATAAACATTTGGAGGTTGCTTGTTACATTTGAAAGAACCTAAACCCATGTGCAGCTCTCTGACCTAACTCCGTCTTTATGTATTCTAAGAAGCGGGCGGCCCTTGCGCTGGGAATACTCCTTACTGCTCCTCAGACAGGCTTTGCTGAGAAGCAGTGTCTTCCAGGGCCATGTCTTCTTGGCTGGCCCTTCTGCACTCCAGGTTCCGACTCATGAACATGGCATGGGCTGGACCTGCCTCTCGCCTCCGTCTGGGTTCTGTAGCATCATCGGTTGCTTCACAGGTCTCGGTGAGTTGCTGGAAAGACAGAAAGAGTCAGCTAGTTTAGGAAATTTCTAAGTAGCACTTAAGCTATTTTTTGAAGTGACAGCTGAAAAAAGTTAAAAACTGATTTAGGAATGTCATTCTGTGAAACTGCATGGGATTCTTAACATGCATTATTCACAAGGGACTTCTGAAGAGGTACTTGTCACACTTTGTGTAACGCATACATTTGGAAAGAAAAGCAGATCAGGAGCTAGAGGTTTAGTACCACAGATGTACATGTATAGAGAGCTGTAGAATAATTTGGATTGAAAAGGACTTCTGGAGGTCATCCAGTCCAAACGGCTGCTCCAAGCAGGGCTGGCTTCTAAGAAGTTAAATGGGGTTGCTACGGGGCTTGCTTTACACACCAAATTTTAAATCCAACTTAAAAAAGAAACCTTTTCATCAAAACTAGAATGCAATTATCAGTCTGAAAGTGTTATGCGCAGTGTCACCCCATTGTAAGGAGTCCATTAGTATAAAGCTTTCCAGAACTGTGCTGTGTTAACGTTTAAATAAAACACTTCCTCCTTACCACTTTCAAATAGGCACCTGGACTCTGAGCAGTTACTTTGGCCAGGACTCCTTCCATTTAAATTTAACCATGTAGTCTTTGTGTATCATCTAGGCTGGCAATGGTTGGCAGAGAGAATGAATGAATGTCCCAGGGGACAGCTTCCTGACAGCTGTGAGGATGAAGTGTATTGTCCTCTCCACTGAATACAGAGCCCACACCTACAATCTACTGAGACATCATGCCCAAATTTTAGATGGCTTCAAGTTAGACGAGGTGAATCCTACTATTAGTACTCAGTATTGCAGACTGGCCGAGTCTTGCAAATTCGGCTGTAAACCCTCCAGAGTGGGATTATGCCTTATCATCATCTCATATGTTCAGCTGTACATGTAGAAATATTATTAATGCTCATTAGAGTAATAAAGCGGAATGAGTAACGTGCAGTCAACTTCCATTGAAGTTTATGGCAAAACTCCAGGGAACTGTACCACACATGGTATTTTGGGGGTTGAGAGCAAAATACACAGAGGCTAAGGAGCTTTTTTACTTGGGGTTTGGAGGATTCTTTGAAAATTGGGGAAGTTATACACAGTTCAGAATGACAGTAGCAGGAAAGCGTTTTGGACTTTCATAGCTGCAATTTTGCCCTTGCCAATTTGGTTTCCATTTTGATAGGCCAAATGTGAAAGTCAGTCTTAATTACGTTGTCACTCAACCTCTAGTTGCAGTCACCCTTCATCTCTAATCTGTCTTCTCATGTTACTGCTCTGTAGTGCTGAGGTGAAAGTTTCAAAATTCAGGAAAGCAACTGATGGCCACCGAAGTTAAATAAATATACTTAAGTAGACAATAAAAAAGTAGCACTAGGATGCATTGAATTTTCCAGGGAAGATGGGAATAGAACTGGGACCCAACTGGGAAGAGGGCTGGAAGTTCTCTGTGTACTGTTTTGCTGTTAGAAAATGCTGAATCACAGGGCATGCCGGTTTCCTTTGGGAAATGTGTCCTACAGACTTCCTTTAACCAACCCTTTCAGCAACAAGGTTTTCAGGTCCTGGATTGGATTTCTGGTCAGAGAAAGGGACAGAACAAGTGCACTGTTCAGTGGAAACCATTCCTCTTTGTACAAGTAATTAAATCTGGTGTAAGCAAGCAAGGAAGGAGCTATTTAGTCTGCTTATGATGGTACTCATTGCCTGGGCTGCAGAAAAGGAGACCTAAGTCTGTGGTCTGAGTAAAAGGAAGAGGGACTTTGGCTCAGTTTGCAATCTCAGGTGCATGCGTAACAGCCAACTAGTTAATTACTTACAAATACATCACTTTCATATACACACTAATATTAAACAGTCTCATTTTCATTGTGATGCAGCAAAATCCAAAATGAATACCAAAATCCTGGCATTGTTTTGGAAGAGACTATTTTCTGACCAGTGAGAAGGAAGAAACCAAATGGTGGTGAGGACAGTTGAAGAACCTGAGAGGAGAGCAGTGCAGTAGTTCACGCTCAATATTGCAATTTTGGCTTCAGCCTTACCCTAGTTGCTTGACTTGCTGCTCTAGCAGATGGGCCCATGGCAATATTCATACTGCTGGAAGACTGTGTGTCACTGGTGTTACCTCCGTCTGCAGCCGAGAGCCCAGAAATCACCAAAGCACTTGAAAAACTTCTCTTGCCGAAGAGCAGGCTGAGAGTTGAGCTGGTGGAAGAGGCCAGACTGGACCTAAGCATTGCTGCAGCGCGGTCCTGCACAGTCAGCTGGCCAGCAACTGGAACAGCAGGGGACTGGGAAAACACAGACGTTGCCGAGTTGTGGAACGACAGCTGACTACTAGAAAGCCTTTGGGCAATTTCGTGGGCAGATGTAGATGTTTGGATGAAAGGCTGGCGGCTTTCTGCAATTGGTCCAGAGTGACTTGAAGCAGGGGGCCTTTGGTTTAAAGCACCGTGTGCCTGGATGGACTGACTCCTGGGTTTTCTCCTACCTTTAAAAGAAAGATATTTAAGTAAGATATTTAAGTAAGTGGCATCCTGACGAACTCCATGCTATTGACAGTGTCCCATGTGTACATATTACTATTGGCATATTACTACTGGTTTCATCAGCGTAAGATTCCCAAGAATAACAGAAATAACAAATTGCTAAACCCATGAACTTTTCTGTGCTTTCCGCTACAGGGGTTCTGGATTTTGGTCAGCATAGCTCCAGTGGTTCTGCACGGAGTCAAAAGCGAGGAAAATGAGAAGATGCCCCAAGGAAAGTACTCTAATCACAAGGTCACACCTATTCTGCCACATACGTTTTAATCTGCCCAGTAAATGATTAAGCATAGTGTTGCTGTACTTCCACTCCCTTTTGACAGCCACAGTAAAGTAGGGGATGTTGAATATCCATCTTAAATGGCTTGGTATAAATTAAATGCAAAAATAAAACCAAAAAACTGTGAGTTAAAACAATGTCACATTAAAAAGAATTATTCCTGCATATGGGGAAAGAGAATTTGAGAATTCAGCCAAGTGGAAGGCTACAGCATTCAAGCCACAAGACTTAAATTCTATCTGAGTTCCAAGAGCGATATTTACAGTATATCACAGACTGAAAATATGTGAGCACCTCTAGTTAGCGTAGTCTACTGGAATGAGAGCCACATAAGGCTCTTGCCTCATTCTGTGAAGTGTCTCGATGCAGCCGCTGTTGGGTGCGGAGAGTAGAGTAGGTGCGCTATTCTGACATGCCTAGACGACTTCTAGCTTCCTGTACATATAGCCCCCATTTTTAACATTCATATTGACGCCTTGGGACACTGAAACAAATAATTTCTGTATTTCTTATGCTCGCATATTTAAATAGGCATAGAATGAAAAAGAAATCAACTTCTTGGTCAGTGAACCCACCAGATACCTGCTTGTACCCAGGCACTCTGCAAACGGCATGCAGTGGGCTGGCATGTGCCACAAGCCCCAAAAGAGATTCCAGTTCCTGCAGACAGGCCGTAACGCAGGCTTACGCAGCACATACCCACTCGCAAAAGTGCCTGCTTGGCTTTCTTGCTTTCCAGGAAACTCCAAACTGTAACACAAGCTGGCATCTTGGTTTCCTAGCTATAGCCGTGGGGTAGAGGGTTGATGCCAGAAAATCTTGTTGAGAGCTATCAACGCAGAAGCAAGTTTCGCTGGCAGGCATTTCCAGGTTGTCGGTAATTTTTTTTTTGCTTTGTTTTTTCCCAGTACCCGAACGATGGAGGGGAGGGAAGCACTGAAACCCCTCCAGATACTGAAATTTTGCAGACATAAAGGAATATAAATCTCGCACTGTCTTTTAGAAACATGACTGTTTTCTGAATTCATGAGAGTTCCAATGAGGCAGAATTTCATATCCAAACTATTGACATTATATAGCTGAAACACCCTGTTTTATGTCCACAGAGCTGCTTTCCAGAGGCTGGTATCTTTAGCCCTGTTTTTCAGATGCTGGGGCAAAGAGAATTTAGGTAACTTGGCACAGAGTCGGATAACAGAGCTGGGCCACAACCTAACCGGAGCTCTTTAGCTGGACTAAAACCTTGTTGGTTTGGCAAGCACTGGACACTTGCACACCCCACTTACTAGGTATCTTTAGTTCTACTTTTATACTCCAAACAATAAAAAAATTTTCCTAAGATGGGACGCAAAGCAGCATTCTCTGTAATAAAAGCCCCAAGATCGCTGCTTGAGAGCAATGGGACAGATGCAGGTGGCTCCTGTGTGCCACATTGCCAGTGTCCTCTGCACTTGAGACGCGCTCGATGGGGAGGGCACACGCTGTGATGGGGGTCAGGTCTGGCTGCCACACATCTGGCCTCCACGGGGATTCGGGTTCTTCAGTCTCCAGGGTTTTGTTTAAGTGCTTTGGTTTCTACATCTGATGGTTATTTTGATACGTTACCCTTTTTAAATAAAAAGAAGGGACTGGAATTAAGAACAGAGGGGCTGCGGTGTGTTAGTTTGTGCCGGGGCTAATCTGGCCAAACATCTGTTTGTGATTTAAACTGCCAAGCTGACCCCTGTCCAAAAGTATTCTACATTCATCCCAAATGCAGCGGTTAGAGCATTGGACAGGAGACCACCCGCGTCTACGCATAAATAACTCTGTCCCTGAAAACACTTAGGAAACAAAGGCTGTTCTATAAACTGCATCATGAAATAAGGACACTTTGGGGGAGAACCCCACACGTTTCCAATGCTCCCGATTTTGGTTGCACTTTTATATAGGGCTTTCATTGCATTTTGCAGACTCAGTGGCACCAGGCTGCAAAATGAAATATGAAAACATTAAATGCACTTGATTCATAGATTGTGAGTCTAGAAGGGATTGCTGTGATCATCTGGTCTGCTGTGCTAAATAGCACGGGCCATAGAACTGCCTGGAATCAATTCCTGTATGGTATTACTAATTACTACGGTTATTTTTAAGAAATGCATCCAATATCTCCAGTCATGGAGAATCCATCTTAACCCTTAGTCACTTGTTTCACTGTTTATTTATTCTCACTGTTGAAAATGTGCACTTGATTTCAAATGGGAATTTGTTTAGCTTTGTTATATCTATGTCTGCTCAAATCAACCCTCTTTGGTCACCTTTTGTTGCCCAGGTAAGTACTTACAGACTGTGATCAAAGCATCTTTTACAATACAGATCGTTTGAAAGCTCGTAATCTTTCACTACAGGATGTATTTCCCACATCTTTGCTCATTTTTTGGCTCCTCTTTGAACTCCTGCCAAATTAAAAATGTCCTTCTTAAATTAGGGCACTAGGACCGTGTAGACCGACAGTGTCCCGAACCAAAGTCAGACTGACAGACACGCATTACCCACATCACCCTATTCATTCTGCTTCCTTAACAACAGGCACCAGTGCAAGTTCTTTTCCAGTCCTCTGGTATCCCCTCAGTGTCCTGAAACATACGGAAGATCAAACAGAGCTTGCTTTTTAACCAGCTCTCTTAAAAACCTTCTTAAATGAGAGTCATTTGGATTTGCTCAATTAAGCATATAGCTTTGATAGCCACTCTTTAATGCTCTTTGTAGCTGTTAGGATGGAAGGAACGACTTCATGATCAGATCACAGAAGCAGACTATCTGCATTATTCCCAATACAGACCAGACATTTCTTTTCTCATTTCTACATTATTGACAGCTCTGCTTTTCTATATAGTGACGGATCGAGACGGCCGTTAGGATTTCTTTTGCTTTTAATACTTTTTCAAAACGAACAGCCACAAACCCACTTTCATCTTTTTGTCTCTAATGATGGTAGCCAGAAGCTCCTCCTTGTTTCATTCTCTTTCTCTTATCAATGGTCTCTCAGGACTGAGCACTGATTTGCATTTGCTGTTTTCCACTCCGTTGCGTTTGCTGTGCGTTTCTTCATTTTACCTCAAAGCCAGGTTGCTTTTCTTAACTAAGTGTGACCTTCTCTCTTGACTGTGGTTTTCTGGGCACCGATACGTTCTTTTAAACAACTCACAATTAACTTTCCTTCTTGTATGGCATGCTCAGGATCATTATTTTACAATTAAGTTTGCCATTCTGATTACTGCAGTGTCAAGTTCTGAGTATGCACATGGGGATTCTTCTAACGCTAGACTCAATTAAAAGCAGCAGTTATTTTATTCTTACAACATGATTTATATTCAGGGCAAGATTTTCTCCAGTCCGGTCCATTTTCTTTAATGATAGGTCAAAATGATCTAACAGGAAACAAACAAGCTTCATACCCCTCTACTTCTCTGCTTTAATTTATACCAGAATACCGCAACTTGTTGAAAGGATGAATTAATTGGCTTTACATTACAAGTCCTGATCCCACAGTTATAGGTCTCACAGTGACCCACTGCCAAACTTGACAAATATTTCCACTGTGAAGGCCAGTAGTTCTGCCTACTGAATGTCTGAAGTACTTTTGAATCCATAATTTAGTATGAGAAGGGCTAGGCTATTGGTTGACACAATGATTGGCAAGATTTAATTTTCTCCTGGTAACTGCTGTATAGACATAAGAAGTTATTTCCTATTTTGTTTGTTCTCCACATGCGCTGATGAACAGCCAAAGCAATTCCTCAAACAAATCATCATGGTCCTTCCAAGATAATTAGGATTTTTGCATAGTTTCAGTTCTGCTGTTTCCAGCCAGCAGTAAGCACAGGTTCGCCGTGGTACGGGCTCCCTGCATCGCACATGTAGACTCCCTCCCATCTGCATTTCTCATTCTGGCATTGTTAGTGGCACCTCCTAATCCAAAAGTTACACATAAAGGAGTTTGACAGTGGAACCTTTGGTGAATCACATTTGTCTTACACCCTTCCAGTAAATAGCTGGAACAATATCAGGAAGCCATCTCCCACGTTTGTTTGGTCATCAGGAAAGACAAAGCTCTCTCTTTCTAAAATTAGTTTTCCACTGCATATAAGCACGCCCCAAAAGCATCTGCCTACGCGGCCCCTTAGGAGAAGACTACAGAAAAAGCCAAGGAAATTATGCAAATACCTGCACGCTGGTGGACCTCTTGAGATGAAGCTGGCAACTGAGGGGTTCCATCTCTGGTGGGCTGCAAGCTACTGCACTGGCTTGAATTGCCCGTGGAATTGCTGCTAGACGAAGACCCCCCGCCACTATCTGCCTCTTCAACGTTACCTCTCTCGTGGTGAGCTGCGTGGCAGTCCTTCCGCATTCTGTTCGCAGGAACACATGCATGGTCAGCCATTTATTATGCACGAAAATTTCTGCCACCAGTGTTGGGTGCCCTCAAAACGTGTAAATGTAGCCCCTCATACCGCTGCAGGTCTTTTGACATTTTATGAGATGACAAAGGTGATGATGTCATAAGCTTACTTGGAACAAAATTGTATATGACATAAACCAGATCTTTCCTTGTCTGTGTTAAGCGGCTTTGGAGCCCTGCAAGACCTGAGGACTCTATCTAATGTTGCAGCGGTCTCTAAACATCAACTTTTGCATGAGGTAACCAAGTAGGGAAGAAGGGGAATAGGCTGGAGGGAGCTTAGTAGGAATGAGCTGCATGGGGGAAACCAGCATGTTAAGCCACTAGATTTAATCTTGGTGTTTTAGCATAGGTCTGAGCATGCAAGCTGGCTCCCATTGTCTCTCCATGGTCCCCTGCCTCTCCTCAGCCACAGTGGCAATAGGGTGCGTGGCAGGAATGAGACGAGAGTTACTGCGGCATAAAAAGTGCATGTAGGAATGAGAGATGGACGGTGTCAGATAGTGATCCTGCATACCTATGGGAAGTCAGGCCATTTTGGTGGACAGTGAGTACATTTTTAGATGTGTTTTGGTCAAGAACAATGACTTGGGGGTGACCATTAATACTGCCAAAGCTTTGGAGCATAACCAACCATAACTGGATAAGGAATTGGCTGCATGGCTGCACTCAGAGAGTTGCGGTCAACGGCTCAATGTCCAAGTGGCAACCATTGACAAGTGGCGTTCCTCAGGGGTCAGTACTGGGACCGGTACTATTTAACATCTCTGTTGGTGACATGGATGGTGGGATTCAGTGCACCCTCAGCAAGTTTGCCGACAACACCAAGCTGTGTGGCACTGGAGGGAAGGGATGCCATCCAGAGGGACCTGGACAGGCTTGAAAAGTGGGCCTGTGCGAACCTCATGAAATTCAACAAGGCCAAGTGCAAGGTCCTATGTCTGGGTCAGGGCAATCCCAAGCACAAATACAGGCTGGGCAGAGAATGGATTGAGAGCAGCCCTGAGGAGAAGGGCTTGGGGGTGTTGGTTGATGAGAAGCTCAACATGAGCCGGCAATGTGTGCTCACAGCCCAGAAGGCCAGCCGCATCCTGGGCTGCATCAAAAGAAGCGCGGGCAGCAGGTCAAAGGAGGTGATTCTGCCCCTCTGCTCTGCTCTCATGAGACCCCACCTGGAGTACTGTGTCAAAACATAAGAAGGACATGGACCTGTTGGAGCGAGTCCAGAAGAGGGCCATGAAGATGATCAGAGGGCTGGAGCACCTCTCCTATGAAGACAGGCTGAGAGAGTTGGGGTTGTTCAGCCTGGAGAAGAGAAGGCTCCGGGGAGACCTTATAGCAGTCTTCCAGTACCTGAAGGGGGCCCACAGGAAAGATGGGGAAGGACTCTTTTTCAGGAAATGTAGTGATAGGATGAGGGGTAATGGTTTTAAACTGAAAGAAGGTAGATTTAGATTAGATATCCGGAAGAAATTCTGGTGAGGCACTGGAACAGGTGGCCCAGAGAAGCTGTGGAGGCCCCATCCCTGAAAGTGTTCAAGGCCAGGCTGGATGGGGCTTTGAGCAACCTGGTCTAGTGGGAGATGTCCCTGCCCATGGCGGGGGGGTGGGACTAGATGATCTATAAGGCCCTTTCCAACTCTAACCATTCTATGATTATATGATAAACCACCAACACATTTACTTATGTTCTGACACACGACCGAGTTAGAGAAAAGATACCCTTATTTACAAGGCATAAACAGTAAAATTCCCTGGAATAAGGGAAATGTCTGTAGTGCTAAGTGATTTGGTGATGAATCTTGTTGAACATGTAGAAAGCTTTGCTTAAAAGCCATGAATGAGTTAATTAATTTCCTTTCTGCTAAATCTGTAGGGCTATTGTGTTATATTCCAAGTTATTTGCAATTATTTTTTTACTCATAGATAACAGTACAAAATTACTGTCTTTTAACAGAAAATACAGTGAAACTAAGACTGCAGGGTCGCTATCTGCATAGCCAAAATGTAACACCTACCTTAACCATTTGGATCTGAACCACTTTTTAATGTTGTCCAAACTGACAGGTCCCCCCCAAATGTTCCTCAGTTGGCTGTGTGTCCCAAGGTACGAGGTGGTTAAAGGGGAAACATACATTGGATATCCCAGTGGCTGATCACATGAAGAATTAATTAAGTTCCGCAAGACCTGTTTATTGTTCTGGATGCTTCCTCTCTCCGGGTTACGATTGCGTAAGAAAATCAGTTCCTGCTGCTGCCCAGCCCAAAGCCCTCTGACGCACTCCTTGTTGACCTACAGGTAGGTTAAAAACATGTGGATCGCGTGAAAGCGTTTGCTACTTAAGATGCAGAACTACGTGATTTAGGTAGAATGGCAGTAGCTGTGTATGCAAACAGCTCGTGTCTTTGCACCGACAGGTTTGACGAACTTTTGCAGCTACTCCCCAGTAAAGCCTGGAATGTTATTTCAGATACAGAAACATATGGGTCCAAAATAGAAGTCAACTGGAGAGAGCTCTTTTAACCTCCAGTCCCTACTCCGATAACTACACTCAACCTCTCCTTTTCGCCAGATTACTCAGAAATAATACTAGTTATCACAGACCTAAATTACTGCAATATTAGAAAGATGGCATACGTACCTTGATAACCTTGAAGCTCAAGTAGCTTTTGTGGAGCATGATAACTTTATATTCATCTGCTCCTTCATCTACCACGTGTCTCAGGGTTAGCAGCTCCTCTCTGTTGGAGAGTACAGCGCTGCGCCAGGCTGGGTCCCCTTCATGACAAATCACAACCTTTTCTTCAAAAGATTGGATTGCTTCATACAAAACTGCTGGGTCCTCATACTCATCTGGACAGGTGAACTGGTCCTGGTAGCAGAGGAAAAAGTATTGAAAAGGTCAGGTATATTTGTGAAAACACAAAAGCCATCAAGAATAACAAAATCCCGTTTTTCAAACAGCTAGCAGCTGACCACCCAAGTGAATTGCCATTTGATACAGTGTGTCTTTGGGGAGGCAGAACAATTAATTTAACAGTAGTACAGAAAGGTACGATTTTTGTTTTACTGTAACCTGTTCTGATCTCATGTCTCCAGTGGACAAAGACACTCGGAGAATGCCAGCTCATCCGCTTTCTTTTTATAAAGTGGGAAACCATGGAAGGCAGAGCTTTTGGGTAGGCTGGAGGGAGATCAGAATCACCTGGGGCATTCCACAGTTTTTGTGGAAATCCTTATTTTTATTCACAAAAATGCACCAACAAAAGCACGGACTGGGAATCCATCAGCAGATATCACAATATTGTGTTACTACTTTAGCTGTCACACAGCAACACAGCCAGCAATAACATTCATAAAATTACCATGTCAAAATTCTTGGATATTAATTCACAGCAGTTCCACTTCGGTTACATTCAGAGCAATTATAAATACCATGCATGATAAAAGCTTATGATACTAAATCGTAATGTGCCAGAGCAAGAACAACATCAACGCCAAGCTATACAGGGGTTGACCTGAAGAAATTGGAGCAACTTCAATGGAGGTATGCCAGATTTTTACAACTGAAAACAGAAGGGGGTCAGAAACAGCTTGACATATTCAAACAAAGAGCCGTGACACTGACCTTTCAAACCGCTCTCCTCTAAGCCGTGTCTTGTAGCATACGGAAGCGTTACATATGTATTGCCATTCACAGAAAGACTGATAAATTAGCAATGAAATTAGGCTAATCAATGTATTTCTTTTCAATCTAGAAACCATCTTTATAGTATCCACACAAGTAAAACATGACGTGACCGTTGGTTTTGTTTTGATCAAAATGCAGGGTCAAGCTCTGCAATATGAATGGTTACAAATGGGCAGCTAGGGGGTACAGAAAAGAAGATCAAGTGAATGTAAAATAAATGCCAAGCTTTTCCATTTTGGTTAAGGAAGTTTCTCAGAATAAGGCAACAAGTACTCCATTTTCCTCTCTTTTTTTTTTTTTTTTTTTTTCCTTTGAACAGTTTCTCAGGTTTCCAAGGTTTCCTGTGTTTCCCAAAGAAAACAGATGCAATAGTAAAAGTTAATAAAAGTTAAAAAAAAAAATCCCATACCTGGTGTAGCTTCAGAGACATTCGGATTGCCGGGGCAACAACCTTGTGCAATAGATCCATGTCTGCAAAGACCCACTCATCTTTTGCTGCTATCCGAAAGTCTCCTTTGAACAGCGCGTGGAGCCCATAAAGAAAAGAGTCCAAGCTGTAAGAGAAAGGCAGCAGTCACGCCCAGAAGCCATTCCCGGCTCACCAAGCCGGACCCCTGCCAGCCACCGGCCACCTGCTGAGCTGCGCAGTGACCGGTGGCCCTCTGGCACAGGGTGAGCTCCTGCGGTGGGTATAAAGCAGGGGTCACATCGCATACTTCTAATGAGAAACCATTCCTTGGGGTAGGTGGTTTTCCTTCTGCTTGCGCTGTAAACGACTGGCCACGAAATGAGCGTGACACCTGGAAGACGGGATGTCCTAAGGACGGGTGGCTGGGTCACGGGGTGCCTCAGGGTGCTGCTGCTCTGCAATCCCTGTGCAGGCAGCAGAAGCTGCCCCCTCATTTAAAAGCTTATCGATTGGCCCTGTTACTCTTAGCAGTTCTCCTCACAAGGTAAAAATTTTTTAAAAAAATAAAAAAGCTGTAAAAAATATTCTCAGCAAATCTGAGGCTTTTGTCGTGAAACTCAAACCTCAGACGCGAACATTAAACCAGATGTGCCGAGAAGAATACCAAGTTTCAGGACCTGTTCAGCAAACGGGCTGAGAGCGTGACTCAGGCAGCGGGCCTTTCAGGCTGAAACAATGAGCCCTAAAGCAAATGCGCACTGGGTTTCTTTTTTTCTAACAGAAGAAACTAGATGCAACCAGTTCTGCCTGACCTCGGATGACGGTTTGCCTGGACCGGAGATTTAAGCAGGAGGTAAAAGGCACAAAATCGAGCAGCTGTTAGAAAATGGTTGCACGAGGGCTTTGCGAGGGAAACAACCTGCCTTCGGCTCCAACCTGCGCCCCGAAATCACGAGCTTCCCGCACCCACACCACAGCCGCTTGGATAATGCTGATGTAGCAGGACTCCCGTCCTGATGCTGCTGTAAAGAAATGATCTCGGAATTGAGGAAAACAGAACCATCTGTTAAAAACAGGCCTCTCTCGCAAACCCACAGGACACGGTTTCATCTACCTGCCAAGATTTTACTCACTCTTAAAACTGTTGATTTTTTCAGATTGTACAGGCTCTGAGGAGAAGCTGCATTAAGATGTTAGCAGCTTTCATTACCGCCCAGGCTTTCTCCAGAGAACGCATAATCTTTCCACATAATTGAGCTTTCTTAATTATTTTAGGAAAAGAAAAAAAAAAATCTTTTAAATTTTTTCTCTTCTCTGAGAGAAGGAGAAGAGAGACTGGGAGACTGCTTGGCCTGTCTTCAGCTCCGACACAGTCTAATTCTGCCCTTGGTGGGTAACATGTTTTAGAAATTAAAATGGAAATATATATATGTTGTTACCAGGAGAACAGCTGGATACCGATTTTCTCTGTGAAAGCACCGTGTAATACAAATCAACTAATCAGTGGGATAAGCGAGGCCAGTCGGGAAGGCAGGCCGCTGCTGGGAACACGAAGAGTATGGGGAAGCTCTTGTGAATTCTTAACTGGTTTGCATTTATTAGTACTAAGTTACGTATTAAAACACGTCTGTGGGAGATGGGCACTTATGCTCAGATCTTTGAAACATTCCACCACAGATTTCAATGGGAGTTATGTGTCTTCAAGGAGCGGGTCCTGATCCCCATCGACTTTCAATCAATCATCTTCGCAGCTTATAAAATGATAATATACCCAAATCCTGCTTAATAGCTAGGAAAGCCCTAGAATAAACCAGTTAGGGGAAAAAAAATGGTGGGTGCAGCCCGAATGGCGAAATATGTGACTATCATCTCCTTTGAAAAGGCTAGAAATCAGGAAGGGTCTTTTCACTCACCCACCCACTAGACAGCATCCAGCATACGCAGCTGAATCCTTGCCTGGGAAAAAACACTTCTGTACCTAAATATTCTTCCCATGATGAAACTGAAAAAAGCTACTCTGAACTCTGCACCTACAGATGACCTGTTGTATAGTTTTCCCCCACATAACACCCCCTGTATTTGCTCTGAAAAGTTGGCTGGGATGAAGGAGGAGTCGGCAGGAGAGAGAACTGGTTTTTACATCATTAGAGGCTCTCGAAGCCAAACTGGAACACCAGAGCAGGCAAAGAGTTTGCATTCAGATCAAGGTGTCTTGTAGGCATCAGCACATGCTAAACAGGCTGCTGCGAACAGCAGTGTCTGCTGCAAGCGAGGCCAAGACTAGCACAGCTATGCAAACCGCAGCTGAGCATCCGCAGAGGGAGCGGAGGGAAGCACGTACGGCTCTC
The DNA here is from genome assembly GCF_965231255.1 of Vanellus vanellus. Lineage (NCBI taxonomy): Eukaryota > Metazoa > Chordata > Aves > Charadriiformes > Charadriidae > Vanellus > Vanellus vanellus. The sequence continues at coordinate 46,168,758 of NC_138907.1, read as the reverse complement.
GCTGTGCTTAGTTAGGGAAGACTCATCCATTCCTCATCCCTCTGCATAATAAGTTCTCTAACCAGCATTTTTAAGAACAAATATGACTGCTACAAGGAGAAAAGCAGCGGTGGCAGTAGTTGTGAGAGGCTGAGAGTCAATTATTTTATATAACGTATTTTCCACCAGAGGGGTCTGGAGGACATTGCTGTATTCACAAAACCATGGGCATCTTTTATTCTCCTGCCAATCGTAATGAGGCTTTGGGGTACATTCTGCCTATAATGTGACACTCTCTCAAGCCATTACTTCTATAACACGCAGCCCTTAATCCACGTAAGATACAGCTGTTGTTATTCTTCCCATTGTTATGCTCTCTCCCAAAGACTCTAATGAGATTATACGGAAGCTGTAAAGCCAGCAGCTTTGATCTCACGCCTGACTCAAGGTTGTTGCTGCTTTCTTGGCACAGTTTTAACCTACTTCAATTAGTAATCTGCTGTAGTTACAGGCTCGTTCAAAATATTTTAAAAACTAGTTAAGGTAAATTCATATGCCAAAGAAATGGCATTAATCAGGAAGAGACATTAACTACTATTTCTGGCAGGGTTTCTAACCCTCTGAGCTAAGAACCCGAAAAGCTGCTGTCGCAACCGCGAGCTATTTTAGAACAAGACTAGTAGGTGTGTGGGAACCGTCGGCCCCTCGAACGTGCAAAAAGGAGGGGATTAAGTAGCACCACAAATCCCAGAGGGAGGGCAACAGAGCCAAAGCAAATACTCCCTCCTACTGCACCCCTTACGTTGCTCCAACAGCTGAAACTAAAAGCATTTGATGCAAGCCTGAAAACAGTACGGATGAAAACTAATGAGCTGGTGAAGAGATCTGTGTATACTTTGCACGACAAAACCCATCTTCTGTCTGCAGTTTGTAGACCTTTCCCAACGTTAACTGTAGATTTATTTAAGGGATAAAGAAACTTGCATGCCTGTGAGCTGGTAATGACCTGAATGTCACACCTCACCCGAATGAAATATTTTCAATGGTAGCCCTCCTAAGTTTGATATTTTAGGCGACAGTGGTTGCGAGCCGAGAGTCAACCTTTTCTCCCCTGCTTCTGCTCTGCTCAGCTCTGGCAGACATAAAGCTGCGCTGTCTGCCTGAACTCCCAGGAGCAACGCAGCATCACCGGCAGCGTCCTGGCGCCGTGTCCCGTGCCCTCCACCTCTTTCCCCTCAGATGCCGGGCGGCGCAACGTGGTGCCCGGGAAGGGAAGGGGCAAGTGGGGCCCGCTGCTTCCCAGGGCTTCAGCCTGAGCAGCGGTTGCTCCAGGCAGAGCCATTCCTTGGAGCGACCCTCTGTTCACGCTGAGTGATACCACCCAGAGGGAGCCGCAGGGACCTGAGCATCCAGGCTTGGTAGTGTTGGGAGTATCTGATGAGAGGTGCTTTATTAAGAGATTTTTATATTTTTCCAAATTGGAAATGTGTATTAAACATTTATGTATTAGTAGGTCTAGTGGCTGAATAGGATTATTAAGTAATTTTTTACAAATGCACACTGAAACATATCACTCATATTTGAATAAATGAATGGTAATGTCATGTCATTCTTCAAATTGCATTTTGTGCAGGATGCCTCCTAATGACAGTTTAAAAGAGCAAGTGATTTGCATAGCAATGTTCTGCCTTCTTAATGAATGCATTTATTGTGTAATCTAGTGTTAATGTTGGGTTGCTACTGACATTTACATGAACAGGTACACTGAATAATTATTTACATACATTATATAAGAGCATTTAAAAATCTTGGTTTACACAGTGACATTTACTGATTAATAGATTAGACAAAATCATGTGTAAATGACTGCAAATTGATAGTTTACATACACAATGTAAACTTGAATCTCAATTCTGTAGTGCACAGCTCGGTATAACATTACCTTTGCATTACTATTTCTGCGCAGCAGTTGGATGACTGTCACTCCTCAAGACACAGCAAGGGCTAGGCTTAGTCCCGAGAAAGTTTCCTACTACCTGCACAGTTGCCTCCGAGAACAAAACATGGACCGCAGAGCACAGATTCTTGGCTAGTTTGCTCGTGTTGGACACATGTGAAACACTTTATAGAAGTAAGCCTGAGGAGGAGGAGAAGACTATGATATCTACCTGGCCATTACATCTCAAACTCATCATGAAGCCTCTAGCAATGTTGTACACAAGATGTTTCACAGCCAGAATTAATAAAAAGCCCTGAGATAAAGTTTAAGGTCATTTCTTAGTGCTTACCAGAGTAATCTAAATAACCTAAGTTTCTGTAGTCCAGCATCCAAGTGTGACTGAGCACGTGTTTAGGAGCCCTGATCTCTTACAAAGTGAGCCAGCTGCCAAACTGCACGTGCAGTGCCTCCCCCTCATGCACACAGCTGGTTGTGGGATTGCCTGTTCTGACGCCACCTCTGCAGAAAATTAAAACCCTCTTCAGCACCAAGTACGCTCCAAAAGTTCCCTAAAATATCATGACACCTTTTCAAGGAAAAGGACTGTGAAGCATCACATGATTCCTCCAGCTTCTGAGGACCTTCAGTACTCCTTCCTCATCTGACTGAATGCAGACCTGCAGCAGCCTGAGAGCCGGGGGCGAGGACCAGCGATAATGCTCTAAATCACCCTCCGTAAGAGCTGCTGTATCTCCATCAAACACAAGAGAGAGGGGAGGGAGACCTGTCTTCCCTGCCTGAAGTTAATCCTTGGGAACATCTCCTCCTGGCCTCAGCACATTCCACGTGTTGGACAAAGTCTCCTTCCCCCTGGCATGCTGTATAATTGTATTCACATCACAGTCTCGCTGACTTACTGCTTCTTTGTATTTAAATAAGTTGTCAAGATTTGTGTGAAGCAGTAAACACAGTAAGTATGGTAAGAACTGCCCTCTGTGCTGAAGTGAATGTATCATCTGGGAGATTTTTGTTGATAAAGGTCTTGATGTCAGGGGGGAGCGTACCCACCTTGCTCCTAAATTGCTTTTGTAAATTAAAACAAATATATAAATTCTTTAAGACAAAAATAAACATATTTCATCAAGCTAAAGTCATCTTTTGTAGCTGTAGCAATTTATAACTTGGATTGTGCTACTCGGATTCCTTTTTTTTTTCCCCATAAAGTATTTCTGACTGTTGAAATGTATTAAAGGTAATTTAACCAGGTGGGTGACACAGTTTTTCACAGTGAAACTTTTCTAGGGAAAGCTTTTGTGAAGTAGCACCGATAAAGATACTGACGGAAGCTTCCACTGAATCCCTTTTGTGTCACAAAATACGTTTAAAAAATACAATGATTCGATACTGCCCTGGAGCACTTTCTTAATAAGAAGAAAATCAGGACTTAAAGATACAGGATTATATAGAGTGGATTCAGAAAAACAGGGACAGAGCTGTGCAATGCATATGACTACTGCATTTTTTCCCCTTCTACAGACTTTTTCTCCCCAGGAAAGGTATTTTTGAGTACAGAGCATCCACTCAGCAAAAGAGAGAAGCTAATTTGGTTCATTGGTAATTTTCCGGATTTTAAAATGAGATGGTATAGCTGACTCCTGCAATTATTATTAAAATCTTTACAGAAGACTTTGCAAATAATTTTTCTCAACATTCATGCTTTCCATGTTAAGCTTTGGAAACTCTCTGATAATATTATTATCCATTAGCTACTGACCATGTAAGCCACCAAATATACGTGACATTGTTATTGTATCTGTACTAGTGCCAAAACATTGTAATGAAGGTTTTAAGATCCTGCGGAAAGTACATGCAATGTGATGACATTTTTAGGAAGCTTTTGTGATATTTTTAGATGCATTTCTAATATCATTGTGACATATCTTTTGCAGCCTCAGATCACTTTAATCTTTTCTCAAAAAAAAAAAAAAAAATCACAAATTCACATTAACTTTTCTGTTATGTCCCCAAACTCTAAAATTTGGATCATAAAAAAAATAGGGCAATTTTAGAAATATCGTACTAAATGGCATACTAAACATCACACTAATTCGAATGCATAGAAATGGAGAGGAAACTCAACCAAGAAGAAAACTACTACAGGAAAGGAATGTGCAAGGACCAGTAGAAAAGAGAGAACGGGAGCCACTTAAGAAAGCAGGAAGGAGGAGCACACCAAGAAATAAGGCGCGTGGGCCACGGACATTCTGTGTGACTGACTGACAGAGGAAGACATAAAACCAGACGTTACAAACGACTCAACAGATAACAAAACTAGAATGAATATTTAAAGGACTGTGTTATCTTCTAACAGAAAATGCATTCAATATTGCACATGCTGTCTTTGTTTGCTTGTTAGTAAGACAAATCCTCTCTAAGGACCATGTTGAGAGAGGGCTTTATTCACCGTTCCGTGCCAATACAGCAAGGTCACTTACAGACTGCGTATTTACTTATCTTCTCTACTGTTACTAAATTCTTGTGAACACCGGGAGTTCAAATACATCTAATAAAAATCTAAAGTTAGGAGAGAAGTTAGTCTTTGATAAAGTAAAGATTATTTCATTAATAAAATGCCTTATCTAGAAAATTAATTACTTGGGCTGAACACTTAGAAAAGCATAAATGGTACTTTATAAAACCCAAACAACTCAGAACTAGTGAAAACGGAAGAATCCCTAAGGAAAATGTAAGGTGAAGAGCACACCCAGAAACAAACTTAAACCAAACGTATTTTAATTAGCCAGACTTTCTAGGAAGAAGTGTTTTGAATGACTAAATGAATGAGTAAGGTAGAGTGAGAACAGACAAAGCTGCGGTCTCAAGAGATGCACGGTTCTCCCTTCCTCGGTCACCAGCATGAAGCGGCACATGGAACACGGAATACAGCCCTGAGGAACAGAGGACCCTTACGGATTTATTATTGTTTAGCTAACTAGATGTCAGAGTACTTAGAAGTTTCTTCCCCTTCTGGAGGAAGCCAGCATTACAGCAGCCAGGCCAGGCGTGAGTGTGAACTGTCGGTACCTGTTCTTTCAAAGTAAAATTCTGCTCTGCCCCATGAAAGACTGATATTAGTTATCCAGCAAACTACCAAAGTAAAAGATGTCCAGGAATGGCAGAAAACAAATTATTTTATGGAGGAGAGAGACTTCGCCTTGATCTAATTTTCTGCTGAGATTCCACATTAAGTGAAAAAAAGACAAACAGGTCTTTGCTTTAAAATGAGGAAAAAGGATTCCTAAAAATTACCTGATGGCCATATTGTGAGCTGCAGTTCCCAGGGCTCTTCGACCCAGTATACACAAGGCAAAGGAAAGCGTCACTAGAGGAGAATCCTCATCGCTGTCCAGGTGCTATACGATTGTAAGAATAGCATGTTATTCCAGGTGCAAATATCATCTTTAAAAGCATTGCAATACTGTAAATCGTAACATTGATAAAATTCGCTTGTAGCTGGACCTGCACACAAAAACATTCTTTGCAATTAAACAGAACAAGAAGGAAGACCGTTGCCATCAGAGGCTTTCTGCAAAGTGCAAGCTTGTTTTGCCCACTGGCTAGAAACACAGCATTTCAGTCTTGGGTGGTGAGATCCCAAGGGAGGGGAGCTCCAGTGGTGGTAGGGGTTTTTTGTTGGGTTTTTTTGTTTGTTTGTTTGTTTTTCCAGATCTGACATTCTAAACCACAGCAGATTCCTTATTGCTGAAAGAAACCACAACTGGAGACAGCCAAACCCCTTTTCATGGGACACAATGCATATGAAACTCCCTCACAGATTCCAGAACAATCTAATTGGAAAAATTTGGGGGAACATACTTTTAGTTAATAACAATATATACCTAAATTCTATACCATCGATGACATTGACTTCACCTTTTAACAAGCAGTCAAAACATTTAACTGACATATACTAGCTCAGGAGAGTTTCTTTACTGATTTTTTTGCAAAGAAAACCTTGCTATCAAGCAGGAGGAAAAACTGAAACAGCCCCTCATGAATGTGAATCTTTAGGAGGATCCAGACTATTATTTCTGTCCATGCAATGGGTGATTTCTTACAGCTTGCTTTGACTCTAAAACTGAAGCAAATTATAACGGAGAACGTAGCTCCTTCTATAAAATACACAGATTTTTCAAGGCTATGTGTACAGCAAAGCATTTTTTACATCTCGTCTCCTACATGAACTTTACCTCTATATAGTTAGCGAATTACAAGAACAGAGGTAAAAGAAAAAGATGTAAGAAAATATATAAATGTGTGTGCGTGCATGCTAGTGCAGGCGCTCATTTGCCCTTTTAAGTCTAACTCTGATAAGTTTCAAGTCTATTGGGCCTAATTCCCTAAATCTATTATTCTATTTGAAAGCCTCAGCCACATAACAAGCGAAAAAGCATCATTTACCAGCGGCTTCCCCTGCATCCTGCAATTCTTTGTGTGTCAGAACTTGGGAGCTGAGACATGGAGATGGGAAAGAAATGAGATTAAACATTCCCAGTAGGAGGAGATGGCGGGGAAGGCTCAGAGGACAAATCCATGAAAACAGCATCAATGTCATGATATGCAGAGGAACTGGCGGAATGGTATTCAGGGTTAGAGACATGAGAAGGAACCAAAGTGGAGAAGAAACATTAAGATTCAACGATGTTACGCCAGCTAAGGTCAGCGGTAGCAAATGGGATGTGCACTCAGTGATCCTGAATGAAAAATGCAGAAATGACAGTGCTTGGTGGCCAGGAAAGATACACTTCTCATTTTTTGCCATTATCAGCAATAATCAGAAAATTAAATCAAGGGAATATGCTTGTTTGAAACTGTATTCTCCCTCTGGGCTATTCCATGGAAATACAGTAGTGCATTTCTGACAAATGATTGCTGACCATCAGTAATCTCAGCGCCTCAAAGCATGTGAATGCGTAGCTGCAAACCTGCCCTGGTGTAGCTGTAAACCTGCCCTTGACCTTGCAAGAGCTGCAAGGTAATTTCACACGGTGCTGTGGCACGGTTCACATTGGAATTAGGAGCTCTCAGAAGTGACCTATGCTAGCAGAGAGTTTGTTATGCCCTTCCCTACCATTTGCAGACTATTTCCAAAGGTAGGCAAGCGTTTGGAAAGGGTACAAAGACATCGGCAATGTTTGGCAAACGTACCCAAACACTGGCAACGCTGGAGGAGTGATGACATTCCCTGAACAGAGCCTGCTCCAGCATTACTTCTGCAAACACTTACTATATCCACGCTTTTTAGAGATGATGAAATTAACATGTTGGAAGAGTGCACAATAAGGAATCAGTTCTGTATTCAAAGACTAACCCTCCTTACAACTCAGTTTTTGCACGAGAGTAGTCTCCAAAATATGTTTCTTCCATTCCACAAAACATATATTTTCCTTTTATGTTAAGTCTGACATCTTAAATGAAATAAATTTTATTGTATTAACCCTGAGCAAGCAAAAGAGTACCTACGCACCATTTAACTCCCATCCCAAGAATTAAAACTACTACTACTACTACTAAAAAAATAAAAGCAAGCTTACCTCCACCCTTTTTCTAGCACAGAACTGAATCCAGTCCAGATAAACACTGCAGAAACTTGCTCTTGTTATTCCTTGGAGACACGGAACATAATCTTCGTCTATATTAATGTTAAACATTGCAAGGTCACGTTCAATATAATGCCACTTTGCGTAAGGCTGCAGTATCTTTTGGATGGACTCGTCTTTTATCCAGTGAAGAATTTTGGGAGAACTTGCTGTAAAGTATATGATACTCTGTTGACAAAATGAGCAAACGTTAGTCACTCTCCCTCTGATTAAAGCAGATATATTTTACACAGAAGAAAACAAATCAAATAGGACCACGCTAACTACCTGTAACGGTACATATTTTTCCTACTTTTCACTGCTTGGCATCATTGCTTCACAAAACTGTTCAAGTTAGAAAGACGATAATAACCGATATCTAAATAGCAGACAACAGAAAAAGAAGTCCTGTTTTCAATATCCTTCTGCTTTAGAGGAAAATTGATACAAACAATAGACTATAATAAGAATACAGAGTTCCAGCATTCAAACATGTTAATTGCTGAGTATTAGTGGGGTTCTAGAGTGTATCACCAAGAAGGTGATACTGATAAATGTTCAGGCCTGTTTTCAAAAAATAGTAGTAGACGGTCACATGCTCAAAATAGGACTCTCCTTCTTCAGTGAACTTCCTGTTTTCCGGGGGATGAAGCTTTCCTAATTCTTTAATAAACAGTTCCACCGCGACTTAACCACAAAGGTGAAATTTGACAGATGTGTACAACACAAGTCTGAAACCCCCGGTTTTAATTGCTGTTTTCTCTCTGCATTTAGTAGCATAACTCTTTTTGTTATTTGTCAATGAAGCCCGTAAAGAATAATGGGTTATTCCTTATATGCCAGGTTAAGAAGCTGATAACTGACGTAACTTAAGTTTGCTTTTAAAGCCCTGGAGGAGGAGCAGTGTTCAGCAGGAGCTCTTTTACAAATGCAGAAATATTAGAAAGCAGCAAGACTCGTATCTCCTATCTGCGCCTGGGTTTCTAAGTTTAAGTTCTAACTGCTGTGTCTGGAGCCATTAAAATAATAATAAATAAAACAAAATAAAATAATCTATCTGAACCAAATTTAGAGCATATTTTCAGAAGAATATGAGCCTTAAGGAGAAGTTCCAGTGCTGCAAAGGAAAGTGGCATCGGCTGGAAAGTCCCATTATAAGGTTTTATGATTATAATTCTTGTTTTAATAAAAGGTACTCATTTAGAATTGGATTCCAAAGCAAATGAGGGGCAAGTGAACATGACCGAAGATGATGTAGTTCTACTTTACCCATGCAATGGAAATAAGCAAATAAATGTCTAAGACGAAAATATGGCGGATTAAAAAGGACAGAAGCACCACCAGCCCCTCTAAAAATCCCAGATGCCCTCCACAGTTTATCTTTCAAATTGTACAAAAATACACAAGCAAGAGGAAAATTAAGCTCCAGAGGAAAAAGACAAGTCAGACAGACACAGACTAAGGATGGACCCTTAATTTCTTGGCATGCGGAGAACAATACACTCTTTAAAAAAGATTCATGCAGAAACAATACAGCTGAAAACAGCACTCGGCGAATGCCGACTTCTTGAATACTGAAATACGTTTAAATAAGAATATATTGAGAAGAGACAGAGGAGGCACGAGGGAAAAATGTCACAGTAGTTGGGCAGGAAATGATTTCAAAATATATGCAGAAGGGCTACAGGAGCTGACCCACTTTATTTATGGAGAATAAAAATCCTTTTATAAGAAGAAATATGGGCCTTTCTAGGCTGCCAATGAAACTGCAAATTAAATAAATACATTAGGACTAAGACGCTCAGCGCAACTCATTGTTTAAAAGACCAATATGGTAAGTATTCTTGAAGGACAGAACTGAAACAAAGCATATGTTTTCTTTGTTGATCTTCAAAATACAGTTTGCTTTTTTTTATTATTCTCACCTGTGTTTACAAAGAAGCAGATTCAGCTAGGGAGAAAAAATCAGGCTCGCAATCAGACATAGAAACAGCAAAAACTTCTGCCATCAAATTAAATTCTGCTCTTAGTAGCTCTTCCTAGATATGTTTTGTGCACAAGTACATCCTCAGCTATACGGCAATTCAGAAAAAATATGGTAAATATTTACAATATTGTAAATTACAAAGACTAAACTAGAAGCACTCCAAATGCTCGGTGCAATGGAAGTACAGTTGCTGCCGAAACTCCAGTCTAAGTGTTTTCCAAGTTTGTGATGTATGTGACCTGAATGCTGCATTAACTAGAGATCTTCTTACAATTACTTTCCTACGCCGTTAAAAAGAGAGTGGCAGGGCTTTAAAATGTTCACATAGCACAGGGTGCGCAGGGTCGTTGCAGCTCAAGACTCCCCCATGAGAAAAAGCTGGGGAAGGAATGAATTCTCACCGCTCTTTCTGATATTGTTTATCTGGAGGTAAGTACTAAATAAACAGGATGACAGCTGATCTGATACATAACAGAGTCTTCTCACCTTCCCAGGCTGCACTAAGGATTTTACCAAATCTTATCAAAGCTCCTGTTTATGGAAGAAGCTAATAACTTGAAGAATAGGAGATGAAAATCTCCATATAGCTTTCTTCGGGGAAGCGTCATTCTAAAGAAGGGATCCCCTGAGCGCGCCCTCCCTTCTCTGAAGGGAGCCCAGGCTAATATCGAAGCTGCCAACAGGTTATTATCATCTTCCGTTCATGCTGCCTGAAGGGGGGAACTAGATTAAAGGACTGACACATTTCTAAGAATTGGTTTACTTGTAAATGCAGTGTTACAGCGCTGGCTCAACTAAATCCAACCAAAAGAGATTCGATTTTCACACCTTCAAAGCCATAGGTAGCGGCCATAACAAAATCTGCATCCATTGGAGATGGAGCCACAGCATTCCTCAGTAGCGTGGAGATCATTTAACCCACCTCCCTTTTACTCAAAATAGGATCAATTAACCACACCTGTATCATACGGAACAAAAGCTTGTCCCAGCCATCTTACCTACGTCAGCTGCTTCTCAGGTGCGTCCAGAACCAGAAGCCCTAAACTACCTTTCAGTTAAGTTTGACGTCCAATGTGATAAACCTCACACTTTCCGCAAGTCCTCTACATATTAGTTGACTTGAAGGCACTAAAAAAGTTCCAGTTTCCATAGCATCATTCTTCACTGCTGTAAACTAATAAACTGCTGATCTGAGCACAGTTTAGACTGGGATTTTTTTCAGTCTCATTCGCCATCAAAAGCTGAGTCATATACCATCTTGCATCAGTTTATGTTTAGGTTATTCAGGTTACCTTTTAAAGTAAAGTGAAGCAATTGTAGCAACATATCCATTTCTGCTTAAAGGGTTGGGGTTTTTTAAGTTTAGATACATTGCTTAAAAAAATTTCATTTATAGCCACAAAACCCACTTCTAAAATGAAAAAATCATGCTCACATGCAGTTTTGTTTCTAATTATTTAATTAAACAAAGCAGGTTGGTTACCAGGCCCTACCACCTGTAAAATTGTTTGAGAAATCCCAGTCTGCACTTTACAAAGTAATCAACTGCATGATCAGAGCAGCTTTGTGACGCAACGGACTTATTTTTAGTGCATTGGTTTACTTGCAAAAATAGGCGATTAACTTATTTACAACAGGTCTCTTTCTAAGGCTGACAGAATTTTTACAATTGCAGGGATGTAAGTCGGAAGGAGATGCCAGGGATGGCCGGGGTTGGGAGCTTTAGTGAGTGGCCTCGTGGCAGTACCAATGGCACAGGAGGCAGCATTTGGTTCCCATTGCTTCAGTAGAAGACAGTAAAGCTCAGCAATTTCTTCATTTGCTGGACTGAAAAAGGCTTAGACAGAGGATGAAGATGTCTTGCTAGACTATAAGGTTCAATTATTTTGACAAATTAATATGTGTGTGGTCATTGTGATCTTAAAAACAGTGGAAATATAGATGTGATGTAAACGAATTGCTGTTTAATCAACGGAATAAACCAACTTCAAATGTGTTGTAGTATGTACGTAAGACAGCAGGTAAGAAGGGGGTTTGCACTACTAAAAAAGTGTATTTGAGAAACAGCTCTTGAGAGATTTCCCAAGAACTTTACGCTTGTTGATCTTTTTTTTGGCCCGAAAAAACAGTGGAAAGGCCAAGTCAAGAAGAAATAACAAACTGTCAGTGAAGCTTTGCTTTGTAAGAATGCTTCCTCTGACTTTATCGCTAGAGGATGTTAACTCACCTTCTTGATTTCTGCTTACGCGTGCCAGCAATTTTCTGTACTAACTGGAAGTATAAATGGTCAGAATCGAATGTAGCAAAGGGAGATATGAATTAATTACCCCTATCTAACATCAAGTCAGTCTGACTGCCGGTAGTGCAAATGAACAAATACAAAGCCAAAAAACTTCAAATGCTATTTCTAATACACAGCCAGCATTCATTCTTTTCGACAAACCTGCCTAGGAATATAGCCCACTTTACCAAAGAGTTTACCTTTATATAGTATCTGATAAGTATTCTCCGCAGATCGAACACTTGCAGCATTGTGGCGGCGTTGTTATCAATGATGCTATACCCTTCCAGGATGTACTGGGTTCGTGTTATTTCCCATGTCAGCCATCGGAGGTTAAAGGCTGCATTACACGACAGCAAGTGAGGCAAGTGCCCGGGCTTACAGCAGCAGCAGCCTTCATTGTCTTCATCTCCTTCTGTTATAGCTTCCACTTCTCTCTGCTGGCAGTATGTCCCTTGGCAGTGAGAAAAAGAGAGTATGCTGCCAGTTATTGGGGGAGGAGGAAACAAAGGACTTCTTCCAAGCTGAAAAACGACGATTGAAGGTTCTACGCACTTAGCAAAAATCTAATAGAAAGAGCTACGGCAACAAATTAGGTGTGCCAATCGATCCACGCGCAGTAGCAAATAAAGAGCTGAGCACTATTTATTTATTTACTATCACCTATAAGAGCCAAAAGGGCCCGATCTAACGTTCTAGGCATTTGGTTCTGAGCTGAGCTAAGCTACAGACCACAGCTTCTGTCTTAATAAAAACTCACCAGGAAGCAACACTAAAGAGTCTCGCTCCATCAGGCACATTAAGCAAATTGATCCAAGACTCAGTCTGCTTCTTCAAATAACACACAGGATGCAAACAAAGATTTTACAGTGTCTCAGAGCACTTAGAAAATCTGGGGTTTAGCAACCTATCTTGGAAAGCAGGTTCCAAAAATAACATCTAACAGGTTGTTCTCTCTCCCACCAGAGTAAAAACTACTCCGGATCAAACATCTCTAATAAATAGCACTAGTGGCATTATATCATGAGGACAGAACAGCTCTCTAATTCGCATATTACACAGACTTTAGATCAAAATAGAGAAAATCTTCCCGAAAAAGAGATGTTAACTCAAAAAGAAGTCATGAGGCAGACACAGAAACAATAATACATCTGCTCTGCAGAGTCTGCATTTCTGGCTTGTGCTGTGCACACTAGAAGGTAAAGCTGAGCCCTTTGGGATTTGCAATCTATGAAAACGTGGTTTCTACACCACACAGAGCACTGCAAATCAAAACTGAAGTGGACACCCATGTGCTCCCCCTCGTTCTCAAAATATGAGTTATATGTTCTTGATGCACTGATCTTTTTAAAATGTACTCTCTGTGGGCTGTTGCTGAACTTACTCTCCATTGAATTTGTACATAAACCATCTTTCAAGGCCATCTTCTATGATGCGAGGTACACATATGTCTCGCGTGGGCTTTCCGCCAATGGTTCAGTATCACCCCACCAGAGAGCTGGCTCCGTCAGCTTCCAAACAGTCTCGATAGGAGAGGAAGGTGCTAGACACCGCGCTGCAGTTCAACAGCTACGAACCCCCCCTACCAGGACCAACAGACCTGTTCCGTTACGTCACTGTAAATGGGAGAAGCAGCTGGCTATGTTCATCATCTCAACGTTGGACTGGGAAAGAATACAGTGTCCGCTCCAAACCCCCACCGTTTGCCAGCACCCCGAAAGAGAGCCTGGAGCAAGGCAGCATCCCAAATGCCTTTCTGTGGATCGTCATGACAGTCACTGTGCCCTCGACTGACTATCCTGGTCCCATCACAACTGTCTGGTCAACAACCTGAGGACCTTGACTTTGTACCGACAGAAGTAGCACCCAGAATATCTCTCCACACCAAGAACAGCCTTTTGAAATACAACAAAATATGTTCAAGTATTGGTTATCACCTTGTCTTTTTCACCTGTACTCCTTCCAAAATGTATCCAGCAAGCAAAAACATACAAGAAAAAAGATGAACAGAAAGATATGAAGGAAATGTGAAAAAAAAAAAAAATGGGATTGCAGCCCTAAGAGACCGGGGGGAAGATCCAGTACATTCCAGTGTTTTCTGTACAGTTTTCTGTAAGTGAAGACTTACACTGTGTTGTTCACACACTGATATGTATTCCTCCTTGGGTTTTGGGCATATACAATATGACAAATTATTAAATGTCTTCAGGTAACCCAAATATAAACATCTTTCCTTTCAAGACTGCCACAAAGTACAAAACATGACCTATCAAGCTGACATTTTCAGTTGGACTGGACATAAACTGGACTGCTTCTGCTTCATATTTCACAGATTTCTACATGAATTAACACTTATTGCTCAACAGCAAAAAAGCAGCAACCGCTCTGGGTCAGTGGATGCTTTTCTGAAGTCAAGTCAAAAGACATCGTACTCAAACTGAAGTAGGAAAAGACGTATTCCTTTGTACATAGCTTGAAAAGAATAAAATAACTACTCTATGCTGCTGCTGTTACTATTGCTGTTATGTTTATTTTTGAAAGTTTAAAGGTCTGTCAGCATTAAACTGAATTTAAGAGAAGATACATCTTCATCCCAGGTGCTAAATTAAGTATTGCCAAATGTTTATAAGTGATGAAAAACACGAGCCTAAAACAACTGCCACTGATCCCCTTACAACTGAGGGAATTAAAGATGGCTTTGCTCGGTCTATATAACTCTACTCTTAAATAAATTTTTTGTCTTTTGGTATGGAAATATCACATTTCATTCCTATGGAAGGCTGGCTGTTTCTATGCGCTTTCTGTATTATCTCTACTAATAAATATGAACTATAATTACTGGAGACTCTGTAATTACCCGTTTTCTTAAGCCAAATATTTTGTAAAATATAGGCAGTAAAGAGGCTGGCAAGGCAAATAATAGGTGAATTCAAGAGACTCCCAGTGTTTGAGGGAAGCCGTCATTGCATGCATAACAAACAGAAGAAGCAGCAGCCAGAACAATTATTTGCATTCTCTTCTAATTTGACGTGTAAAAATCTCTCAAAGTCATCTTTGCTAGGTAATTTTAATCAACTAAAGTTAAAATTATACTACAGTGGACGCAATCAACGTTGCACCTGGAGAGCGAAAGATATGGTAACTGGTATTATGTTATTACGAAAGTTCTGGGAACCAACCAAAGGAGCTCATGCGGTCATTTTGTAGATTTATTCCAAAGAATGTAATCAAGGCTGTGTTCTGTCAGCATCTGGCAAACACACGCTTGCTTAACAAAAGATGTTTGATGGACTTGGGTACTATCACTTTGGGGATTGGGTGTCTTGACTGCTTGCAGAGCCTCTGGGGTATCCCTGTTAAGTTTAAAGTCGTAATCTGAGCCACGGCCAGTGGTCTGACAAAACACCAAATCCCCATTCCTATCATCACGCTGCTGATCAGTATTTCCAAATGACATTGAGTAAAAGGACTCAAGTCTGCACAGACAAAATGTAGGCTTGATGCTCAAGTACATGTTGGTTCCCCCCCCCAGTTCTTGCAATTAGTTCTAGAAAGACTGCCAGTAATTTTCTCTCATCTTTAATTGAGCCTTACTTTAATCCATAATGCACTGGCTGGACTTCAATGCCACAGATTTGCATGTTACTGAGAAATTTCATTTTACGAGTGCCAACATCAATCCTTTTTGGTTCATTACTCTAGACACCGGCACTGCAAAGACTAAGACCATGTGCTCAGCTTTATGCATTGAGCCAAAAGAGAAAAGTCGCAGTAAATGAAGTTAAGCATTTGTGTGCACCTTTTACAGAAGGATGACCCTAAACTTTTGCATATGTGTTATTCACTGATGATTAAAATGACAATTTTTATATTGCTTCTCAAAAAATTATCAAGTTCAAGCAACTCAGAGAATTATTCACAAGACCAAAGAGCAGGGAGCAGAGTGTATACTTCAGTTCTGCAATATAATTAAGTGTAGTACCATTAAATATTAAAATCCAGGAAAATGTTTTCACTGGTAATTAGTCATTTTAAAATCTGAGGGAAAACTTTTTTTTTTTTTTTACACATTTCTTTCTTCGGTAAAAAGAAAATAAGCTTTTCCTCTTCGCTCAAGCTTAGCCATTCACTATGACCCTTGCTAATACAGACGGGTCTGATTCATTTATAAGATATCTAACACTGGATGGTTGCCAAAAATCCATCAATGCAAAAACGTGTGCCAGCTGAACAAAGCAAGGTCAATCTATGTGAGCTCAGGAGAAAAGCAGGGTGAGAACTTGGAGCTCTTTCTATTTTCCTGACGCATCAGGATTTGAGGACTGACTTGTGCTCTGCCAGAGTGATCTGACCTAAGTGGAAATAAGAAAATTGAAACTGAAGACTGTAATCTCACTTCAAGAGGACACATAAAATACACCTAAATTAATGACCATCCACCCTTCTAGAATTTAAGGCTGAAATCAAAGTGTGCTTTGGAATTTAATTTTGAAAACTCAGTGAGTGACAAGAAAAGCATTTTTCAGTTCTGAAGGGCCAGAAAGAAAATCCTGTAACACGTTCACATATTTGTAGAAGCAGTTTTAATTTCCATAAAACACTTCAGTTTAACAACACCTTCAGAATGGGGACTAATTATTGCGGCTGAAGGTAGTGATAGCTTGAGCACTAAGTATTGCTGACATATAATAAGCAACTAGGGTGCAAATGTACATAGAGAGGGCTTATAGGGCTCCTGTACTAACCCCACCCCACAGGCGTTAAGAAGATCATAAATCACTCTCCTGCATGAGGCTCTTCAAGCTTTAAACTCTGTGACCCCAACAACCAGTTTCGGACTAAGGGATTTAACTAGGTGTTAAGCGTGAAAGATGGAGCTGGATATGGAGATGGGAGCCATGAAGCCCAGGGTAACACCTTTTGTAGGCCACGCAGAGGTCTCTTCACCGATGACTCCGCAAAAATGCGTGGTTGCTCACCATTTGGTTGGCAAAAATCATGCACATCAATATTTTACAAATAAATGCATTACAGAGGAAATATCTGACTCGGCTCCACCAAGCTCTGCTGCAAATCTGAGCATTCCCAAATTCTCCTTCTCACCTGACACATTTAATTTCTTGCAGCTTAATAAGCAGCAAGTTATCACCCAGAAGAAGCACAAAGAGCATAATTAAAGCCATTGAAAAGCTATCCTCTCCTGAAACAGAGAATAACAAACACTTCAAAACAAAACGAACTGACCTCCCAAATGGAAACTCATGGACCCCAGAACTGAACACATTCTGGAAACCAGCAACTGGTTTGGGTCGTTCCTGCTCTTTTCCTTGTGGAATTGGCGTTAAGAACAGTAATTTATAGGCTCTATAGTCTCAGGTTATTTCAAAGACAAATCTCAGGACTTGAAAACCAATATCAATACCTCAAACATCAAAGCCATTGGTTATAAACCCGTGGTTTGGTTTTCAGCTGCTTCAGGTGCTTGTATGCCTGAAAAATAGTCTGGTTTTCAAACCAGATAGGTTGCTAATAACAGGCAACCCCTCCCCTCAGAAAACTTTCCTTTTCTTGGTCCACAGAGACACATTATTGAAGCCCAGGTGGAAGAAAGCATTCTCTAAGGATGCTGGTTGTTAAACTTGCAGCTACCAAATACCATGAAAACTTCCCATGTCACCTCTTTTGGAGTGCAGTGCAAGGCGTAACACTTTACTTCTGGCAAAGACATTTTCTCAATATAAAGGTTGCAGCATTTTCCTTCCTTCCAGAAATCTTCTCCAGTGCACCGATATATACATATAAAATTGTGGCAGGGAAGAAAGGGAAAAAAGACATCAAATATTTATTCTAGTCTGTGTTACAGAAACTATTCTAAGCCTATTAGAAATTCATAGATGGCTTCCACTGTTGGAGCATCACTGTACACCTAGAAAGGCTTGTACATCACAGATTTCCTGCATTCAACATAAGGCACGATCCTCCCTGTTTCATGCCATTCTTCCCAATTAAATCACCAAGATTAAAGAAACCCTTTCACATCCTTTCTGTTCATGCCTCTAATATTTCCGAGTGTTGCGTCTCTCAGCCTTTGTTCTTTCCCACAAACAATGTACTTTCAGTTTTAACCTTCTCTCCAACGAGATGTGTTGAAAATGGCTGCTTTTCTCTGAATTCCTTGTAATTTGTCAATAACGTTTCGTGGTCTGGTGCATACACTGAACATACCTCGAGCGTGGTCTCAGGAAAAACATGAAGGTGGGCACTTTTATCTCCCAACAGCAAGAGGTTATTTGTAAAAGCAAAAAGTGAAAGTTGCAACCAGTCTTTAAATAAAGAATGATTCTTGCTAGTGCTAAAAAGCCTTCAGACACAAAAATCATACACCAATAAATATTCCTTACACTGGTAATGTACTTGCTACTGTAGTAAAACTATGCAGCGTACACACACACTGCAGAAATGAGTAACTGTCCTTAGACATCATTACTGCGCCTAAAGCTTATACCCTAAACTGGCTGTATTCATAACACCATTTTGCGTGGGAAATAAGCTAGCTAACACAGAAAGCCCCACGGGCGATCCCATCCTGCTGTCACAGCTGCCTTCCGCTATGTACAATTACATGTGTGTCTGCTCTGTGCTTCTTTCCTTGATTCATCTAATGAAGTTCCAAGTGAAGCACGAACATTGCACGTGCAACACGCAATAACAAAAAATCACAGCAGAGATTTAGAAGTTAATGACATGACTGAAGAATACCGGGCACGAGTTAGAAAACAGCTCCTCAAGATTTCGGCATCACCATCCATAAGCAATCTCCGCACATGTAACGCCTAACTGGATGTTCTCCAAAAGACATTTTGTAGAGGCACAGACTAAACAGGAAAATATTTTAAGTCTTCCTTGTTCTGCAGGGAACTCGCAGGAGCTCGATATTTTGACATTCTTTCTGCTTGTTCCCTGATTGTGGGCTTTCCCCTGTCTCTTCCTTTCAAATTAAATGATACATTATGTATTTCTTCTGGCAGGCTGCTTTTAGCATACCGCTGTGGTCTAACACAGATGGTGGAGTTAAGTTACCGAAGGGCTTGATTCCCCCACACCAACGTGCAGCCACCTGAACGTTTTCACCTAGCCTGGGCTCATTACTACCCTCCCTTCATTTTCGGTAAAGGAGGAGTTGGGTGTCTCCTCTCAATGCCTGGGGGTATTGAGGCTCCCCCCTGCTTTACACACAGGATGAATGATGTGACGGGGGCGCATCCCCTCTCTGTCTGTAAAAAGGGAGAGTGAAGAACTAATTCACACAAGGAGCTTAATTTGAACAGGAGTAAAGATGGATGAGAGGAATGCCAGCTTTGTTGACTCTCTTCTTTCAGTCTGCTCAGTCTCTATCTTCTTACCCTGCCTGCAGGGGTTTGGTTTGGTTGTTTGTTTTTCATTTAAAAGCTGAGCCAAATGCTTCTATTACATACAGTTAGAAAGGCATCTGGATCAGTCATTCATAATGCCAACTCTCAATCAGGATGGACTGCAAACTGGGGAGGCAGTACCTCCTGCCCCCAGTACGCCTAAATTCAGAAGACTCTGTGAGCTCTTCTTTGGGCGCTGCTGTGGCAGTACTGCCAGCGCAGCTTTTCAGCTACCACAATGAGAAACACCCATAGGAAAATCCCGAGCTCCACAATGCAAATATTGCTTTTTGTTTACTCATAAACAGAAAACAGTCTCAGACACAGAGAACACTGTTGTGCTTCATTCATTTCCAAAGCAAACATAGACTTCCTATTTTAGGCACAGCAGATTTTTAGGGCCCTCAATTAAAATTACTTGTTTGAAATTGAAGTCAAGAAGCCAAGGCTCAGAAATTACAGATTTCAAGTTCCTCCTCTAGCCCTTTTTCTCCTCCTTGTGGGAAACCATTCTGAACAATGAAAGAAATCAAGGTCCTATGTGAAAAACAGTGCATGAACAGACAACTAAAAATAGAAATGCAAGATGCCCAAAGCCGAGGAAACGAGCCTTGGGCTTAACAACTGCCTCTTGGCTTCGCAAACCACCAGGTTCTCCCAGGGCAGTTGCATACAATTCCCACTCATGCAGAAAAAACTCCTACTGCATTCAGTTGTACCCCACACCTGCCATTGGCTAGATTTGAAACGGGGAAGGATGTGCCTGGTTTGTGCAGGAGATGGCTCTTGGTGCTGCCTGGGGGCAGCCCTCTCCATCTGCCTGCCCCTGCAGGTAGCGATGCCACTCAAAGGAAGGAGCAAAGAAAACCTTCCAAGGAAGCGTTTCAGCTCAGTCTCCGTTTTCACAGAGCTTCCTTGGGGCAGCCCTTGGCCCGTCCCCTTATGCAGCTTCCACCTTCAGGTCAGCCCTTCCAGCTCTTTTTACTCAGACTCAGTGCCCCAGTGTCCGGGCACCCTTCTGTAACCCCTATGGCCCCACCAGAGCAGCCCAGCTCCTTGTTGACACAAGGATGACCCCTGTTACAGGAAGAGCATGGTACTGCAGCACAGTTTATCTAAAGCACACCAGTCCTCGTGGGTCACCTGGAGACACACGAAACCCTCTGGTGTTGGCACACCACCTCAGCAAGTCCCCACTGGACATGCAGCAGATTATCTGCCCACACTTTGGAGTCCATGAAGCTTTTGTTATAGTCTGCGTCAGGAAGATCCATCTTATCTGGCTTGTGCCTCGTTCCCCTCTGGGCTCCTCTGTTCCTCCCACTCCATCATTAAGAGGGCTTGTAATTCATGTGGTTTCTCTGGCACCCTTTCTGCACAGCCCAGTGGGGTTCAACTCTCACATGGCATGTCAAATGCTACATCTTTGAGCTGTTCCTTCCTCAGGTATGTTCCTTTATTCAGTCCTACATGGCTTCTCTGTTCCAGGCCAAACAATGCTCACACAGTACTAGTTTCTCTTCCTATAACATCTCCTCCACCTGGAGAAAATATTCTGAAAACTGGAGAAACCTTTCTTACATACCATGTCTGTGAGGACACAAACTAACTAGAGATTTTCCCTTATTCTTGGAATAGCATTATGCGGTGGGTTCAGAGAGGAGAACAAGGGGAGTCCATTTCCCTCACATTTCGATCCTTTTCCTCTACTTCTAGTATTGGACAGTATCTTCCCCCAGTGATTCTCTGAAGGTGAGGAGGAATAGGGGTCTGGATTTGTACTGAAGATGAGATAATCTGGGTGAGATTCCCAATCCCATTTTCCCACTCTTCTCCTCGTCCAGTACCTTGTGCATGCTTTCCCAGTTCACAGTTTGCTCTGCCTTCTTGGTCCAGGTCTTTTGAATGCTCAGGTAAGGATGCTGATTTACAGGCTGCCAGCCTGCTCCTGGGAAAGGGGACATTCCTGATGAGAACTCAGCTGGCTCTAAATGGCAACTCATGAAACATGAGGTGCTGCAGGGCTCAGCCCCAGCTGAATTTGAAGACCTGTTGCAGCCAGGAGACATGTTGGAGCTATTCACAAAGCCAACCAGCTACAGTACTAACACTGCACAGGCAATCTGCATGGAAAGGTCAATTTTCAGACCCGTTTAGTTACTTAAGCTGTGATTTTAGGGAATACAGAAATGCCTTGACAGGTGGCACACTGCAATTTTTGAGCTTTGCTCTCACATCCAAATGCAAAATGGCCCTCGTCTGGTTACGAACAAACCTGACTCAAAGTCAAAGAAAGTCTTCTCAAACCACTTTGCAACAAAACTATCCAGTTGTTCACCATTCAACTTCCAGTTCATTAAGCCCATCTGCTAGGCCCCTGATCTTTTTATCCAGCTAGCACGTGGTTTGAAGGTCCCCTCATATTTTTTCATCTGTTTCCAAGATTTTCTTTTCTTGAACTGCCTGGGGATGGTAATGATGGAGAGGGACCCAGCAGTAGGTGGCAACTGCATAAAGGAAAAAAAACACTCACAAAACTCACATAATTTAAGCACGAAAATGAGATTTCTTTCTGCTGTTTGTTTCAAATCCTACAGAGAACTATTTTAACACAAAAGGATGAACAGCAAAGATAATTTTCTGAAATTAGAATGCAAGGTAAATGTACATGGTCCTGCTTACTCAAAATCCCAACAAATCTGAACAAAATGTCTACATTGTCCAAGATATGTCTCTTCTTTAAAACGTGTAAATCCCTCCTGGAAGTCACTTTTCTTTTCAGATCTGCAGAAATGAATGAGCTATATTTTGACTCCACAGTGTTTCCATAAAGAATTGATTATGAGCAACCTAAGAAGAACCAAAAATGACAAGCTGACTAAAACTGTCTTAAAATAAAAAAGGCAATTATCTCAGAGATTTACCAGCCTGTGAAACCAGTGGTGCTGTAACTAAGAGATTTGAACTGCCACAGTATTTAACTGGTCTTGCAGAACAGCATAAAACTGCATTTGTCTGGCCTGGATTTGAAAATCAAATTCCAAATCTACCCCAAAAAAGCCTTCCACCTGGGGACTCTATAGGGTACTTAATCTCAGTACCTATCTCTGACACAGCAGCACCACTGCTTACCTTGAAGGCACACAAGAAGCAGATAATACTTATAATACTTGCACAGATGTCTTTGAAGTTGAAGAAAGCCACAGAGCCACACATACATCATCATCATCATGAACGATGATATATTATAAGGCCAATACATTCTTTCTCTTCCTTTCCAGCTGCTTTTTCTTAAAATTTGCCTTCGTACTGAATAGGCATCTCTTCAGTTGCTACAATACCAATCTGTTTCAGATATTTAGTGTTTTCTGTGCTTTCTACGCAGCTTAAGATACAATAGTGTTATCTTCGTCTCCACCACACAGGAAGGAAAGTGAACATCAAGCTTTTACCACAACCTGTTCCACATCCTACAGGGAGTCTGTCACAGAGTCAAGGCTTGAGCCCACACACATTATTTCCTAGTCTAATCCTCCCAAACCTAAGTGCATTCAAAGAGCCAGTCTGTCTCCTACTTTCTCATCCTCAACCTTGTTGAAAAGTCACCTCGAATATACACTCGTCTACAGGCTGCCCATTAGATGCTCAGCCCTTGAGCCTGGGAAGCTGCTTATTCTAGGATTTCAAACCTCGCATCACCGGCGATTGCAAAGCGGTACCTTTGAAAGGTTACCAACCCAAGCAACAAACGCAGGCAGCCAACATGCGTAGCATGAGCAAAATCTAAAAGCTGTTTAAAAGTTTTGTGGCTTTACTTTCCTTTTTCTTCCTACTTTAAAGACAACAACAGACAAAAGGACAGGAGCGTGACATTATGAGCAATTGGCCTCACGAAAGCCACGCCACCGAGGAAGGGGATGCAACTGCCATTCCATAAAGAGGAGTGTCCTGACAGAGGAATATACTGAACAGGAAGAATGTGAGGTCCCTTCCTCCTAAATAGGAGAAATATGAAGCCCTGATCCACTTGCTTCTCCTCTCCTGTTCTACTGTGACAGAGACCATCTCAGCACTGGCATCTTGCATGTTCCAACACAGGGTATTTTCCAGGGGGGTAGTCTTATGATATTTGGCATTTCTTCAGGGACCAGTTTTGGGGGTTGAACGATTTTAAGAACAACTTCAGTTTTCACAGTTATACAGGGAAAGAAATAATCTGAAAACATAACTAAGCATAACCTAAAAGATCCGCGAACAAAGCCAATAACTCAGTATGCCTTCTTTCTGAAAGTTTTATGATACTCCAGAACGTGACTCCAAATTTCTTAACATCATCTAGGTTGAAAAACATTGTCATTCAAATAATGATACAAAGAAGTACAGAGCCTTTAGACAGAAAAATATCTGTAAAAAGAGAGAGAGAAGTTCTTAAATTCTATATCCTACTGTAGAGTTGTGATAGCTTAAGAAAGACAGACAAGTTTTGTTGCTGGTTTTGTTGTTATTTAAATTATCAGGGATCCTTACCTCGAAATTCCAGCCCTCTGAGCTGAAAGGTGACAAGGCCATTTCCAATTTCGATCAAGTGCACAAAGGCATTTAAATAATCCGATGCCAGGATAAAACAGTCTCCTGTGTTGTAGTTTCCCCAGCGGCCCAGAATCAAATCTCCACAAAGAGACTCCTGCAGAGATCTTGTCAGATGCTCATAAAAAATGGAGTTGAGATTATTGTCATCATTTCCTACAACCAGAGCAGCACACATTCATAAAAAATAAAATTTCTGAGTAATTCTGTGTAAAAACCTATGTTCTTTTTTATTCTTGCATAAAGCCTCTTCCTCTAGCTGGACAGTAACTCTATACAAACTCCATTTCCTAGGTTGTTTTTAGCCCTTAAGAGAATCAGGTCTGAAAATGTTGTTTAGTATCAACAATATTGTAAATAGAACATCACATTAGTGATAACGTGTATTTCAGACTGAACCAAATCACCTCCTTTGTGTTTTATAACAGCAAGAATTGTTTGGCTCTGCTGCAAGTTAATGTCTACATATGGTTCTTAATTATAAGAAACCAGAAATCATTATTATTTCAGTACATGAACTTAAATCTGAATATTATTGCTGAGATTTTTAAAGAATTTGGTCACATAGCTTCCAGTAATTTTGTTGGGATTTATTTCTTTTAGTCCTCCAGCAATTTTTCAAGGCTTTGTCCATGAAGTATCTGTGGGTACTTAATACAAGGATAGCTATTTTAAAAGAGTACACTTAGTATATTGAGAAAGATATGAAACGAGGTTCGTTCACCACTAGAATTGCTATCACTTCTTTAAAAATAGTATCAGCTGTCCAGTTACACATCACTTGGACCAACTGTCCAGGTAAGTAATACTTCATCACAGTGTAAAGGTCTCATCCCATAAAGGTCTATGGCATTTAACTGGATTAGAATTAGCACTTAACGATGGTGATCCGTGAAAGCGAATTAATCTTTCATAAATGCTAACACAGTGCCACATAATCCAACGTGGTGTTATCTTGAGCTTGTAATCTTTTACATAATATAGATGCTTGACATGAGAACTGCTTTTATTTTTATATCGCATCAGCGTCGCACCCTTACACTTTTTAACGCTGGTGCTTGAATAGACATACATGTGCAAGCAAACATCTTGTAGGTGTGTTTGTATACATGAGAGCGCATGCGGATATATATGTACAGAAGTACACATGCATATTTATCTACGTGCATATTTAGGAGCAGATCTACCATGGAGAAAAGCCCCAGAGGATGACAGGGTATGGCTTCCTTTACAAATTGCTGCTCAGTACAAGAGGAGGAGTGGGCATGTTACCACACAGCTTTTCATCCCTATGGCCACTGTGCATCCAGCCCTGGTATGCATGCATATGCAGATGCATATGCACATACAGACATACTCAACTGTACACCTTCTGGAGTATATTTGTTCAAAATCTAAATAACTCATAAAATGAATCTTCTAAGCACACACACAACAGGAATGTTTTGCTTGAGCTATGGGCTTTCAAACATAATTAACTTATTAGCATATATAATAATGCCAAAAGTTATTGCTATCAAATGACAGAATGGCCTGGAGAAACATCTTAACTCCCTGCCTTGGAATGATAAACAATGAAAGAGCACTATATACGCCTCAAACTGCTAATACCCCTCTTGCTTTCTTGGACACCTGCATTAAACCCATTTCTGCTTGAAGACGCGTATTTGTTCATACTACTGATGTGATAGATAAGGATAAAAAGGTAGGGGGATAAAAATATAACAACAATAATTACAATGTAAACTTATACCTCCACCATACAAGGCCCTGACACGTCAGCGGTAAAATAAAATCAGCTGCAGAACACTAAAGTGGAAGAAACCCATGTATGAAACCCTGCTTCTCAGTGGGACTGCGATTTGGCACGAAACACTGGTATTGTTTTCCCCTGGAACGGGCTCCGTCCTGCCAGGTGCTGAAGAGCATTAGCCAAGGTACCACACGCTCTCCGTGTCCACTGACTTGCCAAAAAAATGTCTCGCTTCCCACTCTCACAGGAACCGCTGGGTGCAGCCCAGGAAGGCGCTTTACATTGCCATGGACTGGGGCTCATTTAATGGACCAAAAATCCAGAGAAGCAGCCCCCCATCTTCCCTGTGCCTTTCTTTTACCCCCTCCTGCAAATTTTCCAATTTCCCTTTCCCCCCTCTGCAAAAAGGTTTCTCTCCAGGGAAGAGGAGATACCTGTCAGCCCAAAGTGCTCAGCGGTAGGGGCACTATTAATCTGCTGCTTTTTCCCAAAACCTTTTCCTCGCCACGGCTGACCTTCGAGTCTGGCTAGGGTGTCTGCTGCGTGCTCCGCACAACCAGCAATGTTGTGATTAACCAAGCAATTCGCAGCCCAGCACCTATCTGATCAGCTACACGTAACCGAAGAGCAAATTGACTCATCAACTCACACGACTTAAACCGATGCTCTGCTACACTTTAAAACACTCTGGTTTGTTCACAAACATTTAAAACCTTTGCATCTCTTTAGCTTCCCAGGCAAAGCCTCGACTGTGTAAATATATCACATTTGGCAAACCAAGCAAAACACCCAAACTCCCAGGCCATACCTGCATCCTTTTCGATCTGAGATGCCAGTCTGGTGTTGGAATGGTCCGATCTTTTGGTGCTGGAAACAAAGACAGGTTGTACAGACAATTCTTTTCTTAAAAATAAGAATCTCCCCAAAACACATTTTTATTTTCTTTTTAACGTATCTTCCCATTCTGCGTTTATATCATTATGCAGTTCGCACTCTAATACATTAATCTGTTTGCTCCAAGTAGGCATATGTAGTTATTTCAGTTCACTATTGGTATTGATATTGTACCTTATCAGCACACAAAACAAAAGTGTCTGTGTCCCCTCCTTCTTTTCCTCAACTCTTCCTTCCCCATTCTCCTTCTCGTGGGGCAGAGTCCATTCAGAATTTGGCATCTATGATAATACACAACTCTACATATTTAAAAAATTGAATTGGCTCCAGAAGCACATAAGCCAGGTGCCACCAAAACAGTGAACAGAAAACCCTAAATCAGTCTTTTTCCCCTTCTAAGGCTTAAGAGAAACAGCTGGACTCAAAGGGTTTTCATTGTGTGAAAATATTTCTGTGGGTGTATAACATCTATGGAAAAACAACAGAAAAAATCACTTAAGTTTCATATTTAGCTAGGCAGCAACGAGAAAGTCTCTGGTCATTCTTATAACTGGAAAAAGAGTAAATTACAGGGTCTTATTCCATACAGACAGTAACTCTGTCTCCCTTATGCGTGATATATTCCCTACTCAGTATTTTCATTGTAGCGGTGGAATATAAATACCATGGGAAAAATGGTCACAGAACAGAAAGCAACTAAAAGGTAGATTGGACTGAGCTTTTATTCCTACCTGTAACAAAAGACACTAACGATGCCTGAAAATAAGGAACAAATAAATCAGTGGGCAAGCATGTGTCCAACAGAAATGAGTGCTCGTTGTGGTGACTAGGGATATTCAACGCCAGAAGTCCAAATCATCTCCGAAGCATCCATCTCCCAAGCCTTCGGGGTACAACTGAAAGCCTGGCTAACAGAAACGCTACAATAAATATAAATTTCCCTGAAATACTGCTCTGGCAGTGGTGATTTAGGCTTTCAGGACACTTCATTAAGAACACTGTCTCAAAAGTTTTGCCCTCATTTACAAGGCTTGGCAGAAGGCCTATCAGTCAAATACGTAAATATTACCATTCCTCGGAAAATGGGGTTAAAACAGAAAATAGGGAAAGACAAAGCTGTTTGCCCTAAACCACAGTCAGCATAAGGTTACATGTGACAGCAGTGAGAGTCTCATCTGTTCAGCAGCCTGCCAACATAGGGGAAAAGTGCCAAGGCACCATCTCTCCTGGCACGGGAACCGAGAGACACACACAGGCAACATCCGCATCGTGTCCTTTGTCAAACTGTGACGCGGGCGGCGTGGCCAGGTGGGACTGGCTGGGGCCTGGCTCATCAGGGGGGACTGCAGAGCCTGGTGGAGATTTTGAAGGGGTTGATGGTTGGCCAGTCAACTTAGCCCAAATTCAGCTACTCACTATAAGAACTTAGACGTGCCCCAAGGAAGACTGCAGCAAAGAGGGTATAAGTTATACGGGAGGCTTTCGAACGGCTTAAGTAACACTGAAAAAGGATACCGTAAACCCAGGGTAATGTTGTCTTTGAAGCACAGCAGAGACTCTCGGGGAGTCTGTATGTCCTCATCACAGTATTGGCTCCCAGGATTCCGTGTGTCAATATACAAGTTATTTAAAAGGTTGGAAGTTTCTGAGCTAAAGGTATAAGCTCATGCTGAAGCCAACTGAGAGAAGGATGACATTGATGTCCTTAATGTTAGAATCTTTTCATCCACCCTCTACAGCCTCCCCCCAAAAATTGTGGAAAATGGAGCAACAGAAAAATTGCACACAGGCTTCCATGTAGTAGACAGAAGAGGAACAGAATTGCTTTACTTCTACTCCCTACCAGCAACTGATTTTTGCTTTAAAAAGGCATGTTCTTTACTTTGCAAGAAGTACAGTTGGAGAGAATATGAGTCTTAATTAGAACTATTTGTAATTAATACTAGTACATTATTAACATTTTATTTGATGTATTATTTATATTCCTGCCTCTGGTTGGCTCAGTTTATTGTAACTGCAATTCTCATTTCCTATGCAACAGAACAAGGCAACGAGGGGGAGGGCCTTCTAAGCAGTTCAGATTATAAAGAACGATTTTACTTCAAAAAGGTTGTCAGAATTCTTCTACCCTGATATACATCCACCTGCAATTGGAACATATGCAAGAGTAAGCATAAAGATTAGGTTATAGAATTCCATCAATTTTCTATTCTCAGCAGAGAAACGCTGTTGATTTCCAAATGCATATGTTTTAAGATTATGAGACTCCTTATTAACTTTCAGTCCCTCTGAAATCCGTGTGGCGGTATGAGGTACAAGTCAATACTGTTCTTTACCCCAATTTTTTACCAACCTATAAAGCATTTCTGTTCTTGAGGCATATTGAGACCCATACAAATCAAGCAATACTTCAGAAAATTCTAATAAGTAGGAATCCTTTTGCCCAGCATGCAGCTCTGACTCCACTTCTTTCCTTTTTTTTTTTTTCCGTTTGAGAGAAAGATACATGAAACAATCAGGGAAAATCACAAGTGCTTCAGGACACTCCAAGATGGGTAATGCAGCCTGACTGGGAAGAAGGGAAGGAAACAGAACAGCTCTCTAACAAAACAAAACCAGGCTCCATTGCGGCTTTATCCTCCATTCCAAGCACGGTAACAATTGCTTAAGCAGCTAAAGCACAAGCCTCAGGACATGAGACAAGAACGGATTTACCTTTTCAGACACTACCAGAAACCCTCTATTTTACACAGATATTTTGAAGCATAATTTTAATTTAATTTTTTTTTTTTAAACTGAGGGTAATATAGACAGTTTGTATAGCAAAATTCTGTCCCGAAATTTAGTTTAGTTGAATAAATTCAGTCAGGTAATCCACTTTGGACTTTAAAAATCTTCCACAATTATTAGTAACCAAAGCTATCTTTGTACTTTCTTGAAGGCAATGGGAATTTGCATAGCATTAAACTGCGCCTAACAATCGAACCAGCAATGCCTTTACTCCTGGGCTTTGCACTGTGAACTAGGACCTCTCAAAGTGAACTTTTGGGACCAGTGGGTGATTTGGGCTTTCCTCTAGTGGCCTTTTGTTTTAAATTCGGTTGTTACCACTCATCCAAGGTGATAATTAGCTGAGTAATTGGATTTCTTCCTGAATTGCGTTATTCTATGCAAACTGAGTGCAGGTCCTTCGGCACTTGCCCTAGAGAGCAAGTGATTGTGTTTGAACGTCTTCAGCTAAGCCTTCAGCAATTTTAAAGTCAACATCCTGCTTCGTTCCTGAAATATCTCTCTCATGTTCTTTAATCCAGCATTTACATGGGTACTGAGATAATCCACTGGTTTGCGTAGCACTGTTCATGCCATTATAACTATCGCTTCCCTTTGCAAAAGGATGAAGTCACTTTCTATACTTCCCTTGTCCAAAAATACTGCCTCGTTTTCCAAGCTGGAAAGACTTTCTTCTCTCATTTTGCTCTCCCAATTTACCTAGAAAGGTAGAATAAAGACTGAGGGGGATTCAGGCAGCCTGGGGAACATACAGAGGATTGTGACAATCAGGCAAATTGAGCAGGAGGAAAAAAAAAAATAATAAAAAGAAAGATCATTGCTGTGCTTATTTCCAGAAGACGAAAATAAAATTGCAGCTGTTCTATCTATCTGCCTTACTGTTGCTGGGTTTTGCCCCAAAACACAAATTCAAGATTTCCATAATTCCTGCTGCGAAGGAGGGGATCTCTACTTTGAAAGAGAACAAACCAAAGAAAAGCAGTTCTCCTCTGGGGGATGCAAGAGATGCCTTTCTAGGGTAGATCCAAAGTTTTTCTTTGTATGCGTCCAATGAATTTTAATCCGTCTTTCCATGACATCTAACAGCCAAATCTAACAGAGAGAAACTTTACTATGCTGCAGCCCTATGATTATTCATGGGAGTCTGGAAAAAAAAAAAAATCCTCAGCATTTCCGTGTGAATGTTTTACACTGCTGGCACTATAAACGGAAGGCTTAGCATTAAAAACACAGTAGCAGTAGTAGGCTACGACAGGGAGGCAGGAGGGAGAACGAGGAGATGGCAGAGTAAGCAGGCATCCATGAATATTTGAAGGACACCAGAGGCAAAAACGATGGTACTAATTGGAAGTCTGAGGATGCCCAAGTAGTTTTAAATCCATTTCATCTAAAACGCAGAATGATTTCAGTGCTGACAGCCCCTTCGTGCATAACCATGCCCAGGTTTTCTGGGCAGCTGCATGAAAGATATGCCTTAGGTTTAATCATGTTAATAAAGAAAGATCCCTTAAAAAATGAAAGCAATTTCTGATCACTTGCTCTGATTTTTATTTTTCATGCTTTCTTCGTCTCCTCCTTCCCTGACTGCTCCAGTGTTTCATCTAACAATAATAAAAAGCGGCTTTGATTGCACACTAGGAAACTGGGGGAGGGCTAGCGTATAAAAAGTTCCAGTTGTTAAAGACAGCGCTATTGAAGAATCCTTTTAAAACACAGGAAGAGCTTATTATCAATAATGTTTCCTGTTCCTAGGCTTTCTTTACTTTCTTAAAGAGGTTTTTATAATTCATTCAGAGAGCTTCTTGGTTTGGTTTTGGAGTTTTATGTGTTGTTTGGTGTGTTTGGGTTTGGGTTTTTTTTTGGTTTTTGTTTTAAAGTAGGTGTAAAAATCAGAATTGCAGTCATTTGCTGAGATCCTACTGAGCATGTTTATTTGGCATACTCTGAAGCCTTTCCTGAAGATGAGATTTCTGTGCTCCTGCAGTAATAGGGATGCAAATGAGAGGTGTTAATTTGAGATCAAAAGCCGAGTGCCAGAACATGGATTAAACAGCCCACCTAAGTGCTCTGACATTCAAAGGTTTAGCTGGGAGATTCACCTCTCATTTGTAAGCTAGGTCATTTAAGCATCTGTGTACTTTAAAATATTCACTGATGCTTTACGAAAATGTCATCAATATTCCCACTTTTGTCTTATTTGTCTACTTTGCTACTTCTTTCCCCTTGTCCGAGTATGCTTTTTCTTCTAAACGACATGCAGTCACTACCTTCAGATATTTTATATTAAGTAATACAAGAAGCTTTATATATATGGAAAGATTATGCCAACTGCACAGAGATGTTTGTGCTCAGTCTTGTGTCAGTGGAAAAGGGCTGGGACGCTGACGTTCCTTTAAGGATGGGGCTTAGCACTGGACCCTGCATCACAGCTATATCTCCCTGTTTGCAATTCACAGAGGTACCTTTAATTTAAAGCAAATGTGTTAATTACTCACAAAAACATGCATCTGAAGTAGTGCTGGTGAGTGTTATTTTTCTGGTTTTCCCAACAATGAGCCAATGCAATTACAGGAAAGGTACTATATGCTGTGCCCAGTTCTGAGCGAAGAGCTCTGCAGGACTAATTCACTTGGGGTTTGCGCTCACAGATGGGCCCATGAATGACGTGGCAAAAGCCTGAGAAACTGTAGGGACCTGGAGAATAGAAAGGAGGTGACGAGAAATATCCTGGTGAAGTTTTCACCAGAAAAAGAGAGCGAGATCAGACAGCAAAAAAAGAATTACCAAAATGCTGGGAGCTGCTTCAGCAAATGATGCCAAGATGTTTACCTCCTTTACTCCACACACAGACATCTACATTGTTCAAAGATCGTAAAAGAAGGAAGGGACAGGAAGGCATTTCAGAATTCATTCTTAATATTCTTTATTGCTGATAACAAAGTGCTCTTAGGCTTTTTCAGTCTGCAATATTAAAGTGGCATATACCTAAGATATTTTAATTGTCACTTCTAGACTCAAGATGACTTCTTAAAAATAAAATTAGGAGGTAGAGATAGCAAGAAAGTATGAGGAAATTCAAGAATAAGAAAAAGACTGGTGAATGATGTCTTACAAAGAAAGCTTACGTCTGAAATACTAGTTTAGTTCACTATAGGGTTTTCCATATACATATTTCCCACCAAAAGGTAAAGGGATGCAAAACAGAAGTTAACCAAGCAGCCATTCCAGTGCCATAAACCTGCGAGTGCAGCATCAGTGATACTACACTGAAGAACAAGAAATATCTTACTGCTACTTTGCAGTTGTACAAAATCTAATCTAAAACTTTTAATACCTCTGGTTTTTTCATTGCAAGGACTGTTGAGAGCATTAATCATTTACAGCAGTTGTTATGGTAGTCTCTACAATACTCTTCAGACTGAAAAAAATCTCTGGTATTTTGAGAGCAAACACTGCTAGTCAAAGGATTAAAAAAAAAATAATAAATCCCTCCAGCGTTCATCCAGTATTTACCTAGTCCCAACCAACACAAAGCTTCAGACGCAATTCTCAGTGGCAATGGTCACATAATTCTGCATTTTGTGTTATCTCAGAAAGAAGTGAGAGACGTTGTACATTTTGCTTCTATAAGCCCTGAGGCAATTTGGGTCCAGTACATACCCTTGTACATCAGAAGACAACCAGGACTTGAGCAAGCTGTAGCATGAATTATTCCCTGCTGCTATTTGTACACAACTTATGTATCACCTCAGTTAGAATGGTTACACTTGCTGAACATCTCATCTGTGATCTCAGCTTTTCCCCTGTCTTCACATCCTGACAAGAGTTGCTTGAGTAAGCATCTTCTTGAATGGAAGGTTTGAGTTTAGTGCTCCGAACCTCAGCTTGTCCCTAAATGTTTGATTCAGTTAAATCTAAAACAGGAGGTGATCTATATTATCCAAGTGAATGGGGTGAACGCTTGCTGCGAACACTTATTCTTATGGAAATTCAGTCAATCCATTTCAACAGGTTTCCAATACTTGACGTGACAGAAATTTCACGAGTTTACTTGATCTCATTAGATTTACATAATTTGGAAGCTAAGTATTAGATGAACAGCTTATAAAATTTTAGTGCCACTGTATATCCACACAAGCCTTAAAATATTATATGCTTCGCATTTCTGATTTATGAGTCTATTCTCATCTTTCTCTCACGTGCTGTTGCTGCCTTCCTTTCCAAGTATCTTTAAAAGTCCTCTTCCATCACACTCATGATTTCTTTTCCTCTATTGGTCTGAGTTCCTGCTTATCAATGTCTGTTGCATTACCCTCTCTGATTTTTCACTGCATGCCTTTTCCTTTTTTGCCCATCCCTTTCCCTTTTCATTTATCCCGCTTGTGGTTTTGATCTCTGCTTGTGTTCCTGCCTGGCCTCAGCAGGCATTCCCTCTCTGATGCCTCCCTTCTGTCTTTATTCTGTCCTCTTAGAATGATTCAGTGAATTGGAGTTGTGCATGCATCTTTAACTCGGCAGGGAACTAGAGAGCACTGAATCAGAATGCACTCCCAATTAATTATCACACATATGGCTCCTATTCAATTAGCCTCAATTTGTTTTATTGACTGCCAGAGGCAAAATTTGAGAAGAGGAGATGTTACCAGTTAAAGAGATACTGCCAAACAGTTAAAATACAACTTTGAATTTTGTATAGCCTCCCTTCAGTGTGAAACTCTTGGCAACTCAGAAAACACTTATTTTAATACCAGAGCTATGTGATTAAAGGTGCTTGGTTTTCCTCACCCATCCTTTCCCAGACAGCCCTAACATTTGCCCAGTTCAGTGTGACTCCACACACGGAGCCAAGCAATGAGGTGAGGACTGGGTTGGAGAGGAGATGTGCATACAAGTGGCCAATGGGTCACACAAGCACACAGGGTCGCTTACTCCAGTGGAGATCACAGTTCAAGACGCTGAGGGGAATGTAATTTCTAGTAGGGCTTCTTTTCACCTGGGGCTTTACCTGAAGCAACACCTCCCACATCTGAATGACCTGGCTTTGTCACTCCACAAATCCCTACGCACCTGCTGAAAAGGGATTAAAGAGTCCCGAACCAGGCAAGTATTGCAGGTACAAGTCTGTAGGCAGTACTGGTGGTGTGCAATGTGAAGATGTACAGCAGATAGGCACTGCAGCAGGGAGGAGACATGGAAGGGCCTCGAGAAGACAGTCAGATGAGCGAGTCTCATGAATGACACATAACTTCAGAGGCCTCATGAAGAACTAAGGCTGAAATACAGACAAAGGTGTTCCTTGTTCTTCAAATGTTTTGGTTTTCTCTATTCTCTCCCCCAATGCCAGAACCACGGCCACACATGCACCTGGAGAATAGGGCACAGCTTCCCAAAGACAAGCTTATACTCACTGTTTCAATAGAGAAGCATTTTGTTCCCTAAAAAAAGTCTTTATTGGGAAATCTGCCAGTTACAAGAAGAGTAATGAAGGAAAAATAGCAGCAACTTGCTAACATTTCAGCTTTCGCGTTACTGCCAGCCAGGGAGCGCCACTACAGTCAGCAGGAATGCTGTACCCAAGGGCACCCAAGCCAGGCCTCAGCATCTCCCAGTACCAGCCTAGGCTGGATGCTCAAGGATCTAAATCCCTTTGAAGACTCCAGGAAGACTCTCACGGAATTCCACATGCTTTGTGAACACGATCAGGCAGCCCTTCTGATTTGAAGACGACACACCAAAAATTACGACTAAAAAATGTTCATTCATTGGTCCTCTTTCTTTTGACTTGTAAGTCCCAGGCGCTAATAAGCACCCATTTTGGTTTTATCTATATGCTGATACTTATTTATACTATATTTTGCTGAGCTCTAAATTAACTTAACACTCAATGAAAGCCTGGAGGAGCCCTGAGGCCAACTCAGTGAAGACCTCTCTTAAAAGAGCCACAGTCATCAAAGGGGATAGCATTCATAAAACTGAGTAATAGCTGATAACAAAGGAACTAGAACCTCAGTACACTTTAAAGTCATACAACTGGAATACAGTGCTTCTTTCTGATCAGCTTATAAATAACAATATAGAAATAGAAGCAGCCAGAGAGAAACACAAAAATTACCATGGAAGAGAAATAGTTCAGAAGAAACTAAAATGATTGCAATGAACAGTACAACTCATGGCTGCGATGTGGCTTTCATGCCAAGTGGCTGGAAGTACTCAGAGAAGTTTGAACCCTAAGTAAGGAGAACGGGCAGTGACAGTAGTCAGAATATAACATTTCTGAAGTGATATTTGAGGAAATAAGGCAAACACTAACTCCTGTCGATTAGGGGAAAAAAGATTCTCCTGTGCTTAGGTTACGCTATAATTGTTGACTTCAAAGGTTAATGTACCTTTCTTTAAAGTATTCATTGTAAATCAATGTCCAAGGCATTACTGAACTATAAACATCTGCTCCAGTTGTTCCTCTGTAAACATCACCACTATGGAGGTCTAAGAACATGTGAAAAACCAAACAACATAGTAAGAAAATACTGAAAAAAAAAATAATCTGGCCCTAAAAAGGATAACCTGAAAGGCCTGAACATGCAGCTCCCAAACAAGGCCCATGGACAGTTATGGTTGAATGATGTTTTGTGTTCAGAGGAGGGGGTTTAGCAGCTGTAACAGATGACCAGGCTCACAGGGAAACCAGATGCACTATGGTGTGTTAAAAAATAAGCATTTGGAAGGGGAAGGCCTGTTATTTTATGGGAGGGAGCAGACGGGTACATTTGACAACTCCTTTTCCCACCAACATGCATAATGCGGCATCAAACCTAATTACGTCTACACTGGGAAAACTCTTCCCATTCCACCTGCAGGCTGTCCACGACGGGCAGGTTAAGTGAGCTGGTAGGAAAAAAGAGAATGCCAGCTGCACTAGAGCTGAGGCAGGGCAGGTTTTCCTCACCCCCTGTTCCCAGCTGTATTAACCTTACAGGTGCCTATTATCCAAACCACAATGGTTGGGACAATAACACAGTGATACAATTTTTCAAAAGATGGAGAAAAGAAAGGCTTGCTCACACGTCCTCAAACATGGAGAGGCATCCAGTAATGCCATTCTGAGATAACTGGCAATTTAATAACAGCTTCTTTAGAGACACCTAACGAACTCAGTTCCACCACACAGTAATTCACTCGAGATCCTTCAAAGCAAAGGCAAGCTGTGCCTTACCCAAAAATAGGCACTGAACCAGATGACCAAGAAAGAAGAGAAAGAAGGAGCAGGAGAGAGACGAGCAGCTTGTAGGCAGCAAAATCTCCAGATTCCTGGTGGCAATTTGCTGTTTGCGGGGACAAGTCACAGCTGCAGCCGAGAACAGGCTGCTTGATGTGATCCAGCGGTTAGACCCACTGGGGAATGAAAGTAAACTTCCTACTCTGTTCTGTCCATCCCCTTATCCAAGATTCAAAGCAAGATAAGAGGAAGGGAGGAGAGGGACAGCATCAGGCTGCAGTGTGACAAAGCATTTAAGGGAAAAAGCAAAGCCGAGGAATGGAACAACAGCGTTTGAACAAACACTTTATGCTTTAAAGTGCCTATACATTAAACAAGATTTACTGCTATTTCCTTTTCTCTCTCTGACATCTACAGCCTAATCATTCCAACAGCTGTGAAAATAAAGACTAAAACAGGACTCTTCAAACTGGGAAACAGGACTCGGGCTAATGGCCGGACAAAGACAGTGTTGCATCAAACTTTTTTTTGTTCCTTGAAAAAAGAAAATTTCTCATAGTTGGACTCCCACGAGGCAGCCAGCTCATGAACAGCAGACCAGCCTTCTGATTTCACACACCTCTCTTTTCAACAACAATGGCAGCAAAAGCTGTAAAAAAGTGGTTGCACGAGAAGTTGTTCTTTCTTAAACACCTTCCTTCTTGCCTTATTTTTTTCTTCTTCTTAAAGTCACCCTTCCCTTTCTCCCCAAAAGATCCCTGACCTCAGTGATGTATTGGCGTATTAGACTCCGCACACTGTGAATACCAAAGTGCACACTATAAACAAACAGCATCTGCTGATTGCAGGGAAGAACACCCATGCTCTGTGCACACACTGCAAGAGCACAAACAGGCACAGTATGATTCCTGAATTTTGAAGAGCTTGCTAGGAATTTCACAGTTTGCTTACTGTCAAAATGAATCTATGAATCTTTTTTTTTTTACCCCACTTGAGTTCCTCCATCTCCTTGAAAAAACAAACAAGCCATCATCTTAATTCTCTAAGACTTTCAGCTCCAGCTCACATCATCTAGAGTGGCAGATGCCTGGTCAGAAACCTGAGGAATCAAACTCCTCTTTAGCCAGCAGAAAAAATGGGACTAAAAAAAACACTGGAAATGCAAGATGTGTATGTATGCACCCAAAAAACCAGCAGGTAGAGACAACCAAATTAACACTTTAAAGAACAGAAGGAGCAGTTGCTCACCACTTGGTCTACAGGCCTAATAGCCCGGCTCTATTAATAAACATGGTACTGTCTCTGCTTGCTAATGTCCAAAGCTTCAACTTTGGATTCACTTTGGAAAATTAACCGGAAGGGTTTTTCTCATCTGATTTCACACTGTTGGCCCAAATGAGATGCAAAAATAAGTTTTTATTAAGTGAAACAAAGGAAAAATGAAGTTGGCTTGATAGCAGTGAAGTGTGCGTATGCTGATGAGCAGAAACAACAGTCTAAGAAAGCAACCTAATTTATGACTTGGGAGGAAAACAAACCATGATATTTTGATATCTAGACTGCTTGTCAAAATTGTTTTCAGTTAGTCCAATTAAGAGGTTAAATTATTAAAAAAAAAACACAAACCAAAAAACAAAACACGGAACTGACTACCTCTAACTTCATATAAATGAGTTTTTGTGTAGCTAATATAAATGTGATAATTTAATGTAGTCATCAATAGAGCAAGGAAGTGTTTGAAAATGAGGATGCAAAGCAGGCAAAACAAAAAAGCTATATAAAGCACACTGAAGGTAGTTTTTCTCTAGGCAAAACAGGTCTGTCAACAGGCACTGAATATGGAAATAGCAAAAAAAATCTGCCAGAGTTTCTGCATCGTATGAGCATATCTCAGGCTGTACCGGAGTGAACCTGTGACTTTCCATGAATACCCTGAGCTGAACTTGGCAAAACTGTCAATGCACTCCAAAAAGGAAATCTAACCCCCAACTTCCCCATCTGTTTGCTTTGTTTTGTCTTACAGCACCTGAAAACTCAGTGCACATCTGGCCGCAGGGCACTGCAGCCTGAAGACAGGGCAGTGCAGGAGCCAGAACAACTTTCCATCCAGCTCAACTTCCCGATCCTATTTAATTCCACAGCTCTAAAAGAAAGCAATTATGCCATGCCTTTGAATTTTTAGATGTTGAAGGGTCGAGATTTAAGCAGTAAGGCAAGGCCCATCTCACTTCATTCAATTATTTTGAAGTATTTTGTACAAAATGTCCCTATTCTTAATACAAAATTATTCCCTTCCTTTGCCTTTCTCTGTCTTTTCACTGCGTCCCTTTAATGACCCAGAAGTTTTTCAGTCCAATGCTCACTTGCTCTCGTCAGTTCTTTGCGTGAGCAATGAAATACTGAAATGGAAGTGAGGCAAAGGAGAATCAGAAGTGATAGAGACAAAATGAATCTAAATTTAGGAGGAGTCGTTAAATGTGCATATCGTGGGATGCCACAGGTTCAGGCAAACATTTAGTTCACTTTGATGACTATCTGAATCTTCTACATGGCTGTTTTCTACTTCTGAAAGGTTTTTGAGGGACAAGGTTGTGGCTTTTATGATTTAAGTGAGAAGATCATAAAAGATACACTAGAATTTCTAACAAACAACAAAGTATGATTTTTGCAAAAAAGTCTAACTTAAGAATTCATGTTGAAGACAAAGTTGTAGTTACTGCTTATTTTGAAAGGACGTGTAGTGGTGGTTTAAAGTATTAAAAGGGTTTGGGTTTTTTGGACTTGGGGTTTTGCAGTTTATGGGTAAAATAATTAGCCTTGCTTTCAAAAATTATTAGCACTAACTTCTTCACTTCCCTTAGTGGGAGTCACAGGTGGTCTGTACTGATGAAAATAAGACACATCGCCCCCTCCTCCTCCCCCCCTTATTTAAGTACCAAGCATCAAGCACCATCTTTTGAAATTTCCTTTGAATATATTCTGTTGATCTCATCCCAAAAGTCTTAGACAAATCAAAAGCAAATGAAAATGGTATCCTCTATTTCCATCTACAATAACCTACAGATTCTACACTAACCTAGCTATATGGAAGTGATGTGCCTACAACTGAATTCGATTCTTTAACTGGTACCTAGAAAGGAAGCCACATGCCTTCAAAATGGTCTGGTTGAAGTAAAATGTAGCAGATGTTAAAATCTCCACTTCCTACTTAATATTGTCCAAAGTTTCTGTCCAAAAATGTAAAGCTGTCTGTGGGATTTGTGGTAGCTTCCTGCCTTTCCATGACTTTCATGCTTGGACTTGATGATCTTAAAGGTCCCTTCCAACCTAGATGATTCTATGACTCCCCTCAACTTCACTCTTATGAAATAATGAACCTGTTGACAAGCCCCCCCCCCCCCCGTACAAAACTCAGCTCCCCTCAAAGGGTTTCCAGAAATCTCATAATATTCAAAAGCAAATACAAAGTCTCTTTATATGACTTGGCTTTGTATGAATAATTTCTTTACAGGTCAGTACGTATTCACTCACGGACACAAGTCAAAATCAAACAAAATTAAAACTCTTCAAACTAATGAGACCCTTTCCCCTAAAAGATGGAAAAATCAATTACTGTAATTTCTATTTTTGAATTCCCTCGAGGTGCTCGGATACATCACTGTACACAAGAAGTGTAGTGAGCGTATGGCACTTTGCACCGGTCCAGCCAAGTCCTGATTTGGCCAATACAATTTTCATGTTGTGCCTCAAACCACTGTTCTGCAGCTGCAATAAGTTACTCCAAGTCTGGTTACATATTAGTAGGTGGTGAAGAGCTCTCACTCTGCCCAGAGCACAGGACTCAAAGGACCCCCTTTAGTCACTGAATCCAGCCCCTAATGTTGTAGGCCGCTATTCATTCCTTGCAAAAACTACCATCATCCGGAAAGGGAAGCGTTTCCCTGTCTCCTGTGCTCTTGCTGGGAGCCCATTAGATCCCAGTTACCAAGAGCTTTCAAATCCTACTGGGTAGAAGGATCAGAAGAGCTCTTTATTCAACCTTTTCAATATTCTACGTTTACGTCCTTGTCAAACTGAATGAATGGCAGCTAAAATCTGACAAAACCCAAGCAATTCTTAAGTCAAACTCCAAGATCAGATGTAGCAAGTAATGACAATGCACACTCATCATCACTTCACTATGAGAGTTACCTGCCACATCCCAAATAGTAACATTTAATCAGGCTAGTATAAAATATATTAATGCAGCCTGACTTCTAGTGCCAAAGGCTTCGCAGATTTAGTTGCTAACACTAGCTAGCAAGACAAAAAAGGCTGACAACTGGGAGTTTTACTGATTTTTTTTTCCCCACAGCTTCATTACTGTATGCCTGCACAAAAAATGCAACATGACACCTCATCTGCAACCTACTGACAATTGTTTAAATACATTTTCAGAAATAACCAAATAACCATGAAATAGTAAAACACCAGAATCAAGATTCAAAGATTAACCTCTCATGCCCGACAACAATTTGAGGATTATCTTCAGAAAGAAAAATACCTCCAGCAATGAAAATAATGAGAGCAAAACTTTTACAATTAACAAACGTAGAAAATTTTTGGATAGTCTTACTTGTAGTTTTTCTCCCAGAACTTGATCGGTCTTGCATATGATGCGATAAAGATGACACTACCAAGAAATGGACTCAAGGGTGTAGAAAAGACTGAAGTGGCCAGAGTTTGGAAAAAAAGCATAGCAGAGTCTGAAAATTGCAAGTTAAGGTAACACAAACAATTTCTTCATACTTTTAAACCATTGTTAATGCAGTCCTTCAAACTACTTATTTTTGCCTTTTTGTTGTTATTTATTTTACCGAAGAGGTGGTAAGGAAAGAAAAGGAAGGCAGGCAGTGCCAAATTGCCAATTACCAGCACGGAATCGGTGGCTCTTCAATGCTACACAGTTTTAATGGAAATGACACGTCTCAACGGAGTATGTTATTAGCAGGCTGACCCTGTCTAATCTCTGCCCGAAGACAGATCCTGAGCGTAGGCAGAGCAGTAAGTGCCCTTTTCCAGCTACCTTCGCGTAGCTTCTGTAACACAAAGTGCCTTTCCAGAGTCTGACACACAGAGTTTAAAACACAGAAATCCCCCAAACCTCATTTTTGTGGAAATTCTTGGTTGTCTGCATTGGAATCTCGCTCCCAATGTGTCCGGTATTTCATTCTGTGATTCTGCTTATTTTGGAATGAGCTAGTATGTGCAGATACAACTATGCCTCCATAAGTGAACCTGCTGGCTTAAAATCATGCTTTCATGTTAACTTTTACTGACAATTTAATATTCCACGCTGACTGAAAGTTAAAAAATGTTCAGCATTGCATATTTTTGGAAAT
The DNA here is from genome assembly GCF_965231255.1 of Vanellus vanellus. Lineage (NCBI taxonomy): Eukaryota > Metazoa > Chordata > Aves > Charadriiformes > Charadriidae > Vanellus > Vanellus vanellus. The sequence goes on along the minus strand of NC_138907.1, from coordinate 46,126,900 downwards.
ATATAGGAAATGAGAAGGGGAGGACAGGGGAATAGTAAATATCACACATAAACATCATAATGAATGCCTGAATCCATAGCTTACTTTAAATGTAAATTCATATTCTAAATTGCTGGAAAGCCAGTTAGGAGATGGACAAGGATACTGAAAAACATGCAAGCTGAAAGGAACATGACTACAAAACCCAAGCAAATTAAACGTTAAGCTTTAATTCTTCATTAATTCATATGACGTCCATGAAATCTCAGGAAAACAGTTTCCAGGTCGGCATGAGAGAATAGCTGTCCTTCCTAACATCTTCCAATTTAACACATGTAGTTCATGGTGCAGTATTTCCATAAAAAGGCTAGCTAGCCACGCTTTCAAAGCAATTTGCAAAATCCAAAACCAAACATTTGCCAAAAGATACCTCTCAAATCCCTCAAACTTATTAGAAGAGAGTGGTCTGGAACGGTGTCTTTGTGCATTAGTGAGCTTGCAAAACGAGCTGCCCTCAAGAGTCTAAAGTTCAAAAAGCAACAGAGAGCACAGAGCAGGAAGTAAGTGCATCAAAAAGTTAAACTGTCACATTACACTGTAGTCATAACCAGCATTGGCTGTGAAAGCTGAACAAGTATTTACAAGTGTCAGATAAGGGAAGGAGGCATGGGAGCTGAAGAGACAAAAAGAGAACAAGAAGGACAGATAAGGACAGCAAATCAAGTTTTCCAAAAGGAGTTCTAATGTCATGATTGATTTAAAAATTGCCACCATCATGAGTTAAGACATTTAGGACTCCGCTGTGAACTGTTTGTGTCTAAGACATAATCAGTAGCAACAGTTTTATTTTTGCTAAAAGACATAATGCTCTACTATATGTACATTGGAAGACATTTCCCATTTGACTTGTGAAGAGTGATTTTAATAAAAAGTGTTTCATATATGTAAGCGTGTCATGAGAGCAAGTAACAGCACCCAACTCCCTTACATAAACAGTTAATGTGTACAGTGGGCAATTATCTGTCATCAGGGTTTTTTTATTTGATGGTACCCAATTTCCTTTCATTAGACTTCTTTTTTATACCAATTCTTTAATCATGTTTAAATAGAAAATAAAAAAGAAGTGCCAAAACCTTACAGGCATGCTTTCTTATTCTATGTCCCAAGCCAGTTTTCCTGTGTACCATCTTTGTTAGGTTATACAGTGTAGAAGCAGAACTTGTTTCTTTCTGAATAATGGAAATTTATTTTTTTTAATATGGCCAAAATCAAATTTTGGGAAGAAATAACTAAAAACCCTTCAACTTGAAATAAAACATTTTATTTTGAGGATTAATTCTTGTAATTCAAAAATCTGTTTAAATTCCAATCCAGTTTCAAAAAAAGTAACTGAAAGATTGACATTTTCAGTCTTCCATCCCCTTCTTTAAACATAAAACTATGCTGTAAGGCCAGTGCAAATCCCGTTTCCCAAAACCTACATTCCTAATTGCAACACCTATGGGCCAAAAACGTTTTGTCACTTCCAAGCACATGATCACTTAGAAGATGGGAGAACCGAGAACCACAAGTCTTCCTCTTCTGATGCTAGAGCTGTAACCCTGAAAGAGCCAAAGCAGAAGCTCTCATAAACGGGATAATCTGAACCACAAATCCTTTCTTTCCAAATCTCACCATTGATTTATTACATAAAAACCTCATTTGACTGCAAACTCCACTGATTTTCTCAGTGCACTGATGATTATAAACACGTAACGTTTTCTTACTCATTTTAGCACTGGGAAGTGAAGTTGCAGATGTCTCCTCAAGCCAGAAGCCCATTCCCATTCCTTGTCTTTCAGGATTAGGAGGGACTGTGAGGGCTCACCTAGTCCATCTAGCAGTGACAAGGAAGGATCAGCTAAACCTATATGACTCCTGACAGATGTTCGTCTAAATTCCTGAAGATCTCTAACGGTGGAGGCTCCACAACCTCCACCAGGCAAAGCTCCACGCGTGTCACCCTTCGTGCTCTGCGCACTGGAATCATATGCATTAAAGCACGCAGAACTTCTCATATCACTGAGGTCTATGGCAAAAGCTCACAGAGGCACTTCAAAATTTAAAACTTCATGTCCTGTTTGCAGAAGTGATCTAGGCAATTAAGATGCACAAATAATTATACTCTGCAAAGAAATGGCAGGCTTAGTGCCTCTGCAAACTGCAACACGCATTCATCAGTACTGTTTGCAGGGTTATGGTAACAACAAACAAAAATACTATTCAAAAAGGCAAAGTTATTTTTGCTGCGGGAATAGTAACTTAACGAGCATTTAACCGGTATCTTAACTGCAACATTGCCTTAAAAGACAGATTTACATTTACAAAAGATATTATCAATATAAAAAATAGAAAACTAGTCTAGATCACTTCAGTAATAACTGTGTAAACAAACTAAATCCTGCTTAGTTAACTGCTTTCCATTTTGCAAAGCTTGACTGATACTTTTACCAAGAGTAAAGTTATCACTGCACAAAATATTTGTGACCAAAGGAAAACTCGTTGAAATACAATCTTAGTTCTTAAATGTTTTACTACATAACCTTATATACACTTCTCCTGCAATTCATACTTACAAGGGAGCTAAAATAATTTTTTGTTGTGGAATTCTGTAATAATTTGCTACAAATCAGTCAAAGTGCTCAAACAGATCACTATTTATATATAACACTTTCCTTTTGTAAATAGACAATCTACAACTTTCCCTCAGGGAGATATTCTGTCTGCAATTCCCTCTGTCCAAGGCTCTCATTTACACTTCTTATCTCAAAATGCAAGCATAGTTAATCAATGCTGCATATGAGTCAATATATCACAGGAAAGAGCAGAGGGAAGAAGTCACTCAAGGGGGGGAAAAAACCACTGTGGGATGAAAGGGACAGACTTAAGCGTGTATATCTAATAAACAGTAGAAAGTAAACTCTTCAGTAGGTCTGAATTAAAACCACTTTGTCAACTCTTCTTCCACAACTTTGGTTGGGAGGGAAAGAAAAAATGAACAGGTAGTCTCTGAAAACACTTTAGATGTCAATAAAGTTAAATTTGTTAAGTGTTTTATTTCATTTTTTATCATTTTCCTGTATTAAATCAAGTTTTTAACTGAATTGGGCCGTAAGCTGAAAAATTTTTGTTCCAAAAACCCTACAGACATTTGGGGGTTATTGAACTCTGTGCTTTAATCTCCATATCCATAAAACTAATGTTCACAGCCCTGGAACAGGCACAGAAACAGACTGTTTCCAAAGGACTGCTTTGGTGTTGATGAACATATACTGCTACTCACAAAACAGAGTAGAAATGTTAAAAAGAAGAACGCACCACATTGAAAAGCGTACATTAAAATGTTAAAATCCAGCTGCTTCTGAAACGGAAAAAAAATAATCAGGACAGTTGCAACAGAAATTGGCTCACTGAAATGGATTTGTATCTGAGATACCAACTAGAAGCAACTGAGAAAGTAACTAATATTGTAGAGCTCAGTCAGCCGTATGCCCAGCACTTTATAAAACTAGCTTCTGCATACGTAAAAGTCCACCCAAGTTGGAGCTGACACGTCACTCACAAAGTTTCTTTCTGGATGCATCAAAAGTCAGCGCTGAGGACTGTGGAAGTCAGTCATCTGCAGAATGTGGCTTGGTGGGAAGCGAGCAGGCATAAACAGACCGGTTTGAGTCAGGGTTCAGTTTCCCAGTTTCAGATCGCATGCAGCCAAGAAAGACAAAACTGTATGTCTCGGGAGATGCTCGAAGCATTTTCACATTTTAAAATAAGTTACCTAGCAATTTTGCACCTTGTTCAAACACCGTAAATATATCACATACATGAAGAGGGATTTAAGAATAAAGAAAAACAAATTTATAAAGGATATGAGGTATTGCAAAGAGTTGAGCAAAAACATGGAACGACGATCCCCAGGCAATCTGCCAGGGAGCAATGTATGTCATGATGAACTGCAACTTCTGCAGTAGGTCCCACAGCTGAAAAAAGAAACAAAAAGAAAACAAAAAAGGTGACTTTTTAGTTACTGAGATAGTTTCAATAGCAGTATCTGAAAGTAACACTTCTTAGAACTGTGTCCTGGAATAAATTATATTGTATTATTAGTTTTCATGGGCATTAAGGCCTTACTTTAATAAGGCACAAAAGTATATCCTTAATTTGAAATTCAAACTTGCAATGAGCTACGTTTTAACCACCATACTGAGGTAGCTCCCAGATTACCTTTCTTCAAAAGCATGTCTGCTTTAAGTAGAAAGCAGGAAAACAGTTTCTGATATTCACTGCATATATCACACCGCCAGTCAGATGGTTACAGAAGAGACTCCAGAAGAAAGTGGATATAGCGAACAGAGGAAGCTCAATGTGAGACACGTCTGGCTCTGCACATGGCAATCAGACTTATTTCTCAAGAACACAACATTTTCATTTGCTGAATCAATGGGAGAAGCCATCGCTACGTAAGCATATGCTTGGCATTTAACCATGAACTGTAGCTGCATTTTCAAGATCAAACCATCCAACCATAAAAACATTGCATTAATATGAATTTTCATTGTTGTGCGTTACAAATTGAGAAACACACTGAATTTACTTTTGCTCCCTGTAAAATATGCTTGGTGCTGCAACTAGCAGTTTCTCATTCAAATGTATTCCCTAGAAAACATTTTTTTTCTGCCAGCTCTCTTGGCATCAGGCCAAAACAGATCTTGCGTCTCGTCTGCATTGGGCCATCAGATTCTCATTGCAGAGTAGGTTCCTGACATACTGTCAGGAAAGATTTGGCCATCAATAGACATTAGGGCTCAACACACACACAAGTTGACAGAGAAACAGGAGTATATGCAATATTTCATGCCCGTACAGCAAATATATGTTGAATTTCCTATAGTAATTTTTTTAATTGAGTTAATGAAAAGCAAGACATTGCTAACATCCTGAAAGACCCTGAGACTATATCAATACTTGTATATGAAATGCTTCCAGGCAATGTTCCCAGGCACTGGTATTGTGTATGTTGTTAAATTGTTAGAAAGGTCGCTGGGAAGGTTTTGGTCTTGCCAGGCACTCTTCCAATCAATCCCCAGGCATCTTTTCAATGAAAATCCTCCGTGATCCATTTCCAGGTGGCAGTCCTGTACCTCCACCCTACATACAGACTGGGAGAGTTTGTTAGCATGGGCACAAGCTTCCCCATGACAGCTGGCCTCAGGGACAGAGCACGGTCCCAGGACCTCTTCACTTACTAGTACATCGGCAGTCAGGATGCGCCTTCACTGGCCAACTCATTTCATCTGTCCTTAAGTTGCCACCCCCAAAGTGACGCTTGGCCACCTGTATGCACATCAGCAATGCGCTTACAAGACATTTCATTGAGCTTCTCTATGAACTGTTGTAAACAATTGCAAACGAATTGGGAGGGCGGTAAGAAGGACTGATAGCATTAATGTGTTCTGCTCTTTGTGCTACCAAAGGATCGCAGAAGCAGCTGCTGTGTCACACTAACTCCAGTTAAAACTGATAAACCTTCCAGCCGAGATGCAAGCAGTGCTTCACATGCCTTCTGTGCTTTGGCATGACTCAAATTAGGAGCAATATGCAAAATACAGATTATGTTAAATTTGCACAGGCATACTATTTAAAATCATCAAAGCCTTGATAAAAACAAGTTGTTATGATCTCTTCAAGGCACAGCCTGGTTACCCCTACTTCATTAAAGTATGAGAAGTTCAGATCTTCTCAACTTGGTTTTCTCTCAAAAATACTACACGACTTGAGAACTACAACATTAGATAAAGTAGGCAAGTAAAACTGAACTGAAACTAGAACTGACATGTATTTGAACCCTGTTTAGCAGGCTGTGGGGTTGCTTTGTTTTGCTTAATTTTTATTTATCGGAAATGTCTGAATGAAAAGCTGGGAGAAAAACTGTATCTGATATGAGATTTCAGCGAAGGGCTGAAAAAGCTAATGACTCGCATCTGAAACCTCAAAAATTCAAAACTGCAGCACAGCCCAGCAAAGTTCTGCCTGTTACAGATTGAAATCACAAAGCCATAAATCACCCCAGCTGTGGTCAAAGCTCAGGGTTCATCAAAAGGTTTTTAAACCTCAAATAAAATTCAGGTTTTGCATTTGCTAGGAAGCCAAATCCAGGAGGAGACCCTTCTGGCTTCTTGTTCCATCACATAGTTTAAATCATTCTTTAACGTTTACACATTCTTGCAAAACAGGCCATGGAGCCCAAGTTCCCTGTTGCTTCTAACAAGTCCTACTACTTCTACATTCACCACTGCTTGAACTTGCTGTTGCTTCTTTCAACACCTGCCTCTCAGCTAATGTTTCTACAAGACAGGCGATGGAGCTCATTTCCATTTGCAAGAACATGAACGTAAGAACATTGCTCTAGTGAACCTCTCTTGTTTTTTGAGAGCCTTATGACACTGCACCTAAAGGCCTGGAAATGTGTAATTTCCAAGGTACTGCTTTCATTAAGAGTTGTCAAATGCCTCTATTACCTGTTAAATTACCGCTTCCAGGGCACATTCTGCAAAAACACCTTAAGGGTAATGTGCCATTAGCATTTTCCATATCTAACTCTGCTTGTTGAAGATGATGTCACCTAGCAACTACAATATAGAGATTCAGGAAGGGAGGACTTGGCTTTACATTTCTTCTGAAAAAAAAAAAAAAAAATAAATATTGCTCCTTATCAGTTTTACCCAATTTACTACATACTTTCTCCTGTATCTGACATAGGAAGACCAAGGATTCACAAAGCTCTATTGCTTTTCTCATCTAAAGAAACTGAAGCTGCTAAAAATTGCCTTTATAAACAGGAGGAAGCTGATCCTCAGAAACAGTTATTCTCTTATTTCAACTACAACTAACTGCATTTCAGTCTTCAATAACCACAAGACACTAGCTTATGAGGAAAACCATCAACATCTTTTTTAAATTGTCAGAAACAATTAGGATCAGAAAGAGTTAGGAAAGACAAAGCCCATCCGCAGTTGAACCTGGAGAGGAAAGAGAAAGGCAACAGGAAGGACTTCTACAGGTATATCGGCAGCAAAAGACAGACTGGGGATAACAAGGACCAGCTGCTGAATGGGGTAGGGGACCTGGTGACAAAGGACATGGAGAAGGCCAAGGTACTCAATGCCTTCTTTGCCTTGGTCTTTACTGTAAGACTTCAGGATTTGCAGGGCCCTGAGACCTGTGGGGAAGCATGGAGAAATGGAGACACCCTAAGTAGTGACGGATTAATTAAGGGTACATCTAAACAAACTAGACAAAAACATTTCCATGGGACCTCATGGGACATCTCAGCCCTTCTGTGAGCCTGTGAAATATACAATTTATCCTAAGCAAAGTTTTGTTTGAATAAAGAAAATAAATTCCTCCTGAGGGTGTGAAGTGAAAGTGTAAAAAAAAAAAAAAAAACCAAAAAAAACCCAAAAAACCCCAAAACAAACCTGTGCCGAGTTTTAACCTTTAACCCTCTCTTTTTGATGATTTCCTTAAACATGTATATATAGAGATTAATTTTTCATTAAGACTCCTCCCTCCCAGTTTAGGATGATTTATACAAGAATATTTTTATTAAGCCTTCTTAGATCTTCAATGTTTTCTACAGTTCACTAAGCAGAAAAATTATATATTATTTAGGGGACATGAAGTTCTAATATTCTTAGATAACGTTACTCATGTTACAGTTTTGCACAGTAAACAGTTTTTAAGTCTTTATTAAAGAGTTTAAATTATTAGTATATTCAGTAAATTTAAACCAGCACATTTCACTACTGGCAAGTGAAAGTGCAGAACGTGCATATTTTTTTCGTATTTATTTTATGTGGACACAACAATTTATCACCTTAATCAACCTTAAGTTGTCTATAAGTTCTGAAGACTCTACAGACTTCTCGCACAGAAGTATTCTATATACCTATATTCTATATATCTATAAACAAAGCAAAGGCAAAGACTAATCTTTTCAGGATTTCTTACTTAACCAAATTTAAGTAACGTTGCAAACTTGTTAATGGAAATCAGTTAAAATACATTAAAAAAATATTTTGGGAGTCTGAAACCACTAAAATGTGATCTCCTTTTCTCAGTTTGGTAGATTTCAATAAACTAGGCAGAGATTAACACCTGAATTTAAATGACACTGAATGTGAGATGGAGACTACACAATGCTTTCAGCTTTTGGCAGCCTTTTTATCTGTTTAGCATCTGTTGGGATTCTGTGTGGGCAGACTCCTTGGCAATACTGGGACTAAATAATGCACAAACATTAACATTTTCTTGCTAAACTTGAATTTTGCTGTGTTTTAGAAAAAGTATATGTACAAATTGGTTTTAAACAAAAATAACAGTTATATGCATATGGTTATATATGCTCTACTTGCAACACAAAATTAGATTTAAAAAGTTAGAGGCAGAAAGCAATTATTTCTCACTTCAAACAGGTATTTCTTTATATTCCTTGAGACAGATTTCAACTCAGACTTTCAGATGCTAGGTGGGTATTTAGTTTTTCATGTTAAACTAATTCTGGTCAATTGGTAGCTCCAAGCCTTGGAAGGAAATTCTAATACCTACTGGTAATTACTTATTTTTTTTTGTTATGTCAATAGAAATTAAGATACATTAAGAGGGAAAAGTTGTATGTATGTGTTTATGGATATGAAATTAAAGAAGTGGAAAATTTTATTCTAGTTCATATCTTTGCAAATCATTGACTTACTTCCTATTTTTTATTTAATGCCATTTAAAACGAACTTCACCTACGAAATCCTACAAAACAAGATTTACTGGAAATATTAAAGCTTTTTAATGCTTAAGTCATTGTGACATTCTATTGGTGTATTTGAGCAGCACTATGTTTGACTCTACAACAAATACTTTCCAGGCTGTCTTTATTTGCATCTGCTTACAGATCTTTGAAGCCTTTATATTGTGGGATTTCAAGATCATTGTCTAAGGCAACATATATAAGAGGATCAAAATACAATCAGTCCAAGGCTCTGATACCAAACCTCAGAGGAATAAATTCCTGAAACAAAGTGTTGAGCACTTAACATGGACAGAGTACAAAACAGGCACGTTTTAAACAGTTTGACTAACAAGCCTCAGAAGTCTTACATTTGAAGTTAAATGTTAGCCATCAGGCAGAAGTAAGTATGATGAGGATTATGACAATAAGATGATGATAAAACCTAACAGCCCTGGATCTGCTCATGGCAGAGGCTGCTTCTTCCAACATTGTTTGCTGACAGCGAGAGCCCAGGGAAGGAGTCTGTGGTACTGTAAGAAACCATCTCCTATATCTCCCGAGGTGGGCAAGCAGGACAAGATCAGAGCTAATCAGCTTAATTTGCAGAGGGCCAGACAAGCAAAATAAATCAGCTGGGAGCCGCACTGATTCAGCCTCTTCAGTGAAGCCTTCACAGGCATGGCTGCTGCCAAGACTGTATCTTCCCAGAAGTTTTCTTTACTAGAAGTGGACATAAAAAATGCAGAGAGAAAGTTGAGTGCTGAAGCACCAGACACTCAAGATTTCTCTTTCAGTACCTGCATCTACAGATACAGAACGCGTCTCTGTCAGCATGAAAGTGTATGAATATAGTCCTCAGTGAGCCAGACTGAACCCCGGGAGCGAGTATACATCTCCCTGCACGCCTGGCTGCATTTGTCCTATCCTAAAGGAAAAAAAAAAAAAACAAACAAACAAAAAACCCAAACACAAAAGAGACAAAATGCAATGTAGGAATAGTGTCAGGAATGAAGTCTGACAAGGAGGTCAGCGATGGAAGGCTGAATGAAAAATCAATTAAGCCATTTCTCCAATATTAAAAGGAAACATGAACTGTACAGTTCTCAAGAGAGTTAAGGAGTCTACGGAAAATACCACCGGGATTATCCTGTCAAATATCAGAAGTAGCCTGGGGTATTTTACTCAGCAGAAATTGTCTTAACAGGGTTTATATGCCAGATATCAAAAGTTGAGGAAACAGCTGTGAGACAAGACAGTGCAGCTGATTAAGACATTGGATTTCAGTATGCACAAATGGCAAGAAATGGATTAAAATATGAATTAACGACTTAGTGCCAGAAGCTTTGAAGTGAAACATCAGATTTAGAGAAGGATGAAAAATCAGAAGGGGACAGGAAAGAGTGAGGCTTTTTACTTATAAGTAGCACCTAAATCAATCAATGGGACGTGCCAACTAACCAAGTGTTTTATTGCCACAAAGGCAATAAAAAGATCCAATAGGTTAATTCCTTGACTTCAACAAAGCACAAGAAGGTCAATGTACTTGGTAGTGCTTTCTCATAAAATGAAGGAAAATAAGACGACATGCATAATTCTTTCCTGTCCAAGTGATTGTGCTGTGGATGTTGAAAGTTAAGCCTGATTGGTACAGGTCTGGCAGGTTGTTGCAAACTGGCTGTCTAAGCTGGAGTTACTTTGACATAAAGATCATCTTTCATAAATGTGTGACTTTGGATACTATGGTAGCAAGAAGTACATAAAAAGAGAAAAATTTGTATAAAAAAATAAAAAATGCAGATTCCTTATTAGCTGGAAAATGTATGCTGGGAAAGAAGAAAAAATATCAGAGATGGAAATTGTATTCTTAAGTGAGCTCAGCAGGGGTAAGAGTACTTAGGCAAATGAATTCAGTGTTAATGAAGGCAAATTTAACAAGCTCTGGTTCTTTGATTATTTTGCCTTATGCATGAAGACAAATTCAGAACCCTCAGAGGACTTGACTATAAGAAAATATAAGGTGATTTCATATTTTAGTATTGCTAATTAGCTCATCCACACACACAAATTAAAAGGCCATTAAACTGCCTGCCAGTAACATACAAGACACTGAAAGAGATAAGAAGTTCTAGTCCTATACATTAGAGGGTTAATGACACTGGGTCTTGTCATTCCCATCAGGATCTGCATAGCAGACAGGGGAGGCTCTTTCTTTAGGGCTTAAAGGAAGCTACACAGATTTGGCAAATATTCCAAAGCCAGGTATCACTTCTCAGTTGAAAGAGTTGCTGGAGAAAGGACTGGTTTACACAGTTTGGCATACAGGAATCTCCAACGTGCTGCTGGTTGCTCCAAGTAGTGAACAGACTGGCAGAAAAAAAAACAACCCAAACCATCAGGTTTTTTGTAGTAGCCAAGAGCATACTATAGTCAGAAACATCCACATTCACGCTACCAAGGTTTTTTGCTGTCTTTGCTCCTTCAGCTCAACATCAGCACCACTTGAAGTTCCAAAAGCAGTTCAGGGATACACTATGACCTGTCTCCACCAGCAAGATTTAGAGGATGCCCATAGCACTGGATGAAATGGAAAGCCACACCTTTAAGAGAACACAGAAACAAAGCTGGGGACAAGCTTTGCCCTGAGCATCTTTTTTAACATTCAGCCAGTTCCAAACCGATATCCTCACTGTTTGAATGATTTGCACTGGTTTCTACTTCACACTTAACAATACCTGTTCATTCTTCACTTGAACAGTTGTTATTCTAGACATCCTTTAAAAGTAGCTCACGCATCTGCAAAGGGGAGTGCTGGGCACATTCCTCCTTCCTTTCTTTTTCTGATTTTTTTTTTTGTTTGGTTGTGTTTGGGTGGTTTCTTTTTTGTTTGTTTGTTTGTTTTTAATTGCACTGAAGAAAGATGGACTAGACGAGCTATGACATGCACTTAACCATTCATATGCTCTCCCTCTCATGTATATTTTGCATGTGCTGGATTTTCTTCTGTTAAGTATTGTCAGTAGACATCAGAAGGGTGGAAGAAAGGTCCATCTTTTCATCATTCCCAAACAGTTTATTCTTTCCATGCCCCCAAACTGGTTAATATTTCCACATTTTTTACCCTATTACAGAAAAAGTCTTAGAGTGTTTCCTGCTGGTAGAAGTCTAGTAAGAAATCTCCTACGTCCTGTTATATATACCATCTTTGCTGTGCCTATGAAGAACATATTCTCAGTTATTTGTGGGTTTCTGTTTTCAATGAATATGAACATTCTTATTAAGCTTTTCACTGGCACCATCCCCTAAAAAGACCAGGGAGAATAACTGGCTTATTTGAAAAGTTTACACAGAGTCATGTAGACCAGGAAGACTGTCTTGATTATCCAGTTTGACTTCCTGTAAAGCATTACACCAACAATTTTTGAATGAGCAATCATATAATGTTAAAAAGCTACTCAGCTCTGATTTAAAGAATACAATTTTGGACAGAAGAATCCCAGGCTGTAGCTAAGGAGACAAACTGGGCTGTGGCTACATGGAAAGTCTTAGCATAAGAAAGATGGAGAAGTTCTGTTCCACTTGAATGGAAAGCTGCAATCATTCTTAAAAATAAACAAGAAAGTCCTTCTTAAATCTTTATCTTGCTCCCTTCCCATAGAAATTTGAAAGACAAAACAGCATACTCTGCATACGCCTAATCAACTTTTAGCATTAAGTTTTCACATTCCACGACTTGTCAAAACGCAAACAGCTATTGTTTTTTAAAAAAAGAAGTGAATTAACCATGTCATATTAATAAGTCCTATGATGTTAAAAAGACAAAAAAAAATAATCCTCAGTAATAGAACTGAATAGCTTCTCTTGTTCTCTGTGTTATCCCAGTGTGGGTGGCTTGGCTATCTGCAGAGAGAAAAATCTGTGAGCAGCAATTCGGACTTCCATGCCTCAACTTGTTCAGGGAGCAATATGCTCATTTGGAGCTTCTGATTTGACTAAATTACATTAAATCAACAGCACAATGGGGAAAATGAGGGAAGCACAATCAGTGAGATATTCAGAAATATTCTACCCAACTTTATTAGTAAAGTTTTATTCAACATAATCTGCTTCAAGAGTCACTAGCGCAGTTGAGAATGTCTATTGAATTTAGATGCCTTCACCCCCAGATCCTGGCAGAAAAAAAATAAATGCTCACTACGGCAGTGCTTTGACAGCATGGAAATATTTTTTCGTGGGGTAACCACGCTTAAAAATTACCATCACTGTGACTAAGGCACAGCACTTCTAGTGTTCCCTAATTCAGATGGTGGTAACTTGACACTTTCAATGAGTAAGCAGAAATCAGCCACGACTATGTAATAAGTTCTCCATAGTCAAAGGTGTTGGTAATAGAAACTATTTTGGATTTTGTTTATCTTTTTAAAAATAGTTGCAAACATAAAAATGACTGTACTACAGACAGACAGAATCTGTGAAGACCCACAAAGCTTTTTGGAACAGGGATGGATGCAGCTTGCTTAGTGCCTATAGTACAGAATAAACACACATCATCTTTATCCTTAAGTGACCATATCCCTTACCAAAGTTCCAAAATATTGAGCTAATAAAAGCTCAGACCTTAATTATGGTAAAGAAAACTTATGCCCTTTATGATTTGAAATTAATAGGACCTTAATTGCTATCATCTGCAATACTTTTTCAGATTGGCCTTAATGACCATTGTATAACTGTGCGTGTGCTTTTGTAATACAAATAATTCAACCATTTAATTTCAATTTTTCAAAATGGAACAAGGACAAGTCCACTTGATGAACTAATGACCTGCAAAATTTCAGATATTATCAGATATGAAAAAGATGGCAGAACAACGCTAAAACTACATTTTCAAAACATGCCTTGTAGTACAAGCTTTCAGCCTACTAGATTAGTAGTTACTCTAGAAAACTTCTCTGCATAATTTGGTATGTGTCCTTCATTACCTCATTGCTACTGCTATCACTAGTCTTTCTACTGTAAACAGTAGCTTCAAACTACCCAAGCAACTTCCAAAAAGCAACATTGAAAAGCCTTTACATCTCTCTCTCCCCAAAACATGCAATAATCCACACCAGTATTTTATGATACGCTCACAAGGTCAACATTTTCAAAAGAATTAATGAATAGTGAGACTTTCAATTCTGGGGTGCTAATTTTTTTGATCCTGTAAAGGAGTGTTAGGAGATCGAGTTTTAGGAGTAAAAAAGCCATTATCCAGACATGGGAGTTACACTGATGCACATCACTGACAATCTTCTCTGGAGATAGAAAGGCACCCCTTACTCTGGAGAACACAGTAATGCCACAACTACTGAAAACTGTCACAGTGCTACCAGCCTCTGCATCGCTTTTGCTGCTCGTCTTTCACTTCAAGGTAAGAAACTTAAAAAATGACTCTAACCCTATTTTAGCATCACAGAGCATGGGGCAGGAGTTCTTTTTAAAGCAGGGCTTTGTATCTCTTCTGCTCCTTTTCCTCTGCCCTCCCTCCCCAGTCCTTGCCTCCTCATCCCAGCAGAGAGAAAGCAGAACAAGTCTGAGGGCTGAAGGCTTGAAGCAGGTGAACCTCCTGCTGGAACGTGGTCCAAGAGTTCAGAGAAAAGAAAGAGCCCAGGGTCCCTCACCGAGTTGCTGTTATTCCTCCCTTCTACTCCTCCCATACAGCAGCACAGAAATAAACCATTTAACTTGTGCTTCACTCTCTGCCTGAAGGACTGGGAACTCCCAATGTAACATCAATGAACTGGGCCTTTCCTTAGGAAGCCTGAAACTTCCATGTCTTTCTCCTCTCAGAATTTAAATGGTGCTAGCTGGATCACACTCACACATATAGGAGGAATATTTTAGAAAAAGAAACCAAACAAGCAAGCCTGACAAAAAACAAAACAACAACAACAACAACAAAAAAAACCACCAAAACACACAAACAACAAAACCAAACACCTCACCAGAGCTACCCCAGGACAAACTGTATCATATGTTATGTCAATCAGGGACCAATAAGTTTAAAACCAAACCCCAAAATACAAAAGAACTGGTAAAAGCTTTAGGCAAGTTTTCAAAACTTTCATGATTTATCAAGGTATCAGTTAAACCTGCTTCTTCTGGTGAAGCAGCGTAGACAGCAAATCAAGACAGGATCTGATCTGACTGATGCGGAAATGTTTTGGGTTTTTTTTTAAAGTAAATTCAGCTAGAGCACACTGCAAGAGTTAATGTAACAGAGAGAAAGGAGCTCTGAGGTTAAGGTTAAGGGCAGCACCACGAGGATAACAGACTGAAAATAGGAAAAGAAAAATGTTAAGGCTGACATTAGGAAAACATTTATTATCATGAGGGTGATTAGATAATGGAATAATTTCCCAAAGGAAGTTGTTGAGTCAAACACTAGAGGCATTCAAAGGAAACCTAGATAAAAACACCAGGCGATTGATCTGGAGGGCAGCCCTGCACTAACGACCCAAGAGGCTCTTTCCAACTCATTGAGGATTCTCTTGAAAACAACACTTCTGAACTTTCTATAGCAACATGTGAACAAAAAGTAAACGCAAAACATTGCACAAAACCAGAGAAGACATTTAACTGGAACCTTGTTTTCAGCTTACAGATTTTTTCCTCTATAGTACCAATAATCTGTGTCTATATATGCATTCATTACTTCCAGAAAATCCTACCGCATATTGATCAGCACAGTGACACTGAAGATAAATAAGGCTATGAAATGTATTTTCCAAATAAATTACAGGATCTGTAAAACTTGCCTTATGAAACACAATGGACATCATGAAGAAATCCAGCAAAAAATTTTCTGAAATATCTCTGTAGTCAAATCGGAAGAAGATTACAGTAAAGCTCAAAGTAACAAATTGGTTAATAGGATTACAGAATGAGGAGCGGAGGAGTTTCATCCCAGCAACTGTTATCAGGATAATATCACAGCTGTAAAAAGACAGAAGGAAAAACCTAATCAAGTCAAAGTCATAAAGCATTAAATTATGAAGTTCTTAAATACAAATAGCTGTACCAGATGTATTTTAGATTGCTATGTATACCTAAATCTACACATCTTACTGGTCTCTGATATTAATTGCGTGCTGTTAATAATCATATTTGTTTGACCCATGTGCAACTTCACATTTTTCCCTTATCATTATCACAGACTTGTAATCTGTAATAAAGAAAGAACTCTGAACTAAAAACAGTAGTATTAACATTAAAAACCAAGAATCTAGAAAGGGTATTTTTATATAGCTCTTAAAATAAAATTTCAGTTTCAGAAATATCTTGGCACTGCCATTAATACATTACTGTAATTTAAAAAAAAAAAACGGCTTGAACCCACTCCAGTTTTTTTATTACTAGACATTTCACTTGATGACAGAGTTTATAATTATTCTCCTAATTTCATGACAAACAATGCCGAAATTCTGGATAGAAATACCCATAGACATGAAGCGCTTGAACTTCTTACCATTGTTCTTGATTGGAAGGGTCTCTAGTCTATATAGTAATTACTTCATCAGATGACAAGAAATTGTGTGTTGCATCTGTGTGCTGTAAAGTGCATGCAGTCTGCGTTTTACTCTCCTTTATTATATTACCGAGAGTGAAATTAAGCTGAGAACTCTAAACAGTAAGTGACCACACAGAAAATCAAGAAGTTCAATCTTTAAAAATTCAAGTGCTTGCTGATACATCTCCAAGAAGATAATGTTCCTCTTAACTCTCCAGAAAACTACACAGTCTTCTGTGTAAGAAAAGAAAATGCAATTACATGAGAAGGAAAGATGGAGATAACGTGTTGGCACCCCTTGAATTTAAAAAAAACAGTCTCTGGATATATATCTGAACTTAAAGACCTGAGGTTGTTCACACTTTTAAGTTTTGTTTTTAAGATACTTTACAGAATTAGGAAGATGGTCTTGCTTGGACAGCAATTCTGATCTCTTGATAATACAGCCTGTTCTGGTGGTTAGACCCTAGAAAGGTCTCAGACACATTAATTTTTAGATCACCTGGGCACTCCCCCTGACATGCGACACAGTACTGGGCTCCAGACCATGAATGCTTGCATGGGTCTGCATTTTATCCAACAACCACTAAAAATCACAGGAACAGGGTCAGGAGCAGGAATTGGAGCACGACTTCCCACTCCTATAAGAATTTCCTAACCACCAAAGCAGGAGGACTCAAGAGCAAAGCTCCTGTAGCCTCTACTTTCCTGGTAAGTGCTTAACAGTTAAAGTCTTGTTAAATGAAATGGGCAACACCACCTTCTCCATCAAGGTTTTTAAAAGGAAGGAAATCAAAACAGTATTTTGTGAAGTCAATCCTGATCACATACTGGAGATGCTGCAAAAACAGTTCTCAGCTCAAAACCTTTGGGTTTCTGGGTTCTAGTCAGGATAAGATAAGAGACAAGCAATTTATTATAAAAGCTTTGGGCACGCTCAGAAGTATATCTCAGGCCTCCTAATGAACCATCAAGTCAAATTCAGGTATATTTAGTGATATTAGGTACCCTCAGGGTTTTCTGGCAGATAAACAGGTATATTTGGATTGCAGTTTTGCATGTTGATGCACAAGAACCATACTGGATTTATTCCTGAAAAGACAACCCAAAGTTAATAGACACGTACAAGTAACTCCTTGCTAATTGAGAACCAGGTGACTTAAGCAAATTAAGCACATGAACTTTTTGAGAGATGCATTGTTTTTTTGATGTTGGTGAAAATAGATGGGGACTTCAATGCATAAGGAGTGACTCAAAGTAGGCCAGGTATTTGCAAAATGCACGGAAGGTTCTCCTCCATCCTGCTGAGAACCAGGAGAATACCTGCTGCCACGCCTGACACTTGACAGGCCAGAAAGCTCTAAACAGGTTTTCATCATTCTAAGCAAGGCTCATAAGTCTGTACATTTCCAGGTTGATTTTATTTTAGGTGGCATTTATTCATTATTGTGCATCTTCTCTGATGCAGATGCAACTTTATTCGAGTGCAGGTCATTCTAAAGGATCATCAGGACATCACTGTTGGAATGAAATGCCAAGCTGACCTTATTTCTCACCTTGTCAAAGCTGTTCTTTTCAATTTGCCCCAGATTTCTGAATGGAAAACCTCGCAACTAATCTAAATAGATTCTGAAGCTGCTAGAAGCCGTCCCATTGTGTCCTGTATGAACCAGTTGGATCTCGCATTCTTCAGAAAGAAGAAAATTCTTGCAACATGGAAGAGTTTTCACATGGGAAACTTACAGATCATAGAACAAAAGACAGACTTTCCCCTAACTGGATCTGTTAACATGTGGAAAACTTCACAAAAAATGACATTTTTTAATATAATGCTCTCAGGGGTGACAGAAAATAATTTGCTCATTATCCCTCTTCTTTAAAGATATTGCCACACAAGATGCTTTTCCTGGGGCCTTAACTCCCAGCAGAGGGAAAGCAAGAGAAAGAGAGAAGGGGGGCTTATTTCTGAAGCCTCCGTGGCAGGTAACAGGGGCAGGCTTTTCAGCTTGTCAGCATGGGTCCCATTAATAACCTGCACATCAGGGTCTGGAAAGCTCAAGCAAACTCCTCCTGACTGTGAAGGAGCTGCTCTGCCTCCGCAAGAAGCAAACCGCTTCAGTCCTTTAAATCACAAGGCAAGATGAAGCTTCTTTAAAAGACACGTTCAAATTGAGAAAAACTCCAAAATTAAATCATGCAGAATCTACCACCTCAGACACTTTCAGACACAGAGCGGGAGAGTGCCGCCTCCCCTTCTCTAAGGCACGATGTGGTCTGATCCTTGGGTGGTAAATAACTAAGGAATGTTCCCGCAACTGAAAATGGGTATTTATATATTAAACCAGAGAAAGTGCAACCCTCAGTAACACTGCGTATGGAAAGAGCTAGCAGAATCAAGGATCCCTCACGGGCTTAGAGTTGAGGAGAAAGAAGTAGGATCTGAGGACAAATATTTTGCGTGTGGCATTTACACTGTAGCTGGAGGAGAAGCATACTCAAGAGGAGTGCCAGAGAAGAACGGATACTGGGACTGTTGTGGATAGACCTCAGTTACAAGAAAAAGGAGAAAACACAGGTTCTAATTCCAAGGTGACCACACAGACAAAAAAGGGGATGGGGAAGGAAAGGATTGCCATGGTATTCCCCTACAGGACAAACAATCAGAGGCAGACAAATGTAATTACTTTCTTTAATCTCAAGATTTCTGGGGACTGACTCGCTACTTCTGAACACTTGAGAGAGGTGATACTTTAAAGTGCAATCTAGCTTGGAGGAACAACTATGTAAAAATAGCACCTTCCTAACCCTACATATTTGCTCCGTGCATGTATTCAGTCACGTCTGCTAACTAGTGACAAATGACATTTTGATTACTTTTTAGTTCTCCCAGCCTTGCAGAACCAAATAGAGGGATAAGCGCAAACTCAGCATCACCCTGGACAATACACCTAAACCCCTGAAGCACCTTGGTCTTAGCATCTCCCAAGTGCTTGGGGGAAAAAAAAAAGATCAACAGGGAGCACAGGCTACCCGTGAGTGACTGGTGAGAGTCTCTCTGAAAAAGTAGTTGCTTGGGAGGAATATGCAGAAAATTTGACTAACGCCCTAGTTTCAGTCCCTAAAAGCAGGGACCACCTTTTCCTTATAGTTGTTTAGTCTTTAAAGCTGTGTTGCTTTTCAAGAGAGAACAATTAAAACATGCAATTCTTACATCAAAGCTCTTTTATCTAATATTTAAACTTAAGAATCTTAATTACTATTAATACTGAGGACCTCCCTCCCCTCCAGCAGTTTTCGCTGCTACTGGAACATTCCATCCTGAACACAGGCTGTTTCTTTGTTTTTATCACCTGCATCACTGTCATTCTGATAAAAAGACTGCAGAAACTCTGCTGGCTGGGGATACTGCAGTCACTAAGCCTGCTGAATATCTGCAGTAGGCAAGTCACTGACCAAAATATTTACCATAAAAGGCTGTCTGCAAGGATCATACTGTGAGACCATGGATCAGCATCGCCAGTTCTGCTTAATATCAGAGACATGAGACTTTAGAAAAACTTGTGTCCCTGCCTTTCTCAAGCCACGCTTAATGCAGGACTACCCACCATTCTACACTGTTGAATATTTTATTAAAAAGACTTCTGTGGTGAAGCTTCTGATAACTCCTTTGGGAGACTACGCCGTAGTCTAAAAATCCTCAGTTAGGAAATATTTCCTGATATCCAGCCTAGATTTCTCATTTTCATCTGATTAATTCTAGTTACCCCACTGTGTTTATGCCCATCAAACACCTGCAGCCTGGTATAGCGTGTCTTGCTTTTAATTGACATTTAGACATTCCATATATATCTATATATAGCTCTTTAATCTTTTAATTTCTCTCCCTC
The DNA here is from genome assembly GCF_965231255.1 of Vanellus vanellus. NCBI lineage: Eukaryota > Metazoa > Chordata > Aves > Charadriiformes > Charadriidae > Vanellus > Vanellus vanellus. The sequence continues at coordinate 46,106,670 of NC_138907.1, read as the reverse complement.
TCACTGCAGTCATGGCTTATCACATGCTAAGGTAGTTTCGCTGTTTTCTTTCAGCAAAGCCAATAATTATTGTATACTGAACTAATAATGCACGAAAGCAAACTGTGACAAGCAGACTTATTCAAGAAACAAATTTCATTTCTCAATCTTCAGTCTAAAACCAAATATTCTCCTAATGACATGGTTTGAGTTATAATCTACTTACTGTGTACCAAGCTTCTTGTATTTACTAATTGAGAAAGCATCAATGGTGAGGGCATTCAGTATTATAGCTGGATACAAAATGTATTTCTCAAAGCACTGAAGCCACACATAGAGCCTTTCAAACCACATCAAATGAGCAGCATCTGAAATAGAAATTCAGATAACGGATCATTTCATCAAATTAGCAGCATTTTTTACACTGCAATATCACAGAAGAAATGAGTTAGCTCACATTAATAATCAACCAACTAATTTATGAAACAATGAAATTCATAATTCTTTTGCAAGACAAATAATTTGTTCTCTGAATTTGGAGAGTATCTATTTTACTGCTTATAACTGCACTCATGAGGAACACTCAAACCATAAGAGATGATACATGCTAGGTAGTAGTTTTTACATAATCCAGTTACTACTCACTATATGAAATAGCACTTTTAGTGATGTAATGACTCCGGAGAGGCCCTCTCCAGCTCTGGCACTGACCTGGTGGATGACCCAGGGAACCTCATCTGAACTCTGTGCCTCTCCTTCCCCATCTTATAGTGTCAAAACACTGTTGATTAGACTGCAAAGTATCATTGACCTTATTGATAAATGAAATATCCTCTGAGATCCAAAAACTGAAGAATTATTAGGAGCTAGAAACTGTCGTAGGTGTTTCTCAAAACACTTCGATAGCCATTGTAAAAAAGTACCTGCCAGGATCACATAATTGACCAGTAAAGAATATATTTTTTTTGCAGTAGACTTTTCTAACAAACATCACAGTGCTTAATATGAGTATTAAACAAGAACTGAATGCTCTGTGTGATTCAACTGCTGTAAGAACTTAGGGGAACGGTGTACAGAAACACTTGTGTATGGACAAAATGATGTCTTTATTCTCAACTGAGCTCAGCTAGACAAGCTTATTGGAAAAACAGTGAATGTAAAAAGGCAGAACTTGGTATTGACTCAAAAATAACAATGCCAGTTACCAAATCCCCAATACTCTTCCCTGCAGAAATGAAAATAATTATGTATACACATCCCACCCTCCCCCCCCCCCACCTTTTCAATGACAGGCACAGAAGACATGCTGAATCAACAGATTTCTATGTTCTACAGGCACAGTTGTAAAGAGAAAGATCTAAAAGCAATCCTTCCAAATCAGCTTTAAATCATGCTTTGCCACTTATCTTAAGCTCAGGCAACGCTCTTGCAAAAATCTGTCTTCAGAAAATATGATCAACTTCTGTTTCTTGTTATAACGTAAAAATACTTCCTCCTCTTATTACCTAAAGGCCACCTCCTAAAAGTTCATACGTGCAGCAAAATGTCCGTTTTGGAACCTAGCTGTTATTCTCCGTTCCTCTCTCCTCCTCTTGAACTAAAAATTGCTCTCAGAGCTTGTCGTGGTTTAACCCCAGCCAGGAGCTAGAACCACACAGCTGCTTGTGCAGTTCTCCCCCTCTCCCCAGAATGGGGGGGGAGAAGAGGGAAAAAAGAAGGGGAAAGGGAAAAAAACCCAGGCCTCGTGGGTTGAGATAAAGACAGCTTAATAGAACAATAACAGAAAAAGGAAAATAATAATAACAACAACAGTAAAAGAATATATAAGATAAAATAATACAACACAAGTCACTCTCACCACCCAAGGACCTGTTGCCCCGCCCACTCCCAAGCAGTGATTGTGGATTCCCACCCCCCAGCCAACCCCCATTTATATACCAAGCACGACATCTATGGTATGGAATATTCCACTGGTGATTCCATTTTTCTGTCTATGCTCTTTCTCAGCTTCTGTGGGAAGCTGAAAAGAGTCCTTGAATAGTATAAATATCAGGTAGCTAAACTAAACCAATATGCATTATTGACATTCCTTTCATACCAATCTGAAACGCAGCAACCACTAGAAAGAAAATTAACTCTATCCCAGCTGAAACCAGGACAGAGCTCCACTCAAGAACTTCATCCAGCTGCCCAAATCTGGGCTCTGTGTAAGAGCTTAAGCTTGAATAAAGAGATGTACACATCAAGCTGCAGGATGTACACATCTGCAGGAGCAGAAAGAGATGTGTGCAGACAATGCAGAGAGAGAAATAGAGCTCACGTTCAGAGGGAGCTCAGGGAAAGATGTGGGTGACTTGAAAACGGTTTACATGAACCTGTGGGGTATAAAAGCAGTGGTGGGGAGGAAGGAGAAGAAAAAAAAATAGTCTCTGGTGATTCAGGGTTTCTTTCTTACTCAGTCCTGCACTACTTTCTACACATTTATTATACCGTAAGCTCAAACATCCTGACCTCAGCCTTTCTTCCCGCAGTCAGGCAAAACAATGACAAGTAATAAATGAGTTATCTCATACAAGCATCATGAGAACTGGTCTGATAATTGCTGTTCTGTGGAAGGTCTGAAAGTTTGAACAGCTCATCCAGAGTCTATGAAACAAAGCCAGGAATAAACTTGTGAATTGTCATTACCAGCTGCTCGTCTAATTGCAAGCAATCATTCGTCTCCCCATAGTACTACACTTGTCAAAAATCAGGAAGCTGAAAATGAAATTCTAAGCAGTAAAAGCTCCTCACAGACATCTTGTTTTGTGTACTTGTCCTTTCATTGTCCATGCCTGACAACTGCAGGATACTGTCCTTTTCCAAGCTTCTCTTTCTATACAAACAGGGAACCTTTAAGTTCAGCTCCTACATTTTTCTTACAGGGTAAAAGAAAGAAGACAGCCTGTCAGACATATCCATCAAAGGATTACACAATATTTTCCTCAGCCTGTCTCATCTCAGAACATGATAAAAAGCCTCTGCAGCAGCCTAAGGGACTGAAAAAAAAAAATATATTTTTTGTTATCTAACACACAACACCAGATACATTGCAATAACACTTAAGCCCAAAGTGTGGAAATGGATCTCATGCAAAACAAGGACTGAAGAAGAAGGAAAAAAAGCCTGTTGCCCGTAGCAGGCAGCATGGGAAATGCAGCTGATCTCCAAGCAGAAGGAAACCCATCTGTGGACATCAGTCTGGCAGATCTCTACCCTCAACCTTTTCAAAAGCTGAGTCGTTGCATTTAGGAAAACAATGTTTTCTGACAAATGAAGACAGACTTAATCAGGACAAGCAAAAGAAGTCCTACAATAGTCTTTTATGACTAAGTGATGTAACAAACAATAAAACTTGGGTATTCATCAGAATTACAATTATCAGGGAGAGGAAGCCCTGAACAGTGTTTTCAGTTGGGCATCATCCTTAATCAGATTTAGATTTCTACTACACTTCCCTTGGCATAATGCAGTAAAAGTTAAAAGGCAACCTTCAATCAAGTCTCTTGGGTACTTTTTTCATACCCAAGCCTTGTTTGGAAAGTAATCGTTTTGAAAGACGTGGTTTATTTTAAAAAAGATTTAAATCCTTAATGCATGGTTTTGCAGAAAGTGATCTGAACTCTTTTGTTGTCTAGTTGAAGAACAGACTAAAATCCCTCAGCAGACTGTGTTCTGACAACGCTGTCTTCAAACACCTCAGGAACATATATTGAGAATGATTAAGGCATAGGATCCATCAAGAAATGACAAGCAAGCTTTTGGCTGGTAGCAAAGGCAAGATGAGAGCTGGGAGGGGGGGAAAGCTGTGCTTCTCAAAGTACACTGTCTGCTTGCAGAAATAAGTGTATCAGAACAGAAAATCAGACCTCGACATACTAAAATATTTACCGATACTCGCATGTAGCAAGGCACTACCTGCCGAAGCCAGCAGACATTAGCAAGAACAAATCTTCAAGAAAATTTTACAGTTCTTTTCAATTTTAATGTTTCTCTAAAAGTGTTATGATGGAAATTAGAGCTCTAAGTTGCACTACCCATGCTGTTCAAATGACGTATAGTTATCTGTCAGAAAGTAGAAAAAAATTCTGCCTCCATTTCATCTATGATTTAAGTTTTTAAATTATACAAAATACCAATGTATTAAGCATGAACTATAACATATCAAGCAACACAGCAAGTAACAGTACTGTAATGTAAAAGCAAAAGGCAGATCAGACGATGGTTTGTGAAAGGTCACTTAAGTCTAGCAAGATCATCAAGGGACAGGAGTATTTGACATAGGAGGAGAGGCTGGGAGAGCTGGCATTGCTTAGACTTCAGAAGAAAAGGCTCAGGGGGCATCTTATTAATACCAGACTGGGGGCATTGTGGGGGTATAAATACCCAACTGGGAGGATAGAGTTGACAGAGCCAGACTGTTCTCAGTAGTGCCCAGTGACAGGACACAAGGAAATGGGCACAAACTGAAATTCTATTTCAGAATAAAAAAAAAAACAAACAAAACACCAAAAAAAACCAAAACAACCTTTCTTAGTGTAAGGATGATTGAATGCTACAACAGGTTGTCCAGAAAGATTGTGGACTCTCCATGCTTGAAGATATTCAAAGCTGGACACAACCCCGAGCAACTTGCTGTAGCTGACCCGGCTCTGAGCAGGGACGTTGGACTAGACAATCTCCACAGGTGCCTGCCCAGTCTCAGCCCTTCTGTGCAGTGGTCTCTGAAGGCTACTTCTACAGGTTCACACATTTTCTGGTGATTAGGGAAGGAAAAAATGGAATTGATGGGCTACGCGTGCTAATCAAAAGAGGGAAATGTAAAGCATAATTTATTCTCCCTGCTCTGTTCCTTCTGTATTGTTTTTTTAAAAATGAAGACAAGCTGCATGTCATTGCATCCATTGTTCATAAAAGATTTTATTACAAACCTCTCACTTCCCGTTGCTGGTGCTCTTTGCTTTTAAGTATGGGGTGGGAGATCCACAGCCAGGGGTGATGCTTGCGAAGCTGAGGAAGTACATAATGCGTTACAAATCCCACAGTCCATGCTAAAGCAAACAGGACGATGCTGAGAAATGGCTGGGCCAAAACAGAAAAAACAAAACATGGTTATAATTTGCAAACAACATTTTTATATAATTTTTTTTAACAGTGTTTAACAGCTCCTATAATTGTATTTTTGTGTGATGAATTTTTATTCCCATGTTCAAACTCTCTGACTCAACAGGCAGATATGGATTTTGAAATAAGTATTTTGCACACACAATTAACCAATTTTTTCCTCCCTAATTGGAGGAAAAAAAGCAAGTGATCAGGCTTATTCATTCTGTCCCCCAGGATCCATATCATAAAAGAGCTGTGGATATGCAGATGTTTAAGGAAAGAGACATCATGTTGTCATGACTAGTAAATAGATTTTCACTAAGTTCTCTTCCCACAATCTCTATTCTTTCCAGTTAAAGCACCCTGTGTTTTTACATAAAAGTGATTAATACGGGGGGGGAGGGGGGGGGGGGACGACGACCATGGAGGACAGATACCCACCCTTAATGATAGAAACACGGTGCTGGCACTGACAGCAAATGACAGGACAGCAGCCGCTGTACAGACAATGAGATCCGATTTCAAGATTTCTTTCTGTGAAAATAATTATTTTATACAAAATTAGGAAGCCAATACTATTTTAACCAAAGTAAACAACTCTGTTCTCAATTATTCGCCATCTGCATTGTGATAAGGCTAATCTCCCTAATACAAAAGTATTTTCTCTACTCTGCTTTGGGAAATTATTTCTTCACACTCTAGGTTTGTCAAAGTAATCACATTTAAATTCATCGTGCCTAATTTTAAATACATTTTTAAATAACGTAGTTTTAAGATTGGAAAAATGAAAGCAATACATTTTCATACTGAGTCTGATCCTGTTTTAAGGAATATAACTCTCTTACATTATGACTTTTTTATTTTGGGGAATCAAAATTCTGGTTCCATTTCCTATTTGCAAGCATTAAGATTCCTTCAGATTCATTCTCTCTTGCATTACTGAAATGACTCATGCTTTTCTGTAATGTCTTTAGAGACACGAAGTTAATACATTTATTATGTTCTAAAGTGACATGTCCCATTCTCTCATTTTCTGTATTGGAAGCCAAATTTCGACAAGACTTTATGGATTTCAGACAAGGCCTTTTTCTAGTGTCACTGAATGATAATGAAAGGACACGTCTGCCTTTACATCAAGATCTATAACTCGGGTAGGAGTAATTTTGTTTCTAAAGATTGGAAAATATCACTGTCCTTCCAGCCTGTTTTTCTTGTGATTAAAATGTCATTCTCAGTAAACAAATAAACAAGATAGCTTGTGAGCTGTGCGATCTTTGAATTGTACTTCAGAGGTCACCCAAAAGTCTTTGTGAATAAATGAAAATCTCATCTTAGATTTATGAGAGGGGCGTTTAAGTTCAGCACTCAGTACTACTGCTAAGTTATCAAATCAGTAACTATTTGTAGCTCTTGGTTTAGAAACTGACTTATGCTTTAATTCAAAGACATCTAGAAACAACATGTGAAATGCAACACTTTTATTAGAATTAGAAGCTCATCCAATTTCCTGGCGCTGCAATCTAGGTAGTCTTCACGTATCTCATCAGAGGAAAAAGAAAGAAAACTAAAATAATGACAGGATAGCAAACCTACGAACAAGGGAAATAAAAAGAAAGCAAGTAAAACAAGTGAACAACAGAAGGGTTGCGAATTACAGGGGAAGCTGGTAGCAACCGCTATATTTAGGCTGCCTATCACTCCCTGTTACGAAAGATGCTTCTTAGTAAAAGGTCACAAGCATCAGCACTTCCACTTACTGCAGCAGGCCTTTGAAATTCAGCAGGACTAAAAAGCCTTCAGGCTCAAGAAGTACTTTTGCTTTGTCCCAGGAAACTCCAATCCGGTTTAGCTGAGTTCTCAAGCCATCACCACCCTCCTTCCCTTTCTCAGGCTGCTCAGGATCACACACCTCCAAAAGAATAGCGCTCCCTCCCCTCCAAGAGCTGTGCCCTCTCCAGACAGCCCTGTACGCCGCATGGACTATAGGTGGGAAAGTGCAGGAGCAGACTTAGGTCTTCCAAACATTTCCCAACCATCTTTCCAAAACATAGCCCTGCTGGCCGTGCTCCTTGCTTCTTGGCCGTCGTATGCAACAGGAGAACCGCAACATGAGGGACACCACAGGAAAGGCCTTCTCTTTCCTGAACAAACCTTTGATCCCTGCCTGTCCCCACAGGTCCTCTCCAGTCAGTTCAGACCTTCTCTCACTTCAGAGTTGTGTATCCATCTCTAACTCAAGTGGTTTTAATATGTGGAGCAGTACTGAAAAATCATGATCAAAACCCTGATAAAGATGGATAAGGGAATTATTACCAATGCCTGTAATGGCAATAATTTTTTCTTAACCTTTCCAATTTTTTTTAAAGATGTTGCATATAAAAATCTACATAAAGCAGCACTATTTAGCTTGTAAAATTCAGCATCCGAGAAAGATAAGCAATGCCAGATTTATATGGCACTATTTCAGCCCTTTTGTGAATATTTATCAAAAGTCTTGATCAAGTATCACCTTCTGCACATCTGAATCCAACTCCTTAATAATCTAAAACAAGCTTATAAAACCAAAAACACACTCCAATCATATTTTCAAGCTCTTCTCCACAACCAGAAAGGATTACTATTAAAATGACTTCTTACTCATAATCAGGTGACTGAAGAAGCCGTCATTTTGAGAACTACATCAAATATTAAGAATTTAGCTGTAAAATCAGCAGAGATTATAATAATGGACATTTTGGGGAGAGGCGGCATGCTAACTTTCCACTCTGTGCCAAGTCACTAAAGAAAATCTTTCCAAAAGATTACATTCAAAAGAGAAGAGATTATACAGATTATATTGCACAGGACTGGTATTTCCCACCTTTCCCGTCTTTGAGTTTGCAAGTGTTCTTTTTAGGGTGCTCTCACTGCTTTTGACACATTGACGATCCCATACAGGAAAAGGCCCATGTTTTTAAAGCAATGATTATTATTCACGTATTTAAACCCAAATTCGATAATTGCATTCCAACTCTGGCAGCATCTAAAGAGTTGAAGACATCACATACGCCCAGGCTTGCCCCTTCTGCCCTCGCACTGAACTGCTTCAAAATGTAAATGTACTGCTCAGCTGCTGACTTGCAAAACGCTCCTCACAGGAACTCCTTCCTGATGTGGCAAACACATTCAAACTTCTCACAAAATTCAGGGTTTTCTCCTTTGAAAACAAAGCTGAGCATTAACTGCTTTTGTTTCATGCTGTGGCCTAGTGCCCAGGCCTCCCTAGGAAACAGCTGTCCCTGGGAAGCTATCTCTCTGGCTGAGGGGCATTCAGAGCTACCTTCCAGGAAAAAACCTTGGGCATCCACCTACCGGCTGCTGCAAGCGGACCTGTGGCTTCCACCCTTCCTGCTGAAGGCAGCTAGCTCCTGCAAAGCACGTGCCTACTCCCCGTCCTGCATTTAGACCCAACTGACTAAAGCAGGATTTTGGATTCCGTTCCCAAGGCCAGGCACTTATGAACTGAATGTTGAATAGCCCTATGATGTGTTGCTTGAGTCCTTCATTGCCATTGGTCCAACATGGAAAAGTTAAACTCTGATCGTACTTAAAAATCTCTACAGAGAGAGGTAATCACTGTTATAGTTTGGGCTGAAAGCGGGTGTTCTTTTTTCTCCATTTTACACTCAAGGGGAAAAAGAAACCTCAAATCAACATCACTGCATTTGATGCCTCAGAGATTTTACAAGCAGAATATGCTATAGTGGCACTTTTTTTATTATTATTTTCAATTATGCTTTTGGAGCTTTGTACAAATCCTTTTACTAGCTATCTAAATGTTTGTATTAAAGGCCAGGAAGGAAGCTGAGTTTGAATGTAACACATTAGCACCCTCAGGCCACTGGTTAATCTAGTAATCAGCCATGTGGATGCCTATAGAAATTAATTATAATGGTAGGAAGCTCCATTCTCAAAGTTGAATGCTCAATTATCCATCACAGCTGCTTTATAATTCAGGCTTCCAAAGCTGGCAATTCTTACACAGCTATTCAAGCAAAGGAAAATAGTAAAGGTCATGTAACTAAACATTAGAGATGCTGTATTTATTATTCCTAAAATCAATGCAAAGCAACTACAGAATACAACACATTAATTTTCTATATTAACCTTGTTTGCTTTCAGCTCCTTGAGGAGGTGATTTGGTTCCGTACACCTCAGAATTTCTGCTTAAAATGGGTCTTATTTAAACGGCATGTTATGTAGACCAAACCTCTGTATATAGACCAGGGCAAGGTTGGCTGTTGTGTTGCATCCTGCCGTCTCTTGCCACTGGCAGGGGGTCAGGAATACTCTCCTTGCAGAGGAGCGCCCCAAGAGGAAAAAACGAACTACCACCATGAAATCTCCTTCAAATACCGACATATTGTTTCACTTGGTTTCCGAACTGTTTGAAGATCCCCTTGCAGAAGTTCTGGAAGCTATTTAAAATTGGCTTTTTGGAGTCAACCGAGTCCTACATCCTAAACATGACAGCTGTTGCTGAAGCAAGTCAGCAGAGACTGTGGCTTGACTGTGTTCCTCAGACTTGAGGCACATGCATTTTCTCCTGCCTCAATTCTTCCCTACTTGCTCTGTTAGCACAGCACTGTGAGATAACAGTGGGAGTCTCCTGGCGAACTGGTTACTGCTTAATTGAGACATAAGTACCAGATAACACAGGGGCTAGACAAAGAGCCAGCTTTAATCAGAAATTGCCCTCTCTTTCTTCAAGAGATCTCCCAGTGTGGAAGAATTAGCACTGCTAATTGACATTGTAAGCAAACATATTTGCTTACAGTTTTTATACAGATTGAGGGAAGCCTGGACAGAAGGGGGGTGGGGGGAGAGAAGGCAAAGAACTAGCAAGTTCCAGCAACACTGAAGGAAAGCAGCCTCTGTCTAAAGCAGCAACAGCAGCAGCACGGAGTATCAAATGTACAGAGCAGAAAAGCACCAGTTCCAAAACCAGGTACATCCTGAAAAGCAAAAGGTGCCAGGAATCCCACTCAATTAAATACAAAAAGAACACTGGCAAAACATGACAGGAATGACACATGGTGAAGAGAAGAACTGAAGTCCTATGTCTGGCCAATCCCACCGCAGTCCTCCCTGCGCTTCTGCATCTTCCGCCCCAGTGGCTCAAGGACCCAAGTGTATTCGAACCACATGGTAAATATGTTAGTATAAGGCATCAGGTCCCTGTCCACATTACTGACACAAAAATAGGTCCAGAGTCTGCAGCATGACTCCATTTTGAAAATACAGCCAGGATCTTAGACATGAATTTGTTCATTCTTTTGGGTTTTTTTTTTTGTTTGTTTGTTTTAAATATATTGAAGCCTTGCTCAAGGTTTCCCTCTGCACTGTGAAATGAAACCAGTTAAGTGGACAGCCCCAGTAACTGCTTCAGTCCCCTGGCAAGGCTCCATCTGCAGAACAGATCAGATCAGACTCTGTACTGCTCCAAGAAGGGCACTATCAACAAAAGATCCAAGTGGGATACAAATATGGGGGAACAAGCAGCTTTCCATTACATCTGCCATACAGTACTCATGTATAACAATGGACTGACAATCACAGAATGGTAGGGGTTGGAAGGGACCTTTGGAGATCATCTAGTCCAACCCCCCCTGGCTAAAGCAGGTTCACCTACAGCAGGTTGGACAGGAATGCATCCAGGTGGGTTTTGAATATCTCCAGAGAAGGAAACTCCACAATCTCTGGGCAGCCTGTTCCAGTTCTCTGTTACCCTCAAAGTAAAGAAGTTTTTCCTCATGTTGAGGTGGAATTTCCTGTGTTCTAGCTTGTGCCCGTTTGCCCTTGTCCTGTCACCGGGCTCCACTCCAGGTGCGGCCTCGCCAGGGCTGAGTAGAGGGGGATGAAAATCTCCCTTGACCTGCTGGCCATGCTCTTTTTAATGCCCCCCAGGAGACCACTGGCTTTCTTGGCCACAAGGGCACATTTCTGCCTTGTGGTCAACCTGTTGTCCACCAGGACTCCCAGGTCTCTCTCTGCAGAGCTGCTTTCCAGCAGGTCAGCCCCTAACCTGTACTGGTGTATGGGGTTATTCCTCCCTAGGTGCAGGACCCTACACTTGCTCTTGTGTTCTAGTTCCTGCCCTTGCCGTTCTTTAGGTTCCTCTCTGCCAAACTCTCCAGCCTGTCTAGGTCTCACTGTATGGCGGCACAGCCTTCTGGTGTGTCATCCACTCCTCCCAGTTGTGTATCATCAGCAAACTTGCTGAGGGTACACTCTGTCCCCTCATCCAGGCCGTTGATGAATATATTGAACAATGAACTGTGGCAATAACCCCCACACCAGAAATACCACAGAATGTAGAAAAACTTCAACATAAATACTTTATTTTTTTTACTCTGTTACTAGCTGGACATTCATATTGCAGTGCAATCCTGTTGCAAACAGTTTAGTTTGCAATAAACTGTAGTTCAATACAAGCAACCAGAAAAAGACACATCACTTAATCTTATGCAGGCCTTATTAGAGTAAGCAGTTTAAAATATCATTACACATGGTAGAAAATAACAATCTAAGCAGAAGCTTACCAAAGAAAAATAGAAAACATCGGTAGAGTGAGATCAACTGTAGGCTGTGTAACGCCTTATAAAATGCCCAACAAATATGATACAAGATGTATAGAATAGATGCATCCCTTTGAAGGGACATCTGGAGTCCAGGCCAGCTACCGCCCTAGCAACCTGTTCCACTAGGCACTACGGTCTCTCAGGTCATGCCTAAGGGTCAAAAAAGACAGTCTGTCTTCCAGGCACTCTGAACGCTCTTTGCTTCTGCAAGTGTTCAGGAATTTAGGAATAACTGCCTAGACTGCACATGCTCAGATGCAGTTGTTAGGGTCACGGTAAGGAGGAAGGGCTGTCTGACAGCCGGGAAGCAGGACAGCTCAGGACTCTAAGAAATGTCAAACACCCCTTCATACTTCTGGAAGTTCGGCGATCTTCCCGCGTGAACTCTTTATAAAAATCAACCTCACCTGCGTAACAGTTAGTGAGGTTTTTTAATATAAAAAGACACAAAAAGGAAGATGGGTCAGTTTGAATGTTTTCGTGGTTTGGCCTCAGCCAGCAACAAAGAGCCACACAGCCGCTCGCTCGACTCCCACAGCCGTGGGAAAAATCGGCAGAAAAAGGCAAAACTCGTGGGTTGAAATAGTGTAATTTAACAGAACATCCAAAGGGAAGAAGAAAGAAAAACAATAACACCGATGAAAGAATACAAGAACGCGGTTACAGTACCGCCGCGCAGCGCACCGACCGGACCCGCACGGCCGCAGCCCGCCCCCGAGTGGCGACTGCCCCCCCCTCCCCGGCTCGCGCCCCTTATCGCTGGGCACGGGGCACGTGGGATGGAATACCTGCCTCCCCTGCCGGCTCCTCGGGGAAACTAACCCCATCCATGCCGGAACCAGGACAGATGTTTAAGCTGAAGCGGGAAATAAGCTGACACAAACTTAGCGCTACGTGCCAGGCAGTAGGACATAAACAGCCTGCCAAGCAAAGACGTGAGAATGAGACGGCAACGCTTTGCACCAGGTATGTACCTCCCTCTCTCATACTAGTCAAGTTTCACATGCTTCTCCCATCTCTAGGTGCCAAGTCTGGTCTATGCTGCACCTGGCTTGGCTGGGGTGGGAGAGCATACAGTCAAGTGTACATCCTGGTACAGAGAAAGGCATTCCTGAAAACCAGGTCAACTCCTAGCCCTAGAAAAGGAATGAATCGGGGCTGTTTAAACACACTTCATTCTGAGGACCAAATCCCGTCCCCCTCCAACACAGACAGGGAGTTTGGCAAGACTGCTGACCTTTTTGAACGCTTGTTGAACAATCCAGCCTACCTTGTACACACCAGGTTGCCAGGCTGTAACTCTATGCTCAGAACCTGCATTAGCTCTCTGGGTACCAGGATGAGATACCTCATTCCCCAAGCTCTAACAGTGTGTTTCCTATCAACTATATTAAGGAATCAATGTTGCCGAGTCCTTCAAAGGAACCCTTCAGAAAGGAAAACTGCAACATTGCCCTTCTCCCTTCCGGCCTCACTGGAGAGAAGATCTAGAAGTACTTCTCTCAGTTTCCATCTGTAGATTTAAAGGAACAGGACAGAGATCCTCCCATTTTCTGTCCTTTTACAATTTAAATATTTAAATTACTAAATGAGAATATTTAAGAGGTTCCTCAGTGGGGAAGATGGATGGGAGAAAGCTTTGAACAGAAAATAATGAAAGAAAAGGTCTTACCACTGATTCTCTCATCTTTTCTGGGAGTGGATCTGCTGATGAATCTTCAAACTGTTGACGTAGAAAGTGAGGAACATATTTACATTGAATAAGGGACCTATTAAAAAAAAACAACTAGTTAGGGTACTTCTGAACATGTCTAACATGAATATTCCTGCGGGACAGAGGAGGAGGAACAAACTGCCTCAGATTTCCTTCCTCGTGTATGCAGTAGCTATCTTATCTCTGTATATCTGGAGATTGACACAAACCAGCTCTAGCTGTGATCAGGGCAGAACTTCCTTGTCAAAATGTTAAGGAGTCTCAGCAGTCCAATCAATGTGAATCAGCCAGAGGGTACTGTTCCATTCATGCCTCTTATTAAAGTTTCAGCTAAGCTGAAACCACTATGGGAGCTGTTTAGACCCACATTAGAAAGGCCAAAGCAGCTATTTCTGTATAAATTGTATATCAATTCTCAGTTCAAGATTTATGTGTTACCTCCTCCTCCATCTTGAAGTTTATGGCACAGGCCATCCCTTAAATACTGTTTCCAGTCTCCTTAACTTCCTTTAATTAAGTTCAGAGCTGTTAAAAAAAAATAATCTTAAACCTTTTCTAAGGATTATACATTTTAATCATGATTGCACAATAAACATTTGATGGTGTACACATATTTGAATCTTAAGATATTTAACAACCATTTCAGCTGCTGAAAAATTGATTAAGAACGTTATGAAATCGATAGCTAAATTTAAAATGTTATTAATGGTTTAATATCACTTCCTTAAAACAAAAGTTTTAAGGAAAGACAAGTTTCTGTTTTATTAAAGAAGTTAATGAACTGGTGTATCCTTCCCGGGGAGTGGGAGAGTAGAATACATTTAAATTACTTCAAAATTGAAAGAGCTCACACTTCCATGCTGATTTGCAATTTACCTGTGTAGATTTTACTCCAAGGCTAAACAAATCTTCCCGATACAGCACACAGCTTCATTTCCTTCCATACTGTAGCAGCCAGTGAACTACACATTAGCTACACAAAGTTTGATTGATGTGTAACTTACATCGGTGCCAGACACAGTAGACTTTGGATAAAGTTAACGGCAATAGATATAAGCAGTTCTTGTTGCTTTGCCACATCAGAACCTTGTAATGTATAAATATCAGATTACCTGAATCTTCTGGATGATAAAGAAAGAATTTCTTAAGCCTTCACTAAGATTTACTGGGATGCCATATTTCTACTAGTGTCCTATATCCTTTCCTTCCTCATCAGAATCCTCGTTTTCCCAAGTTTCTCTCCTCAAATATGATCTTGAATGGCGTAAAAAGCCCTCCACTTCCCCTCACCCTCTCCTCATTACAGAATTGTGCGCCCAACTACCCTGACTTACCACACGCCTAGTACAATCTTCATACACTGAAGAGCTTCACCTCAAGACAAGCGCAACGCACCTCATGAATCAAAGGAAAGAACCTGGGGCTTTCCTCACAGGCCCTCTGCACTGTTCTAGGATAAGCCTGAGCTGTCTGTCAAACAGAATGTCAGCTGGCACAATTATACAAGCTGCACAAAACCCCTTTTCGTGCTTAATCCCACAGCCATATACATAGATTCCCAGCTGCTTGTGGTCCACTGCAGCCCCCATGACAGCCATATAGCACAGTTCCCACACATGAAAACTCCTGTCTGTCGCCCCTGAGGTATGGATCTACAGGCCTCTCTCATGTTACCTCAACCTGCAGATGACAACGTTGGGGACTGGATCTCCCTTGTTCTCAATGGCAGCTCTTAATACACACTACCTTTCCTCAGGTACCTTTAGCAGACTGTGTCAGAGCAGAGAAGAAAGAAGTTAATGCCAGGGAGGCATAGCCTACTGACAGCGGCCCTCAGCAAGAGCTGGAATTGAGCCATCTTCCCAGCACATCAAACACCCTTTCTCCTTGCCACGGTGCCGCCCAACGAACATCCTGCAGCTGCAGTAGCCCGAGAGCCCCCTCAACTAAATCGCTATCCTGCAACATGGCAAGCACACAATTTCCCAGAGGGTGAAATCTGCTTCAGAGAATTTGGACAGTGGTGTTTAAAGAGCACCAGCCTTACTGGTAATCTGACTGCAGCACTTCATTTATTTACAGGACTGATACCAACCGGGCAGACACGGTGAGGAACTTCCCCCTCACCACAGTATACTTTTGGGAGACAGTCTGTGCGGTTCTGAAACCCAGGCATCACTCTGGTTGTGTGCTGTACAGAGCAATCAATAAATAACATTTGCAGGCAACTTACATCAGTACAGATGGGTCACTGCTTTGTCTGCTGAGGTGATAAGAAAGTGCAACTAGCAGACCACAGAAAGCAGAGAACAGCGCTGGAATGTGTTGTGCATCCCAGGGTTCCTGAACAGGAGGACAGAAAGCAGAGTATTTGTAAGTTAGGAATGCAGAACTTAATTTTCTTATTTTTCTCTTTCTTTTTTTTTTTTTTTTTCTTCTTAAAGTAGGCTAAGCCATACATGCAGTGTTAAACGCACAGCACCTAAATTTGTACACCATCTACCAAGGACTGAAAATCCTTTTTCATATCAAAGTTTATTATTGTCAAAAAGACTGAGATTAGAGGCATGTTTTGTGATCATATTATGTAATTCCTCTATAATCGGCAATTAGCTAGAAAACCACACGAAAGGCAGGTTTTCCTTCCTCTTTAATGAAACACTAGAGGCAAATTCTCATTAAAATGAGATGCAAGTGAAATGAACTACACTGCGTTTGTCTAAACTCTAAATTGATATGTAGTTACTTGACCTGTGGCCAGACTGCGTTACAACAAATGCCAATGTCATCTAAATCAGGCAGTGTGGTACAGTTCTGGCATGGCATCTCACTCTGAAATCTTTCTGCTGCTTTGCCCATTACATCCAGGCCCTGCCTGGATGGTAGCACAGTGGAGAGGGAGAGCTCTCACCACTATACATGACATCTCCCTGTAGGGAAAGAAATTGAGAATTTACACACTCGCCAGCACACTCTGAGCATAACCAAGATGAGAAAGTGTCTCTGGGTGACTTAAACAGCTAAAATTGGCTAGAAATAATAAAAGAAAGAACATGAAGCTTAAGAAAGTTGTGGAGGCCTCATCCCTGGAAGTGTTCAAGGCCAGGCTGGATGGGGCTTTGAGCAACCTGTTCTAGTGGAAGGCGTCTCTGGCCGTGGCAGGGGGGTTGGAACTCGATGATCTTCAAAGTCCCTTTCAACTCTAAACATTCTATGATTCTATGGTCACCTATGAAGATCACCTTCACCTGTGGAGTTCTCAGCTACAAATTAGGGATCCCAAGACATACTTGCTAGCCTGGCTGTAAAAGGACACAAATTTTGGCTGTGAAGGACACAGAAACCATTTCACTTATTAGGCTTGTTCAGTGCCTCCACACAACTTCTACCTGATCAAGCAAATGTGAGGTTAGCAGATCCTGATATCAGAGCACTTTCCGGGTAAGTTTTGCAAGGCAATGCTCGTAGGACCCGTGAAACTTTAAGCCTTGTTCAGCTAGCACAAACAAGGCATCTTCTGCAGTATGTATTTTGTTTGAAAAACTTCACAACTTGTACAGGACCGATATTTTCAGAGAATAAGGTGGTTTTAGTCTTGTTTTACCCAGTGATATGCACGGTTTCTTAGCAAAGCTGGTCCACATTAGGGAAGATTTCATTTCTTTCAAGGGCAATGAATACCTGGGTAAGACAAACTAATTTGTTGTTAAGGGACAAACCATCTTCTGCAACATGAGGTTTCTTTGGAATTTAATGATGAAATTCCCATTATCCTAAGAACTGGTATCACAGAAGTGAAGTTTTAATTCCAAGAATCACCTTCCCCTCATCATACTACTGATCACAAAGATGAAAGAAAGAAGTGTTTAGTACTATCAAAAAATCCTACTTGAAACAGTCATTACAAACAAAAGGGAGAGTTACATCGTACTACAGAATTAATCCAGCACCATTTGTTTAACAAGTTAAACTTTGCTATCCGGTTCCAGTCTTCATTTCATTGTTTCCACTTTTGGGGCCAAATACAATTTGGGTTAACTTTTCCCATGCTTAGTCTCAGGTATGAAATTCACATTCTTCAAAACACTGAAGAACACTGATTGGAGTCAAAATGTTCTGAAAATGGCTGAATCACAGCCCATCCAAATATCCATTGCATTTCCAGGGCAATACAACTGCATACAGATCCACCCAGCAGCTTCTAGTGCATGACTGCCCCTTCACTCTGCACCTTATTTCCAAAGGAAAATACTATAAAAAGCCCAGCAATATACCTGGGTATTGAAATGTATCAGTAGCCAGTTTGACGATATCACCCTGTTTCTACTGTAAAACTGCCCAAGGCTGATTCCTCATGTTAATGTCTCTGAAACTCTTCTGTATTTTCTGTATATTACACACAGCTTCTGCATTTGGCTGGGCTGTGCTCCAGTTCCAAAGTGTCATTGTCCCCTCAAAACTCAGCTGTCAGGGAGCCAGGAAGCCAGGCAGGACAGGCATCAATATTTGCTATGTGCCTGGAGCACAGGATATTCCAGAATAATAATGCTACACGATGTTGTACAACAGATGAGAATGAACAAAGGTGTAATTTCTCAAGCATCAGTGTGATGTACACTGCTCCATTTTGTCATTTTCCTCCCCCACTAATGATGCTTGGTAGAGCTTTAAATTAAAAAGATGAAAAAAAACAATATAGCTGATAATTGGACAATGATTCTTCTCAGTGGGAAAACAGGAATGACAGGTTTTAGTCTTGGAAGCTGGTATTATCTGTCATACTAGGCAGGGAGTTTGACTTCCTAACTTTACCTTATTTGATTGAGGTGACATGTAGTGCTTTTATATACAGTTTTGACTTTGATGCAGACACTAATGTAGTCACTTTAAAAACAAGTGAAATGGACTTACAGGGTTAAGGATGAAAGCGATGAGTTACAACAGACCCAGAAGTTGGGGTGGTGCTGGTGTTCCTGTTCAACCATAGAATCACCTAATCCCAAAACAACCCACTAGAAAGGAAGATAAAGGTGTCTTTGAACTTACAAGCCTTTTACCACTGGTAAAGGTGGGGAGGTAAATGTATTTTTAAAAAGCGGTGAGAGTAGTTTTCTGTCCTACGTTATTTATCCTTCTTGCTTCTTTCTTCCTTAAAAAAAAAAATAAATGCACGTAGCAAACTCTTATCTTTCAAAGACATGCTAAAATAAATCATATCTCCTACTCCAGAGACAAAAAGTGCTCTGAACACAGCAGAACCATTGTGGTAAGTAGAAATTCTTGATATCTTTTGTTTTGTTTTGTTTTAACAGAATATTCCTCTCAACCCAAGAACATCACAGATTGCTGCAGTCTTAGTGTCACTGAAGGTGTTGGAACACATTACCCAGGGCAGTGGTGGAGTCCTCATCCCTGGAGGTATTTAAGGGTCGTGTAGATATAGTGCTCAGGTACATGGTTTAGTGGTGAGTGGTGGGCTTGTCAGTGTTAGGTTGTTGATTGGACTACATGATCTTACAGGTCTTTTCCAATCTAGGAGATTCTGTGTTTGCATACTGACTGGCTTTTTAAATGTGGAGACAAACTCCAGTTGCTCTTCACAAAGAACAGATACCACCTCATTTTCCATTCTCGTTATTTCATCATTATGCAACCCTTTTTTTTGGGGGGGGGACGGGGGGGGGACACGGACACGGATGGGGATTGGGGGTGTCTTTCTCCTTACTTCCACTCCCTGGCGGCTTCATCATAGATCTATGTCGTTGCGCACATCAAACAGTATGCAGGACAGCTGTTGAGAGTCAGCCATTCACATGTGTGATGGTAAATTGAAAGAAATACTATTATCCTATTTCTGAACATATAAAAACTTTCTGATTGAGACTGTAAAAGGGAATCCCCCCTCCCCAAAGGTATGAGAAAATGGTAACAAGAACTTGTTCTCTACAAGCTTAACTATATTACCACAGATACTTGTTTTCAGTGAACACTGATGACCAGGAAATGTGAATTATTCATGGCCCCTGTGTTACACTGGTTACATACAAATTCTAGGGAGAGCCTTATCTTCCCATCATCCATGGAAAACAAAACATTACTCTCCCAGAAGAGCTCCAAAACCCAACAAGTGAAAAGCTACCAGAATACAGATATCACTACCCATTCTGAGCAATGTTGTCTCTGTTTCTCTGCACTCCCAACTGTTATCTGTGACTGGATTTTCATTGCGGAAATTTAAAATCTGGAAGGATGAGACTGATGTAGGTCTATGCATATGTGTGCACACACCACCTTACACAACAGGGTCCCGGTCTGTGATTAGGATTCCTCGGATAGAGAGCAAGATGAGCAACAACTTCAGGCAGGGGCCATCAATACTCATGTTTCACATAATGGTAAATTTATCCTAAACAAGAATTACAGATTTCTACATTCCTATACAGTGACATATTTCTACAAGAGTAACTCTGGGCTATATATCACATTCTGCAGACATAATTCATTTTTTCTGTTATATCTAGACAATAAGTTCATATTATGCACACAGGAAACTAAGAGCATAACTACTGAAGTTATGACTGAAATGCAAGTCTGACTATGGCTGCAAACATCGCTCACTGAAACGCGTGATATGCAACAATTCTCGGGGGTCTCTTAATTGCAAAGTACATAAAATTGATGAGCCTTGTCTTCAAACCTCCAACAGGGCTGGAAGTATTTTATGCTGTAGAAGCAAAGCTGTCTAATAATCCTATATGTCTATTTTTGGTCACTTACACATTCGGGAATTCTGTTTATACGCATGGGCCCATTCAGTGGTGTTTAGAAATTTATTTGGGCAGGCTTAGCAGACTGAGGGAGAGGTATGCTTGCAATTCTTCCCCATTATAAAACCCTAAGACAAATATTTCAACATCACTATACACAGATGAAGCCTGCGTCATTGAAAACAGGAATCAAGAAGCATTGTTATTCTGATTAATGAGTTTTGAAACTCATTAAATGACAAACCAAACTACATCAATGTGAGCTGAGAATGGTTTAAAATACACACAGGATTTTTGGTAACTGTCCACTGACAAATAAGTTACCAGAAAATACTTTCTTCAGGTGTAAGGTAATAGAAACTATATAACTTTCATTAAAAAGGAAAAATGCACTTACACAGAGCTGGAGGAGGCAGCTGTGCCACATATGAACATATTCACATCAGTTTAATTTTTCTGACCCAAGTCCAAAATCTGAAATTTTTCCAGGCTGATTAAAATAAACCGCAAGTTCCTTAAGCAGTTAAAAAAAAAAAAAAAAAAAAAAAAAAAAAAAAACAGGCAAAAAAAAAACCCAGCTGGATGACAAATAATTAACTGGGTCTGGGTAAGTTTCAAATCCAAACCAGCTGATTGGAACAGAAGGCAGAAGAGGAGGACTGACTAATTCCAGAAACCTTTGAGAATGTGCTCTTCTGCCCCACAGCAAAGCACTGATGCGCTGGAATGCTAAAGACTGATATCAAGATGGCTAAATTCCAGACTGAATATTTGTGGAAAAAGTAGGAGGCCATACCTGACTTTTTTTTTTTTTTTTTAAAATATCTGTTAAATATTTGGGCACAGACCACAAACCAGATGGAGCAGAAGACAAAAATAAGCACATCAGGCAATTCTAGTCAAGTGAAAAAGATGGCACAGAAGTTCCTGTGTCTCCAATCTGAACATAAAACCACCTCCTCCAGGAAAAACAGATAACCCTTTCATATATCAAAGGTAAGGTAGCTATTAGAGCTGCCAATTTCTGTTCAAGATTACAGGACTGAAGCTGAGATCAGAAATAAAGCCAGGCTGAAGTGAACACAGGTAATTTTAAACTAAACTCAGTTACCCAATAGCTTCAAAAAAGTAGCGAGCTGAGAAATTGCTGCTATTAGATGTAACAATCCAAGGAATGACCAAGAGAGGTGATAAAACCTAGTTTAGGTTTTAGAGCTTTTTATTAAACAAAAGTAAATGAAAGTTCATAGAGGACCTGGAAAGACTGGATAAGGAGTGATGATATCATTAACTGAAGCTCTGGGAGATAAAGTAAATCTCAAAGCAAGCAGGAAAAACTCAAGTCTTTGCACTTCAGAAGCTGAGACATTTATCTTCTCTCATCTGAAATCAAGTTCACTGTACTGTTGTATTTAAGCCTGGATAAGCAGCTAGTGTCACATCACTTATGACGGGGATGTGTCATGGCATAAGGTGCATGAAGAGCTGCTTCACAGCATCTGAAAGCTGTAGCCAAACCACCTTTGCATCACTGGAATAACGTGACTGTAAACCAAAAATCTATCCAGGTGACTTTGCATCATCACCAGAGGGAACAACTTCTGTTGACCAGCTATGTCAGACAGCCACTTGAAAACCTGCTCCACTCACAACACGCTCCTTTGCCTGACAACAGTGATGAACAGTGTCCTGTCTATCAGTCCTCAAGGCCTCAAACACATGGACAGAAACCTGGAATTCCAGCTATTTTGTGTTTTGGGGTTTTCTGGAGAAATCATCTGTTATAATTTTAAATGCAATACTCTACTTCCTACTGTGAGCAATTTTGTGTTTTCTTTTTTATTTTTTAAATTGAGCACTTTAAACAAAAAGAAAACTGATCAGTCCAGCAGTAGCACCACCAGAGGAGATCCTGACAAAACGCAGACCCACAGTTCCTCCACA
The DNA here is from genome assembly GCF_965231255.1 of Vanellus vanellus. Lineage (NCBI taxonomy): Eukaryota > Metazoa > Chordata > Aves > Charadriiformes > Charadriidae > Vanellus > Vanellus vanellus. The sequence continues at coordinate 46,084,501 of NC_138907.1, read as the reverse complement.
CAAACAGCAAGCAAAGGCAAAGCTGCTGAGGAGCACTCTGAGGCTGGGGCTGGGGGGGCAGCAGGGGGAGGACACACACCGATCACTTGGCCACAGCAGGTGGGACCCCTTTGCTTCTCTGTCACCTCCAAACAATGTGTTCTTGTGTCTTCTCCAAATGTCTGAGTCACACAACTCAAACATAGGTCTCCTCATCAGGCGATATGTTTGCGCTTGGCCTTGTAACAGACTGTCCCTTATTTTAGTTGCATGGAAAATGCATGTTTGGTCACATAACACCCTGTGTCCACCAGCTGAGCCATATGCAGCCACCCACCAAAACACATCATATGCTTCTGACCAAGTCCTGTGATGGGACACGTAAGCAGCCTGCCACAGCATCCAACCTGCACGTTCACTGTTAGCACAAGACTAGATATCTGTCCATCCTCTTTTAGGCGATATGTGCATTTTAGCCATGACAGAAACATTTCTGGTCACGCGATGGCAAAGATGCTGCAAGGTCATTCAGAAAGAGTGGTAGGGCCAGATGAACTCATTGGGCACACCAAATTTTGTCTGCAGATCATAGGATGAACTCTTAATCGAGAATACTGTATAATAATTTTCCTCAGGCAACTTACCTGAACAAAAATCAATGACAATTATTAAGTGAAACTAATGATATGTCTGTACTGCAGCTGCTTTTTCATAGAGACTCACAGTTGGTTTTGTACAACATAATTCAACAGCAAAATGAGTCTGGAAGAGGCACAGGATTTCAGCACAGGCCTATTTGTCTCAATTCTCAGAGCTTATATTTGCATGTTGATAGTTAACTTGAGTACTTACACTGTTTTGTAGACATACCCCAAAACAATTGCTCAATCCTTACTTTTCTAATTTTTCTAAAATTGGAGTTCTAGAACAAAGGATTAATTGCCATGATTTTGCTATTCTAAAATAATTTCAAAATTTGACAGCAACTAAATCAAACTGTTGTACATACATTTATATATAGTTTCTGTTCAAAAAATGAACAAGAAAAACTCATTGAAGAGCACAAATCTATTATAAAATTAACTTTGTTTATTTTAATAAAAAAATCATGTGGTAAATTAATTATTGTTCTAATGAACTTCTTCAGGAATAATATCCTTCCTTTTGGAATAATTAACATACACAGAGAAATGAGGCTATACTATTTCACCCTGCAAGATGGTTACAACACAAGAACCACTTCAGGAAGAAGAGGCTCAAGCCTGATACTGCTGGAATGGGTCTTCAGCCTGGGCATTCAATGTGAGCAATTGTTCATCAGTAAAAACCACACAACCGCTTAGACATCCACTCTCCTCTGCAATTTCTTTCAGGAAATAGAACTCTGCTAGTTACACCTGCTGAGCTATAAGGTGTTCTGCCAATAAACAGAGTTACATTTGCGGATGCTCCATTTCAGCCAAGAAATACGCTCTGCAACCCAGAAATCCTGTGCCAGAGAGAATCTGTCATGTTTCCCTGCCCTGAATCTTTTTGATTGTGGTAATTTTTTTACCTCCATAAATACTGAAAATTTTGCTCTGTTGGTTTTTCCAAACTGACTAAAAGTGAAAAGAGTAAAATAAAAACAAAAAATAAAGAATAGCTGTAAAGTGCAAGCGTGGACGAGATGCTATTTCTATCTTGAAGAAAACAATGTACTTATCACTGTTGTGCAAACACCTCAATGGAACAGTTTTAAGTCAAACCCTGCAATTTCTAGTGCACAAAAAATGCAAACCTTAATTTGATTGGGATAAGAAGTTGTTGCTCACTACATATCAAAGCAGTTCTAGTTTCTGAGAAAAATATTAGACTACCTTTCACAGTGGTCCCTATTCAGGATCAGATTCTTCTCTTACATTTAAGCTGATTCCTACTCCTCCTCTACCAACCAAAGAATAAGTCTGACAGAATCTTTTTCTTGCAATGTTACAGACAACAGTCCAAAAGGAAAAAAAAAATCTCTGGACCTGACTTAGGAACAAGGAGGGTTAACACAAGTGCTTATTTCATAAATTCTAGAAGAAAAAAAAAGTATGAAATTTCAAGCGCCCCAGTAGACTGAGATTATGAGCTGAAGCAAGTGGAATCATCTTTACATGCTTTAAATTAACCTCCTCAGAAGTGCCTTCACAAGAACAGTGCCATAAAAATTCAAATTAACTGTAATTTCTGTGTGAACAGAAAGTCTGCACTTAATATTGGTAATTTACAACAGATATCTTGTAAATCTTTCACAGCACTCTACAACTTCAGGGTAGCATTAAAAGCATATTTCTAAGCAGTTTGAAGTCTAATCCATGAGGAGATTGCTTATCTAGAAAGCCACCTGCATGCTGTAATTTAAAGTATTATGCTGAGAAAGGAGTCTATAGAATATTTTAAGAGGCTTTTCTTTAATACTGTTTACAAAACTATTTTTTAAAGTATCCATCACACAACTTCCCTACCCTCAACTAGTGAATAGTCTTCTGCTAACCTTAGTGGAAAAAAATGTCGTTTCCACAGATATTTGCCTGTTGAATAGTGGTTTAACTCAATTCCTCCCTTCCATATGGCTCTTTCCATTTTTGTCGTTGTTTCTCCCCCCTTTACAGATTTTTCTCACTCTGTTCATCCTCACAGAGACCCATCTTCTGCATCCCAGGTGCCAGTTTCCAAATCATTAATATAGCCAGAAAACAGCATCAGGAATACTATCTGCTTCAGTCAACTGCATAAGAAGCCGTTAACCTGTCTGGCATCACACAGCTGGGTCAGGCCAAACCAGTATAACTGATATACTGGGTAAGCCTGGCGACAGGAGATTCCCTGGGAGTACACCACATGTTCAAAGACAAGTAATTTAAAGTGTCTTAACGCAGCACTGCTCAGCAGCTGAGTTGCCATAATTTATTGTGTATGGACTCAAGCCAGCCAGGGGCAAGATAAAATGGTGGCTTAACACATTTTACCTTACTATTGGGAGTGGTTAAAAACACGTGCACAGCCAGCTCTGATCATCTGTGAGAGATCATTAAGGCATTATAATTGACCTTTTTTGATTTAAGCCCCCTATTCAAAATTTTAAGTGGAAAATTGTTAAAAGCCATCATAGAAATGCTTATGTTCCTTAAAGAACTCCCTTAAAGAAACATCTGATCGCCCCTCTCATCTGTGTAAACAGCCAGCCTGGGTGTTGACACGATACATCCTTGGCTGTTGTAGAACCTTATATTGGGATCTCTGTGTACGCTATACATGTGTAGCGCCGCAAAGCATCCTCTCACGCGTGCCCGCAAGATGTCAAGAGCGGCTTGTAAATCACTGTACATCCTAGTGCAGCCCTGCACGGGCACTGATAGCATCTAGCCTGTAACGAAACACTGTCAAAAGACTCTCCCTTAAAGGACAAATTTTATCACAAGTCTAAGATGAAATTCTGGTCCTGCTGTCGTCACTGGGAATTTTACAGCAGACTTGAAGGCAGCCAACATTTCATTGCTATTTTTTAAATAAAACAAAAAATGCGGCGGACATACATTAAATGCAAAAATTTAAATGCTTTAGATTGAATATGGCTCAAAATGCAGCATCTGCCAAAAAAAAAAAACAAAACCAAAACCAAACAACATTGGGCATCACTGGGAAGGGTACTGAGAACAAGGCAGACAGTCATTTTGCTAGCATATAGAGCTGTGGCACACCTGCATCCTGAGCACCATATGCAACTTACTCTCCACATCTGAAGGTCATAACAGTAAGAGAAGGGTGACTAACTTAGCTACTTCTGAGAGAGCAGCTGCTTTACAAGGAGACACTAGAAAGGCTGGGACTTTTCAGTTTAAAGAGAAGATGTCGGGGGGGGGGGGGACGGTCTGATGCCTACAAAACTGCGAAGGCGGCAGATACGGTGAATACAGAACCATTCTTCCATAAATCCTGCAATACTAGACATAGGGAAGACTTGGTGGAATTAGCAAATCAGTTTAAAACCAATGAAGGACAGCAGTGCTTTGCACAGTACACAGCGAACATCTGGAAATTGTTGGCACAAAGTTGTAGAGACAGGCAGGACCAGCACATTCAGGAAGGGACTTGGCAAATTCATAGACAAGTCCACAGATACCAAATGAAATAAGCAGGAATACGCTCTCCAACATCCCTAATCCAACGATTGTGGATACGGGTGGAATATTAGGGAAAAGAGTGGTAAACAGTCATCTGTCTTACATTAAAACCCTAAATTGTATTTCCCTGTGGATGCAGATACATTACTGGATTAGATGGTCCACTGGCCCAAACCAGACATTTAAGTTCTTAGGCATACTGTTATGAAGCAACAAAAAAAATCCTTTATTTTTTTTTCCTTCGGAAATATGGACCTTACTAGTAATTTTGACCAAATTCAGCCTGGCTTATACAGCTCAACAGGAGTTGCAGTTTTTTAAGCCAAGGCTGCTGTTAGTCTTTGTAGGGGAAATTCAATGGATCATTTCAGGCTGGTACATGCAAGACGCAAACAGTCACAGGTATTAGACATACGTTTACTCCAGTATTTCTACTACAGTTTCAATATATTTCAGTGTAGTTAATAGGCAGAACCTGAATCAAGCATGGCTTGTAAAGCTTAACTTGATAAACAACAATGACAGCGTAGCACCAAACAGTGCTGGTCTCCCTACATTATATGAATTTTGAGCTTGACATTTTGAATTTTTGCGGTGTTATTTTTCTGGCTTACCTTCACTGCACTGAAGCAGAAAGCATATAGGACAATCAGAACCACAAAACTTCGGGAAATGCTGTAGAGTGCAGATATGAACCCAGCAGCAGCTGAAATACAGATATCACACATTAGTTGATTTCTTCCTAAATGAGAACATGCAATCAAAAGAAAAAAAAAATATGAAACAGCTCTTGCATCATGAGAGGTATAGAGATTAAAATCAGAAAGCTAGTTGTTGAGAGAACACATTCAATGCCCCAAATAAGCTCACAAAACTGTTTACAGCTAAGACTGAAAGCCCAATGCCATTGTATTTCATGTGTTTTCCATTGACCTGAGGCCCCACGCCACTGCTTTTTGTACTGAATATGGTTTTGCAAAAATCAGTGTGCCTTTTCACATTGCTATCGAGGAGGAATGAAGGGATCTACAAAATTGGCAATTTTTTAGTCAAACTCCATGTGGAATTCCCCTCCTTCCCTTTGCTCCTGAGACACAGGCTCTGGTATCATATAAGATACATGAACGAACTTAAAGGGAGAGAGAAAGATGCCAGCTGATCTCTTGCTATAACATCCTTTGAGAGCTTCGAGAAGCAGGGTAGGAAAAGCTGTCAGGCAGAATTAGGAGTTCAGCAGTCTCAACAATGCAGATACAGGGGCTGCAAATCCATGCTCTAATTGGGGTTCAGTATACACATCATTATTGATAGGATGAGGACTTTATCCAACATGTTATTTCCTCCAGGTCTGCTATGGTATTTATGAGACAAAAAGCAAAGAACACCCATATCATCTGTACTAGTTTTAACCACTTGCCAAAGGCTGCCTACGGTAGCAAGCAGAACGATGCTGTAAGCACGGGTGTCTAGAATGAGAAGTGCTGAGGATATCCATGATATACACATTTGAGATGGCTTACTGCAGACTATCTCTAGTCCGGTCCAGCAGACTGTATGCTCGTTAGTGTTTGGAGTGCAATAGGTGCAGCCTTACACTGCACCTTTCTTTTAAGCTTCATCCAAATGGAATCCACTTTGCATACTCTGACATCATTCCATGATGCAAAGCAGCACATGGTAAGTGGAAACAAGGAGGAAGATTGTTTCTGACCCAAACAGAGATGACAGTGTAGGTGCATCGCAATCTTCTTTGTTACTTAAGCTATAATGAAAAACAAAAACCACCACTACCAACAACAAAAAAAAATTCATCCTCTCTGATGGGCCTTGTTTAATCTCTGATTGAAGTAACACCAAAAAAAAAAATTTAAAAAGTCACACATCCAGTATGCCGTGAACATGCCTTACTATGGAACAATGCAACCATTTTTTTTATTTTTTAAATAGAGTTTTAACTGAATTTTTTTTAAGTGCTTCCTTTTTTATAAATATGGTAAAGTGTCACATCAGACGTGTCAGGAAAGAGCTCCTTGATGTCCACCACATTCTGCAGCCTATAGCACAACTTGTATACGAACTTTTCAAAAGAAAAAAAGAAACCTAATCAAGGGGGTCTTATTAGTATTCACCCCACTGTGTTATGAATACCATTATTGTTTCAGCTTTAACAGGCAATGTGCTTTAAAACATGCAATAATATACTCTAATCTAAAAAAGGAATAGCTCAGGCTGCAACTGGCTACTTACCAGAACCTCCAAAAAGCAACATGTCTATTTGCTCCAAAAGATATATACAGAAGGTGTTGATTTGAGGGAAAAGACCAAGAAGAGAAATTGCAGGAAAGCAATACAAAAACACTAAAGAAAAAAAAGAAGTTGTATGTTAGAACGCAGGCATACATCACAATGCATGGAGAACAAAGAAACATGCATCATACAAGAATAAGAAGTTGTTGCAATAAATTCTGAAGATTACTCAAGTGAGCATACCTTAACCTTCACAGCAATGATTACACTCTCCTTCTCAGGTATTCAAAACAACCTATGCTATTTTACATGTAAGAAACTAAAGCTCAGAGGTTAATTTTAAGCTTTATTTTGGATAAAAGTGGCAGGAAAATAGTGTTATGTAGCCTCCTTACTGCTTCAAAGTACTTTCAAAGTTATATTTGTTCTATTTAAAGTACAGAAATTTTAATTTGCAGACTTTGGAACTTCCTCCTGGAACCTGAGATGGTTCAAGCATGGGTATAACAATTCAATGTAAACAAACAAAAAACATTTTAACGGCTAAGATCCTAAGTATCTTGGCTGTCAGAGTATCCTGCCTCTCCCAGCGATCAATAGCAGACACTTAAAGCAGCACATAAAAATTGGACAAACCTATAGTGAAACTTCCCCAGAATATTTCCCCAGCTTCCAGCAGGATGGACCTTGACTTTGCAGTAGTGAAGGAACATTAAAAACAGTAAAGAAACTCAGGGGTAAAACCCAGTCCGATATCTTTTCATAGTCTCTTTCCAAATAGAAATGCTAATTTAAATGGCTGCCTTACAGTCAAGGAAAAGCAGGAGTCATAATTCAGACAATTGCGCTGCTAGTCTTACGTTCTGTTCATTTCCAGCCACTCCTCCTTCCCATCCGTTTACTCTCAGCTTCCCCCTAGAAAACGCTAAGCACATTTGTCTAGCAAAGCATCTAAACACACATTTGGCCCAAGTCTCCAATACTGTAAACTTTCAAGGACACATGCACCGGTTTCATCATATTCTTACTGCTTGGTTGTACTAGTACCAAATGTTCCGCACGGTGAAGGACAGAGATGTGTGTCAGCCACTATTCCCCGTAAACAAGTATGTATTTGTTAGTTTACACGCTAGGAAGACTGCAGTTTCCTCCTATTCGTTCTCATAAAAAGCAAATTAAACAAATCACTAGTACAACTTATTCCCCTTCCCACCCCAGTCAAATTTTAAGAAGGTAACAATAGGATTTGTGTTCTTTGTTGAATGCTAATTTCACATGTTACTCCCCGCTCCTTTTACTAATGCATCTTGTGCTAAAAGAAAACAATACAGCAAGTTTGATCTGACAGCTTTTATCTTCATTGTATTATACACTGCTGCTATCTAATATTGTAAATCTTGCTGAGGAAGTCAAACACAGGATAACAAAATGACATACTCAAGTGTTAAACACAGACAGGGCTCACTTAAGTATACTTGCATGCACAATGGGCCCTTCATCACAACTTCCTGTCTCTGGCACAAATTATACATACGTAAGAGCATGAGGAAACACGGTCTTCTCAATCTTTTACATGCAAATGCCATTACTTATCTCTTCTTCCTTTACTACTCTGCTCTTCTTTTAGATATTCCACCGTGCGGTACCAAGCCAAGAAAGGACCACTCGAAGAAAACGGCATGACAGCAAACTGCCCAGAAGGCCATATGGACTCGCCGTGGGATCAACTATCCCAAAACCTCCCTGCTGAAACTCACAGGAGATCTTGTTCCTTGGGCAAAGGACCTGCAGAACTGCCAGAACTCATCTTAGACTACTGACTTAAGAGTCCAAGCGACTGCCTTTGCTGTAGTAACCTCAGAAAGAGCTGAATAAGAGCAGGGGAAGGAAGGACAAGACCAGAGATATTATAATGTCAGTACACCGAAATACATAGGGGTGAATGTAAAAAAGGAGGGAAAAGTTGGTTGACCACAGCAATGTCCTCACTTCACCCTCTCTCTATTAAGACCTTGAATAATCACAAGAACTTCTTTAGCTAGGGTAGCTTTGTTTATCTCATCCTGCACAAAGGAGTATACCAGACAGGAAAATAAACAGTTGTCACTAACAAAAGGACTGAATTTAGGAGCAGTAGTTTGCCTTGTGGGAAGCAGACAATAAAAGTAACTGCTTAATCAGCTAGACTTGCATTATGAATTCCAGAGACGATTTGTTTCAGTATCACACATTTCCATACAGAACGCCACCTTAAAGAGCTGGACCACTAAGAGATGCTTATGTGAGCTGCTGGCATTTAACGCTGCAGTTTGAAGGTTTCCTCTAAACGAGTAGCTGCCAGATAAGTGTAGGAGGGAAACACAAATTTTGACTTTGGAAACCTTGGGTCTTTTGAGAAGTGTAGAATGGTAACTCAGTGGCAATGTCACTGCAAACATTTCAGAAGTTTAGAAAATTACTGTTTTTTAAAAAAAATGATATATCTGAGTACTAGTCCATTTGCTATGTAATAATACATGCTTTCTTATGGGGGGGAGTGTTATTTCAGTGAGAAATAGACTTTTTGTTCTCCCCCTCCTGAACATAAGAGGGTAACATTTACAGAGGCTTTCTTCCCCTGACAGCAGCTCAGTAATTGCTGAAAGTAGCAGGCAGAGGACTTGCTATCACAAAGTTTTGCCACCGCCTGATACTTACTCTTCCGAGATGTCTGCCTAATAATTCCACCCGCCTGTCTAATGCTTAAATGGTTTCATCACAAAAACTATCATACATTAATTGTGTAACTACTTTAGTCAACTAACCACAGCTGTAGCACCTAGTGACTGAGGCTGACTCTGTCCTTACTTGCACTACGTATGCAAATCCAGTAAAAAGGTCAACTAAATAAGAAATTCAAGATGAAAACCACAGTTAGAATGAATTAAAGCCATGATCCCCCAAGTAATATAAATCAATAGCAGAACCAGCATCAATTTAAAGTAAAACAGAACCAGATCCTAAATAGATTGCTTGCAAAGAAATGGACCTGTTAAAAGCCACATTTCTTAAGTAATTAGGTTACACATCTAACAAATTTCCACTGATTTTCTTTTATAACCTTGTTTCAAGACTTTTATCATAGTACGCTATGCAGCATCACGCTAGTTCATTGGCAAGTCCTTTCTATGATTTCCATCACTTTACCTTCTTACCATAGTAAACACCTGAAATAGAAAACTTTTCCTTTTGCTGGATACTTGTAGCGTATAGTCAAAAATGCCTTGATTTCCCAACATATCAACTCTGAATACTACAATAAATTATGAGTAAAATATAAATTAAAAAGTCACCTTATGATGACAAACCAATAACAAGATATCAAAAATACATAGCAAATGGGCAAAACAGCAAAACAATAGCAATACTTCATTGGTATTCAGTGGGGCCAACCTTCCTCCCAAAACAAATACTGCCCACAACAACTCTGTACCTTCAGTGCCTATAGGGAATCTGTACCCAAAGTGCAGCAAGATGCTGGAGGATGCCGACTGCCGTGGCTTAGGGAAGTCGCTGCACTGTGAATGCTTGCAAGGATTGATGGCAGCCAGAAGCTGGGACTCCCATAGAGGCAATGCAAGGAATCGCCGGGGCATGGCACCAAACATCACTTGAACACACCCACCCACAGATGTGCCAGCTCCCAGAGCTGGCAAAATACGAACAGCGGACAAGCAAAGGGAAATGGTTTCTTCTCCCTCTCTCGTTCAACAGATGCCAGCTGGGAAGACGAGCCTGTATTTCCTCTCTCCCCCACCCCCTCCAGGCTGTTTCAGGAACCCGCTCCACCATCTCTTTTGAGGCCAGCCGAAATTAGCACATTTATAACCACACTTTTTTTTTTTTTCTTACACTGGTTGCTATAGTTTTTCATTTATCTCTATCCCAAGAGTCATTTAAGATTCTCGTTGAATTATTTATCAGCATTTTTACTGTTCACCTTTGACAGGCAGGGAAAATAAGATGTAAGAAGAAACTTTAATGAGACCATAGGAAAGTAATGAAGAAGCTAATGAAAATAAGTGAGATGCAGGTCTTCATTATTCCCCTGTTTCTGGTGAGAAGGGTTGGGAGTCAATGAACCCATATAAAGGACCAGAAGGCTTTCCTAAAAATAGTATGCCTTTCAGGCAGTAATAGCCTGGCTCGAGTATAGCAAAAAGCAAGTACAACAGTCACAGGTGAACAAAGACCTCAAAGGTCTTTATGCTTTACACCACAAAGTTTTTTCCTGTACCACAGTAAGTTTTCCTGGTTCTAAATTCACAAGCCAATGGGTCGTCTTTGGTACGCCACAACACAGCTCTTGGGAAGTTTTCACAACTTCTGCAGTAAACTTTAACTTTTCTACTTCATACCTAACAGTGTTGCGCTACATAACCTGAGTCCAGTTCAGCACGTGTAGCTGTGACACAGCTAGGGCCAGCACCACAGTTACAGACTACAAGTGTGTAACAGCAAGAAGTGTCCTGACAGAATGCAGTATTTCCAGCTGTGGCCACTCCAAATTACTGCCAAAGGACCATCAGTCCTGTTTTGGGGCAATACCTGAATGTCCTCAGCCACCTCTGGGTATGATTCCAGAAGGAAACAGGTTGGAAGAGCTACTGCAGGGTGGCCGCTCCACACTAACTCATCACGTAGACAGCAAGATTAACCTAAACTAAACCAAGAAAAAGAGTGTTCTTCATGAGTGGAAGAATGTCCACCTGAGGACTTGTCACGGATTAGCTTCCGGGCATTAAATTTAAAACTCGGCTTATTCTGCAGTAACTGCTCTGCACAGACAAACCCTTACAAAGATTAACTGCATTTCACACATGATGTCTTTTGCTAATAATATCAGTGACTCTTAGTTTTCTACAGAGACTTTTCTATGAGCCTCACTTCATTAAGAACTCATTTTACGTGAGGGAAGGTTGCCAGCTGTCCCCCCCATGTCCCATCCCCCCCACGCCCATCTTAAGTCATTCCAAATGTTTCTATCAATTTGACTTAGAGTTGTGCCTCCATAACATGCATTTGATTGCCAACATGGGAAAACACAGGCTTCCCTGGCTAACGCTTAATTCATTTTTACAGTCCTAGGAAAAATATTGACTCACCTATTACATGGTCTCTGGCTGACTGGAGGGATCTAGGCGAAAAGAGCTTCAAGCCATACATTGTATAAACTGGAGGATTTGTGTCTTTAGATCCAGCATCTAGCAGCAAAATAAGGCCACACAATATACAAAAATACACAGGCCTGCTGTAGGTTATGATTTTATTGTGCCCCTGGAAAAAAAAAAAAAAGAAAAAAGTATTTGAATTTTGTATTCACTCTCCTACTGCGTGCACTGCATTAAACTGGAGAGAGGGGTCAGGAGTCAGACAAAATATTTTAATGACTTATACATACTAATTAATAATAAAAATGTTACACGGTATTTTATCTTCTCCAGAGGGGACTTTCAAAAGGCACAAAAAGCAGTTAAGACTAACTCCAACAATCATTTATGCTTTTGAAAATCTAACCTTCTGGACCTTTCAAAACACACTAATGGCAGAAGTGGTCATTTTCTGTGGGGAAAAAAAATCTCAATCTGACTGAACCTTTCTTTTCAACAGAAGAAGAATTTTTGTCCATATCACTTTTATTTTAATGAATGTCTGCTTCAGCTAGCCTGGCTTTTTTTTTTTTTTACTTTATGAAATATAAAATTAACTTTTAATTGCATTTAGGGAAGTAAAAAAAATAGCAGAGCACCTCCTAGGTGCAGTGTGAGGCATGGAGATTGATTTTTTTTGCATCACTACAATTCAATTTTTTTTTGTTGATTTGAATGACTCGACAGCAAACCAGAGTCCCTCCTGGAGGGAGTGACACTCATCAGCAGTTTCTGGTCTCTCATGCAGCACTTTGAAACGATGATCCAAAGGAATTAATATGTAGAAGGATCCTTATCTTACATCTTTCATACACATCTCTCATGACTGATTCACACTAATCCTACAAAACACTGCAGTGGGGTTGTCAGACCGGGAGAATAATAGACACTGAAGAAAAATCTTAATAGTTCTCCTGGTAGCAAGCTTAAGGGTAAATAAGACATTTTAAACACTGCTGAGTCAAAAGATTCTTTGAGTGTGAAAAGCCAGGAGCAAAGTGACAGGGATTCAAGTTTGCCTTGAATAAAACTGCTGCGAAACTGTTCAAATTTGTAAAATGTAATTTAAGTGAGTATAATAAAAGATCGTTTCTTTTTCGAGTCTACTTACTGATTTGAAACAGCAGTCATATTTGTTTGGCTGCCAGCCAAGTTCGTATGTTAGCATTGCTATTAACTGATCTGTAGTCTCTTTTGGGATCAATCAGTTAACAAGGTGGCAGATTGCAGGGAACTAACAGGCCTACATTGCACCTCACATCCATGGAATATGAATCAAGTCAGACTGACAAATCCTAGCTGTTTAATCAGAGTTTCGATTTTACTAATGCCTTTTCTTTTTTTTTAAGTAGGACATACGTCCATGAAAAAAATCAAAGGAGAATTAGAAAGATAAAAATCTGACTTAAAAATTTCACTTAAAATATTACTTTCTGGCTGGTTATAAACTTCAGTTCATTTATCTTAAGTACAAGCTGTGCCTTAGGAAAAGAAACCAGTAAATATTGCATCTAAACAATTGCTTAAGGATTTATAGCCTGATGTGCACTCCAGACCAAAGTCTCTTTTATCGTGATGTTCCATTCTTGTCTTACCTCTTGAATTACAGAACCCAGATTTTACTTTGCATGGTAATTATTTGAAGGCAGTTGGGTAAGAGCTGATGACTAGAAGTCCGGGGGTTTAGCTCCGCACACCATTCAGTTCCAGGCAGAGCACTGACATACTTGGTTCATTTTACAGTGTATATTTAACTCTTCGTTCTAAATAAATCACTCTTACCATGCTAACAACAATAATGGTAGTTAGAGTTGCAGAAGCAGCCTTCAAAGGCTGTCTGAACAGCCTGCAAAACGTGAGCAAACACTACCTTCCCTATTTTTCAGGTGGCAGCGGGAAATGAGACAGAATGCTGAAAAGGAAATCTTGCCTACTGCCGGATCAACAGGAGCAAAGCAAGAGCAGCGATGCACGCAGAAGGAGACCAGCTGCACAGCCGTTGCACTGCTCGGGATGCTGAACGGGCTTCCCAGAGTGCAACAGACACTCCAGCCTCCACATCTGGGGAACAGGCAACACAAGAAAGAGGAACCGCTGTGAGTGTTAGTGCTGTATTTCACTGCCATTTACATCCTTTGTGTGAGGGGGATTATTTGGGACAGGATTGGTTTGAGACCAAGAGCAGACACCTTCTTCTCGAAGAGAGAAGACCACTGGGATGGTGCATCACCTCCTGAAAGACGCAGCTGGGGGGTGGACATTACATTTCCTCTTTTCAAGGTTTCAGGAACCAAAAAAAGTGTGGAGCACTCTTGTGCCTGCCACTGACAGGCCAAGCGAGACAGCCCTTCGCCAAAATGGGCATGTGGCAGTGCAACTTATCACAGAATTTTCAGAGTTGGAAGGGACCTCTAGAGATCATCTAGTCCAACTCCCCTGCTAAAGCAGGATTGCCCAGAGCACATTACTCAGGACTGCATCCAGGCGCGTCTTGAAAATCTCCAGAGAAGGGGACTCCACAACCTCCCTGGGCAGCCTGTTCCAGTGCTCCGTCACCCTCATCGTAAAGAAGTGTTTCCGTGTATTTGAACGGAACTTCCTGTTCTATCAACAAGATATTTTAGATATTAACGACTCATTTTGTTCTGCCAGACAAACCCATCAAATTTTGACATACAAAACCAATTTAATCTGGGTGAAACTATTCCTCTCTCCATCCTCCTTCAGAAGAATTTAAGTAATGAAGCAGGATTCCTTTTATATTTTACATCTAATTAGTTGAACAATCATTTTTTCTCCACTGATAAAAGTTTCAATGAAAAGTCTTCCTTTCCCTTAAGTCTGCCAAAAAATGTCAGTGACTTTTTCAGGCTGTTTCTCATGAATATGTTTCAGAAACATATTCACATCTTAGAAACACAACACTGGTGCAACTCCTATTTTGATAAAAATATGAAGATTTTGAACAAAGCTAGAATGATTCCACGAACACTTCCATTTAGTAAAACGGCACTTTTGGCTGCAAAGCATTTTGATGGGAAAATTTCAGAAAGGTCACATGATTTTTTTGTTTGTGCATACAGACATGCAATAGGAAAAAGACAGAAGGTTTAATATTAAAGAAACGCATGTGTGCTCAGTTCTACAGAAAAGCTTACAGGGACAAATTAAAAATACTTTTTAAGTGCCTTACGGGATTTATGAAACTGCTTATGGTAGCTACCCAACTGAGTTAGCTATCTGCTTTGGCAGGTAATGGGACCGAGACAATGAAGCTATGCAAGCGATTCTGTAAATCTTATTATGAGCATAATTACAATCTTTCAGAGCTCAAATGCCTTTGTAAACCCGAGCTAGCTCCTGAGCTTTACAGGTGTCTATGAGGGACTTACAGACAAGCTCTCATGATCCTTCTATATAGGCGTTTAATACAGCCACAGCCTTTATTGCCCAGTCTGCTGCTGCCTCTAACCAATATCAAGAAACTCTGCAGGCAAAGTCACTTGTCTAAAACCTTGAAATGCACATGACCAGGATCTCTCGGATGTCTGAATTTAATATCTTGCAGTCATTGGCACCTCCCTTATATTCCGCTGTTAATCGACTGATACAACTCACACTTGGGATGGACTTTTTGTTTTCCTCACCACTCCACTGAGAAGGCAGTTCCCGAATTTCACCATCCCAGAGCTGCGTACCCCTGTGTGAACAGCAACTAAAGGCCACCAGCTCCCAACGGACCAGAACTGGAAAGGCTAAAGCACAGGCTGACAGGAAAATAAGGTGCTCATCTTGTAGCAGGCAACAGTACTAAACCTGGAGCTACAATAAACGCCAGTAGCCAACAGTAGCTGTAGAACCCAGGAAGGTCTCATTTAAACACCAAAGCTGATGAAAACCAGAACTGTGATCACAATTCAATAAAATAAGTATAAATTAATATAAAATTCAAAACACTAGCTGAGTTAGATATAGGTTCAAAACTCACCCCTTACCACAATGACAGTATACAGGCAATGCACAGTGTTCAGCTCAGAGACCCTAGCATGGTATGTGGCAAGAAATAATCCGACCTCCAATAAAATTGTACCAGACTTTATAGGGCTTAGCCAGCAAGCTCCTCCTCAACACCAGGAAGTGAATACACTGGCACTCGGAACCAGTTCAGAACAAAAACTTTGTGCATCCCTAGACACTGTGCTTTCCGAATTCACTGGATGGTCTCTTTAAAGCAGACTCTTTCAAAATGGTATAGGCTGGAGATGACAAAGTCACATCAAACAGTAACAAAGTCTGCATGTGGGAGATAGGGAAGAAGTTTGGAACCTCCTTGGCAGGCACAGATAACATAAGACATTAGCAGCTACTCATGGATCCAAGAATAGAAATTAATTCAGTGCGCGAATGTGTGGCTCGCGATGGTTTGTTTCACACTGAAAAATCTCATCTGCATTTTCATTCATCGACACGGTACTGATCATTCTTTAATCCCTCTGCTGTTCTGCATCCTTACATTAACATCAAGAGATGTTATTGTCTTTAATTTTAATGTAGTCACATGAATTATGAAACAGTACATGGAGTATCTTTTCTTGCCTTCCTGTTGTCTTGGTTTTTTGTGGTGCTTACTAGCTCAAGCAAGCCTTTACCAAATACCTGTTGTGTTAAAAAGATATAATGTGGAAATAGCTAGTCTTCTATTTTAACTTGATCTATAATACCTCCCACCTATAAAACCCATTGTGGAAGACCTCTCTAAATTTTATTTCCATTGGAGTCTGTACGGTGCTCCAAAAAGTTTGCAAGAAAATGGAAGCATATGGAAGATGGGAATACACCTGTTGTTGCTTTGCCACACCGCTGCATGACACACAGAATACAATCTGGTGAATAATACTCGTAACAGTATTGTGGGAGTCTGAAATGCAAACCTGGATTCTGCACAAAACATGTTCTGGTTAAATTTCATTAGCTACGTTGTCTTTAATACTACAAAAAAAATACAGGCTAGACAGGTTTATAATGCAGTTTTGATTAAACTGTTTGCCACCCACTTTAAACAAATGTACACGTTACTAATGTCTGAATAAGTGCAAACTATTGGATTACAGTTCACATTATTATGTCTAGACACGTGCTAGCTGAACTGACAAATAACATTATTTTAGTTCCCCAAAACCCCAACATTTTACTGAGGTAGGAATATTTCTTTAATGTATTGAAAATATTACCCTACAATGTGTAAGTTGCTTCCCTACTTTTTATGCAGATATTTCCTGTGAATGCATTATAACCAACAATACCATAAATTCACCCCATAGTAACTGGCATGGAAAAGAAACTAAGAATCTTCTGAAATCCATCTCAGTGAAATGTGTAGCACACACTTGTAAATAACCTCAATTTCAAGTTCAGCCTGTATTTCTAGCCTCTAAACTGACAAAAGTAATTGCTCCCTGCCAAGGGGAAATAATTCAGCAGACCTGCAGTTTTCAACATGCTGGTTTTGAACACTGAGGGAAGAAAGGGGGTCGTCAAAAACATTCAAAGAGCTAAATAAGAAATGTGAGCAACTAAGCACCTGGTGTAAAAGCAAGCAAGGGACCTCATGACTACTGAAACGTCTTCCAAGATCTGCAAATCAAAAATGCTGAGACACTGTGACAGGTGGAGGGGTCAGGTTGCAGTGGTAGGATGATGCTCCTAAACCAGTCCTGTAATTACCTCAGACTTGGGTAAGGAACTGGTTCCTTGCAAGGTGCTTGTCACCATCAGAGTTCAGTTTCTCAGGTACACTCAACAAATAGCAACCAGCAAATATCCTTACAGCCTGCATTCACCCACAGAGTTGGCCATTTCTTCAGGACACAGGCACAGAAAATGTGACCATCTTATAACAAAGAGAAAACACCTGTGCAACTTGATGAGCTAATAATATTGTTGAGAAATACATCTGTAATACCAGATTTAAAAAATAAAAAAATAAAAAAAAAAATCAATGCTCAATCTCAAAAAAAGAGAGATTTAAAGCCCCAACTGACCAATGACTGAGTTGCTAATCTGGACCTTCTGCTGTTTTCAGTTATTGTTTCTAAAGAAAAGCAGAAAAAAAGCTTGCCTGATGTCACAGGACTGAATTTCAGCAAACTAGTCCAGATACATTTGTTTTTACTGCACATTTTAGCTCAAAGATAAAGCACTTTTCTAATAGCAGTGATAAATTCAAAGAGCTTAAAATTAATTAAATGTAGTACAAAGTCTCAAAATCACAGACAACATCTTGCATATTTTCATAAATCACCTAGAACAGCAAACCACTTATACCTGTGTTTCACTGAACAGGCTACTGTTTCACAGTACACAAGTGACAATGAAAGGAGAAAGACTTGTTCTACTGGCCAAGACTTACATGTATTGGTGAAGCAGGATCAGGTTGAACGCTCTAAAAACAAAACAGAAAAAATTGTTTACAGGATTTTGTCTTCGTAGAAGTTAGAAGAGAATTCAGCGATTGGATATGAACCTGTGTCCTACCTTTAGGAGAGAATACTGGCAGCTGGCCATCACGAGACAGAATAACAGAACCCAAATGTCTTTACAGAAGCCTTGATTCAGAGTCAGGAATCCAAGAAGTGAAACAAGAACTACTAGAAGGACAGCAAATACATTCTCCTTTATATCTTCTGTCCTGTGTGAATAAAA
The DNA here is from genome assembly GCF_965231255.1 of Vanellus vanellus. NCBI lineage: Eukaryota > Metazoa > Chordata > Aves > Charadriiformes > Charadriidae > Vanellus > Vanellus vanellus. The sequence continues at coordinate 46,066,233 of NC_138907.1, read as the reverse complement.
GTGTTAAGAGAAGTACAAATATTTATATATTCCTTGGAGCAAGGACTTTACCCCCATGCCAAAGACCTTATCCACTGTGACAGCTAAGATGTATAGAAAAAAGGCATACGCAGTGAAGTCCAGCACACTCCAATCACACTTCCCAAACAGAATTCCACAGTAGAGTTGATTTGAATGTTAAAAAAAACCCAAAAAACAAACACAACACCCCAAACAAACAAACAAAAATACAAAACCCCAAACCAAAAAAAAAAACCTGAAACCAACCAACCAAAAAAAATATAATCACAAAACAAACCCCAAACACTTTTACATGAGGAAATAAGACATTCATTTAATGAAAAATATACATCTGACAACAAAGAATTAGATGAAAGACCAAATTTGTCATCTGATATTTTATTCGTTTTATCTGTTCTATTAGAACATAGAAGCTGAGATAAAAAACACTGTTAATATTCAGGCTATAACAAAAGAGTTTATCAGCAAATGCTTTCTATTGAAACACAGAGACAAGACACCACAGATGAGCAAGTATCTGCTCTGGACCGAAGTTCCCTGACTATATAGCCAGATTTCTGCAGGATGTAAAACTAATCTGAAATTTCTGCTGTGGAACCCATATTAACATATATGGTATAGCACCCACCCAAAAACTGAGATAGGAGAGCCAGCAGCCATTAGCTATGCAAGCTAACATGTTTGAAGCTCCTAGTAGTGGCAGCTTACCGCATGAGGTCTAATAGCAAAGAGCACTGCCTGAAGAGTCGATGCCAAATGAAACTGAGCGACTAGAAAAAGGAGAGATGCCAAGACAGGAAATTTTCTCTAAGCAAGTAAACCTGAACTGGAACTGAGGAACCAGCTGAAAGATCTCTTGAACATCACTCCGTAATTTCTTTTTTTAAAAAAGATTGGTGTACTTAGTTCACAATATCCTGGGACCCTTCCACTTCTGTGTTTTTGCACAAAAACCTGATTTTCTCATCCAAAAGCTCAGAACCATTGGACCCAACAGATGAGAGTCAACTTAAAGACTATTCTACAGGCCTGGTGGCTCACATGAATCAAAGTCTCTGTGTGAGGATGAAGGGTAGCAAGAACCACTAAAACCAAACTCTGAAGAAAAACATTTTATTCAACTTAAAGCAAACAAAAGCATCTATCTACTCAACCTGTATATAAGACACTAATACAGTGCTCACTTTTCCCTTCTGTAGTGAACTATGGACATGTGGAGCCACCCGTTGTAACACTACATAGAACTGCATGAAAAATAAAGCTTACCTGTCCAACAATGCCAACAAGGCAAGACGATCATACCAGACTTTAATCCATTTGCCAGGGAATATAATAAATCTGTAAAACTGCCGGTTCAGTTTCCGCTGTGCTGAAGAACATGAAGAATCCTCAGGGTCCTGGCTGGGTTGCTTTAAAAATAAACAAATGAGAAATACACAAACCATTCTTTCCACATTGACATATGGCTGCAGCAAAACAGGTGTTTAAAAGGCCAAATTTACATGAAGTTTCAGATTTTTTTTTTTTTCTAAAAGGGATGGTGGGAGCAGATTCACTTTCTTAATTTTAAATTAGAAACAAAAACATAACACCAGCTTAATTATTGCAGATGGACAGAAGCTATATCAATTGTGGAGATCAACAGTGATAACATGTGTTAAACATAAATACTAAATATTCATTTTAAAAATAATTATTTTTTAGTCCCAATTCACTGCTTGTCTAAAGTTCCTTTTTGAATTTTTTTTCCATGTGTCAGGCTAATTTCAGCACAACGCAAAACCACACATGATAGGACGAACCCTTGTTTTTAACCAAAAAATCAAGTAGGCTTTAAGGCCTAGAAGCATGACTTATCAACCCTCCTTCCAGAACACAGCTTTGTTTATCTTTCCTGAGACACTTCTAATACCATATCAGGTGTACATCCTCAAGAACAGCAAGAGGAGGGAAAAAAAGAATTCCAAACAAGCACAAACAGCATAACTATCACTAGTTTAAGAGTCTCTAATCTTACCATCACAACCATAAATCCATCCTTTTGAAAATTGCTTTTGTCAGATTCTAAGGCCTATTCTTCTTGTCTGTTTGAATTACAGCATTTCAGATCTCCTCCAACTCTACACCTGCACCCCACCAACACTTATGGGGAAGGAGGCTTATCTACAGACCATCAGCCCAGCCTGCAAAGCCAGACAACAGAACAAAAAAACCCTCTGCAAAGTAGTGATTTCTTTCCAAGGTACACCAATAATTGATTTGGGGTGTGGGAGAGGAGGGGAATCACTTATGTTTCTTTCAAGAAGAATTTGAGATTTCTAATCATTGCAAAGTCCAGTGCTTTTCAACCTCCTTCTAGTCCCTCCACTGTTAAGGATAATTTATCAACATTAGATATTAAATATATCTATTAGATATAAATATATCTATCATGGATATCTAGGCAATGTTTACATTAGAATTATTTGTGTTAGATTAACTTCCCTAGTCAAAGAAGGGGATTTCTGGGTGAAGTAATTGATCATCTTGAATTGTAACTGTTAGCAAAACACAGTTTTTGTTTAGAAAAAAACGTGTCCACCTGTACAAAGGAACTGCTAAATTTTCTCTCAGATTACTGGAATAATTTCTAATCTTCAGTTTCCAGGAAGAGGAATTTTACACGTAATTTACATGTGACAATGTGTTTCTGCATGTCAGCTGGGAACTAACTCATTGATATCCTCAATCTGCTGGCAAACACGAGGTAAAACAGGCTAGTTTAAACTTCAGAGAAAAAATGCATAAACTTGAATTTCTATTTCATGCCTCCAATTGACTAGAAGTGCACAGCTACGCAGTGCTGGGTAGCTCAGCTACTGTCAGCACAGGACAGTAACTCACTCGAGTTTCTGAGTGCTCAGACATGCAAGGGGATGCTGGGCTGTTCAGCAGTCTTTCATTTATTAAAAATTCCAGGTAATTTAAAAGCTGTGAGACTGATTGCATTCCTTTCACCACACTGATTTTCAAATCTAAAAGTAATTTAGGTACTCCAAATTTTAACATTTCTATAACCACTTTAAAGAGTTGCTTAATTATGGACCGGGGGCATTCTTAAAGAAAAAAAATATATTTTAAAATATTACAGTTGCTAATAGTGGCACAGCTTTCTCTTGGGTCCTATTTTCCAACACAAAGTAATGTGAAACTCAATCAGCTGCAATCATTAACTTCACTCATCTAATCTAGATTGCTCACTATAACTAAATAAAAAAGTCAAAACGGTGGCAAAGAGTCCATTAAAAAACACCTGAGGATCTGATTGTTCAGTCCTCAGAACAGCTAAACGTGCATTTAACTGAGTGCATAAGCGAACAGCCTGGCTCCTGAGGGACTGTAACATTTGGATGAAGTCCGTTACATGAGGCTTGCAATACTTGGGCTGGAGTCAGATTTTTGAGCTGTGTCTAGAAAACTCTCTGACCAGCTCTGAGCAAGTCACTAAGTCTAATTGTGCCTCCTATCAAAAAAAGGCCTTATAAAAACTCATTTCATAAATTTATACGGCATCTGAGACAGTGTGAAACCCTAGCTTCATTGAAATCAACGACAAAAGTTTTCCTGACCTACACAGGCTCAGAATTTCATGTTTAATAAAAAGAATTCAGAAACCAGGAAGTTCTGAAATTACTGCCTGGCCTTGTTACAAACTTGCTATGTGATCTTGAGCAATACGCCTTACTTCTTAATGGCGCGGTCTTCCCAGAAGAGGGGAAAAAAAAGGCATGATAATTGTTCTCTAATTTAGAAGCAGTTTACAAGATTATAAATATCTGGAGCTGTTAGATGGAAGTCTCTGTCCAAATCTGAAATACACAATTCAGGACAATTTCCTGATTTTTAATTTAAATTAGTTCCTTCGTACAAGTTGCTTCTAGCTTGAAGTTCCTGTGCAAAATCTAAGATGAAAGATAATTAACTGGCATTTTAAGGTTATTCATAAATATCAAACTAGAATTTGCCATGGAAGAAAAGAGAAGGTTAAAGTTATTATAAAAGGAACCATAAAAACAGATTACAGCCTTAAGCCATTGGTCACAGACCCCAAACACTGTAAAGTTCAAGTATGTCCACATATTACCATATAAACTGAACTCTGAGGGCCTTTTTCTTTTACCAACTGCATTGAGGAGATGGGTCTGACATTCCACAACAGACATCCAGAAGTCTGGTTGCCTGATTCAGAAAAGCAAAACCAGACATGAGGTTTTAGGATACTAGTGAATCTGAGTAAATGCTTCATACTATTAAAATCTGGTGGTGTGTCTAAAACACTAATAAGCTGTGTCCTCTTTCTTTCAAATGAAATAAGACGAAAGATAGAAGATCAACTTTTTAGGTGATGGAGTCTTTAAGAACTCCCCTAGGACACTACTCAGTGTCAGAAGAAAGCAGCTGAATTACATTCATCAACACAAAATACACCTTCTCCCACATGAGCAATACCAGGCAAAGTAGCATAGAAAAATCAACAACACTGTCTCAGGACCAAGCCTGCGGCATTTGTTTATAAAGCAGTTCATCAAAATGCTAGAAACTGAGATATTACAATGTACCCGTGGGCTTTCTGAAAGGGTCCTTCGTGCCACCATCAGTAGGAGCTGCTGCTGAAGAGCACTTGCTGCTTGATCTCCAGAAGATGGTTCTTGGCTTTCTGAAGTGGTAGTACTAGAGGAGCTGAATTGTATTTCACTGTGCAGAGGACAGAAAAGAAAGAGACTGTTTTAAGCAGCAGTGTTTTCCTAGTATTTCTGAAACGTTACAGGAGGAAGCCTGTAATTAGATTACGGGTTGGCTCACAGGACATGGAGCCTTCCACCTCCGTACCTGAAATCTAGCCCAGGCCCACAAAGCAGTGAACACCCAGATTTAGATACACGTGGTCTACTACAGCCACCACAGAGAAACAGATTCTTTTGTATCATAATTTTTCTCATCCTGAGATGAACAGCTACAATGAATTACATTTCAGAAGTGCCTATTATTGTCTACTGACAATAATACAGGTCAAGAGCTGCATATCTACAGAGCAAAACTGCAGAGTAGCTACTGCAGAGATCCTGGATTAGCTTTTAAACATGCTCACTTAGGTCCCAAGCGAGTCTGGCCTTACCTGCACTGAACTCAGTGAGCACTAATTTACCCTACTGAGAATTCAGGCCACAAGAACTTCCTTCTGCTCTAGCAAGATTAAAATACATGAGCTAACTCGCATAAGGCTCGCTCAGATAGCCCCCATACTGAGCGTAAACTCACCTCAGGAGGGCACCCAGAAAGGTGCTATTTTTATTTTTTTTTTTCCTGTGTTTACTGCTTTATGTTGTAGCTACAGCACTCAAACCGTTTACACGAGGAAATCTTCTGCACTTACAGCAGCGATACCTATTTGTGTGCTACCATGATATGATTGACTGAGTCTCAGCAAGAACTGTATTGAAACGAAATAATTGTTACTTGGGGAAAAAGATCTATTTTGAATACTTCTTGCTTATTCTCTCCAAAATGGGGTTTATACATCTGGCTCCCTGCTCTGAGCTCATTACCCCTGTGCCTCCGGATGCCTGCCTTGGGCTCTTATTACTTTCATATCTGCGTGAGGTAAAAGCACCTCGATGCTCACACAAGGTAGTCAATACCTATTGTTCTTATTTTCCATAAAGGAAAGACAAGCAGGAAGAAACTAGAGCAATCTGTCTATAGTCAGACAGGAAGCCTGTGATGGGGCAGAGAATAAAACTCTTATCTTGCACACCCTACGCTTGCCCCCAAGCCACCGTATTAATCTTAGTGAACTCAACCTTCCTTGCCTCTGGGCACCAATTCCCAAAGCCTGTCATGTTACACTCGTTACAGCCTTGTGGCTGTCCTGCACAAAACTGCTAACTTAAGCCATAGTGTTTCATGCTGTGCTGGGATAAGGTTCAACGTCTGGATTACTTAGAAGCAGGGCTGAAGAGCCACATCAACCTCTTGAAACGCACACACTCTTTCTCCTTCTCCCCTCCAAGACTTGCTAGGTCTGCCTGGACCAACAGGAACACCAGCAGCCCCAGGATGTCACCAGAGGGGCCATTCTGCCTCTGGTCTCTGAGCCAGGTAGTTCAGTTTTTTCAAGGCTATCAATTCCAATTGCTAATCAGGCTTGGATCCCAGATCTGATATTCACCATCTGCCACTCCAGCAGAGCTATCAGCCCCGTGTTCCTGACCCTAATGGCTTCCCCTGCACTCCCCACTCCTCCAGCTACGGGCAGAAGCATGGTCTGCTCCACAGAGTCGGGATAGCTGTCATGTTGCCTTTGGACAGTACTAGGAAATGAGGACTTGATCCCACACAACCCATTTCATGTCCTAGCCACGAGGCAGCCCGCTGTAAGAGTGTTATCTCCTTTGTGGGTCTTGTTTAGCACCTTGTCATCAGTCAATAACAAAAGAGTGCAGAAGGGATGGGAACAGATCCAAGATCCTGGATCTCAATCAACAGATTTAGGCAGGCAGAAAGGGGAGGAAGTCTAGAGGCATGTCAGGAAGGAAGATTCCCACATATAAGGACTACAGAGGACAGCCATGCCTCTTGCATATTCTGAAGTTCCCTACTCAAGGGTGACCTTGTCTAGCTTGAAGGAAGGCAATGGATATTTTTGTTTGTTTCCTCAGGCTGAGCTGTCCTTTTCCTTGTCATTGTGGGTACAACTCTGGGAGTCCCTGTTTACAGCAGGAAAAAATACTAGCGTAGCCCAAGGTATGGAGGAACACTACCCTGGGGAATTCCTGCCCAAAAGGTGACCCAACAAAACAGCAGAGGAATAGCACAGTGGCTGCTCGTGCCTTTTTAAATGAAACATTAATCTCCAAAAAAAAAACTTTCTGCATCTTTAGCTGTCTTTCTACAAAAGCCAAGTGGAGTCAAGAGTATTTCTAGATTGGACCACATCTTTTATCCCACGGTTTACCAAGAATGGAAATGGCAGAAGGACAGACAGATAGGCCAAGATATTCCCATGGTACCCTGCTCTATCAGTTCTCAGAAATCGGAATTCTTTTACTTGTAAGACTTCTTCCAAGAATAAACTTAAGAGATCAAATCATCTCCCACCAGACTTGAAGATAACTGAAAAGCCAAGAGAGCCCATAGTCTGTTTTCTGTTTACAGAAAAAAAATCATAGCTCCACCTATCAGCAAGCGGCAGGAGAGTCTGCAAGCAGCTGGGACACTGCCTGTGGGGAAAAAGCAGAAAACTTCCTAGGCCTGAAAAGGCAGTTAGCGCAGAGAAATTGGGAAGGCAGAGCTAGCAAAGCAACAATTCCAAAACCAGAAGCCATCATCTGGCCTTCATCTGCCTCCTATCCTTTTTATTCATCAGCCTCATCTCTCTATATCTCTTCTTAACCTTTCCTCATTTTCTGTTCCCCTCAGCTCACGTTTGCTGGTTTTTTCCTCCTTATCCCTATTTTCCACACAAACTCCTTCCGACATTCACTTGCTACTCTCCTGATGTTGAATCGCTTGCACAGCTACTTAGAAGCTGTACGTCTTGTCTGGTGACATCGTTATCACACTGACAGCAAATACCAGTAAGAAATGCGATGGTGGTGTTTGTGTTTTTGTAAGCCTATAAACTAGATTCCATAAATTTATTACCATATATAAATAGAGCAAACGCTGTCTAATCATAAAATCATTACAACAGAGCTGATCGCAGTATAACATTGAATCTTGCTAAACAGAAAATCTGTTCATTTGCAGAATCAAATTAATGTTATCAAGATCTACTGCAGCAAACTGCACTGCTAATGTAAGCAAAGGTATAATTGAACTAAATTTTGAATAATAAATTAACAACTAAAAATATCTTTCATAAACATAGAACCTGTGCAGATCAAGTGCAAAAGATACATAGCACCCTCTACTGAAAATTGGTTATAGAATCAGAAATTTTTTTTTATGGCTCATAATTCAGTTTTGTAAGAACACTGAGTAAGCATAAGCTAGTTGAGCAATCATACGACACTGAAAATGTTTTAGTATAACCACACAGCACTGGAAAAATCTTCTTTCTCCCTCCCTGATTATTCTGTGACAGTTGCTTTATACCGCTGACGATTTGGCCCAAGCCATTCAAATACAACCCAGCCGAGCTCATCCCCTTTGTTAAGGATTAGCTAGCCCTGAGCCTGAACACCTCTCAAGGTAAGCTCATTATACAGGCACGCCACACGATTACCAAGAATTTCCAGTTAATAAAGTGGTTTTGCAGGGCTTGGCTAAATTTTATTTTAGCCTGCACACAGGAGGAAGGACAAGGAACCTTGTAGCCAACATCACAACAGTCACACTGGGAAAGCACCTTCCTTTTGGTCCTCGTGTGCCTAAAACCATTAGACAGCTTCAGGTAGTTGTCTAGGTCACTAAAAAGCTTAACAGCTTGTAACAAATATCCACAGTGACAATAGTATAACTGAAAACTATTTGGAATACTCACTAAAACACCACTCTTAAGTTAAAGCAGCTATGGCTGTGACATTTGAAGAAGAGCCCGAGTGAAGTTCAGAGTTGGGGAGCGCCCCTTCTGCGCATCCAACCGACAATCCCTTCTGAGTTATTGGTCCGTGGTGCATTCGAAGTACTTGTTGAACGGCAACCCGAGTAACCAGATTGTACAAGAGCCAGCTCGTGCTAACGACATAGCAGGAACTCCAAATGCCCTTTTCTGCCCTTTCAAAATGGTCAGTTTGTGGTACAAAGTGTTGAAGACATTGGACCAACAGCAGCCCATAACTCCCCAACGGTGCCTCCGTTACTCGATGCCGTTGCTGATGTCTTCTTACCACCACTGCAGTAGCTTGGATCCTTCTACCTAAAATGGCCTCCCTGCCATTTCATGTCCCAATTGCTTTTACACCTCATCACACAGGCCTCTTGCTACGTCTCTACTCATCGCTCATTCGGTCTCCAGTACAACGCTGCCAGCATTAATCTGACCACAGTATTGCACAATTCAGGACTGAGGTTAAATCCACTACGTGTGAATATTGCCTTTTAAAGCAGCAGAGGATTTACAGTTCCCAACTATACTACTAAATAGCGAGACTTAAAAAACTGAAAAGCAACTTAAAGTATATAAGAAAATTGGAATATGCAGAAGTGAGAGAAGCATTAAGACTGGATAATTATGTGACAAACACGATCATAACAAACATGGAAATAATATGAGAAGAGGCTATCTTCACTTTTTTGTTAAGAAATTAATAGTTTCATAAAGAACACAATCAATTCAGAATGCGTATTTGAACGTTCCTTAGTGGTTACTGCTGAGGGCAACTCGAGCTAAAGATGAAATCTCTCTTAAATCTCGTTCACATTTTGCTACTCATGTAACAGGATTTGGGGAGGATTTTTGGTATTTGTTTTAACTAGCAATGATAACACCCCTAACAATAACAAGGCAGAATATCCCAGTTTACAGAACGGGAAAACTGGATGTACTGATTTACTGACATAGCAGACAGAAAAGGATATAAGAGCACTGTTAAAGTTTTGCAATGGACTACAAAATGAGCAGCGGTACATATTAAGTCAGGTACTACTTACGGACAGAAAACCCTTGCAAAGCACATTACCAGCAGTGTTGCAGGCAGTATGAAGGCAGCAAGTTAAACACACTTTCTTACTTAGGTGTTGTAAGAACGGGCTTCGCTCAGAACACCCTTAACTTCTCTCTACTCGGATTTTTTTCATTTGGTAACAACCATTTAAATTGATAACTTGTAAGCCTGTTAAATTTCAGAACAAAGATAAATGTACTAACTTTAAAAACTACAGGATGCATTTTGAGAAGATGCAGCTTTACTGGAATTAATGCATTAACAGCACCCACGCTTCTATTACCTCCAGAGTCTTTTAAAACATACGTTTTAACCCTCCTTATGAAAGGGGGAGGGAGGGGAAGACAAACCAGTCCCAAAAGAAAGCTAAAGGACTACCGAAGCTCGAGTCCTGAGCAGGATTTTGCTGCCATCATGTGGCAGAATGGCGCCCTCTAATCCCTGAATCTCATTCTCTTGAAAACACTGACTTCCCTTCAGAGTGAAAGAGAGGCTAAAACACCTTACAAATACAAGAAAGTATTTTAACTGGCCGAACTAACACGAGGGTTTTCTCCTCTCCCTAGCAAGCTAGGAAGGCAGAAAGGAAAACGACACCGAGTTTTGTTCAGAAAAAACAATGGCTTTTCTATAATTCAAACCATTACCATTTTCAGCATGCACATGCACACACCGTGCTCATTCCTGTGTTGAAGTGGCACTACCCAGGTGACCAGCTCATCTGAAATCACCGAATCTCAAAAGGAACTATATAATATTTGTCGCATCCATTTCAAAATGCGCTTAGCTGCAGAACTGCACAACCTGCCAAGCAGCTTTAAGAAATCTTTAAGAGTCAGCAGCCTATTTCTGTAGCGCTGGGTGATCTTTGTTATTTTGGTCACCTTGCTGAGAAATATAAAGATGCTTTAGTGATACAGTATTTTATCCTTCTAAAATGGCATTTTGGAACATTAAAAATAAATTAAAAGAAAATATCTACTTACAAGTCTACATTCTCCTATGAGGAATAAACCTCAAAGGTTCAGGGAATTTTCCAGCGGTGAACATACTAAACTATTAATGGCTTTATACAGGAGACATACAGTACCACTAAGGCATTCAGATAGATACTTTCATATACTATAATGCACTCAAGCAGCTTATTCAGGGCTGTGAATGTAAATCAAAAAAATTAACTCATAGACTTGAAGTTCTCTCTTTTGCCCAGGGCCAGAAATGCTAGCACTCTGCAGCTATACCGGCAGGTTACTTAAATTATTTTCTTAGTACTTGTTTTTAATACTTAGTACTATTTTGCTGCAACTTCTTCTTTTTAACCTATTGTTAAAAAGGCCCTACTGTTGCCCCCCCCCCCCCCCCCAATATTCTCAAAACAAACAAAAAATTAAGCAGATTTTTTTTTCTTTATGGAGTTCTCTATCTGTACCGTGAAGCATTTCAGAATTTAATATAGCTTCTTAGAAGCCTGGTTTTAGTGTCACAGCCTCATCCAAAAAAGTTAGGAGTCTAGAGGACCAATTGCTCAGAAAGAAGATGCAAAGTGCCATAGGAATGCATGAATTGTACTGAACCACATATAATAATAAAACAGACATAAAAACAATTATATACGTGCATAAAATTATATTATTTTAATAATTATTTACATAAATTTAAAAAGATACATTACCAAGAAAGCAGGAGAAGGCTCAAACTAGAATAATTATTCTTTTAAAAGGTATACAGCAAGTTAGATGTGTGTATATACAACCGATTTCAGGTGAAAGCCAAAGTGTCACTTAGACAGCAAGGAGAACCTACCGCTAAGATAGAAAGATTTATTTTTTTTTTTTCTCAGGGCTGGGCAATCATTCCTTCTGCTCCAGTTCTCAAATATTTCAGCTGCATGCCATACATCCATTTCTGTGGCCTATCTTACATATTTATTTTAAACTCCAGCTTCTATTACACATATGCAGCAGAGCAGCCCCCTGATGCAATTCATGGCTACTGCTGACTGTTGCCAGACAAACGAAGTGATAAACTGCAACAAGAGGTCCAGCACTTAATCCTAAATATGCATTTAAATGAATCAAATACTTTTGCATCACAAAGTTGAATCGCTGTCGGTAAAAACTTGGATTGTTCCGAACAGACACCAACTCTGTTTCTTTAAAAATCAGTGCATGTGTATAATGTGCATCTTGCACAGAACTGGGAGTCTCTATATGGTTTTCTTCTCAGGAATTTAACACAGGAGAGAAGAAATGGGTTCAAGAATACGAACAGTACCCTTATAAATTGCATTCTCTAAAATCCAGAGAATTTCATGAACGAAGTATAAATGGCAAAATGCTCCCACAGCTTCTGTGGGCATAACTTTAGTTGGCTTTAGAAGATCTAATGCTTGATTTGAGAGACAGAATTGTCCTATCCTCAAAAAGTAGTCCTTAGCTTTTTTTCTCCTTAAGAAAAAAAACTTCTCCCAAACCCCCATTTTTCCTTGAAGCTACACACATCTCAGTTTTTCAACTAACACAGAGAACATTCATGGGTTGGTATGGATATATGCACTTCAGAATTTTGTGTGTGGACCCCCTTCTGTATTTTTTGAAGTGTCGTTAACCATAGCACATACATGTCTGCACACACAGACACACACACCCCAAAGCAAGCTCTGTCCTTTAAACAGAAAGATATGCAAGGATGCAGAGAAAAGTGCTCAAGCACCCATAAATACTATTAAGTATCTAGCATGACTCTACACTGGCATGCTCTTGAGGGATGTTTGATGATCTGTTCTCATCCCAGATCTGAATACCGAGGAACGTGTCAGAGATGGATTGCAATATGCCTGAGCAAAACAGCATGGGAAAAATGCAAACTATTTTTTGGAAATAAATCCAGCCCTTCTTGAAACTAAATTTGTTCACATTAGCTGGCAAAATGCTATGCTGAAATAAAAATCAAGGATATAGATCATCAGAAAAATTTAGGGACGAAAACATCTCAGTGTCACAGTGCCATCATGCTATCATGCCTGTGAACTGCTTCAGGCAGTACCGTGAAAGTCTTGGATCGTTCATTCCTGATTAGAAATATTTGCAAAATTATATGAAGCAGCAAAACACAAAGAACAAATAATCTGAATGTGTAATCATTAGAGCATTTCAAGGATTATCATATGAATACAGTCAGTTATTTAACGACTTTATACGTGACAGTATTATACTTTGATATTGGATGCTGTGTTCAAGGTTTCTCCAAACACTATTCCTTTTCATTACTAACAATACAATTTTACATGCAGTAAAAATTTGGAATACATTTCTGCTAGGAGCAAAACTACGTAGAAACTATCAAAATAGTAAAATGTGTTATATTAGTGCCCTCAAGTTTATTGTAAGCTTACTTTTTCTGTCTTTCGCAATCTAAGTGAAGGAAGAAGATACTGGGGGGGGACTATCTGAGCTCTATCACTCAACTACAAAGTGACTGCCTCACTTATTCATCATCGAAAAGAGTGATAAAATATTCAAATTCTGTAGACGATCCATTCAGGCAGTATATTATTTTAGTACTTGATACTTGGGAAAAGAAACTACAACAGTTTACATTGGTTGAACAGAATTCTTCATAGATGTGAAACTAGGAAGGTTAACGCCTATAGATCCACCTCTTATATTCAAGTCGTTTAGAAAGACAGGGCAGTATTTCAAGCACATATTGAGGAAAGCTACATTACTGACACATTTTTCTTCAATATGTATGTACAAACACACTGAGGTTGCTTAACCTTCTAAACAAAAGCCCCAGTGTGCAAAGAAAACACATTTAGAAAAGTAGCTAAATGTTTAAAAATATATTAGCCTGGTACAACGAGTATGGACAGAATATACGATTACTGTTAGATTTATATATCAGCATTGATCTATAACTCATAGCCCTATTAGACTCTCTACTGGGGATGGATCATGCAAATTATGCAAAAATCATTAATCCTATTATTACCATTGCAGTAATTTTAGGGGTTTATGCTTTCACTGATATTTATGAGCCACTTTACATGTAATGCCTAGATAACATGATGGCTCACATTTATCTTTTTGACTGCTTATCAAAACTGACTCAGTTATTTAATTACGAGACATTCAAGTTAATTAAAGACATTCCTGGGAAACGTCTGCTTTCTGTCACAGAGTGGCAGACAGAAAAGGTGTGTCAGTGACACCCCCTTATTTGTAAGACATTTATTAACTCCAACTTGCTGCTCCTGACCCCAGAAAACAGCTACATACCTCTAACAACGCTTTAGCTTTTACATTCCCTCACCTCATATTGTTAAGGATTTGTTACTGTTAATGATTGTGGGGTTTACTTTGTACCGCCAATCTAATGGGAAGAATTTTAACTTGAAATTGCAACTGTTCTATACAGGTAAGACGTTAAACCTAGTGACCATTTGATGAAAGGTCCAACTAACCATGCAAAAAGGCAGTTCATACTTATATGAGGCACCTGTTTTACACAGATGTGAACTTTCTCATCCTTATCTGCCTTCCCAGAAGCCAAGTGCATACCAAAACCACACAGCATAGAAACATTAAGGATTCACTGTAAGAGAAACAAAGGCTGGTAAAAAAACTTAATGCAATGAGGCAGAAAAAATGGGATTCAGGATGAGAAAGCTATTTCCAACTTCTCACTCCAAAACAGATTCAATAATGGTCCTTCTGTAAGTAGTATCTAACGTATTCCATCAGCTGAGAATACAGTTTACACTTTGTCTTGTCAAAGCTTGTCACAAACCAATTTAGAGCTGAAGGTGAAGTTGGCAAGGTAATGGGAGCATCAAATTTGGAGGCAATTAGCTCAGCAGGGAACCCATTCCACAGGGACTGCTGGCAAGAGGTGTTGCTGGCAAGATAACAGACAAAAGTGGGGTCAGGGTAATTGCGTGGACCATAATAGGGGAATTGATTAGCTACCTGCCAATGTTTAAATAACTTTGCAAACTCAGTAACAAGAATCACCTGCCAAAGTGAGGGTAAAGATGGAAAAGGATTTTTTTTTTTTTTTTGTGACCATTACAACATAAACCCATCCTTTAAATTTAACTTGGCTAACTTAAGTTTTTAAATATTTCAGAAGCTAGACTGCTGGACCGGTGAGAGACAATTTGGTGAGACACAAATATGGAGACAATCTGAAACAACTCTAATTCTCAGTAACCTTTGGCAGAATTAAGGGATAATTTTAGAAATTGTTGATAAGAGACTGTTTATGCTACATTTAAGAAACTCTGAAAATTTCCAGGACAAAGATTGAAGGTAGAAGTAATATCTTTCATTAGGCCAACTACTGTAGTTGAAAATACAAACAATAAAACTAAAAAAAAAACCCAAAAATAAGAAAGAAGAAAAATTAGAGTCTGGTGGAATATATATCAACATTGATAAACTCGAGAATATTCTAAAGATCATCTCACAACATTGCAGAGCCAAAAAGAGGTGGCAATTGCTGATATTTGAATCCAGTCAATTGCCTCAAACAGTATTGCTTCCAGTGTCAAAGAGCCTCTGAAGACTGAAGCACAGACTCCCTCAAACTTGGACATCTGCCTTCTCCGGCACATTTTAATCCATTTTTATTGTCTCAGGTTGTCCACCTAGCCCTTTACAAGCAAAGGAAGAGCAAGAAGCATGCAAAAGTGACAAACAAAAAACCGTAATACAGCATCACTTCTGTGACAGAGAGGCATTGTTAAGACTTTGCATTATTTGAGAGAAATGGATTTCAGAAGCCATGCCAAGAAAAGAAGGTAAAATGTTTACAGGCCATAGAAATACTATGTTAATTTCAGTCCCTAATGAACTGCTGTGAAATGTCAGACCAGTTAAGACTTTACTACTGGAGCAGACAATAGTAGGACTCAACTGACAGAAATACCAAGTTGTAATTTGAATTTAAGATCCTTAAACATTAGTTAATCTGCCTCCAGGCTTTCTTTAATGGCTTCTATTTAAATACCTTCTCCAGTTTTCCATAACTTAGTTACAAGTTATTTACACACGGCCAATTCTTAAGACATTATTCTTGACAAACCAGCCAGAGTTCATACCGTCCCTAGTCCAAATTTCTTCCTCCTTCACCAGCTGCAGCCTTACCCGGAAGTACCACAGCTCCAAGCATGCCAACACCTCCGACCTGCTGCTTCTCCCAGCAACACCCCCAAAGCAAGAGGGCTCTTGCCATCACCTGGCCTGGGCCAATTCTCCTCCTTGTAGAGGAGCACATCAGGCCACAATCTATACATAGTTACTCCACTGGCTCAACTCAGTTTGACATTTTCCCTTTAGGAATAGCTTAACCTTAATACTATAAAGCAAGCATGATTGGTGAAAAGTGTTTTAAGAGCTTATACACATCTACTGCAGACCTATCAATTGTTCTCCATAAGCTTATTGTAGATTCTGAAATCTGGGCTCCCCAATCCCTCCTATTCAAGGAGGATACCACCTCCTATGTCCAGGCATTAATTTTCTCCTGCATCCTTTGACCTTATAAAATCTAATTTTGATGGCTCATTAATGGATTCAGACACCAAGCCTAAAGCTATTGTTTCTGCACCATCTCAAGCACCCATGAAGAAGTACTGTCAGAGTCATTGTCTTCTCCTTAGTTAACTTTCTGATGGACTGGGAGATAAGCTAAGGACATCTCAGAGGTGCTTTGCATGCCTCTTCTCTAATGTCCTTTCATAATGGCAGCATCTCCTGTCAGTATGGACTACTTGCACGATGAACATCTCCACCAGAGGAGGGCCCATGCTCAAGGGAATAATTTCTGTTGCGAACTCTCCACAGACAGAAGAGATTGTAACTGAAGCGATCGTTGATTACACCTTGTGCTTTATTTTATTCTATTTGCCTTTTTCTTCAGTAATAAAAAGATCATTAGTTAATAACTGTGATTATTTTGCTTATCTTTAACCAGGGATAAGAAACTAACCTGACATAAGTGATGTGTATGCCTGCAGGTGGGGAGAGGGGAAAGCAGGAAGGAAAGATACTTCATTCCTAAACTGTCTTTAACGATTTGCCCCTCTTTTCTATAGGCTGTAAGTGTTCCATATTGTCTAAATACAAAATTACTTGATGATGAACACCTGAAGATAAAACGAAAACCCTTTCCTTCCCTTGCTACCCTTCAATCTATGTACAGATAGTAGGAACTGCCCATTGAACAAACAGCTCTCACCAATCTCTCTGACCTAATCATATTGTAAACTGCCCTTGCAAAAACCAACTTGGGCATGCTTCATGCTTCCTTGTCCTCTTGCCTTGTTTTTCATGGAAACTTCTGCTTTGTACTTTCCTTCACGCTGCTCTGTTCTTGGAAAGGCTCTTGTGTTCTGTCTTCCCATCGACTCCCATACAGAAACAGTCCTGGGAACCCACTTGTATTTGCTGCCTTGTTCTGTTCCCCAGCCTGAGCTGTCACTGTGCTCCGAGATTTCCAGCAAAGGTGCAGATCCTTAGAAATTAAATGAGTGTAAATGGCAAAGAATATCTGAACTTGCTTTTGTTGACAGTGTTTAGCAGACTCCTGAAAAATAATTCATATCCCTAGAGCTCTGCAAACCACAAACTGAGAAACAGTACTTAACACAGTACTGAGATGTCACATAAGCATCTAGCAAACCAGCAGAAACAGATTCAGAAGGATTTCTTATATGAGAAGGAAGATAGTTCTTTTGATAAAAAAACAGATAAACTGATAAATGTCAGGGGAGAGTAAGCCATTTCTGAATTTAGGACAGATTCAAGTTCACAATTATATGATGGGGGCAGAAGGGAGTAGTCTGTGCAAGGTAAAACAAAGAGGGTTGCAAGAGTTAAATAGCCCCAAAGTAAAATGTTTGATTTTAAGGTCAAAACTGAACTATAACAGGTTGTTTAGGGTTTGTTTTTTTTTGCCAAAGACAGACAGAACATTTCTACTGTAAATGACCTCAAATTATTTTTTGTTTTTAATCTTCACCCACTGACTATTAAAAGCATTATTCTCATGTCTCTCCTAATAGCATTCTATCCAAAATGCTAACACTGTTCTTAACATGGTCCCAGGCTTTTCAAGAGTCCCCACTAAAAGCCAAACACTTGAAGAACAATATTTACTACTAACAATGACCCTTTTCCCCTCCCACTCAACTTTTCCAAATGCTGTACAACAGTATGAACAACACAAAAATTATTTAATAGAAATACTTATGAATAATTAAAATTCTTTTTACCGATATGCAAACAACAGATCACACAGAGCGTGGAAACCACAGTAATGAATATGGGATTTATGTAGGTCACTCCAAAAATACCTTTGAAAAAAAACAAAATTGCTAAGATACCTTTTCAGAGGGGCAAACTATCGTTAGAAATTTTATGCAAGGTGAAAAGCTCTGCAGCTAGAATCCACAGGAAGCAGTGTCACTGCCTAATACTAACACAGCACTAAAAGTCTACAAAGGACCCAAGAGGCATGGGGAGCAAGCAAGCCAAGGTTGAGAGACCGGCTGGGCTGGTAACCCTTACTGGTCCCACTTACTTTGTTTTATTTTCAATCTAACTCACAATCACCACACTTGACTTTGGCTATTCCCTTAATTTAATGAAAGCACGTTGGATAGTTCTGGTTTTCTTTTTCTTTTCCTTATCAATATTCTTACAAAGCAGTCACTGTTTCAGCACAGAACATGTGACATCTCTAGAACAGTTTAACATATTTATTCTCCAGACTTCTCTTCATATGCATCTTTCACAGCTACAGTCAGTTGCATAGATTCTAGCAATGAAAACTTTTAACATTTCTAAAAATAAGGGCTTACTTACTGAGCATTTGAAATACAATCACAATTTGATAGCTGTCGAAAATTTCCTTCCTTCTGACAGCCAGCCTTTAAATAACAGGATCGAATTTCCCCTTTAGAAAATACAGAGGAAAAAAATCAGTTCAGAGATATGATCATTTGTTTTACAAAGTTTATAAAGAAATACTTTTTAGGTCAGGCACATTTATAAGTATACTTTTCAGTCACGCAGTAGACTTACTTTAGACTTCAAAAAGCAAATTAACATTTGAACAACTGAAAGCCTGAGACAAATCAAAACACAGAAGTTACAGTGAAAATTCAAAAGGTATGTAAAGTAAATGCAAAGCCCATCTTACCAATATAAGTTCACTGTAAAATGCGAAATCATCAGATTTTTTTCCTTCAGTTCACAAAAGTGAGATCAGGAGGTACAAAGCAGGGAAAAATTCTGCTAAAAGTGTAGCCATTGCTACTCCCTCCCTGCGTAAGCCGCAGAAAGTGAAGGGTCACTGCTCATAGGCAGATGGCATGACCTGTGTCAGACTGGCAGCTGCTGCTTTTAGCCCCACAGCATACCAGGGGCTGCAAGCAGGGCCAGGAGGAACTGGCAGAAAACCAAAGCATTTCCGTGGTCATGAACCCCACTATCGAGCACTCATTCCACACTGGTTTTGAACACACCTTTAAGGGAAACACAGCTTTTGGGACAGCTGCATTTCAGAGGTGTGGGCCAGTACCTCACAGGACACTACATGGAGTTCAAACAAACCACCACCATGTATATTGAGACCCCACCTGCAGTACTGCGTCCAGCTCTGGAGCCCCCAACATAAGAAAGACATGAACCTGTTGGAGTGGGATCCAGAGGAGGGCCACAAAGATGATCAGAGGGCTGGAGCACCTCTCCTATGAAAACAGGCTGAGATCAGTCTGGAGAAGAGAAGGGTCCAGGGAGACCTTATAGCAGCTTTTCAGTACCTAAAGGGGGCCTACAGGAGAGCTGGGGAAGGACTTTTTAGTAGGGCATTTATCGATAGGATGAGGGGGAATGGCCTTAAACTAGAAGAAGGTAGATTTAGATTAGATATTAGGAAGAAATTTTTCACTCTGGGGGCGGTGAGACACTGGAACAGGTTGCCCAGAGAAATTGTGGAAGGTCCATCCCTGGAGGTGTTCAAGGCCAGGCTGGATGGGGCTTTGAGCAACCTGGTCTGGTGGGAGGTGTCCCTGCCTATGGCAGGGGGGTTGGAACTAGATGATCTTCAAGGTCCCTTCCAACCTAAACTATTTTATGATTCTATGATATTACAGCTTCCACCTTGAGGAATAGCTGCAGAGCAGCAGCATACCAAGCACAGGCATGGGGCAACACTAGGTCACTTGTTAATTCTCTTAAAGAGATAGCAGACCATGACTCCCAACAACAGCAACCACCACATTATAAGACAGAGTTCTGTCTGAGCCAGCAGAAGAACAAAACAGTAAAAAGGAGGAACATTTTGCTCAGACAGGCCAGTGCAAAACTCCTCACCAGGCAGAAACCACCAGCAGTTCTACTGCAAAGACAGAAGTAGTCTTCTGGCCTAGCCAGCATCTTTTGAGGATGATGGTTGGAAGATAAACTTCATGAACTGTGAAAGCCTCAGGTCTGTGATGGTGACTGGTGGATTTTGATAACTCTAGTTACTGCCGATCTGACTTTAAATTACTAAGCCCTTTTCTTTCATGCACTTGGAAAAACATCTAATCAGTAAGAGACAAGAGAAATATCCTTCCAGGGCATCAAAAGCTTCTAAAGAAATTTCCTCACACGTAATTATTTCAACTACAAAAACTCACCATTTTCATCTATGAACACGTGCATTGCATCCACGGATAGCTCATCTTGCACAGACGCCTCAGGTCCGCTTATTACTTGCAAGACAGAACTGTCTTGCTGAGAAGTTACCCGGTAGATTATCTGCCTTTGCCTGTTGCCCTGGTAACTTGACACAAAAATGTTTCAAAACTACTATGAGGAACTTTTTTCTTGTTCTCAATAAAACAAAAAGAAAGAGAGGTTAATTAAAAGTTTATGTCATTTCTACTCAGTGAAACAAAACAGCTTACATCATATCTTTGAAGTACAAAATTGTAAAGTAAACTGGCCTTACAGTGCTGCAAATTTGGCAGACTCTGGTAGCACCGGACTAGTACTAGCACGATCTTGGCTGTGTACATCTGATCTTTCCTGTTTAGGAAGTTGCTCACAGTGCTTTTCTGTTCCCACCATTTCTTCTTTTCTCTCCGTCATCTGGCTATCTGGAAAACAGGGCAGTGAAGTGGAGCCACTCTCCGCAGATGGTTGTCAAGAGTTTCGTTCATTAACTACTGAACAAGAGCATCTAAAAAAGAAAAGCTAAAACACTGCAGTAATTACTAGTTTTATGGAAAACATTAAAATTACTTAAAACAATCCATTAACAGAATCTGGATGAGGAGGTACTCTGACTGGATGAGGCTGCCTGAACAGGCTGTTTCAAGAACAGGCTGCATGAAGCAAAGGACAAACGAGAGAGAATTTCTGCTTTGCTTCTCCCATTGTTTCAGAGGGAAGCAATCTATCCCTAACCTAGAATGGTAAGAGGCTGCTTCCCTGGGGGCTGTAATTTGTTCCCAAGCTGTGTATACTGGCAGTGGAAAAGCAGAAGCACCGGCCCGTTCCCCTTTTACAAAAGGCAAAGCGGCACCTTCAAAGGAAATAGAGCTCTTGGATGAGAAAGCAGGTAGCCGCCTAATCCCTCTTCCCCACCGGCCACACACCTGATGCAGGACAAAGGACAAACTGGCTAACCAGTTTCACAGTAGATTTTCCTATGCTTGGAAAATACAGAGCTATAGATTTTAAAATATATGTGATGGATGTGTCCAATTTCTACTACTTTGAATACAAATTTGAATACCAATTATATTTATATTACCTCGCGACACATGTATGTCATTTACTTACATGTGTACAACTTTCAAGCAATAGCCTTTTTTAGTTACTAATATTCATGTTGAATAGTGAAACATTTTGCAACTGTGCTTTGACTGTAAACTAAAAAAATATCTGTTAGGATTTTAAAGTGAACTAAGACAGTGATTTCATCACCACCAGGCGCTGTCGCACAATTAAATGCTTTAAATGAAGAAAAAAAAAATGGGTTTTATGGTGCTTGTTGGAGATGCCTCAGTCAGTCCTGTAGCTTCTTGCACTAAGCAAGGTGTACTGAAATGTATGCGGACTTCTTGCAATACCTGCTGTTTAAATGCCTTAGAAGTTTAATCAAGAAAAAACCACAGAAATTCCCCCCACGAAAAATTCCATTTGGTAAACCATATTCCCTACCAGCACAAGTACCATCCTAACCTGCAAGAGTCACCAGTCAAGAAATAGTGGTGTCATAGCTAAGATGGTCTAAGGATAAAACAGATTCAAGGCTTGGAGAGACATAATATCTTTTACTAGGCCAGCTGTAATTAATTGAAAAAAGCAAACAAGCTTTTGGATATGCAGACCTTTCAGATCATCTGTCTCATTTTCCTCCAACCACATCAGCTGATCTAATAACACGTTAGCTCTACAAACCAACCTACCTTCAGGAGTTAAGGCATCTCTACACCAGTTTCAATTCACAGGACACACCCCTCTAATACCCTAAAGCCTCAGACACTCACACATAACCACTTTTCACTGCAGACACTTCGCGCTTACTTTGGGGGGGGCTCCAAAAGAGTACGAGCAACTTTAATTGTACCACCACATGTTGTCCCAGCAGGTCTCAGCCCTTACTGTGAAGCACAGTGAGCAGCACCAAGCCTGATGAGGCTCACTGGGGCCCCAGACCCCCACCAGCCAGGGTACCAGAAGCAAGAGGGAACAGGCAGTAGAGATAAAGACACCGTGTAACTAACTCCTGCTTGGAACAGCAGTGTTTCTTGAGCTTCCACAAGCAGGGGAAGGGGGGGGGGGGGGTAGAAAAAAAAAAAAAGAAAGAGAGAGAGAGAGAGAGAGAGAGAGAGAGAGAGAGAGAGAGAGAGAGAGAGAGAGGATTTCACTACAACACTGTCAATGTTCCGAGTCTCCTGCTCTCTTTCTGTAGCACACACCAACCAAGGATCCTGACTTCTTCTGCAATAAATACAATGACCGTAAGTTTGGTTTAGGGAAATCTTTTGTATCTGTTGTGCATGGAGACAAAATTCAAGAGGTCTTCCAGACCTACTTTATTTTATTTGGGGAGGGAGGGGGAAAGCAGGGATGGAAGCAGACAACACTTTTTTCCTTTCCTAATTAAAGATTTAAACTCCATTTTCAGCAGAAACTGTGCCTTATTTAACTGTGCCATTACTGAAGCATCCCCTTAATGATGTAACTGTACCTGAGGGAGGTGATGGACCACAAACACCTCATTGAAAACACCTTCCTAAAGGCCTGGGCTGTAGAAACTGTAAGAATAATTGATAGAGATCAGAAACTGTGGTTTTAATAATCTAATTGGTCCCATATTGCCCAAAACTAGCTCTAGGGCTGGAACAATTAAAAAGATTTTTTAATTTGATTATCTAGTGGTTTTAGAAAATGCCTCTCTCTTTTCCATTCCAAACCACAAGCCTGCAGACTTCCCTGCAGTGGTAAACAGTCATAATAATAAAAACATAAATGTACTGCTTTTTACAGGCTTTATACGCCAATCAGACAACAACATGGTAATGAGTACTTCCAGCACTAGAAAGGTGGGCTACGATGGGTTTGTGACTGGTTTTCATGATTATTATTCATTTCCTTCCAAGTGACTTACACCTTCAGTATTTAAATGGAGATAGAGGTGTCTAGACTGGGAGTGTTCTGCCAGGGTACGCAATCGGCTCTACGTCACCAAAAACTCCTTGCATTGTGCTGGCAAAGGTCAAGTTACTAGCAAAAACCCTCTCCGAGAACAAGGGAAAAGTAAAAAAAGCATGGCAGTGTACCTGCGCCTTCCCTGTGGCCTCCTCCCACAGCCATTTACCCCGAGCCACGGTTCCACACGTCTCCAGCGTACGCACGGTTGGGCTCACAGAAGCCCCAAGCTCAGACCCAGGCTCTGCAAGGAACTTCATAATTTATCTGGAAATTATATCCCACATGACTCATACGTGAGGCATAACTATCAGGATTCATGGCTAAGTCAGGCTTGGCGAAGGGCGATTCAGAAGAATCCTGCACAAACAACCCAGTTTTGGTCTGTACACAATTTTTGTATTTTTGTTGAGCACAAGATACATCCTTTACTTAGCCTGGTAAAATCCTTCCCAAGATAAACATTTCTTGTATGTCCCATAGGGGTATAAGATACATCCTGTAGACATTTTTGTTTGCACTAAACAGTTGTAACAGTATAGCAACGGTACTTAAAGATATAACATCCCAACACTGACAATCGAGTTTGTAATTTAAATGCAGTTACACTACCAAAATTTTCTTTGCCATGTAACTTCTTCGTTTGTGGAACAGATTTTAGCTATCCCAAATCATCTTTGCAGACAAGACCAAAGTCCATGCTGGGAGGAGGCTGAAAACAGTTTTACAGTTGAAATGGAGCAGCCTTTGTATGTATAGTAATCGTGATAACCAACCGTCCGTGTATATCAACTCTAAAGTTGCCTTGCTATTAGGTAATTCGAATGTCATTTTATTGCTCTGTAACTTTTCTCCAAAAGATTGTTGCTGTTTTGTGCCCTCTCTCCAGAGTATCCCAGATGTTTTTCCTCATCTTTTACTCTTATATCCCTATCCCAGTCTCCACAGCTCACTCCTTTAAGTTAAAATGCCACTGTTGTCATAATTTCAAACGCCATCTGGTTTGAAATCTGGTCAAGCAGAATTAAGCCTGAGTCTCTTCTGTTCATAATTGGTCTGCTACAGAATCTACTTCCTTCCACAACACTACGCTCCAAAATAGAAAGTTTCACTTTAAAATATATTTGTTGCCCATTTGGCTGCAGAGAGAATTGACTTCAAATCCCTCTATGCTCATGTTAGTACCAGCACGAAACAAAAGCTCTACGAGTTGTGAAGCACCCTATTCATATCCCTGGAGAATACACTCTAAGGACATTCCCAACCCTTTCTTCACTGGCTGCTTTAGCAGAAACATCTGTCTTACATGCTTTGTTCTCACAACCCAAATTTGCCTGTTATGCCACAAATACACTAAAATTTCCGACATTAAAGCCGGTCACCCACCAAACAACAGGAGCACCCAGGGAACCTGACACAGTCCAATAATTGCTATAAAAGTTCAACAGAGGAATTTAGGAAGCACATGGGATTATCCATTAATCAGGATTACCATATTAACCCTGATGCGACAGGAAAAACTAGTGATACTCACTGTACCCATTACAGAACAGGAAGACTTAAGCACAGAAGTGACTTATTTAAAACAATCTCCTAGGTCAGTAGCAGAACTGGGAGAAAGATCAAAGTTTCTGAAGTCTCAGGTAAGTAGTCTCATCTTTATACCTAACAATTAATATCAGAATAGAGACCTCTGAAATAACCTCGTAGTTTCTTTACGGGTGGCAGCCTTGTCATCAAACATACTACTACCTCTTTGATTTAAAGATTGAAATTTTAAAATCTTAACCCATCAAGCCTTACACATCAAATACCAGATTTAGAGAACAGAGTTCTGCACACCATTTGCTCCCCATCCAAAGAGGGGCATCAAAGACCACATGGTCCCTCTCTGGCATGAGTCAGGGATGGCACACAGCTGCTCTGCAAGAAGAGTAAGCAGCTGGCAAGGCTTTGTGTCCTAGGTGCTACCTGCCTGCCAGCAAAGTCCCCTGCTGTCACCTCCCACCACGGCTGTCATTTGGGCTGGTGACTCAATGCATAAGATCCCTCTTCCCCATGATTATATGGCAGGCAACAGCCCTCTTTCTCACATGCAGGGGGGGGGAAAAACTGAGGAGCCTAAAAATATCCACAGGAGTATGTTTTAGTTTTTTATAGGAGAAGGGTAATTGCTTGGGATCCAGAACTCCTCACTCAAGGTTGTGGTTTGTGCACTGCCCAGAATGATGAGTACCTTTTCTAAAAAGAGCCTGCAAAACATCCAAATTCAGGCTACGCAGTCCTGGTTTATGTTCTCCCACGCCAGTCCCCACCGCCCCCAAGGCGGGCTTTGCTCCCTGGGTGATAACATTACCTGTCCTAGATTACAAGTCAGCTGTGCCACAGGGAACACACATGAGCTTCTGCCCTGCGTAAGTCTGATACAGAGCTGCTCTTACTCAGCTCCAGGCATGTCAGAGTAACCCAACACAACCCAATAAACCCGACTTTCCCTATGTATCTCAAAGACTGAAGAAAATTTGCAGTTTCCCTTCAACAGGCTTTCATTACGTGGGCGGTGGAAGTTCGATTCAAAACTGAAAGGACACTGGCCTGAAAGTCATTTTTAGCAACAGTGTCAGTGGTACTTTCTCACGATCTGAAGGACATGGGGTGGCAACAGAACAGCCTTAGAGACAGCTTTTTTTATTGTCCTGTATTTTAACACGTTAAATCTGGCACCCTTGGTAGTGTTTAGCAAGGCTTTAACTTTCTTGTATTGCATTTTACTGAGGTATCTACTGGCAAAGGCTTACGTAGTCAAGAAGATGTATCTTCGTTTCCACACAATTCACAAGTGTGTGGAGGGAGCACCCATAACAAAACCCCATCCATGGCATTCACTTGCAAGACTGTTCTGATGAGGACATTCCCCCACATTCTTTAAATTATGCAAAATTTCAGCTTTTTTTTTTTTTACAGCAGCTCTGAATATTCAGCTTTCCAGGAATTTGCCAAGTTTCTCACATTGCCTAGTAAACACCTTTGTGCGGTGCATTTCATGCTCATTTGGACCAGGCATCTATTATTACCTTTTGCCAATTAGGCGGTTTGCAAGGTTAAAAGAACAAAAAACAAACACAACCAACCTCCTCCTTCAAAACAACTGGTGCATTGCTTGACTTGCTCTGTATTCCCCACACACACACTTTTTTTTTTGTTGTTTTTTTTTTTTTCAGAACCACTTTAATGTGGGAATAACGTTTATTCACATTTGTTCTAAGATGCTATTTTGTTAAAGCATATTTGTAATTGCAAGGCTGTAAACAAATTAGAGTCTTTCTCATTCCTAAAATCCAGTCTTACTGTGGGGAAGCTGCCAGTAATGACAGTAATTTATTTTAGCAAACAGCACGTTCTGACTAGGCTGGAAAATAAAGCCTACTTGCTCTTAAAAATAACTGCCTTTGAACTACCTCTCCCTAGCTTGAAGAGTTCAGATTGAATCTCCTTTTTCCCACAGCACGGGTCTGAGGCTCAAGAGGCATCTCGCAGCAACAGGAGCCACAGCCGCCATCCCCGCTTCTGCGGGGCACCCCCTTCCCGGCCCGCTCCTTTCCCAGGGTGGCACTTGCTGGGCCCAGACCAGAAACAAACAGGACTGCTTCATTATACGCATATGCAGCTCCACTTCACCACCCCACAAACATACAGACTTGAGTAAATAGGAAAGCAGGAAATTCAATTCAGGCCGCTTTAAGTAACAGCTTGGTTTGAGGGAAAAGAGCAGAATTCGCCTATTTCCTCAGGATCTTGGATTCCAGTATGAATCTCGTTTGCCAGATCTAAAGCACAATAACTACACACATGTTCATAAAGTTTTCGTTTGTTGTTTCTTTTTTTTGCCCCTTTAGAATCTGAGTCTGATATATTCTGATTACCCATTGCTTTCTTTTGTAATCTTCCCCGTTCATATTATCTGAGGGTACATGTCTGGAAGCCCTTTGCAGATCAGCTGCACTTTTTCTTTCTTTTTTTTTTTTTTTTTTTTTTTAAACCTACCTCTGACATTTTTATCTTTTCTCTTTTCCAGCTACTAAGTCACACCACACAAGTAAAATTCTTGTGTGAATACTCCTCTTCATGCTTGAAGAGTAGCAAAGATGGCAATCCTCTTGCCACCACCCTCCCTCTTGTTGCCTGCTGCTGCTGCAGAGGAAGGCGATGCTGGGCCTGACCCCCAGCACCCCAGAGACCTGGCAGGGGCTCTCCAGGCTCAGCAGGAGACCGGCTGAGCAGGCTGCGGTGGAAAGCAGGGATAGCTCAGCACAGGTCTTAGGAAACCAGGGAGTAGGGACCGGAGCCAGCCGGGCAGGCTGATAAACTCGACAGAGCGAACAGGACCTGCTCTGCAGAAGGTGGGAGAGATGGGTAAGAGAGACCAGAAGAGAGGCACCAGGCACAGGAGGAGCAAAATTTGACTTGGGAATGGAGAGGAGGGTAAGTACAAGATAAGTGAATGCAAGCCATGGGGAAACAACGGCTTTAGACGAGCTCAAGAGAGTGGAAAAGGCAAGAAAAGCAACAGTGCGGATTGCTAGGAACAACAGAGGGAAAGATGAGAGAGAAGCAGTATGAAGAGGAAGGCAAATAAGGAGGTCACACAGGAGGGATGCAGAGAGGCTAAACTGAGAAGGGATGAACAAGGGAAGAGAAGGCACAGGATTAGAAATATAAAGTGGAAGGAAAAAAGGACACAAGTGAAAGATGGAATGAAATATGGGTCTAATGTAATTAATAGGACAGGTAAGAGGAAAGAGAGTTAGGAAAGGCAAAGTGAAAGGTAAACAGAATCTACAGGTAGATGACACATCAAGAAAATAAAAGTATCTACTTAATTTTTTTTAAACAAGATAAAAATATGAATTTCACATTTATTTTTTTAAAAAGCTGAAAAACTTTGAAATCAGCTGTGTGTTTTTCATGTAATGGAAGGTTCTTGCAGGAACAAGCCAAAGGAGCAGAGACTCCCTAGAGCCTGTCTAAGGACAAGGATACCATGGTAAAACAGGAGCGCCAAGCTGTTCTGCTGAGCACAATTAAGTTTCTTACCTTCCACGCAAAATAGGTATTGAGATTGCATCTTCTTAGGCTGTCTTAGCTTATTATAGGATCTAAGGTAAACCAACCATTGTGGAGAAGGGGAAGAGATGAGTTGTCTTATTTCACTTTGGCCCAGACCTTCTAACTGATTGCACCAGTCACTTGGCAAGTACCCTGAGATTGCACCCACCTTCACTGCACTGCATCTCGCATCCTCACAAAACAGTCATGCTAGTTTTGCCTAGACAGCTGCTAAAGACACTACAAACAACATTGCTTCCCAACAGAAAGCGGTCACAGAGTTAGGTGGCAGCAATGAGAATGCTGATTAAAACCAGGTATTTCTATATAAGAGCTATAAATTGGATTACATACAGGTTTTAAAAGTAGATGATTGAGATTTTTTGTTTTAAAAGAAGTCCTTTTGAGTAAATGGGAGCTTGCATGGGAAGATACCATTTTTCTTTAAAATACTGGGGGCTTTCATTGAAAACAACCACCAAACTTTCCTCCTTAAAACCCAAATATTTTAGTTTTAAGCAACCAAAAATCAAAACTTTTACCTATTGAGAAGAAATACATGATTAAAATAAAATGAAAAAAATCATAAACCAACCCACAACTGTGCAGGAAGTTTAGGAATACGTGTGTATGCACAACCATGTGTTAGCTAAAAGTTGCACCACCACCAGCGACAATTCCAGATTTCCACATACTTACAGGCACGCACAGACAACTCTTCAATGTGCACCTGTTAAGATGGGCAAGGGCAGCTGTAATGCTATAGCTATACACATTTTTGTAAGATATTTTTGCCATTCCAAAAACCCAGGCCTGCCAAATGCATGCTATTCTCATACAGAATACTAGATACATACCAGACACCTACTGAGGTTAGCACTAGGTTTTCCAAAGGAAAATCTAAGAAAATAAAAATATGCAAAGAACTGCAGCTGACGCTATCACACTTTCACTAAATCACCTTGTCCCACCAAGCCCAGCCCTTCTGTGGCCCTATTAGCAAACCCAGAAATTTGCCCTACTGCAGATCGAGCTAAGCTGCTATAAATAATGTAACTGGTCAAAACTTCTTTATTCCAAGAGTTGCAAACCATGCATCATACCTCCAACAAGCCCATTTTCCTTTGTTGTCTCCATTTTGACAGTGGATTGATTAGATGCCTTCATCTTTGAGGTATTAATGGATTCCAGGAGGGAGACAAACTCTAGAAAGTTAGATTCATTGGGCACCTGTCCTTCTTTAGCTTCTAGATCCGATTTAGAAGTTGGTAAGGTCTTTTCTTTGTCAGATACCTCCATGAAATTCTTACTTAAAAGCACATCTGTTCCGCTGTCTACGCTCAGCACCCGCATGTGCCTCTTTTCATGAGCAGTTCTACAGGACTGTGGGTCTAGGTTCTGCAGGTCTTCCTTAGAAGTTAAATCCACGGTCTGCGCATTTTCGGAAGCATTCTCCTGATTTGGATCTGAACAAGTGTTAGTTTCTAAAGGAGTATTTGCTGGGTTGCTGTGTTCCTTCACTGCATCACCCGATTCATAGCCAGAGCATTGGTTGGATGACAGCTCTGCCTTTAAAATTTCTGGAGTTCTTTCACTGTCACTAACTTCTGGGTAAGCCTTACCTTTACTGTCATCAGACAAGTCAAAAGTGATAACGGGGATTCTGAGCTGTTCATTAGTTTGCTGACTTGACCAACCTGCTGTAACTATACCAGACTCAACGGTTGAGCTCATTCTCTCAGTTCCCAGAGCCTTTAGGTGGACGGAGCCCGCTAGGTCACTGAGGGTGGTGTTTGGTGTAGTGCTCATTGTGATGACAATTTTAATGGGCTCACATAGCTGGTCTCCAGGAAGAGAGTTATCCACAACTGCAACAGCCGTCTCACTGTCTGAGCAATCAAGGTCCTCATGGATATTACTGGCATGGCAAGAACTTCCCACGTGCTCAGGATCTTTGGTTGCAATGGCATTGCACTGTGGGCAATTATTGGTAAAGCCTATCTGCTGTGATCCCTCTGGCAATTTCTCTCTTTTGTAGCTTTTAGGATTACTCAAATGGTCTGAAATAACTGAATTTTCACTGTCCCATGGCTCTGAAGAAACTCCAGTCCTTAAAATATCACCTTGTGATGAAGAAATATTGGAGAAATTTTTAGCTACATCTCTGTCCATGAGAATATCTTGGGATCCATGCTGTCCATATGGCTGTCCGTCCCCTCTTTTTTCACTTATTCCATTACCAGAAATTGTTTCCGTAGCAGCTGGTTTTGTCGCTATTGCTGATGTGGTGGCACCTGAAGCAGAGGCTGTAGAAATAGGTAATACATCTGCTTTGATACAGGGTGAGGTAGATGAAACTGGTGGTGCAGCCTGGTCTTCTAATACTGTAACACCTAATAAAAAACATATGGGAGTTAGGTCTCACAAACATGAACGCTATGCATTACTGAAGTATGATCTTTAGCTAGCAAAATCTGATCCAGAGTAGAGCGAAGGAAGCACAGATGATGTAGCTGATTAAAACAGTTCCTAAACAAGGATCTTTTTTGTTAGCTATATGCGAAATACTATAAAAGCAAGCCGGACTCCTTCCAGGTCAAGACAGGTGTAGCAGCGTGTCTATTTAATTTAAATAGTCAAAATAGCTCTAGAAACAGCTAATATCAAAAATAAAATATTTTACAGAATTATCCCCACTTAGGCAGAGATGAAAGAAAAAATATGCCAGTGCGGCTGAAGTTTGTTACATCACTTTGTGCAATTCCTAAATGATCCCACAGGATATGGCAATCAACCTTGACAAAAAGAAGACAAACTGAAATATACTGAGATATCTCAAGCACTGGAACTGTAGGCAAAGCAAGGTGCGCTGGAATACTCCAGTGGAATACACTGCTGAGCTCAGTAGTCTATTCCACTACTGAGCTAAAGATCAACAATCACAACAGAAGTCTACAGTCAGAAGATGTTTAAGAGCTTTAAGATGCAATCTGAGCATTTTGGTTTAATGCTGTCCAGAGGCACAGAGCTTCCCAAGAACATGGGAGGAAGGCTCTTTACTCCCCCCATATCAAAATGGGGAGAGCTACTTGCATTCTCATCAAAAGGCTGCATCCTAAACAGCTTGGCTGACAGCTAAGAGCCCAATCTGTTCCCCTTGAGATTTTGTTCGAGCTTTTGCATTCAACTCCTAACATGAGGCACAACAGAACCTGCCATGGGGTCCTCTGTGCCTTTTTTTTTTTTTTTTTTTTTGTGGCAAGCAATGATTAAATAAAGGTTTAAAGGAATTTATAAAGCCTTTAAGATACCTCTGAGATCTTCAATAGTTTCCCGTGTTGGCAGCTCCTAAAAATATAAAGAAACACAAAATTAGCATGGACATATATTAAATTCTGTTGGAAAAAACATCTATCAATGCAATAGCTATCTAATCAAAGGTTAATTACAGCATAGGTAAGTTGCTTAGCATCACTGAAATTTGGACACATACCTTGCACAAATGCAAGGGATGGGTGAGGAAGATGGTTATAGAACAGTCATGCTCCAAATTGCATCATTGCAATTGTGTGTGATGTTTGGGGAGAGGAAAAAAAAAAAAAAAAGACTTTTAAAAAAACATTTTGCAGTGCCTAATCCTGATTATTATTATTTTTTTAATCATTAAGGAATAGAGTGTGTTCATCTCTTCTACTTTTCCAGCTATGTGTTTCCAAATTACTAAAATGAAAAGTTTGGTCTCCAGTACTTGGTAACAATTCCTCTAGTTTTCCATTGAGAACAGAGCCATTAAATTATCATAGAATCATTTAGTTTGCAAGGAAGCTTTGGAGGTCATTTAGTCCAAATCCCCTCTGCCATACACACCACACTCAAAGCAGGTACAGTTAGAGCAGGTTGCTCAGGGCCATCTCCAGCAGAGCTTTGAATATCTCCAAAGATGGAGATTTCACAACCTCTCTGGACAACCTCTTCCAGTATTTGACCACCCTCTTGGTAGGGGAAAATAAAAAACAAAAAACCCAAAACACCAAAAAAACCCACACAAAAAACTTTAAATACCATTGATCTAATTATACTTTTCCATGGCTGGAAGTTGCAGCCTCTTATTCTGTCACTGGGCACATCTGTCAAGAACGTACCCAGTCTTCTGTATATCTTTCCATAGGAAGCTGAAGACAGCAGTCAACTCTTCCGGTCTTACGAAAGATTTTAGCCTTACAAAGGCTAAAACATCCCATCTGCCTGTCCTCATACATCATGTACCTCATTCCTAAATCCTCTCGGTGGCCTCTGCTGGATTCTCATCAGCAGGTCAATGTCTGCGGGAACTCACCAGAGAGCTCAAAACTAAACGCAATACTCCAGAGGAATACTTCAAGAGTCTACATTCAATAGCCTAAGTGCGTAACTAGAAAAAAAAGTCATTGGGAAAAATGAAAGTGGCTCTATTCTGGCTGACAGGCACCAAAACCAAGAGGAAATAATTACTCTCTCCTAAAATTTCATGGTGGTATCCTGGCAGGAAAACCAGGAGACTAGGTTTGACAAGACCCAACCTACATACTTGGAAGTGGGAGACTTGGACAAGATCCCAAGAAAAAAATGGGTTTGCAAAATGGACAAATACCAGAATACTGGGGACTAGGACAGAAACAAGGTGAAAAATATTTTACCTCATAAAAGAAAACTATTAATGTCTGTGAATCATACAGATGCTACAAAAAGGTAAAAACACTCCAGGAAATGAGGAAATAGTTCTGATTCAGACCAGGATTTGAACAGTTTGCAGTAAATAGGGACACGGGGTAGGGGTGGAGGGATATGAAGACAGAATGAAGTATCAAATGGCTACTTATTCAGAGATCACTAACCATCCTCTGCACTGACTGAGGCAGGAGTCCTGTAGAAAAAATAGCATGGGATCACATAATTAAAGATTTTATCACAGTATACATGGGGAATAGCTTAAGATTACAGACAGAATTCATTGTTTCTCAATTTTTTTGGATACTTAACTCTTCAACCTTCTCCTGTGTATTTCCTATTTTTTCCTTTAATAATAACATCTATGCACACCCACTTCATCCCTTCATACACTATTGATCTACAAAGTATGGGCGATGGCATGGCGTGCACATACATGTATTTTTAACCTCATGTAGGCACCTCCTAGATTTAAATAATGCTTTTTATGCTTTGTCTAAATACTCAAGAGATGTGTTGGGTTGATTTTATAAGCATAAGTCTACTTAAAGAAAACCAAATTATTAATGCTCCAGGAGCAGATCCCTTCCAAGGCAATGAGAGGCTGCTCAGATTGTATTAGCCTCTCCTTTCTCTCAAAGCAGCCACGAAAACTAGTTGCTCTTGGCAAGAGTTACAAAGGCCATTTGGTACCTAGAGAGCATACAGAACCCTCCTAAAAGGTGTAAATTATGTATACCAGCTTCAGCTTTGCAAATCCAAATCTTTAGGACAAGGCTGACCGACAACAGTGGTATACCTAGTAGGTCCACGGAACGACCCTTCCTCCACAGGGCAGACCTACGCTTCAAGTGATCATTACCTGGCAATGCAAAACTCCGTGTGGTAGGCTGTGTACTGCATGAAGTGAAGACACTATTACAGAAAACCACGTACTAACCATTACTCCAGGTGAGTTCTGCGAGTGCGGAGCCTGTACCCTTGAACTGTCGTGAATTGTTTGGGTAGAGTCATTTTGGTTGGTCTTATCGATGACACCATTATCCCCAGTGTTATTGCTGAAAAGGAAGCAAACGAAAAATAAAGCAATGCTGCTTACCACAGAGCATCACAGTGAGTTTGGGAAAGAAGCTGAGGAATAATAACAGAATAGGAGGAAGTAGCATAGCAAAATTAAGTGACAGCATGTGTTTGCCCTCCAATGCTAAAAGTGCAGAGCTGACAAATACTGTAACCCCTTTTTGTACCTCCTTCCTTTCCCAGACAACTGCTAAAAAAAAAAAATAAAATCCCTTAATATAACATGATTCTGGAGTCTTCGGAAGTAGAGCATTGCTATGAGAAATACAACAAAATCTCTTCAAACTCCCTATGTGTATATAATGTCATTTAGCCTGCCTGACATTCACACGGATTTATTGGCACAAAAGGCTGTTTGGGGCTTCTCATTAAACATGTAACTGTCAAACACTACTCCCTTCACAATTTCTGCTTTTTACGTCCTTTGACTGTACCCTTGTGTATATATTGCTTATCTAACTGCCTGTTCATTTACAAACTTCCTATCAAACAACAATTTGAAATGCAATACGTAATGTGCATTAATACAATCATTAGACCACAAAATAAAGTTGTTCCTCTGGTTTTAGCCAGGACAAACACGTATCTAT
The DNA here is from genome assembly GCF_965231255.1 of Vanellus vanellus. Classification (NCBI taxonomy): domain Eukaryota; kingdom Metazoa; phylum Chordata; class Aves; order Charadriiformes; family Charadriidae; genus Vanellus; species Vanellus vanellus. The sequence goes on along the minus strand of NC_138907.1, from coordinate 46,031,367 downwards.
TAGTAATTTTATATGTTATACGCAATTTGCTGATCACTTCCTTTGTGGATGCATTCAACTATCCACTGATAATTTTTACGCATATTTTCTACTAACTTTTCCATGGATATAAGCAAATATTTTTGAACGAGGTTTACTAATGAGAACCAACATGTATTCTCTTTCCTGGATACAATACAACAAAAATTCAGTTGGGAGAAAAAAACAATCAACACTACAGTGAAGTGTCAAAAAAGGGGTTTATGCTTTTTTTGTTTGTGAGGTGTGGGGTTTTTTTTCCCCAAACCCGTTATTTTTTAAAACCCTACAGCTGTATGTAAACTATAAAACTATTTATCTAGAGGTCGCAGTCACCTTTCCACAATTTTTCCACAGCCAGTTATCTGGCTTCAAAAACTTGTTCTACCAACCTGCCAACTACCAGGGCCTGCTTAAAAACTCCTGTAATCCATCTAGTCAATACACTAAAGTTCTTTATTTTCTGATGAAGTACTACATAATGGACTGTTGTGTCTAGGACCTCCTAGGAGGAATAGTTATGTGATTTAACACTCAATTTTTAAGTGATTCTACCTCTATTCCTTAGCCAAAATAAAGGCAGGGTAACAAAAGTCTGCATTCATTTCATTAGCCAGTGAACAGGAAAACACTGAGGTTCCGTTTAAATTTTAACCAGCCTAGAACAACAGATAAGCCTCTTAAATTACTGTATCAGACATCTGTAAACAGGAAATAGTTTTATGGGCTGGAGAAAACTGAAGAGGAATAGCGCCTGAAAGGCATCACCCAATCTAAAATAAAAACCTCGTATGGTTAGTGACACACAAGAAGCATTTCTCAGAAGAGTCTCAATACAGGCAGACCTTCACACTCCCAATGTCCCTGCCCGGAGTGTAGCGCAGATGTGCATGTGTAAAGACACAGAAAAGCAGTAGCACAGAGGTACAGAATCGTAACACTACTTAGCTTGCACAGAGCTAGCACTAGTGACTGCAAACGCAGCAAAAATTACCCAACGTAAGTTCTTTTATACAGAGCTCTCTGTTGAAGCTTGACTGGTAGTTGTGATGAACCTACTCAGTTTAAGCTTTGTTTGGACATTTCTATACTGCTGCCACTATTGGATGTAACTTGTTTCAGCATTTTTCACATCTGTCATAACACTTGGGAACACTGGAAGCAGCTTGCCAGCTTCATTTGTTTGTATGACTCAAGCTTGAAAAACCAGCAAGAGAGGTCTCCATTTATTCTGAGAAGTTTACAGTGGAATATTCTACACATACACAAATCTGGAAAAAGTCAGTACTAGGCTTTAGCCCAGTACTATTTTTACCTTTAATACCATCTCAAGCTGGAAGCAGCCTTATTGACTTTGATTGTTTATTTGCAGCAAAGGCATAGTACTTGGCTTCTTGAGAGATGCTGCAAATACCTACCAAATACCCCTGAGAAATAAAAGCAGTTCAAGCTTTCTTCATGAGCAGGACCACAGAAGCATCATAGGCAGTCACAACAAAAAGTAAGGGGGAAAAGCAACTTACGCACCTAGGCTTGATCTGAGAGGGAAGTTACAGTAAGCGCACAAAAGCGACATGAGCTCACACTTTCAAAGCTGTGATATTTTCTTTGCCAGTGAGTGCGTGCCCCTTCCTCTCTTCTGCCAACAGGTAAGCACAGCAGGAAGGGGAAAGAGCAAGCATTTAAGGGCTCCCCAGAAAACTTCTCCCAGGTTTTCTCCAGGATCTTTTTGCCCCTCCCAGACAGGTCTCTTCCTACTGCCTTCATCATGCCCAACTGCTGCCTCCTCCCCCCCCCCCCAGCCCCCGAATCAGGTGCAGCTCTGCCTGCTTCACCACAACCATGCTGCAGCCACGTAAAATAAAAGCACCAGGCAGGTTTTTCAAAGTGCCATTCATCACCCAACTGTAAAGAGTTTTCCGACAGTCAATAGGCATTTCTGCTAGGCAGGACCATGATGCAAACTCATCTGTTTTACAGAATGTACCAGCAATGTGCAATGAAAACCTTACCTATGATTTAAGGGCTGAACCGTATTTCCTTTTGGGACCTCTGTATCATTACATTGCCTTCCATTTTTTCTTGATATCTTCTGTTGAATTACTTCGCCTTTATCAAACATAAGGTGGAGACGGTAACTGATCACCTTGATTACTGTGAAGAACACTGTCACTGAGCTGCAGTACACAAAAACTGTAACTGCATTTGCTGGAAAAGCCTGCAGAAAGAAATAATAAAGACATAATCACAACAGTTTATTTTGAGAAGATGCTACGAAAAGTTTTAAAGTCATTTTCAAGCTCTTTATTCCTTATTGTCTATTATTTGTACCCCTACAGAGTTTTGCAACCACAAGTTGTAGTGCATCTTCATACAGTATACTTGAGTTCTGCTCACAAAAAAGCTCTAAGGATTTGTTCAAATTCCAAACCATTTTACATGATTTATTCTTCTTTTGGTTAGCTGTGGATATTATTTCTTTCTTAAAATCAGTAAAATCTCACAATTGACAAACATTGTAAATCCTCTTAAAATACTGCATTCCCAGGATAATGCAGCTGCAGCCTTTCCTAAACTATGAACTTATAAAAACACAGATACAAAACGAAACATTAGTTATCTACAAACAGGAAACCCCTTTTGAAAAGTTCTGTCATCTTACCTTGCTTCTCAGTTATGATTTAACAGTAGAATGCTGTAGTTTGATCTCCTTTTTCTAACACTGCACAACATGTTCCCAAGTTTCTTTACCACTGAAGAATTTTAAATAATTAATCGGGACTAGTCAAGACAAATGAATAAAATGCGTTTGGAGAGGCAGCCTCTTTGAATTCTTTTTCTAAAGTTCATAACTGTTAATTTACAGCTGTCTGTGATCTGTTTGCTGATCTGCGATGAGCACCATATTTCTTGGTCATTAAAATTAATTACAGTTCTACTATAGTCTGTAAAGTTCTTTCACAGACATGACATGCTAACAAAATTTTTATATGTAAATACTTCATTACAGTAAAGGGCAAAGCATAGCAATGGACATTTGCCATTACAATTGAAGGCCCAAAGCCTTTTCAATATAGTCATGGAACTCCCTTATGTACTGTTGTTACACAGCCGCATTCTCACAATGAGTTTGATCTTTTCTCAGGTTTTTGTTTTTTAAACAGACCATTACAATGTCCCTGCACAATTCATAGCAGGAAAAAAAAAAAAAAAAAGGAATATTTTTAATGCTCAGGATTTGCTGAAAGCCTGCTGAACTTAATTTTTAAGAATGGTCTTTACTTTAGGTCTAAAGCTATCATTTTAAGTATCAGCATAGCAGGTCAAGGAGCATTTGGATGTAAAAGATTAGACTTATTTTCAGATTCATAAACAAACCACACTGACCACACAGGCGAAGGGAACCAGGCACACTTACTTCATCTCTAAAACAAGTCACTGCATTTATCTTGATGTTGAAATGAGTATGTTGAATCACTTCTGTGTTACTACAAGCAAGTGGGTTGCTATTCTGCTGCTGCTTTTGGCTTAGTGAGACTTCATACCTACAAGATGTACGTGTGAAAATTTGCAGGCAAATCCTCTCTTACGACTATTCTGATTCACATGCAAAGAATCTATAGCACAAAAGCGGAGAAGCTATTTAGCATGTAGGTACTACTAATGATCCCTCATAAGAAAGATAATACTTTCTACAAGTTGAGGCTTAGTCTGTTAAGAATACTTTGTGGTACTATGAATATACTGAAACTAAGCATACCCTTCAGTTATTTAGCAAATTCGAGCCAGAAAGAGGATCAGTTTGCATGGCCATGCTCTCAGGGTATAAAGGTTTGGTGGATAAGGTTGAAGAATTTGTGGTTTATGACTAATGCATTTGCAAAACACAAGTTAAAAATTGCTTGGTTTCACAGAGAACGATAGCCAATTATCTGTAATGATTTGTTTAGAAGAGAGATTTGTTCACTTTCCAAGGAATCTCTTCAACTATACGTTAAAAAGCACAGGCCAACCGCTTATTATTAAATAACAGCTCAGAACGAGCCACTAGACAAGAAGTGCTCTATAAGCAATGCTCATAAAGCTTAATAAATATTATATGAATAATGTCAAAAGGACACAACAAAAATAGGCTTCCAGTAGTGCAATCTATATGCGCACAGAGCATGCTACAAGAGACACTCAAAGGAAGCTCCTAGATTTCTAAGTGGGAAAGAAGGCCAGTTTTAGCAAATGCCGACTGCAGCATGTCCTCATCCCTGCCTTGTGACCAGACCTACCGGAGCTGCCTCCTGAGCCCGCCCGTGGTCTCCCTGCACATCTGGCCAAGACATACTGTGCTTCCCCCCACGTATGTGCCGTGCACGCTCACAATCCCAAGACTGCCCATGTACAATAAGGCCAGTGCATCCTTGATATCCTGAATCTTGGGGCAAGCTAAGTAGTGCAAGCCAGCAGCTTGCTCCCTGCCCACATGAGGAATTAGGAGAAAGATGAAGCTGAGAATGGAAAGCCCTCAATTTTCTGAATCAGGCCTCTTGCATAAGCGTAGAAGCATCATATGACTGCAGTTGTTCCCAGGTATAGATAGGTGAACACGATCAAATCTGCTAGAGCTAAGGAGGAATTAAGTTATAGACCACTGAGGAATTACAGGATAGATTCACTTTTGATGCACTATAGTTATAATTAGCCTGGTTTCCTATGGAAACGAGGCTTTATAATCACACCATGTGTCTGTGTATTCATCATCTCTCTCCATGCCCTCTGCTGAATAACTTTTTAATTCTTCGGCTACTTTCAACTAACTTTGAGAGAATACACCCCACTGGGACAAGGTCACAGCAGCACACCTCCTGCATTAATGACAGGAACCCACACAGCTCTCTGACCCTTTGAATGCCACCCCAGCGACAGGAAAAGCTTCAGTTGAGCTGACATCTTATTAGAAGCTAAGAAAAAAAAAAAAAAAAAACACACACAAAACCAAAACATCCACAAATACAAATTCATTAGAAAGCAGGCTTCATGAAATCCCACAGGTTTCTGTGGGAGCTGTAGCTCTAGCTTTCTTTGCTCTTGCCCAATTAAAGACTCTACCATAATGTACTTTTTGTTTTCCAGTAGCTTCTGTTGTTATACCCTGCACTAGAACAGTGTGGGGTCACAGGCAGAAATGCAGGCTGAAGTGTTCCAAATGTGGCTTGACTTACTCCTGCAGATCCAGCAGAGTTGACCTGCCCACGTAAGGAGGGCCTTTGCTTGGGGCTTCTGCCCACCCAGAGACTGCTCCCAGAGGAATGGCCAAATTCTTCTTCATGTGTCTGCTAACATTATTTAAGTAGCACAAAGGCAGAGGTGACTGAGGTCTATATACTTCCTAATATCAAGGTGAGTAACCTTTGAACAAAATACCACACCTAGTAAATTGGACTGAATGACTAAAGTTGATTAGACCCAGATGTATGCCACCTGATGCTTGAGCACCTGAGGCACCTCAAGCAAGATGGTGCTGCACCACCACAGCCTCACTGTCTTGGTGTGCTACAGAACACAAATGAGGCAACTACCAAATAAATAGGCAGTCAGCCACTGCTATCAGGCTTGCAGAGGTACGAGTGGGAGATACAATACTGGAGCCAAAGATAAATATTTTTATGTTAATTTAGCTGAATTGATAATTGATGTCCATCACAGTATAAAACATGGGAAAACAGGTAGCAAATAAAGTTCTAGGGGTGTACGCTCACTTTAAGCGTGCATCCTACCACACAATAAATACAGTAAGTACAGTGTAGCTTACCTCTCTTTTGTTGAGGTATATGGATCATTACTCTTACAGAGAGATAAAGTGGAGTAAAGTGTGGCCAAATGGGACTGGAAGCAGCTGACACGCTGCAAGTTTTACTACAGTTTACCTCTGAGTAATTTATGTGCCCACACCCTTATACTGCCATGTTGTACTTCTCCTATCACAGCATGATTTGAAGATCTAACGCGTAACAAGTAACAACCCAAGTTCAAGGGCTTCCTGTTCAACGAAAAGCTGAAGAAACGCTCGCTAAGCTGTTCTGGGGACTCACTGAAATGTAAACGCGCATTCTCTTGTGGCTTGTGAAAAAAGCTATAGTATAAGCATTCCCAAATTTGCATCGCTGCGTCACTGGTGTTTCACTAGGACTGAATTCATCCCAGTGGCTTTGTATAACAATTACCACTATTTTCATGCACCACAAACCTGGGAACCCTGGACTGTTTGGCGGAATAAGATAGCTTTAATTCTTATTCTGTTATGAGAGTTGTCAGGGCCAAAGTTAGTAGAGATCTCATTACAATTTTGAAACTTCATTTTAACAACGATGCTCCAAATAATATCCAATGCACATTTTTAATTGTATATTTTCTACTACAAAGGACAAAAAAGAAGAAGAAAAAAAGAGATGGAAACACAGATCTGCATTTTCAGGGGTGGGGAAGCTAATAACGGAACCATTAGTACCAAAGTAAGCTACGCTGGCAAAGCTAGAGAATGAAATCCTCGATCCACATGACAAACAACTTGATACTATAAGCTTCCCAATGCTACTGTCAGCACGTCTCTGCTGCGTGCATCAGTGAAAAATCTAAAACCAGCTGGATAAGTTTTGCCATTTCATTCAAATCAAACTGTTTCAGAGTCTTTGATTAAGCTTATCCCAAGCAAAGGAAAACTTTAAAAAGTAGTGCTCTGATTCGACTTTGCCACTTCAAGAAGTTTCAGTGACTGCTTTAGCTGAATCCAAAACTATTGGTGTCAAGTGTGTAACGTAACTATCACCCCAAACATTACTGAATATAATATGATAAATAAAATTCCCCAAAGAAGACCTTTAGTTAAAAAGCAGGTTCAAGTTTCTAAATGGCAAGAATACATCTTGCACAAAATTTACAAAGCCGAACCACTTAAAAAGCAAGAAAACAAATACTTAGGGACATCATTACTCTCAAGTAGCCAGCATAATAAATGCATTATTCTTATCAAGGATAAAGAATTCCCATAGCAATACATTAGCTCAAGAACACAAGTCCTGCATTTAACCACATGATTCATCAGAAAGTCAGCCAGTCTGCGGAAAAAGCATCTAGATAGGTAAAGATGAAGCCTGAGAGAGAAAGAGAGTGCAGTAGATAAGTTAGGTTCTCTCCCCTTCGCTTCAAATAACGTCTTTTTTTACCTTAGCTCTGACCTACAGTCTTTGTATCCAGTGTTCTTTTGTGCAACTTTGCCTGCCTTCTTCCATGCTAATAGTTCAGAAGTTTCCCACAAGGAAATACATATTCTTTCAGATACATACTTACAACAACTGGAAAAAAGTTAACCTTTACGTTTGGTTTTTGTTTTGGGTTGTTTTTTTTTCCTTTTTAATCACACATACCACTTGGACAGGTAATCCTACAATGTAAGGCTCTTGCTGGTTTGCATAGAAAAACAGACCAATCAGAAGAAAGCATATCGTTATCTTGGTTCATTAACTCCATGAGCCAGGCTTACAGGAATTCACTGCAATCTACGCCACAAAACACAGTATCCCAATTGATTTTTTTAAAATACAAAATTTGCTTTTCACTGGGATTACAGAGGGATTCGTGAACGCTCTTTGCTTTAAAAATCAGGCCAGTATCTGACCATGTAGGGTGAAGAGACCTATTTAGACATTTTATCCAACAACAACAAAAAAATTCTACAGAACTTAGTTAAGAATTTAGTTGAGTCACTGTGAGAACCAAAGGGATGGAAATTGTTTCCAGTGGAAGCAATATTAAGCTACCATCACTGAAGAACACATCACTGAATAGATGCAATGATCCAGCAAACTATACTTTTAAGCTTTTCCTCACACAGTAAGAAAACACACAAAAATAGAGCAAAAGCCTCACATTTTCAAGGAAAATAACTTTAAAGTCTGGCAAACAACATTCTGGTTATTGAAGTGATTTATTTGCAATGTTTAAGTTTCAGCACAAAGGGAGATGCATGTCACAAAAAGCCATGTGACTCACCAGTGACATTCAGCAAGGCACATAAACTACGTGATATTTGGATTTTTCCATTTATTTACCCTTCTCAGCAGGTAAGGCTAGCGCAGACTTTGGGGTGGGGGGAAGTCTTTAAAAAAAAAAAAAGAGATTTTTTGAACGAACGTCCCCAGAGTCATTCGGCATTTGGGGAGGGCAGCATCGCCCCCCTGCCTAAGCTACCCTACCCGGCAGCTCCGGCAGGGCTAAGAGGACCGGCCCCGGGCTAACGCGCCCGGCGTCATTACCCCCTCCCTCCCCCTTAACCTTTAGGCGCAAAATCCTCACGCAAAACCCAATATACCTTTTTTTTATATCACCCACCTCCCACACCCCATCCCCAGAAGGTCAGTGTACTCTCCGTTTCGTTCATCCCCTTGCTGCCGCTGCCTCCGGGCTGGGGTCGGCGGCTGCCCACCCCTGTCCCGTGTGTCTTGTCGTCCCCCCCCCCCCCCCGGCCAAGCCCCTCCGCGCCCCGGGCCGCCTCTCACCAGGTGCAGGGCCATGGGCAGCGTCAGCAGGAAGAGCCACAGATAGAGATGGCAGCTGTTGGTGAAGGCGCCCTGCTCCGGGTCGTGGTACCAGCCCCCGGTCAGCGCCGCCCACACGCCCTGCCCCACCAGCCGCGCCGCCGGCGACACCATGGCCGCCCCCCGCCGCCTCCGCCGCCACCGCCGCCCCTCAGCCACCCGCCGCCGCCGCCGCCATGCCGGGCGCCCGCGGATTCTCCCATGGTGCCCCGCGACGCCGAGCATCCCGCCCGCCCCACCCCGAGCGCCGCCGCCGCTGCCACGGGCCGCCCACCCCCCGCCGGTAACGACGTCCCGGCTCGCCCCCGCCGCGGTGCGGTGCGGTGCGGTGCGGTGCGGGGGACGCCGCCCCACTGCCGGGCAAGGGGCGCGGGGGCGCGCCCGGCTGCCGGTAGCGAGCGGCGGCGCAGGGAGGGCGCAGGGCGGAGAGGGGCCGGGCCACGGCGGGGGTGTGGGGGACAGTTGTGGCGCGGAGGCGTCCGTCACCGCGCCGTCCCGCCCCGGGCGGCCGCGACGGTGGTTCACAGGTGTAAAAAAATGCAGAGGAGAAGCACGGGCGTCAGCCGGCGGGACTGCTGCCCCATGGGCCACGTCGCATCCCCCCACACCTTGTTTTCACTGACGGTTATTAACTTGCCTGATACATCACCAGGTTCTGAGCTTTGAGCTCTGCCCAACTTCACTGTTGACCTTTTTGTGTTGTTTTGAGGTGTATTTTGGGCAGGCAGGCGGGGAAATCCCATAAAATGTGCCTGGTTTCTTTCAATAATTTTAGGCTAGTCTGCCTTGCGTTAAAGAATTTCATGGCAGCTGACCTCAAGTTAGTAGAGTCAAGAGGTACATGAGGGGTGGGGGAAGCACAGGTGTGCAAGGCAGCGGGGAGTGGAGCCAAAATGGAGGATGGAGGCCAAAGGCAGTAAAGGATGGGACATAAGGATACGGGGTATATCCCCATGAAAGAAGGAGTGGAAGGCTAAGCCATGACCACCAGAGCCAATCATATGCAGCACTCCCTCCCGCTCACCCTCTGCCATCAGAAAATAGCTGTGAACTTCAATTGTATGTCTCTCATCAACCCCTTCTAGGGACTTTTCCACCCATATAGGCTTTTACTGCAGTCAGTTTTGTGAAGGATGCACATATGAAATGGAGGTAGCCAAGCAGCTTGCACGTTTCTTGACCAAATTTACCCTACTTTCATTGTTCCTGAGTCTGGCTCCAGTTTTATGGACTATACACATCATTCTGGTAGGCTTTGTATGGATTTTTTAGACAAGGGTGAGGGATGAAAGATGCTATTAAACCACCATATTTATGAGCTCATGAACCACATCTCCACTCTCTTCCTGATGTTGCAGGCGATATGGCCACACTGGATGCTTGTGTTGGCTTGATGAGAGGGATGATACAGCAGGACAAAACAGCAGCTGGGAGCAGGGGAGGAACAGCACCATTTCCTGCAGCGGTGCTGGCACCCAGATGTCTGTGGATCTGTAGCCACGGAGCACAAGTACTTGCTTGGTGTGTCCTTCATTGGTAAGCAGCGAAGTCTCTGGATCTGTAGGAGGAGGCACACTCCCAGCAGTGCCTCATGTGCTACTCCCATGTGCCAATCTTACCAAAACCTCTCCCTCGTTGAGGGGAAATTTTTTTATTATACCCTTTGCAGATTATTTTCAAAGGTGACAAAGTCTGTTAACACAAATGTAATGATCAAAGCAAGTGCAATAGCCAGCTATGAATAATACTTTTGATGTGTGATAATTAAAAATTTTAATTTTTCAGAAACTACTGAAGTTATTTTTTGTATGCGTACTGGCAAATAAGAACATTAATATGCACAGCCCCAAAAAAGAGAGGTGGAAATGAAAAGCTTCTTCGAATTCTGTTTTTGAGACCTCTAACTCATGCAGGTTATTACTTGGAGGCCCCAGCTGGTGAAGGCTTCATTGGAATTGATGTAACATTGGGCCTTACTAGGGTGACTTGCCCACTCATCATGCAAATCTTTCAACTCTTCCTCATCTTTGGATAATGTTGACACTAAACGTTTTTTTGGTATAAAGGTACTTGCAGGTATGAAGGGTTCCTGTAATTCCCAGCTCAGGGTATGTGTTCTGGACACAACGTCAATGCACAGTTCTACACCTATAGCTGCAGGAGTGCCAAAGATGAAAAACAGGACCACTCTTCTCTCGAGATGCCAATGACAGATTGAGCCAAAAGCTTTGCCTTCTGTCCGCTGTTCTTCTCAGCGGTAACTCCACCAGGTGGTGCCATCAGAAAAGTTACAGGTTCTTCACAGTGTTCTCTGCAACATTATTTACACTATTAGAACTCCTAGAACAGCAGTTATATACTGCAGCGCTGGGTGCTGCAGAAACACTGAACAAAGAATAACTTGAGTGTAGCAATTGCTAGTGGATAACGGTACTTCAGAGAGCAAATTTTGGAATAATAGCTCTAAATAAGTATTTAAACTTTTCACTATACTGCAACCAATACCTTGTCTGACCCAAAACATTCCACACTTAATTAGTTCCTGCAGATTCCTTTAGATAACAGATAAAAGTTCAAGGTAGAATTTGTGTGGCAGAATGCTTGTATTACAACATACTTTATGGCTTTTATAATAAGGCAAATATGCAGATAAGGAAAAGGCTTGTAATTATCTCTCTGAATAGCTGCAAGGCATTCTCTTATATTAAAGGAAATGGGAAAAGACTCGATAGTTATGCTGGTTCTGCATTCTTTCTTTCTGGTTAACACGGTTCAGTAAGTCACTTTCTGTGTAATTTTATTTTTGCCTTGTGTGTACAACTATAGACACAGACTGTGGGATAAACAAGGATTTATGATTTTGAGGTACTTTTTTTTTTTTAATTACTGTTTTTAAGTTGGAACCTTAGTCCTGGGATACCCACTTGCAAATTTGGTGTTTGTGTACGGATACACAGTGCTCTGGATGTGGATTTTTGTGCGAGAAGTTGAGAGGCATTCATCACGCCCAGGGTATTCTACCTGGCAGTGCGGTTTGACACTTTCCCCAAGCCTCTTCTATCCACCTCAGGCCTTCTGCTGGCAGCAGCCGCATCCAGAACCACAGGTGCCGCAGCACGAAGTGATCAACTCCGAGGATGAAAACACAACTCCAGCCACTTTGAACCACGCTTCCCACAGCGCTGACCTCCACAGCCCACGCGCTTCCCTCCAACTTCCAACAAAGCGGCTCCTGTAGTTTAGGAAGTGATACGATTTTTTCCACCTAAGACCAGGAAAATCTTTATCCAGAAATAGCGCGTGCACACCATTTGCTATTTCTCGGCAACCTCCTCGCGAAAGGATTGCGTGATCGCGCCGCGCAGAGCCGGGACTCCCTCAGCCCGTACGCGGCGGGGCAGACAGCACGGGAGAGCGACGATGAGCGGTGGAGGCGGGTGGAAGAGGAAACATGAAGCGAGGAAACTCGGTTTCTTCAGAAACTGCTCGGGTTTTATTCTGGTAAAGTCCCAACACCGCATAACGGAGGAGAGGGGAAAGCTGCCGGGCGGAGCCACGAACCCCTCGACCTGTTCCCTGCTCCGCCGCCCCCGAAGGGACAAAGCACGCCGGGACGAGCGCCTGAGGGCGGCCTAGCACCGAGCGTCCACGACCCGCCTGGGGACCACGGTCTCTCCCCGGCTCCGCGCGAGGCCAGCCTGGGCCACGACGGCCGGCGGCGGGATGGGCCCGGCGGTGCCGTTACACCGCCCGGGACCGTTGCGATCACCTCGGCCGCGCGCCCGCCAGTGCCCCGCCCCGCTCCCTGCGGCGGCCGGAGCCTGCCAGTCTGCGCGCGTGGGAGGGCGGGCGCGGGCACCTACCTGCCTACCCGCCCCCCCCCCCCCAGCCCCCGCCTCCAACCCGCGGCCCCACGTGACGGCCGGCGGCCAATCCCCGGAGGCAGGGCGCGGAGGCGGGAGGCAGGGCGCGGGGCACCGGCTTCGCCCCTCCCCTCCTTCCCCGAGCGCGCTTGCGCCCTACCTGCCGGAGCCCCGTGGCGGCGGCGACCGGGCCGGGGCGGGCTCCGCCCCTTCTCTAGGCCCCGCCCTTTCCCCCCTGTCCGGCGCTCCCGCCCCTCCCGCGGCTCCCGCTCGGCGGCGGCGGCGGCGGCAGCGGCAGGTGAGGATGCGGCTGAGCGGGTGCCCCCGCGTCGGCGGGGCTGGTGGCCGCCGGGGCTGAGGTCGCTGCCATGGCTCTGCCGGGCGCCGGGGCGGCGGCCGCTGGCGGGGGTCCGTGCCCGCTGTGGACGGCGCTGTACGACTACGAGGCGAGCGGCGAAGACGAGCTGAGCCTGAGGCGGGGGGATGTGGTGGAGGTGCTGTCGCAGGACGCGGCCGTGTCCGGCGACGACGGCTGGTGGGCGGGGAAGATCCGCCACCGCCTCGGCATCTTCCCCGCCAACTACGTGACCCGCCAGCCCCGCGGCGGGGCGGCGGCGGGCGACAGCAGCGGTGAGCGGGGGGACCCCGCGGGGAGCCTGACGGAGATCGACTTCCAGCACCTGGAGCTGCAGGAGATCATCGGCGTGGGGGGCTTCGGCAAGGTGTACCGGGCCACCTGGCGGGGCCGCGAGGTGGCCGTGAAGGCGGCGCGGCAGGACCCCGATGAGGACATCACGGCCACGGCGGAGAGCGTGCGGCAGGAGGCCAAGCTCTTCTCCATGCTGAGGCACCCCAACATCATCGCCCTGCACGGGGTCTGCCTGCGGGAGCCCAACCTCTGCCTCGTCATGGAGTTCGCCCGCGGCGGCTCCCTCAACAGGGCCCTGGCCGCCGCCGCCGCCGCCCCCCCCGGAGCCGGGTCCGGGGCCGCCCGCGGAGGCCGCCGCATCCCCCCGCACATCCTGGTGAACTGGGCGGTGCAGATCGCCCGCGGCATGCTCTACCTGCACGACGAGGCCATCGTCCCCATCCTGCACCGGGACCTCAAGTCGAGCAACAGTGAGTCCCGACCGGGGGGGGTGGGGAGGGGCGGTGAGGAGGGGCCCGCGGGCCGCCGCGGGCGGTGAGGCGGCAGCGAGGTGTTCCCCGGGCCCGCTGCAGCGCGGCGCCGGCCCCTCGCCTGAGGCCGTTGCCGTGGCCGCGGCGCAGTCGGGGGGAGGGGGTGGGAGGGCGGCCTGGCGGCGGCGGCGCGCGGTTCGCTCGGGAAACGGGCGGCCGGGCCCGGTCCGGGAGTCCTGTTTCACGGGGAGATGGGTGTCGCAACTTGGGCACCCTCTGGCAGAAGCTTGGGCTGGCGGCAGGTTGGTTGCCGCGGGGGGCGGTGTGTGAGCTGGTTAAGGGCTCGTTGTGGAAAGGTAGGGGAGAAGAGGGTTTCCCTGCAACGCGCGCAGAGCAAAGTCCCGTCCTCTGGGAGCGGAGCTCGCTTAAAAGCGAAGCGGGATAAAATCCTGTGCACAGCCGCCGTCGCAAATCCGCGAGAGTTCTCTCACTCGGATGCTTTCAAAAGTTACGGTGAAACAAGCGCGGTGTAAAGGGAAGGTCTAATAAGGGTATCGCTTCTGTTGCACTGCCCAGCAATCCTATGTGTTTCGGTTTTTCATTGCGTGGATTTAGCGCTGCTGAAATTCACTCGGTGAACATTGAGGCAGAAACATCAGTAGCTTAAAACCGGTAGAAACTCTTGTGCAGTTGCCAGATTTGCTTTCAGCCGTTGGCGTGGACAAAAGCACCTGAAAGAGTGAGGGAGTTGCTCGGTTCACGCCTAATGGATCCTTGGTCCATCTGTCGATACAAGAGCGTCTAAGATTTTGGCAGCTGTGGTGTTGGAAGGCTGGCTTACTAGAATAGAGGTGTTTATGGCTTGCCATTATAGTTGTGTTTTGAATTGGTGACCTGAAAGTGGAAATCTATGTGCTTCCATAAATGTCTGAAGCCATCTCTACACTCGTTCCTTTCTGTTCTGAATGGGCCAAATGTGCAGCAATATGTTACTCTTTTTTTTTTTTTTTTTTTCGTTAAGAGTCCTTAAGTAGTCCAGTAGAAATAAAAAAGCTTCATTCAAGTTTGAAGCACTTTGTTTAAAAGGCCTTTCCAGCGCGTCTCGAAGGTCATCATGCATGGGTTGTTAAGACAAGGCTCAGTCATGGGACTGTTCCTGAGAATACTTTCACTATTTGTTTGATAAAGAATGCAGTTTGTAGCACAAGATGATGGACTCTTGGAATGTACTTTTAGGGACATGGCCAACACCTTGATTTCTTGCAAGTTGTCTGTACGCAGCTTCTGCCCTCCTAGTTTGCTGCTTTGTTCAGAGTGAGCTGCTGTACCTTGAGTATTTAATGGCTTTCCTTAGTCAAAGTCTAGTCTGTGTCTGAAATGAGTTCATAACCCTGTGGTTTAGTGTAGCACCTAGAGCTGAGTTGGTGACTGCTGTGCAGTGATTACCATTATCATCTCTGTGTATGTGGATAATGGCAGAGCATTTTAAAAATATGCTTTTGAGTATAACCTCAGTATATGTGCCTGGTGACGTGCTTAACTTTAGCTACTTAGTTTTATGACCTGTACTACTTAATCTTAGTGAAGCTTGAAGATAGTATTGAATATGCTAATTAGAATTATGTTTCTCGATCATCTAGCTAAATGATAACATTGGAAGACAATGGTGTGCTAGTGGTACAATATACCTTAGTCATTAAGTTCAACGACATGAATTTAAAATGAGTGCACCTCGTGATGGTGTCCCCTGTTCTGTTAACTCATCTGTTCATGGAAGATTTCACTTAATTCTTTTACTGTAGTCTTTTCCAGTCTTAGACAGCGGGAGTAGAAAGCTGCCAGTGTTGACTGAAGGATGGTAACAGTTCAGCAGTGGCGATAGCTACAGACAGGGATTTGGCAGCACCTGTTCCTCAACTGCTCACTTCTGCTTTCCATGGACTGCTAGCAGTGGTGGTACAGTGGCCTTCATTAAGGAGCTCTAGGTAGTTTTTATCAGTTTTGTGCTACCTTAGTTGTTTTCCTTAAGAAGGAATTCTTTTTCCTTGGACAACAAATTGGAAAAAATGACTGCCCGTAACATGGCATGGTAAAGAATGCTTACCGAACTATTTCCTTAGCAAACAGGCAGGAACTAATTTTTCCAGCGAGGGGAAGGGACCCCCTTCCACCAGTATGTTTGATCAAGAAAGGATATATGTCTGGGCTTGTGGTTGGCAGGCGATAGGCAAAGCAAGCATATTGAAGGCAAGCGTGTTATTTCTCTCCAGGCAGTTTTATGGAGTTGGGATCTGTAGGACAGGGTATCTAGTGTGGTTTTGCTGATGCCAAATTGACGTGACTGGAGAGAAGGTGCCACAAACAGACGTGCCATGAGAGCAGAAGGTTTTTATTAAGAACAATGAGCATCTAGGTTTGTATGCAGAAGATTCCTTGGGCTTCTTTTGGGCGGTGGGAAAAGGTTTTCGCTTCTGCCAAAGCAAGAAAAGGGAAATAAATAGATCTGCAAATGTTTTCTATATTGGGAAGAAAAACTAACAAACTTGGTTGTGAGGGCAGAACAAGGAAGTAAGGCGTAACTCTCTTGAGTTTTGTTGGTGGCGGTTTCTTTAGTTTTGGAGTCTGTGTGAAATAAACTTGGTATTTAAAGTTATCCAGAAGTAGACAAAGCAAAGGTGTAAAGAACACTTTTAGACTTAGATATGTGTGATAAAATGAAATATAGTAACCATGGCCTCTAATGTTGATTTGCAAATTGTGGGTGCTTTGTAAAACCTTGTGCAGGTGACATGGTGAGAAATTTCTCTGAAAAAGAACATGGTCTATTTTGAGTATATCTTCCTCATAAGCAGTTCTCGGGTTCTTAGATTTACTTTATAGATTAAGTAGATAATCTAAAATTAAGGGTTAAGAGGTGGACCTTACTTATCTAAAATCTGAAGAAAAAATGGAAAGAAAATTTTATATTTTTCAAACCTTTGTCAGTAGTCAAGGAATTCTGAATTAAATGATACTTAGACTGAAACGCAGATATCTTAAAAATTGTGAAAATACCTGAACATTCTTAGCTGTACCTCCTGGGTACAAACTTAGCCACGATAAAGCATGCCAGCTGATTAAGAAACAGTTAAAATAAAAAAAACATGAATTCATCTGCAAGACTGGACACTTAATAGTTACGTGTGTCTTTTTAGCATATCTCAGCTATTTTGCTGACTCTTTGAAAGGGCAACCTTTTTTCTCTGGTGGAATCAAATTGCTTTCTTCTGAGCAAGGACATCCCATTAGTTATGAGACCTGTGGTTGGTTAAGGGCTTGGTGCAGCCTTTCCTGATTCTTTTTTAGTATTCTGAAGAAAGCTAGTAGTATGTTCAGATACAGTGTGCAAGGTTTTTATTTTCTGAAGTCTAGTGTAGTGAAAGCAGAGGTTCCTGTTTCTGGGACTGATTTCAAACTGTGCAGTACTTCTGCCTTCAAAAAAAAGCACTTTATCTTTAGTGCAGCAGCTTTGTGTACTTTTAGGAAACATTACAAAAAGTTTGGAATATCTTGCTTACGACATAGGCCTATCCATAAATATGAAGTAGAGCATAAAGTTGATTCTATGCAGATTATGTGTACTAACACAATACTGATAAAGTACTCTGTACTCATTTGTTGTAGATGGATATGAGAGCAGGGTTCAGTTTGCTATGGCTTTCACCAGCTTCTCTAACGTCCCAGGATCCTTTGCAGCCCTCAGCTCTCTAGTATGTTGAGTTTATATTACTTTTTGAAATTGTCAAGGACAGCTTGAGTTTCAAGGATTTATTGAATAAGGCCCTGGATGTGACAATGCTAATGAGAGCAATACTTGAAAACTGAACGAATGAAACATACAAGAGAACAGTGAAACTGTAATTGGACAATCCACTTTACTATGACATTCTTCAAACTAGTCACATGAAAAACAGTCAGAAAATAGAAATCATTTGGGTTTAAACCCACAGAGGAAGTGTGATGTTGTTTGACAGAACTGTTGAATCAGTTGCTTTTGATGAGGGAAGGTGTCCTGGAGTTTGAGAAAAGCAAGAACAAATGATCCTGGTTCTTTGCTCTTGCAGTTTGTTTGCAGAATTGCTCAAGCTGTGGTGTTAAATGCCTTTACAATAAGATGGATACATTTTCAAGAACTCATAAAAACTACTTTCCCTCTAACTTCTCCACCTAGCAACTTTAGGCTAGCTGTTTGGGGAAAGGAAGAGAAAGAAACTAGAGTTAAGCCTATCTGCCATCTTCTGAACTGATTTTATTTATTCTGAAATCACTGGGGTGCATAATTTGTCTCTTGGCTCTGTTTTGAAGAGGGAGGACTTGCTCACATCACAAGTAGAGCTGTAAGGATTGCTTAGTTGTTACTAAATGCTTGAAAATTCAGTATTTTCTAATGTACAGTAATGTACCCAGAAAATTAAGAATGAAATTATATTATAATTGCCTTTGGTAGTTTTGAGAGAGAAGAGAGATCGCTTTTCAGCAGATTTGAGCTTCAACCTGACTTTCTTTGGCTGCAAAATAAAGTTCCAAGATGTCCTTTAATGGCAGTGAAACTTGGAATTGTCTCTATCAATAGCCCTGTGCCAAATACTGCTCACCTGTTACGTTGTAATAAAACTAAAAAACCAGACTTTCTGTTTGTGTTCTGCATCTCCCTCTCCTCCTGGTGACACTCTCATTTGTGGAACTTCTGCTTTTCTGTTTCCTTCCCCATCCCCAGTGTCCCGGCGAGGCCAAGCCTACCTGTCCCAGGGTGCCCACCTGCAGTGCTGGGTTACTCCTGCTGCTTCCTATAGCAGGCTGCATACTGCAATTGGATTGAAACTGCTTGTATTGCCTGGTTAGCTTCTAAGCTCCTACTGGCTGGCCTCTCTGAGGTCTGGAGAGGAATGAACACCTTTTTTCTGTCAGAACTAACTGAAGTTCCTCTTCCGTAAGGCAGCTGACTTTCATGAAACACATAGGAACCGTATCTCTGAGAACGTGGTATCACTTTGACTAATGTCAGTCAGATAAAATAGCGGGGCCAGAAGTTATTTAGCAGTTTAAAATTCTTGTGCTGTAGTTTTCCATGGTGTGTTTGGATAGGAAGTCATGGCACTTAAATGCTTTGCGCTATTCTTAATTACTTAAATTGCATGAAGCTAGAAACTCTTCCATGTACACCAGCTTCCTGTCCCACCTCTACGAGTGGCAGCGGCCCTGCCTTGTGCTTTGCTGTAAAGATAAAGCTGCTGCATTACAACATAACTGGTAATACATCCTGAAGCATCTGGAAAAGTCCACTTAGTATTCTTAAAAAAAAAACAAAACTCCAAAACACAGAATCAAACCACCCTCATGCAAACCATGGTAGAATTACAGAATTCCATCCATTTGGGAAACAGCATGTCTTTTGAAGGTTATAGTCTATTAAAAGTTAGCATTGAATTCTAATAAGTTTTTGATTTGAATATAGTTGTGTCACTTGGAAATGTTCTGCTTTGTTTCATAAAACATTGCTCCTAGTAATTTGGTTCATTATTTGATGTGTGTTCAGACTATGTAGATAGGGATTTTACTTTTTTTAGAGACCCTGAAGGCCTGTTGGATTCTGTGGGAGCATCAAATGCTTAGCAGCCTAAAGCTATAGTGTATCTTTTTCCAGTTCATCAAAGGAAGTGTTTTGTATTATGCCTGTTTTATATTCACTTGATATATTTGATTGCTGCATATAAATATGCTGTGTATTTCATGTTCAGAAAGGGATGCTGGAATTCAAGAAAATGATTTTGAGTAACTGATTGCTGTGGTTGTCTCAATCTGCAGTAGAAATAATTAGCACTAAAATATCTTAGAGGCTAACTTCCAGTTGAAGGATGTGTTTCAGCATTTAAAATTAATATTCAGGAACTTAACGATTTTAATATCTGTTAAATGAAATTTTGTGAACTACTACTCTGTAGCACAATATTTATTTGTACAGTCTGTAAGCTTCCAGAGGAGGAGTAACATCCAGCAGTTACGTTATTTGTAGATAAAGACTTAACTGCAATAGCCATTTATTTGGATGTTTTTCTGTATATCAAGTCTGGACGTTAACAGGTGGGAAAAAAAATGCTCGTTAATTTAAAACAAATTCCCTCAAAGTTGACAAGGCTCAAGTGTATTTACATATAGTCCTTAATGTTGAAAACAAGATTCTAGGCTGAAACACTAGTTAAATGTAATATAATTAATTTAAAACCCATGAACATTCAATACCACTATTTATGACTCATTTGTAATAGAGAGTTTCATTTTAATGTTTCCCCAACTATGCCCATTTGACAACTGTAGAGTTTTTCCTTATTTGATGTTGAGACACTGCATCTTTAACAGGTAGGATTATTAATTCAAGAATAATATTACTTTGATCTTTTTCTGGATGTCACTTGGTTCTTCATGTCTTTCTCCTCTCCTTCCCTTTGTTCTCTCTCTTTCACTGTAATACACCAAGTGATCTGGTTTACAGCTGTTGGAAGTTGTTTTCTTTTTTCCTGCTTCATGCTGGACTCTTTCCTAGCAGGTTTCTACAAAAGGCTTCTTTGCACCAAGGTTTCTGGTGACCTCTTTGTGTCCAACATGGGGAGTCACATTTCTGGTCTATATGTCATGTTTTCTGACCGTCTTTACTGAAAACAAGTTCTGTTTTGGGGTAGCACTATAAATTGAAGTTTAGGACTTTGGATTAGAGTGTTTGTAATATTTATGTATTAAAGAAGACTTCAAGCATTACTTGGCTACTTTATTTTTTTTTAAGCTGGTGCCCTAAGGATATGGTCACATACCTACCTGCCTCTGAAAATTGCACTGAGCAACCAACCCATTTCCGTGGAAGTCAATGGAAAAACAGGCAGCTAAACACCTCCCATTAGCTGTTAAAATACTTATACAATTTTGTTCATTCCCCTAAACAGTGAGAAATAAGTTTAACTGTTGACTATAACACTTGTGAAATGAGGTATTGTGCTTAAATAAATAGAATGCAAAATGGGGTTGGGATTTGGGCATTGATAGTGTTTGACTAGCATTAGAAAAATTTGAGATATAACTGAGTTTTTAGTTACAGGTTGTTTTTGTTTTTTTTTTTTTTTTTTTTTCCTGGGACTGCAAGCACAGTGCCTGCTTTTGGACCCTCTTATCAAATATTAAAAGTTCCATTACAGTGTTATGTTCTGCAACCTCAAAAGAATATAGAAGTAACACATCATTGAACTGTATTTGGATGTCAGCTGCTGTTTTGAGGCTTATTTGACCTTAGAAGAGAATGGCTTTTTGTTTGCAATCTGTAAGTTTTCTTATCACTTAGTATAAACTTTTTTCAAGTTCTGAAACACGATGGCCTTGTACAATGAATATTTGCAAGGAGTGTTTGTGGCATGGATGATTTCTGTCCTTGAATTTTTATTTCTGGTGATCTCTTAAAATTTAAAGCATTGACATTCATCCCAATGACCTTCAGTAATAGGCCTAATAGTTTCTAAAAAGTGCAGTGATGTTTTTTATTTTTGAACTTTGGGTCTTTGGGTTTTGGGTGTTTTGGTTAGAGGCAAAAGTATAGCATTGAAGTCAAGAAAGATATAGATAATATATATAGGTAAAAATAGATAAAATATATTAAATAACTTGGCTGTCTGTAGTAGCAGTACAAAATAACCAGTGTCATAAAAGTACATTCCTGGATTGACAGTTTAAACCTAATTTCACTATTTTTACTTTGTTTGACCGTGTTACTGAGATCAGCAACTGAAAGTGGATTTTTTAAATCTTGACCCATTTACTGCATCTTAAAGTCATGGGTTACATTGGTAAGATGGAAAAGTTACGTATCTGTATAATATCACCGCAGAAATATTCTTCCTTCTTGGAGCTTCCTGCCAAGTTTAACCTTTTTTTTTTTTTGTGGGGTGGGGGGGTGGGTCATAGCTCCAGTTAAATCAGTCCTAGACATGCCAGTGTTGGCTATATAATCATTCTTTGTTCTCTTCAGAGTGACTGAAATCTGTGTTTTGGCAGGTGTGCTATTAACTTGGAGCTGATAAGCCGGCCCTCCCTCTCAAAAATGCAGGAGTAACTGCTTCATTGCTGTGGCTCATTATGGGACAAATTAACCCTTGGAACTGGTTATATTTTAGTTCTAAATGTCTGGGAAGTTTTGTGATTTTCTTTTCCACTAGGATTAGATGCCAATGTTCTTCCTGAAACTTAATTGTGTTTATTTTCTCATGTGTTATATAAAAAGGAAAAAATTGTACTTTTTAACTCGTTACTGAATGTTATGCTAATTATTGAGTCAAAAGAGCAGGTTTTCCCTTCCATTTCCTCCAAAGAGGAAGAGAGTGCTGCCAAGTTTGCAGAGTTCTCATTTCAAAATAAGTCTTTTGCTTTTGCTGTTAAAGAAGATTAGAGTTCTTGGAAATGCACAGTCCTGAGGGGCTATTCCTCAGCTATTGAAGAAACTGCAAGGGTGGAATGCAGGAATCCTTCTACCCCACAGAATATATTTTGATTTTTTTTTTTTCCCTCCCAGGTATTGTATTTAAGAAAAAAAGTGGGCTCAAAAATTGATTGTGTGTGTTTTTTTTTTTTTTTTTTTTTACGCTTTGTTTTGAAATAAGTTGTTTGGCAACAATTGTTTTAAAGCAATAAGAACCTTCCAAATAGTCTGTATAAAAAAACCTGACAACTTAAGACAGAATTCTTTATGGAGTGTAAGCTATAAAAATTCCTCATCGAAATGACATTAAAGAGGTTTCATGTTAACTGATGAGATTCTAAGGGAACTCATTGACTAAACTTGACTAAGCACCTACAACCAGAGTTTGTTTGGCTTCATAGCAGTAGGCGTCTTCAAAGGGATGGAGAAAATTTTTTGTCTTCAGTTTATTCAGCTGGTTCTTTTCAATAGTAAATTTCATCAAAGATGATTTTATAATGGAAAAAAGTAGTAAAGATGGATTCTATCTTTACATCCCTGACTAAAACTAGATGTAAAAGGGTTAGATCTAGTAATTCCGAAATGCTGCTTGACTTCTCACTTACTACAGCAGGTGATGCCTGGCTTCATTTAGCAGCTAGCTGTGCAAGGAGGCTTCCCCACCCATCTCCAGGCACAGGTTCTCCCCCCTCCCGTGTGTCAGCAGAATCTACTAATCTCTGCCTGCATGGTCAGTAGGTCTGGGCTAAATCAGCTGAGGGATCCAGCAGAAAACTACTCTAAGCTGGTTTATTTGCATACTTAGTTTTCTGCTGAGCTATCTCCCAAGACTACCAGTTGCTAGACTCAGCAAGAGGAAAAAAAGCTGTGAGGATGAGGGGCTATAACTGGAGAGGAGATTAAGGTAAATATTTTAGTGATAGCAAGCTCTTATGGTCTTGGTTGTGACACCAGCCTACACCCTTATACTTCAGTTCGGTTAGTAAGTCACCTTTAAAGGTAGAATGTGTTTTTATTTTTTTATGTATGTATCTATGTATTTATGTTAAACTTTTCTAAACTTTCTTTAATTTTGAAGTGGTATTAAATATGCTAATTTCAACACATCAAATGCACCTTGATATAGATCAGAAAAAATAAAGCAACAAGGAAGTATGTAATTGCTGAGTGTAATATGTTACGATCAGGAAAAGTGTGCCAACTATGTAAGTACTTGCATGTATCCAGAAGCCTTCTATTCTCCTGAGACTGAAATACCAAATTACATCAAGTCATGTTCTGTTTACTTAAAAAAAAATAATTATATAAATCCAAAACAAATTTGAATTAAATATTCTTGGTTTTTTAAATTAAATCTTGAGAAAGTGATTTGACTAATGATAGATAAGTTAACTTCTTATTTCTGAAGCAAGGTAACCTCTGTCAGATCTTGCCCCTGTATGCCATTTTTAAGATTATAAACCGTAGCTGTATTACCCTGGTGAATTCTGTATGTTGTGTGGCATATATTGATTTGCTTCGTTTTAAAGGGAATGGCCAGGTCTTGAATTTGGGGTAAAGGAGGTCATTAATATGTTATCTGAAAGTTTCTGATGGAGGAAACTGTACCTGATGCATTATATATTGGCTAATACTCCTTTTGCAGTTGGAATATAATAGCTTTAGTTTTCCTTGCTTTTTGTGTGTTTTTTTTTTTTTTTTTAGGAAAAAAAATAAATGAATCACTTTTTCATAACAAAGCTGGTGTTCTTTAAGGAACGGTTACACAGCCACTTTGTTCTGTAAAGTTTGTATGTAAAGAAGAATGTAAAGTTCTGTAAAGAAGAATAGCTTGGTTGGGAGGAACCGATTTGCCACCTAACTATTATTGCCAGTTGTTCTTAGCATTTCTTTCTAATCTACCTGCACTTTGGTCACTGTTTTTATTGCACAGCTGCCTTTTAAAAACTAATAGCAAGCAGGGAAGAAAGAGCTTAAAAGAAAGTATTTGCTGTTTGAAATAAGTATGAAAGTTCCTGGTAGGTGCTGCATAACTGTTTTGAGTTTTAAAGCTAAGTTTCAGTGTTGACTAATTTCCATGTAATTGTAAAATTATGGATGAATTGCTGTAATGAGGTAACTTTTCTTAAAAGTAGTATTTAAATAGGAAAAGTAAGTTTAATATTTTATTAAACAAAAAACTTGAGAACGTTTAGTGTACAGTCTGCTTTTTGCTGATGCAATACCCAGTTTTCAGAATTTACTGCTTAAATGACAATTATTTGAATGTCTAATTATAAATGCGTGTTACCTCTGGAACTTCCTCTTGTGGCACAATAGAAATTTCTGTTTTGCATTACAGAAGTATCTGAACAGCAAGTGAAGCACAAATGGCAGGCAATAAAGTAACTCACAGTATCTGCAGCCTGTGCCAATAACTTGTTAAAACTGCTTCTTTCTCTCAAGTTTCCATTTGCCCAAAGTTGCTTTAATAATGGCTATTAAAGAAGTGAAGGGGAAGCAAAAAAAAAATGGTGATGCAATGTGTGTTGAAGCTGTTGAAATCTCTGATCCATCTTTCTCTCTCTTCTTTTCCCTTCATTTCCTCCAGATAGCCAGGTGACTCCCTGTCATTCTCACGCTTTGGTGGTTTTCTTGTGCCACGGGTCCCACTATGGGATGTGCTTTTCTTATGGGGTTGGTGTGTATTTGTCAATTCCTGCTGTCAAGGACTTTTTGTTTCAAGTCTTGTCTTGTTTTGGCTTTCCAATTGGGAACACTTTGTTCAGGACTTCTTTAATATATGTTGGCTCCTGTGAGGTAGGATTCTTTTCCTTTTCTTTTTTTTCTTTTAAGCTAGATGTTCTTAGATATGTTTAAGAACAAACTGTTGTTGAGTTGCTTTCAATTTAGTGTGAAAATTAAGAAATGGTTCTATGCCTGCTGTAAAGGGATGTAGGTGATAGGGGAGCACAGTATCCCTATAATAAAAAGTAGAGAAATGCCTCCTGCATATGTAATCAGTGTTTAAAGGATTAAATTCCCTCGCTGATGGTGAGCTTTGAATTTAATCTAGTGAGATAATTGCAATCTGACAGATACTGGCTACAGAGGTGAGGATAACAGTTGTTATCCTGAGAACCTGTAGGAGAAAAGCAAGGTATCGAAGAAGCAGTGCTGTATGGGCAGATTTACCATCTTTTGTATGTATTGAAGATGTTCTGATCAGTTAATGTTTTCACTGTGATAGTTAATTTGCAGTTTAAAAACTGGGCACAGCTTCTATAAGCAGTGTTGAAATTTTCAATTCTAATTACAATCAGAATCAAACAACAGCTCCAAATAATGGAGGTAGATCTCTTAATATTGACCAAGTATTGTGTTTCATTAACTGGATGTGTTTAATAACTTTTTTTTTCTGCCCAGGTAAAGATACAAGGTTGCCCTGCTGGTTTTTGTTGCATGTTGATTTAGTGAATTAACAGGAACCAGATTCACTTGCAAACAGTTGGAGAGGGAACTGGCTGGGTGCGGGGGGAACGTACGACAGTAGCAGCATTGTCTGGACAATCTCTATTTGCAAGCAGAGGTATACAGTATAACATCTTTCTTTTCTTTCTGGTATGCTCTAAGAATGACTTTATCAGTGGTGGTAAATGTAGTGGGCACGTAGGCAGTCTTACCACAGTCTTACTTATAGTCACAGCAACTTAAATAGCTGTGCTGTTAAATAGCTTATATTTGTAAAAAAACCACAATAGTCAGCTGTTTAGCAAACTGTAGATAAGGTAGCAAGAAGCAGTTGGTGGCAAATAACTAAAGCGAGAAAATAACGTTGCCTAACATCTTATTTTTAGTAGCAACGAAATAGAGAATATAAAGAGAGGGTATATAGAAGGTATAAAGAGAATAGGAGGGATAGAAAGGACCTGACTATTTCAGGATTTTTTTTTTTTTAATTTAAGCATTAAAAGATAGTTTGAATTAAGTACATCTAAACCATTAAAAAGGTATCCAAGTCAGTCCTTTGATTTGGCTTCTCTCAGAATCTCTTGTTTACTCAATTGGTTTAAATGGCTAATAATTGAAAACGGTCACCTGAAAGTGCTAGAATGCATTATAAAACAAACCTGATTTTAACTGCATATAGTCTTTGGAATTCAAGAAACTTGGCAAATGAAATATATTAAAAGGGGACTTTGAGATAGGTATGTTTGGAGAAATATAATCTATAATTTTGGAGAAATATAGTTTATAATTTTTAGTAACAAAAATAAAAGTAGGACTGTAGGAAATAATCTGCATTAAGAGTAGCATTGTAGAGCTTAATACTAGATGGAGGTTTCCTGAGTATGCTGCCAACAACAAGGTCTGTCCAGATTTCCCATAGGCTTGCTGTCAATACTGTTTCTTAAGCTATATGAATTTTAAGAAATAAAAAGGAGAGAAGCTGAGGCAAGAATGTGAGTGTTTTATTTAAAATTGTTTTAAACAAAATGCTTGCAATTTAAATAAATTCTTTCAGTTCCTCTCTAGACTTTCAGCTTAGTCTTGAAAGCACTGGGGGTATAGTTCTGGACCTGTTTGAGTTTGGTGGAACAGACCTGCGCCCCAGGAATCTGATTTGTTTAAATGTGCTCTCTTCTGTTATTTCTTGACCAGTTACAGCCTACCTGTCCTCATCCTCCCGCTTCTCACTCGCTGCCGCCCCCCCTCCCCCCCCCCCCCCCAGTAAAATTTTAACCCAAGCTCACAAGAAAAGAGAATGGAAAAGAGAAAGCAGCTCTTCTCCAACTCTGGCCAGACCTGGATTGCCACTTTATGGATCTTTAACCTGAGCTGCTGCAGTTCATCTCTTACCTTTTGGTCTCAGTAGCTCAAAGCAAATGTTACTGCCAGAGGGGAGAGTCTTGAGATGGAGTGGCAGAAAGGGAATGGCACAGGAAAAGGAGGAGGAACTGGGAGCATTTGAGTGGGATTTTACTGGAACTTCTGCCTTGTTTTCAAGCCTAAATTCTGTGCCTTGCCTGACTGATAACAGCTTGTATGGCAACAGTAGTGGTTTGGTAGAGAGATGTTGCTGGTTCTGTTTTAATTAGAGGAACGTGGACTTGGGAAGTACCGGCTGGCTCAGCAGGTCCAGTTCCGTTGCAGTCTTGGGCAACTGTGTGATAGATTTTAGTTTTTAAAAGTGCAGTTTAGTTTTTAAAAGAACATCTTATCTGCATACTGTTACACCATAAAATACTTGCAGTGTGCCATAAGATTAGTAGAAAAAGACTACAGCTGTAGCTATGATAATGCAGAAAGAAAGCAGGAAAGATTAATGGCACTGCTATTTCAGGAACTGTTTGGTTTGACAGGAGCGTGTGTTGGATCTTGTGACTTTTTGAGGAGTAAACTGTGCTTTACCCTGCAGAAGAGGGCCAAAAAGGGGATGGGAGAAAAGAGGCAATATCTTGAAATCTGATACTACTCTCTCCCTGCCCTGGTACCTCCAGATCTACAACTGAGTTTAGTCACAAGCATGGCAGTAAGGTGGGTCAACCACGGCACCTAGGAGAATATTTTATCAATAAGAGCACCAGTGCTGTAGGTCTGCCTCCTGTTTCTAGATAGGGCTAACTTCTGTTCCCATAACTGTTCTCAACATGTGCTTAGCCTAGCAAAAAGGACAAGCTCTTCTGATTTATCTAAACAAAAGACATTACAGGTTCCTAACTATTCCACTTTTATTTTCTGCATCTGCTCCAGTTTAAGTTCCTGTTGTTGAACACATGTGTGTGGTTATAATCATCCAGTATTTTGTATGAGGTCTTATGCTTTGTACAATTCTATTGATATTTCCCCATTTCTACTAAAAGTGCCTTTTTCTAGGGCCTTTTAGAATTGCATGAGCTGGTTGCGCAACTATGCATAGCTGCTGTCTTCATTTTCCTTCTTTTAGCCATAACAGCCAGCCTTCTTCCTTCGCCTCTGCTTTATAGCTGTAGGTTTTATGATTGATTCCTTCCAACTTTGCATATTTTCTAGTATGATGATCTGGTCGTCTTCAGAGTGGACGGTATCTTCTGACTTTGCTGTCTGCTCTTGAAATGCTTCTTGTCTTTTTACTCTGATCTTAAATCTGCATGTGAAGCAGACATGCTTTCTAGTGATGATTCCTTTTTATCCTGATCACTTGTCCCTTAAGATTTTCCTTCGTGCAACTCCTGTGCAGAATTCTTTGAGTAATCTTTATTCTGTCTGTATGATTTAACTTCCTTAAATGTACTCACATCTGCTCAAGTCTGCTACCTTATCCCTTTCTAAGAAGCCATTTATCAGGAAAAAATGGGGTTACAGTGACATGAGCTATTTGTAATGTAACTCTGCTATAATTTTGTTGATTTTTCTATGCCTTGATGTCCTTAATCAGTTTTCTTCAAAATCTATTCTAAGATGACATTGAAGTTAAATTAACGTCTGCAGTTGAGTGAATACAATGCAGTTGATTTGAATATAGATAATGTTTACTTTTATTCTGTCATAGTGCCATAACTTTATAGATTCATAAAAATGTTTCATAGTAGATTTACACTTTTTACAACATTAGTCCTACTCTGGGGGGGGATTGACATCCTGAGGTCTGTTCCAACCTAAATTATTTCATAATTCCATGAGCTACTTCCTTCAGTGAGCTAGGATGAGTAATATTGGATTTCCACGTTCTTTTTGGTTACATTAGATAACTTGAGTGTCAGTGTTTTTTCATCCATATGGTTAAATAGCAGTATCATTGTTAGGGATGCTGTTAGAATCCTTATCTGACACTTGCTGCTTTGTCAAAAATTTCTTTAATTTTTAGGACACACGCGAGATCACATCCATCAATTTCAATACCACTTTACCGCATTTTTTTCATTTGGCTTTTATCTTCATCCTATTGATTTATATTTCATTGAATTATTGAAAATAACACGCAGTAACTTCTCTTTGTTCCCCAGCTGTAAATGGTTCTGGGCATGTGCTATCTCTTATATTCAAAGAGTGGCTGGTATAGGGCACCCTAACCTCTGCTGCTACGGTGTTAAATTTCCTTTCCTCTTGATCTCATTGCAGAAAGGTAGAGTCACAGAGGGAGGTGTGTTAAACTCAGAAGTGAGTTGAAAATAGGGTAACTGGTTGGAAACATATGCAACCTTAAAATATTTAGCCAAATGTTTATTTCTGGCTGTAGCACGTGGAATGTTTGAATAATGGTCCAAGGTAAAGTTTTAGGCTATTTTGCACAAGTTAGTCTTCTCACATCCAACTTGGTTGTCTTCTCTTAGGTTTTGATTCATTCAGAAATAGTCAGTGTCTCTGGCTTTCCTTGTGTCAAAATAAATGAGGTGGACACATAATTTTCCTGCACTTCTGCATTCCTAATTGAATTCCATTTTTTTGGTAGGTTTGAATTTATTTTCGAATGGACTTTGTACTTTTAAAGATTTTGGGCTGCATTTGTCAGAATGATAGCACTAATATAGGTGTGAACTTCATTCTTTGTGGAAAATAAAATCTGAAAAATGTTAAAGTAAACCAGAAAGTGCTAAACTGGCTCTTAATATTTCAGGTGTATTGGACTCTGAAAAGGCAATTTAAGGGATTTGAAAAAGAAACAAGTAGGGGCTGAGTTAACAGGGTAAGCAAAAGATTGTAAAAGTGACTTCTCACAGGTTAGCAGCCAGTAGGGGCTGGGAAGCTGTGGAAATGGCAGAAGGATGCTATAGTAAATGTTGCTAGGCTACTGCGAGGGAAGCACTTACGGAGCACTACTCAGCTATGCTGAGCATTTTTACTACCCAGCTGCTAAGTAATCTGTGTATAGTATTGCTGTTTTCCTGGCTACTGGCCGGAAAGGGAAGTTTGAACTGCTAAGAAACCTTGTCCCTTTGTAGGATGAAACTTGGCCGCGTGCCAGTTATTACCTTTTGCAAGACTGACTGTTTTTGGTTTCGGTCACATTGACTGACAAGGAATGTCAGGAATTCTGCTGAACATGTTCAAAATGGAATAGCAAACAATAGGTCTTTGATTCAAGTATAAAAGTATAAAAACTCTTATATTAATTTAACCTGTTCTGGTGGTGCTGACTGGTGAGCTCTTGGTTTGTCTATACCATTTTTGCCTTCATTTCTCCTACTCTGTGTTAAGAAGCTTACTGAAAATGGAATGAAGTTCTCTTTCTTTTTTTTTTTTTTTTATTTATCAGGATTTGATGTCATTTTTTGACATATTTGTAAGAGTGTAATTAATCTGTACCAGTAAAAATGATTTCTTGCAATTGCAAATTCAAGGTCATCAGGTTTTCCTCTATAAGCGAAGGTGATTCTTCATCTGCCTTTTTTTTTTTTAATGGGTGCCATGTACTGTGTTTTGCTGTACATATAGTTGGAAAATGCGTGTGGTTATGATTCTTCTTATTTTAATTTAACCTTTGATCTTTGTCCCAGAAGATAATTTTAACAGAAAGCTAAAGTGAACAGTTACTACAGAGTGACAGAGGAACTGAATATGTAATTAAAATTATGGTGTGTTAATAATGATCCCTTCGAATCTGTTGTCTTTCTCCTTGCGAGCTCTAACACAATAACCCAGTTCTCTTTTAATACTATTTTGTGAAGGTGTATTACAACTCTGCCAATACTGTTTGTGTTATGAACAAATCAGACACTGAATGCACACTGTAGGAAGCAACAGCAAAAAAAGATCACTTACTCTCTAACATCCATGAAGGTGCGGTGGATATAATGTAACATGGATTTGATCAAAGTGCAGCATCCTTTTGCCACTTGGGGACTCCCAACCCAAACTAACTCCCCTAGTATATAGTCTCCCAACTTGTCCTGATTTTTGGCCTGGGGATTTCTTGAACTTAAACCCACCTTTTGCATGTAAATGCTTTTTATGGAGTTGTCTTCTGTGAATTTGTGTAAGTCCTTTTTAAATCTATGTAAAATAATAGTATTCATGTACTATGCCAAGAATTCCAAAGTTCACCTACCTGTGTGTTGTGTGAACAGCTTCCACGTGTTTGATTCTTATCTGCTAATTTTCCTCGATGATGTCCATTTCGTGTGTTGAGAAACCGTGAGCAATTGTTACCTATAGCTTTCTTCATTCCATAGATGTTTTATAGATTTCTGTTCTCAACTGTTTCTTTTCCTGGGGGAAGACTCCTTGTATGTTAACTATTCCTTGTAGCTGTGGACATGCTGTTATGAGTGCCCTGGTTGTGTCCTCTTGTGCCGCTTTCAGTTCTGTTACATACTTTCTGAGATGAGTAGGAACCAGGATTGGATGCAGTATTAAGGATGGGTTTTATACATTGAAATACTGTGTCCTGCTTTGTTTTCTAAGTCTTTTATAAGAATTCTTAATATTTGTTTTACTACCTCTGCTATTTTTATTACTTCAGAATCTCGTTTCAAAGTGAATACCTTTTTCACAGCCTGTCATCTTCTGGGGGATGGTAGGATTCTGGGCTTTCTTAAACTTATGTGCTTTACTTTACACCTCTTTACAGTGGGTTTCTTGTGCTAGTTTAATATCTACTCACACAGTTGTGTGAACTCATGACACCGTAGATCTATTCTAAGCTATAAAAAGCAAGAAATCTTAAAATTATACAAAACCTTTTTCATGTTTATAAATATTGCAATAACATTTTCACAATGTTTAGAGTACACTATTATCTGTGCTGTACAAGTTGTAGGTGAAATTAACAACAGGACTAGATATTTTGTTTTGATTCCCATTGCTTTAATTTGCAAACTCAATCTTTTGCAGTTTTGTTGCTAGAGAAGATGGAACATGATGACATTTGTAATAAAACTCTGAAGATTACAGACTTTGGTCTGGCTAGAGAGTGGCACAGAACAACCAAAATGAGTGCAGCGGGGACTTATGCATGGATGGCTCCAGAAGTTATCAAGTCCTCCATGTTTTCTAAAGGAAGTGATATTTGGAGGTAAGAAGTTTGTCTGCTGATAACTGTGTTCAGTAGAACTATGTGAAGGTTCATGAATTAATTTTTATTTGGATTTTCTTGGTGATTTCCTGGGTTATTGCCTCAGCATATGGCAAGTATAGCTGTTCTAAGAAACATATTCATTTCTCAGCATCTACTTCATTTGACCTACTTTTAGTTACTAATGGCTTACAAATTGGGGGAGGGAAAATAACAGGAAAACTTTTTATTTTATTTTTAAAGAAAGAAATATCTCATTAAGAGAAGCCTTTAAAATATCTATTGGTTAAGATACCTAAGTATTTTATCTTGAGTCTTAATATAAACAGCCATATGTTCTTGATACATTAACATATGGTTGATCTCTTATTGGTATGTTTACCTTACATCAGATGTTTGAAAAACCTTATTCTGCATAAAAAAATGTGACCAGCCAGTCTGATAAATAAAAATAAGCCGCAAACCTTTTGCCAAATGTTAACTTAAATGAGTGCTGGTTTTTTAGGAATCTAGAATGTGACAACATGTAAAAGTGAACATCAGATCTAAGCCTTTATGTTATATAAAGATATAGAAAGATTTTGCTTCCAGTAGCTAGAGTGAGGAGAGTGTGTTCAGCACAAAAATTGTTCTAACTTGCTCTCTAATTTTAAAGGTGAGGAACTCCCTATGTTAAATTTGTGAATTTCTCATTAAAGACAATATTGTGAATCATATAAATTATATCGTTCTCGATAGTGATGTATTCTTGAGTGGTGTACTGTGGGATACATGGATTGTAGAACGGTAATTTAAACTTTAGTTTTAATTTAGTTCTGTTTCGTGAATGGGGAAAAGCAGTGATTGCACAAGAGGCTCTAAAAGCTGCTGTGCCTCACCCTGAAAAGTCTACATTTCCTTTCTTTTTGAAATGTTTTCTCTCTGAAGGATCTGAAGTAGCTATTTGGGTAAGGAGGGGAGGACTTTAATCTGTTTTCTCATGCCTTCTTATGCATGTTCTGTGTTGTATAATTCTTAAATAGGGTCCTATTTTGCTTAGACGCCTGATATTCTACAGCATGAAGTAATACTTTTGGTATTCTCAGGATGATTCTATATCTGCACTACTGTTTTGTGACACCCATTTTTCTTGTGTCTGGAACTGATTTTCAGCATTTTGTTTACATCAGTCTGAGTTGATGCCCAGTTGAGAAACATCTTTGGCCTCATTCTTTTTTTCCATTCTTTCTTCCTTTTTTCTTTCAATTTTTTTTTTTTTTCTTTTGAGGGGTGGAGGTTGGGTGTAGGCGTTTCCCTAATCAGCTGTATTCCATGCTTAATTACAGGTCCTGTCCAGTCTTGTTGCTGTGATTTTAGGTATCTGAGGGGGTATGCTTTGGTGCAATTATTTTATATTCTGCTGCAACATTAGTTTACATTTTTGGAACCTACAGTATTTCTCTTCTTCGCCTTCTCTCCTGCACGCCTCTCTTGTAAAAATGTAAGTATTTAGCTCAATGATGGACATCTAACAGGAGAGGTTTTTAAGTAGAAAGGCTGTGTTGTACAGTATATAGTTTAGACCTTCTTGGCTTCTAAAGATTTTCTGCTTACTGCACTTTAATCTGTTCTGTTGCTTATCTTTACTCTTTCCTTAAAAGAAAAGCAAACGAATACCCTGTTTATGGGAGTGGTTTTTGTTTTAAAAAGCATTTAGGTTACAAATTTAAGTATGGGTCTCTAAGACAAGAACACAATGTATCTCAGGAAAGTTCTGAACTTTAGTTACACATACAGGGTATGGAGTCTCTAAAAGAAGTCTGCAGATGTCTTTTTTAAAAAAAAAAAAAAAAAAAAAAAAAAGAGAGAGAGACCAGTTGAGGCTGCTCAAATATACTGACACTTGCAGCTGGTCTTCCAGAATGAGCCAGTGCTCAGAAATGTGGGAGTATTTTCGTGCAGAGCCTTCCAGGCTGCATGTTCTCAGGTGTCATCCTAGATAGCAGAACTGGTGCTTTCCAGGCCCTGCATGTGTATCCTTCTGCTTCCCAAACCAGAGTTACAACTACTGCATTTATTACCCTGTGGCATATGCTTCCAAATTCCCAAATAAGAATTCTGCTCTGTCAGCCCTACGTTTCCATTGATCATCACACATTCGTAGTGGTATGTCAGTCTTGGTTTTGTGTGTGGAGCCTGAAAGTGCAAATATGCCCGCAGATTTCCAAGTGCTGCTGGTGTGCTTCAGCAGTGGTCTTTACAGTAATGCATGCCTCCAGTGTACAAGCTGTTGGCAGAGCTAGGAAGCACTTACTGTACAGCAGAATTAGCAGCTGCTTTTGCCTGGCACATTTGTATAATATTGAAGTGATTCATGTAGTAATACTTAGTAACCTCTGCTTTAGAAGATGGATTGTAGAGTAAAATAAACTTTGAGAACTTTATTTATACCTTCATTTTGATCAGCTTTTAAAATATGTAAAAACAAGAAGTTATTGCTGGAATGAGAATAATTTTTAATAATGAAAATACTTAAAATGACATCTTCTTGAAAGTGTATTAGTTTTTGTGGTTTAAAAATGTATAAATCAAGCATATCATGCCAGTATTTTTTGCCTTTTGATGATGGAAAAGGAGATGGCTTTTGTTCTTTTTAAAAAAAGCTATTTCTTAGAAGCTCTGACTGTGTATGTAGGACAACTGTATGTGAGCTGGTAAAATTCAATGCACAAAGTAGCTACTCCTGTACTTGAGAGAGTTAATAAGTAGTTACTGTCCTAGATAATGATAGATTAGTACCTCCCAAAAACTCCAGCATGGTAGGACTAGAATGTCTTTAGGGTTCCTCCCCACGGTTTTCCCCCCACAGCGCTGGCTCTTGATGCTTGATAGTAAGACTGCTTTCATTAAAAGAGACGGTTTCAGGCTACTACTGTGTTGGTCTGTTCAGAATTTTACAATCACCTTCTTGGCACTGTTGAAAGCTACTTAGGTCTAAGGGCTTGAATTGTAAAGCTAATAGCGTGACACAACTTTTATGAAAGATGACTTCTTTTTACTTAAATTTATTGTTCTGCTTAACTTTGGAGTTCATGCTAAAATATGCATAGAATAGTCTGAACAAGGGAATTCCTTAACAGTCTCTGCTTGCTGAGAGAGCATTACATTATTTTTACGCTTTCTCTAAGCACATAGATGAGATGTTGTTCAGTAGGATTCCTCCCTCACACATCAAATGTGTATGTGCTGCAGGAAGTGTTGTAATCATAATTGTCAGAAGTACCACTGATTTAAAACAAAATTGGAATTCATTATTTTATCCTTCTTTGAGTATACAAGTAAGTGCAGAGATTAGACTGGAAAAAATTGGGAGGAAATTAAGAGACCCAAGACTTTTCTTTTTTATTCTATTTTCTCTTTTTTAGGAATAGATTGTATTCCTCAGCTTTTGATTAACTGTTAGCCCTACAAATTCATTAGCTTTCTAAGATTTTATGATAGGCAAAACTTCTTAGATAAACAGAACATAGATAAACAAAACACTGCTGAGATTCATGCTCATATTGCATAGTTTGCTGTCTTGATATTTATTAAAGTCATGTTGCAAGGTCTTGTATAATGCTGAATGACTTTTTCTCATTAAGGAGAGAGTGATAGAAAAACTTTAATAGTGTGTGTTCTCCCGGTCACATCTGCTGTAGTTGAGGTGGTATTTCTAGTACTACAGGGTACATGGCCCTTACCTCCCCAGTGCTGTATGCTTTTCTCCTCGTGTAGAAGAGTTCAATCCAGTTCTGCAAAACTTGCAAGCCATTTCTTCACACGCCTGGAGAGAAAGGGCAAGAGCAATACTTTGTATTCTGTTTTTTCCCTTTGCCTGCTCACTTTACTATTCAAAAGGAGCGATAGGTTGTCCTTTGTATCCCTGTTCTATAGATAGTGGCTCCCTGGCAGGAAGAGAAGGCGGGGGGAACCAAACGCAGTCATAAATGCCACTTCAGGCTCACATTCTAAAAGGAGTAATTCCTTCTTCCACAAAAACAGCTGTGAAAGCTATCTGTTTCAGTGGTGGTGGAATAGGAGCTCTCTGAAAGCTATCCATTTCAGTGGTGGTGGAATAGGAGCTGTAGACCAACAGCAGTGAGCGTGCTATCCCAGCCCCTTGTAGGGGCTTGGATCATTTGAGCAAGCCAAGCATTGGGCATACAGACCCAAAGAAGGAAGGTAAAAGCAACACCCAGCTCTTCTTCTAGGTTGGAGAGCATAGCAGAAATTCTTACAATTATTGTTTCTGTAAAAGGAGTTCCTATGATTCTTGATTTCTGTACCAGACGCTGACAAAAGATCTCTTCATGCCACCACCTTTCACTGGAGACAATGTTGTTTTGTTTGGTGGTTTCTTTTTTCTCTTTTTTTTTTTTTTTTTTTTCTAGTATGGAGAAATTTTTGTGTGCGTAACCATTTTTCAATCATGTTGCATCTTCTATGGGAAGTGAAAAGTTAACAGGCCTTTAAATAACACACAAGGGATTAGAAATGCAAACTTCCACCCAAAGCTGAAGCTTTTCTAATGTTTTTTTATTACTACTATTTGAAAAAACAAACAAACAAACAAACAAAAAGAAACAAAAAAAAAAAACCAAACCAACCCAGCATGTACATCTAGGTAAATTGTTGTGAAATGTTTGGAAAGAGCCTGAATGCTCTGCTGAGGTTCTCTTTTTTTTTTTTAATTTGATTGGGTTTTGGTGGATGGAAGGTTACTTGTTTTACTGTCATTCGGACTTCTGATTTTAAGTGAGAATTACATGATATTAGTATTTCCATTAAAGTGAATTCAGGCTACATTTTGAATAGGAATGCGAGCCAGTCCTAGAATCGCATCCAATTTGGTTACTTGCTATTAGTGCAAAGGTGCAAGATGACTAAAGTAGAGCTGACTCTTAAAGACATTCACCTTTGACATGGGAAATCCTCTTGAATTTCAGTACGTGGTTGGACAGGTACTTGTTTGTTCTGGAGTAAACAATGTGCCAGTATTCAGAAAATAACTGTTAAAAAAATTACCTTTTGTAGTTATGGAGTGTTGCTGTGGGAACTGCTTACAGGAGAAGTTCCTTACCGTGGGATTGATGGCCTTGCTGTGGCTTACGGAGTTGCTGTCAATAAGCTTACTTTGCCCATTCCATCCACCTGCCCTGAACCATTTGCAAAACTAATGAAAGGTATCTATGTTATTTCTTTCTATGCACTTAAATAGTTATGTTTTTGATGTGGGTATCCTTGTCTGTAATAGTCGTGGGGTTGCAAAATAAACACCTCATTTGATAATGTGCTGTGTCCAAAGTATTTTGTTTTTCTTTACACAGCAATCTGTTGTTACAGACAGCTGAATGTGTTTCTGAGGAAGTCATACAGTATTAGTGTGTATCGCAGAAGTTGGTCAGTAGTGACAGAGTACATTCTTTGCTCTGTTTTTTTCTGATTTCCTTTTACACTCAAATTGCATTAATTTCCATGAACTACAGGATATAATACAGATCAATACAGGATCAAGATTAAAATCCCAAGGGGAGAAACTGCAAATGCCATTTTTCCCTCACTGTTTCTTCCTGAGTGTCAAAGATGTTTTGGAAATACTTTAGAGAGAAATAAACATTTCCTTGGGGTTAATTAATTTCTTTATCTTTTAAATGTACCCCTTCTGTGCAGTACCGCTAGTTTTGCTATTTCAGATCCTAAAGATAAAGATGAAAAAAAATTTACTGTTAATAAAAAATAGTCATCTGACTACAGGTGGGTAGATGTCAATTCTGTAAATGGAAAAGGAACTAGAGAAGCCTTGCAAATAAAGGGAACACATTAGAATTTGAAGTACAGTAGCAAGTGACTTGAAATTCATGTATTTCTTCAAAAAGGTCTATGTACTATTAAAAACTGATGGGATTTTGATAAATTCTAGAATGCTGGGAGCAGGACCCTCATATCCGACCGTCGTTTGCCTTAATTCTTGAACAGCTCACTGCCATTGAAGGGGCAGTTATGACTGAAATGCCTCAAGAGTCTTTCCATTCCATGCAAGATGACTGGAAATTGGAAATTCAGCAGATATTCAATGAATTGAGGACCAAGGAAAAAGTAAGTTGATTTTTCCAATTGCGTGGCAGTGAAGGAAGGGTATGCGTGTAATGTGCGTTTGTGTGACACAGCAGTTTTGAACTTTTGAATTGTGGCTTACCAATAGAATACTAGAAACCTGATTTAGTAGTGGAGGTACACTTGGAAGAGAGGACTTACTCTCTCATTAAAACATTATTAATTTAAGTTGCCCGTTCTTGTTGGTGAATGTACTATTCTTAAATTCCATTAATATGTTTCTGGACAGTATTTTAAGATAACCCTGTAACTGTCTTGCAGAAAACTTACTTTAGAAAAGAGGCTTTGAATACAGGTCTTCTCAACTTCAGACAATGTTGCGTTTCACCTTTCTTTCTTAATAGAAATAGTAAACAATTCTTTATAACTAGAGGTATTTCAGTTGAAGTGAAATGTTAAGTTTGACAGGAAGCGTAATGTTATTGTGGTAAGTGAGGGTTATCATATGAACGGCTCATATAAGAAGCACAGGCAGTTGAAAAAGAAACATATCCATACCGGTCTCCCCAAAGAAAACAGGTTGTAGATCTGTAAATATGGCACATGGGCTCTTTTTAATATGTGGTGGGGTTTTTTTCCTAGATATTTTAATACATAACTTAACAAACAAACCAGAGTTTATTTACCCCTTAGTTAAACTTTATAACTACTGCAAATTTTCAGCTGCTACTGAACATTGTCCTCAGCTGTGTGAATGAAAAGCTTTTCATCCTGTTATATGACTGTATCACTTGGCTGCTTTTCCAAAAATGGAATAGTGCTTTTATCTTTCTTCTTCTTGAACGATAATATTGATATCTTTCAATGTTGCAGTTTTGGAAATCTTCTTGCCACATATTAATAAGATTGATTAAGTTAAACTTGTACTTATGAATCAGCAAATCCAGTTTCTCTTGTTTATTATCCAAATTCCTCTTACTGATCTTCTTTCCATATTCTCGTATCATGGTATGTTTGTGCTAAAGGAGTGCTCACCGTTCATTCTCTTTGCCCTCTCTTATAGTTACTTCAACTAGTTTTTAATCACCCTGATGTTTGTATTTTCCTTTAGACAACTTGATAATGGTAACAATTGGAATAGGCCAGGTGTCCTCTTGGGCCCCTGTTAGACATGCCTCTAGTAGAAACAGATTCCTCCTTTGCAGGTCTTTCTTGCAGTATAATTATTGTCCAGTATATTTTTTTTGTTATTTTTCATGAAGTGGTAATAAATGAGGAAGAAGAGAAGGGAGTTGCAGTGACTTGTGAAGAAATCTTTATAAAAGATGTAGTCACTTAACTTTGACAAAAGCAAAAACTAAACTCTCGTCTTGCAAGTCACTGTCAGTAGCCTTTGTCCCTCACTACTTCTCATGAAGTGTCACAACTGTCTCTTTGTGGACTATTGGCTGGTGATTGGTGTGACGTTACAGATCTAGTGTGATATCAGCATATGTGGTATTAGAATTTATTGATCACCGCTAAGATTGCAGTATTGTCCATAATAATACGTATTTGCCTTTTCCTCCACCCTCTGCTTTTCCCTCTTCCATTTTGGTTCACAGAACTGGGTAAGTGTTGTCTGTGTAGTCTCTGCCCTTCCTGCAGCAGCCATACAAGTTGCTGGAGCTGGGCTGTGTGCCTTTGTAGCTGTCAAATCTCTTCCTTTACAGATGGGTTATAGTCATACATATATATACAGGGAGTAGAGACTTTTCTTTGTAGTTGCCATAGGGTCACCAGCCACTGCGTTTACTTGACACAACATGCCACAGGGCATAACTCTCTTTTCTGCTCTTCCAGCAACTGCTAAACCAACCATTTTCCCCTATTTACACTGGGAGCAATTGTAACAGGCATTCCCATTCAGGTTTTTCTTTTATTTTTTATTTTTATTTTCTGGAGGCATTAGTCCAGTATGAGATTTCCTATTGAAGAAAAATCTAACTAAATCAAGTTGAGGATTAAATAAGTTGGTGCAAAGCTATGGGAGAAGAGTCATATTTTTGGTGTAAAAGTGAGTTAAGTTTAATTAGGGAGGGGAAAAGATAAAATGAAATTTACTTCTCATATGCCAAAGTAAACGCATCTCCAAAGGCATCTGCCCTAATTAGGTAAACTTGTTTAAGAATGAAAGCATGTTACTTTGACTCAGACAAAGTTTTCATACGTACGGGCATATTTAATTTGGCACATTATCAATTTTACTGTCAGGTACTAGGGAGAAAATAATGTCTATGAAGTATTTATATAATAATAATAAAATAAAAAACCTCTGCATGGAGTCTCATGCCCTGTAAAAGAGGAACTTCTGTAGCTGGAGGAATTTCCTCAAGGGCTTGCTGTAAATGAGTGATGGTGACACCCACTCCAAGAGAAGATCGCAATCTTCTTTTGACAAATGTTCTTGAGCACCTTAAATACAGAATTCTTTCCTAGCTTCCTTACAATGGGTGTTTTAATTGTAGAGTGGTGTAGAAACATTGCATAACTAATTGCAGTAAGTCTGTTTTTAATTAGTTTATTTGGAAAAGAGTAAACACTTAATCTCTTGGTGAGGAAACACTATTACTTATTCTGGACTGCCTGCCTTTTCAATACAGGCCCACAATTTTTCCTTGTTACTGAGCTTTATGGAACCTGGATTTAGGGATGATGAGAGAGAGATAATCAACAGTGTCTCCCAATACATCTGTATTACTGTATTAATACAGTAATAAAGATCTGTCCTATTTAAACTCCAAAATACCTTTATTCAAAATTTGAATTCACACAGCTTCTGCTTTCAACCCTTGTATTAGGTTGTTCAGTTTTGACTGGACAGGAGGAGGAGGAAAGTGAGAATTTGCAGCAATCTCTAAATTAGGTGATTAAATATCTTAAAAAACAAAACAAAACAAACAAAAAAACCCTACAAACAAACAAACAAACAAAAAAAAACCAAAACCCCAAAACCTTACTTGCTGGCATGAAGACAGGCTCCTTTGAATTTCCAAGAGGCAGAGTTTCCTTTTGCAAAACCGTGTAAGTTAAGCAGAGTGGATTTAAAAAAAAAATTCTTTTTTTCAAATATTGTGTTGAAATAAGCTCACCCAAAACTAGCAAACCATATGAAATTTGTCAATGATTTCAATTAAATTTGAAAACAATGATAAGCAGTGTGTGTATGTTATAGTTTTAAAGAGAAAATAAGTATCTTTCTGAGGAACAGATACTTCTCACTGAACGACTTTGCTTCAGTGTTATCCTGTCCTTTGACATCCAGTCTTTTTGGCAAGAACAGAGAGGTTTTTTTTCCCCTCATTTGAAAACACCAAAATTATATAGTTCAGGAACTAATTTGTTCAAGACAAAGTGGGAGTTAAAAAGAGCAGAAAATTTGGGGGTTTTTTTGCTTTCACTATGTCTGATAAGGAATTGTGCTTGGCATACAACATTGCTCGATACTGGTGAGCAGTCTGTAGTAGGCACTGTGCTCTGAAAAAAAAAAAAAACAAACAAACAAAAAAAAAAAAAAACAAAACAACCCCAAACAAAAGACATCACAATTATGAGATTGTACAGTGACAAAATGAATTAATTTTAAATAAGAATAAGATTCTTGTATATCCAGGACTTTTATCATAGCTTAATTTCACATGCTAGTTTTCTGTTTTGAATTGAATTTCAGTTTCTATTCAGGTAGAATTTACACAATCATATGTAAAAATGAAAAAGTTATGTAGCAGGAAACATAATTTCAGTCACATCATAGCTTCTCCTTTTCCTGTAGTCCCTTTTATTAGCAGTACTGACTACAACACTGCTGGGAAAGTCTGTTTCATGTACAGTATGCCCCAAACTATAAAGGGAGGTCTCCTTAAATTTCAGATATATTTTAAGAGATTTTGGAAGCTGAAGACAAAGATAATTTTAAGGTGGTAGGTTTACAGCTGTTTAGCCTTGGGAATTCATTTACCCTGAAAAGTTAACTAGCTTCTTTACTAGAGGTTTACCTTCTCCAAAATAAAAAAGAATAAAGGGAGAAGAATAGCTATTCTATGGGGTTGATGGTTGCAGAGTGTATGTGGTGCAATTCAGTGGTTAGTAGCTGTTTGATGTTGTACAGATATCTATGAGATTTTAATTAAGAAACAGCTGTCTTCTGGTTTATGAGTTGGTTTATCCTATTACACTAATCCTCATTCGGTGTAATACTGATTGCTTTTCTAGATAGAAAAGCGCTATTTAATACATGACTGAAAAACAGGAAAGGTTAGAAAATTTAAGATAAAGGCATTCATTTGTGTATTCGTCAGGTCATTGACTTTATGTTAGTGCACAGGAGCTATCTAAGAGCAGCCCTCATGCTCTGAAGGAGTCTCTGATGTGAAGTACTTGGAGCACATTTTCTGCTAGGCTGTAAGCTGATAATCTTTGATTGGATGTGATGTCCCCATTGCCTTAAGTAAAGTGACTCAAGTTGCATGGTTAAAGGGAAGTCTGTATAATGATTGATTACGTCTGGATACAGAATCTTGGCTTATGCAGAATGGAGGACTATCAGGAGGTCTTATGTGCATGTTACATGTACATAGTGCATCATGAAAATAGATCAGGAAATACAACCTGCTGTGCACTTTATATATCCTGTAATGCAACCTTCACATTATTGCTTAATTTCAT
Organism: Vanellus vanellus; assembly: GCF_965231255.1. NCBI lineage: Eukaryota > Metazoa > Chordata > Aves > Charadriiformes > Charadriidae > Vanellus > Vanellus vanellus. Next base: position 45,988,536 of record NC_138907.1, on the reverse strand, counting down.
TGATGTGAATCTTATCTTCAGGAGCTTCGATCGCGAGAAGAGGAGCTGACAAGGGCAGCTCTTCAGCAAAAGTCTCAAGAAGAATTACTTAAGCGCCGTGAGCAACAGTTAGCAGAGCGCGAGATCGACGTGCTGGAGCGTGAGCTGAATATCATGATATTCCAGTTAAATCAAGAGAAACCCAATGTAAAGAAGAGGAAGGGCAAATTTAAAAGAAGCCGGTTAAAACTTAAAGATGGACACAGAATTAGTTTGCCTTCAGGTTTGCAATTTTGTTTTGAAGTTCACAATATATGTTATAATTAAATATGCAGACTTCAGTTCCATGGTTAATGTTTTCAATATTGGCTTTTATTTTAATTCATCGCCTCGTTCTTCTACCCTAATAGTGCAAAAGAGTATGGTAAGAATTGTGTAGCCCCCCCCTTTTTTTTTTTCCCCCCTAAGGAAACAACTTTCCTTAGTAGTCCTCATTTCAGCTGGAAGAATCTTTCGCCTGATTCAGTTAGAAGTGCGTTGTTTCTGGAGGGAAAGGTAACTAGCATGGGAGCCACATGATGTAAGACTGGTTTGAAGTTCAAATTTTTGCTATTGTTCTTTTTGCGCAGATAGAAAAGTACCTTTTTATCATACCCCAGAACCTTCTAACGTGATCAAATATTAGTGCTGTTTGCCCTAAACTTGCAAATACCTAGCAGAAAAGCAGCACTTCATAAAGACTGGAGGTACAAGTGTAGTAGGTCTAAACTGCATGCTTATTGCGGTCTCAGATACAACACAGCAGTTACGATCTTTGGTGCCTTACTTCTTGCAAGAAAACACTGTAATAGTAACAGAAGATATTATTTCAGAATACAAATATGGTATAAATTGAATATTAGAGCATTTAATTCCATCCATGAATGTGTTAAAATGCAAAGAAGTTGTATTTTTAGAGAGTCTGGGGTTTTCTTTGAAGTTAGTGACTGGTTTAGTGGTGCCTTTTTAATGTTGCCACGAGATGGCACTACAGAAATTCAAGGTTATGCCAATGGTTGGAAAGTCTTCACTAATGGTACCCAGCATCCTGATGTTGTTGGGCTTGCTTTAAGTGGCTTCCAGGTCAAGTCTGTCAGTTTATTACTAATACAGTAAGAACTTAATGCCACACTAACACAGGTCTGACCAAATCATAGCTGTCTGGTAGTTGGAAAGAGAGAAAGACAGCAGTAATGTTTAGAGTACTATTTCAGCTCTAGTGAAATAAGATTATTTTTCCTTACTTTAAGAATAATAACAACAGTAAGTAAAAAGCACACTACAGCCTCACAGACAAGCATGTTAGATTGGTTTATGTTGTATCATAGGCTTAAACTAAATGTTTGGTCCTTTGTTTCTAGTTCTGCTCATATTTAACTTGAAAAGGTGATAAAATAAACAGTTTTATTCAGAAATCCACTTTGTTGTCAAGAGTAATCCAGGTGAACTTGTCCTTGAGACAACTCTGTTGTAAGAATACATACAATCTAATTGCACTGATGATGGGAATTAGAGAGGCAGATAGCATCAAATTTTATTTAATAAATTTTTTCCTACTCGTCAATATTTGTTGTTGTTCTTGTTTTTTTACTACTTTGCTATGAATATTTGTAATTCTGCAGTTTGGTATCTTGTTTTCCTGATATGTTGATAGATGTGACTTCTTTATTAATGCTACTTTTTCTGTTGTATATGAATTACATGTTAAACATATAAGGCAGATCTGATTGCCATGAATATTGATTGATTTGAGATGAAATACTGAGATTTTTCTTTCCCTCTGTGACAACCAACAAGATTGAATAACAGCTTGTGATATGGATTTGTCTCAGTTTGGGTCCACTTGGACCTACCTGCTTTTGTTGATGTTACTGCAAACCTGTCATATAGTGTCTGTGAAGGTGTTAAATCCTGCTCGTTTGATTCCATATCTAAATTGTTAAATTAAGGGTTAGAGTTTGTCAGTGTTTTTAATATGAACGTCTCTTACACTGTCAAGTCTAATTCATTATATAGCTTTTATTGTTTTAAGAAGTACAGCAGTATAATCTCCTGAAGAGTTTTTTATTAAGAACATTAAAACTGATTATTTTTTTTTTTTTACTGTCTTACAGATTTTCAGCATAAAATAACAGTGCAGGCATCCCCCAATCTGGATAAGAGGAGGAGTTTAAACAGTAACAGCTCTAGTCCATCAAGTAGCCCCACAATAATTCCTCGTCTTCGAGCTATACAGTGTAAGTCTTCACCATTTCTACTTGTTCATTTAGTCAATACAGACTCTTTGTTCCATATACTTGCTGAAGCACTGGTAGTAGTATCAGATTCCAAGCAGATTTCTGTTGGATTTCCATGTCTCTTAACTTGTTCTAAAATTTGCAACTTGTTCTTTGATGGCAGGGATAATCTTGCTAAAATGCTAACTAATTTTCAGTACTTCAAAATGATTGTGAATGCTTTAAATCATGTATTTCCTTAATATCTTCAGGAACTCATTTGTAAATTTACTGGGATAAAACAATAAAGAATCAAAATTTATAATGGCAAAAGGCAAAGCATCACATTTAGAACCCATGTAAGATGGAAAACAAGTTCGGAGAATGAGAGTCACATAAGATGGAAAGGCCAAAGAAGCAGCCAGCAACTCGGCTTGCTTACATCAGAAGAGAAGCAAGCTTTAAGCAAACACAAAACAAGAAGAATATAAAGAAGTTTGCTTTAGTTTTTTTGAAAACAAGAGAAAGAAACAAAAGTAAAATTGTAGGTACGCTTGTAGGTCTACATTATTGCATGTATACTGACTCTGATGACAGAGGGAAGGTGTGTTCGTGGTTATGTAGTGGAGGTACCATGAATATGGAAGAAAACTGATCGTATTGTTACAGTGAAGCCTGCATTTGTAGAGATAGAAATGTATCATGTAGAGACAGAAAACAGTTCCTGCAGGATTCACTGCTTGCAGTTGTACTGTCTGATCTATTGTGCAAAGTAGATTGTCCAATTATCCAGATTGAGTATGGAATGCCTTAAGCTTCTCTCTCCACATGAAATCAGTGGAACCTGTCCCAGCTGATTGCTTATGGATGGTGACTATCTTCTTTTGCAAGGGTAGTCACTTCTGAAGGAAATTCTACGTAATCTGGCTTTATCAGATGTAAGTAAGGAGGAGGGGGATATTTTTCTGCATACTGTTCTGTAGCTAGTAAAGAGAGATTTGGGGTTTTTGGTTTTTTGTTTGTTTTTTTTTTTTTTTTTAAACCAGCCTGAAACTTTAAATAAAGTTTGGATAGAAACCAGATCTTTCATCTCCTTTGGAATACCTCTGCCTTATGAAATCCTTTTCATTATTAATGTCTAAAGGAGAAGTGGTGTCTTTTCTGGCAGTAACTGTATTATTTGTTTGAACTGTAACTGATACAGTTCCCTGGGCGAAGACCGTTACTACCCATATGTTATGGATAAAGGAGAGAGGTGGACAGACTCTGTCTTGCTTTTCTTAATGAAAATTTGAGATGGAAGGAAAATTACATAAAGTCTTTCTCAGAGATTTCCTGACACAGTACCTGTGGTGATAATTGTTTTCCAACCTCAAACTGTGTGGTGGGTTTTTATGTTTGGTTGTTTTTTTTTTACTGCAGAAAGGTAAGAAAGGTTTTTCTTCGTAAAATGTCAGAATTACATATAAACAAGACTGTCTCATTTTGTCTTTCATTCTCCTTGCTCTGTATGGAAGTGCTTGGAAATGAAGCAAATGTTAATGTTGGGTATTGCCATGATTCTGAAAACTTGAGGTTTTGGGTTTGTGTGGTTTTTTTGTTGTTGTTTTGTTTTGGTTTTGTTTTTTTTTTTTTTAAATGAATAGCCTTACGTGAGCTATAGCAGTGCCATTCTTTGCATGTGTGCTTAGTGCCACTAGGGATTTTTCTTTGTGTGGTTTTTTTTTTGTTGTTTTTTTTTTTCCCCCCCCTTCACTTGAGCAGGCATTTGTATTTGTAGGACTAGAACATACAGGACAACATAAAGGCTTGCCTTTAAAAGAAGTACCCTTCTGTTTCTGAGTTTGGATCCCTAGGCTTCACCTAAAAGCTTATCAGATCTCTCAGGAGTATCTAGCTGAAACAATTTAGCTTCCACACCCATCTGCACCTGTGTAAAATAAATTCTCTTTCCCACAATAATGTTTTATCTTGATTTAACTTCAAAGTGTCTTTGTTTCAAGAAGACTTGCTCAAATACAGGTGATTTGAACAGGAGTATCTAACAATTGGTTACTTGATTGCTTTGTCATAAGCGAGTCTAGCTTCCAAATCTAAAAGTTTTTTAAGTTAAACCAAAAATCTAGTTAACTGTAAATGTTGTTATTAAAATAAATTCAGCTAATTTTGAAAGGTGTTTTGAAGGGAGGTGAAAAACCAGTAAGGTATATATTCTGTAGGTCCTGGAATGTGGTTAAAAATGGGAGTGTAAAGAAGGTGGGTAGACTGCTGTACTACAGAGGAAGCTGTGCTGGCGAGAAGGTGTATGGTGAGGCAGGAGGAGAGTGCTGTGCAGTACAGGACCAGCAGAACCACGGGCATGTAAATGCCACCTCATTTATCATGCTGTTATAACTGGCTAAGTTGTTTTTCTCTTAGGTCTCTCCATCATAGCTGTAAGCATGCTACATTGATAGCAAGTTATTTTTCTGGTTAGTGAGTTGTATACAAAAATCTGCTTGCCTGGGTCTTGTCCTAGAAGGAAGATCTTCTAAACCATACAGTAAAAACTTGATATCAAAAGATGCTTCGTGCCTTTATAGAGCTGGGCTTTATGACCCAAAGATACAAATATAAGAAGGGAAACAGTTCTGTTTCTGAAATCAACTTGACTAAGATCTCTACTACATTCTCTTAATTTTTCCTCAGTGATTCCCCAAACAGATACACACACAACTAATGGCCGAAGAAACAGTATATATGTGTACCAGCAAGATGTAGATATCACAAGTGAATATGAACTTCCCAGTGGGGTTATAAAAAAAGGCAAGACTTCATTATGTTTCAAAGGTGCTGGTTCTGTTTAATGTAACAGTTGAGACAGTGACAGACTAAGCATTTAATGAAGATTAGGCACTTCAAAAGTATGATTTCTTTTGGTGTAGTGAGAAAGTGAATGTTGTTAATTGTCACAATTGGAATATTCTGTTTCATTGGATACCAGTTGTTCCACAGCATATGTTTTCTTTATTGGAATTTAAGTGCTCAGTCTAACTCACTTGTCTGAATTGCCTAAATATATGGTTCTCAGTTAAGGAAGCATGGAAAATATGATTTTTATTTTTATTTTCCCCTGCTTTATCTTTAATTTGGGTCTCTTGTCAGCTCATAAATTATTTTTCTTGCTTGCTCATCTTTTTGGATCGGTGCAGTTTGTGTGGCAGTTTTTGTAAAAGAAAAAACCTCAAATTTTGTCTGTTCCTCGTGTTACTGTGTCAAAATGGTTTTGCAGTGCAGAAAATATTCTGTTCTGTCAAAATATTTTGGGTTTAGAAATACTATTTATGTGCAGAGTTTTTTTCTTTGTGTTTCGAATCCAATCTCTAGTAACTTCAGATGAAAGCAACAGAACTTGGGGAAAGAGCACAACTTATCACCAAGAAGAATTTGAAGATGTGAAGAGAAGTTTTAAAAAGAGAGGTTGTACGTGGGGACCAAGTTCAGTTCAAACAAAGGATCGTGCAGATTGTAAGGACAAGTATGTCTACTACATTTTGTTTGTTTGATAATGCTAAGCATTCTTGGTAACTGAATCACTAACATAGATAGTGAGTGAGAGTGGTTCTTCAGTCTCTAGCTAGAGCTAAAACTCAGTCTTACCTTCTAATCAATGTAGGAATTACATTAATAATGAGTAGCTCCCCCACATAGACTTGAGGATAAAACACTTGCTTATCTTAAAGTTTTAGTGGCTCTTATGTATTACCCTTTATCTCTGGTTTTTGAGACTTGGAACATACTGGGATGCTGAGATGCTAATACGTACCAGACATTCATGGCCTGTTTATCTTGCCCTTCATTACATTGACTTGAGGAACTGCAGGCATGGCCCCCAGTAGGCACTTCCAGTATGATTAAATAAGACTGGCTGACTTTATGTATGTGAAGCACAATTCACACCAGCAACATCATTTCCACTCACAAACTCAAGGTGAAAGGGCTCTGAAAATCAGTTGGACACCCTCACTTTCAGATTATTTTTTCTGATTGCTCAACCTGGAGATTAGCAGTTTCTCTGAAGCAAGTGATCCTTTTCCTTGTCTCATCTAGTATATATAATTATTTATAGCGCCTTGGTTTTTTTCTTGGTAGAGACATCCACTTATTTACCTGCAGCAGTAGTTCATTCCAGTCTATCTATTGAAACTGGCTTTATGATATTTTTGTTTGTTTTAAAGTCACTAGGTTTAATAAACTTCCAATATTCACATTATTTCTTTGACACAGTGAAACTGTTGTCCAGATTTTCACCAACTTTTGTTCTTCAGTAGGTAGTCAAGGCCCATTTTTCATTGGCTTTCTTTTTAGGCCTGAATTTTTCATCTAAGGAATACCTGATAAAAGGCATGTATCAATTTATGATCATATGACTGTGTTATTGTATAGAATTATTTTTTTTTACCTTTGGAAAGCTTTAATGTTTTCAAGTTATGTACTACATATTTGTAGTTTAAAAAGACACGTTTTAGTAATTTTTTTTTGTCAAAGTGTTTATAAGCACAGTATGCTCTGTAATATCAAAATAACTATTGTTATTTCAGAATAAGACCCCTTTCAGATGGCAGCAACCCTTGGTCAACCCTTTTAATGAAAAATCAGAAGGGTGTTCCTCTAGCTTCGCTGTTTGTGGACCAAGGTAAGAGCTATTTTTGAAAAAGGAAAGGTTGCCATATAATGGCGTTGTCTACCTCCGGTGTTATAAATTGTATTGCTTTAATTCCTCGAGGATTATGCAGATTATTAGAAGAGTAGTCATGCTATAAATAATTTTCCTGTGCTAAAAAAAAATTAAAAAATGCGTCAACATCTTTACATGTCGCGCATTAGCAGCTAAGAAATATACATGGTGTGTGAGCAGTACCACATAGAGATAATTTTTTTTTCCATGTTTTGCAGGCTGATCTCTATATGCGGTCTGCAGTTACCACTTTTTAGATTCTTCTAAAAGGAAATATCTAAATCAGTAATTGTCTTGACATTTAAATGATCATTAATGACTTCTATTATTAGTGGGCTCTGCATAGTTGTTTAAGAAAAATATAGTTGTTTAAAAACTTTTAAGCCCTCATGTATTCTCAGATATTAGGTCCCTGTTTTTAATATGAGACTTATTCTCTAAATATTCAAGAAAAAAATCCGTACATTTCAAATCTTAGTTGTTTGGGAAACATTTTGGGATTCGCAGATAAAGCACAAGGAAAAACATACTTAATCCTCTCAGGATCAGGAACATAATAGCTGTATGTTGCTTTTTATGTCCATTACTGTAATGTACTGTGGCTATGCACTATTAATAATAATTTTCAAATTTGCACACACAGTCTATAATAGATCCTTTTACCTGAACAGATTAAGTTACCACTGTCAGGAAAAAAAACTGGTGTAACTTGCTGTCCATACCAGCGGCTGGATTTATGCCAGCTGGAAGAGGAAATCCTAAGATGCTTGGACGCTGCTTTTATTTTTTTTCCCCACCACCCCCGCCTTCTAGGAAAAAGGCATTTTCATCTTCGTATATACTGGTAGGGGTATAAATCTTTCACAAATAGTAGTTTTATAGACTTATTAGCTTACTACTTAAACCCCTACATACAGAGAAGATTATACAAGTTTACATATTTGTATTTCAAATATTTCTGTTTATTCTGTATCATTTAGTACTTTATAGTGGGACAACACATGTAAGTCAAATTATACCTTCCATTTTATTTGTCATTAGGTGTGAGATGTCAAACTTACTTTTTTCCTCTGGACCACCATGGCCTAATGTATTAATTGGAAAAATTTCTAGTAACTCACGGGATTTTGGAGCACAGCTTAATTGAAAGTGTTGCAAAGAATGTGTTTGTATAGTAAATTACTTCACTGTAATTCATACACAGAAATATTTTCCATATTATTTGAAAAGCACTACCAAATTGTTGCAAATCCTCCAATATCACAGAAAATGTAAAGACAATATCTGCTCTTCAACTGTGTTGAATGCATAAAGATTGGGAGATACATTTTGTCTGTCTTAAAATAAAGGTACGTCTTTCAGATGTGGAAAACATTATTTACAGATAACTTACATACTTAGGAAGATTGATCTGCAAGTGGCTTTTAAGTGCGTTTGCTTTTGAGTTGCTAAAAAGATGAAATTGTAGCAAAATGGTACTTCTGCTGTTTTAAGGACTATTAAGAGAACATGAAGAGGTTTAGACTTAATTTGTGTTTCTGAGTCTTACAGTGTGAGTCTCAGCCTTCTGACTGTGTCTGAAGGGGGTGTACAGTATATCTCAAGATTAATACTTGTGCAATTGAAAGGAAATAATGGTGTACGTATGCAGACAAGCAATAGCAAAATAGCTGAATTGCAATCTTAAAGTATACTGTAATGTTTTACAGGTGTCTGTACTGATAAGAAACTTTTCCCTGAAGGTTTGGATAGTAAAAGACCAAAGCCAATTAAGTTGCCGAATCAGGCCTATATTAATCTACCTCTTTGGAAAGATGATCAGGGAGAGAATACAGTAGAACACGAGAGCTTTGAAGAAGGAACCTCGGCTAGTTCTACAAATAGTACTCCTCAAATGACACCTACAAACAGTCTGAGCCGGACACTGCAGAAAAAGAAGACTGATTCAGTGCTGTATGGGTGTGCTGTCCTCCTTGCATCTGTTGCCCTGGGCTTAGATATCAGAAGGCTGAACAAATCGCAGAGTCCAGATGAACTCTTGCCTAAAGATGAGAAGAAGAAACGTGATGGAATATTTCAGCGTGCTTCAAAATTTCGCAGGAGTGCCAGCCCTACAAGACTGCAGTCCAAGAAAGAGGAAACAAGCATTCCATCCCTAAATCCAGCTGCAAATACTGTGAATCTTCTCTCTATGCCCTCCATTTCCACAAAATGCCTACTTCAGTCTGACAGTGAAGATGCGTTCGTAAGCACGGTGCTTGGTGATTGTGGTCCATGTAGTTCCACAGATGACTTTTCATCTGAAACTTCTGAAAGTAAGAGAGAGCAGAGGATACAGCTGGCTCCTAACACAGTTTCTACACGATTAAAAAGTCAGCATTTTAATCTTTGTCTGAAACAAGAATCTCAAAATATGCCAAATGATTCCTCGACAAAGTTGAGTGTGTTGGGTCACAGACGAACCTTATCAGATGGGAACAATTTTCAGGCCACAGGTGGGTGATTAAGAACTTAAAATGTAGGGGATTTTTAAGTATAGAAACAGAAAACGTAAGGAAACTAATCATTCACTAATGAGTTGCTGAGATTTTTGTTATGCTGTTTTGTGTTAGCTGAGCCACCATAAGTATATGTGGGTAAGCTCACATTGTCTGAACCCTGAATAAACTACCAGCGCTTGAAATACTATCCTGTTGGGAGTGTAGGTATGGAGATTTAATGGGAAGAGATGGTTCATTTTAAGGCAGATATTGAAAAAATAGGTTTCCATGGTCTTTTCATGTGAGAACCTGCTTTTTGTGAAGTATACGTTGTTAGTATTATGGCTGAAATAAACTGAGACTGTGTCGGGGCATCCATTATGTAGTTGTGGATGTCATGAGACTGAGAGTACACTTAATATAAGTTTCACAGTCTGCATAGGTGAGTGATTGAGCATCACTTTAGTACTGCACATTTATTAACTTCAAGAAAAAGAAGTCTGTAAGTTTTGATTTGCATGCTGAGCTAGAAGTTATGTCGTATGTTCCCAGAATCCTTAAATTAAGCTGTTGATAAAAATTTAAGCTGAAGAAAAGGTATTTAAATCTGGTCACCATGTAAAGGGATAAGTTTAATGAGTTTTTGAGAAGTCGTCTGAAATTTCTATACAGGCGTTCCATGGTGGCTTAAATGTAATATTCTTCACGGTACTCTATGCATGTATATGGCTTTATTCCAATATTAACATTCATCCAGTTACTAGGTAGTTAATGCTTTCTCTATATATCTCTTTTGTAGCAATAAAATAAATTGTTATGGCCTCTAGCAGAGAGTATAGATGCAAAAATGTTATTTCGGCACTGCTGGTCCTCTCTTAGGAGATGCCCCAGAAATATATGAGCCTCTTAATTTTTCTGGTGGAAAAAAAACCCACTAGTGCTTATGGCAACCCACTTTTACAAATGGCAAAGAAATTAAGAAGTCACATGGTTTAAATTGTCTTTTTCTTGTTTGGCCTTTCCTTTCCCTTAGCTAATGGATTTGCTTCAACCAATGATGTCTCCACATTACCAGTTCTGTCAGTTACTGGAACCCTGCACTCTCCGTCTGTTCAACAAAGAAGCAATCACAGTGGTGTTTCAACTGAAAAGCAAAGCACTGTCAATATTATATCAAGGCCTCGACCTTCTTCTCTAAGAAATAAAATTGATACGTGGCAGATTATTCCACGTATTATTAAACCAAACTCTAAAGACTCTGAATGTTTAGAGGGCAATGTAGATCCAGATGTTAATTTCTTGCCAGATACTGAGGAAAGAACTAACTGCCACATGCCCTCATTACTTGATATTGATGTGGAAGGTCAAAACAGAGACTGTACTGTGCCTTTATGTAGAATGAAGAGCAAAACTTGTCGGCCATCTATATATGAACTGGAGAGAGAGTTTCTGTCGTGAGTGCCTTTTATTTTAAAAATGTTTGCTTTTTAAAGGGGAACAAATATAAAATTCTTATCCATCTAATGCTTTGTGCTGCTGTTTTCTGATGTACTGTGACAAATAGTACCAAAATTATTAAAATGGGCAGCTAATTAAGAAAGTGTAGTAGGTGCCTTTTTTGAATGTTCCTTGGAATCCCAGTTAGTAACTCTAAAAGCACAATGCTGCAAAATAGTATTCTAGGTGAACTTTATATTTTGAATAACTAAAATAACATGCCCATGTCCCTTTACAATGTCACAGAATTTTTCTTTAGGTTTAAGGGGTTTTGCTAGAAATTTAACTTTTGCACATTGAAAAAATAAATGACATACAGTAAGGTTGGGTTCCGTCAAGAAGAGTTTCACCTAAGAAATGGTTGTCTACAGCTTGCTTCTGTGGCCTGTAGAATTAGGGAGGGGGACAGGGGATTTAAGATGCTGGTGTAGGAGGCTCTCTTGACTCCTCATGAAATAGCTGGTTACTTTTTGGCATTTGATACTGAAATTGGTTAAGGACCAGCAGCTGAATTTGCAGTCTTTGCTCTTTTTTTTTTTTTTTTTTTTTTTTTTTGTGAGGTCTTTCAACTGTGTGCATTAGTTTCTCAAGAAAGTTACACTGCTAGTATAAACACTTAGGTTTCAGGCACCATATCGAATTGAGAGGGTGAACTTCAGTATTGCGATTGGATTAAAGGTATTTGACATACTTTATAATGTGAAACATTCTTTGTAGGTAAGGATACACTGGAACGTAAATATTTGTACTCTTAACCTTTTGAAGACTACAGTGTTTGCACTGAAAACAATATTCTTGGTTTGGAATTTTTTGTTTGTGGTGGAGGGGTTTGCCTCCCTTGTTTTTTAAAATCTGCTGCACCTTGTATTGAAGAAAGATGATGGATTTTAAGGATGATTGGTTTTGGTTTTAAGTGAGCCAGTGGTGCGTTTTACTGCACTCAAATTTTAAAACTGCAATAATTTAATACTAAACCTTTCAGTATAATCTCTGCAGCTTTTCTTCCTAAAGTTACTACTGAGTGCCCAGTTATTCACTTTTAGAAATTAAAGGACAGAAACAGATATGCTTGACTGGTTTTCAGTGATAGAAAGGTCCCAGAAAATTCCAACTAGCTAATTGTGGGGGGAGGAACACTTAACCTTGATAACACTGATAGTTTAATTTTTTACAGTATCACAAAGGGATTAAATAAATGCACAGTATACTTTTCCTGATGAAAGCATTTCTAGAATTAAAGGAACATCCCTCATATTCTAGTATTCGAAGTCTTAATTTTGCATATCATTTGACATTTAAGTAGTCTTCATAAATAAAATTAGATTATGTTAGAATAAAACTACTATGTTTCCATCAGAACACTGTTTTGTTGAGAACTTTGTTTTAAATGTTTTCTTCTCCTTTGCTCTGGGGTCTGGGAGTTCAGTTGTCATAGAACACACAATTAATTAAAGCTTCAAAACCAAGGGATTAAAAAAAGAAATTTTCTATTCTAAAACTGGTATGCAGTACAGTGCCTACCTTGGGGATGACAGAAAAATAGATACATAGAAAATAATGAAGTCTTAGTTCACACAGAGCAGAATACAGAAAATGCAATTTCCCAACTCTCAAACTGAAAATAGAAAAGGATTGCCCTAAAGTATTAGTTTATCAAAAGTAAAGGCGTAACCACTAGTTGTCTGTAAAACTAAATGCTTGCATAGCAGATTATTAAGTTATTACATTTTGTTCAAACCTGTTTCTGATTCAGTATTCGTATTTCTTTGCTAATTCAAGTTGCATACTCTTCTTTGTCTTTTCTTTAAACTTTAATTTCATCAGTATACTTTAATAGATGAAGTCTATTCCAGTTTTAATACGAAATGCTTTCATAAAATAAAGTCTGTTAGGTAATGCACATGGATCAGATTTTAAATATAGCTTGATAGCAGATTTATCTTCAAGGCTGAATTAGAATTTTTGAGCATTGTGTATATTTCAACTCTTTCTTGATCAATTATTCCTGTGTAATACTGACAAAAGGATTTGATTGTATTACATGTTTCTGAAGAAAGTATCTCTGTTTGGCTTTCTACAGGAAAATCTCAGGTGCTGAAGTATTTTGACTTGTAAACTTCTGTTAAGTTCTGTTCTGTACTTCTAAGGTTTATATAATTTTAAATGTTGAATTTTGCACCCTATGTTTTGTAATCAATAGTAGCAACATAAAAAGCCCATTGTGAGCTATATTGTTTTCACTTACTTATCTCTCTTGTAATTAAACAAAGATTTCTATTCCTGTTCAGTGGATGATTTCCCATGAGTTGGACATATCATATGACCAGCCCAGTGTGTTGTAACTAATTTAGGAATTTGTATTCCACCTTTTATTCTGAGACAGTTTAGGTAAGCCATCTCAAATACTTCTCTTATGTGATGCAGTTTTTTTAAGATGTAGTCTGTAGTGCTTTATAAATTTTTTTATAGTTTAAAATTATAGGCCAGTCTTCACTGAAATTAGAAAGAAAAAATTATTGCAGTCGTGGTTTTACAGTCCTTATTTCACTTGTCACCAGAGAAGCTTTCTGTAAAGCTATGGGAATCTGGTACGCATTAAGTGATCTGTCTTGGTTAAAAATATATTTATTTCAATGTAGGTTAATAGCCTGACCAAATAATAATTTATGTTGATTGTTTTAGCATAAACTGAAGGTGCTTACACTACAAAGATTAAGATGAACACTTGACATGCTGTGTTACAAAACCTGATGATTTAAATGTTTTTATTTAAAAAAATAAATGTTTTGTAGCTACTGTATTGCAAAGTGACCTGAATTTTCTTGAAAAATGTATTTTAATGCCTTCTTAATACATACAAATAATTCTCTGGTGAATAACCAGGATCTATAGACCATGGCCAGCCTGTTCTTGGAACATTAGAATGTAATTGTTACTTTAAGATTAATTGTCCAGTATAGTAACATGAAAGTTCCTGTAATTTCTTGCAATTGATATGGGCAGAAACATACAGTATAAGCTTGTTTGTTCTTTCATGTGACCACAATATGTCTTTTGATACTTTTGCAATGTTGGCTGGGTATCTTGGAGGAGGTAGACCAGTGGATATAAATAAATTCTGCATCTGATTCAGCATCAAGAACACAGGTAAGGAATAACGTATTTCTGTTCTGTGGTTTTTTTTTTTGGGGGGGGGGGTGTTTGTTGGTTTTTTTGTTTAGGGGGCATTGGTATTTTGGGGTTTTGTTTGGTTGGGGGATTTTTTAGGCAAATGAAGCCAGTACGTACTTTGTAATACTTTGTAACACCTTATTTTGTGTTCTTCGCTCTTCCTGCATCATGCCATGGGTGCATTAGCCTGTCTTTCAGTAGGAGAAGAGGAAGTATCCATTTGCACAGTGGCAACAGGCAGGATACAGCAAAATCTCGAGCAGTGCAGTGAAATTCAAAGCTGTAAGCACAATCTTACAAAGACATGGCTGCATAGAGCTTTCAGTGAGGCTGGCTAGATAACAAGTAATTATATGGCCTGTGAGCATCAGTATTGAGCCCAGATTATAAGACAAGCTGCACAGGCAGTTTATTTTATATACAATGTTATAATGGTAATATTGAGATACAGGTGTGTGGTAATGGAAAAGATACCATTCTCACTAGCCATCTCCTTTTTAATATAACTAGTCAGATCATTACAGTGCATGCATTATGAGGAGCTAATGAGACTGTTATCTTTACATTTTTTGATGTAAATTGAGGGTGCTTAAGATTGCAGTATTAGGTATTCTAAATTAAGGCCAGAGTCCTTGCAAGAGTGTAATGGATTTCTCCCTGAATGTAAGTGAAAATGAGCAAACCAAATATGATTTAGTCATCTCAATACTGTTAGAAACCCAGTATCCTCGGTGATCTAGCTAGTTTGATAAAATAGCATTTTTTAACTAAAATAAATGTTTTGTGTTCTAGCAGGCTGGAGAATAGATCCACAGAGCTACGTAAGTAGGATAGATTTACTTTTCTGTTTCACAGGATCATTTAGGTTCGAAGAGACATCTAGAGATTAAACAGTCCAAACCCCTTTGCTAGACAAGGCTGCCCAAGACCACGTCCAGTTGAGTTTTGAGTATCTCCACAGGTGGAGGCTCCACAGCTTCTCTGGGCAATCTGCTTCAGTGTTTGACCACCCTCACAGCAGAAACATTTTCTCATGTTCAGATCGAATTTCCTGTTTGTTTTTTGAGTTTGTGCCCATTGCCTCTTGTCCTGTCACTGGACACTGCTGAGAAGCGTCTGGCTCCCTCTTCATTCCCCCTTATCATACATTTAAAAACAATGGTAAGATCTTGCTGGAGTCTTTTCTTTTCCAGGCTAAACAGTCCCAGCTCTCTCAGCCTTTCTGTGAAATAAATGCTCCAGTCCTCTAATTGTCTTTGTTGCCCTGCACTGGCTTTTTTTCTAGTAAGTCCATATCTTTCTTGTACTGGGCACCCTAGAATGGGACCCAGCGCTGCAGGAGGTGTGGGCTCACCAGTGCTGAGTAGCAGAGGAGGGTAACCTCCCTCAACCTGCTGGCAGCACTCCTAATGCAGAATACCATTGGCCTCCTTTGCTGTAAGGACACATTGCTGGCTTATGTTCAGTTTGTTGTCCACCAGAATCCTCAGGTCCCTTTCTGCAAAGCTGCTTCCCAGATGGCTGGCCCCCAGTGTGTACTGGTGCATGGGATTATTCCTCCCCAAATGCATTTCTGCTTCATGAGATTCCTCTAAGCCAAATTTTCCAGCCTGTCCAGGTTTCTCTGAATGGCAGCACAACTATCTGGTACATCAGCCACTTTTCACAGTTTTATATCTTCTGCAAACTTGCTGAGGATACACCCTGTCCCAGCATCCAGGTTGTTAATGGAGATGTTAACCAGTATCGGCCCTAGTATCAACCCCTGGGATACCCCAATGGTGACCTGGGGACATTTAAGCAAGTTGTAGTTAATACCATCTCATATTTTATTCGTGTCACGCAAAATATTTTTCCGAAGTGATTTAGATAATTGCTATTCTTCAATTACTTTCAAAGGCTTTTTTTCCCATTTCAAAATTAAAGGCATAATGACATTCTCACATCTAGGCTTTAGTGAATTGCTTCGAGTAGTTGAGATCTGGCATCAGGATGGCCAAGTTCAGTGTGTTTTAGTGTAACAGCTTGTTATCTGTTCAAAATCTTTACAGTTTGCTTTAAAAGCAGAGTCATTGATTCAGCCTGGGTGACCGCACTAGTCAAACTTCAGTCAAATGTCAAATTTGGTGTTACTCCTTTGCATGATCATTAATATTGAGATTCATGCTCTGCAATACTGTTAATTATTAAAAACATTTGCATTATATCTGAGAAAACAGCCCTCCCTCCCACAACACCGAAGTATGCAGTTACAGGGTCTGACAATTTGAATCTCTTGCAGCTGCTGAAGACGTTAATGAAAACTCTGGTCTCCAAAGGGGAGATGGAGAGGGCACAACAATGAACTCCTTGGCAGAAAGCAGTTAACACTTCTCCAAAGGAAGGTGCCCAATGCAGCCATGCCTACTGTAACTGCTGAGTTCTTTTCATGCCAGAGAATTTACACAAGTGCTACGTTGTCCTGTCTACCTACCAAGAGTTCAAATATACCTAGTTAAGATCTTTGATGTAGTAGTAGTCACTATGAATAGTCTAGTCATCTGAGGGCTTGCCAATCGATATGAAAGCAGGTGGGAGTCTGCATATTTGGGGCCCAGGAGAAAACAGAATGAATAGAGCTATTCATTCCCCTCACTGTTTTGCAAATCACTTGATTTATTCACAAGTTTCTAAACTCCTTTTTATGGCAGGCAGGATTAGGCAATAATATTTTACAAAGCCTTTTTACTCTCTGCTACCTTCCAGATTGAAAGTCATGTTTGTTCTTTGGGTTAGATGCCACTTTTTTTGCCTGATAAACATTATCAACAGTCAGAGGGATGCAAGATTTTTTTCCAAGCCTGATGGAGAGAGGTAGTTACACTAGGAAGACAGCGCATCAAACATAAGGTGTATCTGCCATTAGTCTAGGTAAGTCAAAGACATATACTAGATACATATTGTCCAGTGACTTAAGCTATTTTGAGTGCATGGTTTCTGAGAGTGCTGGATAACCTCTTACAGGCTATTTCTAGGGGCAGGGTATTTGACCAAAGGGAGTTCACTTCTCTTCCAAGTGGCCTGTGTATGGTCAGATGCCTTCTTGACTCTGTTGTTAAGGAAATGAGTATGCATCTCCTTAAATGCATGTGCCATCTGAAATGTTTAAGGCAGAGATGCTGATGGCGATTCTATCAGCAACTGTAGTTCTCATCAACATACTTACTTTTTCACTGTAGAACCCCTGAAATTATTCACATCGGTGGCTCTGCTCTTGACAGTGGAAATTTTCATCACCAAGGCCCTGATTCCTTCTTGTTTGTGATGCAGCTACTTGATGGCTAGCTCTGGGGCTAAGACTAACTCCCTAGTTTACCCATAAGAAATACTTGTTAGATAGATGTTTGTGGGCAAGGGAATAGCCTTCTTATTTTTTATTGTTCCTCAGCCAATTTAGACCCACTGAAAAAATATCTTTTAGGTGCTTTTTCAAGTGTGGTTTTTTTTTTTTTTTGTAACCATGGTTGCTCTTCTCTTATTAAGCAAATTCTGTTCGTTTATGGAACCAGACCATTAAGAAGAAAACCTGTACTGTCATTATCTATAGCTAGAAGATGTAAAGAACAGATGTTTTCTACAGTGACATCACACTGGATAACTGTGTAAGGCATATTAAGAGTGTCATAGCATGAGGTCATCACCTATGATCACTTTAGCAAGTTTGAGGACCTCTACAAAATATATTCTTCTCTCAGACCTGCAGAGCTGCCATGGGTTACTGTTTTCACAGCTGTACTAGTAATTGCACAGTATATTTAGAAGAAAAGTGTGCTTGAGACCATTTTTTTTTTTTTTTTTTTTTAACAGGGTTCTGAATCCCTTCCAGAAAGTCAGGGGTGCTCTTTGTGTTTGCAAATTATGTGCTTGTAGATACTAAAAGGAGAGATTCTCTTGTAGCTGTAAATATGCTCCTAGAGTATTTTTTTTTCCTCCTTTACCTTCAAATCTTTTTAACACTTTCAGGGTTTGGAAGGAAAAGAAATGGGCAATGGTCCCCTTTTCTAGCTGTACGGGAGCCAAATAGGGGCATCTGGCTTATATGGCAATAGATATTGCTGAAGGTAGTTCTCTGATAAAAAGCCCTGTGTAAATGTCTATATAGTATGAATATATAGCGAATGCTTTTGAAAAAAGAATTACCTCAATTTTAGCGTGCAATGATTGTAGTGCTTGTTTTGAATTTTTTTTTTTTTTGATACCTGATGAATTTTTCTAAATACCTGTGGAAGTTAGGATAGGATGAGGCTGGGTAACAGTTGAAAAGAAGACCGAGTAGGAAAGTTTTGTTTTCACTTTCTCCTTCTATATAGTCCAATTTAAGTTTATCGTGCTTCTAACAGTGAAAAAGCCATAAAAGCCTTCACTGTAAAATAAAGTACACTAAAAATATTAGTTCAGGACAGAGCGTGAGAAGCAATGAGATTAATGATACACATACTACATATGGAAATCTATCAATATCTAAATCTTGTAATGCAAGCAAATTAACTTTTCTCCTTGGAAAGGAACTGAAATGATCAAAACTGGAAAGTATCGATTCAACGTGGTGTAACAGATGACAACGGGTATACAGGAGACCAATTGTATTATATTTTAGAGACCAGTTATTTATCACCCTTTTCCATTTGCAGTTAGAATATGGTTGAACCTTGATTTTACATTGTGGACAATGTCAAAAGACGTCTTGCAGATTTCTTCTGCTGTTGTTTAGGATGTGTGCACTAGTGTATTTACTACAAAAAGGAGTAGGAAAATGTGTTCTCTGCTGTAGTGGATGTAGGCAAAGCATCACTCAACTCAAATTTGTTCTTTCTCACAAATGCAGCTGTGCGTCCTGAGTCTTTTTCTTCAGCTATTTCTCTGAAGCCCATTTCCCTCATTTTCTGGAACTATGCCTAGGGACTTGGTTCAGGACTTCTTAGGATGGATTGATCCCGTAGATCAATCAGCTTTCATCTAACAGCTCTATTTCTGTGGTAGGAGACACCGCCAAGATGTCTGCTCATTTTCTTTATTTAAGTGATCCCTTATTGTATAAACACATCAGTGTGCAGCAGGTCTCCCATGTTTACAGGCGTGTGTAAGCCTCAAGAAGAAAAAAAACATCACTTTTGTGGTCTACTGCTCTTCACCAGTTCTCATAACAGCAATTCAGTGACTGGTACAATTAAGTGTTGTTTTCAAATATTAGATGTGTTGGTGGACTCAGAAAGGAGGTTTAAGGTAAGTGTTTCTTCTGAGGGAAGCTAGAGTATGATTTTAACAGAGATGGCTATTCTGTTTCCGAGGAGCCTCATTTTGTTGAATCTTCTAGAGTAACTAGTTCTAGAGGAACCATTCCCTTATCCTAGGCCATTCACAGGTATGTTGCTTGACTTGTTGATACTTGTCTGTTAAGGAATAAAAAGCCGATCCTGTAGAATACACCACAGAAGAATTTTATAGTTGTCCATTGCCAAACATGACTAAGTGGAAGTTTCTCCACTGGCTTGGCTGATGCTCCAAGAGCATGCCTCATACGTGAGAAATGTACTTACTTGCAGTGACAACGGAACAGATTGCTTCTGTCCTTATTGCCAACGGTCTCTAGGTTTATCATATTCCACCTCGGTTTTTTCTTTGCTAGGGTAAACCATACAATTCTTTCAGTCTTTCCCCCTGAATAACTTCCTAGAAATAGGATCACTCGTTGGGCTCTCTATTGCATTCACAATTTGTGAGGGAGGCGAAGCAGTGTCCAAACATCTCCAGCTGAGACCTTAATTGCATCATCTGTGACAGTGTTAAATGCCTGGTCATCGTCAAAATACACCTGCTGCTTCTCGCATTGCTAGAAGGCTTATTATCCTGTCTTTAGAAGAAATTGGGTTAATTTATCAAGTCTTGTCAAACACACAGTAGCTGTTATTTGTCATCTTTGAGGTGCTTTCAAAGCCTTCTGATTGTCTTTTCAAACATTTGAAGGAAAATTGAAGGTGAGCTGGCTAGATCATAATGTACCACCTCCATTAAAAAAAAAAAAATAAAAATCAAAACACCATCTGTTCTTTCCACAGTCTTTTGCTTTCCTGTGGTTCTTGGAAATGACTGCTCTAATCAGATCGGCTTCAGAACAAAGTTCATCAAGCCCAGCTAATTAGTAATGTTTTTTTTTTTTTTTTTTCCACTTTCTAAGCTTTCTCTAGACTGCTTTTTACCTACTTAGGTTGAAGTCTTACCTTACTTGTTGGTCATAATTGTGCTAGAAACTATTTAACATCTGACATTTTTGCAAAAGATTGATGCAAATCGTAGAATGGTTTAGGTTGGAAGGGACCTTAAAGATCATTGAGTTCTAACCCCACTGCCATGGGCAGGGACACCTCCCACTAGACCAGGTTGCCCAAGGCCCCATCCAACCTGGCCTAAATCAGATAATACTTACGATTTCTTGGCATCAGCTAATGAGGTGATGGCTTTGCCTGCTTGCTGGGAACTGTATCATCACTCTTCTTGTGGATTTTTGTGTCTTTATTTTTTATTACTACTGTAATTGTAATACGACTTACTCTGGGTTTTTCCTTCCAACTTCAGCTCATTTTGTCTCCATGTACTCTTGCCATTTTTTAAACTTCTTTTTCTACAGACTTTTGCCTTGTATTTGATATCAATAAAGAATTTACAATTTACCCAAGTCAGTGATCTTCTATAATTTCATTTCTCACACTGAAATAATTTGAAGCCATGCTCTTGATCCAAAGTTTCTAACTTTTTTTTTTTCCCCTTATATTTTTCAGCCTATACTCAAGTCCTTCAGGTACTGATATTTAGTTTTGTCAGTTTGGGGAAGGGAGATTAAGAAGTGTCTCCTTTTGAAATGAGTTCACAGAGATTTTTTTCAGTACCTGTAGTTCTTCATATATTTTGGACTACTGAGCAAGTATACGAAACTTTGATAAGTAAAACAACATTTCCATGTGTTTCCCATTTTTTAATAAGCTTTATCGTCTATAATTTGTACTCTGGTCATGATACTTCTCATAAATAATGCTAACTGACTCATAATTTTTTAAATTGTATTAAGACTTTCAGCTCTTCCTCATCCTTACTGTGGTTTTATACAACCATCTAAGACTAGTTTCATTCACTCTTCTCTCTCCTTGCTTTACCGTGACCGTATTAATAAATAAACATGTCTCCTCATTTTTAGGTCCATGTCCAGGTTGTCTTACTATTCTTTTCCTGTGTGCCTTTGTCAACTGCCCCATTTAATCCTTATTTAAAATCTTCACTAAGTCAAGAAATCAATGTGCTAGATGGAGTCTTTGTCTAATAGCGTGTCTAGGTAGGTTTGTCCCCAGAGGTGTCCGATATCAAAGAGTTAAAAACCACTGTATCTGAGTGTTATCAGTTCAGTGACCTCTCCCATGCCACTTTCAACAATAATTAACAGTGCTGTTTCAAGGAAGATTTAAAACATGAGCCTATGTAATTGCATTAGATCGATGCAGCCAGTTTAGTTTGCATTTGGGGTTACAAAATTCAAGTACTTTAGGAGCTCTACAAATTTCTAAAAGGTCAATTGGATATGAGCTTCTGAAAACTTTTACTTACATTTGATTAAAATGTATGTTTGTCATTTTACTTTATGACATTTTTAGTATTTTGTCTTGAAAATGTAACATTGAACAGCATCTTCTAAAATAGCTTTACTTTTTCTGCAGTTCTCAGTGCAATGAGTTCAGGAAAGTTGTAGCTACAGGCAGTACAAAGTGGACATCAGACCGCGGTTCCAGGACAAGCTTGGCATTTGATCTTGGGCAAGTCACTTAACTTCTTTATAGCTTACACTGTAGCTCTGGTGTGTAAGATGAGCACAAGGATTTCGTCCTTTTCTGTAAAGCACTTAAGAGAGCTGCGATCAAAGGCACCATGTTTCAGTGGCAAACAACAGCTCCAGCAGAGTTAATGCTTTAACTTTACACACAAAGAGGAGCTCTACTCTTAGCCTGGGAGCTGAATACACTGCAGCTGTACATACTTTTCTTTCAAGGCACATGTTCCTTGCAAGTTAAAGTTTAACTTTGGTAAGGAATAATTCCATTAACAACTGGCTGCAATATTTTAGCCAGTAATTGCCACATTAGGGAAATAACACAAAGTTTAGTGCATTTTTTTAAACATTCTAATGACTGGTCAAAGCTATTAAAACTTGGCATTGATTTCCTGTTTCATACAACAAACACTTACATTGTTCTCCTCCACCCTAACTTCACCAGGGTACTAGGTGTATGCTTTTGTCTGAATAAAAGGACTCTACATTTCAACCACTGCTACTTAGTACTACTCTTGTAAAGCTGATTACCTGATTGCTCCCCATTTATGAAGGGGCAGCAAATATTCCCTAAAGAAGATTGATGTCACAGCTTATTGGCCCAAATGTCAGGACGAGTTCTTCATGCTCTTCTTCACAGTAGCATTCTCTCTTGAAACTGCTCCAGCTTTACCTTGGAGATTAGGATTTAATAAATTCACGTGAAACATAAGGATAAGGGAGGAGAAGAGTTGCTTCATCATCTAGATTTAGGCATCTGACTCTAAACAGAAAATAAGTACTTGCTGTGAATTGTAAGAAGAGCAAGCTCTGAATGGGTCTCTGGAGGCTCAGTCAATGCTATAGCCTTCGATCATAACTGAGCTACAGAAATTGAATGCCTAAAACTATATCTCATCTCATCTCCCTAAAATACAGATTGTGCAGTAGTACATTGCAGAGCTAGTGGGAGAAACGGTTTATCACTATCAGTGTAAATCTCATCTCCCTAAAATACAGATTGTGCAGTAGTACATTGCAGAGCTAGTGGGAGAAACGGTTTATCACTATCAGTGTTCACCACCACAGTATCTGCATGCTTTAAGGGTATGAATATGAGACACGAGAAGTAAATAAGGTTGGCTGGCAATCTTTCTCATCTGCACTTTACAGTCCATGTTTTATTTGTTAGCAAGTTATTGCTACAGATAAAGCATGTGTTATTCTCCACTGAAATATAGGCATGAGAAGTAAATAAGGTTGAGGGCATGTGTGGTTTAAATTCCAGCTTCAAATTCCAAGGGAAAGCAGTTGATGGAAGAACTGTATGGCAGTCCCATGTGACGCCAAGAGTCAGTTCTTTAAACAAGCCAAAATACAGTTCTCTGCCTTTAAAGTTAACGGCCTAGAAGAGCTGAGGAGGTGTTTTCTACAAAGTATCTACTGATTAATAGTTGCCATTTGTTATCTTTACTTTTGAGCATGCAGCCTTCAGTGTTACTGTGGCTGTAACCTGCCTGCCAAGTTTGTACACAAAGGGTGGGATGTTTGCAGGCAACTAGGGACCTATAGGAAATCATGTTCAGTCCCTTTTGTTTCAGTGATATATTGCTTTTAGTTACTTTTAGAAGCAGAGCGGGTTGAAATTTTTCAATAATATTTTTTTTGACAAAAGAGAGGCAAAACTGTCAAAGCCAAAACTCTTTCTCAAAGTGTGTTTTTGATAACCAGTTTATCTTGATTTATCTCTGGGATCCCAAAGATTTCCTATCACTGAGAAATTATAAGCCACTTTATTAAGCTAGAGGTGTCCTAAAATTGTATTTACTTGAGCTTGTTCATGTATCACCTTGGATATCTTACATTACAAGTGATTTTTGTATTAATGGTATATTTTGAAGTAAAGTTCACCACACAAAAACTTCAAATGGATAGATGTCAAAAGCTCTGAGGCTTTTCAGACAAGACAGAATAATTCCTAAGAGGAATCTTCTACTTCAAGAGAACATATTTTGGATAAGATGCTAAAAAACAATTTCTTAACCTCTTTTTCTTAAGGGTAGAAACACAGCATTCAAATCCTGGCCAGACTCCAGCATACTTTGAATTCCCTACTGGTCACAAAAATGGATTCTACTCTTCTTACTCTGAACTACTGTTGAGAGTTGATAGCTGAACCCATATATTGCAAGGTACAACTATTGTATTTCAGCAATAACTGTTGTTCCTCTGTGCCCTCAGCCATGTACATTTGTCTTAGGATTTCAAACAACGTTATAAATGCCTTTTGGAAGGTGTCGTGGAAGCCTAAAATTTTCTGGATTTAATGATCCTTCAGTTGCTCACTCCTTGGTATGCTAGATGTCCGTCAAAATGAGCACAAGTATGCTAGTTTTTATAAGACCTACTATAATTAACTTTCAGGTGTAATTCAAATCATGTGATGAGTGGATGAGAAATATTAAATGAAAAATCATTTCTTATAAACTCATGGACTTAAAACCAGCTACCAGAGATGAAATTTGCCCAGCGGCACATTATGCAGTAGCTTAACTTGCTGGGAGACTAAAGAGCAAATCAAGATTGATCCGTTCTCCTTGGTGAACCTTAGAGACTGTCCAAATTATGACAGCTGCAGTTGCTGGGATGTAGAAATGCTGGGGCTTTGCTGTGGACAAAACAAACAAACAACAAAAAACCCCCCAAAAAACCACCAAACCCAAGGAACCCACCCTTCAGCATAGTTTCTATCTTGTAGACCTGAGGACAAAGTTGCATGGAAGATGCCTATATTTCAGTGGAGAATAACACATGCTCTATCTGTGGCAAGTAACTTGCTAACAAATAAAACATGGACTGTAAAGTGCACATGAGAAAGATTGCCAGCCAACCTAAGTGTGTCTCTAAACTGTCCGAGTGGGGAAAACTGCAAGGTGTAACTTGCCCAGCATCACTAGAACCTCTGTTAGGACAGGGGCCAAAATCAGCATCTCGGAAGTCTTGATCACATTCTTACTCCACTCATCACCTGTGCCCTTTTGAATAAGACTAATTGAAAACAATAGGTCTTTTGAACAACTTAAAGTTTTAAGAACTGCATGTGCTCTGCTCCTGCAAAGTTAGCGTGTGCATCTGCTTCCCTTAACTGAGAATTGAAATACCAAAATAAATCCTTTCCCTTCAACAGTTTTTTGTGATGGTTATTTAAAACACTCGTCTTTTGGTAGCCAAGGCAGCAGACAGGTAAATGCTGCCTCCTGTTCCCCCTGTCCCATACTGATAGTGAGCAGAGCACTGGAGCGTAGCTGTTTTCTATTCAAATATAAATATTCAACACCTGCTTGTCCCTGCTGATTAGGGGGGAAATTGAACTTTAACCCATTCAGTTAGCAAACCCAGTTAGACCCCTTATTCCTCCAGTAATCATGGGAATGTGCCTAATGCCAAATTCCTCTGCTGCTCACTCTGATGTAGTTGGGAACAGCAACATCAGCTGAAGAAAAGTGTTGTCTTTGCGCTTGGAAAAGTAAGGATCATCTTGTAGATTAGCTTCAGCATAGAACATTGAATCTTATGCTGCAGGTAATTAACTACTTGAGCACTTAACTGTAAGGTAAGAATTCTGACAAGAAAGTCATCAGCAGTTAAAGAAAATCAGAATTCATTTACGCAGCATGATTAATAGGCATGATGATGTGTGTGCAGCAGGATTATTAATTAACCCACCTTTGCAGGTGGGATAATTAAGCAAACTAGGATTGCATTAGAAACATGGTAGAACTAATTGACTCAAAAATGGTGGGTTGTTTTTTTTTTTTTTCATTTGTTATTCAGAGCTCACACGGGTGTCTTCCTGATTGTGCAGTATGGTATCATAGGAGAGTTATAATTGCCTGGGGGTAATTATATCTGGGCTTCTTAATGCTTCCTTCACTTCAATCACAGCTCGCTGAACCCGTGCATTTGTGGTTTGAGGGGAGGATGACAGTGAAAGAGAAATTCCACAGCATTAGTTCAGGGTCTCTTCCCTGGGATTGTACAGAGGGGGAGTGTATTGCAAACAAATCGGCTGGGCAAGAAATGAAGGTTGACTGGATGCAGTTCCCATGCGAGGGGGTGAAGCCCTAACAATGCAGACCAGAAGCTAAAAGACCATCTGCTGACTGTATGGAAAGGGGTGGCTCTGGAGGTCGTGCTGCTGCAGGGAACCCGGGGACCTGACTCTGGAGTGGAGGGAAATAGGAGGCACATATGGGGCTGGGTGAAGGGTCCAGCTTCTTTCTCTGGACCACGACTGAGGGGAAGCGTATTCTGTCAGCACGGTGGATGTATGATTCCCCTACCCTTGTTTTGAACAGGGGATTTGAGGCTGCAGGTAGGAGGAGAGGCCTATTTTTTTCTGTCTTGCTGGCTTAATTCCCTTTTGGAATTGTTTCAAAGTGCTTCTGTATGAATAATCCTCTCGAGAAGTTCACTAAAGTATAAGACACAAATCCCTAAATGCATGTTGCATAAATGCTTCTGGGGATGAATGAGTGTGAAAATTCTTGTTTCAGAATACTTTTAAGCTTCATCTCAGCGAATTAAATATATTTTTTTCTAAAATAAAAAAATAATAGAAGCATAAAATTGCCACAGATGTAACCTTGCGGCTCTGAAAAGTTCTCAAAAGTGCCTTTAAGCATCTTTTTGCTCTGCATAAAAGTCTCTAGCTTCCTTAAAGCTTTAGTCCTGTGCTGGAGCTCTGGGAATACGAGACTGGTAATTAAGGTTAAAAGCCTGGCAGTCTCAGTAGTGCAGTGTAGGTGTCAGAAGCAGCTGAGATTTGAATCTTGAGGAGAAGTGATAGAAACCATTTACTACACTGACTTTCTATCTCTCTTGTCCAAGCTAAACTGAGCCAATTTTCCTTTCAGCACCTGGCTGTTTCTTCTCAGTCTGCCAGTTTGGTTGGAGGCTCTCCTCTTCTCCAAAGGGAAGCAAGCGGGGAGAGGTGGGAAGACAGCAACCAGAGCTGGGGAGACGGCCCTCCTAACAGAGAAATGGCCCTTGCCATCACGACAGGTCCTCTACAGGTACTTCAGTTCACCACTCGCAAATAAAATAATGGACTAGCATAGGAAACAAACTGTGCAGCTTCCTTTCTCGGACATTGTTAAGTCAAAATACTTGCAAAAACCCCATCCCCTGGGACAAGCACCCAGTCAAATGATGAGCTTAATTGTTTACTGTTATTACTTCTCATGCAAAGGGGCTTGGCCCACTTGAATTCATTTCTACAGGCAGAAGGTGGAAGTACCTGCAAGTAGCATAATTTCACGGCAAACAAAGTAATGCTCTTTGACAATGTTGCAGGCTATTTTTCTTCCCAAAAAGCCTGTTATTTTAGAAACACTTGTGACATAGTAGATTGTTTGTACTTTTAAAAGATCATCAGGAGGACTTGTCAGCAACATGTCCTGGTGTGAAAAAGGAGAGAAAGCAAGTAACAGATGGCACTCTCTGAAACATTTTTTGATATCTGGAGGAGCTTAAAACCATAAGATGTTCGGTTTGGGTTAAAATTTGTAATATTTGATCTCATGCCGATGCTGAAATTAAGCTTAAGAGGTTGAAGGTAAAATTTTGTAGATGTAGTTTAAGTAAGTAAAAAAATATTTTTACTTGCTGAATTATTCAGAAACTGGCTTAACTGTTGTTAAGTTTCTTGTGCCCACTAGATGTCACCAACGTATACTGTTACAATTAAAACAACGTCTATCATTGCTTAAGAGATTGGGGTTAACTGGAAAATTCGTTAAAACTTGTGCTGATACAGGGATTTGTTAATTAATGGGTAGTTAGTAGATGAAACCATGGCAGGCAGAGGGCAGCTGCATGGAATAAAAGGGAATATGCTACGTTTTGAGTAAAGAAGTGACCCTTCTCCTCTCCACGTGCTTTGTAAACTCTTCCATGTCTTCCCTAATTCTTCCCCAGAACATTCACCACTTAACATCATGAAAAGTGTGATTTCCTGCACACTCCCGATCATCCAGAATTGGCTGGAGCAGCACAGGGACAGGTTTGAAAAGTGTTCACGCACTTCATTGCTACTGATTTTTACCATTGCTATATACAAGATTAGGTAATGATGTTAACTAGTAGCAGCGATCACAGGGAGCAAGCTTCAAAGTTTAAGCAGAGGAGCGTGCAGTGCAGACCTAAAGAGCAAAGCTGTAGTCTTATGCAATTTCCTTTAGCCTCAGCTCTATCCTCCAAAGATTAAGAATGGCTTGAAGAGATGCTGTGACATTTAATTATCTCAATTTCCCAATTAGCTTCCCTGTGATTTAAAGAGAACCAGGATTACGCCTCAGGGTAGTAAAGGGCTTTTAAATATGGACAGGAATATTAAATGGAAAATGGCGTAATTACCCTCTTTCACATAAATTTCTTTTGGTGAAGACTTTCTTTTTCTTTAGTGAAGGAGAAAGAGGTCATCTTGCTGAAGCCCCCATCTGATCTGGAACACAGGAGATGTGGGTTTACTTCAACGTCTTTGACATGACTTTGGGAGCAAGGTTCAAAGAAGTGACTTTAAATACAGTTTGTAGGAGAAAAGAACTTGGCAAGGGTCTGTTCGAGGAAACGCTGCTCAGACCACTTCCTTTCGCTCAATGCCTTCATCTCCTGGCCTAACTAGTTCAGATCAGGTCTGTCTCCTAACCTTTGGCTCCTCTTGAAGCAACCATACCTATTCTTTACTACTTTTCCATTCTACCAACAGAAAATTATCTAATGTTACTATTGTGTTGCAAAACTCATTCAGCTGTACAGGCTGCTTATTAGTGCTCATTCTGCCTTGCAAGTACTCTGTCCTGGCTCCTCTCAAAGAGGCATTTATTTCTCTCTCTTGGTGGTTGTTGCTTTTCACCCCTTTGAGGGTTTTGGCAAGGCTTGCAGATTTGTTTCATTTTGTGGAGATATTCAGGAAAATGGATTCTTCTTCCCTATCCTTATTTCTAGAAGGAAGTTGTAGGTACTACTGTTAGACCACGGTCCTAGCCTGTCTTATATTTTTTCCTATGCTGAAGTTTTACATGGGTTGACAGAGAAAACCGAGTACTGGCCAGGACAGTAAATCACATGGTTTTTCTTTTGTGTTTTGCATACCACTGTGACCTTCATGTGTCCTTAGTAGCAGGTCAGGCAGTAGTGCCTGTGGCAGCGCTTTTCTCTTGCCCATAAATAGCAAGCCAGCAATTACAGAAAGCTATGGTAGTTTGAATCAGTAATATAGGCTTGGTATGTAATTCCACAGCCACCCAAGAGATTAAGCTTTAATGACTTTCTGCTACTATCTCATCTCTTGTTATCAGTTCTGTAAATACGTTCTACATTGTTTCTGTGATTAGTTAATTCATATACATGGAAGTTGCATGCCTCATGTCATTTTTCTTACGTTTCTCAAGAGCAGATTGATCAGGCATCTCTCTTAGGAGCATGTCTGCCATGTTGCGGTTTATACAATGCTGATGAGTCTTACAATAACAGTTTAAAAAGGCTCATTTTCTCAAGGTGTAATTCCTCTCTATGCTGTATTGACATTGCCAATTTTAGCCAGAGCTGGTCTCCGCTGCTTATACCTCTGTGCCTGTGTGCAGTAACACTCTATTTCAGTGAATATTCTGGGGGCATATGTCATTCACACTAAAAGTTCATCATATTCTTGAACATACACTGTGCCTTATGTTGCCTTTTGAGGTGTTTGCACAAAACTTGCTCTGTCTTTTGGTAAAAGCATACAAGGATGATAGCTTCATTTTCAGCCTTTTAAAGCAGAGAAGTCCCTTCTGGGGAGGACATTTCAGTTCCTATCCTCTGTAGAAGGACGTGGAGATGAGCATGGGTTGACAAGGCCGGTATGAACGTTCCTCCAGAGTTCCCTATGCCTGCCTGCCTCTGCATTAGTTGTATCTTATTTTCAGTCTTTCTCCTGGTGATACTATTTATATGACCTTCAAGTTATCTCTCAAATTTCAGTTCTGCTCCTTGACCCCCGTGAATGCTTTCTGTAGCCTTTAATTCTGATCTGTTCTTGTCCTTTCGGGACACTGTCAATAGATACTTTGCCCTGTATTCCTTCAGGAAGCTGTGATAGTTTCTTCTAGGGGAAAAAAAAAGTACCAGGAACAGAATTTAAACCAGAGAGTGGTCTGTAACAGTACTTGCTCCCATATGGCATATTGGAAGTGTACATTGATCTCTCTTTATCTAGGGGAATGTGCCAAAACCATCAAAAAAATTTTTAAAAAATATATCGAGTTTTAATTATAACAATAAGAATGTCCTGCTAGTTGGATGCAATTGTATTTATCAAACATTTCAAGTCCTAAATATTTACTTCAACGATTTACTGCTTCTTTCTGCTACAGCTGGAAAATTCTGTTAATTATTAAATGCAGTCAGTAAGCTTTTTTTAAAACATTGGTAGAGTTAATGACAAAGGATATTCACGGTAGCATGAATTACCAGGCAGTGGAGCGCTAAAAATTTCGTTTTCTATGCCCAGTGTACCTGACCCATTAAAGATACCTGGGAATGAATTTTGTGTAGGTTTTTTTTTTGGTTCTTTTATTGTATGCATTCTCTAAATCAAATCCAGAACTAAGCATTCTCTAAAAAGAAAAATAAAATCTGATATTAGCTCTTTGTTTCGCAGATGTAACACTCTTCCTTTGAGCTGTGATTTTTAGTTTGTTTGTTTTCTCAATTCAAAATAAATCATTCCTATAGCAGGAATTGGATCCTTCATATCCTTTCTCAGTTTTCTGGTTCTTTTCTCTAAATTCTATTTTTTTTCAGACCCTGGGTTCACCTGGATGTAATTCGCTTCTTGTGAAAGAGTTAATCTGGGTGTTTCAGCTCTTGCAGATAGGGTTCCCCCCCATAGGATTCTGCCCTGCCACCTGTGCTGCCTCCTGCTATACAGCATCAGTGCATGTGCTGGGTGGGTCTCGCTACACGCGGTTCCAAACATGTGCAAAATTATTCATTTTCTTCCAGTGTTTTCCAAATGCTGGAGATACTCGTGCTCCCATGTTTTCCACCCTTTTATTTCTTTGTCAGTTCCTAGCAGCTGGCTTTGTGAGGTGTCTTCTGAAGCTGTTTGCTCTATGGTAACTCTGTTTTTCTGTTTCGTTTCTCACAGGTGCTTCTCATATCGTGTTTTCATTCTCTGCTGAAGGAGTCAACAGCTTGACAACCAGTTTCCTGTGGAAAAGCCTGTCCCTTCAGCCATCTGGTCTCACCATGAATCTCTGATACATGATTAAGGAATCTGTCACATCTGACTTAATTTAGTCACAAATACATAGCTGTAAAACATTAAAAGGGCTTTTCTGTTACTGGACTTCCAGCAGTTTCCTTTCTTTTGGAAGAGTATTTCTGAAACTTGTTTCTGTTGGGGTCGTGGTGCTGCTGGCACTGACTCCCTAAGCCGGCTGGTGACTGAGCTTGTTGCGGGGATGAGTCACTCCATCTCCTCTGTCAATCCCGCTCCTCCTGCAGCATTGGCTGCTGAGCAGTCCGTGCTGCTGACAAGGAAAGTCCACCTTGTCCCCCTCTTGCAGCCCCCCCCGGGCCCACAGTCCAAGACCTTCAGCTCGCTTCAGGGCTGTCGGGTCTGTTGTGGGGAGCAATGTGAGAAATTACGCGTGGCCTCTTCTCTCTCACGGCGTGCAGATGCTGTCAACCTTCCCCGACCCGAGGCCCACTAGATTTGTGAAGTGGTTCACTGAGGAGTGTAAAAACCATTCTTGTATTGTTTAGTTAAAGCCAGTGGTGTACAAAATAGTTATGAGTGCGGTGTGTGTGCACCAGAGGAAAATGGTTTAATAGGTTATGGAGGTGTACAATGGGGAGAATGAATTCAGCAGTGTGTGACTAACTGCGTAAGATGAAGACCATGAAAAGAAATACTGCTTTTCTACAAGGCTTCTTTGTAAGTTACAGCACTTTCTGTGTTGTAGTAGAGAAGTCTTTTTAGAAAGATAATTAAAAATTTATCTGTAAGGATTTTTTTTTTTTTTGAAGGAATTGGAAATGTTTGAGTGCTAAGATTATTGAAGATGTGCTGGAAAAAAATAATTATTTTAAGGAAGAGATTTCTTTTAGGCATTCCTCATGGATTCCTTTTTTGCAAATGGTAAAGGCCTGCAGTCTGGTTTTCCTGCACACCTTGTAATAGATTCACATGTCATCACAGCACAGTCTTAATTTGAGATATTAAAATACACCTTTCCACAGTTATTAAATGGAAAATATTTGTTATGTAACACACAGTTATGTTGACTTAGCACTTTGGATTTTTACTTAAACTCTGTTGAAAAGTTTCTGATAAGGTTTCAGAGATACTGTAAATAAAGTGGTTTGTTTTTTATAAACCTGTCATTTTTTTCCTCCCTTTGCTATCCTGTACTACCTTCTCCCACTTCACTTAAATCATATGCTAACTATATGCATATTTTAACACATGTGACCTAAGTATGCAGCAAATTAATGACTTCCTGACAAAACGTCCTTACAGAAGAATGGATACAGAGTGCAAGTATTGGTTCATCTTTAGCCCAATATTATCTGAGGGCATTTTTCTTCCCGGTGAGATCAGGAACAGCCCTATGAGGTGGTAACAAACGAATGGCATCAGCTGTGCCTGCTCAGGCTGCCGGGTGGCCCTTGGCCAGTGCTAAATGAGAGAGTGTTATCTCTTACCTCCCTTGTGCTGTAAAGCCCCTGGTGGTATAATACAAACATCTCGCCAAGGAGATGGGGGCATTTCTAAATGGCAGAATTACCATCTCCACTACAATCACTACTGAGATCCTCTGTGACTACAGTGATCAACACAGAGCTGGTAGATGTGGGCAACATGCAGAGGAACAGCAGCGTATCCTTTCCCCTGTTTGCGAAGGAATGCACAGCCCTCGATAAGAACGCAGGGCCGGAGCAAGATAATTAGCTGCAGCAAAGTTGAAGGTTTGATGGAGTTTGCAGAGCCGTCTGGCTCTCCCTGCCCCTGAGAAAAGACAAAACTTTTCTTAAGGAAAGCAGATTAAAGGAAAAGGTTAGTATGTAAAAAATATGGAGTTACGCAGTTACCTGAGAGCAACAGGATGTGCAAGGTGACTTCTAGAAGAAGGATGCCTATGCAGGGGCGTTGGAACTTGATGATCTTCAACCCTAAACCATTCTATGATTACCCTGTTTGGACCTGGCACCTTCTTGACCACTGTGTTTAAAATCACCAGTGTCTGGACTTGTATCCACCATAAACTTGCTGGTCTCTTTTCTGACCCCAGCTCTACTTTTGGTCTCCACAATATCCTGGGACAGAGAATTTTAAGATGGAATCGGAAGGTACATAAATATATACCCCTTTCTATTCATTCTAATCCTGAAGTCTGATACTGCCACTAGGCTTTTCTTAATTTCATATTGTGATTAAAACAAATCAGTCTTCCCTTGCTTCAACATTTGATTGTCATCTCTTTGGGAAAAATGTAGTTTGTTCATCTCTTAGGAAGGGAGAAAATTAAGAAGTTCAAGTGGCTCCACCAGTCTACGTCCACCAGTCATTTTCTGGAATTAAGAGCTTTGTATAAGTTAGAAGGTGCAACGTCAAATAATGGCAAAAACAACACTCTCTTTAGTATTTTTCAAGCTATGTGGCCCCAGAAAAAGCCCGTGAGAGATGAACGAGCCTTCTCCTGCTTCCAGCACTGGGCTGTGTGGCGGGGGCAGCCCCGTGGCACGAGCCACAGCGGCGATGCCCATGCTGTGCAGTGGTTGTACTGTTGTCCCTCACATCTGATGGAGAGGGGCAGAAAACTGGAGAGAAGCATATTCTGAACCACCGGCTATGACCAGTCAATGTGCAGCATGATGCTGGAGTGCCCTTCATGGGAACCTTTGGAGCGCTGCCAGCAGCCGACGTGAGAAGGTGTGGAAGGATCAGCTGTCTCCACAGATGTGGCAGGAGGAAAAAATGACATGAAGGAGGAACGCTCGTTACCCAAAGACTGACAAAGTGCTGAAATCTGAGAAGTGCTGTTTGCTTCTCAAATGAACAAAACCATCACTGTGGGTTTTTTATTAAGTTTGTTTTTAACAAGAACCTCTGTTCAGATGAAACTGGTACTCCTACTTGCTGCTTTGCAGGAGTATTCATGACCGCTTCAAAAGCCTGTATCTTCTGTCAGAGGCACAGAATCTAAATAGCGGTGGTGCGTTTTCTCAACAGAGAATCATTAGATATTAATGGAATTAATTTGTTTAAGGACTACTAGGGCTCACAGCTGTCATCATGATCGACATTTGATTGTCATCTCTTTGGGAAAAATGCAGTTTATTCATCACAGAGGATGGGAGAAAATTATAGAACTGGATTTTCTTCAGGTGCAAATAAATAAAAAGATGAAGTTAAACTCCACAGTTGACAGGAACATTACAGAGACCCGTAGCAGCTTCTTCTGCCTCCCTTTATCTCTGTGGCTGTCAGCAAGATGGGAAACAGCATATTTAAATGATCATGAGATTTGGATTCTCTTTCCAGTGCTTCTACAATATATTTATTGCTGTCTTCTAAAATGCTCTCCTTTTCCTGTGGAATGATTTCAGACATCGTGCTTTTTGACTGACTATGGCTTAAAGAATCACTGCTTTTTACTGTCAGGCTTTAAAAGGCAAAGATTCCCAAGCCGGGTTAGGCCAGCTGTCCTCAACAGGCCCCTGGTCTGTCCCCATGATAAAAGACCTTATACTAAACAAACTGAGAAAGGTTCTTCCCAAGCTTCCTCTGCCAGAGGCCAGCTAGTGCTCTACAGGGGGAATGTGAGTGTTATTAAACGGAATAGGCCGATGCAAACTTTGTGCTTAAGGTATTGATGGTTTTGTTCTGTTAGCATGGGAATCTCGCTGTCTAATGATATGACATGTGCCTTCTGCCACACAAAGCTAATTGAGATAAGGTCAAGAGGTAAAATTAGAATCTTCCCTGCTCAAAGTAAAAATCTGACCCCCAAAACTGGCGCTAAGAATCAGCAAATATTCTGACTTCCATGGTGCATGACAAAGGCTGACGTAAGAAACCACCTGTGGGTGTTCTTCCATTACAAAAAAAAACCCCAAATTTGGGCACATTTTATGGTTTTCTAAACCACCTGCTAATATTATTTCAATGTGACAAAACAGAAGACCATTAAAGGACAGCTCTTTATTTGTATTTCTGTTTATAGAAAAGTGATTTTAATATTTATATTTCTATTTATACAAACGTGATTTTAAGAGAGTCAATTAGCCAGAGGTGAGAGCTGTTACTCGAAATGTGGCAGTCATGCTTGAGGAGGCGAGACTGACTCCTTCCCCTCCTTCAGCCCCTGGATAAAACAAACCTTGGACTCATGGGGTTGTGTCATATCCTGTCTGCAGGAGACTGTGCCGGTCACAGGAAAAGGCAGGCAGTGGCCTAGCTGCTAACACTGGCCACCGTGCTGAGCCCACCATTGATAGACCCGTGGATGGGGAAATTGAAAAGGGGAATGACAACGGGGCGGTTGTTCCAGTGGGGAGGGGGGAGCTGAGCTGCTCCCACGGCTGCCCCCGACTTATCCCTGGCTGTTTGCAGAGAAGGGAGCAGAGATTTGGGTGCTTGTCTGGCCTCCAGCCTGCCCCTGTTTCTTCCCTGGCAAACCCACCGGTACCGCTGCATCACGAAACCCGCCGCTGAGTGCAGGCGCGGCCGCAGGAGGCCGCCGGAGCCGGGGGCAGGCTTGGCCCCGCGCTGATGGAGAGCCGGCTCACCCACTTGGTGCCAAAGACAGCCTGTGGTTTGCAGAACTGCTGTCCCCACTGCCACACGGCTAATAAACCGGAGTTTTCCAGGACTCTTGATATCAATGCTAGCTGAAGCTTGAAGGTCTTGCTGAACGCAGCACGAACAATACTGAGCATTAACTGAGGAGAAAGTTTGCGGTCTCTGAAACGGACTGGTGCTTTCCGCCTGTGCCAAACCACGGGAGAGCACCTCTGTGCAACGCTGGGCAATTCTTCAGCTGCTGGAAAGGTAATTTTTTCTTTATTTTACTCTTGCTATTCAGTGAAGTACGAATGCTTTCAAGCAGATTTCTTCACAGCACAAATTTTCTTTCTAGCCAGTGTGAAGTAATCTAGCAACAGCAGGGCCCAGCTGAGGGGAAGGTGCGGCAAAGCAGTAATTAATTAGTCTAATTGAAACAAGGTTGTGCTTAATGGCCTGCAGATCTGCGGTGCTGGGCAGGGCTGACGCAGCTGATGGTTACGTGGCTCACTGTGTGCTGCCTTCAGCTTGAGAGTCAAGGTCTGCGTGACAGTTGCTGGGCTGTGGCTTGATCTCTAGTAGCCTCTAAGTCCTTCTGTCTGTGGACATCGAGAGGTCTCTGGGTTTTCTGTGCTTCACTGAAGCTGGTGGGATTTACTGAGCTGCAGGACTTCCGGTCTCCTGTCTGTCCCAGGGGAAGGTATGAGGGCAGCTGGGTGACTCCCCCAGTGTTCTCCTGCTGAGGGGTTTTTGTGACCTTGTTTTTCTGATGCTTGTTTTAGGCTCTCAAAGCTTGAATTCAGTCCTCTAAGTATAGAAGCCTTCAAGGGAGTGTGTGTGCACACAAGCACACACACTCATGTATTTCTACACGCACATGAAGCTGTGTGTCAGTATGTGTAAACCTACACCATGTCCACAGTTTTTTTAATCACTTTAAAGTTCTGAAAGGTCTTCTGCTACAACAGTGTAATGAATGAAAAATACCATGTTTGCCTGCAAGGTATCAAGTAATATCTTCTCAGCTGGACATCTCATCAAAGGATAAGGTAATTTATTTATTCTCCCTTCCTAAGTTATGTCCTGCGATAGAAGTAGTTACAGTTTATGGTTTGGTGTCGTGCCTCTTTAGAAATGCTGTAAGCTCAAATGTTAAGAAGGTGAAATTTCTAGAGAGAGAGAAAGGTAGGACAAGGCACAGAAGAGGAAGAGTGAAGGCAGCATTAGCACTGGCTGGCTCGCTTGTGAGTGCAGAGGGAGGCGGTGCTCTCTAGCTGAAATGAGTGTGCCTGTATCTGCTTGAGTGGGCTTTGGGCTGGTGCCTGGGTCCACACACGCTCCGTGTTGAACCATGGTGGCTTCAGCTGATCGCTGCAGGGACCCAACTGCAGAGTCTTTGCGTGAACACAATATAAAAACACATGCTAAAGCTCTTGCTTCTGTTCGTTTTACCTTTTCTAGATTAGGACCTCGTGCTAGTGGCAGATGTACAAGTCTTGACAAAACGTTGTTCGTAGACTAAGCCTTTAAATCATGTGTGCTTCTGCAAAGTGGGACTGGCAACCATCCAGCCCTTTCTGGGGTCATTTCAACATGTTTGTGTGTTGTGTAGGAGACTGAATCTCGGTGGGATTGCTTAGGCGTTATTGCAATGCAAATATTGAATTATAATTGCGCTAACAAGCACAAAAATGCAATAGATGCTCTTTCACTTGAAATTAGAGCTCAACAGAGCTCCTCTCCTCAGCATGCCCCTCACGCAACCACTGTAGCAGTACCAGTCTTTCTGTGGAGAGAAGAGGGAAAATGAATATTCAACAATTATTTTAGTTAAGCTGATGCTACTGTGGACCCTGTTCTTTCTATCTGGCTTATTCTTTGAAATGCAAATTTTTAAAGAGCGGAGAAATGGAGAGATGACAATCAATCTCTTTCTCCAGGGTAGGAGGAACTTTTAAAGACAACAGAGGTTTAAAAATTTATTTTTTGAGATTTTTTTTTTCTATGGAAACACTGATAATATTTGTGGGTGAAGGGTATACAGAATTGTGTATGCATCTAGAAAAAAATCAACTAGGATCAGCATAAGGTTCACTAGCTATAGGAAGGCATCTAGTCTTTCCACTGTCACCTCTGTGACTGCTTGAAGTTACTTTTCCTCTGAGAAACTCCAGCCAGACGCCCAAACGCTTCACCTTGTTGTCAGCCTAAATAAGTGCATTTACAGTCTTGTCTCCGGTATTCCCTCCTTCCGCATTGCTGACCCAAATCTCTAGTAAAAAGTGGTGGTTTCTACTCGGTGCTGTCTTTCCCTGTTTGGCCCATCAGCAGCGGAGGGGAAGCCCAGACCCGGGGGCAGGGAGCCCTGCCGGGGTGTGTGGCCACGGCAGCTTCATGTGGTTGGGCTGTGCGTGGGGGAGCTGTGTTTGGGCGCTGCCACCTGCTCTGCCCAGTGAGAGCTCAGGCAGCAAAGGCATCATGGGCAAGCGCTTGGGTGTTTGCTGGTGGAGTGACCATACATGGCCTCTCCTGTTCTGGTGCTGCGCTTGCCCTCTCTTCACCACCTGCCTGTGGAGCGTGTAGATAGCTGATGAGTACAGGCCAGCGTTTCTCCATTTTTTTTTTATTTTTTTTTTTTTTGTGAGCCTCCTAAATGCATATTTTATTCATCTTAAACTAGATTCATGCACATCATCTCCTCTGTTCCTGGCTGTGTTGGGCTCGTGCGGCTCACCTGGCCTTGGTCTACGTTATCCCCCGGAGATTAACCTTGCTCCGTCAGAGGAGGTGCTCAACTGTTAGCAGCTTCTCGGTTTCAAAATGATTTGTGGTCATTTCTAGGAAGGCATTTAAAAAAATGCAGGCATGATGTTTTTGGTTCTTTCTCTGAAGAATACAAATCTTTGTTGTAGCTAAAAGGAAAATCAACAGGTGCCTGAAAAGGGATGTTTGCTGAACTCTTTGTTTGACTTGTCTTTCATAATCCTGGGGTGCTTTACCAAGAAGAAATACCTAAGAAAACTCAGTCCTTTGTCTCTGTCTGATTAGTTTACCCTTATCAGTGAATGTTTTTTTTAAAACTGTATGACATCTGTTCTTACCCATAAATTTAAACTAAAGAGGAAGAAGTCTATTCTTTTCTCAATCCAGAGATGCCAGGAGACATCGATAAGATTACTTAAAACATAATAATTGCACTTATTAGTACTAAGCTAATCAATATTAGAACGAATCTATCAACTTTCACTAATGCATTACACAGAGACTCCAATTTGTTACAATCTGGCTATTTTCTCCTCCCAAAAGACAAAAGATGTAAAAGAGTCTTCTTTTATGATGTATAGAAAATAAGGTCAAAAATGGTGGTTAAAAGGGTCTATTTTTTCATCACCTGGACTAGCATTGCCTGGAGTAGTGTGATAAGGATTCATTAGTCACTAATAATGTGGGAGAACAAGCCTCTCCAAACAAGAAAGCCAAGCTTTATTGCAGGGGAATACAAACCCAACGATCTTTAAATCTTTTCCCCCCAAAAATGAATTAACGAGGGGGAAGAAATGTAGGGAATTAGATGGCTGTTTTCTAGTGTGCATATAGGCCACAAGTCTTGTTTATGCAATGTGAGCTGAACCATACTATTTTGCTAGAACATAAAGCAGAGTCACGAAACTGGGGCTCTGGCCTTGTGACCCTTGGTCAGGTTATACATTTCTGTTCCTCTAAAGCACAGGTTTATAGAAAGGAAAGGATTTGGAAAGGCAAGTGGAGACTTTGCTCTCATGAAGAAGTTTTTATTTCCAAAAAGTCCCTTTCTACAGCATCCAGAAGAAACCCTTAAACAGATGGCTGGAGTGTCCATCCATTTGCTGGGTGTGCTGACACAGTGAGTGGGGGCAAAGCCCTGAGGTGACTTGGCGAAGGCCAACATGGTACTTGCAGCTGTAATCACCCATCTGCTCAAGCCACCGAAAGGATGTTTCGGCTTCTGGATTTGGCAGAACCTGTATGTGTCTCTTGCTCCCCAGAAGCAGGGGACTGAAGGCTTTACCCCTCCCTGTCCTGTGCTTTCTCTCCTGCCGCTTCCACTGGACAGAAGGATTTTCTGAACCATCGCAAAAGCACTGTAGAGTTTCTTCCTCCTCTCTGTGTTTCTGTTGTGTTTCTGACTTTACTTTTCCTTCCCTAATGGCAAGGCCCATTTAGATGTAAGTATGGCCTAGATATTGCACCGCAGAAATCAAACCAAGCGTGGCCCCCAATGCTTGTAGCCAAAAGCCAGCACAGAACTGGTGAACTGATAACAACAGAAAGTAGGATTCCTGTTTTTTCTTTAAAACTGTGATTAAAGATTCCAGTCCAAATCTCTTTGGGCAATTATGTGGAAATTTACTTCATTCAGTCTATCACCCAGGACCTCCAGGCACGCACCAGCAGCCAATTTGTAGTCTGTGCCAATTAGCATGCTAAAGTTTATCCTGTTAGAGATGCAGCCTGCCACCAGAGGAATGCGAAGCCTCTCTAAATCTATTCAACACTGATACAAAGGAAACCCAGGTACTGGGTTCATCTGCCATCCACCACTTGTTTAAATTGTTTGAGAGATTACTGTATGTTTTATTGCCCATGCTGGGGGGCCTATAGTGATCTAAGCCTCTTAAAGGTACATTTTTCTAAAAAAAACCCAAGAAAAATAATAACAGGAACCACTGTTGGGAAATAAGTGTGAAGACAATTATCTCCACATAAAAGCAAAGAGGTGTAGGACTGAAGTTTAAGCTAGGGGTGTGTGGTTGCAGTTGCTTTTCCATGGATTGTATGTTCTTACAGCCACGGCTGCTGTGTTGCTACTCCCCTGCCTGTGGCTGCCAGGACGGCTGCATGGGCTAAATATGGGATTTGCAGCAGCGAGGGCCATCTCTTGGCCTCCAGAGCTGATTATTGTAAGCATCAATTTCGTATCTGGCTACAGGGAAGTTTAAGAGATGGCTGAACTTTCAACTACCATACTCATCTACGTTACTGAAGATTTGAGACCAGGTCTTTGTTTTGCATATTCTTTTGGGAGACCGGGTGCCTTGTGTTAAAGTCAGGATCTTTCTGTCGGGGCTGGGGATGCTCCCTTACATAAGAAAATTCTATCATTTTCTGCACCGTAACAAACTAGAAGAAAAAGACTTTCCCTAAGAATTCATTTCTGCCTGACATACCCAGAGCAAGGGGAAACATTTTTCCATAGAGAGCTGAGAGTGTTAAGTCTCGACTACAACAGGGCTGTATTCTGATGAGATTTAAATGCTGTTATAGTACAGTACCACTGTGAGTATACTAAAGTAGGTGCTACAAATCTGTATTTAACGCCCAATTATGGAAGGTATAACTAAATGTTTCAAGTCCTTATGAAGTTCCTGCAGGACTTCTAAACTCTCCAAAATACACAACTGGTCTTAAAATCTTAGAGTTAATATTCTGGGATTTGTGGGAGGGGGGTGGGGTGGTGGTTTTTTGGTTGGTGGTTTCTGTTATTTCTTTTGGATGCTTTTTGTGGTGGGTTTATTTGTTTTGTGGTTGGGTTTTTTTTTTTTTTGTTGTTTTTTTTTAACCAGCTATAGAATGGCTGCAACAAGTTTAATGGGAGTTAGTCACCTGTGACTTTCTACTCATATTACAGAAGAGAAGGAACACACATTTTCTCGTCAGCACTTTACAATGCCATTAGTTTCCCTTTCAGGCTTCAGGAGCTGTTTAAAAGCCTATGGGCATTCTACCAGCAGTTGTACAATGCTGGTAGTAAAAGTCACGTAAGTTTTAGTTTGAGTATACAGTGAAGAGCATCTAGAAAGATGTCATTCATTCTACTTGGGTTGGTAAGTCTGCAATCATATCCTGAACAATTTTGCACTTGGTACTTACCATCCGTTTGCCATGATTCTCTCATTGGTGCAAAGCAGAGGGGCTTCTTCTAAGCTCTTCAAGTTCAGCTGTGCAGAGAACCGAAGGCTTGACAAGTTTTGACCCAGAATTCAGGTTCAGCTCTGTGCTCGCCCATACTTTCAAGGTCAGTCTGGTGCTTTGGCCACAAAACCAGGACTCAAGAAAAACTGCACGAGGAGGCTTCTCATGTAAATTTGTTGATTTTCCCTGGATGTTTGGACAATGTTCTGATTTCTGAAATTCTGTATCAAAACCAAAGTTACATAAGTGCTCAATTAGTCTTTTTAATAACATTGGAACAAAGTTGCTCCCTTTTTTTGTGAAAGTTTCCAAGATACTTGATTTTCAGTCTGTTTTTTGGAATGAAATCACACTTTGAAGTCCAGGGGGTTCCTCAGGGAAATCTTTTCCTTTTTCAGTTGACTCTACAGAGAATGATCCTCTTGGAGCCTTGGAATGAACTCCCTCTTGTCACAGATGCAGACATAAAAGCAAAATTGGTAGAGATAAATTCATCATTTCATGGTCCTCTAACTCTTAAAGGAAATCTCCTCTGTCCCCTCCAGCTACTTCCCAAAACTTAACAAAATTAAAGCTCTTTGTAAGTAGAGCCTTAGATATTAAGTCTTCAGTTTGCCAATCTTTCCTCTGTGGGCTGGGGGAGGTGAAGGCACACAATGTACCAAACCATTTTTAGACTGCAGCTCTGGACTCCACTCCATTTTGCTCTCTGGAATGCTTTTTGCAGGTTCATAAATGACAGGTCAGGAGCCAAAAGCACATACTTGGCCGACATACAGAGGGTCTTGAAAGCAGTGTTCTTGAAAAACGATTAATTGTACTTCTAACATCCATTATATCCCAAGTAGTAGTGTGCCATCATGACTTTTCCTTCTTAGCACCTATTAAAGACAATCCCTGGGCTAATCCTGCACAGCTAATGAACAGAATGACGGTAGTCATAGAAACTGCTGCTTAGATATGTGTGTTTTGCACAAACTCCAGAGTATGGCTAATTACGAAAGTGATGGAAATCTGTTTCAGCCCTGCATGAACCACTCCCTTTTTATTAGTTCTAAGCAAGTTTGCTGTTCAAAAATAGTATAACTACATCTGTTCTTTAGCTGGGCTTGTTGTTAATGAAATTAAGGGGAATTTCTAAACACAATGCTTGCAATCTGTTGGTAAAGGGCCTCTTGAATAAATCTTATTTAAGGACCAAAACAATAATTGACGTGGCCATAGAAATAAGTGCCTCATATATGTGCTAATTGTATGATAAATAAACTCTGTTAAACAGGTCCTGAATTCAATGCATTGTGTTTAAGACTGCTTTTGCCAGTGCAGGTTCAGATCTGTTGCTCTGAGAGTTGACCAGCAAGTCATGTCTCCAAGCCTGAAGTTACAAAGAGAACGGACTGATTTTCATCACATCCACTAAATTATGTGAGTGTTGGAGGATGCTACCCGAGGCAAATAAACATAGTGATTGGGTATGTTTAATGAGCCCTTTGCCTGTAGGGACTTCAGACTATAGCTAACAGACTACTCAGTGGAATTTTATACCATTTTCCCCATGCCAGCTCAAGGGAGACATAAACAAACTAGAAAGAGCCCAGCAGAGCGTGGCTCAGGTGGTTAGGGGGCCGTAGCATGGGATGTAATGGGAA
The DNA here is from genome assembly GCF_965231255.1 of Vanellus vanellus. Classification (NCBI taxonomy): domain Eukaryota; kingdom Metazoa; phylum Chordata; class Aves; order Charadriiformes; family Charadriidae; genus Vanellus; species Vanellus vanellus. The sequence goes on along the minus strand of NC_138907.1, from coordinate 45,945,168 downwards.
GAGCATGGGAAACGGACTAGTACAGCCTGGATAAGAAGTTAAGGAAGGGGCTAATTGCTGTTGCTGGGGTTTAACCCCAGCTGGCAATTAGGACCACACAGCTGTTCACTCACCTGCACCTCTGGTAGCGTAAGGAGAAAAAGGAGGAAAAAAACTCCGTGGGTTGAGATGAAGACAATTTAATAGAACAGTAATGGAAGGTAAAGTTATAATAACTATTATTTTCTATATTCTTTTACCATTATTAAGTGATACAATACAGTTGCTCTCGACACCCGATGATCAATTGCCCAGCCCGTCCCGAGCAGCGATCACAGATTCCTGCTCTCTGGCCAACCCCCATTTATATACTGACCATTGCATGACCTCTGTAGTATGCAATATTCCTTTGGCCAGCTTGTCCTGTCTATGCTCCCTCTCAGCTCCTATGGGAAGTTGAAAAAGTCCTTGATTAATATAAGTATTACTTAGCAACAAGTCAAACAATATGTGTTATCGGCATTGTTCTCCTACTAAATCTAAAACACCGCAGCTACTAGGAAGAAAATTAACTCTATCCCAGCTGACCCCAGGACAGCCATCTTCCCCTACCTGATGTGTTATTGCAGAGGAGATGCAGCCCAGCTCTTCTCAAGGTTGCGGAGCAAAAGAACAAGAAGCAATCACCACAAATTGTGGGAATGAAAATTTTGTTTGGAGGTAACAACTTCTGTTGTGACAAACTTCTAAAGCACTAGAACAAGTGCTTGAAGGGCTTTCAGTCCCTGGGAACTTTCAAAACTCAACTAAACCAAGACCTGCACAACATGGTCTGACTTTGAAGCCATCCTTGCTTTGAATAGGAGGTTGAACCACAAGATCTCCAAAGGACCAGCATGTATTTTTCCATGATTCTCTAAAAATGAGGCAAGGAACAGGGAAGTTACTTCAGGTCATGCATCAAACTTGTGTCCAAGTCAGGAAAAGAGAACAGGCATCCCCTAATTTCAAACCATTGTTGTACTGGGTGGCCTGCACTACTTTTCTGGCACAACGATATTTCCCTGATGAGCCTTACTTTACAGCATTCATGATCTAATTTAACAAATGGCTTTTTGTACCCTCTTTTAAAAATAAATAAGGGCCAGGGGGTAGGGGAGAATATTTAAACTCTGCTGCTTCGAGAGTATCTTAAAGAAGTGGTACTTTTCACTATGGCTTTTGTGGAACTATGACTGTGTTGAGTAGGAGCCACCCTGTGTTCTACAAGGGTCTTCCTTTTCTCCAAAGACATTTTTCTTCAGAAATAGTAATGGTTAAGGTGCATCTGCATTCCTGGAAATTATATTTCAAAACAGAAATAGTAAGTATATTCAAATGCTGTGGTTTTTTTGCATGATCCATATCTTGGTTACCTCTAATGATGCCATTGAAGTTTTTATTAGCAGATAGGAAATCTTTTTGCCGTGGTTCATGAGGTGGCTGGTGGTATCTCAGCTGTTATTGCTGAATTTTAGTCTGAATGTTATTTTCTAGCTGTCAGTATAAATTGCAACAAAGTGTTGGGTATGTCTCTGAGGTTATTTTTGCCTGTATTAAAATACTTCATGAAAGACATCCCCATGAATCTGAGTTAGTAATTATGAATATTATTTAAAATTATGAAGACATCTGTTAATAAAGTTGCAACATCTCTAAGTCAGGGGTGGGGAGCGAAGGGGGAAGAACCCAACAAAACCCTACCTGTATTGACTTTAATAATTTTTTTTATCAGGTTCCTGCAGATGTTTCTCCTAAAATACATTTGCTGAATCTCCCTTCACCTGTAATACAAAAGGTGTGTGTTTACCCCTGCCCCATCCCTTTTAGCTGGCATAACAACTCTTACCCGACCGTTTGTGCTGATCAGCCTCAGGAAATACAACACAGGTTTTCTTTCTCCACCTTGGCAGAGCCTTTGGCTGCACTACAGCGTACCCTAAAATAAAATTAAAAAAAAAAACAAAAACAAACAAACAAACCCTAAAGTCTACAGATTAAAAGAAACTAGAGGATGAAATACGTAACTTGCTTATTTGCTACAGCTCGGTGCTCAGGCTGCAATCTTTACAGCATTTGCCTGAGTCTAGCAAAGGTTTGGGTCCTGGAAAGGGAGTGATACCATGCATGGCTGTAAACCTGTACAAGAACAGGGACGGGCCAGACCTCTCCATCTCTCCACATGCCCTCCCCGCTCCAGCTCTGGTGATGCCACGTGAGGTCAGCACACTTGCTTTGCTGCAGGAGTTTTAGCTTTCTGCAGCATTTAGAAATCTAACAACTTAGCCTAGGCCCTCTGAAGGGATCCATTGTGTCTTGGGCCCCATTGTCCTGCAAGCACTTTTGCACCTCCCTAACTCTTTAGGTAAGAATACCCAGTTTTTAAAACCTTTGAACAATTGCAGCTTGCAAGAATACTAAAATTATCCCCAGGGGCACCGTTCCAGCAACTGGAAGGTGCTCTGAAATGCCTTCTTGCAGGAACGGTATAATCAGTACTGAGCATAAGCTTTTGGGCTGACACAAAGGGCAGCTTGCTTGGATAGCATCACCAAGTGCTGCAGATTTAAAAGTTGTTCAAGTTCAATTTTTCCATTGCTTTGTCTTGTTTGAAACTTTAGGATAAAGTCTTTTCTCTTATGGCTCTAAACACCATGAGGTGACCCAGAGCTTACTGACCTCAGGGTTTTACTGTAGGGTAAATACTAGAAAAATGGCAGGTATAAGCCGTGAAGTTTAAAAAGCTAGACACAGCTGCACAGTGTCTTAAAGTAAGCTTTCTCTTGGTGTGAAGATGAAGGGCAGGGCTTCTAAGATTCACAGTTTGTGTGTAGTATTTGTTTTTATTCAAGGTGGATTTTTAAATCCTCCACAGGTTTCAATTTTATTGAAAATCCCTTGAAGGTGAAAGTGTTGGGTTTTTTTTAATTATTTTTGGTTTGTTTCTCAAAGGGTGTGTGTGTGTGTTTCCATTTACCCCAATTTACTGGTAGGGGCTGAACTGCAGGCATGGTATGTCTGAAACCCTAATGTTGAGTTGTTTTAATGACATGCATAATCACTTTGTTGCTTAGACAAGTGGGAATTAGGGGAAATAGATTTAAACCTGCTCTTTCATGGGGAATAAGCCCTCTCTTTTACAATGAGGGTGGTGAAACACTGGACCAGGTTGCCCAGAGTGGTGGTAGATGCGCCATCCCTGGAAATGTTCAAGGTCAGGTTGGATGGGGCTCTGAGCAACCTGATCTAGTTGAAGATGTCCCTGCTTATTACGGGGAAGGTTCACTAGATGACCTTTAAAGGTCCCTTCCAACCCAAACTATTCTACAATTATGGAGTAAACTCCTGCAGGATCAAATTTGTCAAACTTACTTAAGTTGCATGGGGGCAGCCATAGAGGAAAAATAACTTTCTAATGGACCTTATCAGCAGTGGAGATGTTCTCATTAAGCTACAGCCTATTCCCTCTGAGAGGGCAGGGAATGGGAGGCAAAACCGCAGTGCTGCTCCGCTGAGCGTGGGCACTCTCAGCTCAGTGTGGGCACTGATGCCCCGGGGATTTGTGGCTAAAAGAGCTAAATCGGTTCTAAAGGTACAAGACCAAAACCTCGTTTACTTACTTTCTTTACACGAAAAAACCCACCAAAAAACAACAACAACAAAAAAAATCCCCCACCCCCCCAACCCCCAAAAGGCAGGATATTGGACTAGAGGAATCCACTTTAATAGTGGTCTTTTCCCTTCAGAAAGGGAATACTGCATAGTCTCTGGAATATAGTATTTGGCATCTGCTGTTAATATCAACCCGTTTGATAATGTAGCAGTAGTCTTGAAACTTCCTCGCCCAGTGACACGTGCCAGAGAGACTGTACTGAGGATTAATCTAAACAATAGGCACAGCTTCGAGGAAATTGGGAAACCCAAATCATGAGGTTTGAACTAACTTTTGTGGCGTATTGTCTCCCTGCGTAGGTAGGGAGTACTTATGATTGTGATATGTTTGTACAAAAATGACTAGTTGTAAGTAGCGCTGTCTATATTATTTTTAAAACATATCCTTTTCTCACAGCTCAGCAGTGAGGACAGACCTTTACAGCAAGGAATCGGAAGTGCATGAAGTCTGAGATGGTTCAAACATCTTAGTATTCCCTTTGCAGTTTGGCTTGGTTGCCAGATTTACACAGGACTGTAGGTCTTTGCTATACTTAATGAGTTTTGGAAAAGCAGACTGTGTGTGAGAGCAGACTGGAAAGGTTAGGCAGCTGACATTTCAGGAGGCAGCAAATAACACAAGTTGATAATGTCAAGGAGCTGGCGCAAACAGTCTTTTGAGGGCTACAGGTGGGTCCCAGATAAATGCTGCAATAACTGGCATCTTTGATTTAAAAATTATGTTTTGGGTAGCAGTATTATTTCCTGTTTGCCTGTGAGACTCGCCAGAAATGTCAGACAGGGATGGTGATATTTTACATATGACATTTTTCTTCCTAGCTCTTTTCAGGGATCGTAAAGATCTTCCTCGAGGACAGCCTGTATTCCCTTCCCTCTGTGTTTGTGAGCAGCAGCTGCTTGCGGAATGCAGGCCGGTCTTTAGGCTCCTAACCTTCCCTCCAGCACTTGTGCAGACCCCGCACAGATACCTACTCTCCCATGGAATGCTTGTGCTACACCACTTTCTTTAGCTGTACCATAGGATTCTGTGTCAGAATGTAGTTTGGGTCTTGAAAAGTGGTAGCTGAAAACTTGCAGTATTTTATGTAACTTTGGGGGATAGTTCTGTTGGACTAGTGGATTCCTGTCTACCTACATATCCTATCTAAATGTATTTCCTAGAAGCTGCCAGAGATGGGGCAGGAGACAGTCAAACAATGTAAGTGATGGATGGAAGGTGTGCATTCATGAAAGGTGATCTTACCATAGTGGGTCAGAACACCCCCTCAGAGCCAGGAACCTTCTAAATGTCTGTAACAAGGAGGTGATAATGCTGCACCTCCACAGGGCACTCTACGGGTGCTGTGTTTGGTTATGGACCTCCAAAGATCTGCAGCCACTGGGTTCTGATGGCAAATGTCCCATGAGCTTCCATCAGAAAAGGCCCCCTTGTTTTCAGATCCTGGGGATGTTGATTTCCTCAGAGCTGCAATCGATACCAGCCTTTCTGACTAACGCTCTGCTTTTGTCTTCTGGCAGAAGTTGCTGTCAAGTTTTGAAGGTTATGACACTGTAATTGGAGCCACTGATTTTTGTAATTGACTTCAAGTGCAGTAGATGATAGAGATCACTTTTTATTATGTATGTCAGTACTTGCCATTGTGAAGCTGAACAGTTACTGTATTCAAAGTGTTATGGCCGCGTGCATTTTCGTGACAAAGACAAGTTACTGTGCTTGCATTTCTCAAACACCTTGTCAGTTAAGCTCATTGTCTCGCACGGATTGCATGCATGTGTGACAGCCAGAAATGTGGACACGGCATCTTTTTGTCTTAAAGAATCAATACATAAATTTCTTTTTAGTCTACTTATAAGCAACATTCTGTCTGATAGGTACAAACCTACGTAGCGACCATGTAAATGCTGTTAGGTGTTGCTAGGATGTCAATAATATTAACGAATTAGACTGTCTCCTGGCACTCTGAGAGAGAGCATTCTGGATTAATGAAAAAGATGGGCTTTTAGTAACTTTTCTTTTTAGAAGTTCATACATTTCTGCTAGTGCCACATCATTGCCAGAAGGTTAGTTTTGGTATTAGATTGCTGCAATTATTTGTTTATCAGGCATTGCAGATAAATGTGACCTTTTGAATATCAACTAAAAATACAGTGGAAAGACATAAAGCTCTCCGAGTGTTGTTTTAACCAGATTAATTCCTTTCCTTCTCAGGAAGCTGTTATAAAGAACAGAAATCACTTTTGCATGGCATTTGGCTCCCATGGTATGGCTATAACTGGGGCAGGGGAAGAAGGACGAGCAGCAGAATTGGAGATACAGGATCAGGCATCACGTAACAGGTAGTGTTGTCTCATGATAGCACATAGCAAGAAGTGGGGAAAATGCAAGTTCTTTTCATGACGCTTGCAGATCCATGTATTGGTGTAAGTTGCTTATGCTTATGCGTGTCATATGTTTGTTAACTCCTTTGGAAAGCATTTCCTTGATTCTTGGTGGAGCGATGTATGAAACCCTAATAGGATACCTTTGCAGCAAGCAGATGGGATAAGCAGGGAAGATCCAGATCAGGAGGATTTCCTTGGCTTGTACTAATGGACCCATAAGTCGTTAAAGAACATTTTCCAGAGTTGTCCTTTTTCATTTCTTGGTATTTGGTTAGTCCCTTTTATCTAAGCACAAGATGGTGTAAACTCGGATCCTGCAATCATGGCTTCATTCAAAGCCCTCCAGTATTGGCTCTTTGAGAGTTGTTAATGTTCCTGTGACACAAATCTACAACATTTGAACCAATATTGGTGTGTTTATGCATTTTGTGGGATAACGTCTTGTTTTAACAAGTGTGTGCAAGTATCTGTTTAGGAGTGTACAAAAGAAAACAGCTAAAGCAAATGTGAAGCTCCTTTCTTGGTAGGTGATGTGCATTGTGTGGACTGTGCCTCAAGCCCTGGTGGCTTGCACAGTTTGTCACCTGAAGCACACCTGCCCCCTTGGCCAACCTTCAGTGTGACACCTCCAGTCTAGTGAGGTCCTGACAACTTTTTTTCCCATTTTTGCCCACCAATGGATATCTTGTGATTTACTGTCTCTTCTGAGGGATGTCCTCAGCCAGATGCTCTGCCCCATCTGGGCCAAGCAACTGAGGAACTGAGTTTCTCTGCTTTCCTGGAGTCTCCTCCTCTTCTGTAGCCTTCCCTTAGCTGAGAGGTTAGGTTAGGCACTTGGGGTTTTTTAACTGCAGAGGTCCATTGTTGGGTAACCACTTAAATCATGAGTGTTAGCCTAATTTAGCCTTACTGGTGATCTTGAAATTTTTTTTTGTCCTGGCATTACAAGGTTTTAGGTACATAGGCAAGACATATCAAGATATTTAGTGTAGGTATATACCTGTTAGTTTCCATTTCATGAAGATCAAGATCTTTTTCCCCAGTGAAAAGAAAGTCTGCCATGGAAGAATTATGTTACTGCTTTTGAAGGAAAAAAAAAATGCTCTTGCTCCTGCTCATACAATCAGATACTTTGCTGCTCTTGAAAACAACATTTTTTGCTTATTGTTTATTATAGGCAGTGATGACAAGACATGGTGGTGACTCAGCTGGCACATCAGTTGAAATATGGAATAGTAATAAGTTAAATAGATAGTCAAACAAAATAATCTAATTTCTGCGATAGGGCAAAGGGGTTTTTTTGTTTGCTTGTTTGTTTTTGCTGTCCTAAGTGCCTAGGAGACTCAGAAATCACGTCTTTGCATCATCTTTATCTGCCCTGGGGTTGAGGACAGGTAGTTGGCTAGCCCTCTAAACACGATGCTATGCAATTCCTTAGCAAAGCCCACTACAATAGCTTCTCATGAAGGTTAGCTTGTTTGTTTGGCCTTTCTGGATCCAAGGCTCTCTGAGGCCCTTGGTGCTGTGAAACTTTTTGCAGGAGACTTACAATGCTCTGATAGCTGAAGTTGCGTAGCAGCCAGAGACCAGAGAATTTTAACCCAGAGAGGTGGTAAGTAAGATGATAACCACGTACAATCTGGACCTGTATATATATATATTAGGGACTGATATGGTTAAAGCTGTCCAGTTTGTTGTTACTAAACAGTACAGAGCCTGTGTGGAGAAACCGGTCCTGTTACCCTTGATATCTGTATTTTTATCAGCAGTTACCTGAGTATATTGCATCCCAGCACAAACTTTAATACTCTTCTGGAAGCACAGGACTGTGCTCAGAAAGATAAAATCTCTTTCATTTGCAGTCCTTGCTTCCTGCCCAACCAGCATATAAATATAGAAGAGTCTCCATTACTCCTCTCTGAACACGGTTGGCTGCACTCTACTGCCCTGAGATTGGCAGGGCACACAGCTAAACATCTAGGAGGTAGATTTCTCCTTTATAGACCACTGTGTCTATGGTGGTATGCTTTGTTGTCTTTTCTTAGACTGTGGGCCCACTGCTGCACCCACCCTGGCTGGCTGTGTCCATCTTGGGAAGCTCCTGATGTAACAACGAGGTGGCTCTTTGGCAGTGAGACGGGAGGGTGCAGGGAAAGCGCGTGTGCCTCATCAGGTGGGACAGGAGGCAGCAGGTATTAGACCTGGAGTGGCACATGGCAACTCGTGCAGGACGTTGTCTACTGTTGCCAGCACTGGGAGAGGCACCGTGGTGCAATGCTGACTTCTGTGTAGTGGAATACTTGTGTTGTACCAAGCTAGCAGAAATGGCATACATTTGATGTACAGTTGGTTATGGTACCTTGGGGCATCCTGCTGAGCAATAGCTGAGCTTGCGCTCTGGCATGCTCCCTCCTATGTCCTTCTGAGACCTTCTCCATCTGTTGGTGTTGGCAGAGACAGCTAGCCTCCCTTTCTCCCAGGAGGAGGTAACATCATGCAGAGATTCCCTGCTGACGTGGCTGTCTCCTGCTGCCCAGGTCTAGTTGCAGTGGCTGGTGTCTGTGCTTCCCATTTAACGTCCCCTCCAGTCCTCCTTACTGTAAGTCTGCAGTTTGTCACCTTTATTCCTATGGGATGTGGGGGAGGTGAAGTTTCTTCCTTTTCCTTTTCTTTTGGAGGTAATGTTTCAAGAACCAGATTTGATTCCTTGGCTTATGAGTAAGTTGAGGAGGCAGGAACAACCTAGATGTGCTTGTCGCTACCTTTTTATCCAGATAACAAATGTACCTTTTCTTCACCATGTTTGTTTGTAGAGGTTCTGCTGTTATAGCTGAGAAACTGTTTTCAGTCCTAATATCTGGATATTTTTCCATGAATGACATGATGATAACATTGAAAATGCTGCCTTCCCCTGAAATAGTGTAGTTGAACTTAAAAGTTTGCAGGAACACAACCAGATGACATTTCAGTGCTTTGCCATATGGCTCAATTTCATCATTAGAAATGACACGAGTGGAATGGACCATCTTCTAGCAGAAGACAACTGCACAGACAGGATACCCTACACAACAACTCCTCTTTATATTTACTGTAACCAGTTTGCATTAGTCATTTATATTTGATTTAAAATTTCACCAGTTCTGGAACTATTTGTACTTCTGAGTTCTCCTTGACCATCATGCAGGATATCTTCAAGGTCTCTTAACATGTCCCTGTGCAAAGAGAACTGTTGCTTGGTGGTAGTTTTGTTCTGCACCATGACAATGTTTATTGCAGATGTTTCTGAAATGATCCTGAAATCCCCTGTGGCCTGGGAACTGTCAGCTGCACAAAGGATGCAAGTGATATGGCAGGTGGCTGACCTGGGACATGGTGGGTCACGGACAAGGAGCAGGCTGACTGCACTGCTTTACATGGGAAGGTTTGGCAGGATGAACACAAGGGCCAGAGACCATTTTGGTTCCACTGGATCAGCAGTTTCCAAAAGACAACTTTTCCCTTCTAATCAGCTTTAGTGATTATTACTTCTGCTCTATCAAGTAATGTTTTGAATCAGGATGAGGGAATACTAGATGTGCTCAAACACCTCTTTTTACTTAATAAAATTTGATGGTGGGGTCTTGGTTTTTTTTTTTTTTTTTTTCTTTAATGTGGGTAAATGAAAAAATAGCTATTTCTTACAGTTTCCCTTTATACAAAATAATTGCAAGAGGTAAAAAAAAATAACTAAAAAGTTCTGAAGCAAATGCAGGAGCCAAAATTTTAAACAGTCCATTGCTGGATTTGGCATGTGTAACTCGGGACATTTGACATCCAACTTTTCAGAGCAGCTCTTGCTATTTTCCCCAACTCCAGTCCACCCTTACCTGCCTTGCAAAAGAGGTATGTGACACAAACATGAAATGAAGTGTTTTGGTTCAGTCAATCACATTGTCTGTTTCAGCATCAAGCTGAAAAAGCAACCTATTAATTCCACAGGATTTGGTAACCTGCCAAACCCGCGTTATGCAATGTAAGCCACTGTTCTGCATTGTAATCGCTTAGGAGAGTCCTGGGGGAAGATGTAACCTCAATTGAGAAATGACACTACTCTTTTTCATGTTTGGAGAAGTCACATCTTCCTCAAGTTGAGGGTGTTGAAATGCTTCTGGTAGTGGATCAGTGTCAGCAACTGATGCGGGGCTGTATGAGGAACTCTTTGGAGAACAGCATCACAAGACACTTGTTAAGCAGTGATTTCTGGCCGCTGACAGATGCCCCTGTATTCTGACCTTCAGCTCACAAATAACTGTCTCTTGGCTTTAATCACCTGGGTCAGATTTGGGATGGCACTGAGATGGGACTAAAGGCCAGTGCTCATTTCTCTATAGCACAGTTGACAGCACAACATTGGACTCTGTCCATGCAGGATTTGTAGGAAACACACTGTTATTTACTCTTAGTGTAGGGTGCCTGGTGGGGTCAGTGGGGGGGCAAAGCCAGCTCTCTTTCCTACCCTGACCTCCTCACTCTGTCCATCAAGAAAAATATGATGCTTGTAGGGGGGATGAACTGAGCCTGCTACCCATCTGTAATGCCCTCTCTGTCTGGTACCAGTATATGTGGCAGGGAGTCACTCAGTCCTGCTGACATACTCTGTTCTCATTTGGCTCAGCATCCTCCTAGTAGCTCCTTTCCTCCTTCCAACCCAGCTCTCTCTCTTCAGGAACTCCTTAATTGAATCCTTTTAGAACCTTTTCCAAACCTCGTCCAGCTCGCTTTGGGCTCAACAGTATCCTGAATATTTTATCGGTTCAATATCAAAATACCACTGAGCCTATTCTTTCCCAGAGCAGAACAGACCTAGGTTTGGCAGTTCCCTACTTCATCCCAAGCACATGAGAAATGTCCCCTTTGGGTTCTTCTCTGCCTGTCTTTCCTTGTACAGAAGATGTTTTATCACTAGTATGTCACTGTGGAAGAGGACATGCACTGCAAACCAAAGTCTGCTTCTCTGATCATAGAAAATCAGACTCTGATCATGCGAAGTTCTTGAGTGTCAAGGAGCTTGTGCTTTATGTGAAAAACCAAGCTGTCTCCATCTGAAGCAAGACTTGAGCTAAACTGCTTCAATCAATTAACGAGCATCGGTTTAAGCACATTTGGATCATCACTGGGGTCTATTTGGTTGTGTGGCATCCTCCCAGAAGTCGTTGCCTCCAATTTCAACACTGATGTTTTACATACAGATCATGCTCTGTATAGTTTGTGCTCTTACTTGTTCCTCAAATACTGACACAAAACAGTATTTTGGTTGGAAGCACTACAAGGGCTGATGGCCTTGGAGGAAAGGGGTAGATTGAGTGTGAAGCCTGAAAAGGGACAGAGAGGCTGAGATCAGGAGGTGTGTATACCCCTTGGGGACAGGGTGTAGGAGCTGTAGGAAAGGGTAGGGTTGAAGTCAACCCAGTCAATATTGTTCTCGACTCTTGAATAATGAGTGGGCCCAGGTGAAACTTCATGCCGGGGCAAACCTGGAGAGGAATATTCTCTTGGGAGAAGCAGAAAATTTTCTCTTGGACAGCATTTGGATGGGATGTAAAACAGGCAGAGAATAGAAATGGCTGGCCTACATGCCTCTCTCCTGACTTTTCCGAACCTCTTGCCTTATGGGTGTTGGGAAGAGATTTCACCCTGGGAAAAAATAGTCTTGCCCAGCTCTGTCTTTGCTGAGAGAGTGCATAGCACTGCTCTAGGTGCTCCTTTAAGGGTAAGAAGCTGAGATAGCAGGAGCTGATGTGCTCCTTTATTCATTCCTGAAGCTCAGCAATTACTGGTTCTGCTGCCTCTAGGACGTACGCAGCATCCCCCTTAAATAAATATTTAGGTCTTAACAATCCAATGGCAAATGTGAGTGGATTTGGCTCAGAAAGGTGGTCTGCCTCTTGGTTCTTCCACAGCCCTCTTCAAAGAGCAGAACTGGAGACTTTCACAGGTTGCTTTGCAGCCTTTTGTTCTCAGCAGGGGCTGGCTGGAGCAGAGGATCCCCCTTCTCCCCAGGCAGATAACCCTTCTCTCCTCACATCTTACCCAACTGCTTGTTGTCTGCCAAGTGGTGAGAGGAAGGATGACTCTGTTTTGGTGCAGTGGTCATGCTTTGAGGAGAAAAATTGTTCAAATAGTCCTCCAGAGCTGAATACCTCCCATCTGGCTAGGGCTTCTGGCACTTGTCTGGTGTCTGAGTGAATAAATGACTGTGAGATACCAGCCCTGATATTTATCTCAAAATAAGGGTTTCTTCATTTCAATGGAGAAAACTCACAAATTTTCAGAGAGGAGGGAGATATGTCATGTTTAAAGGGTATCCAGTTACTGAGAGAGGGCGGAGGAAGTAAAGACAAGTTTGAGGAGTGCGACTGCAAAAATCATATAAGGCTGTGCTGTAGGAAACGAGAATGGACTGTTCTGTGTTATATTCACCATAACTTCTTCACCAGCTTAAATAGTTTTTAATATTTTAATATGGCTCATAAATACCTTAATTAATAGAGGAATTGAAAGAGAATGTGAAGGTGTATTTCACGTGAAGAAGCTAAAATTACTATTAAGCCTGGATAGACAGTGTTACGAATTTCTGTGAAACAGAAACATCTTTCCTGGTGGGCTACTGTATGTCTCTGTAGTGCTTGTCACTCTGGGTTGCTAAGGAACTTTGGTTATCTACGTTTCTGCCTTTAACATTTACTTTTATCCTCACACTTCATATGGAGTGTTTTCCTCTCTGTATTGATGCTGACCTTTTCCTCCCCCTCATTAGCAGAAGCCACAACTGTGCTACATTTATCAACTGTAAGTCTGTTGCTTCAATGCTTGGGAACTAAAATACAGAAAACCTTTAGTCCTGCTGACACTTAATGATATGGTCATTATGCACAGTAAAAGCGGAGAAAAGCTGTTTCAAAGGGAAGGGAACTCTGCTTTTGTTATTAGCAGTTGTAGTGCAGGTACTTAAAAGAAATAATGTTCTGAGGACAGATAAAATAATGTAATCAAAATGACTGAAATCACAGAAATCAGTCTCCAAAAGAGATGTCAAAAGGCCTGCTGCCCTGCTTTGAGATGTCATTAGCTTTGCCTGTATTATCCCTGACAGATGTCCATCATTTTTACAGCAATAGTAATAGTTTTTAAGAACAGATTCAACTAAGTGCCTTCCTTTCCCAGGTGGACATGGAGTATAATTTATTGATTGCTGTCTCTCTTGATAAAATTCCTTTTAATGTTCGGAGACTGTTGTTCTGTTCCCATCTTGCTTTTCCTCTGGACATTAAACAAATCCATCTCTTTCATCTTTTCTTTACGAATCGTCTTTCTGAACCTTTGATCATTTCTGTTGCTCTGCCCCAGACTCTTCTGTTTCTCCCCACGTTTCACAAAATGCGCTTTCCCCAGGACTGGGCGCGTTACTGTCTGTGCCCATCCAGTGCTGAGTAGAGGAATAATCACCTCCCTTATCTTGAAAGTGATCTTTTTCGTCTCATGTACCTAAAATGAATCTACCTTTTCTTCTTAACAGTACCATTTCTGTTGATGCCTTTTCAGTTTAACGTGGTATGGCCCCCGTACCCATTCACTGTTAACACTGCAGCCCAGAGGAGCCCTCCCCCATTTGAGCACAGTTCATTCCCTTTTCTTCCCTCTGTGGTGTGGTAGTCTGCACTTCTCAAAATCAGTTCCAGTTTCTTGACTTGAGATTGAGCTTGATAAATAGGAGAAGCACTCTGAATTTTAATCCTGCCCGTAAGCAGGACTAAGCTTTGCTCTCTGCTCTTTCGAAGCTTCTTTGCTAGTCCATCACTCAAGTCAGCAGCATAGAATAATTTTAATAGATCTGTACTTGGCCTTTCTTCTGTCACAGTTAAGGTAACTAATGCGTAATTTTACAGGACCTTTTATTTTGCATTTATAACTTGATGGGAAGAGCAAGCATCATAACCACCGCTGTGGGATCTTTCCCACCCTCCGGAGTTCTTCAAGACTTTTCACAGACAGTGTTAGCTGTCTTCATAGTAACTCCGGGGTGAATGCCATCCAGCATCTCATGTAATCAGAGGAGGGAACGCAGGCCAGATGGAGAAAGGAGATGTTAAACAATGCTTAGGCATCTGGCCACTATTCTGCTTTCTTGTGAAGACTGAAGCAAAGAGGATATGATAAATTCAGCCTTTTCTGGGTATAATCCCTCTCTCTCTTAAACTTACAATGCTACTGAATTATATTTCAGCTCTCTTTTTCTCCTTGATACTGTCAGCTCCTCTTGTGACTTGTTCTTCATGATTTGTCCCCATATACTTGTGTGAATATTTTAGAGATGTCATTAATATGGCCTGTATTTTATATTTTCTGCGTAATTCTGCTTAACTTTTAAAATCTCATTTAAAGAGTTCTTTATGCAGCTAGATGGAGTGCGTGGTTATACTTCCCTCTTTATTGGTTAAGCTGTTGTATCGGCATTCCTGAGGGTCAGTAAATAAGAGCAGAACAATCAACCTCCCTCCTTGGTTGCTGTGAAGTTGGCCAGTTCGGCATTTACTTTCACTTAAGTGGCTTTTCCAATCCAGTTCGCCCCAGACCTTTCCTACTAATCACAGTCAAATCCAGAACAGTTGCCATTCAGGGAACTTAAAGACACTTTGCGGCAGACAGCTTCTGATTTTTGGGAAGGACTTGGCGGTCTGCAAACTGTCAAACATCCTTCTCTCTCTGCTTCCTTCTTCCACTCGCTAGCCATGGCAGTAGCCCATTACAGAAAATCTCACCATAGGAAGAGATGCCAAAATCTCTCCTACTTCAGTAAAAAGCAGTGATGTTGCACTTCCTAAATTTTGTTTTCTGAATGAGAATAAAAAACAAACAAACAAACAAAAAACCCCAGAAAGTGGTAAAAACTGGAAGAGGGAATATTTGGGACTAAAGCTGGCTGAAGAAAAGAACTTATTCTCATTCCATGGGAAAAAAAATGGGTAATTCATGCAAGGTGCTTCTTCCTTGAGCAGTTGCAGACAGCTGCACTTTGGAATGGACAGATACAGCAGCACAAGAAAATACCAGGTTCACTGAGCTGGAAGGTGTATGTCTTCTGTCTCTCATCGATCACACAGGGATGCTTGAAAGCCCTCAGAAGAGACTCCAGTCTTCTGTGCTTCACCAGCTTGGAGCTGGACACAGTGCCTGGAGTTCCTGTGGCAGAGCTGAGAGCTTAACCTGTTGCTGATCTTATGACTTTCCTGGTCCCAACTCTGCCTTAAGAAGCCTGGGAGCTTTAGCATAGGTTTTTTTTCTTGTCCTGAATCATTCATAAACCTAATGTTCCCATGCCAGGATGCAGACACCTTAAATCCCTGCTGATGAGTCCATCCCAGCTCTGAAGCACCAGAACCTGCAGGATCCATAGCCTTTGAGGAGCACTGAAGCACCAGCTGTATGAGCAGAGGTTAAAATCACCTTTTAAGGCTGCTGCTTTGCCATGAAAAATAGATCAAGCCACTCAAGCTGTCAAAATGTATTTTGGAAATAGGCTATTGGTGCTAACCTGCCTCCTCTTGGAATTAGCTCTACTCACTGTAGAGTATTTTCAGAAAACATATTCCTATGGCTGGTAATGTTTAATACTGCTTAAAGGGCTCCTGGGAAACCTCTTTCCTCAGGAACAGTAAGGAGAACCTGAAAGGATATATCAAAGCGGGACAGCAGCATCTATTTCAAGGAATGTGGCTGGAACGCAGCTCAGATGCATAAGATTTTAATCCTTTTAAACTGCTATGTCTTTCTTGTGCAGAAATCATGATTCATTGTGTGTCTTCAAGCTCAAACCATGTTTTCTGATTTGAATGGGGAAAAGATGGATTTATGGGTTGAAATCCAAATCCCACTGAAATCTGTGGGAATTTTCATTGACTTCAACAGGGGCAGGGTTTGGCATGCAGCTGAAGATAGAAATCCTCCTAAACATTTGCAAGTAATGTGCTCTGAATATGCTTGCATCCATCTGAGATGCACAGCAGCAGCAAGACGCCCACTGAGAATTTCTGGAGCATGAGGCAACCTCCAAAGTGGAGGGAAAGAGCCATGGTTCTGCTGCAGTCTCTGTCTGATCTTGGGCACAGCATGGGTTTTTCTACAATGCTGGGCTTTAGGGAGAGGAGCCTCTCCTTGGCATGATTTCTTGATCCAGGTCAGTGTAAGGGAGACTTGGCTCTGTTACTTCGGTGTTGATCCTCACGCTCTCTTCTCCCAGCTGTTCGGTTCCTGCCACAGGGTCGGTCAGGGTTGCGCTGTGCATCTCTGCTACCTCTGGCACCTGCGTCGTCGCTGTACCTTTGCCCTTTACTAACTCTGGGTTACAGCTATCTGCTTGGCCCCCTCGTCAGGAAGACCCTGTCTGTAACTGGCTACCAGCCATAGGTTGCCTGAATTTTTTGAAAAGGGCATTTTCAAGATCTCTTTCATTGAAGTTGTTTTCATGGTAGGTCAGAACATTTCCTTCAATGACACGTGAGCTCTTTTCTAAACAAGACAAGTAGTTCTTACAGATTTTAACCGCACAGCATGCTTTATCCTCCCCTCTATCCCCCCATCTCCTTGTATTTTACACTTAAAACAAGCTTCTCCAAATGTATCTACAATAAATAAATAAACATCCAGACTTGGTTTCTTGCCTCAGAAAGTGGAAGTTTCTGGGAAGCTGGATAAACCAATGAGAAACTGAAGTCACAGCAGGATGGAAACAGATTTAGTTTAAACTCCAGGAGTTGCTGTATCTGATGGAAGCTGAATGCTAAGTGAATCATCGTGACGCAGTAAATAGGATAATGGTCTCCCCCTCTGGGATTTCTATTCCTGCCTGAGCAAATAGAAGCCTTGCTAAGCCTGCAGACAAGTGAAACCCAGCCTGCTCGAGCCTGCCCCACAGGAGGGCTGTACCCAAACTTTTTCACCTGCTGCCATGTACAGTAAGTCTAACCTGATCTAATTCCACCCCGGGTTGATCTGGATGGGTCAAACGTAAACTGCACACCTACCCTACATAGAGCATTCTTTGTCCCGTATGTAGGAGGAGTCTGAAATCCCTGCTCCTGTAGTAGCAGGAACACCGGTGTTGCGTGCATGGTGGTAGGGATCCTGACATCCTGAGGTTCACTTAGCAAAAACAAGTCTAGTTACTCCTGATGAAAACTGCAGAAAACAGCAACCCGCTTCTGTACAACTTTGAGTTGTATTCTTTTAAAGTGTGTAGAATCACAGATTCAGAAGAGAGGGAGAGAGAGGAGTCGGTGAGGCAGGGGGAATAGCTTAAGAGACTGAGAGACAGAGAGCGCTCATGCAATGGGGAGAAACCAAAAATCCATCTCAGACAGCCTCAGCTGCAGAAAAATCTCACAACATGCAGAGCGCTGCAGACAAAAGAGCAGGGGTTTGTTCACCTGGAGTGGTGGTGGCAATTCTGCACGGACTGATAGTGCTGCTCCAGCTCTCTTGAGTCACCTCAGAAGGCTGAGACTACTCCAGAAACAACAGGAGTTGTGTAGTGCTGTGTCTCATGGGCACTCCTGCCCTGTTTGTTGTAGGAAGATGCACCTCCATTTGCCCTACGAAAAGAGGGCTATCAGTCCTTTACATCTAAGAAGTGTCCCCTACCCCTTGCTTTCCCTGGGGTGTCAGATGTGTAGATAACACAGCATCTGTGAGGATGAGAAGCCTACCACAAAGTGGGCTTGAAACCCACCTCAAGTGGGTTTTTTGTTTCATTTTCTGATTTTTGGCGGTCTTGCTTTGCTGGTCTCTGTCCTCTGGATGTCACTGTTGTGCTCATTTAGATTCCTCTTCTTCACAGACCTGGCTCATCTTGCCCTAAGTATGTGATTAAAAAAGCTTGTAAGAAGTTAGTTTCCTTTCTTCATTGGCCTCGCAGGGCCTCTTGGCTGGAAAACGGGAAAAAGTATCTGTCCAGACCATATTGTGCAAATCATTTTAAAGGGCGATTGCCCTCCAAGGATCGGCGAAAACATTCCGAAGGCAAGCACAGCACCATCTGCTCCAGTCAACATCCTTGGGTTGCTGTTGTCTTGGGAATGCTTCCCCAAGGCTTCCTGCTCGGGGTCCTCTGCACAGCTCCTCACCCCTCCCTGGCAAAGAGGTGACATTATGAGGTAGAACAGCAGTTGCAACGTCTCTGTGTGGGTTTAATTTTATTTTTTTTTGTCCCCTCCTCAGAAATGTCTGAGTTGCACAGGGGCAGGGTCATGTGCAGTCCAAGTTTTCGGCACTGCAGCTGCAGGCAGTAGAAATCCCACCTTGGTGCAAGTCTCTCAAGTGGATAGGAAAAGTGATCAAAATCCTGCTCCGCCGAGAGAGTTAAGCTCACCACAGCAGAGCCCTTCACTTTTTGCTTTTGTGCTGAAGAAACCCAGCCACAAGGACGGGTATGATATGGCAGATGAGGAGCCTAATTAAAGATCAGACAAAGTGGAAGACAGTGCTAGTTGACACTCCTACAGGGGCAGTGGTGAAAAACAAAGGGAGTTTTACTGTCTAAAAAACTGTGAGCAGTAGGGGAGCAAAAGATACATTTCAAACCTATGATTCAAAGGCAAGGCTTGTCAGGGAAGGTGCTTCATTCCATTCCTTTTCTCTTTCTCTCTTCATCGTGCACTTGAACAACTGAAATATTTTCCCTCACCAGACTTTCTCCACTGAAGGAGGAGGCTGTGTTTGGAGGAGCCTTTGGCTTGATTACTTCTTTTCTACTTGTGATTTGCTATGTTATCCACAGCCTCTAGTAGTTTCTTTAACATTTTTCTTACTGATCTGAACTGTAAGACCTCCTCTTTCACTCTTTCCCTGTGGACCATTATGGGATTTATGCTCCCAGGAAGAGGCATCCAGCCCTACTTCTGGTCTTCATATATACCAATGGGCAAGCCATTTTGGGGCGGAGTGGGGAAGCAGGATAGTGAAAAGTTTGGGTAAAAGAGAAGATTCTCTCAGGATGTGTGTGTTCTCACCACTACTTTTTGTCATTGCTCTTAAGTGTGAGAAGTGCAGTGAGGTGAAAGGAACCCACAGTCAAGCACTCTTAAAGTTCACTTTGTAGGAAAGCTGGCTCTTCGCCTAGGCAGCTGCTTTGGGTGGCAGCCTGCAAAGGACGTCAGCCTGCATCTTGGAGCCTGAGGGGAGAGATGCCAAAGAGCTGTCCCAAGCTCCGTAGGCTCCTGTCAAGCCAGATGTGTGTGGTCTGGTTGGCTCCACAGGGGCTGTAAGAGACAGTTGTCATGATGCCGTAAATAAGAGGAACCAGTAACTGTTTTTTTTCCAGGGAACCCCTTTGGCCTTGTCCTGGCTCTGGGTTTTTTTTTCACTGTATGATTAAGCTATAGTTTGGGTTCTGGTGGTGGGAGAAGCCTGGGAGACAGGTGGGGGCAGCTGGATAAAGATTGCCTTGCAGGGAGAAGACATGACGAGGCTCAGCTAACCCCAGACCCAGAAGTCCCACTAGAGCTGCTGCCTGCCCATGGGCACAGTCTCAGCAGCAGCACCAGCGTGAACGTAAGGTGGTGTTCCTCCTGGTGTAGTCTTTCCAGCTGACTCTCAAAATACGCTACTGGAATTCAAGGTAGCATACTAACATGGAAAAAAACGTAGCTGGGAAAGTATGACAAATAATAAACCAAGGCTACATAAGGACCATTATAATTTAGAGTAGACACCTATCAATAAATCCATTGTGTTCTTACATTGTCCCATGTGCAGAGACTATTACCATTGTAAGTAGTCTGTGTGAGGTGGTGTGGTTGTTCTCTCTTCATTATTAACGTACCTGCAATTATCTTGGATTTACAGTATTTCTGCTGCTTGTATGAAGTAACATTTCCATTTCTCTCCAGTGTATCATTGTGTTGCCTTTTGCTTTACTGGGCTTTAGACTTCGGTATTCCTCAGAGCTTATATCTCCAGTTTCTTCTGCTCTGCCTCATTGTCCTTGACCTGTTGCCTCATTTTTCTAAATATATTTTAAATGTTTTCATTTTATACTCTCCAAATCTTTGCTGTTCTGCCCAAAGGAAGTATCGACCAATTAGCTCTTCCCACCAGCTAACTACCCAATCAATAAATGTATGAGATCGTCTTTGAGCCATGTTTGTTCCAGTGAGGTCCTTTATATTGAGACCAACCCATCTTTTAATTTTGTTTTTATTGGCATCTTCCTGTTCTCCCAGTTTTGCTGTCTTGCTTGTCTCAATGTCAGTGTGAGGTGTACTTACTCTTTTGTCTATTCAGGGGAATATACAAACAGATTATTTAAAGGCTCAAAATAAGACAGACAACAGAACAAGAAGATATTGCAAATGAAGGCCATAGAGGTAATTCTCACCATTTGCAAATACGTCTTCACTGTATGCAGGGGGTGGCGTGTTCCAGTTTCACTGACCACCGATACACACAGAAATAACGATGGATTACATATAATTGTTCTCTGATGATTTTTTTGCTTTGTATCCAAATGGGTTCTCGTTAAAAGTTTTCTGAGCCCTGGAATTTGGCTTTTCTTTGTCCAACTTCTAACATAGGTAGTTTCTAAATGGATTAGAAATCCTTTAAAGGTCAGGGAAACTCTTTTTTTCAAATGGCTAGCTGGTGCTGATACAATTATTAATTAAGCCGTATCATATTCTGGTCATTAGCCGCAATGATCAATGATTTCCTCAGAGACAGTTGTTCCATTAAAAATACATCAGTAATAAATGACCTTCTCTGAAGTTCCTGCTGTAAGATGTACCAAGCAGCTCTGAGAAGGACCATTTTAATAACAAACGTGAGGTGTTACAGTTCAATGCTCCAGATCAGGACTTTATCCTCAGGTGAATATGAGGGCTGGTGAAGGGCTGATGCCACCAAGTTTGAGAGGGTACCTTGAGCCCTGTGCTCTGCCGCAGGATCCATTCACAAGCAAATCCTCCCATGATGAGGACCGATTGCCTTTCTCCATCCCTGTGAATGTCCTCCCTGGACTCGGAGTATAATCCAAGCAGGAAATGCAGATCCTACAGTCAGGTGGCCATTGTGCAAGCCGGGTGAGGAAAACAGTCCTTCCTATCCCCCAAAAAGGCTGTACACCTCATCTGCCTTTCCAAAAAGAATACTGTGATGCTGGGGTTTTGACTAGAATGAAATGCCACTGTCTGCAGCATCATTCAACACTTTCCTTCCCTCCTCTCTGAGTAATAACTTATTCTTGACAGATTCTGCTCACCGAGGAAAAAATGGAAGCTATGTGGCTGGATGATACATAGGTTTTAAAAGTGTTGACAACTTTGCCATTCTTCAGTTTCGCTCTGATAAGTGGCCTATTGTACAAATATTTCCAAACTCTTATTACCTTAAAAAAAAAAGAAAAGGTCTGGGAGATATATTCCCCCCCGGAATTTTTTTCAAATATTTGGTGGCTGCATAAAAGGCCCCAACAGCGAGACGAGTGCAAAAGTTGGGATAAATGAACGTCCATTGCAGATATTTTTGAAATAACTCTATCCTCTACTGAACAGTATAAGATTATCTTCATCCTCTCGCTCCTAGGACTTCAATACAATGGAAAATAGTCTTCTTTAAGGTATTTCTTGCATGAGACAAATTCCAAACAAAAATTATAAATATTTTGATTTGTTGGTACATATACGGAGAAGAGGACAGGGAAGAGGATAATTGTACTTTGAGATATTTAATGGGTTTTTTAAATCTTAATTTAGCGGCAGGATGTGTGGTTCTCTATGATTAATAAGCTCTTAGAATTAAAAATTAGTGAACAGCATGCAGAAAAACCAGAAAGTTCACAGTCAAGGATGGTGCTTTGCTAAGCTCAGCTTCATGCATATAGCAAAGCAGGGAGAGATGCTTCACGGTTGTCCTATGATTGAAGTGCTTTCTTCAGCAGGAAAATGCTTACATGACGAGGTTACTGGCTTAAGAGTGCAGGGGAGATCTTGTACACAACTTTCACAATATTGCAATCATTACATTTCGTTGCTTTCCCTTGGTGCACTAAATACTTTATACCATAAAGAAAATACCTAGAGAAAACACCATGATCCTGTATTTTTTTCCAGCAATCCATAGTGAGACCGTGCCATACACTTCAGAAAAGCGACTTTTCTAGAGGCATGACTGGCAGAAAAAGTACTGTCCTGATCCATTTGTGTCTGTAGCCATTTAATTCCTGTTCTAGTTACTTGGAAAAGTGAAGCATGTTCTGTAAGACTCCCAATCTAATTTTCTAACTAATAGTTGATTGGTCCCAACTGGGTGAATATGGAAAAGAAATGGAGATTTTTTTGGCTGAACACTCACCTTTGTTGCATTACAATGCCCATGATGTGTGGGAAAAGAGAGGAATGTGCATTAAAATCCTACGTAATGTTATTTACTGGGAAAAAAAAAAGGAAGATTTTAAACTAAAATAATGATATTTAGGGAGCAAGGGACAAGAGCTCTTAGATAGTAAGCTTCTTACCTGTATATTCATCCACTAAAATGCAATCAGCAATAAAAAGCTGTTTCTTAAAAAGGCACTCCAGTACAGTTGTTGCAACATAAAATTTTGTTCGTTTATTCCAACAGTTATTGAAGAAGCAATTGGTTGCGGTTAAACCTGAATAAAGCAAAACTCACAGATGAGAGTTTACTTATTTATTGCTAACTCTTTCATAATTAATGGAGTTTCATTTAGTTGAAGCAATGACTCAGTCACCCAGGAGAGTGAGAGCCATCATTCCTGCTGTGTTCTCAGCCTCTGGAAAGCACAAAGCGGAGAGGAGAAAAGTCGTGCTGGCTAATGCTGAGGCCAGTTCCGCACTGTAGATGAGAAGGCTTAAATATATGAATATTTGTGAGCAGAGCAGCCTCTGTGAGGAAGAAGGGAAATCTATTTAAAATCTCAAATGGAAAAAGCCAGCAGCAATCAATCAGAATAGGTAATCAGAAGCAGAGACTTTGTGACCATGTCCAAATGAGGAAAAAGGAGGTGTAATTCCCTCACCCAATTAAACCTCAGGACATACTTCTTCAGAAACAGGTGCCACTGCACTAGGTTTTGTAAAGCATCCCACCTTTCTCTTGAAATGAGATAATTATTCATTTATCGTGGGGAGAGGAGAAGGATATTACATGTAATGCACTGCTTGGCAATTAATGTGGAGCAGCTGATACTTTTGTAAAGGCTAATCTGGACATTCATCCTAAATGTTCCAAGCTGCAAATATTAAATCAAGGAATAATTTAGTCTGAAAGGGACATCTGGAAGCCATCTTGTCCAACCGCCTGCTCAAAGCAGGTCTTTGTCACTAGAACGGGTTGCTCAGGGTCTTTTCCGGTCAAATTCTGATTATCTCCAAGGATGGAGATCCCACCGTCCCTAGAACAATTCAGTTTAGTGAACATAAAGCTCAGGAGGGTGAGGGCGAAAAACAAACAAGCAAACAAAAGGGAGTAAGATAATTGTATGCACTAAGATAAGGACAGAACTGAATTATGATTGACATGCTAGAGAGAGAGGGGATAGAAAGCTCTCTCTCTATCCCATAACAGCACAGTAGTCAGAATATATCTTGGACCAGTAAGAGGCATGTAAGGTGCATGGAAATGGTTGTCAAACACTTAGAAGATAGCTGCAAAGAAGAGAGGAACAGACTTTTCTATGGGTTCACTACAGATGCAGCTGATGAGCATAAGAGGAATACGTTGATCATCAGGGAAAATCTTTCTAATAGTAAAGCCAGTGAAACTGGAGTTCTGTCTCAGTGTGGGTTCTCCATCACTGGGAATTTCAAATAAAATGCCAATCTGTCAGGAATGTCTTATGCACAGCTAATCTGACCTTGCAGTGAGGTGATAGACAAAGTGATTTCTCCTTTCAGCTCCGTTTTCCCTGAGTCTGTGATGGAAGAACAAGAACATTGAATCTCTTATAAGGTGGTCTTGAGAGCCGTGACTCGGGATTAGGAAGCAACATGCCAGTCCAGCACTGTAGATGTCAGTGCATAAGCTGAATATCTATAAACCAAGCCCTATAGGCCTGATGTAAATTTGTCAAATTGACTATTTTAAGAGGAGAGAAAGCTCCATTTACATATTTAGTAATGGTTGATGTACCAAAAAAAGAACATGTTTTGAAATGAAGTTCCCTTAAAGAAGGGTCTACTCGGTGATAAACCATAATTTTTGAGGGTTAGAAAGGTCTGGCCATTACCCTATCCTTGCTTTGAAAAACTTTGTGTCTTTGATCTTACTTACAAAGCTAATATTCTTCAGCGAATGATGAAACATCCTGGCTCTGCGTAGTAGCGACTGAGTGAAAAGGACTGGTAAAGCAATATGAAACATTGTTATTCAAATCGCTGCACCAAATCCTGCCTTTCCAGTGAGTTAAAGTCATTTTTTTTTTTCGTCTCTGTGAATAAAGGCAATGATGTTATTTGCACTCCTAGTGAACGAGCACACTGAACAAGAGCCCTGGCAGTAATTAGTGCCTTTGGCAGTCCTGGGAGAGACCAAGGACTGAATGGGCATGTAGACTGAATTATGTGCTGCGGTTTCTATATGGATGCATCTGATGCAGCTGCAGTCTTTTGTCACCAGAGGATCCAATGTACAGTATTCTGCAGAAACGGGATTAAGTGAGTTCATAATTGCGCTGTGGGTTCCCTTGAGATCTACCCAAATGCTCAGGTCCTTAACAGCTCTTTTTCTTAAACTAACACTGTGATTAA
This sequence comes from Vanellus vanellus, assembly GCF_965231255.1. Classification (NCBI taxonomy): domain Eukaryota; kingdom Metazoa; phylum Chordata; class Aves; order Charadriiformes; family Charadriidae; genus Vanellus; species Vanellus vanellus. The sequence goes on along the minus strand of NC_138907.1, from coordinate 45,920,299 downwards.
AACAAATACACTGCAATGGTAATATTATGCAAATGTCAACAATGACTCTGGAGAAGAGAAGTGCAAATTGTAGTCCAAAGTCTTAATCCTGTAATTAATGAAGCAGGTTCTTGAAAACCGTGACATCCACCGCAGGTACAAAAGTTCCCTTGAGTACATTCACTGGCTGAATAAAGATTCACTTTCACATATATCAAAGTGCTTTTTAATATGTGTGAAAACCAAATTTGCACCCTGCACTCAGGGAAAAGATGGCATTTTTAGTAGACAGAAATCCATACCAAAACCTGCATATTGTTCAGCAATGTTTCTGTCCTGTATCTTCACTTATGAATCAACTGTCATCCATATGTCCAAATATTCACATAACCGCACAGCTCAGGGTTTTTTACATTACCTTAATTCTAGGAAATAGTATGTGACTTTCAGAGATCACCATTTTGAGCTGCAGTTACAAAAAAATGAACAAGACCAAGCATTTGGTTTTTAGTTAGAAAGCAATTAGAAAGTTAGAAAGTCGTGCATTCTGTTTCACTGGAGTTCAAATGTGCATAAGTGATATTTGTAAAGATTAGAAAGGTGTTGGTGGATATATGAATGAATGAAATATTCTAGTCTTGAAATAAAACTTATGTATTGGGTGGTAGCATTGTCTTCATGATTTTTTTGTGTTGGTTAGTTTTGCACTACGCCCCATGTTGTGGTAAAGCATAGAACAAGAAGAAGGTATTGTCAAGGTAGATCAGAACTGTATGAACTGTTTTTGCTTGATAGCGTGTTTTTGTTTTTTTCAACTGAAGTGCTTACAATGATGAGGTACTAGAATATCACTAAATCTTAGGAAATTCATTGCAACTAGCTGGGCTGGATATTGCAGGATCCCACTTCCGTCTCTTCCATACTTTTGGTCTCAGGAATATAATCTCCGGAAAGTGCTATAAAGTACATACTTTATTTCTATGTTTATTTTTTATGTTTATTATTTTTATGTTTGAAAAATAAGAGGCAGGGAACTGCTAGTTTTAACAACATTTATAATACATATAATTAGTAACAAGAGGGTGTTTTATTACGGAAGTGGACTTTGGGATGGCACCCTGCAAGAGAGAATCCACTAAACATGTTTCTGTTGGTTTTCCTGGTCTTTGCCACTTCTCTTTACCACTCAGGATAAAAACTTTTGGTTTAGTAGAGGATTCTTTATCTCGTTAGGTTTGACAACTTTCACTCATTTCTGCAAAGAGGAGATTGGGATAGATGAGAGAAGGGTAAGTGCATTTCTTTTGGGAGAAATGTTGGATAAAAACATTCTTTATAATAAAACGCACATTGGAACTAAAATCACAGCCTCACATTGTTGCCACATCATCAAATAAAGCATAAAGGGGATTTGAGTTCCTGCTGAGTCTCCCATCTCAAAGTGAAAAGATGGATGGAAGTTTTCCCACTCTTCTGGTTTTGCTTCATCTTGGCTCCTGGAAATGCTTTACTGTTGTTGTTGTGCTGTGGCGTGGTGGCAGCTCAGTCGGAGTTTGCACCACACTCTATAAGCAGAAAGACAGAAAAAGTGATTCCTCTCCCAAAAAGCAGAAACAAAAGGCGAACAAAAGAGAGCAGAGGGATGCAGTCAGATGAAGGGCTAAAATGAAAGAGTGAGACAATATTGGCTGCTGTCACAGGCAGCAATTCCCAGCAGACCTGCATCTTAATTGCTGCTAAATTTCTTAGGTTTTGCTGTTAAACTAGAAAAATAGCAAAGGAAGGATTTAAAGGTGGCAATTATCTGGCTTTGCCTGTGTTTTGAATTTGTTCCCTCCAAGCATAGCGGGGCACACAAGGGGCTTTACAGTGTGACTTCAAAATGTTACAAGGGGATGAAGATGCTATGGGTTGACCTGGAGCAGAAATCAGTATTTTTTTGACACTGTTTATCAATAATTCTGCACGTAACTGAGCTAGAAACGATGCTCCCTTTTAGCTTTCTTTTGCAGTCTCCCGGTTCATGCTATCCAGTACCTCTGCTCCTGTGCCTGGGAAGAGTTTAGGATCCAGCTATAGGACGCTTCGTCATCTCTAAGCATGTTAGCCCAGCTGTTTTTTAAAAGTAAATCGTAGAATCGTAGAATACCAGGTTGGAAGGGACCTCAAGGGAAAAATCATGGTGTTATGTATGTTTGGAGACTACCATAGTTTTCTTCTGAGAGTTAGAGAAGCTTGTTTTAAGTGATTGACCTCAAAGTCTTTCTCTGTAAATTCATGTGGATCTGCAAATTCTTTTCTACTGGCATTTCTAGAGAATGTGGAAGGTTTCTACCATGCGGTTCTTCAACCATTTCTGCAACTTTACTGCTAACTTTACTGCTAACAGTTTCCTAAGGGGATTTGATTGGTTTGTTTATTTTGAATGAATCCTATTTTTCCAGCATCCCTTATACCTCCAGCAACCTTCAGAATTTCTTATCTACCTTTGCAGTTTTCCCTCTGCTGGTGACAGTAATCTTATTATAATCTATTCCAGCCTGTAGAGAATTCTAATGAAATCTCTTCAATGTGCCTCAGCACGCTTGTTAAAAAGGCAGGGTGACTCACACGCTGAAGTTTTGAAGCGGTGTTTGAGGAAGGAGAGAACTGGATAATTCAGAGAATTGGCAAGGTTATAATGACAACTGCATCAGTTTTGAATCGAACTGCTGTGGGTTGCTCACTATTTTGCTGTGGAATGTGAGATATGATCCCCGCCTTTGCCGAGTATCCTTCATCCAAGAAATTCAGAACGTTGCGCAGGTGTTCAGCCACAGGAAACAGAAGGAAACGCGCAGAGCTAAGAGGAAAACATACTGAGAAGTCCTGTCTAATAGACAGAAATCAAGGACTGTGGTGCAGTATTGTTCAAAACTACCGTGTCAAGCCTGCAACAAATTTGCTTGCATTTCTTGATCTTATACTGCTGGCTAATTAGGCTTAATGTGTTCAATGCACTCTGAATTAGGTATTGAATGCTCTGAAGAATATGTTTCAGCACTTGAAACCGATGGAAATAATCCTGTTAAAGTGATTTGGCCAAGTCCCTGGGTGGCATGCATAATGCTGGCAAAAAGTCCAGTATGCTGAATTACATTTCCTGCATACACCGGCATGGCAATATTTTTTTGTAAACCTAAGGCATCACCTAGAAAAAGATCTTACTTGCTTGCTTCATACTATTACTATTTATTCCTAATTGAAATCCCATCTCCTGAACTATATTAATAAATTGAATCAAGCTTAGCGACATTCCTAAGGGAAAAAACATTTAGATAATATTCACCAGACACTTATTTATTTAGCTAAGTGTCTCCATCTTTTTGGCTTATATCCATGTGTCTTCTAATGTTCAGAGTATTAGTAATTTCTTTTGCTGCTTAAATTTGATTAGCTCATGCTATTTAAAATTTCTATGATCAAATAAAATACCTGTAGCTCAAAACTCTCAGGCTACAGAAAATGCTTATTACTTTCTCAAGGCTCTTTGATGCTGAATGAGGACTATTTGTCCTAACCAATTAGGAGCTTAGGAATTTAAACACAGTGATTATATTTTCTAAGGAAGAAATAAAATCAGATCTATCTTCTCTTATTTAACATAAATCTATATTTGCAGATCCCTAGAGATCTTCTATATAGAAGGTCCTTCTATCCAGAAGAAACCACGCTCCCCACTGCCCGACTCAGTGAGGAAAGTGCAGTACACAAAACAGAAAGGACATCTTCAACAGACATGACACCAAGCAGATTCACTAAGCTTATGAAAATTGCTCCTTGAAATGTTGGAGAGAAATGAGCCTATTTATCTTCAGTAACACACCTAGCTTAACCTTCTTTTTTCATTTCCCAGGACCGTTACTGCTTCAGCAATGCTTATTCCATCCAACACCTTCCTGGTCATCTTCTGGTCTCAATCACACTCCTTCCACTGGCATATGAGTAACTTTAACATCACTGTTGTGGTTGTACTCTCAAATCACCCAATGACCTGGGATTCTTGGCATACCCTAAGTAACTTTATATTATTTCAGAATTAACAAGGTTGCATAAATCAAGGTATGGACAATAGAAGATTATTTTTTTTTTCAATGTTACAGTAAATGAGAGGCATCCTTTCATTTTTCTAAAGGGAAGAATCAACCTGGATGAACCTGAGAGCAAGTAAGGTCTCAGTGTCTCAGGATGCTTGTAATGGCTAATCCACACTCGGAGAACTTTTTAAAGTAAAAAGCTTAGGCATTTCCTCCTCCAGCACTGCATTTTCTCTGCTTAAATCTGTGTGGCATAGGCTTTACATTTAAAAAATCTCTTAATCCTGTTGCCCACTGGGAATCTGTTAATAACTTCAGGAGTGACTGGGGCACATTCTTGCCCCAAGTTGCCATCAAATATTGTTAAACCAGAGAGTTCTTCAAGCTAACTCTTCTGTTCTCACACCTTGTCCTATTTCATCTCAGGGTGAGCAAGTTGCCAAATCAGTGTCGCTACTAGAGACTTTCTCATTTTCTCTTCATTTACTTTTGTTTCTGTCTGCTAAAGGTCACTGCATCATCGCCATAAAAGAGTGGAACAGACTTAGCTGGAGGTATCAGGATCAGTCTTAGGCGACTGATTTCAAGCTTGCTTAGGTCTAGAACTACTGTAAATTGTTTCAGTGCTGCAAACCAATGGGTTTTTTCCTAAAATACACATTGTGCTGATGAGACGTACCAATCTGACAATCCTAGAGCTTATGGATGCATGAAAGCCTCCACTTCAATCTTTTGCCAGTGTCATGTGGGCAAGAGTGGATCCACTTCCAGATCCAAATTTTAGTAATTTCTAGACTGAACTCCATAATACTTTCGCCTCTAGATATAGAGTTTGAGGTCCCACACTTAAACTACAAACTATTCAGAGTACGGGGTAGCTATTCCTAGTTTAAGAAAATACTAAGATCTGCCTTGTACAAATAATTCAGGCTGAACCAGACATTTGGCATGGGAAATATGAAAAGGAAGCTAGATGGCAGGAACCAGGCAATCCTTCCTCATGTCACCACTTGCCTCTGTAGTAAATGGCAGAATAAGTACAGTTATAATATAGAGAGATAACTGTAGAATCACATTTTCAGTGCGGAGAAGGGGCTCCAAAATACTGTTGCTAGCTCAGTGAGAGACTTTGGCTTGCTTGCAGTTATGCTCTACATTCAACCGTCCTCTGTATTTTGCCCCCTTAAATCTGGATTGTGATGTGGCTGAGATTTATTAACCTGTACAAAGCAGGGACATTACAGAACCTGGCAGTATTTTTCATGTCAGTCAACTTACTAGTGGACCTTATATTCTCTCAAGAAAGTTTTCCACTGCTGGTGACCGGCATTTGAAATTCAGTAACTGATTTTGCTGTATATTTCAGTGTGTTTTACAAAGGTTAAATCTCATTCTGAAGTCACTGGTAAAATTCCCTGCACCAAACCCTGCAGTTCAGATCACAGATGTAGTCAATGGTCCCTGTTTTCGCAAGCGGAAGGGATTGAATTTTCGTAGTCCTCACAGCTTTTTCTCTTCTGTTCTGTTCATGCTTCTCCTTAGGATTGTCCCACCCTTTCACTACATATTATGGTAGTTGTGCTTTTGGAACAGTTTTCAATCATCTTTGCAACCATTCTCCAAAGCAAACTGCAGATAAATTGTTCCCCTTACCTTTTTTTACACCTTTTCTTGTACCTCTTCAAGAAATTAGAAATGTTTTCTTGCTGTTGTTCATTTGGAGATCTCCTTGGTCCCTGTCTTGTTTGTTTAATAAAACCTTTCTAGTTCTTTGCCCTATTTATTTTTAGTTTATTTTAGTTAGTCCTATTTTTAGCTGTCTTTATAAACCAGGGATCAGCCTCTTTATTTTTATTATTCTGAGACTTAAGTTGTCTCGTTATATTTAAAAATTAAATAGCTGTTCTTTTGACCATTTAGATTTCACTTCCGCTGCTGTCATCATCTGTCATGTTTATTACATTCTTTTAGATTGTGGGAGTCTTCCTTTCAGCATCCAAATCTGGTTGTGAACTATCTTTTCTCTTCAGAGTGATGCACACTTTGAAGCTAATGGCACCGCACAGAACTGTCTGAGGTTTAATGTAGCACAACCACGTTTCCTTCCTTTCCTTCTTCATTAATGTTTCAAACGTGGTAATTTTAACTTAACGCCATGCCAAGATTCTGATGGGAGGAGGCAGGGAAGATGCTTTCTACGCTCACCAGTTCCTTGAAATCTTTTAAATACAACATATCTAAGCCTTGAATAGCAAATATGGCATCATCGTGGATCAGAGTTTTTGTGACTGAACACACAAAGTTCCTTGATGGAAAAAAGGGTAACACTTCTACACCATATTTTTCCTTTAAGTGGTGTCTCTGGCACGGTCTGCATCATGAGTGCTACTATTCAGATGCGTAGCATGTTTCCCCACCTGTTGTGTTAGATGTAACATTACAGCCATACAAACATACCAGCTGGTGAGCGTGAATTTCTTGGCCATATTGTTCAGATCATCTACTGTAATTTTTTTTTAATGAGTCCCTTGTGGGAGATGGTAATTGCAGCAATTTCACAGCCTTTCAAGCCTACAGTTCCTAGCAAAGTTAGGTCCAGAATTATACATTACTTTATGTTGACTAGTAACTGTTGTAAATTCTGCCTGACGTTCTTTGAAACAAGCAGGGGCACAAATAACACGTTCTGTCTAGCTCTATGAAATACCTAGTATGTTTTTATATTTCACTGGATTTCATTTTTTATGTGTAAAAAAAATAGAAGCAAAAGAAGTTGTTGAAGTCTTAGTCGCTGTAGACTCTACTGTACAGAATATGTCAGATCTACATTTGGTTTGATCTCAAGGAAAAAGTGAGGAAAATATAAAGTGCTACAAATGGTAGAAAAGGTTAGATTATAATACATGGCATTGACTGAGAAGATGTCTCTGAATATCACTGGTAATCATCCTCCATTAAATGCTTTTTCTCAATCTGTACGGTATATTTTCTGAGATATTTCTACCAACTTAAGTGCACATGAATAACATTTTATGACATTTCTTTCTCCATCCTTGTGCTATTTAATCATTTACCCAACAACCAAGCATTATCAATCATTTTAATCATTTAGCTCTACCAAACTTTCTGCAATAGCTTTCAAAGAATGAAGAAGTCACAGTCACAGCCTTCCTCGAGTGCACTTTAACTAACGTGTGGCAGGTACCGATGAATCTACCTTCACAAATGTAAATACGATGTTGCTATGCCAGCAAACAGGCTATTATTTTAGACTGTGTAAGCACCACCGGGCTTCGTGCTTTGCCCATGAGTGCCAGAAGTTTCTATATGTTTATTTAAAATTGTAAAGAAAAGGTATTTGAGAAACAGCATATACTCACATAAAGAAAGTCTATTTTAAAACATGAGCACTGAGAATTGGAATTACAATTTGAAATGCGCCCGTGGCCTAAATAAAAACTGGAAAGTCTTTTTTTTCTTTGTTTCCTTCCTTTCTTTTTACATCTCCTTGCTTTTCAAGGTCTTGATATGCTTACTGGTTACTAATAAAAACTGGCATTAGCTGAAGTAAATTTTGTTGTTTCAAAGCCTTTGGCCAGAAAGTGCTAGATTGTGATGCCCCGGAACTTTTGGTCCCCTGAGCTGCACCAACAGTAGACAGATGCTGCCAGGGCTGAATTAGGGCACTGTTTGAGTTTTCAGTGTTTGAGATGAAGGCTGAGAGGAACAGGCATCCTCCCAAATAGCAAATCATTACTGCCTTCAACAACACTGTTTTGTGCTATCGAGTAAGGTAGTGTTGCTCAAGACAGTTCCCTCCTAGTGTGTCTCGTATAACGGTACCATCAAGACACCTCTCAGGTGTGCTACAATTCTGAGTGAAATTGAAAGAGGAGAGGAAGAAGCTTCAGGAGCTTGAGGGTGAGAGGTTTTGGAAATACTTGGAAATAAGAAAAGTTGATGACAGTAATCTGAGGGCCTTAATTTATTTGGCTCACAAAGCAATTTTAGTTCCCTTGAAACTAGTCTGCAGTGGAGGAAATAAGTAAAAAAAGTAAAACAATATGTGTTTTATACCCACGGTCTCACACTCCTGTTTGGTTTACAGCTCCGTAAGTAGGCAGGTATCAACCTGACCCCTCTGATGAATGCTGTAAGGTTTGTTTTCTACTTAGCTGAAAGATGAAGCTCTGAAATGCAGCCCTGTGTGGGGTGAGCCAGGGTGGCAGTGATAGCATGTTGGAGGACCTTGCCAGTTTGGGCAAGGGTGGGATGTTAGAGAGAAGAGAGGTTGCCCTATCACAACCTTTCCAGAGCACGCCCAGAAAGTCAGGCTGTGCCAGGCTGTGTGAGGCTGTTTTCCATCATCAGTGTCCAGTCTGGGATTGATTTGTTTGCCAGCACTGGGAAAGGGTAGGAGTGACAGGTTCAGACCTTCTGGTTGGGCTTTCAGGAAGAAGTGCAAGAAAAAGTTCCCTCCTGTGTCACCTACTCTACCTACAGGCAGAGTCACTGTTCTTCAGTTTGGCGAGGATCTGATTAAAGAAAGAGAAGTGTTCCCTTGGCTTGTAAAGGTTTGACCTTAAATGCACTGAACTTTGTGGTACCAAATGGCACCATTTTCTTCATCAACTAACTCAGTAGTTGTAGGGAGGCACGGAGCAGCCTGTGAGACATCTGCCTGACTGACACTGTTCTGAGGAAACACCAGCTTGCTTTCTTCAAGCTTATCCTTCCAATGCTCCGAGTTTTCCCAAGGAAAGGAGTTTCAGACCTTTCCTTACAGTCAGAGACAAGTCCTATTTCTTCCATACACCTTAAACCGCCCCCTTGACTGGCTGTGAAGGAGCCAAGAGAGCCTTCTGCTGAGATTTCACTGTCAGCGCTGGGGTCCATAGAGAGTGGTGATACACATCCTCTTTGTGGAGGGAGAGACTCTTTCATGATGGCTGCTGTCCCCTTACCCCCACGCTTGCTCTCTGGCAAGCTGGTAAGTCGGGGGTAGTGGTGTATGCACTGCCCTGAACTCCTCCAGCAGCTGCTCATGAGAGTTGATAGAATCATAGAATCATAAAATTGTCTAGGTTGGAAGGGACCTTTAAGATCAAGTCTAACCATCAACCTAACACTGCCAAAACCACCACTAAACCATGTCCCTAAGCACCATGTCTACCTGTCTTTTAAATACCTCCAGAGATGGTGACTCTACCCCTTCCCTGGGCAGCCTGTTCCAATGCTTGACAACCCTTTCAGTGGAGAACTTTTTCCTAATATCCAATCTAAACCTACCCTAGCACAACTTGAAGCCATTTCCTCTTGTCCTATCGCTTGTTACTAGCGAGAAGAGACCAACACCCACCTCGCTACAACCTCCTTTCAGGTAGTTGTAGAGAGCAATAAGGTCTCCCTTCAGCCTCCTTTTCTCCAGACTAAACAACCCCAGTTTCCTCAGCCGCTCCTCATGAGATTTGTTCTCCACACCCCTCACCAGCGTTGTTGCCCTTCTCTGGACACACTCCAACACCTCAATGTCCTTCTTGTAGCGAGGACCGTACTGAACACTTGTACTGAACACAGTGCTCGAGGTGGGGCCTCACTAGCGCTGAATACAGTGGGACAGTCACTTCCCTAGTCCTGTTCACCACACTATTCCTGATACAAGCCAGGATGCTGTTGGCTTTCTTGGCCACCTGGGCACACTGCTGGCTCATATTCAGCCGGCTGTCAACCAAATGAGTTGAGATGTGGTGGGGTCATCCATCCCACCTGTTTTCAGCACCAACAAGGACCTAGGGCTTCTCCTCATCACAGGCAAAGGTTTGATGAGACAGCCTGTGTTTCATGACTCCTGCTACACTCTCCTCAGCAGGAACCCCTTTGCCTCTCACAAAAAAGGACTTTCTCCTGGGTGAGGCAGCAGCTCCAGGCCTCTGTTTCCTGCTGAGCTCTCTGTTCAAGTGACTCCTCAGTGCTGCTCCTCTAGAGCACAAAATCATAATCAGAGCTGCATAAGAAAATGCCTTTTTATGAGAAAAAGACTCTTTTCCTTGTTTAAGTTCCAATCCATGTTGAAAGCATTCAACTAATTTCTTATTTCTTAGATAATTTATTTAATTGCAACAAAGAGATTTAATATTGGATGACTCATTGCAGGACTTATCCAGAGCTCATTCAGCCTTCACTCTTGAATGTCCTTCAGTGCAAGGTACATCGATCATTTTAGTCCTGGAGCTGCCTGTGAATTTATTTTTCTGTTCATCTCTGCTCTTCAAAATTATTTAGATGGGAATAAAGATGAAAACTGAGTGGATAGCACCAGTCATGTACTGTAGTCCAGGGATTGTCTCTGATACAAGAAGCTTTCTCACAGCAAAATCTTTTCTGGCAAAAGACCTGTTGATTGTGACCTTGATGTCTGACCTCTACTAGAGGAAAGAACTTCTTTCTATGCCATGTTCTCTGCATCATTTGGGAATTTTTTGTATGCTGTGTACCATACCATGCACCTTGGGTTCCCTCTCAGAAGGGAGATGTTTTTGAGATTTTCAGAAGTTCTGTTTCATTTTGAAAAGACACAAGAATTTGCATTTTGAAATGAAAATATAAAATATTTATAGAGCTTCAAATGAAATCTCAGGGGAACTCCCTCCTTTGATGCTGAGATTCAAAAGGAGGTCACTGCCATGTGGCCCCACAAGCATCTCAGTTCATAAAAGTTGATTTCTAAAGGGCTTGAGTTCCCAAGTGTGTGTATTCTAAAAACAGGATTTCAGACTAGCAGATGCAAAGGGGTAAGCAGGGATTATTACAGCTTCAAGACATGAGAAAGAGGGTGCAGGGGTAAAGAAGGATAGGGTTGCTCTCAATTACAATGAATGCAAATAATTTGTGCTGATTTTCTAGTGGGAGATGAACATGTAGTGCCAGGTGCTGCCAGAAGCCCAAGAGGGGATGGGATGGAATGGAACCAGCCTGCTCTCCTCATCACTATGTCCCTGGTCCACACCTGCATCCAGACAGGAGAGAGCAGTAAGGGATGCTACCATGGATAGCACAGGGCTGGGAGAGGGACAGGTGTGTAACAAGAATTGTAGTATCGCTAAGTCTGTCCTTTGAGCCTCCTAGGTGCCACCGTAGGAACATCTCAGTGGCTCAGACTCCTACAGCCATCACTAAACTTTGTGTGTGCTGAGAAACCTGAAGAAAGGCTTCAGAAGACTCGTCACCAAGGACAGGACACAAGACACAGCATGCCTGCTCTCCCATTTTGGAGCAAGAAAGACTAATTCCAAAAGTAATAATTCCAAAAGTAGAGCTGAAGTTAGTATCTCTCCAGTCAGAGTTTATTCTTCTGGCCTATTTGCTCTAAATCTCCATTCCCCAACAAGTACATGGAAATAAGGGCAAAAATATGCCATCAATGTGCCCATTGAAATTTTTCCATTAAATCACAGTTTCATTAGAAACATATTGGTTCATTGAGCTGCCCAGCCTTTGTTCAAAACCTCTCAGGCTCATGATGACTCATGACCAAGGATGTTTACATTTGCACTTCAAAGGCATGAAGAAGAAGCAGATCCAGTGTATAGAGCAACCTTCAACCCACACCGTGGCGCTAGGACATCACTTCGCTGACTTGCAACACTTCTTCACAAATACAACTGGGCAAACACCAGCCAACTAATATTTTCTTTTTATCGGCTAATGGCTAGGAGGGGACATAGATGAAAAGAAAAGGGAAAGGCAAAGAGGACAGGTAATCAAGAGAGACTCTAATTTCTCCTTCCCTCCATTCTTTTTCCCACCAGCTGTGCCAAGTGTGGCTCAGTGGAGATGACCTGTGTTTGTATCCTGATGATGCAGGGGCAATTAGACACATACTTCTCTGGTTGGAAATGTGTCACCAAAAAATGGTCTTGGGCAAGCACGAACACAAGTTTGAAATGGCAGTGTCCCACTGCCTGCTTCTAATGTAGCAGTGGTTTAAACAGACCTGCTCTCTCACCGCTCGCTCTTTGCAGATGCCTTCATGCAGGAAAACTCTTTTGATTTCGGCTCCCAGCTGGTTCCCAGCCAGGGCACGTGCAGGCTTGTATGGCAGAGAGGCTTCAAAGGTCACCAGCTGTCTTTAATAAATGAACATTTTAATTCAGTAAAACCCCATCACAGCTACATGGGAGATGTCTCTTGACTTTACATTATTTGATTGTGTTTAATATTCTGTTAATTTGACAGATGCTTTCTTCAGAGTTTTAACAGTGCTTCTGCTGCAGTAAAAATCAACACTGCCCCTGGATCTGATTGCCTGTTTCAGTGCTGTCCGGTGGAAAACTATCTCACATCATTTAACAGTTTAATTTGCCGAAGACCTTCAAAAATATTCATTTAGCAAGCACTCACTGGCATTGAATATATATATTAAAAAGCTTTCAAATAAAAATGCTTGAGAGAAAAGCTAGGCAAATCGATGCACTAGGAATGAATGAAGCAATAAGGAACAATATTTGGGGTTTGGAAGTTGGAAAGGTGGGCGAGGTCTTAGTAGAGAAGAACAGGAAGGCCAAGGAAAGCAAGAGAAGGAGGTTCAGCTGGGAAGCTGTAGCTTCTCTCCCCCAATCCTGGACTGGTATCATTTAGATCCCAGCTGAGTTATGTTGCTCCAGACAGCATGATTTCTTTCTCACATGCTCAGGGCCTTAGCTAAGGGCTGGTTTGACCAATACGTAATTCAGTGCTGCCCGGATAGCCTGCAGCCTTTTAATCTTATCTCCCTTTAGTTTTTCATATCCGTTTTGACATCAGCTACTCTTGTACAATTGCAACTGCGCTGAAGCAGGAGCTCTTTGGACTACTGTGGAAATCCACAAAATCCATCTAAAAACTTATTCAAACATAAAAAGAACCAATTTATGTTCAGTGAGATCTGACACTAGACTTCAATAATACTGTAATAGAGTCTGCATTCCTGACTTCTGTCCTTCACTTCCTCTTTCTCTTTCTTCATTTTTACTGTCCTTCATCCACCCCTCAAGTACATTTTCTCTTTGATTGCTTTCTCAGTCTCTTTCTGTTCCTCTCTTTTCCACATCTAACAACCCTTCCTTTTGCTTTTTCTCTTATGTCTTACACTGTCTTTCTCTTTCCTTTTCCCCCTAAACTTTCTCTACCTTTTATAATTTTTGCTGACACTTTTTTCTTTCCTGCCTCCTTGCATCCCTCACCACTCCTGGGGCTCAGCTGTGGCCATTGGTGACCCTACAGAAGATCTACATGTGGCTCACAGACTTGCAGGGAGGGGACCTGTTTCTGTGCTCCCCCCAACTCAGCTCGAGGGCAGAAAACCTGCGTGTTCCCACCTCTCCCTATTGCTTCTACTAGGCGAAAGCTGAGCAGATGCTGGATTAGGTGCCCCTGGGGCCACCTTCCAGCCTGAGCAACACTCATGTTGAAGAAACCCTCGTTGCTGTGTCTTTGGATGCAGGGCACATCATATAGGGCACGGCAATAACTTGCTGAATGTGAAGCTGCAACTAGGGCACGTGGGCAACCAAGGCTCACGCTGGTACTTAAACCTCTAGCAAATTGATTTCAGTGCTAAAGGGTGCTGCGGGATGTTGCATCTGCTCACGGGTACTATTGTGTCTTTGGGGAGAAGATCTGTACTGGGAAGGCTGATTTAAAGCTTTTCTTCTCCTGCAGTCAAGATCAAATGTCTTGTAACAGGGAACATTTCTTGCCTAAGGGGCTTGACTGTGTCCTGCTAATAACAATATTCCCTGAATAGATTTTAACATATTTTTTTTCTTGTTCATTTAAAATTGGTATTTGAAAGTTTCCTTTAAATGCGTTTAGACATTTCCCTGGATGATCTATTATCTCAATTCATGTATCATTTTCATGCGTAAGCATTCCCTATGATGGCAATAAAAGAAATTCAGTAATAAACTCATAAATTTATTAAGGTCCCACAGCCACATATCACCATTGTCGGTTCATATAATGCTTCCCTAGTTACTTAAAGGCTATATTACATCCCATTATATTTATAATCCCACTTAATATTAGTCTACTTAACAACCTCTCAAACTGGAACTGAATTTACAGTCTCTCATGAATGCCTCTCTGAGGTTTGTTGTAACATTTCTTCTCTAAATGTTTTCGTGGTCTGAGAAGGGATTATTCTCATTGAAGTGTCATAAGCTTTGCCCAGCACTCACTTATTTTCCCCCTCTTTATGTCTCTTTTTTCCTCTCAGCTCAGACCCTCCTCATTTCATCTGTATTCCTCTCTAAGCTAACCTGTCTCTAAGCAGATGACAACATTAGGTCCTGGTTGTAAATCTTTAATGCAAATAGCCCTAGATCCTGCATGCAATAACTTCTGGGAATGTCATTGCCTTGGTAGAGCTAGCTGCTGTTATCTTGCAGAATAAACTTTATATTCCTGCTTTCCTCCGACTGTTCCTAAAAATACACAGCAGACTGAATCTGTGCCATCAAGTCTCTCCTCTTTTATGAGACCATTTCCCCCTTGTTTATTCTCGACATCTCTCCCTGACTAACGACCTCACGTTCAGGTGGGTCAGGCACGTTGACAGACCAGGGCACGAGTTTCCAGGCTGAAATGTATGATCTTTTCTCGTCTAGTGTTGCTGGCTAAGTAAAGTTCAGATAGCCTTTGCTATTAGAAAAACCTCTGGAGCGTACAAACCACAGTGAACTGGAACTACTGGTTTGTGCTGTCACCCTCTGATTTAGATCAGAGTGCTTCTGAATTTGCCAGGTGAGGCGTGACATGGGTTTTACCCTTTTGTCATGCTTTCTGCAGCCAGCTTATGCAGAAAATGTCTGCCAAAGTTTCCCCTGTCTGAACGGTTTCCTGGAGAAGAACGTAACTTCTCACGTTTATGATGATTTTCCTCTCTGTAATGCAGTATATCAGTATTCTATTCTAACAGTAGCAATCCATTAACATTACAACATCGTGCTTTTGGAAGGACTCGTATAGAAAATCCTAATGAACCTTGTGTTTGCCAAAAGCCTGAATGCCGGGGGCCAAGAAAGATGGACCGAGGTAGCTGCTGATCTGCTGCTGATCCTGCCTATGTTCTCCTGCTCATCCTGCCCCCCTCCCCCAGCCTGTCCCCGGGTGGCACCGTATCTTTCACAGACCTCCCTGCTGGGTCAGCATCTCCTGGGCTGCTGCCATCCGAGACCTGACTTTTCCTACAGCATAGCCAGTGCCGACTGTGTTATGAAGTAAGGCTTTACTGACGAAACGCTCCAGCTTTCGTGGAAATGCAGGAGCACACCGTACGTGATGTACGGACTGGAAAACAACTCCTGCCCAGCAGGCTCGGGGAGAAGGCGAGCACTGCTGTGTGATCGATACCGGCCTCAGCTCTCTGCAGCTCCGCTTGGCAAGGGGTAGCCAGAAAGCCTCAAAAACCACCAGCATAAAGCCTTTTCTGCTAACACTATTAAGATCAAAAAGTAGATTTCTATTCCTATAGCTGTATAGAGTTTTAATGAGGGCTTTGTGGCTGGGGGGATTTTTTTCTCCCTCACTTGAAGCCGTAGGCTCCAAGATAGGTTTTTTCATATTCCTTGACAAAATGAAACGGCGTCTCGACAAGACACGACAAAAGGGAAAGAACTTCTTTTTGAGCAGCAGAAAACCAGCCCGATGATTAATCTCTGCCACCAGCGCTGTTGCTCAGGTGCAGACAGACAGCTGCTGCTGGGCGCTGGTACGTGGCCACCCAGCCGACGGCACGTGGCCACCCAGCTGAGGGCTGCCATGCTTTAAGCTGGTGTTGCCCCTCCACCCCACAGCTGTAGGCAGCTGCCCTTCCACTGGAGGTTACTGCCTGCTACGGGGGAGCAGGCAAAGGGGAACTAAATGCATTTGCCTCCCAGTTGCTTCCATACAAAATCTGGCTGTTTAGCTAAAAACGACAATAAAGGAGTGCTCGTTTAAGACTTCAATGAGGTTTGGGGATAGGCCTTGCTCTCCCGGCCCCGCTGCGTGGGTAATGCTCTCTGGCAGAGAGACCAAAAGTGCAGCTGAGGTTGGGGTCACACCAAGCCCCCACAGCCCGCTCCAGAGAGTGGTCCTGCGGCCTTGCCTGCCATGTTTGCTCCTGTGGAGACGTTTCTATTCCCGTCTGGCTCGGGCCAGCTCCACAAGCAGCAAGCTGGGCTGGAGCTTCTCCCAGGAAGCAAATGGCGGAAGGTGGACAGAGTCAGCACAGCCTGGCTCTCTGATCTCCTGTTTTTTTGGAGTGTTGAGGGTAATCTGGATTGCCACACAGAAGGCCGTGTCACCTGCAACCTATCTATTGATAGAATTACACTGGATCAAAAGGTACACCTTTTCTGTGTAGATAAGGTGAAGCATTAGCAATTTTGCAATTTCCTGAAACCCTCTGGCACGCTTTCCTCACATAGATTTAAATTAGGTGGGTGAGAAAATAATTGTGATCTCTTTGTTTCGTCTTTGTGGATGCTACAGAAAGGATTATTTTCTTTTTTTTTTTTTTTTTTTTTTTTTTTTTGCCTTGGTATTATTATGCTGAGGTTTTGAACAGCTGAGTTGCCTGGAAATTCATATTTCCCCAGAAGAACCATTTGGCTTGTCTGCTGATGGCAGAGAGTGCAAGTTGGCACATTTACAAAAGAGAAAGCTTATTTTACCAGCAGCAACTGTGTCTTTCATTCAACCTGGAACAGCAGACAGGAAACCAAGGGACTGTTCAAGAAGCAATTCCAGGCAAATTACGATCTGAAATCAGCTTTGAAAGAACTGTGATGGAAAGCAACTGTATTATTTCTTTTAGTTTTTCTGTTGCCATTTTTTCTGCTTTTTTTTTTTTTTTAAGAGAATATTAGAATGAAAACAACCTTCATTCAGGGGGAAAGTATATTGATTCGGTTTCGTGTCTTTCAGCTTTCTCTCCTTTCTGATTTGTGAGCACCTGAAAGGATGCTCTCCGTCACTTCGGTAAGGTGATGTGTCCCATATTTGAAATTTGAGCCACTTTGGTTCCTCGGTGATTTCCAGGGCTTAGAGGAATTTGGTTTTTCTTAAAGTATTATATCTGAAATAAGCTTTTGTTTTGTCCAGAGACATTCTTTTGTTCCTTTAATGAAAAAAAATTATTTTAATGTTAGATGATCTTCCTTATTCTCCCACAACTTTATTTCTACTGAATGGAGGACTGTGCCCTGTGGGTACACTTCTCAGGAGGGAAAAAGTTGCAGGCAGCAGAAGGTACAAAGCAGTAACACTGGCTAAACAGTCCCCGTTTCCTCCCAATTGCTGATATTTGAGAGGAAAAGCAAATGTGTCATATGTGCTGAATACTGTGCCTTTGTGCATGTATATGAGCCTTTTCCAGTTTATAATATGCCAAAATTTGGAGGAGCAGAAAACTGTACGAGAGTTTGAAAAGAAAGACCTGAAACAGTAAGCGCGGTGTCCCCAATGTCTGGGTGGTATTATTCTCCACCAAAAGATCAATTCTGTAGTTTGCTTTTACAGTCTTTTATTATAATAAAAGTCCTGAGGAGGCTGAGAGGGGGTGTGCTTCTCCACAAGATGGTGCAGGATGATGCTGGCTGAGGCCGTGGAGCCCATCCTGCTCATGGCAGAAGGATGCTGTCGTGGTGACCCTCCTGTCGTGGTGGCTGCTTGAATGCATGTCCTGCTTCCAGCTGTGGCCAGCAACAGTTCTTTATGGAAGAGCATAAAAAGCAGGACAAATGCAAAGTGGTACTTTCCTGGCTACTGGTTTTTCAGGGGCTTCCTGAGCCGGAGGTTGCATCCAGGCAGTCACGTTCCCTCACCACTGGTGGACACTCAGGGTTACATGAATTTGCCTGATCCCTTTTTTAATTCATTTGTATGTTTGGCCTCTGCAACTTCCATGAGCAGTTAGTTTCACAGTTTAATTAGATGTTATGAGAAAAGGTATTTCTTTCTCTTGGTTTTAAACCTGCTGCCTGATAATTGGGGTGCCTTCTAATTCTCATAGTGGGTGGAAGATTGAGTAATTGTTCCCTGTTTACTTCAGTTATCATTATAAACCTCTATTATCTCCCCTCTCAGCTGTCTCTTCTTTTCAGCTGAAGAGTCCAAGTCTAATTAGTCTGCCCTCATTTCAGCAAGGCTGAAATCCAGCTCAAAATAATTGCCAAGTGCAATCCTAGCACACTTGTCCAAATCAAACCTACAAACCTTTGGAGGTTATTGTGCTGCTTATAAAACTAATGGACATCTTTGTAAGACCTGCTATGAACACAAAGGGCATGTACAGGGTACTCAGAGCAGAAGGATAAAACAATAAATATATAACACTTTTTCACATAATGTCACTTTTGCTCAGCCACTACATTAAAATGAATGTTCTGGTAAAGAGCGGCTGCTTTTGCGTATCCAGGACACTCGCATCTGGCACAGAAGTGACTGAGAAGATGCCAGACAAAGTGTGCTTCAATTCTGATTTCTGCAGAAGGGGAAAAATTAGGGGAGACAGGCCTTTAATTGGCAAAGTAAAACAACGGGAATTCTGTGGTGGTCTGTTGTTTTCTGACACAGTTAAATCCAGCTGCCGAGGAATGGATTGGGTCACTGTACATCAAGAGCTAAGATGCTTTGAAAGGCATTTATGAGTACCTGAATGTAATTTAAAGCTGTCAAGATTATATAAAATCATATTAGTAAATGAACCACGGATAGCAGAATGAATGGTTTAGATATGCTTCATTTGAACTAGATGCATATCAAAATCCAACCTGGTTTTAGCTAAATCACAAGGAAGAATATTCTGTCCTTTCGTTGTATTCCTCTCCATGTTACCGTATGTGTTCTTTGCAAACTAATCTTTTAATGTTCACATCCATTACAGTATGTAAAAAAGAGGCAGACATAACTTACTGTACTTCGGTACTTTAAAATCAATTTGTAAGCAAAATTAAGAATGAGGTGGTGCTGACTGCAAAGGGACTCTGCAGGCATGAAGTTACAAATCTGCTGAAATAGCCTGTAGAGATTTCAAGTAAAGTGGACTTATTTTACATTTTACATGTACCCATGGCACTGCAAGGTACTATATATTCAAAATAAACTCAGCAGTCACAACACCTCTTTGATCAATAATATGTACAAAATTCTGTGCAAAAACTGATTAGTGCCTAAACTTCTGTTCAGAAGCCACTTCTCCATCTGACAGGAGCTGTCTGCCACGTCCTATACACACAAACTGTGTTTTCACTTTCCCAAAAGGCTTTCGGGGAGCCAAGGAGTTTGGGTTGCTCCAGGGACTCGCAGGGCAGTGGCTCTTTGGCCTCCCAGGCTCCTGGTCCACCCCAGCGTAGGCTGTTCCCTTCCAGTTCGTAGAAACTTTGGAAATACTAAGGGGACTGTTTTGAACTGGAGGAAAAGCAGATTTTGAAACATCTACATCTTCTGTGAAATAAAATTCTCTACTCAGCTTTAATTATGAGGTGGATTTCAACTGACCATTTTATGATGTGCAGAAATGTAATAACCTTTCTAAACTAGAGATTTAAGTTCTGTGATGGGTCCCAGAGTTTCAGAAGACTTTTAGACTTAGAACATGAATATTGTCAGGGCTGCATAAGGGGGACTGAGGTTCCTGGGTGGACATGTGGTATCTTAAAAAGATAGAAAATACAAACTGAACACACAGCTATGTAAAAAGAACAACAGGTGGAGAAAGCCAAAACAAGCAAAAATGGAAGGTGTGCCTATAAGCCCTGATGATTAATGAACCGTTTGGATCTTGCAGCTTTACGTGTGGAAAAATAGGATGTGAAAATGCAGACAGGCACCCAAAAAGTGGTGCTCTGCTGGCTTTGTCCTTGCTCCTTGTGGGCCTCCCACGCACAGGTGGAAACCGGGCAGCGAGGAGTGGAGTGGCCCATGTGTGAGTGCCCTGACTTTGTTCCCAGAGGTGCTCAGTCCTGGCCCACCTGGCACAGGTAGACATCTTTCAGGCAGTTTCTCCGCTCTGGAGACAACACTCGGTGGGCTTAACCTTAGCTCTTCTGGTTTAAAAAAAAACCAAAACAAAACAAAACGGTCACACTGCCTTGCCTTATTTCCCCTTCATTGTCTCGCACAAATCAAGTGCAGCTTCATCCAACCGAGCGTGAATTATCTCCTAGCTAGTCAGCAGTGCTTGGAAAAATCTTGCTACAGCCAGCATCTTTTAAACTGCTTTGTGTTTTCCACATTATGAAGGTTATTTTTCCAGTGACTGTCACCTGCTGCCTCCTTCTTCTTCTAAACTAGTAAAAAACATAGCTATTAATACATTCAAGGAACCTAGTATAGTCCTTCCTAGAGCTGATCTTTAAGAGGTATCATGCTACTTGGTTATGGAAAATTGATTCTCAAACTCCTGAAACAGAGAGAAAACTCCCTAGTGCAGCAAAACCAATCATCCACATGTTCATCCAGCAACAAATTAAAATTAATTCAGGCTTTGGGATAGAGTCCCACATCACTGTTTTCTTCTCTGCTTTTCCAAAAGCAAAGCAACTTGCTCATTTATCTTAAGGTAACTGTAGCAACCTTCCTGTTCTGGAATTGAGATATATTTCAAGGCACACATCTCATGAAATCTAAATCGTGGTATGTTATTGGTAGTGGGCTTTTCGGTCACCTTTAGGATTCAGAAAGCTGGCACAGGGGGCACCAGTTCTCCATGAGGCTAATCTCTTGAGTAACCTACAGCTGAACACAAAAGCTACCTCTTGCAGGTACCTGAAAACAAAAATCCTGAGGTTTCTGAAGTGGGGGGGGCTACCGATGGATGACACACAAAGGCAGATAGAAATGCATTCATCTTGAGCTTTCATCTGCCTCTTCCTTATGAGTGCAAAATGGATTTGCAGTGCAGCTCAGGACAAACCAGTTTTACAAACCCTGTGCATAGACATAAGCGATTGCCCGGGCTGGGTGTTAGCAGGCAACAGATACTGACGTGGCAGCAATTTCTTAGCTCCTCCCTTCCTTTCTGCTCACCTGGGTATCAAGGAACAAACTGGAATACATCAGTACCCTCCCTAAACTCCATGGAAATGCCTTCCATCTTGTGCATGCAATGCTGTATTATGGAGCTGGTGACCTGCTCCCTCAATCTCTATTTTGCTTGGTTTTTCACGTTTGGAGCATTACAGGTGTGTTGCATGGTATAACTACTGAGTAAAACAATAAGGGGGGAAAGAATTAAAGCCAACACATAGAAGTAGGAAATGCATCTGTCGTGGAGTACAGCCTTAATCTCCAGCGGGTTGTGCTTGCATCGACGTTTGTCAGTGCGAAGTGTATGTTCTTACATGCATCTGCGTGATTCCTGGTTATTTTTATTTTATGCGTCCGTACAAAGGCGTTGTTTTCCCTGCAGCAGTGTGCCCTGGGTAGGTCTGATCCTCCAACAAGCAGCAGAATTAGAGACAGTGGGGCTGTGTCAATATAGCAGCAGACATGCTGGGGTGGTAGGATTGTTATCAGCAACTGCTCATAAGGCAGCAGGGCAGCTCTCAGAAACACCTGCTGAGTGCCAGGACCCGAGAAAGCTGCTTCTAATATAACCTGAAGCAAGCAACCGGGTTTATTTTGGTCAGTCTGCGGCTCTTGTAATTACAGATGGTTCTGTAATTTTGGAAATCGGATATCCTCTTTATTAAAAAAACCCACACATCTGTTCACCAAGTATACACAAAGGTGTAGAAATGGTAACGTAGAGCACAAAGTGCTGGAACATATAGCTTTTATATTGTGACCATTTTGTGTGTTAACGATCACAAACGTCTGTGTACTGAGAGGTGGGTTTTCCTTGCTGTGCTTAGTGCAGCTCTAGCACAAGGAGAAAAATAACATATATTGATTCATTGATCTGGAAAGTAATAGATTTTTCAGGCAACATCCCCAAAGACAAGAAGAAGAAGAAGAAAATGTAATTTATTGCACGCTAAAGATGTAATGTGGAGACAGTAGATTCAGCAGACATTATTCTGTGTCTCTGTTTCTCATTTGTAACAGCTACACACGTATTAGTAGTTTAAAATTTGAGCTTTGATGGGTTGCATTTGCAGTATCTCACCTTTAACTCAATCACCCACTAATTAGACCTTCCATTAAAATATGATTAAAATCTTGGGAACTCATATAAATTTTAAAAAAGTAAAACAGATTTCACTTTCTATTTACATTATTTCAAACAAGTGTGACAGGATAACTCAGTCACCGGATAAAGTCAGTTGTATCTTAATATGAAACACCAAAATCTCGCTGTGATTTATCCACACATGTGACAGGGGAAACTGGAAAACCAGCCTCACATCCATTTTAAAGGTTCTGTGTAAAGATTCCCCTGGTCAGGCCCATGTCAGTCACTGGACACCAGTGCTCCTCCACAGAGCTCGCGACCCTGCTCCCACAGCAAGGGGTTTTCTGGCTCATACAGATCACACTAATAAGTGGGTCAGTCCTCCGACCCATCGCTTCAGTGAGCCGAGGCATCGATTCCACTGTGCCTGAACTGATGCTTCCCTTCCTTGTAGTACCCCGGGAAGCGAAAGATCCTCCATGAGCAGGTGGGACTCCTCTACAGGCAGAGAGCATCTATACACAGCCCTAAACCAGGCAGGGCAGAAGCGTTGAGGACTGCAGCCTTTTTGCTGCTGGCGTTTGTGGCGGTGGCCACGGCACACCATGTGGCAGGGAGGCTCAGGGGAACCGCTCGGCCTCTCCTCCCCTGCCTTCCCAGTTCACCTCTCCCTCTACCCAGTTCAGCAAAGACCCATCTTCAGAGGAGGTCACTGGGGCTGGTCCACTTAAGTACACGAAAGCAGAACTGAATCACCAGTTTTTCAAGGGACTTCCCTCTGAAAATTGCTTTGTTCACATAAAGTTGCTGCTTATGCTCAAACGTACAAGCTGAAGAAGAGCGTTTTTCTGCAGCAAGCTCTGGTCAAGAACTTACTTTCTTCCTTTGCAGATCCCCCTGGATCTACTCCATTTCCTCCTGCTGATTGTGCAATTAGGAACTGAAATGGGAACGTGATCGTTCGACCCAATACTGAGTCCTCTGTGGACGGGCACTTCATTTCTCTCATACCCGTTATAACGGCACGTCCGCACGTCTATTCCCCTGGTGCACTGCTGTACTGCGCTGGTGAGAAAGTCATTACCCTTCCCAGGGAATAGCTACGTGGCGTGCAGTTGTCGAAGGCCTGAAAAGACAAAAAGCTGTTACTTTTGAAACAAGAAAAAACGAAATGGGAAAGGAATCTTTTGGAAGCTGCAGCGGTTTTCTCAAGGACAGCTGTAAATGGCACTTACTGCATACAAATAGAAGCCAGCAATGATGACAAGAATGCAACAAATAAACAAGTCAACAACAATGCCAACAAAAAAGTATTCTGCTGCCAAGAAAATACTTTATTTCTCATTAGCATAATTATTGCTTAGAGTTTCAACTCCAAATGCCACAAACAATTTAAAAGTCATGTTATGCTTAAATATTTTGTCATTTTTTGGCAAGAAGGCAGGCTTAGGGAGAGCAGAGTATGAATGCCATCGCTCCCTTGTTCTATAAAATCATCCCCCTCATTTGAGGAATTACCCCCTTGCATTGCCAGGCTGATGGCAGCTCCAAACCTGATAGAAACCAAGATGACCCCACCTTGAAGTAGGGGCAGTTGTGCCAAGTTGCAGCAGCAGAAGCCTTTAGACTTCAAGCCACGCGATGCTGAAAACAGAACCAAGGATATTCACCAAAGAGAATTTCATACTAAACTTTTCACTCCCAGAGAAAGGTTGGGAGAAGCACAGAGCCAAGATCTGGTCAAGGAAAAGTCCTCAGACTTTGTTTTTCACAGATATTGCTTCATCTGCTTCTGTTCTCAAACCTTATAGTGTACGTACACACAATCTAGGGACCAAGATGGACTGTGAGCAGGAGTTTGGTGTCAGCTCGGAAGGAAGCAAAAGAAGGAGCAGCTGGGACTCCCGCAAGCCAGAGGACTGCATTTCACAGTCTTGCCAAGTCCTCCTTGAGGCACCGCTTTCAAGTGCATATGAAATTATCACATAACCCACCAATTGTAACCCCAGATTTAGGCAGTGAAAAATCTACACGAAGACAGTAAATTTTAGCTAGCCTGATTTATTCCCTTTATCTAGGAACATAGGTACTGGTGTTTTGAGAAATAATGACATACTTGAGTGTTTTACTGAACAGCATATTTCTGCCTAAATACAGTACTTTCTGCTCTTAAGGGTATTCCACACCTTTTCCAACATAAATTTAAGGGACCTTTGCTGGTATCTTCCCGGGATTAAAGTCCTGAAGTTGAGCAAGTCATGTATAATGGGTTTACGCTCTGAGAAGTCCCATCAATTAAAAACAAGGTACACTGGAGGAAAGTGCTCTGGCAGCGACTCACCATCTGAAGGACCTTTCGGAGTCAAGTCCACCCTTGTTTTGTTGCAGGGGGCTGCTGGGGCATTACCTTTGAAAATCAATTCTTAGACATGACAAATGCTTTCAACTTAAAGAGCTGTGGACTGTGGCAGGCACCAAATTGCTGCAATGCTGCTGTGGCTTTTGTTGAGTCTGTTGATATCTGGTGGCTATAATTAGCAGAGCCCTTTATGCAACTGTCATGTCCCTGAGAGAAATCAATGCTGC
Source organism: Vanellus vanellus (assembly GCF_965231255.1). Classification (NCBI taxonomy): domain Eukaryota; kingdom Metazoa; phylum Chordata; class Aves; order Charadriiformes; family Charadriidae; genus Vanellus; species Vanellus vanellus. The sequence continues at coordinate 45,895,519 of NC_138907.1, read as the reverse complement.
AGCATTGTTTTACCTTCCTTCCCTTGCCTAGACTTCTGTAAATTGAAATGCAAATGCAGCCATGAACAGCAGGCTTTGAACCATATTTTATAGAGCTTCACTAATGTATTACAATGCTTCAGCTGTAGTACAAGATGGTGGGGAATAAAGACGTATGCTCACGTAATTGTCTGGAGCGACTTCAGGATTGGAAATCTTTAACAGGTTAGACAGATGTTTATCAGGTATGGCACAGTATCATTTATCCAGTTGGTTGGTCTAGAAGCCCTCCAGAGGTCCCTGTTTTTCTGATTTTGCAATGAGTCTGTCCATGTGGGACCATCATGTTACCTACGCATAGTTTGGTAAACTGGAGGACCAATAAAGCTTAATTGGGCTCCTGTGTGGATTCCCTTACCTCTAATAAAGTGGATGGTGCTTACAATTCTTTCAGAAAAAACAAGCACAGAAAATTCTCCCTCCGTGTAGTCTTCTGTTGTCGTAAATCTTACAGGACCAGAATACCTTTGAGACCTCCAGAGATTTGATTGAAATTGGCTGTTTAGTGCAATAGTTATTAGACAAGGGCTGACACACCTACGTGCAAGCAAGCACAGAGAGTGCTCATGCAAGCTTTATTACACCATGAAATCAGGTTGAAATGGAAAGCTGATGCAGCAACCTTATCTGGCAATTTAACAAATGACCACTCTGCAGGGGAAACAGGAAGATGTACATAAGGTTTTAATTATACTGATTATGGAGTGGACTTTTTAGTGCATCGAAGCCATGATTTTGTGGTAATCAGGCAATGCACAGCCATCAGAAGCTCTTCTCAACATTTCTCATTTATTTTGTGTCACTGGATTAGGGTAAAGAAACCCAAGCGTACCGGTGTAGCTGCTTCCTTTATAGTAGGTATCACTGGAATCCGTAAGGATTGTAATATGCATAAAGGGCTTATTAAGCGGGATTAAAATAAGGCATGGATTAGTAGTATGAATTTTATGTGGAACTATATTTTTGTATGCTTCAACACCACCTACACCTGAAGGCAGGATGAGCACTGCAGGTGATAAACTCATGCGTGAGTTCAGCGCTGATGATTTCTACTTATAGATGGCTGAAGTCTTGGGGTTGTATTCGACCTTCTGTGTAGCAGTGCAAGAGCATGTCCACTCTAACACCTCCTGTCAGAAAATCACAGGAGAACGTAACAAGGAATGTTAGTTACCCGTGGTTTTTCATAAATCTCTCAATAGTGAAAAGTAAATGGGGGAAGCTGAGTGGGGAAGTTCTCTGAATCTCAGAGGTTGTTGCAGACAACTATTAAGAAGTTGGTCTGATCCCTGAAAACATGGGAAAAGGATCATAGCAGGGAACGCATCCTTGTTAGGGCAAACAGCGATGCATTTCACGTCCTGTGGAGGAAGAGACTATGTATCTTTTCCCACATCTTCTGCTGACACTGGAGGGAAAGCCGGTAAAGTCACAGGAATCACACTGAGACCAGGTCAGAGGAGCTAATGGGACACTGTGTGGATCTATCTAAAGAAATACAAGGTATTAAACCAAAACTGACCAAGAGATTCCAGTTTGTCTTTCTGCTGTGGTCCTTGCTTTTCCCAGTTGGTGCCCTGCTGGTTTTCTCAGTGTGCACATATATACAGCTTCATGCAAATTGGTCCCGAGGGTTTCTGAGCAAGAAAGGTGCGGATGACCAACTGGCATTCATGGCAGAATTAGATGGAAATATTTTGCTCAGATATCTTTCATTTGCCCGCAGTAGGTCTTCCCTTCTGACTAAATGCCAAAATGCTGCCTGAAAAATAACAAGTGGGATGTACATGGGAGTTCAAGACTGCAAACAGGCTAAGGAAAAAAATCTGCCACTGATGGCTGCTGGGGGTTTTCCAGAGAGGATGAAGCTGTTAAGACTGCCACTTGAGCTTCTGCTGCCTTCCTTTGCGCGCATGCATTAAGAGGAATCATGCAGGGGAAGCCACTGGGATTTGATGTTCCTAGCCTGATTCCAGCTGATTTAATGGGTACGGTGGAAGCTGGTGGGAGCAGGCCCTGCAAGCAGAACTTAATAAAGATTATTTGCCCATTCAGTGGCTCGGGACTTTCTGTTGTCCCATCTTACCCACTGATGTCTATTGCTAGTCTCTGAGATGAGAGGTGATGATACTATATCCCTGTTTCCATATTGAACTGGGGGCCTGAGATCTCTACCATTAACTCCAGTTCAAAATGGTGAGGGAAATGTGCCACCTGCATGCTGCCTACCCCCTTCCCCTTTTCTGGAATGCCTCTGTGGAGCTGGAAGGGTGGATATAGTGTGCTGCTGGGAACGGTGGCACACAGACAGCTCTGTCCCAGCTGGGTTGCTTAGGAGAGGCAGGGCAGCAAAGAAAATACTTTCTTCTGGTTTTTTGGTATGTTTGTTTTTAATTAGCGGTCTACCGGAAAAACTGTATGCAGACTAGTTTTTCCCTTGTTTTCTTAAACTCCCTGGTGCCACCCATTGATAACACAAGGTGTACTACTGCTGGATACAAGCCCACAGTAGCCAGGGTAGGTAGCATTTTAATATTTCATACATGGTCTGCTTGTCAGAGCTGTTTTCTCTCTTTTCACACCAGTAAGTACACCAGGGCTTTCCTTATGCGACGACTGGAACGCTCCCTCCAGAATACCTCGTGAACAGTCGCTCTGCACTGCTTTCAAAGCCCAGGCAGCAGATGCAAATGATCAAGGATGCATAAATCTTCAGCAGTGAGGGAAGAAAGCAAAGCTGGTACGCAATGAAAGGATGAACCACTGGTTTCTGGGTATCTTACTGGCTTGTCCTCCCACTGGTTATTTTATCAAATTGATCCTATTTCAGGAGGTTTTTGAGGTGTACCAACTCTACAGTCCTCTGTTGGTTCCAGTTAATAAAACAGTTTCTTGCCAGGGATCATTTCTGTCTAAAAGATTAAGGCACAAGGAGAAAATCGAGAGGGAATCACTTTTGATTTCCCAGTCTTTAGATGCATGAAAGATGTTTTCTTAACTCTGGAGTCAGGAAAACCATATCTGTGCTGATATGCGTTACGTTTGCTTCATCCAGCTGCTGAAGAAAAGAGGCTTCACTCCCTTTGAAGTTTACCCTTCTGAGCTTAGTGCTGGTACAAGCCACTGAAGTGGCAGCTTTGCCCTTTGAAGGTGCCTCATTTCTGTCTCAGAGTTTCCTTCTTTTTTTCCCTTGGAAGCTGATGGAGGTAAGGGAATACAGAGCCAGTGTGAACTCAATATCAGTAAGGCTCTTAAGTCCTGGTAATAAGAACACTGTAATAACCTGAGTGAAGCAATAGCACCAGCAGTGGCAGGTTTCATCACATCCATCGCTGATGGAAAACCCTTTATTTCCCCTGGTCTCTCTGTTGCAGTGTGAAACAAAGGGGGACTTTCACATCACCTGCATCGAGGCAGTAGTTCAGATGCCCAGATGAATGGGTTGGCTCCCCTCAGAGACTCCTGGATCTTCATTTATACTGTTGTCTTCTGGAGGTGACTCCCTCACCATGACTAGAGAGGGATGAGTCTTGTAACTTAGGGCTGCCATTAGGTACATAAAGCCAGATGTTGCAAACACCCTACAGCGCCCCATCAAATCTGTTCAGACTCCACAATTCCTCTGTAGCTCCTTTCAGATATGCATTACTGGAGCCATTACACCATATATTTTACCTTTTCCAATTACTCTTTCTGTGCTCTTAACCAGCAATTAATTTTGCAGCATCATTCTGACTTTCTGATTATTCAAACTTCTTTTCTTTATTTAATACACTACAGAAAGATGTAAAAAAAAAAAAAGTCAGCCTCTCCCAGCCATTTTGAGTCATGATTAATTTCATCCATTTCTCATTTTTAATTGCCCTGTTATCTCTCTAGCTCCATTCCCACTCCAATATATTAGGGGAAAAAAATAATCCAAACCAACCTTCTGGTTTCTCCTAGCCCCTTTGGCTAACGATAACTCATTCTGGGGTTTTAATTGCATTTTTAATTAAGGCTACTACAACCCTATTGGCTCCAAGCCTTTCATCACATACAGTATTTTTTAGCATGCAATGCAGCACAAGCTAGTCGGCAGGGATAGCCTCTCACAGAGGCTGTGGGACAGAGCGGAGCATGTAACACTGTCTGCTTTAAGAACTTGGGCAGAGAATAAGGAGATGTTAGTTTCTTAGCTGTCTCTCACCTTTGGGTTTAATTTAGTCACCTTGTTGCTGTCTCAGTTCTCTGCTTGTAAAATATCCTCTCTCTCTTACCAGCTAGTCACGTGGTTTACCAAAATCCTTGTGCCTCAGTTTAATCACCCTGCCATTAATCAGCGGGTTCTTTGCCACCTGCCCTCACAGAGGCACCGAAGAGCCCTCCCCTGCCCCAGTCCTAGCACTTCTGGCATTTGCAGGATGCCAGGACAGCTTCCTCCTCTCGCGTGCGTGCTACAAACCCACATCAGCTGCCTGCCCGTAGCAGAAACCCTTATTTACTGCACAGAGCCTGAGAACAGATGGAGTGATGTGGCTGCCTGTCGCTACCTAAACCTTCGCCTTCCTCTACACGTGTTTGTACAACCTTTTGTGTGACCCAGGACCAGAGGACATGCTGTCTCCTGCGAACAGAGAGAAAACCCGTCCTGTCCCCGCTAAGCGTTGCAGTTGTACCACCTTAAGCAGAGCAGTCATACATCATTAACGCCTAGCTAGTCTAGAGGACACCTGTTATAGGTGGGTTCAGTGATTCACTATTACTTCCCTGTATATGACTCATCTCTCTGACCCTGTGCTAACATAAAGTCCAGATTTGCATTAACAGGAGTTGTGTTTAATAGTTGTAAGTGAACACCCTTGACGCTCACATCATTAAAAATGGCATTATTTAATTTCTGAGAGCGCAGAGATTTTTTTTCATATCCTAGCCAAATTTTAGCTCAAGTATTTACTTTTTGCATCTCAGAATGGTTTCTGTCATTTTTGCTGGCAACTACAGTTTCGCTTCCTACCCTGACCCCTATTGGATTGCTCATAAACTGTATATAGTGCCACATAGAATGGAGCATTTAGGTATTTGTATATTTGGAAAATATTTTGAGAAGAAAAGCCAGTGTGTAATGTTCAAATACATTTCTTATTAGTAATTTATATATTCCTCCAAATGTGAGAGGTACTGGGGTTTATGAAATGCTCTGAGTTTCATTGATGAAATGTGAGCGGTAAGAAGAGTCACCACTTTTAATCACAAATGAACCTGAGGTGTCATAATTACTCTAGCTCCAGATTCAACCGATTTCACAATGCATTAGAAAAACATAACCAACTATATGACGGCAGGGTAATTAGTTCGGTAAAAGCAAGATGGAATTCTTGTAAAACATGGTAATATACTTCATTTATTTCAGCTTCTTCGGGAAAATCTACCTAAGTTTCTCACTGGCAGCCAGGACCTTCTGACAACCACTGAGTCAGGAGCTGACTCAAGCACAGTATCAGATGAGCCTTTCCCATAGCAAACCCCATGGCCAGACTCTGAGGAACAACTGGCCACAAGTTGGAGCCCCCAGGTTCCCCCTGCCTGATGGGGAGAGTCCCAACCATGAGAAATGGAGCAGCTGCACAGAATAATTCTAGGAATAATACATAGCTTTCAAAAAATTATTAGCATTTCAAAGTTAGTTTCCAGAGAAAACCTACCCACTCTGATATGGCACCCAGCAAGGTTTATCCCTGTGAGTCTAGATCTCAGAAGATATTTATCCAACAAAAGCGTCAGGAATTAGACAAGTCCCAAATACCAGCTTTTCAGTGGCTGTTGTGATCCCCTGGAGCCATTCATATCCACAGGGATTCCAATGAATAAAGGGACAATTTTCTGCAAGCAAGGAATAATCACAGGCTAACGTTATATGAATAACCGTTACATCAGTTCTTTCCCTTAAATGCACACAGGATCAGATAGAAAGAGTTTCAAAGCCCAAACAGACTTTCTTTGAGGCAGCAGAATACCAGGTATACAAAACATAAGTGAGGCTTATCCATTCATCACAGCTAGTTTTTCTCAGATTGTGTAGACAGCAGGAGTTTTATCATAGCTTATACAATCATGCTTTGTAAGAACTTACTCAAGCTACCACCAAGCTCCCTAGGTTCCTCACTGAAGTATAAACCTTAGACTTTCCTTACCTTGCTCTGGGAAAGGATGAGGAATATATAATTACAGGCAAACTTCCCTCTTAGCAGAAACTAAGCTTAGCTGAACCATGAATAAGGCTCAGTGACTATAAAGCAACGGATGTTCATTAGTGTTTTAGCTCATCAGACTTGGTGCTGCAGAGCAGAAACATATGAGTTAAGCTGCTTTCAAAGAGGGACTTAATGTCTCCTAACAGTGCACTTGCAGGTCTTACCAGCTCAGGCACAAAGCCCTCTAAAAGTCCCAGCATTGCTTCTACACCCAAGCTTAACACCTACATGCGTGCTGTTCAGCAGCAATCGCAAATCAATCCTTGCGATGTTGTCCAAGATGGCAAATCCAGATGACATACAAAGAGCTTTAGTTCTGGTTGTAAAGAATATTTCTGCCTTCTGAGCTGCTGGACAGATAAATGACAGTAGTATTTATAAATAAAATTTTTGGCCTCTGTAGCTTTGGGAGGTAATTGAGACAGGCAGGTTTAGTGATATTTCTTAGAACTTCACCAAGCCACTTTTAGAAGCTTTTAATGTGTAATTATTTGTAGATACCTGTTGGTCATACATTAATGTTATGAATTTCTTTATCAATCCTTGAGTGTCATAATATTCACGCTTACTGATACATGCATACTAACATTTTTCAGCTGTCTCCTTTCTACTTTTTCTTGATAGCGAAAAAATTGCTTTCTGAGTGTCTTTTCTTTTTTTCTTTTCATTACTTTTTTCTTTAAAAGAGCATTTTCAAAGTCCTGTTTGATACAACATTATTTATTAGAAAATGATGACCCTTGCAGGCTTTTAAAGCACCCTGTGGAGTGTAAAGGAGAATTGCATCTTCTGTAGAATGTTACAGGAAGTCTCAAGAGTATCGCCAAAAAATATTCATAAGGTTTCAATAGTAACTTTCAGTAGAACCTTTTGAATGTGTCTATAATTCTCTCATAAGTTTAATAAGGCCTCTTGGGACAACCTTATCTCACTCTGTTTGTTGAAAGATTTGTTGTGCTCCATTGCCTTGAAAGTTTATGGTCTGAAGACTAGATTGGGACATGTACAAGACCTTTCCCTTTACATTATTTGGGCAATATTAATAGTCCTTAGTGTAAGCATATAGGCAAAAAAGGAAATTATGTACAATCTGTTTGTGTTTGAGACGACACAAATGATGTGTCCAAGAAGACACACAGATGAGACTTTCAAAGTCAAGGGATGGAACCACTTTTTTGGTTTCAGTGGGTATTTCCGTAAGGAGAAGTTTCTTTTCAATTTTTACACCTTTGAGTAATCTCTGTAAACCTCTCTTGGCTGCTTCCTGTCTTTGCATTTTCTTTGTTCATCTAATTTTAAATAACCTGACAGACACACTATTATAGTTCAATCTGTTCTTCAATATTGATTTTTTACGCTGACATACGATTTGCTCCCATGGCTGTTGGCAGCAACAGATCTTTGGAGCCAGGAGCTCTTGGTAGAAGAAATTGTGTTGTTTCATCCAGCCACGTTGTCTGGAAGCCAGGAGGACCAGGCAGGCTGGCTCACCTGACCTGCTCGCGCTGGAAATGATGGCTCGACTTACATGACAATTTAGTGAAAGTCTACTGTATGTGTCCTAATTAGATTTGAAATATCTGAACTCACCATTGTATGGTACAAAATGTGCTAAAATGGGAGATGCTGCCTTATCTACCTAATGTCAAAAATGACAATGCTCTTTTATTCTTTTTGTGACAGAGTTTGAAGTTAACAGTTTAATTAGGTTAAAGTTTCAAGCACAGTCAGAATTTATTCGGGCTAAGGTGTGATTTTTACAGTTCATTCCTGGCTAACAGGGGAAACTGTTTCTTCTGAAAATCAGAGGTCCTGAAGGGGAAATATTTCCAGTGCGTTACATTTCAGTTGGTTTAATCACAAATCCAGCAGTGGCTGAACAGCTGAGAACGAGCAGTACATGGTGGAGGGGGGAGGTGCCAATCTGCTCTTCGCAGGGAGGAAGGTACCCACATCTAAAATGCAGATGGGATAAGCCATCTGCATTGTTTTTGTTTACTCCGATCAATTCTGGCTAACGATCTGACCTTCTACATCTCTACTCCCCATTCCCTCCACTCCCTGTCACTGCTGAGAGACCAATTTGGGGCCATATCTGAGCTGGTCAGATGTTAGAAGTGGACTGGAAGAGAAGGGGAAAAGGATCACAGAGGCTTCCCGGTGCTGTGGCTGCTGCTATAGGAGTGCGCATCACCAGGACACATGGCAGAGAGCTGAGGTGGCCAAGGGACAGACACAACAGGTCCCTCCTGTCCTTCCCCTCTCCCCGGCTGTCCGCTCTGTTCACACACTACGTGCTGTAGGTGTACCCAGAAGGCATTAAAGCACAGCAGTGCCTTGATAACTAGATGAAATATCAATATGATGTCAAGAGCTTCTTTAGGAATCACTTTTTACTCTTCGGTTTCTTTTTCAAAGGAACAAGCCTCAATTTGGAAATGGCCGTCACTAGTGGATGAGTAAAAAACCAAACCTTATAAGTGAGGGCATTATTGTGGTATAACAGATAATGAAAAAAACCAACAACATCTGGTCAGTTAGCATCTTTTCTGCAAAAGCACAGCCATATAAATATCTTTCATTTCAATAATCTTTTTTCTTTATTTGTGTAGTAAGACCACAGAACAAAAGAAAATATTACAATTGCTGAAATTCCGCTACTGTTTAAATGGAGTAAAAAGCATTTCATATACACAATCATCATTTGTAAAATAGGAAATTGTCCTGGTTTGAGGAATACAAACATTTATAGTAAAATTCTTTACTGTCCTTAGATACGTATGAATCATTTTCCTCCCAAACTTACAGGACACAACATTACATAGAGAAAAGCAAATGATAACAAATTATGCTACTGGAATGAGAGGAAACTAGTCAACAACTGCACCAACTATTAGATTATCTTTTATAGCTAATACAAAGACATACTCTCCTGAAAGCATGCCACGGGGTTGTAATTTTCTTAAGAGGAAGGCTATATTCTGAAACTATATATTTCATAAGGACTACAGTCTGCAGAAGTGCTAAAATGCACTGAAAGGAGTGACATTTAAATCTAATTATAGACAGATTTTCAAACTCAGCAGACAATGTAATTTCCTCTGTAGTTTAGTGAAGCTATATTTAAAATAATTTTCTTGATTATTCTACTTTCATAACCAAAACCATTTCAATATAAAACGATGAGGTGAAAATTCAGTTTTCTGCTTTAACATCAAGCAGAAGAAATATGTCTTAGGGAGTTCATTTGGGGGGCTGCAGAGGAGATCTTTTGCTGCTGCAAAGTATTGTGCCATTTGTCAACAACTTAAGATATTAAAGAAGTACCTTGGGAGCAAAGTCACAAAGGTATATTGCACAATTGTACATAAAATGCCATGAAATGTATTTTTCATAAATATTTAATGCTTTAGGATGGTTACATCCAGCTTTTCTTTCAATCTGAACTTCCCAGAAGACGGGCAGTATTTATACGATCCTGTGGTAATAGCACATTTTGTTCTCCCGAAATAACGTCTGTCTCTCTATCACAATATGAATGGGAATGTCTAAGCAGACGGAAGCCTGTGGCTAAAAACTTTGGAGTGCCTACCTTCAAGTTTCTGCACTGGTGTTCAGGAAACTCACCACAAGCCACTCGGCTTCCCTAAGGTGCCAGGCTGTTACAGGTCCTTCTGCGTAATGTTTCTGTGGATCTGCTGTCCCCTTTGCCTGTGGAAGTAGCCATACATGGGCCATATATTGCCATACGGGAGGAGGCAGCATGCCGGAAGCTGGGGCGTCCCCGGCGTATGTCGCACATTTCCACCACAGCCTGGACACCATGATAAATTGCTAAGGACAGCTCTCCCAGAAGTGTTATGCCGGGAGGTAAAGGGTTTTTCATCCATTGATACTTCCACTGAAACCAACTGCTGTTTCTTCATGGGGGATAATGGTGGGAGACATTGTGTCATTAGCAGGGGAGGGTGTCAGGTAGAAAGGGCCAATAGTGACTGGCAATAGAGCAGCTGGGACACGGATGAGGTTTGGACATGCCTGCATGCATACAAACGTACAGAAAAGCCTGCGGGAAGTGCTAACAGATAAAGAGCGTGGCCCAGAAAAGAAGCAAGGTAAGACCCCACCAGGGGACAAAACTCACTGGCAGAGGCCAGCTTGGAAATTGGACATCCTTTCCACATGCTGTAGAAAAATACACTTTGCCTGTGCTTTGTACAGACTTCTTTGCTGGCAGCAAACACCTGGTTCCATCCTTGTTTTCTCCTCCAAGCAGTGACTTCGGTCACTGGCAATTAGGGGTTTAGGAGGCAGGCAAGTCATTCATGACATTGCAAAAAAGTACTGCTATGAACTGTACATGTCAACTTGCTAATGATTTCAGTAGGGTTTTGCTGGCACTCTTGGCTATGTTATTAAATGCCTGTCATATCTCGTGGTGACTGGGGTTCAAAAAGTGATCTTCTGTTTCCATGACTTCATTTTCCAGACATAAAATGAGGAAAATGATTTTTAAATGAGACATAAAATGTGGTGGTTCTGCCCCTCTACTCCACTCTTGTGAGACCCCACGTGGAGTACTGCATCCAGCTCTGGAGTCCCCAACAGAAGAAGGACAAGGACCTGCTGGAGCTTGTCCAGAAGAGAGCCACGAGGATGATCCGAGGGCTGGAGCACCTCTCCTATGAAGAGAGGCTGAAAGAGTTGGGGCTGTTCAGCCTGGAGAAGAGAAGGCTCCGGGGAAACCTTATTGCGGCCTTCCAGTACCTAAAGGGGGCCTACAGGAGAGCTGGGGAAGGACTTTTTACTAGGACATGTAGTGATAGGATAAGGGGGAATGGCTTTAAACTGGAAGAGGGCAGATTCAGATTGAACATTAGGAAGAAGTTTTTCACTTTGAGGGTGATAAGGCACTGGAACAGGTTGCCCAGAGAGGTTGTTAAGGCCCCATCCCTGGAGGTGTTCAAGGCCAGGCTGGACGTGGCCTTGGGCAACCTGGTCTAGTGGGAGGTGTCCCTGCCTATGGCAGGGGGGTTGGAACTCAATGATCTTCAAGGTCCTTTCCAACCTAAACCATTCTATGATTCTATGATTCTAAAACAGAATTTCCTCAGTCAAAGGCTGTCGGGAGATTAAAAGCACTGAAACTTTCTCTCTTTTCAGTGCTGAAAATCATTAAGCTGCTCAGTAATTATGGCACAATAATATCCCATAATAACTTAGATAAATTTGGTGGCTGAATAGATTTGATAATAGCACAAGGACAGAATTATGCAATACCATACTGAAGAGAAAGCTCTTTGCAACCCTGGACATAATTGCTATGGTTTTGTGTAGTAGGAATAACCATCATCATTTTCATCACCAACAGAATCCCTTCCAACCTCACCAATTTTGTGATTACTGTCATTACTGACAAGTAGTACTTCTCTTCTAGGTGCCTTAAAGTTTAAGGCAACTCCACAAGATCCTTTCACTGGTTTTGGCTAGGGGAGACTTGTCTTTACTGGTATTTTGACAGGAGAACATTCAGCCTCTAGCTGCTGGGTGTATATTCTTGTTGCCTTCTCATGCTTATTTCCTTTGTGTGACAGCACTAGGAATCCTTTGTGGGCAGAGGGGTCTATTCAGCACTAACCTAAATGCTTAATATCAGTGAAGCTTAATGTTTAATATATATCACCATGCATCATTCTTACAAAAATCTTGCTGAAACTTTCTTTTATTACAGTCTGGTTCTTCTCTGTTTCGGCTCCTTGGAACATACTGTGCCTTGTGTTTCATTATTGTTATCAAACCTCAAATTAACTAAAGAAGAGTATATGAGCTACTTCTATAAACACTACTTTCCCTTTCAATTCAATAATGGATTTTGCATGTACTGAATTTCATCAGCAGATTGCTGATGATTTTGCTCACCAACACTGGTTTGCACTGTTGCAGATAAATTATACTCTACTTACAAAGCTGTTTCAAAAAGAAACATTTCCTGTGGTGTGGTAGCCACACAGCATATGAAAGCCTTTGTATTTTATAGTCAAACTAGACACGGTTTTAAACTGTAGTGAAGTAGAAGACATCAGTACAATGTGAAAACAATTTATTTGTCCCTATTGACTAGTAATATTACAAGTTATTCTAATACCCAATAATATTAGGGGTTTCTTCTTCCTCTTTCCTTCTCTGTACACTGCCTAGAAAAATACTTCCCTTTACTGAGTAAACACAAATAAGAGTAATTGTTATTGTGGCAATATATCTGATTACTATTAATTATAACATTAATATTAATTATTAACATTTTGATTGTTTTATGGTGATGAGGTATCTGATATTGACTTGAAGAGAAAAGAGAGGTCCATCTAAACCATAAATCCTGCCAGGAAGATTGTTCCTAACACTAAGTTGTATGTGTACTGTCCTGAAATTAATATTAATTCAGTTTCATTGGGAAATGTATGCTAATGGTCATTCTGGTTTAAGATTTTCTCATTAGTTATTTGTCCTGAGGTAATGCTTCAGACCACATTAAAGGAAAGGTCATCTTGAGAAATAAACATAGTGTTAATTTTATTTCATTTTCTTGTTCATGAAAATATAGTCCTAAATTCAGTTTAGGGGGTGTGCAGGAGAAGAGGACTTTAGCTAGGAGTAAGAACAGAGTAAGAACAGGTTTCATTAGTTTAAACAAAGAAAGGGTGGGGAGGTAGGGAAAATCACAGTGCAGCATAAAATCAGAATCCATAGTTGGCAGTGTTCAAAAGGTTTGCAAATGTTAGTTTCCAACCTTCTCTTCTCAAAGCATTTTGTAGATCTGTCTTAAAATCAGGTGTGAGAGATCAGAAGAGACACAGTGGCACTGTGAGAAATGCTTTTTCCCTGGAAACTGCGGTTTTCAGTCTTTTATTCTTTATTCCTGGCAAGGTTAAAGTCTTGTTGGAAGGATAGGAGGCTGCATTCTGGGAAAGAGATTTCAAGAGGAAGGAAGGAAGGAAGGTTCTTCTTCTAGCAAATGTTGTAATTGTTTCCCGTATGTGTCTCATGAGCCAGACAGAATAGGATCAGGTCACTGATACTTGTTTTGCCATAACAGCAAGCAAAACAGATTGGGGGGGGGGGGGCGGGGGGGGGGGTTGCTGTTGTTTTTTAATCACTTCATGTATTTCTGAAAGTACAGGGGAAAAAAACTTTCGAGTTTTTAACTGAGATTTTCTGGGTAGACCTACATTTTATGCCATTTCTTTAACCAACAGTAGGCCAGGCATTTTTTATATTTCTTTCTCAGCACACATGCCCTCACAAAGAGAGTGCAGTACTCTCTGACAGAAGTGGATCAAACGATGATACCATTGTATTCTATTTAAAATTAATCAGCCCAATAGCATAAAATCTCCTCACATTAAAGCTTTCTTACTTCACAGAACTTTTTCTCTTGTCCTGTGATGTTCTTTCTATCCAAGTGTATCTTTTCAGGGGAAAGTGTAGAATTTGGCCTTGCTGAAATTGTAATTTTCTTAAACCTTACAATATCTCACATGACTCAAGATTTGCAAAGGTATCTTGGCCTGAGTGACAAAATTGTCCTTTTGTACTTCTGATATGTTTGTTAGGTTGATTGAGAGTCAGTGGGTGAAAACAGGACTCAAAATCAGTTTTGATTGATGAGTCAGATGACACAGCTGAGAAAAAGTAGGACACTGCAGCTTGTGTTCCTTCTAAGTGGATAAAAATAAAGGACTAAATTTTCAAAAGATTCAGGTCACTGAAGTAGGCTTTGGTATTCATTACAGCAGGTGCATGTGGCAATAGTACCCATGGGCTCTTCCAGACCTTGGTTCAGCAAGGCAATGAATTGCACTTATTAAAATTTAACTCTGCTGAGGCAGAAGGGTTCCCTGGAAAACGAACCTGTCCCTTCCTGGCTAGGTGGGAGTATCACACATTAGATGGTTTTGCTTGTATTTCCTCATGTGTGAGCAGCAATTCCTGCTTACTTCATTGCAGTAATGTGGGCCGTCAGCAATGAGGGATAAAGGCCATGGCTGAGGGGTTCAGGTACAGTGTGTTGTTTTGTGCTGCACCCCCAGTGCAGAGGTATTAGACCTCAGAGCTGTTGGTACCGACCACTGGAAGAGATGGATTTGCTCTGCAGGAATGACAAGGGAAGGGTGCCTGCCTCAACGCTCCCCCCCACCATGTGTTGGCTGTAAAGCACGTGCCTAGGGAAGAGAGTTGCCTGGGTTCTTCATCCCGCTAGAACAGTTGTAGGAAAGTACTGGAACTCATACCAGCCTACAGGTAAACATTAAGTTCCTACAGATTGTAGGATCCATTGTAGGATCCATCCAGCACAGGAAATATCCAAGGTCAGACACAAGGGATGTTTTCAGGTATAGCTGACGAGCTGGGTTAGAGCGTTTTTATGTATTAGAGACTGGCAACTATCTGCAAGATGAATCTCTCTTTAGAATTTAAATCCTCTAGGAGTTTAGAGCCCCGAAAAGCCAAGTTGCTGCACATCCTAGCTATCAGCTATGGCTGCAGCAGGAAGAGAGATCCTTTCTCAGAGCTGCAACCCTGCTCCTTCCAGGACCTCTTACTTCTTTGGCTGCATCTAGGCAGCATCTGAAAGTCATCCTAAGAACCTGCCTTGTGGCCCCTGTATGATCCACACACAGGCAGCCACATCCAGGACCAGACCTGTAGGGCTACAGAGATGATTAGGGGACTGGAGCATCTTTCTTATGAGGAAAGGCTGAGAGACTTGGGTCTTTTTAATCTGGAGAAAAGACGACTGAGGGGGGATCCTATCCATGCTTATAAATACTTAAAGGGAGGGTGCCAGGTGGTTGGGAACAGGTTTTTTTCAGTGGTGCCCAGTGATAGAACAAGAGGTAATGGGCAAAAACTTGAGCATAGGAAGTTCCATCTAAACATGAGGAGGAACTTCTTTACTTTGAGGGTGGCAGAGCACTGGAACAGGCTGTCCAGAGAGGTCATGGAGTCTCCCACACTGGAGACATTCAAAACCCACCTGGACGCCATCCTGTGCAACCTGATGTAGGTGACCCTGCTCTGGCAGGAGGGTTGGACTAGATGATCTCCAGAGGTCCCTTCCAACCCTGACCCTTCTGTGACTGTGATTCTGTGACCAGACTTCCCTATTTTAGCAAACTAACTTGGCCTGGAGGCGATGTGTAGTTACCACAAGGTCTCGTATGGGCCAGGATGGTTGCAGTAGTTCACAGTTACAAACAACAGCAGCTTCAAAAACTCCAGCCACCTGAGCCCAACTGCCCAAGGCAGAGTCAAAGAGCAGTCAGTGTCAGGACCAGGCTTCAGCACGCTGACTTGAGTGCATGAAGTCCAAATGCACACACTGTTCAGTCTGAACTAATTACCCAGGTCAGGCAGGCCTTGGAGGCAGTGCTGTGCTGTGTACGTATGCTGGGGCTGAAGCTGAAAGCTATTTTGGCAAGTTAATGTGACCTTTCCATGACTGGGTGAGAGGGTGTGTTAGCTGCCAGTGAAAATGTCACCATTGCTGGGTCCAGGTTTACCTTTCCACACACTGCTGTAACACAAGTCCAACTCAGCCTGTTGCCTAAAATTGATTATATGAGTACACAAACTCTAAGGGAATGCAGACTGAATTAAAACAAGCAAAAGGACCTACCAATTCTCCCTGATGGCAGCTCTAAACTAAAAGACTGGGCCTGGGCCTCAATTAACCAAAACCAGAAATCACAGAAATGCAGCCTAACTACGGAAAAAAATAATTGCGGGCAGGCCATTTAGGTTGTAACCCTTTCTGGGGCTGTGTGTTGTGAAAGTGACCCAGAAAAAGCCAGTGGGCTTTGCTGGCACCATCATCTCCCGGGTGCCCAAGAATCAGCACAACATCTCTGAGACAAAAGCGAGATCGATGCTGGAGGTGATAAGATCAGGAGGGAGGCTTGGACACCCACAACTGTTTGAGTCCACCTCAGCTACTGCATTCTTTTGTTTCCCTCCACAACCATCTTTAACACCAGGCTGCCAAGAAGGGGGAAAAAGTACTAAAAAATCTATAGAGTAGAAGGAGGAGAAATAAAGTATTTTGTGAACTTTTATTTTCAGTACTAAGTATTAAGTATCTTAACTGGTTCTCCTCTTTTCAGCATCTTGAACAAGAGATTAAAAAGACTGATTCTGCTGGCTGGCTGCCACAGGACTTAGGAGGGCAAGGTCACTTTATTTAAAACACTGAATTTTATTTAATGTGATGCTTTAATAAGGTTATGTTGACATCCTGAATTCTCTGAGCTATTACATTCCTTCAATGTTAACACAATCCTACAAATCACAGGTAATTACCTTTCTACCAAGATATGGCACAACTTAGAATATAAGAGTGAAAAGTCTGAGAAAGCACACAATATATATAATTATATACAAACATGTATTTATGCATGTATTTATGTACATATATGCAGCCCTCGTACCTCTTGGACCTATACCTCTTAGAGTGGCCAAGTTCCTCTTTGGATAATGCCATTGGGTAAACCTGATGGCAAGCATACATGAAATTAATTTTTCCATGACATAAAATGCTTATCTTATTAAAAACGTTATCAGTTATTCCATTTGGACAACAAGATCATTGGCTAAATATGAATACTTATTGCAACACTAAGGAAAATTACATTTACGCTGAACGAGGCATGACTCATTCGAGAAAGAAATTGTGCCTGACCATGCATATAAACTTTCTTTATTCTAAATACTACTACTCCATGACGTAAACCTTCCCCTAAATATAGCCCTGAAACCAGGCACATTCATTCTTTTGCTATCACAGATCAGTGCTCTTAACCTTTGTGGACAGCATCGCACCATTAAGTTAACGGCATAAAATGATTTTTTTTTTTTTGAGGAAGCCACTAAATCTCAAGCCTTCTCCCCTCCCTCTCAAGGAGAATGCAGCCAGGCAGGATATTGGAAATGGCACGGACACAGACTTCGCTGACTCTTTTTTTTCCAGGGCAATATTTCTACTGTCACCAGCTTTCTTGGTGATAAATTTTAAAGACCTAAATATGTCTGTACTCTCCTATCATGTCTCCATCCTCCTGCCACATTAAGATGGGAATGAATCCCCTCTTCAAAGATTACTTTTCCTATTAAGTCAGGCTGTGTTGTTTCAATTTTTATAAGATTCACATTATTTGACCCAAATCTGGATGATTCCCTTTAGCCAAAATAGAACACCTTACCCATCTGAAACAGAACACATGGCAACCCATCTGACTGCTTCTCAGCTTAACTATGCTTGTGTTGGTGCCTCTGAGGAGGTGATTCTTATAACTCCACATCCTGCCTGCCCAACGGGAGCATGACATTCAATCAGAGCCACTAGATGACCTTATATTAACTTTTGCAAACGCCCACAAATTGAGTGTTCAGAAACAATCATTCAGATAAATTTTCTTCTACAACAGGAAATGTATTACGTTTCAGCATTCATTTAACTGATACAGAAAATTATGAAGGATTCCACTTCTCAGTTTTATTAAAAAAATATTCATGGGCAGTTAAATGTGGCAGAATCCTTACTGCAAGTGAATTCAGAGAATCTTACATTTATGGCTACGTTTCTTCATGTACGCATAATTTAGGACAGATCAGTCAGACTTCAGCCTTGCTATAACCGCTGAATTTATAGTCATGCCAAATATGAAGAAAAATCCTGAAGGATAAATCAGTTCCCTACTGCTATTCAATATTCAGCTGTCAGGGTGACACAGCTTTGGTACTATTTCATGTTGTCCGCACGTGTAACTGTTTACTGGCTCCCACACCGTCCCGGTTCGTCCCACTCTTCCCCACCACCACCACCACCTCCTCTGTTCAAGGTGCTGTGAGGTCATGCTATAGGTATGCCAGAGCAGAACAGATTTGGCAGGACAAGTATTGCCAAGCTACTGATTTTATTTATCCTGCTTCTCAGGAATTTAGGTTCTTCAGTGTAATTATTTATACTTTTTTTGAGAGAGGAACAACATTTTCTTCTAAGATTGATGTCAAAATGTTCGTGATTTTGCCATGAGACTATTATTTTGGAAAAAAAAAATAAAAAAAATCCTTTCAGTCAACTTGAAACATTCTATGTATTTGAGTCCCTTTTAGTTATTCCTTTTTGGCCACGAAAATATTTTATAGTCTTGATATTAGCAACAGTGCCAAATGTAGGTGTTTCCCTTTCCCCAGACTCATTCCACTCTCAGGGTCTAGAGCTCAGTGATTAGAGCAGCAGAGCCCCAGCATCAAATCTCCTCTTTGCCGTTCAGCATCGGCCACTCTCTGGGCGCTCGAGCACTGTTGCGAGCCACTCTTGCGTTTCGCCGAAGCTACTATTTTTGTCAAATGTCATTTACATTCACTGGACAAAAGACTAGAGTACAGTGGACCCCCTCTCTGGTCACTGTCTGCCACCAGGCTGTCATCTCCCTCCAGCCTACCCACCATCTCCTTGTCTTTCAGTGTTTGGAGGACTTCAGCGTTTCACTGGAAATGCGTCAGTAATAAAAGGTTTTTCTAGTTAACCAAAAAGCTCAGATAAAAATAGGCTGCCATTAACACAAAACCTCTTTATTTCAGTTTCACCTGTCCTAACAGAAAATGTGATTCTCACAGCTCTGAGAGGGCCTTACATTTTTGACGTACGAGAGAGGATTTTCTCAGCCTCAGGATAACACTAGAGAAGCTGCTAACCCAGTGATGTGATGGGGAGAGTTGTCGTATCTCCCCAGGCAGCAGAATTAGACAGATACTAACTTTCTCTGTGGTTTTCCAGCACCCCACAATACAGACATGATTTCTGTCTCAGTTCTATGGGTGAATTAGTGTCTCTCTTCTACCCGTGTAGGCAGGCAGCTTGTATTTGCATTTTCTGTACCCCAGAGAGGAGTTTGGCGTGATAGAGAGCACTGGTATCTACCAATAGTGGGTTTCTTCTCCCTGATAGCAGCTGAACTTCTCCGGCAGTGAGGAGCCCAGTCCTCACTGAGCATAGCCAGTGGATGAGTGATGTGATGATGTGGTACGCTTTATTAACTGGATTCATGTTTTATTAAGAGGGATGATCACAGTAGAATGAAACTTCTGCGGGAAAAAGACTGTTCTGTAACAGCCTGCTCCAGAATGTCAGTCACTCCTTGCTGAAGCATGTTGTGACTTTCTGTTATACAGTACATAACACTGAATACAGTACACTAAATCCACAACTAGCTTGATCCTTGACTAGCAAAACAATGTGAAAATGGACATAGCATACTCTGGAATGAAACTGGAATGACATAATTGCCTTCATGTATAATATTATCATGGTAAATATGATCACTTCAAGGCAGAAAACTGAATATTATGACACCTTCCTGCACATCTATCCCAATGAAATCCGTAATTAAATTACCAGGTTTGTTGAGGGCTTTGAGTTAAAACATGAACATAAACAATGGCAGCTGAAACTCAGACTGTCCAGATGTTTGCTTTGGAAGCAAGAACGTGAATGGTCCCGTGACTCAGCTGTGCTGCTCTGCCATTGTTCCCCCCAGCTCATGCCTCCAAAAACCTGTGGGGGAAAAAATAAAATTAGAAGAGCACTGCAGGTTCTGTTCAGCAGAGTCCTCCTTTTCTCTCTAGCCCAGCGAGCCTCCAAGTGTGAGAGACTTCTGAAAATGGAGAATGAGTGATTCATAAAAATGGAAAACTGAATGAGGCCACTAAACAAAAATGTCCAGCTACCCAGCCACAGTTTCCTATCACCACTGAAGAGAGGTGTGTTCTTAGGCAAACATTATCTAACCCTTAAACAAATATTTAGCTTGAAGGTTGGGAAAATAAATTGTTTTATAGCAAAGACATGCCCATTCCCGATCACAAATACAACTGTACCTACCAGATGTTGCCATAAATTAGATCGTATTATGAAACCTATTTTATCTGGCAAGCTGAGTACGCTTGATGAAAATGGAGCCCAGTATGTCACATATTGTTTTAAATGGCTTTTCTGTTATAGATGGAGACACTCAGTCATTTGGAATTTGAGGGGACAAGTGATTAAGTAATTGGATGGAGTTAGCCAAGCATACCAAATTGGTCAATGAGGTTCCTTGATCTCTTTTTCTCTAACAGTGCTTAAATGCATGCTGTCTTAGTGTGATACAATAAAACATTTTTTTGAATACTCCCTTCAAAAGCTTGTCTGCATTACATTCTTCCAGACAGTATCCATTATTAATTGTCATTGCTATTGATTTAGATTGCCTTTTTCCTACACATCATTGGTTTACAGCAAAAAAATACATTTTAAAGATACACTGACGCTGATGAAAGGTGCTGAAGGGGTGGTGTACAGATGTGACATCTCCGCCTTTGTCTGTCCTTCTGTCACTTCTGGATATACGGCATAGATTTTCTTCAGTTGCTCATTTCAACCCCCTCCAATTTAATTATACTGCACCTCTGTCCGGTGGTACAACTTACACGTATGAAGAAGACACTTTGGAACCATTTACCTTGCAACATTTCAGGAGTTCAGCCACAGGGGAAAAGTTTACCTCCCTACCAAAACACCCCAGTGCCCACGGCGCCCCCTCCCCGGTTGTATGATAGAATGCGCATGCAAAAGGTGCACATGCACACACATGACAGACACACATTTGTAGGCCCGAACACATGTGCACTTGCTCGCTTGGCCCGTCAGGCGGGTACCTATCACATCCCCCAAGTGTGCTATTTGACCACGAATTCAAGCAGCTGCTTGCTGCATGCATGGACACATTTACATTTTGATCACCCAGCAAGGGGGGATGGGGGGTAGGGTTGAGCCCCTGGCACAACTCAGCTGTAGCTGGCAGTGGGGAATTGGCCAGGAACAGGATGAGCCCTTCTGCCAGGCCAGATTCATCCTGCAGCCCAGTGTAGCTTTTGTATAAAAGCAAATGTTGACACATCGTTTTAAGTTTCTAGCACGGAAAACTGTTTCATGCCTTTCATTTCTGTATTCTTTTCCCATTTTAGTCCTTATAGCTTAGAGGGGTACCTCACAACTTAAGGTACGTTGCTGGATTTGATTTACTGCGTCCAAACTCACTGGCTCAGCCCCAGTAAGTTCCTAATTACAAGCTACTGCTTTGTTTCTGTGACTGTACAAGTTGCCATCGGCTGAGATGTGAAAGGGAAGTGGCAGAGCCCTGCAGGATGTGACCAGGGAATCTCCTCTCCCTCCTTTACCAGGAGCTGCCATTAGCCACCTTAAAGGGACACTTTGAGAAACTACAGTTTTCACTGTTCCTTTTCACGTAGTGGGGAACTTCTTTGCGGGTTAACTGTGTGGTTGCTGGCCAGAGTTTGAGGTGGATGAAGAAAGAAGCTTTGGAAGTGAAACTCGAGAAGATCAGTGGTTGGGACCACACAGGGGCTGGCTAGGCAGTGCATTGGTATTCACCACGGACACTCCGAGCACTAGCCGGACACTTTGTACTGTTAAAAAGTATCTCCAGGAGCGCAGCACGGAAGCAAAGACTCATTTAGCTTGGATGGGGCTTCCGGAGGTCACTTCAAACCGTACCCCCGCTGGCCCCATTCTGAAGTTACGCCTCAGCGGACCTGAGGGAGGACATTAACGCCGGCCATCAGGGTTCCTCCTCGGACACGCCGCATCTCCGAACAGGAATTGAGCAGCTTCACACCGCCCCGTCTCTGGGGTCACCTTCTTCTTCTGCTTTGCCCGGCGCCTTTTGAAAAATGGGGAAAAAAAACCAAACAAACCCCAAACCAACACCAACAAAAAATAACCCCAAACAGTGGAAGGAATTGCTGTTTTGGGGGTGGGGGGGGGCTGGCGTTAGCGAGGCGAGGAGATCTCCAGACACACTTTTGGTGTGAAAAGGGGAAGAAATCTCCACAAGGTGTCGGCTCGCCGCCCCGCCACAGAGAAAGGGGGGGGGGGGGGGAGGAAGACTGTGTCTCGGTCGGCTTCACTGAGCGTTACCCGGGTGTCCGTTCCCCGTCGCCCCCCCCGCATCTCCTCCGCATCTCCTCCACCTCCCCTCCCCTCCCCTCCCCATGACTCGGCGACAAGCAAGAGAGAGTAGCAAACGCCGTTTATAACCGGCGGCAGAGGCGTGAGGCGGCGGGGCGGGGCCGGGCCGGGCCGGGCGGTTGGCGGCAGCAGCAGCGAGGCCGCCCCTCAGCCGCGCTACCTGCGCCGCGCGGCCACGTGAGCGCCACATCACCGCCGCTCCGCGCCTTCAAAGTCAGCGGCCGCAGAGAGAGAAAGAGAGAGAGGGCAGGCGGCCGCCGCCGCACCGGCCCCGCTGCCTTTCCCCTTTCCCCTTCCCCCCCCTTCCCCTTCATCTCCCGCCATCCTCAACCCCCGCTTCCCCTCAGCGGCTCGGCCCGGGGCGCAGGCGACCCCCGGCTCGGGAAGATGCTGCAGTCGCTGGCGGGCAGCTCCTGCGTGCGGCTGGTGGAGCAGCACCGCTCCGCTTGGTGCTTCGCCCTGCTGGTGCTGGGTTACCTGCTCTACCTGGTGTTCGGCGCCGTGGTCTTCTCCTCGGTGGAGCTGCCCTACGAGGACCTGCTGCGCCAGGAGCTGGGCAAGCTGAAGCAGCGCTTCCTGGAGGAGCACGCCTGCCTCTCGGAGCAGCAGCTGGAGCAGTTCCTCATGCGGGTGCTGGAGGCCAGCAACTACGGCGTCTCGGTGCTCAGCAACGCCTCGGGCAACTGGAACTGGGACTTCACCTCCTCCCTCTTCTTCGCCAGCACCGTCCTCTCCACCACGGGTAAGGGGGCGGGGGGAGGGGGGGGGAAACGACGGCCCACCCGCCGCCGCCACCGGGAGGCCTTCCGGGCAGGCCCGGACCCCCTCAGGGCCGCGTCGGGGATGCGGAGGGGTTGGTGTGGGGCCGCTTTCCGCGCAGCGTGGGGGGAGCCGGGCCTGTGGGGGGGGAAGACCTGCGACCCACCGCCCCCCCTCACGACCAGGGCCGCGGGGACGGTGCGGGGCCGGCAGTCGCCGGCCCCGCACCGTCCCCGCGGCCCTGGTCGTGAGGGGGGGCGGTGGGGTGCCCGTCTCTTTCTTTGAACTTTTAAATGGTTTTAGGGGTGTCTCCTTAAAGCTCTTGGTCCGCTCTGCGTTTCTTTCAGTGTGGGTTTGTGGAGGGGGTGTGTGTGGGGGGGGGGGGGAGGGGGGAACTGCTAGCCTGGGTGTAACGATGAAGTTAAATTTCAGTTTCGTGTTTTACCTGCAATTTTTGGGTGTAAAAGACCCAAAGATAACGCTGTTTTGCTTCCTAAAAGCAGTTTCCATCGGTAGGTTGAAAAGCTCGAGGGAACGTTCCTTTGGCTGTAGTTTTTTATAACCACTTTAATTTTTTATTTTTTTTTTTTTTACAACAGTTGTGTTTCCCATAAGATTGTAGTGGACAGCCGCCTTGTATATCCTTTACAAGTGCAGGCATTTGCGCTGGGAAGCTGGGCTGTGGTGATTTGGATGTGTCTCACTGCAATAAATAACAGGCTTCTCAAATAAGAAAAGCTTTAAAAAAAAAAAAATAATCACCTTCAAAGTAGTCCAACCAGAGGGCTTTGAGGCTTGGCAGTATATTGATACTACTATAAAAGATGCAATGCTTTTCTTTTTTTTCTTTTTGTTTTTCTCCCCCTGCTCCCAAGTAAGCATCCTTTTTATTATGGGAAATATAATCAGCTGATATCAATAATGACATTTAATAATTACTTGATCTTATTTTGGGGCTTCCTGACTGATTTCAAACTGGCAATGCTTGTCCTAAAAATAGCTGTCATTGAGTTTAGAGATCAGGTTGTCTGCTTGTTATAAGGAGTTGTGGGTTTTTTTAAAAAGTAAAATAGGGTTAAGGGTGTCCCTGTAACACCTCCCCCCTCATTTTAATAACTACAGTTTATAAGAAGAAAGTGACATGCTTGTGACAATTAAATGCTTGTAGTGAATAAATATGTAAGCTTTAATGAACATATAGTAATAATATTGGTGAGAAAAGCATGGAATTGTCTGACTTGATCTTATGATGTCTGTTTCCATTCCTTATCAATTACACTTTCTGGTACTATAAAATGGAAATTTTGTCCGAGGGCTATCTTTGTGTTCAAATCATTTTTTTTCTCTACAGTAATAACCTGCACTTTCAAAAAAGGATATTAAAAAAGGTCCTGCTTTTCTATTTGTTCTTATACAGGGTAGTGTGCGTAACTTCTCTTTTTTTTTGATCAGACATCCAATCCTCAGTCCCTGAAGTTTATTTTTAAAGCTGGAAATATTGATTTCGGAGATGAGTCAATCAAAAAATGTTCACAGTCAGGACAGTGGGGATGGGACTGAGTTGGTAATGCTTTAGTACTGCCTTGCTAAGACATAGCTACAGAATGTTTGGATTTGGTAGGACAGTTCAGGTACAGATATCTCCTGCCCACTGCACATCTGCTCAAGAGCAAGGCATAACCTGGTCCTGCATGTTTAGCTGATTTGATCATAGGGGCCCTATGCGGGAAGGGTTGAAAATGCAAGATAGCATTGTGAAATTGAAAACCTTTTAGAAAACTCCATTTAACAGGCATATGCTTAGAAAACAGAGAGGCCTGAAATACATGTGTTATCATTATTTCTGTGAATTTCAGAAACTGAATTTCATCTAGTTATCACTGATGTAATAGACTAGCCATCAAATGGTGGTGCTTCTTTCTATGTCAAATAGTCCTTTGGGTTGGGCCTCTTAAAAAAAAAAAAAAAAAAAAAAAAAAAAAGACAATTCATCTATTTCTTGTTTTATGCAGTGGCGTTTAGCTTTAGATGTTTTAGCTTTACTTGTTTTACTTGTATAAATAAGAACTTGTACAAGTAGACAAGTATAAATCCAGACCAATATAGTATGTCCAAAACTTGCTCAAATTCTTCCCAGAGCACACAGATTTCTGGTGAGGTGCAATTTTGCCTCCCAACTTACTCTGCACCCGTGCAACAAATCTTTCAAGTCTTTTGAAATGATCATTAAAATGAAAGACAAACAAGAAGCAGAACCTGCCTGGTCATCTCAAACAGCTGTTTGGAAGTGTCTGAACATTCAAAAAATGCTGTTGTATTAAAAACTGTACATGTGAAATGTCCTCTCTTTGCCAAGTACAGTAAGAACAAATGCAGAAAAGAGAACCCTGGTGCTGATGGTACCAGCTGAGGGTTGCTTCTGTGCTAGAATAAGTGAAATGAAATTGCAGGGAGCACTGGGATGTTCCTTGTGTTCAGCTAACTGAATTTGTCATTCATCATGTAAATAAATGCACACCTACACATTGCACAGAACACAAGGCTTATTTCACAGCCTTTTAGTTTTCTATATAAGGAAAGAGTCTAATTTTAGCATCCCTATCTCCTTCTTTTTCCCTCTCATCCTTATTATATTCTTTGGCTTCTTATTAACTAGAGAAAATCCTTGAAGAAAATGATAAAGCCAGTTAAGAATTTGGAAAAATTCTTTAATGGAAGGAGCTTGCTGAATAAATACAGTAAGGCAAATTGTTACTTGAAAGCAATCTATATTGCTGCACACATGGACTGTCACAGGACTGTCACAAGCTGCTTGAAGGACAGTCAAACAAAGGGCAGTGAAATGGACTCGGGGGTGAGGCTTCCTTCAGCAGGTTATAGCAGTGACAGACAGCAGGTTTCTCTTCTAACAACTTTATTCCTCCCTGTGCAACTTAAGCAGTCATGCAGCTTGCCATATGAGCAGTGTGCAAGAGGAAGCAATTTGTTCATTAATCATTGACAATGTGAACACTAAGAATATACAGTTGTGTGCATTTAAATAGCGTCTGTCTTGGAAGCTCCGCAATTTTGACCTTATGCGCATCTATAGTCATCGCTTGTCTCGGTGCTAGATGTCATGAATGAGCTTGCTGAAGCAGTTGTTTCTGGTTGTCTTTGTTGTGGGGCCATCTGTATGAATATGTGTTTTATTTCTAACAATAAAAACAAAGTAGTGTTCGCACTCGCTCTCCCAGGTAGTGCGTTTTCACTGTTCTTGGCCTGCTGTTAGGCTCTAAGATCTTATCCCACGTTGGTGCAATATTGGAATACTGTACTACAGGAATTGTAAACAGAATGGAGTAAAAAAAAGAAATTTATATTAGTTGTGTTGCAAGATATGAAGAGTAAAGGGGCTTCTGTTTGTTGAAGCAAAGGAGATGCCAATTTAGGAACTTGGGGCCTATATTTTTATGTTTGTTTTTGGAAAGGGTCTTCTCAGTTTAAGGATATCCTGTGGCCTTTTATGCAAAGGGCTAGGATAGCCTTGTCCTGATCTAGGGATTTGCGGAGGAAGGGTGACAAGAAGTTGCATCTTCTATGATGGCAATGCATGTTTTCATTTATTGGTTAAGAACAGGCTGGAGTCTCAACTGAGGCACAGGAGTCAAGACAGTAAGAGAAGGGAGGAGAGGGCTGCTAGTGTTCAACTGCTGCTGAAGCCTGTAATGTGGTTGTCTGCAACCTGGTTAGTATGTATAGAATCGTTATGGCTGTTAAAGACCTTTAAGGGAAAAGACCTTTAAAGATGCTTTATGTCAGCATCTTCTCCAGAATTTAGCCTGTACCAGTTTTAATGTTGGCGCTGAGGATGGGTGTATTACACTGTTACAAGGATTGACACCCACGATCCATGATGTACTGAATTCAGGGTTCTGCTTGCTGTATTCTGAAGAGAGTAAGGAACATCTACGCAGTAGTTGTAGCTAAATGTTGACAGTGTCTCTTACCTTGGAACTGCTTCATTGAAGGACTAGTAAAGAAACAATATGGCTTTCGGGGAAAGTTTTGCATTCAAGTTAAGTAGCTTATATGAAGCCTACTGTCAAAGCAATATGAGGAGTTTATTAATGCATATATCATTTGATTTGTAAGGCTGTTCTCTGTTAGGTCTGTTTCTCAATAAGCATTGCTACTGATGATTTGCAAGAGAAACTAAACTACGCCTTTATGAAAGACAGCAGGCTAGGAGATTGTGCTGGCGTCACTGGATGTCCTGCAAAAGAAGGTCCAGTCCATATGAAGAGACCAGGGAGAGAGAGAAGCCTGTCAGTCTCCATCATTTTCTCCACTTTCTTCTGTCAAGAGGTGGTCTTTCTTGCATTTCTTCCTCCTCAGGGGAACAGACCCCACACCCAGTGCATATTTAGTGTGCAGTACAGATCTTAACAAATCCATGGAAGATTAGGGAATGCCATGAAAGCATCGTGATGTCTTTGTAATGCTCCATTGTAAGATTCATATGCTCTCACCTCTATTGTGAGTGGGTGGAAGAGGCTACTTGGGTCTTTCACACTTCATGGAAGAATGTGAATTTAACTTAATGAGATAAAGTTCACAGAGGCTTTAAGGCAAGCAGAATTTTTTGTCCGATACTTGAATTTAATGTAAAACGCATATTTTATTTTGCTGGCATCAGAATATGTGGCCTGTGTCCCTGAAGATGCCTGTATTAGTCCATTAATACACACCGAATAAATAAATTTCATGATTCATACCAAATGTACGTCTAAAGACCTGTCATAAGATTCTCTGTTGCCTCTCGTATGAAAATGTACAGACTTTGTGATGGTTTAAATTCAGATCAGTCTCACTAGTTGTCACCTCTGACTCTGGCAGAAAACTAAGCTTTATTGTACTACTGCTCTGACTGGAGCATTCATGGGTCATTTAAACAGGAGTGACAAATTGCAGCTATTCACCAGGGTGGGGATGCCGAACTTTGGGAAGGAACTTTGTTTCGCTTTCAAGAGTTGTTACTTAGCAACCACATCTACAGGAAAAGGTAATTTGCTGGGGATGATCTAGGAGACAAAGCGAGATTGTGCGGCACTCTGCAACAGGGTGTTTTTTGTACTGGAGTGCTTCTAAGAAAAGCAAAGGAAATGAAGAGGTAGGTTGAGAAAGATGCCAGAGGAGGAGGATTACATTCAATAGGCCAACTGTTTGGCCACTGACTTAGGATGTGAGAAACCACATTCTTTTCCCTCCTTTGCTTGGAGGGATTTGAACCCACGCCCCAGGAGAGTGGCTGAATGCGTCAGGGTATTCTGGAACAGGGTAGTTATAGCTACTGTCCCCGAGGCTGTCCGCTTCCATATAGATCAGTAGACTGTCCTGAAACCAAGCGTCCCACCTCTTCCATTAAGCAATATAAACACAAAGTGAAAGAGACATTCTGTCTGCCTGTGTGTGTCTGCTTTCCTCTCGGGGAAATTTCCTGTATTTTATACACTGTAGAACAGCTCCAGACTTGCTGCTGTCATATTCTAGTCTGGCCCCAGGGTTAAGGTGCTGTCTCCTGGGACGTGGGAGGTTTCAGTTGAGTTCTGCTTAATGCCATTCTCAGGACAAGGATTTGAACTAAGGTGTCCTCTTCCTAAAGACAGCTAGAAAACAAAAAGACTACTATCTAGGGAAGCTGTAAGAGGAGGCAAGAGGAATATCTATAGGCAAGTACTGAGAAAGCAGATTGGATATTTCTGGTCTCCCTGTCTTACAACACAAAAACATGGAAACACTCAATGAAATTAAAAGAAAAAATCAAATTTAAAACCAGAAAAGAAGGGACTTAAATTTAAAAAAAAAAAAAAAAAAAAAAACAAAAAAAAACCAACAAACAACCCCCCAAAAAACTACTAACCAACCCACCAGAAACACAAACCAAAAATGTCTTGTATGAATATCTCCCAAATACCTGTATTTGTCAAAATCAATGATAGTAAACTTTTAGGGAAGTGTATTAGGCTCTGTGCTTCAGGACACAAGTCACTCATTAGTTACAGTTACAGCCAACAGACCAGTCACGTTCTCTCTTGTGTGTCCAGGACAAAGGGACAAAGTTCTTGTTTTCCCTACTGAAGTAGGCAGCAGTGGAGAGGAAATCTGGGTCTGTCCTGTCTTGTGTTCCAGGCTGGGTGGCAGTTCCTGGTTTCTTATGCGAGTACAGCAATCAGCTGTGCCAAACTCCTGCTTATGCTTGCTGAAACACAGGGTGGCAAAAGTAGCTCTAATCCAATGTTTATGCTTAACAGGCCAATGAGTAGTAAAAACCATCTCCTGGCAGAAATCTGAGAAGCCATAGAGTAGCATGACTGTAGTATTGTTTGGAGCAGTGCTGGCTGCTGATGGATGGAGTGTCTCTCTTAGGAGCTCTGTCCTCGCTTCTATGTTCCACTTGCCTTGCTAAATTCCCAGTGATGAGAAGCCAGCCCAGCAGCGCTCCACAGGTGAAGAACTGCAACTGCTGCCTCTGTAGTCTTTCTGTCAGGTCTAGGGTCACCGTTCCTCTGCAGAACTACACAAAAAAAATAAAATAAAAAGATCACAAAACCAGTCCATTGAACTTACTGTGATACATAGAGTGTAACTGGGGTCAGGACTGAGTTAATGGTGTTCTGCCCTTGGCTTATTAATTGACTCATTTTTTGCAATGCTAACTTTGTTTCTCTATTGTTTTTTTTTTTTCCTAATTATGTTAAAATTATTTGCTGTTTGTCATAGATGGATTATGTGGCCTCCTGTTACTCTATTATTATTTCTAATTATTAATCTGGCTTTAATTTATTCTGTGATGTTTGCATCTTTATTGAAAGGAAGAGAGTAATCTCTCAAAAAATTGACTTTCTTTAAAAAGTTTTTGTTTGTAATCCTTTTGCAAAGCTGGAATTTTTGTTACCACTTTACTGACATCTCCAAGCCAAATTCTAAGCTAAAAGTTATGTACACTTTCGGAACAGGACTTCTAAAATTTAACAATCAAATCCTGCAGTTACTGTCCATTGCTGAGTAGGTTTTTTCACTTTTTTATGTGAATATAATTTAAAATGTCTTCTTTCAAAGCTGTAGTTTCTCCTGTTTTCATTTACTTGTTAGCTGTTTTTGTTCTTTGTTTCACTTTGGCCCACTGCATCATCATTTTAATAATCTATGGGGGTTTTGGATAGAAGAACATCATAATCTATGGAGAAATGTCTATGTTAGCCACTACTTCAGGTTATTTATAGAGTAGGCCACAAGCTGCTAAACCATATGAAGACCAGCATATTTCTTGGCATGTGCAGAAGTGGAATTTTAGCAATTTGCAAAAAATTAGGATACCTACAAGAGTTTTGATGCCTTCAGGATTAAAGAATAGCAATAAAGTTTATTGGGAATCAGCTACCTGAATTCCTGCTGTCTCTCTGGATCTGGCCTCAGTTGCTTGAAGGTTATGATATTCATACAAAATTTAGCCAAGATCCTAGTTACTGATGATGACCCAGAAGAGAAATGTGTCAGTTTGTTTTTTCAGTTAAGAACCTAGCTGAAACCTTAAATAGATTGTGTTTTTCGTGAGGACAAAACAGTGATGTGGTCCTGGTTAATACCAGGACTGAAAGGAATGAATGAAGCAAAGCTTTTCAAGTGGCTGTGCTTCAGAAAAGTACTGGAGTGGCTTTTGCAAGAACAGATGGATTTTCTTTCACTTGAAAAGAAAAAGATACATGTTCATCTCTGAAAACAGAGTATGAAAACTTCATTGGAGGAAAAGCACATATGAATCAAAATGGTATGCCAGCTGTCACCAGACCCCAAACAGTTCTTAACTGATGCTTCCTAGGTATTACCATAGTCTGTACTCTAAACTGATTCTGTTCTGGTAGCTTAAACAGCTTCAGAAGGTATCACTGCAACTTTGAGGAACTGGGGGAATGCAGAAGCATGGAGGTCGCTTAGGCAGTATTCCCTGATGGCAGCTGAGGGAGGAGGATGGTCTGGGAAACAAGTTTTGCCAGCAGAACAAGCCAACCCAGTAGTCTTCTGAGTACCTCTGCTCTTGTGTGTGAGAAAGTCAGGCTGTGCCCTCTGACAAAGTTGCATACTATTTACCAGTAGAAACTTTAACAGCAGTTTTCCATCTTTCTCCTGAAACTCGTGAGTCCAGACTGTTGTTATGTGAACAGGGAGTAGAGGCTCTCTGCATCTTTTTACTGCCCTCTACTACAAAGTGAAAACTTCTGAAGTAACCAGAACTTCTATACAGAATGTTTTCAAGCATAACTTCATACAATTGCAAATGCAGCTTTTGAGAGAACTGGTACCATGGGAAATGGGTTTTTGTCATCTTTTTTGCTACTCGTGCATTTCATGTTCCACACATGGAATGTATTTTCTGAATATGTTAAAAGTCCAAAAATGAAAATAAAAAGCTTAAAATGTACCTCTGAACTCCATGATATATGTAGTATCTGAGTACCTTCTTCTGTGTCTTTCAATTATTTAAAGACTGTTTAAATCAAATCAGCTAAATAACCTTACAGTGTTTAGCAGTAGCTACTTCACAAATGGTTTCTAAGTGTAGAAATATGAGTTGGTTTAAGGGCGGGGGAACACCAACCAAAATCAGATATTGAAATGATAGGGTTAAAACATATTGTACTGTTCTTTACATTATTTTTTTTTTTATAAGCAGAAGCTTAATTCTAATGATAGATGAATCTAGCTTCAGAACTTTGGCTTTTGCAAAAGAAAATTCATTTCAGGCAGCACTTAGATTTTGGGACTTAGTTTCTTTGTTGTACTGGCTGTATTATATTGCTAGTTGTAGTATACTGAAATGACTGTAAAAGGAATAATTTTTTGCACTTTACTGAAAGTATTTTATTTAGAGGTTAAACTTTCTTCATTCAGTGTTTACGGTAAAGGCACTGCATTTAGTTGCTATGACTATAAGCCATTAAAACAGCAAATAAGTTACACATTTGCTTCAGTGTGTTTCCTGCAATGTCGTTAAAAGCTGTATACCAGGTTTTTCATATAGAAACATGCAGTGAGACTAATAGTATGAGCATGTGATCTGTTGGGGAAAGAAAAATAGTCTGCCCTACAGAAAATTTTACCACTCTAAAGCCTGCTGGGAATTGTCTGGAGTGCACATCGGCTTTTGCATCTTCTTTTCTGTAGTAATGTGGCTAAAGGTGACACGAGTATCCTGAAGCTAAGCTAGACACAGAACTGCAGGGAAAAGGTCTCCTGCATCAAGGAAAAAGCAGGCAGCCGGCTCAACAAGGATTGTAAAATTTACTGTTGTTTCAGAAAAATCTCCTCTTCTGTTACACACAAGGGTTAAATACATACTAAAACTATAATTATTTCAAAATGTGAGAAGATTTCTCAGCATTAAGAGACAAAAGTACTCCTTGAGAAGATCTCAAGGCAGCACTACCTGGAATGAGGCTTAGGCATGTTTTTATTTTAAAGCCTGTACTGAATTGCCTCTTAGGTGACACTTAGTCTTTTACTTTCTTTGTTATTTTAAACCTACATGGCACACTATGAACACATATTTTGCTCAGTCGAGCTATTAAAATGTGATTGGCAGGCTTAGCGATTGCAACATGCAACAGTAGTGCCAAAGTCCAGAGGCAAGCTAGAGTAGGTATCCTCCTTTGTTTACAATTTAGTTTGAAAAGGGGTTTGTTACTTCAGAGTCATCAAATGCAAAGACAAAGCAAAGATCCTGATTTCACCTCCTCTCCCATGGGCTGGGATTGTACTATACATGTCTTTAAAGAAAGCTGTAGTGGAAAAAAACCCTTGTGTTCAGAAAGTAGCAACGTTTTCAGAGATCTGCTAAAAAATTCAGTAGCTTGGATGTTTAACTCTTGGGGACTTCTTTGTAGAATCTCACTTGATGACAGGGGGAAAAAGAGCCCTGAAAACTGCTTGTTGTATTTAAGATTAATGTCAGAAGGCCATGAAATCTCTACTCTGTGTATTATTTAAGTAGCTATTTACCCAACTGTGTGCTGTACAAGAATGGCGTAGATCTTTCTCTTTGAAGCCTACAGCCTAAAGGAAATGAGAAAACCCTACAGCAAACTGGAGAACTTCCATCTCTTGTAGAGTTTTGGAAGCTCTAGGCTGTATGATTTACTAATGGGCAATTACATTCTGAACACTTCACAGCATGTCTTGTTACTTATTTTCATGGCTATATTTTTATTTAGTATTGGAATGCTGACTCGGCAGTATAGCAAAAATTACTAAGGCTCAAAGACGTATAATTGTGTTACTGTTTGAAAGTCCTAGCTCCTGTAAACTGTAGGAGTGATGCACAGAAATGAATGCAAGATGCTGTAAGTAATTTGAGTGGCTAATAGTTAGAATCATAGAATCAGTGAGGTTGGAAGGGACCTTTAAGATCATCAAGTCCAACCATTAACCTACCCTGATAAAAACACCACCACTCCTAAACCATGTCCCTAAGCACCTCATCTACCCTTTTCTTAAACACCTCCATGGATGGTGAATCCACCACCTCTCTGGGCAGCTTATTCCAATGTTTAATAACCCTTTCAGTTGGCAATGAAGCTCTCTTATGTAAGGGTAAGAGATTGTTTAATTTACCTATGTGCATCTGCACGTCTGTTGAGAAATCCAGGCCCCCAACTTGGCTTCTGGTCCACTGCTGCAACTCCAGTTGGGCAAGCAAAGAACTATGAACACTATATGATGTTGCATTGTGTGAATCAACAATTCTCATTGATAAGAAAACAGTAAATATAAGGGCTAACTCCTGCCATAGTTCATTAGTGGAGTTATTATGCACTTACATTCTGCCTATCTATAGTGCAAAGATAAATCTTTATCTTTTAATCATATCTTTTAGTGCAGCTATTTGTACTAAGTGAAGCCAGCGGGGTGTTCAGGTCATGCTTTCTGGGGGTTATTCCCACCTGACAGAATTTTGTACAATGCTTCTGGGAAAATGTTGCTGACACTAGAAGTTATTATTAGCCGTGAGCCTCATCCAAAGCAAAAGACAGAAACTCTCTCAACAGCTCAAACAGAAGTTTCCTTGCGTTATACCATGTCCTTAGATGCCACGAGGGAGAAGGTGATAATCTTTCACATTTCTGAACCAACTTTTATCAGTAGATCCTGAAGCACAGGCATACCGGGAACTGCTTTACTGATTAGAGCACTTATTATTATGTTCTGTGTCTTGTGAGATTAGACGGTTATTTCTACATGTGTTTTGCAAAAGGATGAACAAAGACAGAGAGAAAAAACAGTT
This sequence comes from Vanellus vanellus, assembly GCF_965231255.1. Lineage (NCBI taxonomy): Eukaryota > Metazoa > Chordata > Aves > Charadriiformes > Charadriidae > Vanellus > Vanellus vanellus. The sequence continues at coordinate 45,861,081 of NC_138907.1, read as the reverse complement.
GTGAAAGGTCATGTAAGAGTCATTAGAATGGTTGAGAATATGAGCCTATGAATTTTGTCTTGCAGTTCTCAGTTCCTGCTGCTAGGCTTTGTTCCCATACGGTAAGCTGATTTCCCATCCTGTGGATGCACTTCAGCATGCTTTCATTTTGTTCCATTGCATTGAATATTCTTTTTTCCTTTAGTAATAGTTTTGGGGTTTTTTTTCTGCTCAGTAATATTAGAGGAAATTCCAGGTACTTAAATAGGGACTTACAGAAGGCATATCAAAGTGTGCAATAGACATTTCTATATCTTTCCTTCAGTGGAAACGGCAGAAATATTGCCACTCCCTTCTAAGATGTTGTTTGGTTGTGTACTCTGTGTAGAAAAGAAACTAAACCTTAGTTAATACGGCCCACGTAATTTACCAAATGCGCGAGTAGCCTTTGTGGAAAGAAGACAGTGTTTACTCTGCTTCAGCATGCTGGTTGCCTCTCCTTATACTTAGTAAAATGTTTGCTCAGGGTGATGTAAAACAAAACGGGCTGAGCCTACCCAACAGCTCTGTCAGTGGAAGGAAGATGTCTTGGACTCCTGATTCCCACCCTGTGGTCCGAGCTTATTCCCTGTGCTAGCACTGTTGCCTGCTGGACCACAACAGTAAGCCAAGTCAGTTTGTCAGACTAGAAGAAAAATATTCACTTTCTGCTGTGTTGGTTTGCTCTGAGTTATTGCAGTCAGGTAAACAAGCAATGCGAGAGGGGGTGCGCCCACGTAGAGAAAAGGATCTTCGTTCTCAGCAGTAACTCTGTGATTAGATTAGACGTTTCATGTAACAACTTGGTGGAAGCATGGAAAGAATCAAAAGTGCACAGCCAAATTAACAACAGAGGTAAGAAAGGAACTGGCAACCTAAGAACGCATTTCCTGTAATGACAGTGTACCTGATAATGGCTGGCTGCCCCTTGTAAAGGAGCATTATTTCAAGCAGGATTAAAATGATGGGCAGCAAAGCTGGACTCCTCTTTGTTGATACAGATGCCACCAGTAATCTATCTGGTATATCTCAAGTACACACATCTCAAGGGGGACTTCATTTTTGTTATGTGATAAATTGCATTGTCTTTGAAGCTAGTAAGGAAGTAACACAGACATACCATTGTGTTTAGTTACTGTAACTAGCTTACAAATTGTAATCATTGAGAATTACAAGAAACTGGATGCTTCCTAGGGCCAGACACTTGAAAAGAAATTCCTCCACTGAAAAGATGTGTTAATTTTAATTTACACGTTGCTGCCCCAGGCTGTTCAGTGCTAGGCCTTTATTTTGGATTTACCAACCATTTTAAATTCCCCCTCCCTTTATATTGAGGTCTGAGAGGTGCCACTTACAGCATCCTGCTTTCCTTAGAGAGTCACAGGTTGCAATCAGTCCAACCTTTTTCACGTTGGCCACAGTTTTCAAATGCAAGCACTGACAGGAGGGTGCTGAACATGAGAAACTTTAGTATGAATCAGTCTTCAGCCTGGATGATTGCGAAGTGTTTCTGATATGTGTGCAACCTTAGCTTAATGGGATTTAAGGAAACGGGACTCAAAATCAGTGTTGACTGTCCTTGACTGCCATGGTGGGTCCAGAACTGTGATTGAGCTGTTGGAGCATTTTTAGTGAATTGTCCTACTGTTTTAATGCTGCCTGCTTTCATTATATGCAGGGCTATCATATACTGTCCCTGAGAGGTTAGAATGATATATTTTCACTAGGAAAATCATCCTATAGTCGTAAGAATTTATGGAAACATCAAATATCCCACTAAGAGACATTTCTCTAACAAGCTGAAGAGAGGTTCACTGTTTTAAAATAAATTGCCATTCATCTAAACAGATAATATAGTGTTTGAAAACCACACATCATTTAAGTTGCTCTATATCTTTATATTGCTGGCTAAATGTCTTGTATCTGTAGTTTGCCTTTCTAAATGCTACATGACTATTTTTCAAGAACTTCTCTAGATATACAAAACTGTCTACCTTTCATCCTCTTACAAACAGAAATAGTACGTGTAACTACAATGCTGTTCTCTTCTTTTGCCTTTTTTTATTGGTAGGACATACGGTTGTGATTATCCTGGATACCCCGATTCCAGTGTAACTAATCAAATTTATGGTTCCTACAATTAGTGTTTGTTATGCAGGATGTCCTAAACATGTGAATGATCCAATAGGTCTAGCATGTTTATAAAATTTGCTTATGGTTCAGTAACAACAGTTGAAGTATTTTGCCATTGTGCCCTGCAAAATGTTCTATTTTCAGCATGAAACTGTGAGTATATTCAGATGGCAGAGTAGCATCAAGCATCATATTTAGGACTGCGATTTAGAATTTAGAATAAGCTATCTCATCAGAAAAAGTGTCTCACTTTGGCCCTTGTGTAAATATTGTCTCTTAGTTTCTCTTAATTATTATTTTTAAGTTAGAAATGAATAATCCAGATGGAATATGCCATGTGTAAAAGTGGAGTCTGATGTACTTCAGTTCTGTGTGGTTTTGTTAATTGCTTTAGTGTTTTTTGCTATTTGTGTTAAATTGATTTGCTTCTACTTTGCTTTATGTGCTGTTGAATTCTTCATGTTTCTGAGAAATAGCTATTAAAACAGAAGACAGAAATAGGATTTATTTGTATGCAAATGCATTATGATTGATTTAGACATGAAATATTGAAGTATCTTACAAAGATAGGTAAGGACTATGTGTCTTCCTCTGCCAAACAAGGCAGCTGATGCTAGTAATTTCCCTGAGTTCCACATGTTAAATCAATAATAAGATTAGAAGTATAAATTCCTATTCCCCTGCTGTATCTAGTAGATAACACTTTTTTCCATGTGAGGTTGCATTTTAATGCAAAGATACTGCTTACAGATTTGATTTTAACTCCACAGCGTGAAATGGCCTAATTTCTTAATGTTGTGTGATAATTCCTTACTGCCCACAATACCAGTTTATTCGCTGTTTTCATGCTCTGTTCTTTCTGATGGTGAAATAAAGCAATTTCTGTTTCAGAACTGGAGGTGGGAAGCATACTAATTTGCAGCTGGTTGTTTCTTTTTATTCCCAGATGGTAGGAAGAACAACTGTGGCTCATTTCAGTCCAAGAAATGATAACTTAGCAAGACTAGATAGGTATTCTTCCCTAATTGGATACGTGATTAAAGCACTGCGGTTAAGTGCTGCTGCAACACATTCAAAGCTTTTGACACATCCCAAGGTGCATTTGGGATGGTAACAGGTGCAAATTATCAATTTTTAGAAACCTCTTCGCAGTAAACCGCATCAGACTGCAAGTGGAGTACCATACTGCACAGGTGCTGGGCTCGGCAGCGGCAGCTGGCACATCCCTGTGGTACAGCATGCATAAACAAGGTCTTTCAAGTGGTGGAAGGCCGAAGTAATTGATAGAACTTTAAAACCTGTTACAGGAATATTAGGGGAGGTGGGGAGAGAGAAAGTTGCAGTATGAAATGAAACTGTGGTTACAGACCTTTTCTGGAAGGAAAAAACTCCAGTCTCTTCAGAAGGTGTGTATCCTCTCAGCTTCACTGCCAGTTAGATGCTAAATGCATCTTACCTGTTAAATGTATTTTTCCATAGGTGCAGACTGCCATATCTAAAGGTGAAATCTGAAAGTCTTACTGTTTTGTAAGACATATCACCTTTATGCTTCAGTCCAGGTAAAAGTCTCATCGTGCTTTTTACCAAATTAACAAGAGAAATGAGAAGATCACTATCACGGACAAACTACTGGCTAAATTTAGTCAATAATGTTATTTTTCTCTTTCCTGGTGACTCTGCCAAAACATTTTCAATGCTAAGTTTTTTTTCCTACATTGAATATTTAAGGATGTGAATCCCAGGAAAAACTGCAGAAGGGCTTATACCCCTTTCAGTACCTTGAAGTTGGTTTTGAATTTCTTAAGAAGGTTTTTAATGAACCTGTTTCATTGATTGCATGTTGATCTTGGTGATCAGTGGCTTTAAAAATCTGTTATTGTGGGAACTCTGCTGCACACACGTTGCTAAACATAACAGTGCAAAAATGCATAACAAAAAACCAGCACAAAACCTTGTCTTGTTTTCTAACACTTCAGAGAACTACAAGTAAAGCTTTCCTAATAAAGCTAATTCATATTTCTCTTTTATCAAATTCAAGTTTTTGAGACTTACAGAGTTTGTTCTATCAGGAAACATTCATAATAAAATAGTCTGTTGTTGGAGCCCCTACTTTGATACAGATTTTTGACCATCTGTTGCCTAGTGGGCAGGTAAACCAATAAAAGAATAATCGGAATTTTCCTGGCTGAATTCTCAGAGGAGCCCTCAGGAAGTCTCACTTTGCTTTTGACCTGTTGGTTGGATTTTATTCAGCATACTTCTGTCATTTTCTTTTTTTTTCATTGGAAAATGAATCTGAGATAACAGGGAAAATAACTGTTGAAACAAGGTACATGTTTCTTTACTTATGCTAAATCTTTGCTAGAGGCAAATCTAAAGATGTGATATTTGTATTTTGGATAGGTATTTCTAGAGATGTGCTGTTATTGAGAGATTTGGGGGGGGGGGGGGGGGGGGGAGGGGAGAAAAAAACCCAACACCAGATGGATTCTGGTTTGATTGCAGTTTAACCCTTAAATCTAGGATAACACTGAAAGGAACCAAATTCTAATATAAAGACTTCATGTTTAAAAAAAAAAAAAAAAAGTAGTTAACTTCAAAAAAACAACAAAAATCCCGAACAGCAAACCCAGAAATGCATGTGTATCTCCTGACTATCATCTGTGGTGGAAGTAAAGCCGGAGTGCTTTGCCACAGAGGTTTAGCAGACCTCTGTCTGCTGAACACACTTGCATATTTAGTCTTTGCTCCTGCCTCGAGCACAGTGTGAAGCCATGCACACGCAGGGCATGAAGTCTTTAATGACACGACACTTCAAAAAACACGACTGAAGTTGTCAGGGCTCTGTGGGAGCAGAGGTGCAGCCCACATGAACCTCATGTCAGGCTGAAGGTTTAGTGTGTCACAACAAAAAGGAGTTTTTCAATGGACAGTTTGATAGGAGCTGCGTAGCTTACAGCTAGGGTTTGAAAAGTCTGCTCTCGCAGGGTGAGTGGGAAAGCTTTGCCAGCTGAGTGCCTGGAGGTCCCAAGCTCTTCCTGCAGAGAGCATGTCCTTTCTAAAGGCATGTTTACTAGCCCTGGAGTGGGTTATGTGCCTCACCTGGAGTCCTGCCACCCTTGTCTTACACATGGTAGGTCCCTTTTGATGGTGAGCAACACGTGCATTTGTGTAGACTGTGCTGGAAGGGTCTAACAGTTCCCTTGGGTTGATAATGTCTGCTTTGCTCATACATAATGTATCCAGGCAGGATTAGCAAGATCTGATGTCAGGTGGTGGCATGAGAGTCCTATCGTTTTCCATTAAAAGTTAATATCTTTTGAGTCGTATTTCTCTCTGATACTTTTGTAGAGAAGAGATAGTATTGCACCAAATACTTGCTAATAATCATCTCTAATGTGGGAGGGACGTACTAATTTCTGTACTACTTCATCTGCATTTGATTCCTGTGCAGTGGATTCCACCTACTGTTGCGCTGCTCTAGTACAATGCGTCCTTCTACTCTGCAGTATCTGTACTGAGCATTTCCTTGTAACACCCTACACACACCCACTGCCCCATATAGACCTTAACTGCTGGTATGGGAATGACTTCATCATTAGCATCACTGCTATATAGTTGTAATGTTTTTCTCTTACTTCATTAACTACTAACTATGGGTCAATACTGACTAAACTAGCAGTCACTGTAAATGGTCAAAATGTTAGTGCTTGCTAGCCATTCGGTATGACCGTCAGACGATAGCCTTTGCATCTGGTGTGCATTGTCTTGCATGGTGGTGTGAGCAACACATGGATGAACTTTCTGATGAAAGGAACAGTAGAATATCTGGGTCAGAAATAGAAAATATTAGCTGCTTTTTTTTTGTTTGTTTGTTTGGCCCAGAGTTATATCTAGTTTTCCTTCCCTTCATGGACCATCTTTGTATGCTCTTGAGTGACCTGTGGTTCAGGTAGCCTCACAGACTGTTAATACTGTCGTCATTCATCTTATTGAGTCATGATGGTAATTCAGAAACTATAAGTGAAATTCTTTCCTACAAAAAATCTGGAGCCTGTCAGAGAAGTGGAAAAAATTCACGTATGGGGAACTGAACTTTTAAGGCACTCTGGCATGGCCCTGCAGAACACGAGTGCAGGAGCTGATGCTAGAGATGTGCTGTTAACTTCCATTTCGGACTCTTGGCCCTGCAGTAGTGTTTTGGTTCAGATCAAGAGTGCATTGCTGAAACAAATCTCCGTATTATTCCCACTTCCCACTTTTGGTTCACACTTGTGGAGCATTTTTGGAGTGTGCTGACTAGACTTTTCAATTGAAAAACCTGAAACAGGAACTCTTGGAGAGCAGTGAAGCACACCTCAGCTATTACTGGGCATCCAGGCTTTGAGAACAGAGCAGAGCAAATCTGAAGTAAAACCTGGTTTCCCTAAATATAATGATGAATTTAGGTCCATGCTGCCAAGTATTCTACTCTATGGATCCACATTTACTGTGCTGTAATACTAATGTAAACAAGGTGACTCCGCAATCCTTTTTTTTTATTATTATTTTCATTAATTTTTTCTGTTGCTATACTTTATATTCCAATAGTCAAAACAAATGGTTCTGGGCAGGAATTGGTGGATACTTGATCCTTTAAGTAACATGATCAAATGTTGCTTTTTTTCGTTACATTCAGATGAGGTTTTTAGAATAAGATTTCAGCTCCTGTTGCAACCAAACTATTTTCATGTTTTAAAGGACTAGTTTTGCTGACAAGCCCAACACCACAAACATTTTCTTCATGGCATCTTGTAGTATCTCCTACTGCATCTGTGGGACATGGAAAGTATCAAAAATGATCACATTTTTTAAACTGGAAAATTACCATCTCTAAATACATAATTTCCAGGGGTCCCGCTGCGCTGACTGGAGTTTTTCTCTTGCTGATTGAAATGACAAGAGGGTACTTGTACTGCTTTATGTTTTGTCACTGCAATTTGATTGAAAAATGTTTTTAACGTGATCCACAAACACTAATATAAAAATACGAGAGCAGCTAATTCACAGGTGGAACAAAGCAAAGCTGTTCTTCACCAGTCTTCAAGAATGTGTTGTTTTTTTTTCCTTGTTTGAAAAAAAAACTCTATTTTCATCTCTACATGAGAGAAAATATCTATAATAATTCATTTGAAAGTGTGTCAAAATTTGAAGAAAGAAATAAAAGGTTATTCGTACTTTATTGTCATTTGTCCTGAATATTTAAAGTGACAGCCGTTCCTCCTGCTGCATAATTGGTACATAAACAAAAAAAGGAATTGTAAAGACATGCCCAGCCACAATGTCAATATTCCCACCTCTTATATCTCATGTAAAGGCTCACAGTAATCTTAATGTAGTACCAGGGTAGAGAAATTTCTCCTTGAACAGGCAATTCTTCAGCATCAGCAGCTAGGTTGGAGCAAAGGCAACAACCATCTTAACACATTTCCTAGCTGGAAAGAAAAAGAATATTCCTTGGAGATCTTAGAAATGGGTTAATGGTAAACATGAATAATGTAAGGATTTCTGTGCCATAATTTTTGAATCAAAAAATGGGTTTTGGAACTTAGGAGTTCCCAGAACTACTGAGCTGCAGAAGGGGACAGCATGTATTGCGCTAGAAAAGTGTAAGTGGACTTATAATAGCAAAAAAAATACAGGAATTCTTGTTATAAACAAATGGTACTGTAATCTTTCTGTAGTTAAGAAAATAAATAGGTCTACAATATATGGTTTCATTCTGGTCCTGATTGTTAAACTCATCTGAAAAGACCTAATGCACTTGCATAATTAATGGCCAAAGGAGAGTTGGCAATATGACCTGGCGGCAAAGAGGGCTAGTGGCATCCTGGGCTGCATTAGGAGTGCTGCCAGCAGGTCGCAGGCAGTGATCCTTCCCCTTTACTCAGTGCTGGTGAGGCCAGGCCTGGAGTTCTGGGTCCACTCTGGGCTTCCCAGTACAAAAAAGTTAATGGAGCTACTGGAGAGAGTCCAGTGAAGGGCCAGTAAGATGATGAAGGGACTGGAGTATCTCTCCTGTGAGGGGTGGGAGAGACTGGGACTGTTGAGCCTGGAGAAGAGAAGGTTCAGGGGGGAGCTCATAAGTGTATATAAATACCTGAAAGGGTAGGTTATGTAGTAATAAGGCAGGTAGCATATGGATGCTGTTGTGTCACACACTGCCTAATGTCATCTCATTCTTTTCTATCTTTCCAATCATGTTCACTGGTTGCCTTATATTTTATATTGAAGTTGTACGTTTTGAGGGCAAGGAAATATTTTTATTCTGTTTTGGTAGCACAATAAGTGTCAATAACTGAAAAGAATATAAACAGGAGTGATATTTATTGTGCCATAGATGAAATACTTTCACATGAGTTTTAGTTGAGTTTTAAATGTATTGTTATATGGTTAGTTTTATTTTATTTCTATAGTAGTGATTTTCCACCAGAAGTGCCACCTTGTGCATAGGTCCAGATCAGTAAGAGCTTTTGCTGTCACTTCATGTGGGACTCCCAGAGAAGGCATGGAGTTGGGATTGGGTTTACTGTAGGAAAAGGGATAACTTCTCAGAGGGCTAAGAACATACTCAGTAGGAAAATGGAATAATTACTTCTGCTCACAGCATGAGATTTCGGTTTGTTTATTTATTTATTTATTTTTGATTAACAGTAGCCATGCTTTCTGAATGTGGCTGAGTTGCATGTCAGTATGTAGCTATATCCACTGTCACACCAGTTGTTTAGGCTGACCCAGATCACATTAGTCAGAACAGGAATTGAACATCAATGTTTTGCCAAAGTTCGTGAAAATCCTTGGGCAGTTTAATAAATACCAAATATAAGACCGTAAAGCAAGCTGTTTATCTCAATTTATTTGCATAAATCGTGTGCAGGTATCCCTTGTCCTTATACAACCATTTTCCACAGTTTCATTTGTCTCCTTTCCCCAGTATCTGTGGATGCAGTTTCTAGCTTGGTTTCTTTGGGCAGGTAAAATATTGCCACATCCCTTCCTGCACAAGAAGCAGACTCTATATGCTTTGCAAGATATTAATGTTCTGATGTACAGCTGTTCTACTAGAAGTTTGCTTTGAACGTAGAAGCCAATATATCCATGCTATTGGCTTGTTTCTTGGGTTCAGATGTTGCGGACAGCCAGCCAAATTACTCATACCACCTTATTACTAAACTGACTATGTTCAAAGCCATTTCAGCCTTTCTTGGTGCAGCAGGTGACATTTGTGAGCTGATTATATGAACCTGGTTCTTTCCAAGGCAACTCCAAATCTAGCTAGCAGGACATTGATTCTGAGGAATTTGCCATTTTTGACTTTGATAACTAGTGGCAGCAAAGGACAGTCTCAGAAAGAACTGAAACCATGTACCATTAGTAGATATGTGTAAATCAATATGTTAGAATCTCTTTTTTCTTTTTCTTTTCTTTTTTTGGAAGTCCCTTGACACCAGAAATTGATCAAACAAAACAATTCTATTCTGAGTGATTAGGTGAGAAATTGTTACGAAGAAGATCTAATCCTCATGGTTAATTTAATTGTTTAAATATGGTTTTAGCACTTTCATTCTAGTGAGGTTTGAGGGATATATTATTATTGAAGGGAGTTGGAATAGTACCATACTAAATCACCTCAGCCAGAAGTTTAAATCACCCTTACTGGTGCTGTGTGACGATGAACCTAATGAATGTTTTCTTCAGTGGCAAAACTGGTTTAAGAGGTTTCTGCCACACCCTTCATCACCTCTTTAATTATGCCCATGCAACTCTGAGGACTGCACTGTAAGCTTTGATTAGTGAAATGAACTAGGTTTCAAACAAATTTCCTCCTCCTCACTTTCCCTCATTTTGTTTTGTTTTAAACCCTGGCAATTTCATCTATTCAGTTTACAGCACCTCTTCCTCATCCCTCCTCCAATGCACACAAAACCAGTTCCATTAGCTCAACTGAGGAGGTGGCAAAACATAACATCCAAATGAATTTCCTCTGCCTAAAAGTGGAAATCTTCTTCCTCCTTTCTGCCGTACAGGGTAGCTTATCTCAGCCTGGCTGGAAATCAAAGTTCTCAGGTTTGTTTAACATAACCATATTGGTGGACTTTTAATTTTTACCCCTTTTTAACATATAACTCTGTTTTAATGTCCTGTTTAATGGTATTCCTGTGTCTCAAACCTCTGACTAAGAGTTCTGAAAAGTTTTTTCTAGCAGCACTGTGCTGCTGTTTTATGTATTTTTAGCTATGGACCAGTTTTCAGGCCTGTTTACAGTCCTTTATGTTCTTTTTTTCTATCTGTATTGCAGGGAAGAAAGGCTTAAGTGCAATGGTGTGCTAAAAGGCTGCTTAACTACCTGCCTATCAGCCGTCTTTAAACCTGGTCCTTCCCAGTGCACACCCTGTAGAATTACAAAAAATAAAATACCTTTTCTGAAAGAAATTGATTCTGAGCAGATGGTTTGACACATGTAGATATGCTGCAAAATACAGCATTTCTTAGTCTAATTTTTTTCATTCTGTATGCTAGGTGACCTTTGCCTGCAAATTTATGGCCCAGTCAGCTGCTGCACTTTACATAAACTTCCTAATCAGCTACTTCAATCATCATGCTGTTGGTTTGAACTCTGTAGGGCAAGTTTCTGATCGCTTTTGTTACTGCTATGCTCTTCCTTGTAAAAGAAAAAATGCTTGAGACTTACTTGTAATCTCTCTTGCCACATGGATCTGCCGTCACCTGACATTTTCTTTTTGTCTTAGAAGATAATAGACCAGTTTTGAAGAAGGATGTATTCACTGTTAAACTCAGTGGAAAATGTCAAAGGCTTATAAAAATAACACTGTAGAAATTATGTAAATATTATCGTTGACCTGCATCATCATCATATTCTAGTGAGTCATGTTGCGCTTCAGATGAACGAAAGATTTTTGCATAACTTTAATACATAGTACACGATTCACTTCATCTATTGGGGCATTTTGAGATTATAAGCAGACTTAAAGGGCTGACTTCTCTTCAGGGACACTGACTCAAACCAGTGAAGGGATAAGCATGCTTGTCACACTGTGCTGCCACATTGGGGTTGAGTGTTATGACTCGGCCACCTGAATGGGTGTGCCATGGACGACACTGCATATGATGAAGATAACCTTCTCCCCACCCTCAGAAGCTCCAGGGTCCCCCACAGGGCTGGTGGTGTTGCAGCAGGTCACCTGGGGCTAGGGGGACCTGAGGCAGCAGTGGCTTGACAAAACCTGTGGTAGGAAGGTTTAAGTCATGAAGGGAGAGGAGTGAGCTTTAATGCTGTCGACAGTGGTCTCCATTCATGGGACCAGCCCATGAGAGCAGTCGTGGACAGCTGATGCCCTGGGAGTGTAATGGAGGAGCAAGTGAAAGAGCCAGTGCCGCAGCCTGCACACACACCTTCCAAGCTTCACCACCATAGCCTGGGAGAGGTTGTCTGCGGGCAACTTTCAGAGGGCTGTGGCAGCTCTGTTTGCCTGTTGCTTGCCTCACCTGATGTCAGATCCATTTAGGATATTCAAACATCCACCCTTTGGGGCAGCCTCTGGGGATTTCTGTGTGGAACCAACCTGGGTTATTGCAACACAGAATTGCAGCACCTCTGCGCTTTGGCACTAAATGTTCAATTCAGGGCCCCGAAACACCTGTAAGAAGGCCACTGTTTCTTAACAGAGAGAAGACCAATTAATGAGCTACAGGAGGGACTGAACTATGAAGAAACAAAGCAGTGATGATACAGGACTGCTTAGATTAGTCCAAGCAGTATCTGAGAAGGGTGAAAGGAGAAAACACGCAGTGCCAAGTGCCAAGCTAACACAGGGTGGAAGAGTAATGTGAAATGCTCGTACACAATGCTGGATTTGACATAGGCTGTTATGAGTTACACATTGTTGTGAGCTGCCTAGAGACTCTGGAAAACAAAGTGTGATGGTATGTAAAAATGGAGGGAGAAAATATATCTTGCCTGGAATACAATGATCAATTCTACGTATTTCATTACAAAGTGATCTAACAGGAACAATTAGACACAGGTAAGACAAAAGAGAAAATAACTAATAGCTAATAATAACTTGCACAAGAGGGGTAGAAACCACTGAAAAGTATAGAAAAGTCATGACCAAGCCTTTTTAGAAAGTTATAAAAGCAAAAGACTAACTTGAAAGACAGCAAATGGAAGAGTAAATATTTTATTGTGAACACATAATTGACCTGTATAACTCAGAGCACCAAGATCAATGTAGAAAGATTTAAGCATTTTAAATGACTTTCAAAAAAAAGCACTTTTGTAGAGTATGACATTCAAAATTACATCAGAACAGATAAAGACATTTTGTATATGTATGTAAACTTATAACAGTAGAAGTCCTCCAAGTCAAAAGACAGTAAATGACTTTCCCCATATGTGAAGAGAACTGGAAGCTAACTGCCTACATTTTGTGGGGTTTTGCTCTTTGTATGATCAATGAAATACTGCGTGTCTCAAGGAGAGAGGAAACAGAAAAAGAAAGAAAAAAAGAAAAGTTTTAAAACCTAAAACTGCATTTAACAACTAAAAAGTATTACAAAAATGAAAGCTAGACGGAGTGTTGATCTTATTTAATTTGGCAAATCCTGCTGCTCTTGCACGCATTGTTTCTGTGAGACTTTTTGAAGGAATGGTACCTCTAAGCTATGAATAGACAATAGAAGGGATTATGTATGAATAATATCCTTTTATTTCTGGTGTCACTTTGCTTCTGAGTTTGGGCAGGTTATCTGAGGGTTTGGTTTTTCAAAGGTCAGTGCTCTTAAACGGGTGATTGTTATCTGATATTTGCATTATAGATATGAAAATACAGCATTCAGTAAATCTTGTCTGTCTTCATAATCAGTAGTACGGTTATCAGATATGCTACATGGGCAATTTAATTCTAGTCACCCATAGCAAGTCTCCTTGATAGAATAAAGAAATATCTTGGTAAGTAGTTGCCTTCTTGTGAGCATCCTATTCTCATAACAAAAAGAATATTTTAGGATTGCTTCTAAACCTGGTAGTTTCCACTGGAAAGGGCAAATTGGCATACATTTTACTATCTATTATTTATGTAGAACTAGCATGTGGTAGGCACTATATGGAGGGATTATAGAAGGGTATTTCCCTGAAGAGGTTAAAGTACAAAGAAGCTACAAGCAAGGTGTAGGAGCAGAGATGGGAGGCAATAGAGTGCAGGTGTCTAAAAGCAGACATGGAGAAATCTATAATTTTCTGTCTTTTAATATATGGCTGTATTGTTTTGTTGTTTGGTTTGTTTTTTTTTTTAATTACGTTTGTACAGTGATGGCTAAGATTATAGGCATTGTTAGGAAAAGTCACATAAGCAATTTCATACTGGGAAGAATACAGATCTTTTTCCTCCCCACTTGCCATAGCCTCATAAATTGTGACTGATTTAGCTGAAGCTTTTCAATATCATTATTCCCAAGCAGTGACTCTGTATCTTGAGTAGCAAGCAAACATTGATCACTCACCCATTGCTTTTGGGAGATGTCATCATCTTACTGCTGCCAGTTGAGTGGAGCAATATTCTCTCCTCAGTCTGAAACTGTCAGCAGTCTAGTATTATAGTTCCTGTAATTGTTAGCATCTGAGGAACAGATACACAGTCCCCTCAGCTATCCCTTAAGTGATGTGACAATCTCGCCAGAATGGCAGAGCAGGCCTTAGAAGGTCTCATCTGCTTCAGGCGCCTCAACTAATTCTGTGAATTGGGAAAATTTCTGTAAGGGTAAACCAGGCCAGCTAGTCTGAGCACCCAATTTAATATAACTGTGTTGCAAATGTTCCTGTAGTAAAGTCTCCTATGCTACACTCTCCTCTGAGTCTGGGTTGCATACTTGCATACTGTATAGCACCTGGAAGGATAATGTCTGTCCTTCAGAAGGAATTACGAGAGAAGTATCGGAGAGGTAACAGAAGCCCTCCCCAAGAAATGACCCGATTGCTGCCTGGGTCAGCACAGAGGCTGGAATTAAATCACCATCAACCTGCCCTGTGCATAAACCAACAAATGTGTCAATTATTTTTTTTTTTTTGTACATAAGATAGAGATGTTTGGGTCCAAATTAGTGAAAGTTTGGATTAATTGTACAGTGCAAACATATGTTAAATTTAGGAAGCTGGAGCTTGCAAGGGACTTTCTAGATCTGCAAGCTCAATTTCTGCTTGTCCTATGTAGCCTCATGTGATTTCACTTTCCATTAAGTTACCAAGCTTTATCATGCTCCATTTTAAACGTAGCTGTTTTTTTTTCCCCAGTACTGGAAGTGGATGGCTGCTACAAAACTCTTGTCTGAAGCTTAGAAACCTTTTCCTAATTTCTAGACTAAATTTATTCATGCTACATCAAAGCTATTTGTTTGTGTGGCAATATTATTCATCTAAAGCATTTCTTTTCCCTTGGTAGTAGTTGTATGCTGATGCATTAACAGGGAGATACTATATCACTTTTCAGCCTGCATTCAGCTGTGCCATGGAAGCCAACCGCTTTTATCTTCCTCTCATAAAATAGTCTCTATTCCCCTGATAGTTTCAGTAACCTTGTCTGCTCTTCTTCCAGTGTGAATTCATTCTTTAAGCATGGATATACAGAATGAGGTAGCTTAGTCCAGAGATCTGATCTGCATCTTACTCAAATAACACACCTTTAGTTCTGCTTTACTGAAGACATCTTGATGTGACGGAGCATTGCAGTTGCCGCCTTTTTGTGTGTGTCGCATGAGTCAGCTTTAGATAATATACTCAAAGCACACATCTTTCTTTTCCAAACTTGGAGTTGGTTGTCTGTCACAAAATGCTTTCAGGAAAACTAAGCAACTGGGGTTGGTCTTCATCTGGATGTGAGATAGGAGAAAATAGTTAGTTCTTGAAATAGGGGACTGTCACAAGGGTTGTTCCTTGGAGGCCTGTGCTGAGGCTTGTGCTGTTCAATATGTTCATAAATGACTTCAAAGAGGGAGGTGACAAAGTTTACTAAAGATACAAAATTATTTAAGGCAGTAAGGATGATGGAAGATCCACAGGGCAAATAGGCAATAAAACGGGACTTGAAAATGAGTGCAAATAAAATTTAAGTGATACACAAAGCAAAGCCAGTAATAGTTTCACATGTGAAGTGATGGGATCTATACTGGTGGATCCCCAGATACCTCTGAGGGGCAAGATCCTGGGGTTCTGATAGACAGGGCCAAGAAAGTGTCGGCTCAGGGCCAGTCAAATGTCCAGTGTTATTAGGGACCTAGTAGAACACTAGGTGAGAAACCTCTGCAGCTTCATAAATCAGATTCAGCTGCGTCTGGCATGCTCTGTGCAGTTCAGGTTCTCTTATCTCAAAATGGATAAACAGAAGGTAAGCAAGAAAAAACCCATTAATTAATACGATTTTCTGTGGTTCAAAAGACTGAGCTTGGGTAAATTATTCATAAGGTCATTAAAATTCAAATACAACTGAAGTTTCCTGTCGGGTTAGCTAACATGAAGAAACTGCACCTCGTGTATTTCTTCTCCAAGACTTTGTACATTGTAATGATAAGACATTCTGTCCATCTTTCATTGTCTCGAAGTGTCTCTATGCATCTTAAATAAAAAGAACATTTCCTTTTCTTACTCCGCTGGAAAAAAAGAACAATGCTTCCACTATTAAATTCATTAATATAGAAGGGAAATCTCTCATGTTCATTTAAAACCTGAAGGGGCTGCAGAGCAGCAGGTTTCACAGGGGAGCAGGCAGGGGGTTCCCGGTAGCCCATGGGGAATATCTGCCCAGTCCAGTGCCACAGAGTGAGCCCAATTCAGAGATCAGAAGCGACATAGCCCTATACATTCTGCACTCTGCTTGGGCTCCTCAAGATAGCAGTAGCTCTGGAAAACCATAGAATCATAGAATGGTTTAGGTTGGAAGGGACCTTAAGGATCATCTATTTCCAACCCCCCTGCTGTGGGCAGGGACACCTCCCACTGGACCAGGTTGATCAAAGCCCCATCCAGCCTGGCTTTGAACACCTCCAGGGACGGGACATCCACAGCTTCTCTGTGCCACGTGTTCCAGTGCCTCACCACACTCAGAGTGAAAAAATTTCTTCCTAATATCTATTCTAAATCTACCCTCTTCCAGTTTGAAGCCATTCCCTCTCATCCTATCACTACGTGCCCTTATAAAAAGTCCGTCTGTCCCTCCCCAGCTCTCCTGTAGGCGCCCTTTAGGTACTGGAAGGCTGCTATAAAGTCTCCCTGGAGCATTCTGTTCTCCAGGCTGCACATGCCCAACTCTCTCAGCCTCTCCTCATAGGAGAGGTGCTTCCCAAAATGTATCTGCCAAATGAGCTGGCAGATTTGGGGCTGCAGAATTACTAGGGCCTGTCTGTGCTTGCTTGGTTTGATATCAGTGTAAAGACTGCCCAAACTAGATTTCAAGAGATTTCGTCTTCCTTGCTGCATTTTTTTTTTTTTTTCTGGTTGGCAAATAGAAGAAAGCATTCCTGGTTTATGCTGGGTTTGCTGTTCTTTTCTGTGCCTATGATTTACATTTAGAACCAGGCTATCGGGCAGAGTGTGCTTTGGCAGCATAGCTGCTTGCGCTGGGTACAAGTGTAATTGCACACATTTGTGGAGTTGAGATTGCTGGCCATGATCAGCCTGTACGGCAGTGGATACATTCCTGCACTCCAAACAGATACCTGTTGATACTTCTAGTACGTAAATGACCAGGCAAAAATCCAGCCACAGTAGTTAAATCCCAGGAGTTTTGCTGTGAAAATGTTTGTTCTGCTTTTAGATATCTTTGATGGATTATCATCTAAATACCTTGTGGAAGCATGGTAGTATATAGCGTGGAATGCTGATTATAATACTACTTTGTGATTTCAATGACTTTCACAAAAGGTCTTAGAGTGTTTTACTACAAAGTCGATCTAGGAACATTTTTCTGAAGTATGGATTATTCCATTTGACAAGGTGGGTAAAATTAGTTACATGGCTTTGTAAAACTAAACAAAAAGGTCAGCAGGAAAACCCAGAATAAAACACAGTTTTTCTGGCATGTTCACACTCCTGACTAGCCATAGTAATGGCTTCTCCAGAATAAGCATTTATACAATTACGTTCACAATTTTGAAATATAAAACTATTTCTTTTATTATTTTTAATTGCTTATTCCTAGTACTTAGGCTTTGTTTGCCTGCTTAAAACAGACCTTTGAACAGCATTTGTCAAGAATAGCAGAATTCAGAAATAGTGATAGTGACACGGTTCTTTGTCTCCCACAATATAGCCAGTATCAAATTGGTACATAAGTTCCCGGTTTTACCTCAACCTATGCCTTTTCTGCTTTGTTGCAGGTTATGGACACACAGTGCCTTTATCTGACGGAGGAAAGGCCTTCTGCATCATCTACTCGGTCATCGGGATCCCATTTACACTGCTTTTCCTGACAGCAGTAGTACAGCGCATCATTGTATATGTCACCAGGCGGCCTGTACTGTATTTTCACATTCGCTGGGGCTTCTCCAAGCAGGTTGTTGCAATCATACACGCTATAGTCCTTGGGTTCATCACTGTTTCGTGCTTCTTCTTAATCCCAGCAGCAATATTTTCTGTTCTGGAAGATGACTGGAATTTTTTGGAATCTTTTTACTTTTGTTTCATTTCCCTGAGCACCATTGGCCTCGGAGACTATGTGCCAGGAGAAGGCTACAATCAAAAATTCCGAGAGCTGTATAAAATAGGAATTACATGTAAGTGTCAAACTAACCAGTTAAATAAAAGGCATTTTATAAAAAAAAATATCATCAGGCTTTCCCTCTCCATTCTGTGGATGGTGGTTGTTTTGTGAGCTGTCAGCTGGCAAACTGGGCATCGTAGGTAGCTGTGCAAAGAGGAAACCTTGAAATAAGGTCAGTTTTCTTTAGTTGAGAAAGAAAAAGCTAAAACCAGAATTCCATTGTGCTGAACCATAGCTACTTACTCTCTTATTAATAGTAGAAAAAATGGTCACATTAGTGTTATGAAAATGGTTATGAGCATCTTGGGCTAAGATTTCGGTGCGTCACAGAGCCAGGAAGATGATCCGTGTAACCTAAGGTCATCTCGTAAGGTGAGATGACAGGTGGACAGCTATGAATCAAGGAGCAATGCGAAATGAGGCAGAATAGCACAGTTTCTGACTCCAGTTGTAACAGCAGGTAGCTGAAACTGGCACTGGGACATACCAGCTGTCAAAGAGAGGCAAGTAGACTGACGTGATAGCAAAGCAAAACCACAAATGTTAAATTTAAATTGTTTAATTATATTTGACACAGAAGAGAGAGGCACAGTGATCAGTGATTTGACCAAAGTAGAGCTAAGAAAATTATCTTTGTGTTGGCATTCTGAACGAATGTATGCTGAGTGCGATGTTCTCCAGTGGCAGTGTTTTGAAGCATCCCAGTTTCTGATACAGCTTCAGTCTGCACAGTCCCAGGTCATCATACGCATCGGTTAAAAGATCTGAACGGCCAAACCAAACCTTTCCTGTCAGGTCCATTTCTTAAGCCGGTATGCATTTGTCTGTGCTCCTGTGCATGATCCAGCAATCTTAACGTAGGTAAAGTGTCCATTAACTTGGTTTTGTGTTTTACCTAAAGAAAGATTGGGCCTTGAATTTTCATTCCTTGAAGTGGGGCCTTGAACTAGCCCACAGAACACGTTATCCTCCTGCCAGGCCTGCTATTACAGAAGATTTCCCCCTCTACCCATTGTGTTTATCTTACCCGTGGTAGCTTTTCATTATTAGCCTGCTGATCTGCAGAGTTGATTTGGGGATGCCAAGTGATGAAGTGAACGGAGAAAGTCATGCATAGCAAAGGTCTTGTAAAAATTCTAGCCAGTCTGAAAACTCAAAAGCAGAAGAAAACATTATGGCTCAAATTATCCTTTTTCAAACTGTTGAACGCTTAGTATTTCCTGCAATTTATTTCCTAAAAGAAAAAGTAGCTTTTAGGCAAAGTTATGATGTTAGAATATTGAATTTCAACAGTTTTTAAGGTCATAACTTTTAAATTATTCTTTTTCCTTTCATGTGAACAATTCGAGGAACCGAACAGGATGTATAAAATGTTTTCTCTTGCTGAACCTAAATTCTCTTCAAGAAAAGTCTTGGAGTTCTCCACCAGAAAATGCTTCATGAGTGCTACAGGCTTTTCAAGATTTTTTAGAACACAAGTCCTGTTCTAAATCAGCTGATCAGCTAGACTGAGTTTCAGAGATAATTACAAAATTTGGTGCAGATTTATAGATGCCTTTTAATTGGCATAGCTTTGTCACTTCCTCTTTGTGTTGATGCATAGCTCTCATTTGATGTCATGAGATAAAGCTTAAAAACAATTCATAAATTTTAGCTGTAGTGCTGATTTAGATCAGTACCTGGTATTGCAATATTGATTTAATGGTGCTCCTGGAAGGAAAAGGAGAGTGGTATTGCCAGTGAATAATTTGTAACTATAGGTGAAACATTTATGCCTTTAGGTAACACAACAGTGACCATAGGTAGATTATAATAATTAATCTGTGTTGATCTTTAGCACGTTTAATGTTCAGCCTTTGTATGAGCATGTTATGCTAATAATTATACACTTAGCTTCTGCTTGATTTACTAATTGAAATGATAACATATTCAGGTAGTCAGTGCTCCTCATTAAATTGTAGCAGTAGCAGGGATCTAATGAAACATTGAGATTAAGAAATGCTCATTTTAACACCTTCCCTCAAATTCTAGGTGCATATTTCTGAAGAGATAAAAAAAAAGGTACAATGAGCTGTTAACCATACAAAGCTCTGTTTCCAAAAGTCTCGGTCTATGAGAGCTGACCATTACCTTTAAAAATCAGAGTCAGTATACCACCAAAGTCATTGGTAATATCATTTAAGTAACACTTCAAGTTCGGATACTTTATGTATGTTAGTAACACATTGCAAATAGTCTTCAAGGTTTCATCAGATATAGCAACTTTGTCAGGTTTTTAAAATATCAGCAGTAATTTTACAGTAATTTTTCATTTTGATTTTATTGGTTTTGTACACATTTCTAGTTGCTTTGATTTTTCCACTCATTTTGGGGTGTTGGCTAGAACTTACAGTTTTAAAGGAGAAATAATTCAAAGTTTTCATAAAACATAAGTGATTTGTTCTGTTAAACTGGTACAAACAACAAATAACCATAATTAGCTGCCATATTTTGACTTCTATTTGTAACATATAGGAATATTAAGGGAAAAAAAATTTTTGAAGAACATTTAATCATGAAGGTTGGAAGTGGGGGAGTGTGCGTGTGGTAAACTTTAGTATTAGGTTTCATTTAATTCCTTCGTATGTTTTTCTCTTGTACAGTTGTAACAGAATGAAAGCCACTAGTGTTACTTTTTGTGATTGTGTGGGGTCTTGTTGATTGTAGAATTAAAAAGGAAAAAAACAACTGTCCAGAGATGACAGGGGTGGGAAAATTTGCAGGGTTAAAACTGTTCCAGGCCCACTTAATTTGCTAATAATTAAAATACTTTTTTCTTTTTTTTTTTGTACCCAGGTTATCTGTTGCTGGGTCTTATTGCAATGTTGGTGGTTCTTGAGACTTTCTGTGAACTCCATGAGCTCAAAAAGTTTAGGAAGTTGTTCTATGTGAAGAAAGACAAAGAAGAGGACCAAGTGCATATAATGGAACATGACCAGCTCTCCTTCTCTTCCATCTCAGACCAAGCAGCCTCCATGAAGGACGATCAGAAGGCAAATGAGCCTTTTGTGACTTCCCAGTCCCCAACTTCCAATGACAGCTCTCTAAACAATTAATACAGGGGTATCCATACTGTTATTTTGGTGCATTTATGCTACTTACCATAAGAAATAGAATGCCTCATATTTTTTTCTGAAAATATAAAAGCTGGAAGACTGTGCTACTTTAACAAGGATTCATCATTTCTGACATAAAGACTTCTGGGAAAAATGTGGGAGCCACCCTGGGAAAAGGGAAGAAATGTAGGATATGGCTGGGAACATTAGGCCATTTTGCGTGAGGGATAAGGAGTTAGGTGTACCGCTTTCAGATGTGCCAGAGAGAAAGGCTTGCACAAGCAACTTCATTCGAGATCTTTAGGACAGTAGGCTTTCACTGGCGTCCAACTCATTTAGTTGCACGCCCCGTCTTGCGACTGGGTGACAGATGGGAGCTGACCTCTTCTCCCTGGTGACAAGTGATAGGACAAGAGGAAACGGGTTCAAGTTATGTCAGGGCAGGTTTAGATTGGATATTAGGAAGCATTTTTTCACTGAAAGGGTTATTAAACATTGGAATAGGCTGCCCAGAGAGGTAGTGGATTCACCATCCCTGGAGGTGTTTAAGAAAAGGGTAGATGAGGTGCTTAGGGACATGGTTTAGATGTGGTGGTGTTTTTATCAGGGTAGGTTAATGGTTGGACTTGATGATCTTAAAGGTCCATTCCAACCTCACTAATTCTATGATTCTATGGTTCTATGACATAGCAATTTTTGGGATGTGCACTTTTGATTGTCAGAAGTGTAGTCACAGATTGAATCCAAACGCACCAAATATCTTAATCTGGAAAACATTTCCAGAGCAATATCTATAGATCTGCTGGAGGGAGGAGTACCTAGATCATCCCTTTATTACCCAGTGACTTGCAGGTGCAAATAATAATTCTAGGAATAAAAAAACAAGGCTCCAGTCCCTCCTTTGCCCATGCCATTTACATTCAAATTTCCTACTTCCTTAAAAGATCCCCCAATCACAAGAAAAATGGTGTCCTGAAGAGAGTGTGCCTTGAGTCTTCCATGCTGTTTGTCTTTGCATGAAACACTTTTGTAAACTCTGAGACGTAGCAAGAGCGGTTTAAAGTGCTGGGTGAGATGGGGTTATGGGGAAGGAAGGCAACTGCATTTCAGTGCTCTGTCCCCTGAAATGGGTAGGAGTGCATTTCTAGCTATGTGGAATGGAATGAAAGAGAGAACTGAAATTCAGCATATGCCACGATTGTCATAGTCATGTGCTCATGGCATTCTTCTAGTAGATGGCTGACATCTGTTCAGCAGAAGGACTCAGCACTGTTTCTTCCACGGTCCAGCCCAGTGTGTGCTCTCTGCTGAGCTGATTGATAGGTAAGCGGAGGAACAGAAATAGCGTCACCTGTGAACGTAGCCCATTTTTCTTCTTTTGCTTTTCTAACTAGTACTCAGAACACTTTGGAGGAAAAGGGAATGTTCCAGGGCAAAACAATTTTTCAGTTTTTCATATGGCAAGAAAAAAGGAAAAATGTCACATTTGGTTCAGATGGAACCGGAATTTTTTCCCCTTGGGAAAAGTCACTAAAAAGTCAAGATCTTGCTCAACTTCTGAAGCTGGAACCTCTTTGGCTGTAACAGGAGAGGTGTTTCAGTCCAGCTACCAGTCACTGTGCTGAATGTAGAGACCTGAGAGTGAATTTCAATGAGCAGGAGATGAGTCTTAAGTGGTTGTAGTACTCTCTCTTCTGGCCTTAAGAATCTACAATATGGGAATCTTGATAATGCTTTGCAATGAACAAAAGATCTGGAGCACAAATAGCCATATTAGGACAGCCTCCCACATAGAAATATTGTAGAGGAGAGCCTTTTCCCTGCAGTGCAAGCATGCCAGATTGCCTGTAATTTGGCTTTTAGTGTTTAGAGCTGAATAATATTTTACTGTAAAAGAAAAAAATGCAGTGTGTCTAGATTTAGCGCACATGGGAAAAATACTTGAAAGTAAATAACCCAAAATATACTGTGTTTGAGCTTAATTATAGCTAGCATCAAACAGGTTTTATATCTTTACTGGAAAAACTTACTTTACTGTTAAATCAGCTGAAAGTCTTCAATTAAAATTTATATTTATAGAAAACCAGAGCTAAAGGTTTTGGTTGTTTTGGGTTTTATAGATTAGGTGAGAGCATACTGTGTTTGCATGTTCCCAGAAGTGGCTATTTTTATACTGCTTAAGTTAACACAGTTCTATTTATAATGAATGTTAACCAATATATATGTACATATATACATAAATATATTTATATACTGTACATATATCATAAATCACCAGAGTTTAACAGACACAGGAACAGCATTTTAGATTATTTTATTTCCCTAAGCTTCTCTTTATACAGTGAATAATTGAAAACTATGGCATTAAAATGACACTGACATAAAATTAAGAGTACTGTACTACAAGAAACATTTATACTGGGTTTTTTTCAGTGGAATTTTATTGATTGTTTTCAGTACCTTAGAATTCAAGATTTCTTTTAATTTCAGTGTAACATTAAGCTCTAAAGGATATGCACAGATGCTAAATGATATACAAAGTTAATTTTGCAGCGTGTACACAATTGCAAAATGTAGACACATGAAATGAAAGCACAGAATTCAAAGCAGAAGCGATAAACTAAGCAGTATACTGTGATGTAGGTGAGTATTTGTTATTTTAAACTTAAATAAAAAGTCTGGCTTTTGCCTGCCTGCATTATGAAGTGGGGAGTATTTTCTTTAGTGATGTGTGTGGTGTGCGTGCATATACTGTACAAATATCCTGTCTGCATTTGTCAAGATTGTGCATCCTTTAGTTAGCCTTCCTCAACCCAAGGAGGAACAATTATTGCCAGATTGTGTTACCTAACCTTGATATTAATTGTAGCTTAGCATTGTGTCGATCATTCCTATAGAAAAACAGCATTCTGAAGTGTGTTTGTTTCAGATGCTGATCATTATAGCAAATAAAAAATAGTGGCATAACATTTATCTTGTGTTTATAACCTAACTGCTCCAATATTTGAGGAAATCTGAAAAACTGTCATTGCAGGTTATCCATACCACTGATGAAAACAACGGCCTTCAATTCCTACAGCTTTTACATCTTCATGTGAAGCTAACACCAGATCAGCATTGTTAAAACTGGACTCCAGATTAGAAGGAGACAGATTATCATGCAAGAACCTTAGTATAAAGTGCATATCTTTCCCAGAGACAAATTGTGAAGTGGGTGCATGTAAAACCAAATGGAGAGCATGGGCCGTAAAACAGCTGTGCTGAAACAAAAGGAGCAAGAGGGAGTTAGAAATGCGAGCAAATGACTCGTATGCAGAAGAGAAGTGCCTGGGTCCTTTCCTTAGTCTCCTGTCCTCAATTGATCCAGGCATGTATCCCATTAATAGCTTTATTCCCATGTTATAGCTGACATTTGCCATCTTTGTCTTTCAGTCATTAAATGTAAATGTGTTTTATTATTATTTCGAGGGAAAGAACCATCAGGCCACTCAGTTGTGTTGGGGGAAAGAACCCACTTGAGTTTTCATCTTGGAGCTGAGCAACAGCCGTGTTTGTCCCTTTGAGAACATGTCCTCTCTCCTAAGAGTTTCTCCCGAAGATTCACCAGTCGCACCTAGTGCGGGTGAGCACAAGACTTGCTGGAGGTTGAAATGAGTAATTTTCTAAGTAGGTAGCTTCAGAGATTTCCGCGGTTTGCAGCTTTAATGCCAGCACTACACAAGTGACCTAGTTGGGTGTTTATGTCAGAGTACTTGCACAAGAGCAGTAGTTCTGGATTACACTAAATGTTTGTCTAGGCCAGTGTTTTCTCTCTGGCAATGGCCAAGAGCAGACGTGTGAACTTGCGTAAGGAGAGGGAAAGCATGTAGCAACAATTCCCCAGAATATTGTCCTAGCTGCCACCAATGTGCAGCTCTGCATCTCTGATAGTGTCTAGGAAGTAGGGAAAGTCAGCGTAGGTATGCTGTGTAGAAGACATGCTACGCTGATGTGCATGTTCTCTGTTTTGGTCAGTAAGAGGCTGTCCCGCACAGGATCAAAAGGAAGTTACCCCTTCGAAACCCTTTGTTTTCGAAGGGTTTTCGCCCCCAAATTAGCAGGGCTTATTAACAAGGCTTTAAACTAGATTCAATGGGGGAAGGGGGTATTATCAGGTTTGCCCGTGACCAACCAAGGGATGTTGTGCCAAGGATAGAGGAACGAGGTGCTGGTGAGGGCCTGCAGCCATTCGCTCCAAAATGTGCTGGCTATGCTGCAGCATGCTCAATGACTTACGTAGTCAAGCCAGGAGCTCCTGGACCAACAGGAGCCAATGGGGAGGCACCGGTAATACCGCCTGGAGAGCAGCACAAAGTAATTACAGCTGCTCCAGCCAAGTCAGCCTCAATGAAGACACGGCTGAAGTGCCTCTATGCAAATGCACAGAGCATGGGGAACAAACAGGAGGAGCTAGACACGTGTGCACGCCTCCAAGGCTACGATCCCATTGGCATCGTAGAAACTTGGTGGGATGACTCCTATGACTGGAGTGTTGGCATGGAAGGCTACAGTCTCTTCAGGAGAGACAGGCAAGGGAAATGAGGAGGTGGTGTTGCCTTATATGTCAGGGAGCAGCTGGAATGCATGGACCTCAGCCTAGGGATGGATAAAGAGCCAACTGAGAGCCTATGGGTCAGGATTAAAGGGAAATTGGGAGCAGGGGACTTTACAGTGGGGGTCTGCTACAGGCCACCCGACCAAGAAGACCGAGTGGATGAAGCCCTCTATAGACAGATAGGGGCAGCATCACATTCACAGACCCTGGTTCTCATGGGTGACTTCAACCACCCTGACATCTGTTGGAAGGGTAACACAGCCAGGCATAGGCAATCCAAGAGGTTCTTGGATTGCATTGAGGACGACTTCCTTCTCCAAGTGGTTGAGGAGGCAACCAGGAGAGGAGCTCTGCTGGACCTTGTTCTCACCAGCAAGGAGGGGCTGGTAGACAGTGTCGAACTCAAGGGTAGCCTGTCCTGTAGTGACCATGAAATGGTCGAGTTTTAGATCCTCGAGGCAGCGAGGAAGGTGCGCAGCAGGCTGACCACCCTTAACTGACCACCCTTAACTTTGGGAGAGCTGACTTTGGCCTCTTGAAGAATCTGTTTGGTGTGGTGCCACGGGATGAAGCGCTGGAGGGAAGGGGGGTCCAAGAAAGTTGGTTAATATTCAAGGACCGTCTCCTCCAAGCTCAGGAGCGATGCATCCTTGCAAAGAGGAAGGCAGGCGGAAAAGCCAGGAGGCCTGCAATGGATGAATAAGGAGCTCCTGGACATGACCAAAAGGAAAAAGGAGGCCTATAGGGAGTGGAAACAGGGGTGGGTAGCCTGGGAAGTATACAGAGGAATCGTTTGAGCAGCCAGGGATCGGGTTAGACAAGCTAAAGCACAGATAGAACTAAATCTGGCCTGGGACATCAAGACAAACAAAAAGTCCTTCTTTAAGTATGTCAGCAAGAAAAGAAAGACTAGGGAAACTGTGGGCCCTCTCTGGAAGGATACGCAAGAACTAGTTGCCCAGGACAGAGACAGAGCTGAGGTACTTAATGATTTTTTTGCCTCAGTCTTCACTGGCAAGGACTGCAGCCACACTACCCTTAATGCAGAACGCAAAGACGAGGATTGGGAAAATGGAAAACCGCCCACTGTAGGTGAAGATCAAGTACGAGACCACCTGATGAATCTGAAGGTGCACAAGTCCATGGGACCTGATGAGATACATCTGTGGGTCCTGAGGGAGCTAGCAGATGAGGTTGTTAAGCCACTAGCCATGATATTGGAGAAGTCATGGTGGTCTGGCAAGGTTCCTGCCAACTGGAAAAGGGGAAACATAACCCCTATTTTCAAAAACGGAAACAAGGAAGACCCAGGGAACTACAGGCCAGGCAGTCTCACCTCTGTGCCTGGCAAAATCATGGAGCAGATCCTCCTGGAGACTCTGCTGAGGCATGTAGAAAACAATGAGGTGATTGGTGACAGCCAGCATGGCTTCACACCAAGGGCAAGTCATGCCTGACAAATTTGGTGGCCTTCTACGAAGGGGTTACAGTGGCAGTGGACAAGGGAAGACCAAGTGTTGTCATCTACTTGGATTTGTGCAAAGCATTTGACACTGTCCCACACAATATCCTGGTCTCTAAATTGAAGACACGTGGATTCGACAAGTGGACCACTCAGTGGATAAAGAAGTGGCTGGACGGTCGCACTCAAAGAGTTGCGGACAAGGGCTCGATGTCCAAGTGGAGAGCAGTGACGTCCTCAGGGGTCGGTACTAGGGCCTGTACTGTTCAACATCTTTGTCGGTGACGTGGACAGTGGGGTCGAGTGCACCCTCAGCAAGTTTGCTCTTTGGCGAGGTAGACACGCTGGAGGGGAGTTGAGGGATGCCATCCAGAGGGCCCTGGGCAAGCTGGAGAGGTGGGCCCAAGCCAACCTCATGCAGTTCAACAAGGCCAAGTGCAAGGTCCTACATCTGGGTCAGGGCAATCCCAAGCACAAATACAGGCTCAGCGGGGAATGGCTGGAGAGCAGCCCTGAGGAGAAAGACCTGGGTGTGCTGATTGACAAGAAGCTCAACATGAGCCAGCAGTGTGTGATCGCAGCACAGAAGGCCAACCGTATCCTGGGCTGCATCAAAAGAAGTGTGGCCAGCAGGTCAAGGGAGGTGATTCTGCCCCTCTACTCCACTCTTGTGAGACCCCACATGGAGTCCCGCATCCAGCTCTGGAGTCCCCAACAGAAGAAGGACAGGGACCTGCTGGAGCGTGTCCAGAAGAGAGCCACGAGGACGATCCGAGGGCTGGAGCACCTCTCCTATGAGGAGATGCTGAAAGAGTTGGGGCTGTTCAGCCTGGAGAAGAGAAGGCTCCAGGGAGATCTTATTGAGGCCTTCCAGTACCTAAAGGGGGCCTACAGGAGAGCTGGGGAAGGACTTTTTATAAGGGCATGTAGCGATAGGATGAGGGGGAATGGCTTTAAACTGGAAGAGGGCAGGTTCAGATTAAACATTAGGAAGTTTTTCACTTTGAGGGTGGTAAGGTGCTGGAACAGGTTGCCCAGAGAGGTTGTTGAGGCCCCATCCCTGGAGGTGTTCAAGGCCAGGCTGGACGTGGCCTTGGGCAACCTGGTCTAGTGGGAGGTGTCCCTGCCTATGGCAGGGGGGTTGGAACTCGATGATCTTCAAGGTCCCTTCCAACCTAAAACATTCTATGATTCTTACTTTCCCACAAAGCAGTTTCAAGTTAAGTGCTTTGTGGTAACCAGGTGAGGTGGCACTAACACTGTGACTGCATGGGATGGTATCCTGAAAGAGGGAAGAAAAGCGGGGGAAGGCCTTTTATGCACGGTGACTGGGACGTTGCTGTTCTCTGGGTGCACAGAACCTGTATGCTGATGCTAAATCTTGCGACTCCACATTACATTTGCTTTGTAAATAGTAGTCAGAAAGGTACTGAGATGAACCATAAGTTGCTAGAAACTTTACTGCCCTAATGCTATTTTATTATTATTCATTCTTTAATATTCTGCTTTCTACTGAAGCCAAAGAAAGTTACTATAGCTGGAAGCAGTGTTGTTCCAGGTGTGCACCAGTACAAAAGAACAGGGTTTCTGTTCTCTGCGATGAGTTCCACTAGTAACTGTCATTGTCATAATAGGTATCATGAAGCTCCTGGCTAGGCAAAAATGTGTGTATCGTCGTGTTGCTTGTTTCAAACAGAAACAGTAATTTTTGAAATCACTGTGACTAGCTCTGCAAATTCACATGCTTGCAAATGCATATTAAGCACTTGATGTGTGTCATTTTTAATACCTGCAGTGTTAGTCTCATCGTTTCCTAAGTTACCATTCTACTTGCTTTTTACCATGGATTTCTTGTCCCAATTATCTTCAAAGGTCATCATGTTGTCACTGATTATGAGTGCTGTGATGCAGAGTTACTTTGCTGGTGATGATGCCGGTTTCTCAGAGCCTTTGCTGCCGATACTACCTCACGTGTGGCAGTTGAGGCCAAATGACAGATTTAGGTAATGAGGAGGGACAGTGTGGCTGGGAGCAGGTGCACAGGCTGACAGCCAACATCAGGACGAAATCATCCTGGCAGACTGCTCAGTGACAGCATAGTTTTCACCAGGCTTCGTTGCCTGTCACTAGGAGTAAGAGGAAAACGCTTGCAGAGGAAGGAAGGAGGAAGGACATTGCCAAAAGTCACCTGACACAAAATTGAATGGAATTAGGCTTTTCCACAATTTGTCTATAATCTGTGGCTCTCTATTACTTCAGTCGCACTGTACGTACCATGAATCAGGAAAACAGTTTGGCATTTCCCCAGTGTAGATGGTCCCTGTGCTCCCTGAAGCAAGTTATATTTGTTATCGTAACAAGTTTTTCTGTGTTGAGGTCACTAAGTATTCAGACCTGTGAGCAGGAGTGTAAGTCAGCATCACTGCTGAAACTTTCCAGGGGCAAATGTGGCTCAGGGCACTGCCAGCCCTGGGGCTGCCTCCCTTTTTGAAGTCCAGGCTGTCTGGAAAGAGAAAAGTGAAACCTCTACCTTAAAAAGTGAGAAACCCACTCTCCTGGAAGGCTCCAAGCTCCCCAAACCCATTTTGTGCTAATCCCAGAGGTCTTGTAGTCTTCAGCATATAATATATACATGCAAGCGTCCAGTGTAGCACATAGAACTGGGTCTCGGTTTCTCTATGCCTGATTTTTTGAGACTGATCAACCCACTCAACCTTCTGAATTTATCTTCCCCGATTAAGAAAGTGACACAATATTCACTGACCATCCCTCAGAGCTCACCTGTCCCCTGCTGGGCCGCTTCTGCAGGGGGGCGAGGTGAGATTAAGAGGACAGAAGGGACTCGTACGCCATCTGTCCTAAGGAGGAGCAGTGATGGGAATAGGTGAGGGGACAGCTAGTAACTGCTGTCCCATCCCTGCCCATGAGTATAAATTAACTTCAGCTGCAGCCACCACTAGGCGTGCCAGTTTATATCTAAACCTTGTTCCAACATCTGGCATATAAGGACTGTATGATTCACTCAGCTGCACTCTCTGTACGTCAGCCAAAGTTCATGCTGCTAGTAACATAATGACTATAAAAACTAATAGCTCATCTAGAAGAATTATTTTATTTTTCTTTTTAAGTGCATCATTGATGTGCTTCTGGGCATTATTTAGACTAATTTTATTCTGGCCTGCAATGCCGTGTTATCCTACAACTGTAAAGCTTCTATCTCAGCCACACATGGGCAAAAATTGATTAGCATGCTTGCATAGACAGAAGACAGCAAACTGGAGTATCAGTTTAAATAGGAATTAGCAAATCCTAATTCTGCCTTGCTGGGCTGGTTTCCTGATTATGGGCAAAGATCTGTTTAGCAATTGGCAGCTGTGATTTGAGGCATGCTTTCTGAACAGAGATGCAAAAAATGTTGATGTCCAGTAATAAAGTACAATATCACCTTTGGGATTAAGTCCCCCAAATGTTTAGTTAGCTGCTTTTTCAGATTAATCCTATTTGCATGGGATAATAAGGCCTCGTTGAGATTTATTACGCAAAAATTAAAATCCACACTCCATTTAACTCCAATTCCTACTGCACATTCAGAGAAAAGAAAAAAATGAATACAAAAGAAGAAGATGACCTTGTTCCATACCCTGCCTCCCAGGGAGCTTGACCTGATACTCCTGAACCATGAGAAAATCCCCTGGCTGTCCAGCCCCGCGCAGAGCCCGGAGACGGGCAGTCTTTGCCCCGGGAAGGCTTGCGAGCAACATCCCCGGAGATGGGGCAGCCCGAGGCAGCAGCGAGGGGAGAGCAGCCTCCCTGGGATGCAAGAGGAGAGACCGCACCTGCTCTGAGGCCGAAGGTAAATAGCAAAGACGGATGGTAAAGGAGGGGACCCAGTGGGACTTGGAGGGGGCAGGGGCAGACAGCCTACCCGAGCCTCTGGGGAAGTGCCGGTGCCTGCTGCAACGTGAAAAAAGGAGTGAAATTATTTGGTATCAGGATTATCAAAGGGGAGGGAGGTGTTGCTTTTTGAAGTTACTTCACTTTTAATCTTCCACATTGAGTTGTGGGGTCTTTGAAGTGTACCACAAAGAAACACAGAGAAGTAGGAACCCATGAATCTGTAAAAATTAGGAGGTGTTGAGAGAAAAGATGCACTTCTGTCTTTTAAAGGCAGAAATGACCCTTGTGATGCTCTTCCCTGACCTCTTACAGGACCCAAGACACGTCAGCGGTAGCTGTATTAGGACACATCAGATTTTCAAGTCTGACAGAGGCTTTGCCCCAGCTCTCATCCCCTGTCCCAGAAACTAATTACCTTCTCTGTTAAAAATTTCCTGTTTCCTTTGTCTGGCTGCACAATTTCTAATGAATTGTTCCAAAAGCAGCATTTCTATAGGGCTTTGTTATGTTTTTGTCTGCTAGGTGACAGGCCACATTACATTAGCTGCCAGCTTGCCCTGAGAAGATGAGCATCCCTCAATGTCCCCTTTAATAGCCGAAGCAGGCCGGGCTCCTCTGGGCGCTGAATGCAAGCATCTTCTCAAAAGCTCAGCTCGTTCCTCGTTCAGTTTTTCAGCATGCATTTTTCAGCGCAGGCTCTGAAACCGAGGTGCCGCGCTCCTGCCGCTACCCAGGGTGGTACCTCTGCAGAGGGGCTGGGCTGTGGCCACGGAGCAGACAGAGGAGATGGCATTAGCCACCGCGCCCTCACCATCCTGTTTTCCCTCTCCCCGGGGACCTCCAGGTTTCCCTTCATCCCCCTCCTCACCCAGCCCCGTGGGGCACAGCTGGGGCTGTAGCGCAGGAGGTGCTTGTCCCTACCCCTGGGGGAGATGCATGGGGCCAGGGCAGAGGCTGTGGCAGCACTGAGTCCTCTCTGCCCAAGATGGTCCAAAGTGTCTGAAACAGAGACGTAGATTTTAAACATGATTTGCTGCGCCCTACGAGAGGCAGGAGCTTTGTGACCCCCTTCCAACCCATCGGCCCAGCCTGCCGGGCAGGACCTGTTTGCGTCTTGTGGTGACCCTCAGGATGCAAGAGGTTGTCAGAGCTCAGAGAAACCCTGGCTGGCCCGCTGGAAGGGAGAATTACAGATTTACTTCAGGCAATCTCAGAGCACTAATTTTAGGCAATAAGGATATCTCATCAATCCTCCCGCCCTCCTGGCAGCACCTCAGGCATCAACAAGGTGCTGAGCACACGTCTGAGAGCATAAATGCTCCTTTGGTGGGGAGTGAAGCGCCTTGCAGGGCGGGCATTGCAGAGAGAGGGGAAGTATACTTTTATTAACTTCAGGGTACAGCTCAAAAAAAATTAATCTCTTGCATTTGCTGGAGCTGCTGTAGGGCTGTATGGTCCCCCTGTGATAGACAGTGCCCCTGTGATATGTATTGGGGACGCTCGTGCTGCGACCCCCTTAGTGAGGGGGCTTTGATTAAAGCACAGCTCGAGGCTACAATTTCCTTTTCAAGGTGAGGCAAAAGCCCTAACTCCACAGGATACCGAGGTGGGTAATGTCCTGAGTCAGGCACTGAGGACCCACCTCAAAACAATCCAAAAACCTGTGAATATCTGCCAAGTTAATGATTGTTTTGGTGGTGCAAGTATCGCTATCTTGTCTGCTCACAAAGGAGGCTAATAAGGCTTAAGTTTTTTTCTTTCCATGTTATGCATTGAAACAAAAACTAATCTCAAAACGTCAATAGTTTTTCCAATGGTTTTAGTCCTGAATGCCCTTAAACGTGAATTTGGTGACTAAACAGAATAATGTATCGATCTGTACACAGACAGGAGACTGACACGGAACGCTTGAACGAAAATAGATCCACTCAGCAATAGTTACCCAGGACTTTCTTCCCCAGCTGCAACATCTAAGCCTGTGGGAAACTCCCAGAGATGATAGCTGGAGCAGAGAAGCAGGAATAAATGGGAAGCACAGAACCCCAGTCCAGCAAGACCTCGGGAAGGTCATTTCACTGCATCCCAAGAAACAAGAGGGTGCACATGCACCAAACTGACCAAGCAGGATAGCGAACACAACCAGTTCCTTCTGCTATTTTTCTACCTTTTCATTGCTGTTATGCTTTGCAGTCATCCTGTAATCCCTTCTCGAAGGCAATCCAATCTTGTTTTGAAGTTATGTTTAGAGGTGTTGCATCAGCAACGTGATGGTGTCCCAGCGCCATCATGTTGGCAGCTCCATGAGGCGGTCCCTGAGGCCACGTGGTCAATCTGGCATTTTAATAGCCCCTCACATCTTGTGAGGTATAAAATAAGTAGAAAACCCATGTGTTGAATAATACAAGGAATTATCGCTCCAATTTCAGCCAGTAGTTTCGCACCTCTCTCAAAAGGAACCAAGTTTATCTTGTTTATTGATTTTTATAATCCCTGCTGCTGATAGATTGTGGCTTTATCACAGCCTAGAAATGCAGCCAGATTCTGTCCCCTTCATATTTGTGCTATTTTTTTACCAGCGATTAACCTATTGACACGCAGAGTTTATCCGAGAATCAGAAGCGTGTACAAGACCTAGGACTTCTCCCTCAATCCCAAGAGCCCATTCTCAGCTCCTTAATGACAAGCAGGTCTCTGAAGGACTCTGAGGAAGCAAGAACAGGCACTGAGCTGAGATGTGAATTTCTGTTCCTCTCTTGCTTAAATTCAATTCTTGCCCCTACACAGCAGCCATGGTACACGGTCCCGTGGGAGCTTAGCAGTTTTAACATAAATTTTGCCTGTTTCGCATCCAAACTTTAATGCTGCACACAAGCCGTTGCATTAACAGCTCTTCCCCTATATGATACTGTTTAATCTGAAGCCCCGCTAAATGGATTACAGGAAAGTATTTGTGACAGGCTGGGAGGTGCTGGATAAATATTTATCATCTAGAGGGACAAACTCAAAACAAATAGAGAATTAGGCTTCCTATCGGCTGCAGGCATGTGTCAAAGCCACGGCAGAGCTGTATATGTTTTTAACAGGCTTAAGTCTTACTCAGTTATCAGTCCTCTGAGAGATGCTGCTGTCAAATGGTTTAGTCTGAATACACCCAGTGCGTTTAATGGCTGAGCAAGACTGGTTCTGAAGGAGGTTTTTGGATTAACAGTACTCCTGCCCAGTTAATAAGACTTCGTGCCCATTTCTGTTAGCAACTGGGAAATATTCCTGGGTAAAAACCACGTATTTTAAATAACAGCTACTTTGGCTATATTTAAATGGGTTGTTGCATCTTGGGGTATTTATATACAATGGTTTCTATTTGTTGTCACTTAATAGGTGTTCTAATAAAATAAGAAAGCCTGGATGAGCATTCAGCTTGGGAAGGGTACAGGCTGAAAGCCCCACTTTACAAATACTCGTGGTTTCTGTACTTAAATTCTCCCCAAAATCAGAGGGTCTCTCCCAAGCCAGATGTACTGCCATGTGGAAACGTTTGCAGGACTGGACTCAGTCCAGGTCAGAGGAAAAAGCCCATCAGTTGCAAGAACTTCTCAGCCGCAGAAGGCAATGCCTTTCTTCATCATATTCTTTCCTTCAGTTTCGTGCTCTGTCAGCTACCAAACATGAGAGTCTTCCCCCATCGTATCTAATGCAACTTAAAATCTCATAGAAAAGAGCACGCCAAATTATCTCAGCTGACCTGGACCACTCTGGGTTCAGGGGGGAGGACAAACTGGTGGGGTGCCTAAAAGTGGTCTCTGCACCACTGAGGAATCCGCGCACCTGGACCAGCACGCTGTCGGTGCCCACAACAGCTGTAGTGCAGTAAGGAAGAGTAAAAATCAAAATAAAAACGAACAACATCAAGCAAGAAAGAGAAAATCTATCCTGGAGCCTGGGGATAACCAGGAAACCGGCCTAGCATGGGATTGAATGGCTAAATCTAGCGTCACAAACACACATGACTAAGTCTCCTTTCAAATGGAACTCTGAATAATGCTAAAGGAATTGAAACTCCATATCTTACACCATTATTTCCAAAACCGAGAACCATCCCTGTGTTCACACAATCTCTTCTGTAACCTACTCTGATGTTGTCTTGTAACAGTCAGATACCTTCTCCCAGCATCCCTGTTCAAAGGCTGCTCTGGCACTTTTCTTTCTTAAAGTTAAATATCTTCTTCCTCTTTCCAGCACAAATTCTTTCAGGGTCAGTGTACACCTGGTTGATCTTGTAGCATCTTTTATCTGAACGGAAATAATTCCTATCCCTTCCTGTATTTGTTGCTCAAATGTAATTCAACCCTCTCCGTTTTCTGTTAGCACAGCTACACAAGACAGGCTATTCAATCTACCCGTAAGAAACCGAGGGAGTCATCTCTCATTTCTGAGTATCCCTTTTCCCATTTGTCTGTTAAAAAACATCTTTTTGAAAGGCAGGTGATGAGAAGGACACACTGACAGCTCAATGAGGCTGCTGTGACACCTCATCCAGCGCCAGGGCTTTCTCTGCCGCTGTGGAAAACGTTTCACCCGACACCTCCAGGATCTGCTGTCGCGTCTTCCCCGGCTGTGGAGCGCAGGAGGATAATCAGCAGTGGGTGGTTGTGCAGTGCACCCAGGTCACCCTCCTCCCCAGCATCCCTCGGTACTGCCTCAGCACACGGCAACAGACCTTCTTCTTTGACCCCAGGTGAATTATGCCACGCTTTTTTTCAATCACATTTCATACTTTTACTAGCCGCAGGGCTACCTAATTCTTTCTATGAAATAATCCAGTTGCCCATTATAAATACAGGTCCTGTCTTGCACCGTAGGCATGAAGGGAAATGGGCTCATTTGCAGTTTGAGATGTGTACTGGTAACACCCCAACCAAATGATCTTCTTATACTGTCCTCTTCACCCAAGTCCTTATGCTGTTTTTAATTCTTGCAGTACACCCCAGCTTTACAAACAAATCCTTGTGAGTCACTGTCCTAAATTCTTCTGTAGAGGTGAGGCTGACCAATCTATGCTATTGACCGGAATAAACTTTTTTGCAGCGCTCTCCATCTGTATGCATTTGTACGTAATAACCAGCCATTTCTAGGATCACATTTTCTAATTCTTTTCAGTGAACATGATGGGTTTTGTTATCTGCCTACCTTTACCCCTGCTGATAAAATGTAACAAAGGAGAATAAAAATACTTGCTATATGTGCTTGAAAGAAGAGGAAAGTGGCTTGATGGTCACAGAAACACTGGCTTGATGTATCATGAAATACAAGATCTGACATGGTTTAACCTATTGGGTGTTTCTTCTTGTTATCCTCCCCATTCTCCCGATAAGAGGTGGCCGCACAGAGCCTGGACATCCCGCTCCCCAGGCAAACAGCACCTTTTGTTCACACGACAACTTGCAACAGGTCCCCAAATCCAAATGCCAGCATTCAAGG
Organism: Vanellus vanellus; assembly: GCF_965231255.1. Taxonomy (NCBI): domain Eukaryota; kingdom Metazoa; phylum Chordata; class Aves; order Charadriiformes; family Charadriidae; genus Vanellus; species Vanellus vanellus. The sequence continues at coordinate 45,824,595 of NC_138907.1, read as the reverse complement.
GTTAAATGAGACCCCTCCTCCCTGCATAAGAGAAGTGCAGATGAGCAGGTGTCACCTCCCTTTGCCTGTGAGAAGGGAGGCTGTCCTGGGCCAGGGCTGGCTGGTGGCCACCTGCCTTACCATGGCTTGGCAGGCAGGATCGCAGATGGTCCGGAAACCAAACCTCCTTCCATGCCCGCCCATCTCCTTGCCATGGTCATTAATAAAAGCGCTTATGCCAGTTTTCTCAGAAAGGTCAAGCATATGCTGGCTAACGACTGACACCGATTCATTTTCCCCCCAGTCATTTACCATTGCCATTTGCTGGCTTCCCAGCTCTGCCAGCTCACCGCAGAACTTGCTCCCCACAGGAGGCGGCTGCAGCTTCCCTGCTCGTGAGGCTTTAATCATTTCCTCCTTGGGGTGGGGGGGCTGTTTGTCTGTTTGTTTGTTTAATCATCTCCTGCTCTGTTGTGCCGAGCTCTTTCTCAGTGCCTCGCACTCCCCCACCCTGCTCCAGTGCCTGCTGTTACTTTTGGCATCCGAATCAATGCTAACTGGTATATAATCAGCCTGTGTTTTACCGACCAACATTTGTTCCACTGTCAGCTTTCATTTCAGCTTCTGCTCTGATGCCAGTTACTGTTCTGCTCCCCGGTGTGGAGCTCTGATTGCTTTGCTGGGTGCTGTACACCACTCTTCTGGGCCACTTCTAATTATTTACACGTCCGCATCACTGCAGCTTGTTGCCAAGTGTCGCCTTCTCGCTTCTTACTAGTCCGTATACTTGGTCCGCTTCTACTCTGCATCTGCATGTCCTGGCTTTTAGCTACCCTCTTGTGTTTGCAGGTTTGTGTGCTTGTAATTCTGTACAGAATATTTCTTAATTTTAAGCCTAATATGGTAAAATATTAAATAAATGGCTCCTGACAAGCACACTCATACATTAGATGTATGTATAAGATGCTGATTTGAGTGTCTTGGCACAGAGCTACTTCATTACATTCTGCCTGTGATAACCCAAATGCTAAAAACCTATTTCCCTCAGTCCCCACTTTTCCAAATTTGTATTTGATTGATCACTAGAAGCATGTGTAATGCTGAACAAATAGAAATGTTTCTACCTAGGCATTTACCTACATATTGTCCATGCTATGGTGGGACTACATTGTATAGATCAGGCTTTAATTTTTGTGAATCAGAGGCCACAATTAAAATAATCTTAAAGAAAAGCTGGTTTCTAAGCATCACAATTCCTCCTCTCCCACTCAGAGCTCTGTCAGTGACCTTTGTAGACCACCTGCCTGTTTTCTAAAGAAGGGCCTACATGCTGAAGTCACCTTTGAAAATGGCCCTCAGCCCCCACAGACAGCACCACCAGGTGCAGCAGCTTTCTCCTCACCCAGGCCACAACAGTGACAAGCGAGTGGCTGCTGCTGCTGGCTGGCCACGACGCAGCAACCACGTGGGGCCCACCATGTCACAGATGGGGATGGCAGGTGAAAGCCCTGGAGATCCGGCTGTCAGATGCCAAGGGGCCGGGAAGGCTTGTATGGATAATGAACAAACACTTTAAACATCTAGAAAAGATCCTCAGTCTCTTCATGCCACTCACAGCATAAAATTTCATCCTAAATGCCAGTCCCTTTGGTGTTCGTCCCGACCCCCCAGGCCATACCCAAGCCGTGTGACAGTGACGTACACTGATGGGTATATTCATATACACCAACAGGCCTATTCACTCCTTTGTGCAAAGCAGGGTGCAACTGTAAATTACTGGTTTTCTTTGGTATGAAGTGCGGCCTGGAGACTGCAAACTCCGTGCACAAATTTATTGCGCCTAGATAGACAGCAGTTGTTAACAAAAGCTGTGTCAAACAGGGTGGAAAGGGCCACAGTGTTTGGGCTGGCAGGGAGGGACACGGTGGTCACCATGTTAGACCTGTGGCTGATGCGGCAGGAGAAGTGGAGTAATGCAGATGAAGCAGGTGGGTTGTTCTGGTCTCTAGGAGCCCTTCTTCTCCAACACCATGTAGCTGATACATTCCAGGCAAAGGGGAGGATGTGGCATTTTATCATCCGGCATATGAGAAAAGTCTGCTGGGAAGAGCTGAGCAGTGAGGAAGGACACTCGCACCAGAGAACCAGCTGAATATATTCTTTTTTTTTTTTTTTAATTTTCCCCAATTTAAGAAGCAAGGAGCTAAACCACTAATAATCAAAGAAGAAGAATCACAATTCCTTCCTTTTAATGTTGTGAATAAGGAAGAGATACAAGAGTGAACAGCGGATAAAATATTCTAAAAGAGATAAGATGCGGCTCTTCATTTTAAAATAATTAAAGATGACAGCCTGGATCCCAAGATAAGGAAAACGAGGATACAAAAGGAATCATCAGCTCAGTAAGAATCTGGCAGCTCTTTTGTGTGGCCTGATGTGTTTTCAAAACTAGACAACATTGTCTGTTGGGCAAATACCAATGGAGAGTAAACATAGCTATATATTTTTGCAACAGATAAAGTAGATATTACCTTAAAGGGGGAGTTATTATTCCTCAATGGACCAAATCCTGCCCCCAAATAACACTCAATGTTATCTTTAAGATGTTGTCATTCTCTTTTAGCTAAACATGTTTGCTAACTTTACTGAATTAAATGTGAGTGAACGAGCACAGAGTGATCTGCTGAGCTCCTTAAAGAAAAAAGCATATCCTCTGGGGTTCCGGCAGCTCTCCCTTTAAGTGAGGGCAGCCAGCTGGGCTAGGTGGTGGCAATCAGGGCCTGGGTGGGGAAAGGTCTCTGGTCTGAAGGGCAAGAGCTTCCCCTTGGCAGGTGGTCAGGCTAGCTAAAAAGGAATATTGCAAAAATCTAAGCAACGTGCACAGGAAAAACACCTGGTGAAACAAGTCCTGGCAGCTTTAGCTATGGAGTGAGGACTTGCAGCAGAGAGTGATGGTGGCTTTTATCGGTGCTGGCGGGTGCAGGAGGTGTTAGCAGCGTTGCAGGCAGCCTATCTAGGTCAGTGCGTCCATCTACGTGCAACGGCTCCAGCCTCACTCCTGAAGAAGGGTAAGACCCAAGCGTGCATCTCCTCTCCCCAGCCCAGGGCCAGAGCTGGGGAGCATCCTGGCCTGATCTGGAGGTGCAGGGGCTGGTGGGGGGGATGCAACTGCTGCTTGGGGTGGGTGCAGCTGTAAAGGACTGAGGGTGATGCTGGGGAGGGAGAAGCTGAGACTAGAGAGAAATCAGAGGGCTGTGCTGGGAGCAAGTGTAAGCTGGGAGATCAGTTCTCTTTTTAGACTCTCAAAAGTGCTGTTCACAGACCTGGAGAAAAAAGCTGAACTGCCCTGGGACTAAAGGATGAGTTTCCTATCTGAGGGGAAATAGCACGGCAAGGATAAAACCCTTGTTATGAGTATAGCCAAATATATTCCTTTGATCTAGCTGGGTTTAAACCTCATCCATATGTTTATTAGCCTCCTCTTATCTGAGCCATATGCCTTCTTGCAGCTGCATTTCCCTTATCATGCAGCAGCGGAAAAGACTCAAAATGCCTAAAAAGCATGTCACTCTTTCATATGCTTCATAAAATCCCAGCTGTCACCCATATCACTGTCGTAAGTCCATAACTGCCATAAGGCTTCCCTACTTTCCACTTGATTTCCCACTCCTTTCTCCTCTCAGGTTTTCTTTCACCCATGTCCTCCCTCTCCTCTGACCACCTCCTGCTGCACCATCCCCTTCTGGGAACCCCTGAGCTCTTGTTACCTCTCTCCTTGCTCAGTTCACCAAGTGAATGGCTGCTTTAAAACCCATTGGCAGGCAAAAGTCTATTTGTGGTGGGTCTCTGGCACCTTTAGAAACCCAGCTGCTCAAGGGATGGAATCACCCCATTGCGATGCCAAGCAAATGCCAAACAGCTGACTGCTGTGGGGTGTCAGAGGTTAGGGATGAATGCTGATGAAGTTCTGAAAACTGAAGCAACCATCAGCAAAAGGTAGGCTATCAGAGACTGGAAGCCTGATGTGACCCTACTATGCTTCTTTGGAAGAGATTTTTGTATGGGGACATCCCCTCAAGCCTGTGAGGATGTGGAGATATATGTTGATGCCATAAAACACACCTGTAGTGATATGACCTCCATTTGAGCTCTTCGTAACACCAGTGCTTGGATCGATTTAGGTCAAGTGAAATCTCACACAGCAATTGTATTCCCTGCATGCAACAATTCAAATGCGTTTCCTGCTTGGTGCTAACCCATAAAAGCAGGACATAAGAAACGATGCTATGTGTGTAGAGCCTGTGAGAAGGAGGTGATCATCTACGGATGAGCGTACAAAACAGCAGACACCCCAGCCAGGCTGAGTCTGAGCTGGTATGAAAACCTCACCCATGCAGCAGCTTGTGGAGTGTGTGGATGTGTGCTGAAGCTGTGCTTGACCCCGCAGCCAGGCAGGAGCTATAGCTATGGAGGGCGGCACAGGACTTGAGCACACCAGATAAGCACGACCTGTGGACAGGAAGCTTCTTTTGTTTTCTGGAGAAAGTGTATGTCTCTTGGCCCAAGGTGCTTGGTCTGCCACAACATCCTGGCTGAGGGTGTTCTCTCAAAGGAAAGCACCAAGCCCAGGCTCTGGTGCTGCTCCTGGGGGCCCAACACAGGGCGCATTGGAAAAGTCCACTTGGAATAGGGGTTTGAGCCTTTTTGGAGGTGCCTTGTATGGAAGTAGGGTTTGGGGACCTGTAGTTGCAATTACAAGCCTCCACCTGCCTGCAGCCCTTCTCTCTGGTATGTTTTCCTTAAGGGAGGCTCATGCCCTGCCTACATCTCATATGGCCTCAGCTGAGGGCAGCTATGGTTTGAAGGAAGCCATGACATTGGCAAGGCTCTCCTCTCTGCCCACAAGGCCAGGATGCCCCAGGTGGCACCACACACCCAGCACGCCTGGCAGAGGATTCAGGGGGTTATTTTCTCTTGTTTTTAATATCACGCTAAACTTCGCTGAGGGGATTGCTGGAGACCTGCAGAATTGCAGCTTTTGTGTGTCTGATTTGTCAAACCACCCTTCGCGTGACTGGACTGGGAAAGGGTTGCACCGCATGGCTGCAGCCTGCCAGAGCTTTTGCTTCTGAATTTAGCCTTAGCTGGCTGTCAGTTACAAATGCAACCTTTTTTTTTTTTTTCCCGTGTAATAGATTTTTTTTCTCTCCCAGACTTTCTTCATGGGTGAATTAAGAGAGTGATCCACTGGCCCAAGTACAGACTGATTGTTGCCTGCACCCCTAGGAGTTCTCTGTAGTGCTGAAGTTTCATTTCTGGTGTGCTAACCAGGGAAAGTATTTGACAGGGAATAACACAGAGATGAGCACACGCACGTGGAAAAAGGGCAAGGGCACAGACACAAGACAGACTGACACAAGCTCCTGTGTACCACTTTACTGAGGCAAACAACTCCAGAAAGTGCCCAGTTCGGGCAAGTCCTGCAGCCTTCCCTGAGAAGCATATTAATGAAGGTAAACAAGTGGGACAGGGTACAGCCAGAACACCAAGGTGTTGCTGGAGCGCGGACATCACCCTCGTGGCTATGCTCAGCAAAGGGCTGCTACAAAGGACGAAGAGGCAGAAGAACGTAAACAGGCTTAGACCAATAGTCTGCAATAACATGAACTACTTCTAAACACTTCTTCTTGCACTAAATCTTCATTAAAATGAAAATAAATAATATACATTTGGTTGTATGTTAGGAAGATTGATTAGTACCAGTGATGTTAAAGTGGTGATCAGTCCATCCTCCAACCCCTTCCAGCTTGGCATTCAAGGACATCCTCTGGAGACCTCTGAGAAGGCAAGCAAGCCAGGTGCGCACAGTATGCTTACAAAAACAGGTTTATTGTCCTGCTTCAGGCTGTGTTGATCAGCTGCATGGATGTTCAACAGGTAATCCACAGAGCCCCAATCACAGGAGTTGTTTTACCTAGCGATCGCTTTTCACACCTTTTCCTTTCCCAAATAACCAACCTGCCTCTATCTAATCTTTCTCCATGGGCCTCAGCTTCGCTGATTTGGTCTCAGTGACAGCCAATAAACCAGCATCTCCCTATCTCTTGAGGTTTCACCTAAAGGGAGTTCCCAATGCTCCTGTTTCACTCTCTGCAATGCCTGGTAGTTTTTTCCAGTTCCTGCTCAATTAGCGCAGTCCCAGGCGTGGCCGGCCAGCTGCTTTCCCCTTCCATCCTCTGCAATGTTTGGCTCTTTTCCACATTGTTTTCCTAGTAGTTCAGCCTTAGGGGCCACCTGTATGCAGACCTTAACAGCCAATACTTCCTTCTAAAGACTGCATAATATAAACCCTCCATGGCTGTACAGAGGTTTGTTGCTTTCCAAAACGGTGCTTTCCGTTCTCTGTTCTACCAAATAGTAAGGCTGAGCGAAAGGAAAAAAGGTAAAGAAATTCTGAGTCCTCTGCATTTCAGATGTGTAATGCCAGTCTCCCCCAAGCTGTTCAGCTGGCAGGAACGGTACACCCGGCTTCAAGGTTTCACGCACTTGTAATTTTTTTGGCTAAGAAATATTTGCCTTCAAACGCAGCTCAGACTTCATAATAAGTATCCGGTGCTCATTGGAAGAGGTAAGGCCTTTTGAGGCATTATCCCCTGTAAGCATTTATCACATCAGCAGTTGGGCTGTTAGCTTTTTGTGCCCTGTGTTTGCTGTGGGACTAATTGTACCTCACCTTATCAGAGATCACCTGAGCTCTCAGGCACCCTTCGCAGCAGAATCAATTGTTTTGATTTTTGATCTTGGAGACAGTAAGAGAGAAACCACTCTCTCTGGGCTTCCTGCCCAAGTCTGTAGCAAACGTGAAATGTTAATTTACTTTCTAATGTGTTTGGGCACAAGTGTTGCACAAAGTGTTGGCAGAGCTGGGGTGAGGTCCTGCATGAGCGCCCAATGGAGCAGGAGCCTTCAAACACTGAGCACGCGGCCAAGGGAAGCAGGAGAGGAGAAGGATGGGACAGGATGGGGCACCGAGGGAAGAAAGACCAGAGACAGGGACCGTGCCAAAAGGGGCCACAAAGGAGAAGTAAGACACGTAGACAAGGGGCATTGATTTGACCTTTTGTAGCTGACATGGAGAGAATCCTCTACAATTCACTGTTGCCAGCGACAGCTTCTGGAAAAGTCCATAAATTATGCTGTTTTTCTTAGCAGGAAAGTGCAGTTTTGAGGGGGAAATCTTGCAAAACCCGTATTCTAAGCTGCTGCGAGAGGGAGCTCTCTGGCAATGGAATGCTGACATCAGGCAAGCAGCTGCCTCCGCAGACTGAGCTCCCACCTGAATCACTGCTTTGAGACTGCGATGGCTCTTAGGAACTGACAAAGAGGGGCCTCATTTTAGAATTACCGTGCATAACAGCCTAGTAAATGTGGTGTATTTGCTCCTGCAAGCCATAAACAGAACCATAAATAAAAAGTTTTGCCTGCGTGCATGGGCCATAACTAGTAAGCATCCACTGTCACCTGGGTCCTTCCCCGGCTGATGTATTGCGAAGCCTACTTGAGTCTCCTTCACCCATGGCATTGGCCCTACTGGCTTGTCTGCGCAAAAGCTGACGCACCTCATTTTGCTGTGGAGACAAATCCTTTAATTTATACCCCCTATTTTCTGATGTAAGACTTAGAAAAGCGCTTAACGCTCAAACACATCACTTTGAAGCCCAGTCCCTAGCTGTTTAAAAGCTGGAGGTCCTGCCTAGATGATGTGGCACTGGGCTATGAGAGGGACGGCACTCGCTTGTGTAATGCAAATACTTCAGTCTTTTGCGGCTCTTGCAGCACTGCTGGTTTGCCTAGAATATCTGAATTAGTTCAAGTGTCACCATGTCCCCAGCACATCTGTTGTTATAGAACTATATAATTATCACGTATTACAATTTTGTGTAATGTAAGCGCTCTAGAAGGAGAAATCCCGCCTCTCTGACCATACAATGAATGGATGGTCTGACAGTTCAATTTCTCTTGATCCTCCACCTGTAAAAAGTGAAAGTCCCCCAACACCAGATTGCTGTGACAGTAAATGTACACCTATTTATTATGTATTCAGACATTATAGTATGAGTGCGCAGAAAAGTGCAGGAGAAGAGACAATTCTCCTGTCACAAAAGAACAGAAATACCGGGTGGTTAGACAAGATGATGAAGGTGAGATAAAATGCTGAATAGCTGTATTAAGCAAGATCCTACTTCGTTCAGTATACAAATGGGTCCTGCAGAGAAAAGCAAAACAAAAAGCAAAAAGAATCCTGTAATCCAATACATTGTTTGAACAAATGACCTCAGTTGTGGTGTCTCCTAGCATCCAAATAGTTCAACCAATATTACCAGACCATTAACGTCAGAGGGTGTGTTTTATTGTACTCATAATCCAAGAAAAAGGAATGAGAAAAGAGATTTGTCACAGGTGTGTTCGGCACAAATTCTCTACACAGGTAAATGGCTGACACGCCAGGAGATGGGCCTTCTTAGATTTATGGCTCTCCCCCTAGAACTGTAGAACCGAATAGCGTCTGCGCTGCCAATGCCGTGCAGTATGCTACGCATTTGGCATGATGGTTAAAAGAAAGGCTATAAATAAAAGTGATTCAGCTGAAGCAACAGCTAAACAGCATTTTGGAAACTGCTTTTGGTGTGGGAAAGCATATCATTTGAGTGACTGGACCTGATCGACAGAAGGGGTAGGGGAAGAGGTACAGAATAGTTGGATATGGGTCTGGTTTGTCTACTCTTCACTCGCGTCCTCTGTACGGTCAGCATCACGCAAGGCAGATACTCTCATACAACGTCATCATCTGCTGCCTACTGCCTGGGTAGAACTGATAATGGATTGGGGTTCTTCCTCCCGGTTTGATGACTGAACAACAAAAAAGAAAAAAGTACTTGAATATACAGGAAAAATTCAGGTTTGTGGGTTCTTGGCAGACTGTTTTATATGAAAAGTAATCCTGTTTTGAGGGGGAGCTCTTAATTACCCTTTTCTTTATCAAGTGTTAGCACATATTAGGACAGCTATAAATTTTATTTTTTAAAATTAATTGAAGCGTTTCTTTAAAAATATACTTTTAAAAAGTAACCATTTCTGAAACAAAATCATGTTCTTAATCCCATCTATATATTTTTTTTAATGCGTTCAAAACAAGCCACCTGATTTGACCAAAATTCTTAGATGAAATTCTCTTGGAGCTTCTTTGAACACTGGGACAGATACGGGAGCTATCAAATAGCAGTTGCAGCCTCCATTCGTACGTTATTAGCCCACCTGACTCAAAAAATGAGTATGAGTGCCTCTTGCCTGGATACGGAGACTTCTTTTTCCATCTTTCCAACAGGTGCAAGGAAGAACATTAATTGGGCACCGCCACAATCTTGAGGGAGGGTGGTGTCACCATTCTCATTTCTTCTTCCAGCTTTCCACTGCACCAATGTTAGCAGATAACACCCATGTCTCACCTGATCACTTTGGGCACTTTGCTCTTCCCTGCCTTTGTCCTCAAAAGGTGACACATGCAGTGGGTAGAGGCTTGTTTTTGCATCTTACCTGAGTGCTTTTGCTCTCCAGCAGGTCCTCAGTACTAGTCTGGGACCAGTGCCTTCACACCTTGTCTTCTCTCAATTAGTTGAGCACACGTGAGGCCATAGCTTGCTTCCCAGGCAGATGTTTTTATTTATTTATGAAAAAAATAGTTATGCTGCCCTCAGCACTTTGGAGGGAATATGTGTGTCTACCTTCACTTAGCCCAAGTGTTGTACACATTTTCTTATAAAAAGGTGTTTTTCTCTTCACATAATTGATAGGCTGAAGTTTTCAGATGTTCTTATCCTGTTGCTCTTCACCAGTCACGTTATGTTCCCTTTTTGTTTAAACTTCTTGTCAAAATGATGGCTGCTCACTGATTGCCCTAAAAATCACCGGAAGATCATCCCCAGGCTGGCAGTGTCCTGGTTTCACCATCACAGGCCCCCTGTCCTTCTGCTGCTCAGGTCTTGTATCTCAGCACTCCTTATCAGTTTTAACAGGATTTTGCATTCAGTTTGACCTGCCAGCAGATATTTCCATCCTTTAGTTGCAGCTAAGAGACTCTCCTCCTCAAGTTGAGGCTTTCCGGCACACACACAAAATCCCTCCCCACCACCTGCTGCTTATAGACAGGCTGAGAAGCCACCTTCATTTTATTTTTCCAGAAGAGCATGGCTCGAAGTCTAGGGAATATGGCAGTACCATAAGGCACTAGATTTGATGGAGACCAGTGGAAGTCATATATTATCTCTACTTGTTCTCTGCCTTACTTTATGCTCATAGATGAGGTGTATCTGCTTAATAGGCATGGAGAAGTTCTCCTAATGGGGGAAAAAAAAAGGACATGAAAACATACAGCTGATGTAAAAAGCTGGAAATAAATAGCCAGAAACTGTGCTCATTCGTATCTAGCGTATAAAAGTGGCATGTAAAAATAGGGTTTATAAATCCCATTAGCTCTCGAAAGGAAGATCTTCTGGGATTGCAGTTTCCATTGCAAACTTCATTATATATATCACATACACAGGTTTTCAAGTGCCTCAAGTGAGAAAGTAGCTTGAGGTTCAAAAGCTGCAGACCACTTGTGGTTTTCAGAAGTCTAAATTAGCTGTTGAGTGCCTAATGAAGATTTTGAATAACAAACTCCGATAAACAAGTTGCTCTGTGTAATAATATGTAGAAACTCTTTCATAAGCCTCCTTTCCACTGATATAGAAAAAGAAATCCAGTAAAAATTGCATGCAAATAGTTGCCATAAAGTCATAACATGCTGGGATATCATCTTCAGTTTGACTTAAATCTGGATCTATTAACGTGTTGGAATTTCTTTTTTTCTAATACACACTCTACGAGCTAAAAAGGAAAAAAATGGGCTTCCAGTGAACCACTGACCGGTGAAAGGCAGAAGGGACTGGCACTTTGCATAGGGTATGATGTTATCTGCTGTAATTATTGGCAAATTGAAAGGGGAGGGTAGAGCACCCCTGGTTCAGTGATTGGACTTGCTGCCAGGGAGTCTGTAAGAGTTCCCAAATCAGAGGAAGGACCTAGATAAGCAGCTCCTTCATATGTAAGAAAGGATCTGCATTATAATGGGTAATTTAAAGTCTAAAAACATATACCATAGGGCTATCCCTGCCAATGGCAAAATACCCGCCAAGTTTCTAAATATGATTTTTCTGAACAAGGTATTGCCACTGGCTGAGGATTATTCTGTGTCTGCTAGATAGAATTATCTCTAAAAAATGTTTCTAGTTTAATGATTAATTCTTACAGCTACCTGTGAGCAAGGCATGATGACAATACAGCTTCATGGAGGAAAATAATGTGGTTCGGGAACAAATAAGAGCTTAGAGCTAGTGCTCAGAAGGCAAACGTGCTTCGCTAAAACTGAGTGGGAGAGGATTATGTCACAAAATATCTGTGTTGATAGAGACTTTTAAAATTATTCTTTTGATATCTAAAAAGTATAATTAATTCGGATTGATATTATGTCTACAAGTACATATTTAACATATATCAATATACCTATTAACATACACATTTTTATATATGTGTATGAATAATACGCCATTGCTATTTTTTACTTCTGGAAGTTTTTTTACTTACTGGAAGTATGAACAATGGGAGTACTTAGTCAAGATGTTAAACTGACAGCTATAGGTATGGACCTGTCTTGTATTGTGTAAACAGTATTTAATTTAAAAAAAAAAAAAACGCAACAGCAGTCTATAGTCAATCAATAATAAAGACAGCAAGTCTGATTAATTAATAGATTTGTATTTTGCCTCCCGAGTGAAAGGGAATCACACAATACGCTGCTCTCTTGCGCACTGCAGCACTCCTCAAATACCTGTCTGTGAGAAGGAAGACTCTGCCTGGTGCTGTGTCAAAGGAGAAATAAACAGGGGACTATCACATGAGCAGAAATAGTGAGTTGTTTCTGTACAGGATAAGACGACCACCACTGCAGGAATACAACAACCTGCTCTGGGGTCTTTCTTAGCACGCTTTGTGCAAAAGGATTCAAGAAAGATTTTAAAACGGGGGGAAAAGGATATAAACATTTAATCTATTCATTTACTGTGGTTGAAGGTTAAGAGGTGACTTGATCATGATCCCCATGTATGGGAGTAAGAGAGGGGTTTGAATGTTTAGGGAGAAAAGCACAAAGAAGAAATCTTCAGTGCTTTAATGACAAACTGTCACATCTCTGTACTCTCCGATCAGTTTGAATTCAGAGAACTTCTGCAACTTAGTCTGTAATCTACTAATATAGATGAGAAGCAATTCTGAAATCGTCTTCTTACCTCATGATTGTTCAAAGAAATATTAAGCCGTTAAACTAAATACGTCATGAATTAGGTAAACAGAAGCATGCAAGTATAAAAATAATTTATCTGTCCGGTTTAGAGCTTGGTCTCCAAAGACCAGGCTTTAATTCTTGGTCTTGTTCAAACAAGGTTCAAACAAATCAGGTTCAGTTCTGGCCAAAGCTAAGCTGTCGTCCCCCCGCTGAAGTGCTTCCCCGGACCCTTAAAAGCTCTGCTTCAGGGATTTATGAGAAATATCTGAGGCAGGGGGAAATGCTGGTATAGAAAAGGTGCAAGTAAACAAGTAGAATTTTCAGAAATCTCTGGGTCACTAAGAGCTCTTCTTTACAGTCTGTTTTGGAGTTGTGTAGGTAAATTAACAACATACAGATGACAATCTGATTATTTTTTTTTATTGTCCTCTTCTATGGTGAACTATTGAGTCTTACTCCCTGTAGAATCAATCAGTGTTTGCAATGTGGAACAAAGGCAGAAATTAGGGTAAAGTAAGAGAAGCATAATAATAGGAAACATTCTTTTTAAACACCATGGTACTGTTTTCTGTCTAATTAGAGGACCGTGGAAGGAAGAAGTGGTGTTCAGACCTACACTCTGCTGTGCCGTGTGAAGAAGCATATTGGTAAGTGCAGGATTATTCCCCGCGACAGACTGGTAGATGAAGGATTATTTCCTATGATGTTAGCGAAAACATAGCAGGTTGATCTGTGAGCAAACTGGATGACCAGTGACAGATTTGGCTGAGCCCTGGTTGTCCTGGCTGTGCAGCAGGAACCACAACAACATGGAGAAAGCAAGGAAGGGGAAGGCATTGTAGGAAATACTCTTCTGGCAAATACTGAAACCGTGAGAGAGCAAGATGGGTAACTCAGCAGTGCTCTGAAAGAAGAGGCCTCAAATTTTTGTTTACTGTAAACATATACGTGCCGAGGGCTGGGGTCACTCTGCAGAGTGGGTCTGCAGAGACAGCTTGGAGAAGCGGGGGACAGTCAGGTCCTCATAAAATATTGTTGCCAGAGCGGTAATTAACAGAAATCTGCAAATGGAACACTTTTCCAAGGCAAAGGGGGAGAAACTTGAAAAAAAAAAAAAAAGTTACTAAGTCATTAAGTTACTAAGTCAAGAAGGAATGGTTATCAAAAGTTGGTCTGCGTGGCCAGGTCTGCAGGCTGGAGGCTGAAGAGAAGTCCCTAGAGACGCGCTGGTAAATTCTGTAACATCTATATGAAGATGTAATACAAACCCAACTGGTGTCTCATTTGTCTGGAAATGGGATTACTTATGTACATTTACCTCTCCCTGACACCACCAGCTTCCCTATACAGTGTTCAACCCATTCACTCTCTTTTTAGTCATCTTGGTGCAAAAATTCAAGTAACTTTAAAACCTACAGCAGTCAATACAGCTCTACAAAATTGTCCCAAAAATGTACCAGTATAGATTCCAAATGTGACACATACTTCATCTTAGTCAGAAGCAAGGAAAATAAATCCAAAGCAACTCAAAAGATTGCTGGAGGTTGTTTTCATTAAAAGTAAACTGTACACCTTTTTTGTGGCTCAATCCAGCAGAATGTTCTGTTTTCTGCCAAATATAAACTACAGGGTCTTTGAATATACATTTTAAGGCTCATTTTTAGGTGGTTTAGGCTCAAATTTATTCTCTTAGCAGGTCTACAGCAGTCACTGTAATTATTTGTGGCCAGGATCACTTCTTTACATAGCTAAATGTTTCCTCAAAGAATAGAGCAGATTATCAGCCTTGTCTCATGTGAAAGTGCTAGCTATTCATTACACATTTTCCATCTAATACATATGATCCAATGCTAATTAAGCCCCTGCTACCTGTGCTTCTGTGAAAAGTGACTCCCTGATGTTTCTTGCTGTCTTTCATTTGCAATTATGTGAACTCAAAAGGAATTGTTTTTTTCTCCTTCTTTTATATCATACAATTTATATTCTTAACTCACACAATGGTTATCTGCAGAATTGACATGATTGCTCTGAAAATTGCACCTAGCTCATGAAAGCTGCAATTGATTCTACAATGGTGCCTATTCCCACTTGTGTGATATTGGAGCTTGAACACACTAAACTTTGTCTAAATTTGCTGGGCATCTCTGTAGAAGTATTTCATTCATGGGCAGCTATGGTTTTCATTTGCAAATTTTAATGGGTCTGTGACCTCCCATGGTATCAGCTCGGATCCCATTGAAACTAATGGGAGTTGCTTTGAGAGAGCAATGGCTTCCTAAGAGTACCTGTGTGCAAAGACTTCCATGTAGCTTGTGAAGATGGCTCTGAGTTGTATTAAAACCCACAGTGCACAGATAGATATTCTTCAGACAGAGTGCTTCTGTACAAATTGGCTCTAACCCGCACCAGAGGCAGTCACGGTTGCCTACCGTATTTCAGATCTTCAGTCTCCTTTGTCCTATTCTCGTCCACAGCCTCAGCAGCTATAAACAGCTGTGAGAGAGTGCAATGCGTTAATTTAAGCCCACCTGGATACGTGATTCTTGAGCAGGATTGCAGAAGAGCTCAGGCCACACACATAGTAATTCATTATGGCTCTGTGATGTCTTGTAGAAAAACCTTACCAGCTGAGTGAAATCCACCTGCCAGGAAGCCCTGTGAAGTCTTCTGGTCATGTTAGAACTTCCACATTAGGACCCCACACTGGGTGCCAGGCAGTAATTAAAAACCTAGCAACTGGACTTATTACTCAGTCTACACAGCCGCTGATACACTTGATCAAAACCTCCTGGCAAGCCCAGCTTTGCTGTAATTTTCCCCCTATCAATGCATGGCAAAATGACATCTCTATGCTTTAGCTTTGCCTCAGGCTTAGTGTATCTCTAGCAAATGTCATGCGGCAGTTGTTGCCTTAGTTGCAAATACACTGCTATTCTGCTACAGCTGAGGTATTTCTCCTCTAGTGAGTTGCACTGATATTTTGATGCAGTGTTCAAACATGCAGTGTTAACACTGGTTGTTGTCTTCTTGCTGGTTGTCTTTTGGGATGGTTACTTTTTTGGCCAGCCCCTTCATGAAGATCAAAATTGCTTTTCTCATACTCCCCGCAGAGCTTACCATGGCACTGTTGCAATAGCCATCTACATGAACGCTCTTTTTGCAGTGACTATGATCCATTGCTTGTCAGCCCAGATTAGCTGCAAACTGTTGGCAATGGGCATTTTGCGTTTGCTAGATCAAATTCCAGGTGTGCTTGTAAAGCAATGGATGTGTCTGGAAAGATCTGTCCTCTTTAGTCATAATTACAGCTGTGCTGTACAGTCTTGTGCGTAAATTTGCTGCAGTAGGGTCCAAAGGATATATTGATGGGTCCATACGACAACAGGTACCTCCCTTCCCGCAATGTAGGTAACATGGGAGGTCGCCCCATAGAAATGTGGGGTGGTCCAGATGGGCAGGTGATACCAGGACATCCCGAGAAGCAAAACTATTGCTGCAATGAGAACTTTTGCACTGGTGGGCACTATGGCACACGGTGACAGCATTTGGTCAAGGAAACCTGGCTTAATCTCTGCTTGCCTTCCAGAACCGCGACGAGGGAAAAAGGCCAAGTTCAACGCAGGAGGACTCTTCTGACATCTGGGTGTAAAGAGCTTCTTATGCACCAGAGACTGTCTAATCTTCTGCTGCCAGATGTAGTGCTCTGAGTGCACCAGGCTCCGGTCTCAGCTCCGTGTGCCAGGCAACGCACTCTGGCCAGCATGTTCTATCCCTTTTCCTACTTGAGAAATGCCAAAGAGACCGTGTTGAGCACAGTCTTGAGTGGTCGGTAGGTTCGAGGAAAACACTAACATAATTTCTGTAGTTTATCATCTCAGGATCTACAAAAGAGGGGAAAATATTTTGGCATAAAACTCACGTTAGAGTACTCTTTGTACTACTGTATGTATTTTAAGAGTCTGAAGGAGCTTTTCTGTTTCTCTTTGATTATACTGCAGCTCTTTTCTCTTAGAACTATCAAACATACACTGGATGGGCAACCAAGGTTGAAGAAGCATGAGCTTGAAGAAGAAACAACTTGCATAGTACATGAATTACTAAGAACATTAATTGTTCGCAATATACAGGACCTGGTTGCCTGGTGAATCTGCACCCTCCAAAACAAAATCATATTGAAAGTTAGCCAGATTTCTATTAATATTATACGTATAATATTCTGCAAGAAGTATGTAGCTATAGGATAAATAGTATTTGTTAAAAGGTTTATCAAATGAAAGTGTTTGCGATAGATAGAAAATAACTTGAAAATCTTAATAGAATTTCTAGCTTTTGTGAACATATGGAAGTGAAACTAATGATGTAGCTTAGATTTCTGCATTTCCCATGAATGAATATTAGCAATACATCTTTCACAAGTTGTTGGCTGCAATGTATGTGGGTTTTAAAGCTCTGTCTCTTTGCTAGTGCATTCTTCAACAACATAGACTTTGGACAGCTAACTTAGTTTCAACAGCAGTAAATTAGTAAAGTTAGCCTGGCCTGAAAAGGTTCAGTGATTTGAAACAGTCCACCAAAAATACTTATTTTAAAAATTTATTGTGATATTACAAAAAGAATATTGTCAGTATTGTCATCTCAGACGCTTAATTTTTTTTTCTTGTATTTAACAGTTAATTTTTTTTAATTTAGATCAATTCTGGTTTTTGAGTTAAAGCAGAATGACTATGTTCCCATTAAGTACTTAGGTCCAAAGAAATAAGTAAGGATTTGTGAGCTCTGTCTGCTTAACCAGGTTTTTAGTCAGCTTTCATATCTTCATCTGTTTTCTTGTCCGTAAAGTAAGACCATTACCTCCCATTGCCTTAAAAGACTTACTAGCCTTGGAAAAGCGAAGGACGGCATTCACGAAAGCTGGAGAATGCACAGTCTCAAAAAGACTTATGAGAGAGCGATACTAGGAAAAGCTACATATGAAGGCATAATCTTTCCTTTCTGATTCAGGTTAAGGCTAATCAAAACGCTTTAAATGAGATTTTTTTTTTCTAGACCCCAGTTTGACTTGCAGTTTATACCAACTTGCCTTACCCACGCTCTGCAATGTGAGTTAAGGCCCACTGAAGTCAGTGGAGGTCGGAGCAGAGCTGGTATGGATCAGGGGATCGTGGAAGAAAAAATTGTGTCTGGCATGAGTTTGCCAGGTGAGCAGTACAGATCTTGTAGCCTGAGAGTCTGGGTGCAATTTGTTACTGCACAGCCTCCCTATTTTCCCCCAAAGTATCATTTAAATAAAGACTACATTAAGGCATCCATAAGCAACATGACAGTATTATTACCATTCCACAGTCTGTCCCAATGCCAAGGCTTCCCATGTGTTGGTGTTCGGCTTGCAAAACTAACACTCTCTGAATGCATTTTTTTAGCAGCACAGAGGCTACTGATGCTGGAAAACAGCTGAAGAAAGTGAACGAAGGGCTAACTTAAGGGTAGTTTTTATTCCACTGCTGGTCCCAGGCTAGATTAGAAAGTGTTGTTTTGGGAAAAACTAGCTGGCAGCTATAGCATACTCCATACTGCTCACATCAGTGCCTTCAAAGTGGAAATTCATATTTTTGTGGCATTGGAGAGCTCTAATCCATAAACTCTGTGGTCTTCACACTGATAATGTTAGCCTGATGAAACGCGTGGGAGGGCAATCCTGAACACGGAGGGACCTCTGCACATTGCTACACACCGGGTTTTTCTGGTTTTAAGGGGTGCCTGGGTCAGTACGCCGAGCCTGGCGTTTGGAGAGCGCTGGGCGCCGTGGGCGCTAACACCATCTGCAGCTCAGCACTTGGACAAATCGACCCCTGAGTCACATCAAGCGCAGCTTATTAGCGCACGCAAAGAGTTACACTGGGTGACTTGGGGCACTTCAGAGTCGTCTGTGGCTGAGGCAGTGATAGAAATATTGTATCCCGGGCAGCATTAGTCTGCCTCAACCATGAGCTCATCCTTTCTGACTCATCCACTGTGCGCTTTCCAGTTCCTACAACAGGCACAGGAATTGCTTTTAGTCCCTTTCCTTGCACGGCCTTGATTCACTCCGCGAGCACCTCCATCCTCTGATCTGGAGGAGGAAGGTCCTGTGCCGAGCGCTGCCCACGGGCACGCACCACAGCCCACACACAATAAAGTGTGCGTATAAGCACACCATGGTAAGGCTGCAAAGGCAATATTAATTCTCCCACTTCTTGATTTCCAAACACTTTTCTTTCCAACTCTCTATTCTTATATACTTTCTGGTGTATAATAATTTCAAGTGCGATGTCTCACCTTCCCATACTGAACAGTCACTGCTACATAAGTAATCCAAAAATGAATTCAATTGTGCTTAATCAGAAACCAAAACCTGCACTGTCCAGGATATGCAAGTCAACTGCTTCATCTATTCTATTTCTTGCCCGGAGGATTTACTGTGTCTCCAAATTCCTGTTGCTACTTCAGAGAGTACCATGCATCCAGGTATAATACTCTGTGCTATAGACAGATGATTACAATTATACTTTTAAATATCTTTATAAAGAACACATTACACTCAAAATTAAGTATTATTTTTATATGATGAAAATCGATGAAAATCAATGAAAGCATGTGATGCAAGTATGGGCTTATACAGGCATGAAATAACGGAATGAGTCACACAAGACTCCTTTTGATAATATGACATCTTTTTTATTATTATTATTTCAGTCTGTCACAGCTCTTTAACTTCATCCTCCCTCAGATAAAACTATTTGAATAAAGAGTTGTTTTCATGAAAAGTCCCGTGACAAGGAAGAGTTATATTAAAATGACACGGGTAACAGAAAGGCAGCGCAGTCCTTTGTTTTGCACGTGACGTTGGCAGTCGGAAACCCTTGAGCTGGTCCGACACTTTGGAACTGTTTTGCTTCACGGCTTAAAAATCCCAGCATTTTGCTTTCTAATGCCTTAAAGTAGACAGGATCACTCAGCTTACTGCTCCCTCAGAGGTTGGTGAGAATTCAGCTAGATCGAGCCAGACTCAAAGCCAGATCCCAACAGATTTCAGGAGCAAGTGGGTTGGGATGTTTGCTGCTTGGAGAGCAGCCAGGATACCTTTCTGAGGCCTTTGCTTGACCCAACGCTCAGCTAGGCAGTCTTGAGGGGAAAAAACATAGCTTTTCACAGAGTTGCAAATGGCCCTGTAGAGGAGAAGCAGGACTCTCCTGGCTGAAGTAGGCAGCGTTCGGTCTAAGCAGAAGTGGGAACACTGCATAAAAAGATTCTTATTGCCCACCTCAACTCTGATGCGTCCCGTAGAAATGCGTAGAGATATTTTAACAGGTATTATTAACACTTTGTCTTGGTTTGCACACCTAATCACAACCCATCCATTTGGAGAGCACTGGTTTTATTTCAGGCGGTAAGAACTTGACAGATAAAATAGAGAACATGTATATTGAACAGCGAATGCTTAAATACTCTTATGAAAACTTGTAAAAGCAAGTTACAGTCTTCAAATAAAAATAGAGTATTTTCTCAGGAAGAAATTTGATGCCTGCTTATTTCCCAGGATTTCACTGATACTTAAGCTTCCTATTCATATCAGAATGAACAGCATATTATGCACAGTCATTGCAAAGTTGTCCCTGCACTTCTCCAACTTACTTTTATTATCCCAAGTAAAATATAGCTATAGTGATGTTCCTTACATACAGAAAAATAACATACCCCTTCTATAGTACCTAAAAGGAGATAAGAAAATTTCACCTGTATTCCAGTTCAGTGAAAATGCTGAGAAGAAATGTAATTCTTCATCCTATTTTATGGACACAAAAGATCCTGAAGTGGGAAAATCCAAACCCTTGGGACTTGCTGCTCAAACCCTGTGCAGAAACAGATGGACACCGCAGGCTTCAGTCTTCATAACAGTTTTCAGTTGTTACTTACCTGGGTTCAAATACCAAAAGTGTAGATCCGAAAGGAAGAAAATAGTTTGTTAGACTGAAATCTTGCACACTGCCAGCTTAGAAAGAAGTAGAACATAGATGATTTGGCAAATTTGCAAGTAATAATCAAAATCATGGCAGAAATTCTGTTTTCTGTGAGGTCATGTGAGTGTGATTGGCAGGGACAGAACATTATCCTGAAAACTCTACAGAGAAAAATATTTAAACCTAGGACAATTCTACTACAAAAAAAATAGTTTCAAGTTCTCTTACACAGAGTTATTCCCAATTTGTATGGCTGCAAAATCACCCCTGCAGATATTTGGCTCCATGTGTATGAGCCGTGACGTTGACATCTGTCATATCCACAGGTGCTCCCATGCAGAGGATTACTTTTTTTTTTTTACTTTCCCAGGTTACTAGTTTCTTAACACTCATTGTGACAGTTTTTGCTTGCCCAGATTGACACCATTGTCAGAGCGTAAGTGAAAGTATTTACAGTACAAAATGCAGAAAATCATCGAGTATATTGCACTTGTAGTGGCTCCTTTCGCATGGTTCAGGGTCTCCCTGTGTTCAGGCATTCTTTTTTGCTATCTGTGTTCAGAAACTACACCTTTTTGACTGCTTTGTGTTTATTTGCAAGTTTAATACACTTGATAAGTAATAATGAAAAATTGAGGGTGTGTGTTAATATTCCATTAGGTCATTTAGTAATGCTTATTCCTAGGTTTTATGCAACAGTTTGACCAGATTTTTTTCACGTTGGTAAAACGTATATGTTTATCTATGTATGCGTCTGTTTAGGTGTATCAACCAACAGCTACGTGATACTGAAAACTGGAGATGAAGAAGAGCTCAATAGTGTTTTGGGGGGATCTAGGATATCAGGGTATTCTGCATCTCACTGGCAGACCTCCTAAACCCACCCGATGAGCCACCTCAGCCTTTCCTCTATCTGTTTCAGATCCTGCAGGAGGAGAAGATGGCACAAGAGCCCCAGGGCCACCTGGAGAATAGGCGTGAGGTCCCACAGCAGCGCACAGCACATCTGCCGGAGCTCTGCTGCTCACCTCGCAGCCTGCTGCGTGTTACCTCCTCCCAGGTAATGAGAAGAATAGTGTTCTCCCTGGTGACTTCTGCACATCCTCTGTAATGTCTTTACATGTCTCTCCTTGCCTCCCGCTAGCTGACAAGCTTCTGTCCCCTGTGGCCAGCACTGCACAAAACGAGCATGTGTAACAAGAAATCTTGGCCTGGTCGTACAGCTTTGAGCTGTGTGGGAACACTGCTGCAGAAAGCAGCCGGCGAGGCAGAAAATAAAACCCTCTGATCACAGAAGAGTTGAGGCTGGAAGACACCTCTGGAGATCACCTAGTCCAGCCTGACTGCTCAACCAGGGTCAGCTAGGTCGTGCCCAGGATCATGTCCAGATTTGGTAAAGCTTTTAAAAGAAAGGTCAGAAGAGTCTCCAACATCTTTTAGAATACTTTTTCTTTTTAATTATTATTACTATTATATTCAAGGCTAAACCACTTCAAAATTCTGCAGTTTTTAGGGAGCCTGTCCTATTTGTATTCTCAGGACCAGTCCAGAGGCCCCAGATGTGTACTGACCTTGCCTTGCAAGGGCACAGGGCGTCGCACAGATCGAACTCATACATTCTGGGTAGGCAAACCACACTGACCCTTGATGTTCATAGTCAAAGTACTGGAGGGAGCCTTAGCGTACAACTTACCTAAAAGTAAGTATCTCTTAAGACAGGGAGGAAAGCCATGGAGCTCATATTTAGAAAAATAAATCTTTATGCTTTTAAAATATAATTTAAAAAATGGAAAGAATTAACTCTCTGCTCCACAAAGTAATTTCAGCACAATACAGATACTGACTCTGAAACACATTGATCCTTTCTGAAAGTGTGGAGGACCCCTTGAAATCAGCCAGTGTGAAGCAACTACATTCTGCGATTTTCTGTTGTCAGGGCAATGCAAAAGAATGTCAAAGTGTTTCTGGAGATCCAAGCAGTTTGTGTATCACATTGACATAAAAAAACACACGTAAACGCCTGTACAAATGCACCTGCAAACAAGAAGTGTGATTGCCAAAACATGCCTCCTATGAAAGAAATGCTATATGGTATTCTGGAATCTATAGAACGCTTTAATTATTAACTAAAGAGATCGGTTTTTAGAGAAAAACACCTTTTCTTTTTTTCTTGTCATGAGACACTGCCATACTCTACCAAATGAAAAAGACCAATCCCTCTCCCAATTCTTACAGGCATATTCCAGAGATATTTCTCTCATGCTTAGTCATTTTTAGGTGGGGCGGGCTGGTTTGGGGTGTTTGTTGGCATTACAAAATTGTAAAAATGTCCTATTTTAGTAATATTTAATGTCAGTCAAAACATCCTTTTGGTTGTTTGTTATGAGGGAAACAATGATCTGCTTTCTGTGGAGCAGACAAATGCTTCAAATTCCAAATGTTGTAAGACTCCATAGAACTAACCCAGGAGATAAACCAACAAATTCTTCTGAAGACATTCTTGTTACTATAGAAACATAGAATCATAGAATCATAGAATCAGTGAGGTTGGAAGGGACCTTTAAGATCATCAAGTCCAACCATTAACCTACCCTGATAAAAACACCACCACTCCTAAACCATGTCCCTAAGCACCTCATCTACCCTTTTCTTAAACACCTCCAGGGATGGTGAATCCACCACCTCTCTGGGCAGCTTATTCCAATGTTTAATAACCCTTTCAGTGAAAAAATGCTTCCTAACATCTAATCTAAACCTGCCCTGACATAACTTGAACCCATTTCCTCTTGTCCTATCACTTGTCGCCAGGGAGAAGAGGTCAGCTCCCATCTCTCTAAAACCTCCTTTCAGGTAGTTGTAGAGGGCGATAAGGTCTCCCCTCAGCCTCCTCTTCTCCAGGCTAAACAACCCCAGATCCCTCAGTCGTTCCTCATAAGGTTTGTCCTCCAGACCCTTCACCAGCTTTGTAGCCCTTCTCTGGACACACTCCAACACCTCAATGTCCTTCTTGTAGTGAGGGGCCCAAAACTGAACACAGTACTCGAGGTGAGGCCTCACCAGTGCCGAGTACAGGGGGATGATTACTTCCCTAGTCCGGCTCACCACACTATTCCTGATGCAGGCCAGGATGGTGTTGGCCTTCTTGGCTGCCTGGGCACACTGCTGGCTCATGCTCAGCCGGTTGTCCACCAACACCCCCAGGTCCTTTTCTGCCAGGCAGCTTTCGAGCCACTCCGCCCCCAGTCTGTAGCGCTGCATGGGGTTGTTGTGACCCAAGTGCAGGACCCGACACTTGGCCTTGTTGAACCTCATACCATTGGCCTCAGCCCATCTGTCCAGCCTGTCCAGATCCCTCTGCAGAGCCAATCTACCCTCAAGCAGATCAACACGCCCCCCCAGTTTAGTGTCGTCTGCGAACTTACTGAGGGAGCACTCGATCCCCTCATCCAGATCGTTGATAAAGATATTAAAGAGAACGGGCCCCAGCACCGATCCCTGGGGGACACCACTCGTCACTGGACACCAACTGGATTTAACTCCATTTACCACCACTCTCTGGACACGGCCATCCAGCCAGTTTTTTACCCAACGAAGAGTATACCTGTCCAGGCCATGAGCAGCCAGTTTCTCCAGGAGAATGCTATGGGAAACGGTGTCAAAAGCCTTGCAAAAATCCAGGTAGACAACGTCCACAGCTTTTCCCTTGTCCAGCAAGTGGGTCACCTTGTCATAGAAGGAGATCAGGTTTGACAGGCATGACCTGCCTTTCACAAAGCCATGCTGACTGGGCCTGATCACCCTGTTCTCTTGCATGTGCCGTGTGATGGCACTGAGGATGATCTGCTCCATGACCTTCCCAGGCACCGATGTCAGACTGACTGGCCTGTAGTTCCCTGGATCCTCCTTCCGGCCCTTCTTATGGATGGGCGTCACATTTGCCAACCTCCAGTCAGCTGGGACCTCCCCAGTTATCCAGGACTGTTCATAAATGATGCACAGTGGGCCGGTGAGCACTTCCGCCAGCTCTCTCAGCACCCTTGGATGGATCCCATCCGGCCCCATAGATTTGTGCACCTCCAGGTGCTGAAGCAGGTCCCTCACCATTTCCCTTTGGACTACAGGGGCTTCACTCTGCTCCCCATCCCTGTATTCTAGCTCAGGGGTCGGAGAATTCAAGGAACAACTGGTCCTACTGCTGAAGACTGAGGCAAAGACGGCATTAAGTACCTCAGCCTTTTCCTCATCCTTAGTTACTATGTTACCAGCCCCATCTACTAGAGGACAGATATTATCCTTGGTCCTCTTTTTATCGCTAATATATTTATAGAAACTTTTTTTGTTGTCCTTGACAACAGAAGCCAGGTTTAGCTCTAGCTGAGCTTTGGCCCTTCTGATTTTTTCCCTACATCGCTTTACTACCTCTTTGTAATCCTCCTGGGTGGCCTGCCCTTCCTTCCAAAGGCCATATATCCTTTTTTTTTCCCTAAGCTGCAACACTAGCTCCCTGCTTAGCCAGGCCGGTCTTTTTCCCCGACGGCTTGTCTTACGGCACACGGGGACAGCCTGCTCCTGCGCCTTTAGGACTTCCGTCTTGAAAGACATCCAGGCTTCCTGGGCTCCTTTGCCCTGGAGGACTGCCTCCCAGGGGACTTTGTCGACCAGGCTCCTGAAGAGCCCAAAGTCCGCTTTCCGGAAGTCCAAGGTGGCAGTTCTGCTGACCCCCTTCCTTGCTTCTCCCAGAATTGAGAACTCTATCATTTCATGGTCACTGTTGCCAAGATGGCCTCCGACCATCACATCCCCCACAAGACCTTCCCTGTTTACAAACAACAGATCCAGCAGGGCACCTTCCCTAGTTGGTTCTTTCACTAGTTGTGTTAAGAAGTTATCCCCAGTACCTTCCAGGAACTTTCTAGACTGTTCCCTTCCTGCTGTATTGTATTCCCAGCAGATGTCCGGCAAATTGAAGTCTCCCACGAGGACTAGAGCTCGCGATCTTGAGACTTCTCCCAGCCGTTTATAGAATATTTCATCTGCTTCCTCATCCTGGTTGGGCGGTCTATAACAGACTCCTACTACAATATCTGCCTTGTTAGCCCTCCCTCTGATCCTTACCCATAAACACTCAATCCCATTATCACCATCATTTAGTTCAAGACATTCATAACACTCCCTAACATACAGGGCCACCCCCCCGCCTCTCCTTGCTTGCCTATCCTTCCTGAAGAGTCTATAGCCATCCATGGCAGCACTATAGCTATGTGAGTCATCCCACCATGTTTCTGTGATGGCAACTACATCGTAATTACCCTGGTGTACAATGGCTTCCAGCTCCTCCTGTTTGTTGCCCATGCTACGTGCATTAGTGTATAAGCACTTCAGCTGGGCTATTGGTCCTTTCTTCTTTTTACTGGAGGGAGCTGAAGTTCTGCCATCCCCAGACATCTTCCTAAGGAGCCCGGTTACGCCCCCTGTCTTTTCCAAGTCTAGTGCCAGCACCCCACTTTCAGGCTTTTTGCTAGCAACCTTGGATCTATCCCCATCCCCCTTCAAACCTAGTTTAAAGCCCTGTCAACGAGCCCCGCCAACTCCTGCCCTAAGACCCTTTTCCCCCTCTGAGACAGGCTTTTTCCGTCTGCTGCCAGAAGGCCTGGTGTCCTGAAAAGCAGCCCATGATCAAAGAACCCAAAATCCTGCCGACGACACCAGTCTCTGAGCCAGGCATTGATCAGCTGATATTTCCTGTTAATCTTCTCATCCATCTGTGCAATTGTTGGGATAGAAGCAAACACTACTTGTGCTCCTGATCCCTTAACTAGCCGTCCCAGGGCCCTGAAGTCTCTCTTCATCGCCCTCAGGCTCCTTCCTAGAATTTCATCATTACCTAACTGAAAAATCAATAAAGGATAGTAGTCAGTAGGCCTGACTAGGCTAGGGAGTTTCCTCCGGATATCCTTAACTCTGGCCCCAGGAAGACAGCAGACCTCCCTACAGATTGGGTCCGGTCTACATATGGGACCATCCACTCCCTTCAGAATCGAGTCCCCTACTACAAGGACCCGTCTTTCTTTCTTAAATGATGATGTCATTATATGAGGTCTAATCTGTCTTGGCTTCAGTGGCAACTCAATGTTTGGCACGCCACAGTTATTGTCATCCTCCTCTTCCCTTTCAAGAACATCATATCTGTTCTGTAACAGCACCTGGGATGGCGTGGGGGTTACCTGGGAGGCACGCCTGCCACGACGAGTGGGGACTTGTTGCCACTGGCCCCTGTCTTTTGAATCTCCACATTCAGACACAATGCTAGAGGGTGTGGGGTTCATTGTATGCGGAGCTCGGTCTCCCTGGGGTGCTTCTCTCAGGGAAGACAGAGTGTTACTCCAGTTATCTATCTCCTGTTCACTTTCCCTTATACTTCTTAAGCGGATTACCTCCTCACGGAGCTCCATCACTAGCTGAAGGAGTTCCTCTACTTGGGCACACCGCCCACAGGCCTGCTCACCGTCACTATTCAACACCGGCGCAAGAGAAGGGCACTCCCTACAGCCTGACACCTGGGTGGCAGCATGTTGCCACGCTAGCTCTGTCTGGGTGGCCACCTCAGAGCTACTCGGTGCAGAGCTCGGGAAAGCCATGGTTTTCTGCCGAGTTCTTACCATGACGTTCTGGCTGGGTAAAGAGTTTTTTAGTAACTTACTGTTAGAAGAGCTGCGCCCTGTTTGCCCACTCGCACCTCTGTGACGCCCGGGGTGACACCCACCAGCTGCCCGCGTGCTGGGTGCTAAACATGCCTATATCCAGAACGTCATTGTGAGGAGAATTTGCTTCATTAATCATTTTTACTCTCCTGTCACTACTTGGTCGATGGGGACCCTGGTAACCACAGTGCAGAGAGTCACAGAGGTAGAAAGGCATCTCCTGCCCTCTCCAGAACAAAACAGACCAACAGAGATGCAAGCTGTTCTTCAGAGCTGGGGTTGAGAGGGCCTTTCCTTCAGCCACCAGGTTGTGTGTTATAGAAACCAAACACCAAAAACGGTCTTACTCGCCTCCCACTAAAAGACAGCTACAACTTTGTAGTTATTGCTTCAAGGTTAAAAATATCAGCCTGAACCTCTTGTGGACCTGCAATGCTGTCACAGCCCTGTCTTCTTGCATCCTCAGTCTGAAAGAGGCATTCTTTTTTATTTGCTGTTTCTTTACGCAGTTTTTCATTAATTGGTGGATTGCGCTGCTGCAGGAGGTCAATGGGGCAAGCAACGCAGCACGACTTTTAAAAGTGGATGGACAAACTTACTAAAGCTTTATCTAATGTAGGAGCACGGGAAAAGCTGTAACGAAATCCCAGGCTTCATAGAGTATGGATGCTTTCCTCTGCCACTCCACCACTGCTGTCTTCTGGGTTTTAACAGCATTGCACATATGCTTCCACCTTGCCTGTTGGCATTTTCCCAAGAGCCATAAAAGGCAGTCCTCTACATAGGCAAAACATCTCCAGGAACCAGAGCTGGTCTGATATTTTAAGCTCAACATGAGCCAGCAGTGTGTGATCGCAGCCCAGAAGGCCAACCGTATCCTGGGCTGCATCAAAAGAAGTGTGGCCAGCAGGTCAAGGGAGGTGATTCTGCCCCTCTACTCCACTCTCGTGAGTCCCCACGTGGAGTACTGCATCCAGCTCTGGAGTCCCCAACAGAAGAAGGACAGGGACCTGCTGGAGCTTGTCCAGAGGAGAGCCACGAGGATGATCCGAGGGCTAGAGCACCTCTCCTGGGAGGAGAGGCTGAAAGAGAAGAGAAGGCTCCAGGGAGATCTTATTGCGTCCTTCCAGTACCTAAAGGGGGCCTACAGGAGAACTGGGGAAGGACTTTTTACTAGGGCATGTAGCGACAGGACGAGGGGGAATGGCTTTAAACTGGAAAAGGGCAGGTTCAGATTGAACATTAGGAAGAAGTTTTTCACTTTGAGGGTGGTAAGGCGCTGGAACAGGTTGCCCAGAGAGGTTGTTGAGGCCCCATCCCTGGAGGTGTTCAGGGCCAGGCTGGACATGGCCTTGGGCAACCTGGTCTAGTGGGAGGTGTCCCTGCCTATGGCAGGGGGGTTGGAACTCGATGATCTTCAAGGTCCTTTCCAACCTAAGCCATTCTATGATTCCCTTGGGTACCATTTTAGCGATTTTGTAACAAAACAACAGGTTACGAGCCAGGTTGTTGGCTAAACAGAGCACAGAAAGGCAGATCAAGGATGTGCCCAGGGTGGTGTGGGGACCTGCAGCAGCTTCCAGAAGGAGGGTAACACCAAGATGAACATCAATAGTGTTGGCACCCATGACATCCCTTGCAGGGAGCAAAGGCTGGCTTGCTGAGGTGACAGCCGTGCT